>NW_024502458.1:2298119-3590619 GCF_017590055.1 Onychostruthus taczanowskii | reverse complement strand
AAATTTTGGGATATGACAATTGGTGGTTTACTCTTAGCTCACTTAAAACAAATGAGCATACAAATGAAAGACTAAGATAGTTTACACTCCCTGCCTTCAGCAATCTGAACAAAAGAAATGGAGTTTTACTGGTCCTCTGGACTTTGGCATCCAAGCATCTGGGGGATGCTGTAGAGGGAGACTGACAAGTCCTTCCTCAGCTGAAGAGAGCGTGGGGTGGGAGAGTGCTTGAGCAGCAGCAGGAGGATGCCCTGAGGAGCTCCCACCCTGGGGCCAGGATGCAGCACCTGACACAGGGCACAGGGGCACTGGCAGGGGCCCAGAAGGAAGGGATGGACACTGCAGGGCTGACAATCCTGCCATGTTTATGAGCTGTAAGCTCCAGGAAATGTTCCACATAGCCCTCATAGCTCTCTGCCTTCAGACTTCAAGCACACGCGCACACACTCACACCATCCCTTCTTAAATTTCCTTTGAGGTTTCCACGTACTGCTATTTTCCCTGCAGGAGCTGCTTCTCCCCACAGGCTCTGTTCTGCACCATGCTCTGCCCTGCCATCCATAGCGGCCAAGCTGCATGCACTGGGCACAATTTTGTCACTGCTTTGGGGAAACCGTAGAGTGAGATGTACAATATTGACCAAGTGGTCTCGCTGAAGTTATCGCTGATCTAAAAGATAAGATAAGGAGTTCATTACCTATTCCCTGCTCTAACAGAAAGCACCATTTCCAGGTCCACTGGGTCACTTATCGCCTCCTTTGAGGCCTATAGCTGTACTTGTAATAAGATTAACAAAAAGAGATCTCAGATAGTGCTGAATAAACAGTCAGCTTGGGTAAAAAATTAAAAAAAAAAAAAAATCCAGAATATAACTTCTTTTGACTCTGAAGAGACAGAAGATAGATCTGTGAACTGAGCCTAAGAACAAAATGAGGACAAGTCCCTTGTGAATCTAGATTTATACAGACATGAACATGTATGTGTAGATAGATAAATGTGTCTACATGTACATATCTTTCTTCATCCATACATTTAGTATATATTATATTCAATCCCTAACTGTGCAAAGAGAATGTGATCCATCCTTGAGCCTTTTTTTCCTTGTGCCCTGTTGTCCAGATGTAAGTTGTGAAACACATCCAAGTTCCTTAGAACGGGGAGTGTTGAGCCAGGCAGTTCAGGCTGAGCTGTTCCAGTTATCACTCCATTGAAAATGAACAACAAATTCAAATAACAGAGGCTGTGTTTTATTCTGGATCTTTCTGGGTTTTCTTTCTCTAGTTCCCACCCCGAGTCTCACCTCTCTCCTACCCTTCCCCACTTACCATAAAGTTATGATGCCCTTTGCTATAATAATGAATGGAATTCCCAGATTATTATTTTAGGGGCTTAACCGATTCTCAGTGGTTTTCATGTGTTTAGCACTTATACAAAGAGGCTTTTTCATATGTCTCTCACTAAATATACAAATAGGCTTGGAGTCAGTATTCATTGTAATAGTTTCACCAGATAGTCACATTTATTTTCAGAGATTTTTTTTTCCTCATTGCATTTTTGCATCACTATGCATGCAGCTATACTACGCATCCAACTACAAACCTGGACCTAGCATCAACAAGCAGAATATCTCCATCTTAAAGTAATGTTTTTTATACAAAGATTTATACCTGCACAATGCTCATTGCACAAAACTCTAAATGTATATCAGAGCAAGACTGTTGGAACCTCTCTTCCTCTTCTGTGTATTATTTATTTCCAAGTAATCTCAGCTGAGAGCTTTCTGATGCTGTCACGATGGCCAATTTTATATTGGACATTTTTCCCAATACAGATGTGCAGCTATTTGTCTTTTCTTTACCTCTCTGTAAATGCCACATGGACAGAAATCATTGAGTCACCAGATCATACATTTATTTTTCTGATATATTATGCTGTTTGATGTCATGTTGACATGTAATTGATGTTGGTTTTGCTTTTTTTTGGTCTTTGTTTTGTTTCTTGGTTTCAATAAAAAGAGAATTTAAAAAAGGCTGTAGAGTGATGACTTAAGGCACTGACAGACATGAACATAGTATGCATCTCTTTTATGATGTGCTGTTGAGTAAATGGGTTTATTTCTAGCTTTAGATAACATATAGGAGACCTCTGAATTTTTACTGTATAGTGAAGTATTTGTACAAGCCTAGCCTATAACCTCAAAAGAACTTCTTTTACTCACAAGAAGTACATACAGAACGTGTTTTCAATAAGGGCTTAACCCATGATTTAAGAGTCAATAAAGAAAGATTTTCCATAAAGAAATGGGAAAGCAACAATAGAAATAAAATACAACATACCAAAGATTAAATATGTTCCATCAGCACAACAGTTTCTTTGTACAGTAAAGAGCAGAAGGGGATGATTAATAGTAAAATGGTATATATGTCAAAAGAAAAATAAATGCAATTTAGACAAAGTACACACTTATTAACAGAGAACATCATTTACAGTTATTCAGATGAGAGGAAGGCAAGGATGAAACTAGCAGAGAATCTATTTCACAATGTGAAGTCACATTCATCTTGGTTCAGGCTTTCCCCCCCTCTACAGCTGCAAAATAAAAATACTGGTGAAATCCTTGCTGATATAAAATTAATGCCTAAGTACCCAGCAACTTCAGCAGAATCAGGATTTCACTCAAGATATTTTAAGGTGCAGCTTTACCAGGCAGAGCTCGTGGATCACCAGCAGGAATGGGTGCACACCTCCCCCTGGTTCCCACTGCAGTCACCACCAGCTCTAACAGCCTTGGCACCAGACCTTTCTGAAGGGGACCCGAGGCTGTGGAGTGCTTCCCTCTCATCCTCCTCCTGAATGGTTAATAACAGGGTCAAGAGATGCCTGGGGCTCTCCCAGATGCCTTTACCAGGCACTGGGTTTCGGGGCATGGGGAGGAAAGGAGGGATGGAGGCACTTTAAAACAAGCCCAGAGACCGGGTTAAGCTTAAACCAATGAAAGACAGATTAAGGTGCCTGATGGACCAAATGTCTGCCCAGCACCTACCAAAGTCATCACCTGAGACCAACTGAAAGGTTGAACAGGAATTATTCCAGCATGGCAATATACTATGAGAAGATTTTGGGAATGCCTCCTCTAGATTTACCAGAAACTTCATGAAAACAACCAGATGCAAATTTAGTATTTCAAACATTGCAAGTTTTGAGCTAGAAAGATAGAAGAAATATGCTATCAGCTCATAACACTCTCTGCAGAATCACAGGGCCCCCTGAAGGTGCCCCAGCAGTGTGCCAGTCCAGCCTGTTTGTGGAAAACACCTTCGACAAAGAAATGCATTTACAACTAACTATATAAAAAATGGGAAAGTAGAAAACAGAAAGAAAATTACCATTTCATTCTGCATGCAAGAAATACTCTATATGATACCTCCATAAACTCTACCCACTCCACCTCTAATATTTCCAAATAAACCAACACAAAATAAATATGTTTTTACAAGGCAGGAACGAAAGGTAAATTTTAAATGAAGAAGAAACTTTGGAGAAGTTGCAAATAAAAATACAACATAGTTAAAAATTAATTTTTGTTCCGTGTCAATTCTAGAAATTTCTACCGCTCCTATTTTGCATACATAGTTACAAACAAAATGGGAAAGAGAAACAGAAAGAAAAGGGTCAAAACTCCCCCAATAATTATCTGGAACAGAGCCTTACTATCCTGGTATATGGTCTCATTGGAAACCAGACATGGAATTAAAGTCTATATTTCTTAATATGCATGGATTTAGGGCATATGAGACAGAAACATGGTCAAAGTGGTAGATCTGAAATATATTTCTCAAAACACCCATTCTCAACTCATCCTTTCCAACTACCTCTCTCAAAATCGTAAGATGTCCCAAAAATACTTTGATTATGGTCTAATCTATTTATTCTGTGTGACCCTTGCAGAAATGATTCTTTGCAACTCTGGCAAGTTTCTTTCTCTACCGCTTTTGTGAAATGAATGAGTCCTTCGATTTGCAAGGAAGTTCTCAGGATCTCTGTATTATAGGACTATTATTATCAGAACTCATTGAGCTCTTGCTGTGTTCACAGATTTAAATCTGAAAGCCAGAAATTATAAACATATACCTCATTCAAGATAGAACACGCAAGCACACATTATACAAATTATTTCTGTAGTGTACATTATAGCTACAAAAAGAATGACATCAGAAAACTTTATTAGCATCAGACAAGAGCCTCAAATCCTAAATCAGTTCACACAATTTCTCTTTTTCTAAACTCCCTTTGATTTTTTTTGCCTATTAAAGCCAATTGATATACAAGTTGGTGCTTGATGCTCTTGAAGTCACACAGAAATTTACCCATCATATTATCCTGATGTAACATTCTGTATGGCAGTTCAATGGAACACCACAAACACCACCTATTCATTGCCCAAATTGCCTGCCATCCTACAATTTTAATCCCAGTCATCAATTGTCTTCAGGATTTTGTATTTTTTGAAAACAAGTATTTCTGCACCTTCTAACTAAACTTGAAGGCTGTCTGCACTGCAGGACATGAATGGAAACATTTAAACAGAAATGCTCCAATGTACTCCCAGCAAGAAAAAAAAAATCACCAGAAAGGTAATAGAGCTCAAAACTTATCTGAGCATTCCCACTTTCTAAGATTTTAGGTGTAAAACACCACTGTATCAACAAGGCCAAGAAATTCTCTCTATGAACGAAAGAATTAGAAGACATGAACAGGTCAATATATAAGAAATACATAAGAATGAAAGGTTTAAAAGGAGAGAGAATCCTTGTAATTACATCATGGACAAAGTCAATAAAGAACTCCCTATCCCCCCTTCGAAACCCCAGAGTAGTATATAAATTATTTGCAATATTATTATCACTTTAGCAACACCACAATACAAATTTTCTTACCAATCCATTCCCTGTAATTCTAAGAACTATGAAGTAAATTGTGATTCCCACATAAGTGTGCATCTAAATTACCCACAACAGTCTCAGTAAAGAGTATGCAGGCTTTTAGGAAAGTTCCAAGGAGGTGATCTGATTTCAATCCTGTCATATTTTTAAGCAAATGTAGATTGAGTTAAAAGTAAACATTTCAGGAGGGAGCTCATGCTCTAGGCTTCACCAAGCAATCAGCAAGGCATCTGACACGCTACAGAAAACCTGAAAAATCCAGCAAATAAATCTCATAACACCCATTCAGTATCCTACGAAGCACACAGTGGGGAGCTGACACATTATTAACTGACCGTAATTTTCACAAACTGTAACATACTAAGAGCTTTATGACATACATGTGGTGAAATATATTTTTATCTATTATAAATGCCCCTGTTTTCAAAAGACGTTAATCAAGATGCTTCAAATAAATCATTGGGTCATGTTTGTTTTTAAGTTAGTAGCATCAAAAATACTAAATATTACAGTAAGAAGGTATGGGAAATATCTCCATCTCATGACTTCACTCTAACAAAATCACAAGCCTTTGATGATGCAGTACTTATGTGTAAAATGACAAAGGGAGTGACTTGAGCAACAAAAAAGATAAACTTGGAACAGGCAATTGTCACAAAGTGGTGCTTCCCTTGAGTGTGAGGTTTTAAACTACACTATATTTGTATACAAACTTGCTTAAACTCTGCTCTTTCAATGAAAGTAAATCCACAAGGACAGTGCAGGTTCCAAGGAAGCTCTGATGCCATCCAGAGGGAAAGAACTGAAGATATGACACAGATATCAACTCTCAGCCAAAGCATCTTTCCTTTTACCTTGGTGAAGATTTATATAACTTTACAGAGACAAACCTCACCTGCCTCCCTCAGGAACAGCAGAAAGCACTCCTGCAAGTGACAGATCACTGGCTTTTGAAGCCTTACATTGTTCTGCCACACACAGGAATAACTTGAGGTCCCAAAGGTTCATAGAAGAAAATGGCACTTTGCCAACTCTCGTTACTGCCTGCCAACCTGTAGATAATCTTCTCGTACTGTACTTCATCTGATACTTTCACATTTACAACCCTTTACAATACTCAGCAGTTTCTATTTAAATAGAAGTAGACAAGATTAAAAAAAATAAACCTAAAGTAGAAAATATAGGCTAGATGTGAAAACTGAGAGCATTTTCCTCACTATTGTCCATTATTCTTTAATGTATCATTCTCTTTCTGCATGTAGGCCAAAAAAATAAATCCAGTGTAAACACAAAAGGCAAATACCTTTTGAAGGCCAAGCAAATATTTGAAAAACAAAAAAGAGATTCTGCTTTTATCTCCAGATCACCCTACAATTTAATGGTTAGTGGAGGGGGGGGGGGGGGCGGGGGGGGGGGTCTTTTCTCCTTTCTTTCTTGTTTTTCTTTTTCTCTTTAGTTCAGGGAATGCAGTATGGGCAGGTCCACACCTCATAGCTCACAGAATGGTAATCAACCTATAAACCAGAATAATAGGATAACAAAGGTTGAGTAACCATGCCATGTTTGCAATAGAGAGAAAAATTGGCACTATCCAAAGCCATAAGGCAAAAAAACAATATATTAAAAGTCTTGATCCAGTATTATTTCTAAATTATGAAAATTACATGCCTGACCTCGTAATCTGATGTCTAAGTTATAAGCAAAGTGCAGGTGCCTGTGTGAAGCTTAATGGTCTTTATGAGGTTTCATGAAATTAAATTAATACCACTCCATGGACTTGAGAGAGAGACTTGGGTCTTCAGCTATGACAATGGTATGAAATAGAACTGAACAGAAAAAAGGAAAGATTATCTGCAAACTAAAATAGTAAAGTCAGCAAGACATTACCAGTGAGTCCACAATCACCTGGCGGGACGAGTAAATGACTGACAGTTTTCAAGAAAGTTTTTAGGTGGTTATAAATCTGTTGAAACCAAAATGGAACAAAGCCCACTTTTTTTTGGCCCCTTGTTACTTATCTATGATTCTGAGGTCACCAGTGAACACAAATGTATAGTAGTTCAATATTGATACTCTCAGGCCAATAGCAAATCTCTACCAATCACACACAAATCCCAGCAATGCCACAAAATCTCTGTATCATATAACAAGAACCAGTGCTTTCATAAATTGTATGTAAAAAATCCCTAAATTATCTTATCATTAAAATAAAGCCATCAGTGGTAATGTTATTAAAAATATTGGTGCAAATTTTGGGGTTAATCACTTGTCCACTGACTTCAAGGATGAAAGAAAACATTTCACATGGGTTCAAGCAGTAAAGTACATGTACCTTATTATCTTTTATGGGACAGAAAAGTGATAAACACTTCTTATAACTAAAGAAGTCTGATCAGCAAAGCAGGATGAATATTAGAAAACAGAATTAATACTTGCGTAATCTTGTAAGAAATAAAGCTATTTAAAAAACCCTATTTTCTAGCAAACACAATCTAATTAAGCATCTGAAAGCTATTTTGATTAGGTTAATTTTCAGTTTTCACACTAGAAGATGATGGTATTCTACAGAAGACAGTAACAGAAACATTTTTTCTCTTGAAATCTTTCTTTAAAAAAAAAAAAAAAAAGATTTAAAAGAAATTTTTTCTAAATTGGCAAAAATTTTAATAGTATCTCTATAATCCCTAAAGACAACTTTAATAATAGCTTAGCTAATAATTAAACATGTACAATGTCCAATTCTCTGTTTGTTTAATAATAGAAATCCTGCAAGTGCAAGGCAGAACACAGGGATGGCCACAGGCCCATTGCCATGCTAAAACTGACCCGTGCATTACACGAATAAAACTGCTACCAATGGCCTGGAAGAATCATCAGCACTCTCATGTACTCCTGATATTATCAAGTAATTCTCAATCATTTTTGCTGATAGTGTATTAGTTCTCTAAATTATAGACTGTCATCTCTGAAAGCAGAATTATATGGAAGATCATATTTTTAAGGAAGTGTGAAGCTTTGTGCCAAATATCAGTATGAAAACCACATAGGGTGTTACAGTGCACATGTACATTCATGGTCATTAGATGCACATATATGTTCACCTATGTATTTACATATGTAGAATACATATAAATAATGGATGAAATGGACTTGTATCCATGTGTGTATGTATTTGTGTGCATGCTTATGTACACAGATATATAAATATGGAGGTAAAAGTTCTTTACCCTGCATATAATTATATGTTGTTTAGACTGACACACCTATACATAATATGGATGGAATTCACTATGCTAATTGTTAGTAGTGAGAACTACAGCAATTGATATAGTGCTTGCTTACAAATTTTCTAAAGCAGGGATCTCTTCCCACTCTGGTTCTAAAAACAGTATTACAGGTCCACAAAGCAATATATTTTTTAACAACAAATATTTTTTCTTTCAATTACCACTGTATGATTCAGTCTTTCTAGAGTTGGTTGGTATCAGTCAACCCATTTTTTGTAGTTCTAATAATTTTTGAAGAGGTATTTTATTATACTGGCACACTTTTTTGTACTAAAATGGTTGCTTCACTACTGGAGCTAAGGAAGTAAAATCAGAACATCACCCCTGACGAATTCAAATTTCTACAACTTATATGATAATCTGTGACCTAAGGCATGTTGATTATACTCTTAAAGGATAATGAATGGTATGATGGGGGGGAAAAAAATTATAAAAAGACTCAATAATTTATTTGCTGGCACTCAGCTTTCTTTCTAATTTATTCCCTGAAAACTTCAGTTTTAGGAAAATGGGAAAGTGACATTTTCCATACAATGCAGAAATTATTAGTGATACTAGTAGATGAAGTAGTCACTTTTATTCATTACTTTCTTTGAAAGAAAAGAAAACAAAAGAAAACAAAAGAGCTAAAAGCAGATAACAGGAGACAGAGGACCCAGTAACTCTGGATTCCATGTCACAGCTGTAGGGTGCAGAAGAGAATAACCCTAATGAAGTCCATATAATATCTTTAGAACTATATCAGCACAGCTCAAAGCAGACTCTGATCCTCCCTGAAACACAAAGCTGCTATTACTGATTATTGTTTTAGTTGACTTCGACATCGGTTCCAAAACTGAGCTCTTTCTTTGCAATAGGAAGTCCAGGCAAGCATGCACTGAATGCCTAGATCTGAACCCCGACAAGCCAGGGAGGCTTATTATTCTGCTGCTTATAACACAGCAGCTCCCTTCCTAATAGGCATTTAGAACAAAACAATGTTTCTCTCCTGCAGGGTTTTATTTGGCCTTTAGATTAAACAACGCTCTAGGTTAGTAATCAGGTTTACCAGACAGTTGTCACGGGGTCACCAGCAGCTACTCTGTTTTCCCTCAGCACTGTGCTCTCTAAGGTGGTGATAGTGTTAAACAGACTATAGCTGATGGGAAAAGTAAAAGGATGTACCAACAGCGTCCTAAAAAATTATTTTTTCAAAGGAAAAGCGGTCCATTGAAAAATCACAGGCAAGAAAGATTCAGTATAAACACTAGTAAACCATATATATTACCTCAATAAATGCTAAAAGCCTACCCTGGTAAAGCAAGAACAGGACATTTGATATTTAGCTCACATTTTTCATACAAAAAGTAGGGTGTATGCCTGTACGTGTGGCTTTTTAAAATCCAAGTTAATATGGAGGTAGAACAATTCTTTAAATTGAAACTAGACAAGCACAGTCCTGATGAAAAATTTGCTTTGGAAAAAAAAAAAAAAAAAAGAGCATAAACAATTAGGATCTGGCTACTGCAATGCTCCCTGAGGTTTACACACATGTAAAATGTCAGGAAACTTGCACATGAGCATAAACTATTAGACAGCAGAAAAACTGTTAGGTATTTTTTACTTTATCCATTCCTGTTCAGAGGCAGAAAGGCCAAAAGGATGTGCAGCTGAAGTGCCCAGCTTTGGCCTTCTCCCAGCACCACAGAGTTTGCTTGCTTGACCTACTGAAGCAGAAAGTGCCCTGAAAAATCTCCACTTTGTTCTGAACACCCCTATTTGCCTCCAACACTGAACACCTGCACATCACAACCTCATCAGAAAGGTCTGTAAAGAGACCCATTTGTGGGAAAACACTCAGTCTGCTGTCCTTTGGCTCTCACAAACTTGGGTGATTGCAGTTAAAGTAAATTTGCTGTGGGTTTTGTCTTGGTTGCTTGTTTTTGTGTGTTTTTTTACTACCACTAAAACATTTGGCCTAATGACCACAGAATAATTAATAACTACACCAACACTGATTTGGACTATCTTTGAAAGAAATGCCAGCAGATTTTCCTCTGGCATCTATAAAAATGCACCCAAAACCTGTGTAGTACAGACAGGCAGGGGATTACATCTTACAGTTCTATGGATGTTATGTGCTATCATCCACAACAGCCACAGAACTCTATTCAGAAGGTGAAAAATGACACATGTTGGATTGCTCCAGGATTTAGTAGCTGAAAATAATGTGTCTTTGAGAATACACTGCTTCATGAGTATGTCTTTTTAAAAAACTACTGAACTATGTTGGGTGTAATAAGGAACACATGTAACTCCTACTTCAGATGAGGAAAAAAAAGGAAAGAAAATGTTTTCCTTTAGCAACATGTGATTCAATTAACTCTTTAAGCTCTTCTCTCTTTTTGCAGCTGTTTAAAATATAATTATTTTCCAAAAGACAGCAAAAATGATAGCCCCAAAGGCAAAATGAAGTCTTATATTATTTTCCTCTGTTATCAGACATGGATCAAGTGCTAATAAACACCTATATATCTAAACAGCTTTTTTGAAACACATGGAACATTACAGAGTTGGCAGAAAGTAAAACCGACAAGACACTAGGGCTGTTTTATTCTGATATTTAGGTTAGGTAAGTTCAAAATTTTTTTTCAGCCTTAGCATTTTACAATTTATTTTCTTCTAGAAAGAGAGTTCTGTGATTCTGCATTTTCTCTTTATTATCTTGTAGAGATAGACACCTGTATGCAAAGCCATGAAAATGCCTTGAATTTGTCCTTTTTCCATGACACAACCTTGTAATTTTATATCTGACTACTTTATGCTGCTGGTGCTCCATAAGGACTCTGTAAAAGCTGGAGTTGTTCTTGAGCACTTTTGGTGACATTACAGCCTGAAGCAAGGCTAAGCACCACCTGCACCATATTTATCTGCTTGTTTATGAAAGACTTTCCCCCTCATTGTGTGGATAACTGACCTTAGCCATAGCTAATAAGACATGAGCTTCCTTGAACTATGCAGCTTTACACTGAATCTTATAAAACACCTCAGTGTTATCCATGGAGCTTCACCGAGCCCCTAACGACCTGAAACACATTCTCTCTCCAGTACTGTCACCACAGACAAGGTGTGGTCCAAGAAACAAAAATAACCTGGCCCAAACTTTGTTTTGGCCATCTGTTTGTGTAGACAAGCGTCTTCCTGGCTACTAGCAGGTTTTTATAAAGTAGAGAATCAGGCAACATATAGATATTTATGCTCCACCCTCCACACCATCTCATCTTACTGCACCAACCATGTAGCAACAAGAATGGCTTGCTTGCTGCAGGCTGACTGCTTCTGCAGCCTTCCCTGAGTGCAGTTGTGTTTCCAGATGTGTGTCTAGTTAGTCAGAGACCTCTGGAGCTTCATCTCTCCTCGACATTAAGCCTTTAAACAGGTTGGGATCTACACAGTCTGCGTTGAAGAAAATACAATTTTGCTTAACATGAACACCCTGTTCAGTCAAACTAGTTCCAGTAAATCAGATGATGTTCTTATCAACCTATTCCAGACACGTCTAACTTTTTTTGTTGTTTTCTTTTTCTGCCTTTTTTTTTCCTGTAATACACAACTGAGAACAGGAACTGGCACAAAAGCAGTGGTTCCAGCTAAACTGCCTTGTAGGGGGACATTTTTCCCAGGTTACACTATTGTGTTGTTGAAACAAGTCACTGGAATGGACACAAAACCCCAAAGTTTCTGTTTGATATCTTTTGTTTCTATCTTTTGCTTAAGAACATTACTTTTATCCCAGTTGATATACATAATAATAATTAAATAACAGCTCATTTATATTGTTTTATATCTGAGGGGAATTAAGACTGTTTCTGTTCATTTGCAGATAGTGTTTGATCATTTAGAATTCTGTCAATAAGCTAATGTTTACTATTAATTTAAAATGAACCAGTTGAACCAGTAGAGTGCTAGAGCTCAAGTGTCAACTACATATATAGATGAAATACAATAAATCCTGAAGTACTACTAAAATGCAACCAATTTGTCAGTTAGTACACACATAAGTAATATAATCATTCCAAAAAAGCATACAGAGAGTTTCATTTTGTGTTCTACTTTTTCCCCAACAGCTCTATACTAGTTGTTCCTGATGATGTTCCAAGCAGAGCATTCCTAAGAGTCACTCGTGCAGGAAAACAGTTGAGCTAAACTCAAGTTGCCAGCTCTTTTCTAATTTTAAGTTTAGTTCTCCCATTCTGAAGGAAGCATTCCTCTCCAATACTAGTTAAAAGAGCTTATCTAATTTAACTTTCATTTTTTCCTTAAACATCTGGGAAATTTCATTTCTCTAATCAGTTTCTTACTTTCCTCCACTAATTACAATCTTGTTTTTTCTACGTATATCATTTCCTGTGTGATAATTTTTTCATCATTGGGTTTCTTGCTCTTTATATATTTCCTAGATGCCGGTGATCAAACTCAGAAAATGCAGCTTATTTACATTGTCCCCGTTCTTCCTTAAAATACTGAGCTAAAACGTGCCTCCAGAAATTATTTGCCTCTATGTATAACCAAATATTTAGCATGGCTCCCAAAATGCCACCATTTGCTGCCCTGACAGCTCCATCATCAGCAAATTCTAGGACTTTAGTTTACTACAACGTGGTGAGACGCCCTTCAGAGAGCTTGTTCACCAGCTGTCCCTGTGCTCGAGGAGGCCAAAGTCACACGCGATACAGTGACGCTGTCAGACAGACGCCACTTCTCCCTTTCACTTTCCCCACTGCCTCTTCTTCCTTTCTCTTTCTCCTTTGCCCGAGGCCACGTCTTATTCCCACTCCCAAAATTAAAAGGTTTCTTCTTCCTTTCTCTACGGCTCATGAAAAGTTACCCCGTAGAACTACATGGCTACGGGGGCTCAGCCTTTAAATTCGGAATACTTTCAGGTTTTATCCGTGTTTTCCTTCTTGTATCACCACAATCCCTCTCAGACAGCTTTCAGGCTACTTCATACATAACAGGCTAAAATCTGGACTCTCACCAAGACAGATACTGTAGTCACATCATGTACATACTGAATTTCATTCTGCAAGCAAGTCAGGAATTTTTTAAGTTCCATTAATTGAAGTAACAGCACACAGCTAGGAAAAGTTATGAAATGCTGAACACGGACTTTCTAGTTTGCACAGTACTAGACTATCATCTAAACACTTTTACACAACTCCTATAATAAGCTAAATAGTGAAGACTACATTGAAAAACATAAATGTTTATCATACCTATTTATTACTATCAGGGGCACAAATTTGAAAGTTTTCCCAAGATAGGGCTTTGAGCTCTTAAAAAAATTACCAAAATTATAAGATTGTATTCAACTAACCTAATGGTTTCATTTGCATTTCTCTGTATAAACACAGTGGTATGTTTACCAAACATCCATTTTCTTCTAATCCCAGATCATAGATTTTTGAAACCCCACCAAAATAAAAAAAAAATGAAAACAAAAACTTTTAACAAACAGAAATGTGATCACAACACAATATCAAAACAAACTTAAATAAATAATTCCTACACTGTGAAAACTGAAATCTAATAACTCTGAATGAAAGAGCTTTGCAACATAAAACTTCCTGTAAACCACTACAATATGTCCAAGCACGACTAAAGACAGACTTACATAATATATTAGCTTGCAATTACAAAGAACTCCTCAGGTTTTGTAATCAGTTCTCACCCTTAACCGCAAACCAGGAAAGAATTGTGATGATATTTCACAGCTACATACACTGCGTAGCTCAAAAATAAAGCTTAGAAATGTATCTTCTTACCAAAGTTAAACACAAGTTTAATTTCTTTCATTCATTTGAGGAAACTGAGGATCAACATATGCTGTTTCACAGGCTGATACTTTAAGTAAAATAACAAAGATTATTTTAAAAACTAAACTCTCTTATAATGAAAAGCAGAAAGAAAAGATTTTGTTCCTTTGAGAAGATGATTAGCTTACCTGGTTTTGCCATTCCACACCGACAGCCCGAACAATATTATCAGCTCTTCAGGTACTAATTCTTGCTAACTGGAAGGATATTTTCTCTCTTGCTGGATTAATAATCAACTTTCCTGATAGTTCATTTGTAATTCTCTGCTGGTTAACTCTTTGCAGGGCTGCCATTCTGAATGAAGCAGCCTACACTCCTCGGCTCATTGTAATACAAAAATAGCAAAACATAGGCCAGCAAATAAATGAGAACTAAATAGCAAGCTAAAGAGAAAAACTAAGAATAGATTATCTTAAAAAACTAAAAGTTTACAAACACTTCAACCAAGACTTCCTTTCTCTGAAAGACTCTAATTACTTAACCTAGTTGCTGGTGAAACAATGCATCAACAACCTGGGAGCTGTAAAGTCCAATGGCTCATATGACTGCAGGCTCCCAGGAAGCCACAGCTCGACCTCTCATCTTCAGCCAGCCAGCAAGTATGACACATGCCTGCCTAATTCTGGAAATAACATCTTTTATTAGTGAATAGTGTGCTGAGAAATTGCCACAGTTATCAGTTTGTGCAAGGCCACCCATCTGTGTTGTCAGAAAGCAAGAGCAAGAGTGGCCAGGAGTAAAAATGAGATAAGAGAGGCCCAGAATAGCTAAAAAGGGGAGTTCAAATGAGGTCAGAACAGTTTAAGATGGGATACCTAAAAAGTATATATATATTTTTTATTTTCAAGTATAATAGTAGTAAATTACATATATGTTATCTGCTGCATAAAAATTCAATCAGCTCTGGCAGCTCTGTTGTGAAAAATATTATAAAACAAACCTGGTAAAACGGTTCAGAGATCTCATATAAGAATGTGGAACATTCTGGAAACGCTCATCTAAAGAAATTAGTCTTTAGGAGGTATGTGATGGAGCTTGGGATGTACTTTAATTGTGGACAGAGGTAGGAGGAAAAGAAAAATAAACTTGTTGCATGGATGACTAAGGCATAATGCTACAAAAATAGGGAAATAATAAGAAAGGGGGAAAATATCTTTCTGAAAAACAGTAAATTGGAGGTTTGGATGCTCTTGGAAAAATATGAGGTGACAGCTCTATTCACTAACAGAAATCCGTTCCTCATGAACTCTGCTATAGCTGTTTTATTGAATAATATGGCAGTAGTTATGTTTTTCCCTTAAAACAAAGGCACAGAGTCTCCTAGAGCTTCTGCATAGAGACTTTAAAGATGAGACTTTATCTATTTCCTTTTGCATAAGAGTAGTCCTATAGCTAATCTATTTTTACACAACTATAAGTTTCTGCTCTCTGTTCAGCAGTGCCTAATACAGTTTGCTGTAAACTTTCAGCAATATGTGCTGTAGAATTTATGATAAAATGCTATAAAGTTTTGAAGCAAATTTATTTCACATTTATAGCTAATTTTATTCTGTGTTTGAAGGAAAACCTTTTAGGAACGCCAATAATGTGAGAAAGCTACAACTAAATTTATTGTTAAGTATCACATCAGTGGTACTCCTGGGGACTCCTCTTCATGGGAAGAAAGCTTAAACAACAATTTCTAACACATTGGATTGCTTCCCAGAGATGTGATGGCCTACAGAGGCACTGCTGAACAAAGCAGGCTGGAATGGTAAGTCAGTAAACAACCCACTTCAGAGGATGGCCACAAATAAGTGCAACTTTGTTTAATAAGGGCAAATTATAGTTATCTTTTGTTCTGTAGTAGGTGCATTATCTTTCTCTCCTGTTCCACCTGACTAAACTGGTAGTATCTTTTCTATCACCTGACTGAGTAGTTGGCTGGAAATAATGGGACCAAACAATCCGCTATTGTTACAAGAGACAATGACCTTTCATGTCCTTGGAGCTCGCCATGACCTTTCATCTTTCCTATCCTCCAATGGTCTCCTCTAACAACTAAAACTGCACCCTGTTAGGCTGAATTCCAGATTGTCATAAAAAGCCCCTTCCTTTCGAAACAAAACCAATTTTTACACCAAGGTGGTGGAGAAACACAGGTCCATTGTTCCCGCACAGATGGAAGTTAGAGTTACTAAGGCAACAGCTCTAATCCCTCTTTTTACCACCTTTTTCACATCATTGGCCTATCAAGTGTGCTACCTTTTAACTCATAAGCTCAAAAGCTGGTAGTCTAACTGACTGCCCTAATTAGCTACGATTTTCACAGTACAGACAACATGATGAGCTAATCGAAATTTGCAAAATAATGACGTACCTCCAGCAAATATTCCTCCTCCTGAGGCCCAGTCTTAGAATAACAATAATGAGACCATTATTAGAGGAGGGCATTAAAATGCTGCACTGCTGCTAAACAGAGAACTTAATTGTTCTGGTCTTGTCCATTGAATCAACAACCTATTGTTGTGGACTTGAAAAATAAAGGACTGGAGAATGGGTGCCATAATGATTGGTCTGTGCTGCCATACCAGCACTCTGTAGAATTGTTTTCCTTTTGAAACTCTTGATGGACTAGTAGTTTTGTTTAAAAGTAATATAAAAGCCAATTGTCTGGATAAAAAGTCCTATTTATTGAAATCTTTAGAAGCAGTTGCATGGATTTGTTCATGACCCCCAAGATAAAAACATAGGGCCCATAATAATGCTATTTGTGGCGACCACTGCTTGTGGTGACGCTGCTTGTAGATAACGCTGTCCTGTCTGGCTACTGCAAAAGGAAGGAAGGCATTTCCTTTGCAGACAGAAATCATGGCAGAAGGTCAAATAGTGGACAGAACCAATTCGTCTGTAAAAATGAGGATGTTGTATTCAAAAAAAAAAAAAAGCCTAATAAGTTTGGTCATTTACAATTCAGGGTTTAGGACAAACGCATAAAGGTATCTCTCATCAGTCACAACACAGGACTTTTTTTTGTTAATTAGTTTTTAGATATTAAAAATGACAGACCTTATTTTTTTTCTTCACCTCTGTAGAATTACACCCTAAATTTTGTCCATGGGAAACTGAATAATATACACCTTGAGATGCAGTGACTCAACTGATGCAAATTGTAGCTTACTGTTAGCTTTAGATAGTCTTCATTTAAATTTGGGACTGGGAAAAAGAGACATCTAAAATCTCTGACACGCCTTTTAATCTTGGGGGATTTTTAATTTTTTAGAAATTAGAAACTACAGCTTTTCACAAACGTTTAAAACAAACATGGTCTTGAGAAAAAATACTCTCCCAAATCCAAAATCATATGTCATTTTATGACATAAAATCATTGTTAATTAACACTATCCTGGATTCCTCTCTTAGCTTTCACTGCAATAGGACAGTTGAAAACATAAGCAACAATAGATTTACACTTTGGAATGCAAACTAAAATCACATCTTATTGCATTTTTATAGTTACGCCTCTTAATGCAACTTTCTACACAAAATTTCTGCACAGAAATTGCTCAGAATTTCTACACAGAAATTGCTCAAAAATAAGCTATGACTCTAGATTAACATAAACAATGAAAAACTGTAACATTTGGGATTGCAATAATTTCCATTGGTAATTTGCTATTGATTTCAATGGGAAAAAGTTTAGGGTTTAATTTTTCTCATTCCTATCAGAATATTTTAAAATCAAATTGAAGTAAATTATTGTGAAAATGAAAAAAAAAAAAAAAAAATAGGAGAGGAAAACTTAAAGGCTAACCCAAAAGGTATTTTCAGCAGTTCTAGGAACAGTTCATAAAATAAATTTTAAAAAATCTTACATGCATTTGCAGAATACTTTTTCTTTAAACTCCTTTCTTTTGTAAATTGAAAAATGCCTAATATAAAGTAGTATTAAATTGTAAATAAGACCTCTTGCTTCATTCAATCCATGCTTTGCTTCATTTATCTTCATCTTGTTAGGCTAAATTAATTAACAATCTCTGTGTTGCACACTTTCTCTTTTCATTACATCAAATAATGGCCTGGATATGGGAGAAAACCCTCACCACAGGGATCTTGAAACACTACCTTGAGGAAGAGTCTCTTACACATGCATTGCTTTAGCAATATTAACTAGTTGGATGTTATGACATTTATTAAATAGATCCTTCAATCCTTCACTGCTGTAAAATAATTGTTCTGATTTTGTGAGAAACAAAAATGTTTTTTTTAAAAATCAGGGGCTTACAGTAGATCATGTTTACCATTTGTGAGCCACAAGTACTAAAAAGAAAGCAAATACCTAAATAGCTTTAATCAATGTTTTATTTTATATAAAACCCTGCAACCTGAATACAATTTCTGGCCAACCATGTGTACAGTCCCAAACATATGAATGTGTCAAATTACTCAAACCAAGTTGCCCTATCATCTCTGTTTGTGAATGTTCTGTATATAATTAATTGAGCGTCTGAGACAGTTTTGTGGGTAAATCTGGTTATTTAGATATTGCAATGGGGCACAATGTGCTAAACTATTAGGCAAGTTTTCTTCCTTTAACCTACATTATGGCATCTAGAGCAAAAGGACAAAACAGTAAAGCCTCTTTTAATCTCACCCTGATCAAACAACCCTCTTTCTCCAATCACAGCTTTGTGCGTGATATCTTTCTGCTAGTGTTTCTTATTTAATTAAAACAGACACTGACAGAAGGACATGGATTAGGACTGTAATGATGCATTTACTTAGATTAATCGGAGGCTCCTTTTGGAGTAATGGCTTAAACAAAGAACAAAAGGAAATTGTTATGAAACAGCCTTTTATCCCAGGCAAAGGTCAAATTATGAGGTTTTTAATTTTGTCAGCCTCTGTTATATTAGACCTTTCTACTGGAACATGAGAAGTGCTTCTCTCCCCTTCGCCCCCGAGCCAAGCCAGTTATTATAATATAGCCATTAAAGCTGCAAATTAAAATGTCTGATTTTAAACCAGGTTGCTTAGCTTTCAAAACCCTCTAATTAGCATGTTGTGCATTGTTGTGAGGGAAAGAAACCTAAAATGCTAATGACCTGCTGCCAGGTGACCACGCTGCTGTGCAAAATAATACAGGCTCATTCAAGTAGTAGTAATACCAATAACACCCAGCTCTTATGAATTACCCAGCTCCAGGTCTGCTCTGCACCACACGTGCTTAAAGAAACAAGAGTGCATCCAGCCAAAGATCAGAGTTCAGCAGCCAGCACAAGGGATTGTTGTATGTTAACTGGGAAGAAGTCTGTGCCCATTCAGACACTGCAAGGCAGGAGAAAAACATTTGAAATCGTCATGGGCGAGGTCATAGCTGGGCCGGGCACAGAGAAAAGCACAGAATGGAATATTCTTCCCCTTTCAAGCAGAAGCTGCAGATACACTTCTGTATACCTCAAAGCAGACAGCCCCAACTTGCTGTGATAAATTCTGCTTTTGTTCACAAAAGGGCAGCAATGCATGAAAACACACCAAATACAGGTATATTTTTGCCCTTTCCCAGTTTACCACTCATTATAACAAGTCCATTGAACACACAAAATTAGGTTAGATGATGATATTTTCTTAAAATATGCTACAGAAGAAATTCTGGAAATGTGTCTTCAAAGAATCAATCCAAATAGAAAACATTTCCTTAAACTTCATGGTACTTGAGGCTCTAGGTTTTTGAATATTGGATTTTTAGCAAACTTAATTCACACAAAATTCCAAAAGAAAAGAACCCCCACATTCCAGTGACAAAACCAAGCTTTAAGTAACTTCCTGTTTTCTAAACTGCAGCAATATTCATTAGTCTTCTGTGCCACCAAAACTGTACACAGACCCAATCCTCCTGCTGCCATGCAGTCCACATCTCTGGCAAGCCGAAATGTCACCCAGCACCCAGAGGAACACAACCTGACACCAACAAAGAAGCAAAGCTTCGCCTCCAGTGGCGAAGCTGGGTCCAAACAGCAGCAGCAGAGGCAGCTGCTCAGCACCACAAATAATACCATCCTGAATAGGCCAGAATCATTAGCAGTCAAGATTAACCCCACTTGACCTGCTTTTTGCCAACAGTTGAGGGAAAACTACTTTCTCTGTAACTTGACATCTTCGCCACAGAGATCGCAGCCCAAGCCCTTCCAGGCATACCAGCACAGCGTTGACAGCGTTCCTCAGGGGTCACACTAGTAGGAAGTTGGATAAGATGTTGAACAGCTATGCTGGCCTTGATGTCTGCTCATTCCCAGAAATCTCCTGCCTTTCTCAAGTGATCCCTAATTGACTATTAAGGGACAAAATTGATCATGAAGCGTCTTTTCAGTAATTTTTAATCCTTTGTTACATTATATTTTACTTACGAGTTTATCAGCCTGGAGGGAAGTTACTGTGTGAATTTAAATCCCAGTTTCTCCAAAACTGCTACTCAACGAAAAACACAATCCAATTCCTCTCCAGATAAATTACCAGGTGACCAGGTTAAGCAAACTAAACCATATCCTTGGTCCTTTATGTATTATCTTCTCAAACCCACGTGTCAACACACTGTATTGCTTGTCTTCTTTTTACACAGATTCTGCCACATTTTTGCCACTATACTCCCGTACCTTGTTGTCCCAGTCTTGAAAAAAAAAAAAAACAACTTGCCTTGGAAAATATTAACATGATTACATGAAAGTCGCTTACATGGCCTACATAAAAAAGGAAACTACACTTATTTGCAAAGATAGAAAATCCAATTTGCTTAACACTCAAATACATGAGCTGCTTAAAAAGTGGCAAACAAAATGTTAATAAAATTATCTACATAGCTACATTCAATTTTGTTAGAAATAGTCTGAACTCCACAGTAGTCTTCTACAACTTTGAGATATCACTGTCATCAGCCAGTACTACCATTTATTTATTTGTTTAAACTTCTGTTCAGCCAAGATAATCACATCTTAAGATACATGAACCTGTTTTCACAGACACATGTATCATCCACTAGTGTTCTTTGGCTGGCTCTTAGCTGTAATTTTTTCCTGAATAAAACCACCTCTGTGAGACAGAAAACACTCTGCTAAGTTTATTTATAAAGAAAAAAAAAAGAGCTAACATGTAATGAAAAACAGACTTTGTGCATAGTGATAGGTGGCTCTCTCCTTTATGACTCACAGTCAGGAAATTCTCATTATTTTCCTTTGTAGAACTCAACCTAACACTGTGTTTTAGAGGCATCTTGGTATGGCTACTGCACTGATATGCACAATGCAAATACACTGTTTCCCAAAAGTTCCATTTGTTCCTTAAAATATATTAAGTATGCCAACACTCTTTTAGTGAGTAAGTAATAAAATCTGCATTAGTATCCTACACAGAATATGAATTCATGCTTTAAGATCAGAGCTGCTTAGATAGCAAATTATCTGCATCATTTCCCATTTAGCAGCTAGAGAGCTGTCCAGGTACAGTCTGTGCCTCCATGAATATGTGCTTCATGTCCTGTGTTTTTTGCTGAATATCCATGTGTTATGTAGAAAAACATGTAAAAGAACAGCAGTAATCTAAGAATCCAGTGCAGGAGCCTGACAAGATTCAGGTTGTCACAGCAGCAGCTAGAGGCATAGCACAATAGAAATGATGCCTCAGGTTTTAGCTTTTATATTTTTCAGATTCTGTGCTGCTTTAGTGTAGTACTTCTGATCTTCATGTTAAGGGATGGTGAACTCTCTTCACAGAGTAGGTAGAAAAAACAACTCCTTCTCTAGCTGGAGACCAAGGACAAATTATCCAAATTTCAAGCCCAAGAGCACAAACAATGTGGACTGAAGAGAGAAAAACAAGAAGGATGGGACTTCATGGGCTAAAGCTACAGTTGGACAATTAACTTCAATATGCAAATGGACCAGAACTTGTAACAGTGTGAGACCCTGTGATCAGTCATCCATTTTGTGACCATTTTGGGTCCATCTTGGTGTAGCCCGGGCTGGGCTCTTGTGCTGCCCAAGGTGCATCCACTGAGGCCTTCTAATAAATCCCTACTTTATTCTTTAACTCAGTCTAGCCTCTGTTCTAGGTCAGCCTTCACAAGGCATCAGATACACTAGTAAAGCAGTCAAATACTACTCAGTCCTGCTGCTTTGGTGCAGAACAAGGCACTGATTAGCCTTGGACACATCACAAGTTCAACTGGGTCCATTAAACTGTACCTCTGAGTAACTATAATGCTGTGCCACATTGACCCTGGGAACTCTGGTGGCCAACACACTGAACAAAGACAATCTGCTTCCTCACTTTTCCAGCTTCACTTTCATACAACTGAGAAAAAGTCGTAATATGCTCTGCACTGATGGACAGCAGAAAAAAATGTACCTCCAGGAAAAAAACATCATCAAGTAATTGACTTTTCGTGCATAATATGGAAGGAGATTTGACCCAAAAAGAGGAAGAAAAAGAAAGTGAGTTCCTGCTATGTTTTTTTTTAATCAAGTAGACCCCTAGATTATTGTGTGCTACATATATGTATGTGTATCTTTAGAATTTAACCTGTTCATTCTACAGAATTTAAGCATATATATCATGGAACCTATATGACAGTCATACAATGGAACCAAATTCTCTTGTCCAAATTAATAGCTTGCACAGAACAGCAATTTTCTCTATCTTCACGTACCACAAAGAAAGAATGGCTCTTATCTCTGAGCACCAGCAGCTGCTCTCTGGGTTTGCCCCATGATGCACAACCTCTCTCAGGTTTTTCCATGTGTCCTTCTCTACAGGTTCCCTGCATCCAGGTCTGCCTGGTCAGTCCTTACTGGCATCACTGTATGCACAGCTTTTTGTGTCTGGCAGCTGAGAGAAAGCAGAACTGTCCGCTCCTTGGTTTTCCAAAACACTGCTCCTGGGCCATACAAACCAGCTCTCTTTCAGCCCTAACTACAGGACCAAGCAACTTAGATATCTGAATTCAAGTCAGATTGCCATATTCATCACTAGAAATTCTCTTTACTATTTAACTCTTTTGCTGTCCTAGATATCACACCTCACTCCAGAACTCCATTCCCTTCTGAGTTGAGATACGATGCACAAAACAGTGCTCAAATCCTTTACAAATTTCTTCTTTGGTTTTGGTACCCTATGAATTGGATTTTTTACCATGAATTACCATTGAACTTCTAACTAAAGGTGTTAAACACTGTTCACAATTGGAGCCTTCCTATTTTTATATCAGCTAAATTTTAAGTCCTGAGGATAAACTAGGTAAATTATGGAAGAAAAAAAAAAAATCACACAACCAATATCGTCATTCTGATTTTTTCCAAAAAATTATAAGGCTATTATATTCCATACTGTTTCTGCAAAAGAAGACTGATCTATGCGATTCATCAGTGATTTTATAATTAGTGTCAGAAATTAATTTGATAAACTAGTTCATATTATATGTGTGTGTGTGTGTATATATATATATATATATATAAAAGAATCTGTTAAAGGATTTCATTTTGCTGTTGAAGACAGCTCAGTTGAGAGGCTGACACCACCACACACACACAATTACAGTGTCGGACTTACACCCACAAGATAACCATGTGGTGAACTTCCATATCTCCTCATAAAATGATTCACTAGGCAACTTTTAGCATTTGGCCTACAATTTTCCCACTAGTCAAATTATCCCAGTCAGTATTGTCTAGTGAAGGAAGCACACAAAAGTGCAAGGCCTAGTTTTGATTCAGCATCTGGCCTGCTATGTCTTTGTGCCTGGGTTTATCTTGGTGTAAAACAGGCAAAACAACATTTTTATAAATCACCCTTCTCTACTGCTTTGAGATCTCCTGCAAAAAATGAGGAATGAAAGAATCTGAACCTCTAAGCAATATGAAACAAGGATCACTTCAAAATGAAACCAAACAAATTAACATAAAATTTTGGGGGTTTGCTTGTCTATAATTGCATGGGTTGGACTCTGTGATCTTAAAGGTCTCTTCCAACCTAGTGATTCTGTGTGTAATTTTCTTTCTCTAATGTTGGAGCTCTCAATACCTAATCAGCCAGTCATACCTCTACATTGTTTTATTACAAAGTGAATCAGAACAGACAAATTAATCAAGCCAGGACAGAGAGTGCACTATGTTTACATGATATATCCTGTCCATATCTGTTTTAGGTTCAGACTGAAATCCTGCTCCAGCTGCATCAGCTTGCAGGCTGATAAATCTTTCTGAAGCTGTGCCACACAGCGTTTCAGGCCTGGAAGGTGCTGTAAACAGGCACTTTCACTACACTTCTCAAAGCCTCAAATATCAAAGTTTCACACATGAAACACCCCTCAAAAGTATACCTGTCACAGTTTAACGATATGCACCATGCAGTCTTTGACCATTCTTTTTTCTGCCCATATAATTATCAGTGGTTTAAATCTTTCCTTTTTAAAGAGTGGAAATTAAAATATAACCTCTCTATATAAAGAGAATACTGTAAACCACAGCACAGAGACTCATTTATAGCTCACTGTCAAAGAGCCTGGGGTAATACATTTTGAAAAAGTGTCCGTTTTGGTATATCTAAATCTTTACAAAATGTCTATTGCAAGGCAGCTGGAAACTATCATACTCATGGAAACTAAAGCAGCTCAGTAAGCAAAGTGATGCAAATAAGTAAAACCACCTACATTTTCTAATTACTGTAATCAATTTCACATTCCACCAAGCTAACTTAACACATCTATAAAAGTTTTGCTGGTAACCACAGAGAATGAACTGGACAACTACCTAGTTTCTTCCACATTTGTGAAAAATATGATTATCCCAAATAGGTTCTGAAATGATTATCCCAAATGGGTTTCTATAATTATATATATATTTTTATATAAATATACATATAGACATAGATATATGCACACCAATGCATGTGTGAGCATACATATATATGCAGGTATATATACCCACAGGTATAGTTACATTTAAGCAAAATCATTAGATTGTGTTTTCAGCCTGTTTTTTCAAAGCTCACCACTTAGAGCAGATGGAATACAAAGGCATTTCTCTGCTCTGCTACCTAAAAGAGGACCACAAGGTGCAAAACAGAGCAAGGGCTGCATGTCAACAGCCTCAGGGAACAGATGCCTCAGCAGAGGAGGGAGCAGAAATAAGGAGAGGAGATTGAGAATGGCAACAGCTTGGGTGAGCCCAGGAACTCCCTACAAAACTGCAGGAACTTCTGCCTAGCATCTGTATTTGATGGGAAATATTGGCAAGCAGTTCCTTCCAACAGACTTCTTCAGATTAGAAAAGGGATGTGAGAATTTAAAGAGTTAAATGCATAAATTTATAGCAAGGTTTAAGATACTCCCATATAGAGTGAATATCTTAAATCCTAGAAAGATAGTATTTTGCTGTACTTTTTTCCCTTCAAGCCTGCACCTTTTGTCATAATGAAATACACAGTCAGCCTTCACTTAGTAAAATATTTGTGTTGCCATGCAGTTAAACAAATGTTTTTTCATTTTCTTTTAAAATAGCCTCCCACCCATGTTTCTCTGAACAGTGGCCCATCAGTCCAGCTGCATAACATGTACAAGCTGAGCAGTGAAGTCTCATCTTGCCCCCATTAAAAGGGTCCTTTCCTTATTTTGTTAGCCAGAACACATGGGGAATTAATACGACTTCAATAATAATGGAGTACATCTGAAAGGAATCCTGATTTTATAATATCCCCACATTCCAGTATAACCCACAGCATCTTATCAGCATTTGACATCACAGTTTTAGCATAGGCAAATATAGGAGACCAAGGTAATCTTTCCTTATTTCTTTTACACGTGGATATTTCATAACTCCATTCAGTGCTGGTTTTCTTCTGGTTTTTATTCTCCCTGATTCTGTGCATGAAATACGAAGGACTCATGAGTATGAGTATCAAAGTTATGGTGGATGCCTGCTATACCACACATTACAGTCTCACAGTTGTCTGCCCTGCAGTAGGGGAGATTTGCGTAGTGTTTAAATGGGCAAGATGTACACAAACTATAGTTAAAATATTATTATGTTTATGTGTTTTTCTATACCAACTAGTAAAGAAAAATAATATTCTATTCCACTTTAGGGCAACACTTTATTGCAATTAAAAGAAATGGCTTAGCTCTGATACTCTTCGAAAAGAATCATGACCAAAAAAGACACAATTTTAGGACACATACCTGGAAGATGATAATGCAAATCTCACTACTTCCATATGAGGCAATATCACAACCAAATATATCTTGTTGATATTTAAAATCTGGGAATCATATTCCCTTCTGTAATTCTTTCATCTGTGTTCACAATTTATACAGGAGCTTTGAGAAGGGAAAGAATGAAGTGCTTGCCTTTAATCCCGGGGGGTTTTATATGGGATTGTTTCTGCTGTTTTTTTTTTTTTTTAATCATTATACTCTCCCTTGCCATCACTGGTGACCATCACTGCAGCACCATACCTCCAGCTGTGAGCTTGAACACACAGCTCCCTGAAGCCAAAACAAATGGTGCTTTTCTGATTTAGAGCAAGGGACATTGGAAGTAGGGGGAAAATCTTAAGCTTCCCTTCCTTTTGAATTTCAGTGTCCCCTCACTCATGGAGCATATGACACAGCAACCTAGCCAATATGATAAATTACAAAAATAGCTGCAGCAATCCAGATTACAGAAAAGTATCAGATCTTTTAGCAGCAATTAAATATTGTGTAACCTTCAGGGGGAAAACGCTTTAAATCCTAATTCACATGACATATTTGGTAAGCCAGACAGCATAACTTGTAAGGCTGTTCTGTTACCACAAGATGAAAAATTTTTTGTACCTGATGTTTCCCTTCTCAGGAAGAACTATCACCTAAGAGGAGAGGAATTCCACTTGCAGGAAATCCAGTGCATGGTAGACAGACAGACAGAAGGATGGATGGGAAGAGGGTAAATATCAACAAGTAAAAGGACAGAAGATTACTTTGACCATTGTGCAACAGTTACAGAAAAAGAATTTAAAAGAAAAGTGTTTTTTTCTCCCCATGAAGTCCAGAGTACACATTTTATTATAGTGAGCACTGACTTAATTTTCCAAGACTCAGCCTGAGACAACAGCAGCTGACTACTAGCTCAGCAGCGAGAAGTCTAAAATTAGTATTTTTAAAAGTCTTTTTATTCTCATAAAATTTGTACATTAAAACTGACATTTTAAAAGGTTACTTCTGTGGAGAGGAACTAACAGCTATCAAAATCTAAAAACACCAATCAAAAGCAAACGTGTTTCAAACCAAACTCCAGATAGCGCAGACAAATCACCGTGCCAAGCAGCGGCGCAGAGCGGGCGAGAGCTTTGGGAAAAATTATAAATTAGGTAAATCTTCAAGTTATAGTATTATTGCATCAAAGCTGTGGTTTAGACATCCTAGTGCTAACTGCCAAACTGTCTGCATTATTCTACGTTGTTAGCCATACTAAGTGGATTTCCAACCACTTCAAACAAATTATCATTTCCAATTGAGCAGGTTTGTGATAGAGCCAGAGAAAAAGGCTTTCTTTTAAAGGCTGTCTGCTCTATTTTTCTGCCCTACTATAAAATACAACTTATTTGTTTGGATTTTTATATACTTTCAGGTAAGAAAAAACCAGCTACTCATTAACATGTCCACAAGTGTATTAAAATTACATTCACCCCAGTCTTTTATGTATAAGGTTTTTTTATCTATCACGTACAGCTGTAAGTAGGAGAGACAAGTTAGTCCAAGGACATAATGTCTTTCAGGCTCTATAGCACTTAGCAGGTTACTGGGCCTCCAAGGCCTCACAGATTTAACCAAGACTTTTCACACAATCAGGTAAAGAGAGCTAAGCCAGTCAGCAGATGTCCCATTCAGATAACAAAGAGAATATTTTAGTGACAATGTGAGAAAACAACAGTAAAAATGGTAGAGAAACCCACTGAACCGTAGAGCTCTTTTTTCCTTTTACAAAGAACCATTGACTGGAGTTTGACTGTGACATTCACTGTAGTCCTCAGCAAAGTAAAAGTCAGTTGTACGAGCTTTGTCACAAGAGATACAAATAAAAATCAACTACAACAATGTTGGGCAATCTTCTATATTTTTATTTCCTCTCTAGATTTAGCATGTATTCATGGAAGACCCATTAAAACACCACGTTAATATATGAAAGATTCCTGTCATGCATGTCAGCATTAAGCTGATCTACAACATCACCCTTAATGATTCCATGGCCCTATTGCTGCAGTTGTTCCTTCAGTTTCACCTCAACACTGCAAATTTTCAGTGTCCTCAAGTCCAAGTTAGCAACTTTACAACTTTGAAACAAGAAATGGCAGTTGGTCCCCAAAATGTCTACACCTACTTGCAAACCAGTGAAGAGGTAAAAGCACTGTGGTGTGAACAAAGCCAGTTTTAGCATTTGTTAAGGTCAGTTCAGTTCCTCAAGTGGCTCTTCTTAGAGACCATTACCTCAGCGAAATGCGTACACCAAACCATAATAATAATGGAGATAAACCCATCTGAAGAACCAAGTTTGGGGTGTGGTTTTGAATTTGAATCAGGGAAAAGATGACTACACACTGTGTTCTTGCTCTTCTCTAAGGCCAAGTTTAAATAAAGAAGAATACTTTTCAGCTATCTTGGACCACATTTCAATGGCAAGGGAACTGTGAATGAAAGAAGTTTACAAAGGGGACTGTTAAACATTAAAGTATAGTATAATCACTGTATGAATTAGTCATAGCCAGTTTAGGCACTGTCCAACCCACTTTCCAACCATCTGCAACAAATGTGCTCCATTAAAACAGAACCATATGGAAAACAAGCTAGCAATTAACACAGCTTCTATGCATACCTCTAATACAGCACAGATTTCAAACTTTGAGTGAAACTGACTGCTGAATTACTTCCATATTGCTGCTGTTTAGACCTTGGCAACACACATTTATCCTCACTCACTACAGTATGTCATCCCAAGATACTGCTATATCATCAAAATAAGCATGAAAAAACCACCCACAATTGAGCCACTCTTTGTGGTTTATAGCCTCTGTTAATAAAATATTTGCAGATCACAGACTTTTTCAAAGATGTGTAATACAGTACTTACCAGTGAGTATCAAAACAAATAGCTAATGCAGGTCAAATCGATTGATTTAATTGCTAATTGGTGATATCTTGTATTGTGGAACAAAACAGCTCCAGGTCTGAGTAGCTTTCTCCTCTCCCAGATTTTCTCAAGTGCTAGAGATGCTGCACTTAACACTGTGATATTTCCAATCCAAAGGGGACATGCAGAATTCCTAGTTCCAAAATTCAGAGCACTTAAGAATGCTCCAGGAGAGTAATATTTTGGTTATTTTTCTTTAACAAAATAGCAAAACTATTCCTACTTCATCACTTTATCTGTGTATGAGTTGTAGAAAGGAAAATTTATGATAAAAAAATTAAAAAGTGATTCTAAGCAAAACCAAGTCAAAGTGAAGTGCCAATGCTCAGCACATACTATATGACCCTTTCCACCCAGCCCATCAGAGCTCTTCATTTGGAAAGCCTGGCTCTTTAATTCAGCCTGGAGACATGTGTTCACTTAAGCTCAACAGTTCAGCCTACAAGGTTTGGTCAGGGAGGTAAAGCCCCGCAGAAACAGGTAGGTTGGTAGAAGCCTCTGGAGGCCTCCAGCTCACAGCAGCTCACATTGCTCAGGTAAAGAAAACTTAAACAATGTACTAGGGGAAAAAAAATATACCTAAATAATAAAAAAAACATACTGTACTGAATATTTAAAACATGACATTTCCAATGCAAATTAGGCTGCTTTGAAACATGTGATATTAAAATTGGGGGGATTTTATACTTGTTTTGGGTTTTTTTGGTAGCCGGAATTCTAGTTCAAGGCACCCATATTTCCTCAGTTATCAAAGATGAAGTTAAAAAAACTAACTACAGGCATCATTTTTCCACAGATTTCCCAATATTCCAAAGAAGAGATTCATTTCATGAAATATTACCCCAGTATCTACACAATTTCAAAAGCATTGAAATTTTTGAAGCATCCTTTCATGATTCTAGGTCATCATGGGCCACACTGTTTCCAAAGACCCACAAGAAAACATGGTGATCCTGGAAACAAAAGATTTGGAGGCAGAATTTCCCACATTGATTAAATTCTGTTCACACAGGAGTTTTACCGCCATTAAGAGAAAACACAAAGAAACTGTAAAATAACTCCACATTTCTTCCTGTGTGCTTTTCATGCCTTGAAAGTCTGAATATTGGCAGCAATTATACACTGTCCAAGCCTAATACATTGATGAAACAATATAACTTAGCTATTATTATATAGGTCTGCAGCTGCTTCTCAATTTTGTCCTTAGAACTGTCAGTTGTTATAGTTATACAGAAGAAGATATGATATCTGTTGATGGATTTTAATTACCAGCATTTCAAGTTGTGTAATTAGAGTTCAATTTTCATTTTTTCCAGAAAGGAAAGTTCTAGAAAGCTTTGTCCTGAAGATGTTCTTCCACCTATTACACACCCATAGGCTTAGGCACATTGACAGAAATAAAAAGATATAAACACAAGTAATTTTAAAATTCACAGTTTGGAGAGACATTATCAGCAATACTTAAATACTTAATACAAACAATAACTCATTTGGCTTAAAAACATACCCATAGCATCCAAAAGAGCTGAGGTATCATTGAATGGGATGCTGATTAACAACATTTTGGTTTAATAAAAAGAAGGTTTCAGTGACAGCCATATTAAACATCAGTTTGCAAATATGACTTTAAGTAAAGCATATGTATGTGTCAAAAACTGGCCTTCTGCCACTATATTTATTTCCTACATTCATTAAGTAAATGATACCTAGCCAAAAATTTAAAAAATATTCAAATGGTATTAGTACTGCAAAAAATGCATTGCTTTGGAATTAGCACCTAAACCTCCTGCATCTCCCATAAATTCTGACTAATTAAATTCCTACTACATTATTCCTCCTGTTTTCCTCACAGCTGTTTTCTATATTTTCACCTGTTTCACTTCTTTTTTTATTCAAGTAACAAAAAAAGCTTAACCTTCCTTGATTGACAGAAAGGAATAACAATATTTAATTAACATCACTTCATATGTGACAAATCTTAAACTCTGCTCAGTCAATAAGGCTCTACGAAAGCATTCCCCCAACATTTTTAAAAGCTTTTTAAGAAAGCTCAGAACACTGTGTTCTTAATTCAAAAGCACATGCCGAGTTAATTATGGTCTTATGCTTTGACCAAAAGTAGGATTTGTGGGATTTTCTTTTTCTTAAGTCAAAGGATTCAAAAGTAATTTATGAATGATACTGAAATAATGCACGAATTAGCTGCTAACATGCTGTTAGTTTCAAGTGTTAATATTTTTTTTTTCATGTGCAGGGAGGGTCAGCATTAAAGTCATGCTGACTTGAAACTCTATTTATACTAAAAACTACATTAACTAAACAATCATGTTATTCTACAGTCCTCCTACTTACTTTTCGGCTATTGCTCTTGACTAGGTTACTTGTTTGGGAGATCTCTGCACAATTTCTGCCAATTCAAATATAGACGTTTCCAGAGCTAAACAAATCCCGTAACAGTGTCACAGATACTCTCCCTAGGGTTACTCCTTTATGTACATGATGTTTAATTCATGTTCCCACATCTCTGCAAGAACTTTCACTTCAGGTGTACTACACACATCCTCACATCTCTCTGCTGGGCTGTTTAAGCAACTTGCTTTACCATGACCTTGTTATTACTAACAAAGCAAATTGTTTTACTGTGACCTTGTTATTACTAACATGTTTCCAAAGGGGTCACAAATTGTTTCACATCACATTCTCAGGGGTGTGTGTGTGTGTACACATGCACACAAATGTAAAATGGCCACAATTCTGAGATGTTTATCAAAAGCATTGCTATCTATATCTCAGTTGGATTTTAAAGAGCATCCAATTTCCTGTAGATTATTGATTCAAAATGTTATCTTGGGCTCTAACTCACACGGGATCAGCACCACTTCTCTCCCACACTATAGCTGACAGGCAGAAAGGGCACTCAGGCTGAAGCAGCTTGTGGAAAGAAAAAAAAAAAGAAAAAAAAAAAAAAGCCATGGACAGTTTTCTCTTTCCCTTTGTGACATATTCCTCAAGAGCAGACTGAGCCGGGCCTCTGCAAGGTCTGCAAGGCCTTCCCTATCTTCAGCCTTATTCAATCCTAGCTTGGGTCAGGACCAAGCTGAATTTCCCTGAATTTCTCACATTATTCGACCAGTTTCTATATTAACTTCTTTTTTATCAGTAACAATAAACACTAGTAACCATAAGCATTCATCTAATACATGCTGACAATCATTTCTGCCAGGATAATTTGTGAAAGTTATAAAATTATTTCAGCGAGACAAAGTTCTCCCAGAAATGATGGAAGGAGTTATTGTCTAACAAGGTACATGGAAGATCAAAAAAACATAGGGTTTTGCCACAGTGTTATGAACCCTTACCTAGTACTTTTACATCTATTCTGCCTACTTTATACCTCTTCCCACAGTAACTCAGTGGACTCCATGTGACTATTTAGTTCTCTGCAAGAGGACTGTGCTTTTAAATCAACAATGAGAAATTTGAAGTCACTTCTGCACTATCATTCAGCAAATAAATATGATCCAGAAGTAATGTAATCTGCAGCTCATACTTCTACTGCATCATTTCAGAGAGGGTTTTTTTTTTTTTCTATTTGTCCTATTTCAGAGGTTTTGAAAACATCTTCAGCATATTCAATCATCAGTAAGGTTGAGAAATAAAAATACCACAGAATTATGATACAAAATGAAGGGGAAAGACCATGCCCACTCAGACTCAGGGAAGAGCATGGCTCAGTGACCAAAGTGAAATAAAGCAAAAACAGTATAAGTTTAGGGACACATGAGTTGGGGACATCAAGCCTACACAATGAGAAAGGGCACCTGGGAATCCAGAGGCAGGGACTGGGCAATGCAAAGCTGCAGCAAGTGCAGCACAAGCCTGTTAAAAGCAGCGTCAGACTGGGCATCACAGCAGCCACCAAAATGAGGGAACTGAAGCTCTCAGAACCAAGACAGTTAGAAAGAGCAGTACATCACAAATGCCAGTGCATCCACTTCTGTGTCTTGCTGAAAGAGAAAAAGCAGCTTGCCAAGTAGCGAGTAATGTTTCTACTTCCATCTGATTTTTTTAACTTTGTATGTAAGGCACTTTTGCACAGAAAATGTGTAAAACATGCATAGTTTTTCACAGAATAAAATGCCAGTATTACTTTAAATAATACTTTGGGAAAAAAAGCTGCAATGCAGTGATAGGAAAAATCATAGTTGCTTAAAAATCTCTCAATAGTCTCTCAAAAAAAAAAAAAAAAAACCAAAAAAAAATCTGTTTGAGTTTTCTATGTTTTAGTTTCTCTTTTTGCAATACCTGCCAATATAATGTAAGGACAGACAGGAATAAAAACAGCTCCAGAATTTGTAACATTGTTACAATTTGTAAATTTATTTTTTAAGAAAAAAAAGACTCAAGGATTCAAACTGCTATTGGCCTTCTCTTGTCCAATTATTTATATAAATCCCATGTATCAATTTAAGAGATGAAACAAAATAAAAAGACAGGAGGAATCTAGACCATGGTAAAATAAAGAAGAAGGGACGTAACTAAGGAATAGAGGAAAAAAGACAGGGATGAGTGAATAATTAATGTCTTAGAATTATCAGTTTTAATTCTGGTATTTCAGTGCTAATGTTTTGGGTACCGTAATTCCATAAAGTATACGTTTTCATAAACCTACAGCAAAAGTAGTAATCATCAAGAGAATATTAGAAAACCTTCAAGAATTTTTCCCCTCAACTACCTAGTAGAGAAAGAACTGTAAATTGTTCTAAAATATTTGTGATGGTAACCCCCTCTTCTTTCACTCAATACTCCCAGTCTTATGCTTGAATAGATGAAGGAGAAAAAGGCTTATTGATTATTCAGTCAGTGATGTCTCTTGGATAAACAGAAAAAAGGTTTGCCACAGAAAATATCTACAATGAACTCAAGATAATTAGGGGGGGAAAAGCGACAAACAACTCTTCATTCATCTGCTAGAGAAGTTACTGCATTTCTAGCCCAGAAAAAGCAATTATTCAGACCTTGCCTCCTCTATTTCCTACATTGCTTCCTTCTTCTGATGAACAAGAGACCTTTCAACACAGATGTGGCAGTCTTGCTTTCTTTTCTGTTTTCTGCCCACAAGTAAATTTATTGCTCACGCCAGGTTGACAGCCTCCGAAACTGAAAGGGCTCCATTGATGCTGGGAACAGACACACCACTGGCCACGCCGGCCTCCTCACATTGCCCCACCAGTCTGCACTGACCCTGACCCAGGAGGAGCCAGTGTCAGCAGTGGGCACAGGGATCAAGTTCCATTTCCATTCCAAGCCTCATAGATCCCTGAAGCTGCCAAAAAGCCTTCAGGCAGTCCTGGTGTCTATGGGTCCTATGGACACCCCTGTGGATCTGAACCATCAGTTAACACAACTCAGAAAATCTAATTGTCAAAATGTAACCAATACATGCTGTTATTTACTTGGCTGGGTTCAAATCACAGGGTTCCATTCTAATTAAATCTTTCCTTTGCAATCCAATGCCAGGAGTGGGGGGGGGGGGGGGGGGGAAAAAAAAAAAAAAGAAAGAAAGAAATCAGAAAAAAAAAAAACTAAAAAATTATGAAATCAATGTTTACTAGTACAGGGAAAGAAGAAGGTTCAAAAATTGGAGGACATAATCCCAGGCCAAACACAAATACTTATTTTTGTGTGCAATCCAGCCAAGCCTAACCATGAAGCATAATAGGAAGAAATCACCCACCAGGGGTTTTCAACTGCTCCACACTCACAAGCTAAGTTTTCCTGATAAATTTCTGGTGCTCACTGTTGGAACTTAGCTTGCCTTTTTCACATTTAATGACATAGACTTTAAGTGGAGCCAAAATGGTTACTGCAGAATTAGAGCTGAGGAGTTTCCCCACTGAAAAGAGATTACATCAACTTTACCTAGAGATATCAAATGAAAAAAGATAAGGCAAAAAGGGCAGCAGAGAAGTTGTTGCATATTGTTGGTCACTAAGGCAACCCATTTTTCAAAGTCCTATCACACATTACCACCTAGATATCCAGTTTTGTGCACCTCCAAGAAAACCTTAGGAGAGATGAGTGGTGGGACAAGCTGGGCTTGTGCTGGCTCTACCTTCAGAGGTTTGGCAAAGCCCATCTGGATAAAGCCCGGAGTAACCTGTCAGACCCCACATTTGACCCTGCTGTGAGCACAAAGCTGGACAAGAGACAAGACGAGATCTCCTCCTTTCAATCTCAGTTTTCCCATGAACTTCATCTTCAGGGAAATATCAGGAAAATGTGACTGAAAAACATTATGACAGAATGATGGATGTGAACACAGAGCAACCAAGGCACTAAATGCTACATGAATTTTTAAGGTTTTTATTCTGAAGTTCTGTACAGAGATGGGTATTATTGCTGTGATGGTGGACAAAGAAAAAATAAATTTGTTTATATTATTCCTCTTACCATCCTCTCTAGTCTCTAGTAAGAGTACTATTGCAGAACCATTAGTGTTTAAAGCCTTGAAGCCTTGCTGAAGATGTAGAGACTAACACAGGAGAGTACAGTGAATGATGAGCAATGTGGCTAATCCTGGTGTACAGACTGGAATCTGACCTAGGTTTTCAGGCAGCAGCAGATGTTAGGAGATCTCAGACAGCTGGCCACAGCTTCCACCGCCGTGCTGCCAGCAGCTACACGCAGGCAAGCTGTGGAAAGAGGTGGCATCGCAAGATCTCCCAGCATCCAGGACATGTCTTCAGTTCTGGGAAAAAGAAGGCACCTTCACATTCAGCTCTTTAGGCATGTGGAAAGGATAGAGCAGTAACAACCCTGAGAACTCAGCCAATGCCTGGTACCTGTGGCTGCTGCGCACACACTGGCTCTGCTGAACACTCCTTTGATACTTCTGTATCCACAGTTTGTTTTACCTTATTTTTTCTGCCCTTGACATACTAATTTTTAGGTAACAAAATAAAACTCTGTGGGTCATGGGCTTGACCTAGTGCTGAGTGACCAGAAACAGCACCTAAGTTTATGTGCCCTTTTTTTTTATTCAGGCACTCAGACCACCATCTTACATATTTTACCACTGGAGTGAGTCACAAGAATGCCAGCCTTTTGGAAGTAATTCTCCTTCCATTGCAGAGTTCCACAGGGAGAACTCAGCCTTTATAGTGAAAACCCTTACACCAAAATTTACTTTTTCAAATTAAAACTAGATACAGACATCAAACTATTTAGATTTCATTCAGAATCTCCTTGAATGAAGTCTGTTGAGCAAGAATGCATGGAGTATTTACGACAGTATATCACTTGTAGGATCTCCTCAAAAAATTCAAACTTATGAATTAGTCAGAAAGAAATTTCAACTATTCTTTAAAACCTCTCGTTATGAAAGTAGTATGTAAAATTTCTTTCTTCTCATTCTCTATTCAAATATTTCAATATAAATAACTTCCAGGAGTGAGAACACATTTTCTGTTAATTATTGATTACAGAAAGGACTTTGTATAAAGAATTTCATACTGAGGTGTTGTCCACTAATTCCAATAATTCCTCTAACACTGACTCCTTGTCTTGTTAACAAAAACTATTTCCATGGGTAAAAAGAAGAATATTTTTTTTACTTCAGCACTTGCTGGCATTGCCATAAAATAAACCTTCCTTGTTCCTGTATGATTCCACTGACTCAATAACAAATGACCTCGATCTTCTTTATACTTATAAGCTTTCTGCATAACTCTAACTTTGGTCTCTGTTCTATATTCTAAGATCCCCTCAAATGTCATTTCTGTCCTTTTAGTTTACTGCAACTCCTCCACTCAAACACACAATGACGTTCAGGCTGATCTGATCTTCTCTGGCCTTAGCTGATACCTGTTGTTCACAGCTCTCTACCCCATTTCAGGCAACCACTGCTCCCTTTCACCTCTCATACCTCTCTATCCATTCCCCTCTTTTGTCAGAAACTCAAATTCCAGGTTTGGCTGAGCCTGATGGACATCATGTCCTTACTGCCTTAACTGAGCCCCCCACAAACTCCACCACATCTCTCCCTGTAACTAGGCAGTCAGCAAAGATTTTAGGAGAATTCCTCATTCCCATTCTTCAACAACATGTCTGAAAACTATCCTTTCTTCTTTACATCTATGGCTGAAAAGCTGTAAATGAAGTCTTAACTATTCCAGACTCTTCCACTTGGTGCCTTCTGTCAGATTATGTTTCTTGGAATAGTTGAAATTTCTTTTATACTTCCACGCATCTGAATTCTGAAAGAACACTTAACAAAGACAACATCTGTGTATTACAAATCTGGGACTCTTGAAGGACTTCACTTGGCAGTCCTGCACAAAATGAACACACTAAAATAGAAATTCCCAAAGGCAATATATCAAAAGTCATAAATGCCCAGAATCACTTGTGCGAGTTTCAGCGCCTATACTGATAATTTGTTGCCTTCTCCTTGGCAAAAATCTACCTATGCCAAGTACATTATAGAATCCTAAATTTACAGCATATGCATTCTGGTTTGAGTTAGAACTCAACAATGCAGTAGAAATGGAAGCAGGCATTGGATTGTCACAACAGAGGCCAGCATTCGAGGGGAAGAACCCTTTCAAGGGAAGTTGGTTAAAATAATTTCTTTCCTATAATTTCAGTTGAAACTGTTAACCACTGAAGGCCTTATAGTACCTCTTCCCAAACTGTAAATACACCGCAACACCGAATTGTCACTTCTCTGGTACCCGTGTCCCCACATTAAAAATATGTACATTAAAACAAACCATTGCTCCTTTTTCAGCCTGCATTTCGCTTCACAGGCACAGAGCACTGGAGGAAGCAGGAAACATTGTGCTAACATGACTATAGTATTGATGAATAAAAACTATAACCCCCAGGCTAAGCTGCCAAATAAGTAGTGAATTAATTTCTGTAAAGTACTCCAATATTACAAAGGTGTGTTGAAAGGTGTCTGCTCATGTTTCAAATTAAACGCACTGCTGGTCAGCATTAGCACCTCAGCTTTGAACAGCAGCCATTTGCCTATAACACTTCAGGGGCTGGGAAAAACGGATTTGCCGTTCACACTGGAATAATTAGAACATGTCAGGAAGAATTAATTTCCTCATTTTTCAAAAGGATACACAGAAATTACCATGTTATTATATGACAGGGTCCCTTGGAGAATTGTATTAAATTTAATTTCTAGCGCAGCCCACACAACAAATTAAAGTCATAAATAAGATGGAAAGAAGCGGGACGCAGAGCATATGTTTATGGCAATGAGTGAAGCCAAGGGACCAGAAACAACTATCTTCATTTCATTTTATTTAAATCAGCCAGACACTGTGTATCTGAATGACAGCACTTGTTAATGGTGCTGAGATTATAGGCTCCTTAATTTTAGGAAACAGAAGCAGTCACTCAGTATTTGAAATGGTATTTTTTTTTCTACAATACAGACATTAGTTTTAAGTTGCTCCCTTTCAAGGCAGCTTCACAGGGCCCTGCAGCCATGTGCAACTTCATAACACAAGATGCACATTAATTTGTAATTGTTTTGTTTGGTGTTAGTAATGGAGACATTATCCAAGAAAAAGAAAGAGAAATGTGACTGATAATCAAGAGAATTAAACCTTTGGGCCAGCAGAATGTTCCAAGAGTGAGAAAGATGATGGGAGTAGCCAGTTACCACCATGATTTTTTTTGCTATTTAACTGCCAGTATCTAAAATAATTTTCTATTTTCACATGATCCCAAATGTTTTGATAGTACAAAAAAAAAAACCAATCAGAGAAAACTCATGCTTGTTAATATTCCTATCACATGAGTTCCAGAGGAAGAAGTACCTCTCCTAACACACCTCAAACTCCTGGTCTGTCCTCGGACCCAGGGAGCCCCACAAAGTCCTTTTGTCCCTTCAGCAAAGATTTGGCACTCACAGAAGGATTTGTGAAAGTGGTCACTTTACATAACACTGAAGTCAACCCAACTACTTTAATAACGTTTATAAAAATTTAATCAAGGTTTATAAAATATTAACAGTACTTTAACTTATTTTAATACCTCCTTCTATATTATTCTTTGTACATTTCAATTTTTAATTGTTGTGAAACTCATGAACTAAGATGTTAAAATCAGACAGAATTACACTGAACATCCCCTCCTGTCTCTATGTATCTGCAGCAAGATAGAAAATGCCTGTTCAAGCTTCAGTACATACAAAGACATGACAAAGTCAGTGAAATAGAGGATTTGATATCATTAAATTCTGGAATACCAGTTGGTGTAATTCCTACTCATCTGTATTATGACACTGAAGCCTTCCACAATATTATATGAAATAATCTATATTTAAATCTCAGAAGATTTTTCAGGAACGCTTATAGTATTTCCCTTAACAGGAAACTAGTTACTCTGCAATTATCAGAAATTACAGGTGTGATAACAGGTGATAAAGAAAGCTAACAGAAACATTACAGATGACAAAAGGAATTGGTATAAAAAGACAGACTAAAGTTAATTTCTGGACAAGACATTAGCCTTTTCTTGTTAATACCTGCAAAGTTTTGGGTTTTTTTGTTTTTTTTTTTTCATATAGACATTTGCTGTGATACAGGGAGAAAAAAACCCTAGAGAAATCCTTTGAATACATTAACTGGTGCACTACAAACTGCCAATATCCAGCCTGCAACCATTTTATCATGCTTGTTAGCTCAACACAATCTTAAAAGAAAGGAGTTTGCACACTTTAAGAAATAGCTGTCATGGATCTGAGCACTCCCCTGGGTGTAACAAACTTTAAATAATTTGTGAATCAATTAACTGGCGACTCTCTACATAACACAGATTTCACACTCCCAGGTCACTGCATTATCAGCTTGATACGAATCATAACATTTTGGAGAAAAGTTCATAATTGAAATCATTAATTAATTTAACAGGAGCTTTTAGTAATGCATAGCATTACACAGCTGTAAAAGAGCAGAGATCAATTAGTTGTTTCTCTGACAATTTTCTCTACTTGGTTGAAAACTTTTCCATTTGTGAAGCATATTACTTTCACAACCTTCATAATTATTTCAAACTCAAAATGCTCAATATTATTATATACCATTTTAATGCAAGAAGAATATCTCAGTGTGAGGAAGAATAAACTTTGCAACACCAGATATAATGTAGTAATCTGAATTCCTTTGGACTTAAGAGAAAATAAAAATAATTCTATTTAAAAGAGGATCAAACATGTTTTACAGGAAAACAAACATAACCAGGACCTCAAATGATTGATTTATTTTATTGAATTTTCTTCCTAACTTAGCTAATAAGCAATATATAAGAAAGCAGCAGGACTCATATGAGAAATGCATCAGATTTATAGGTAGAGAAGCATTTGCAAAGAGGGGAAGTTTTCAGTAGAATCGACTTGGTGACAGCAGAAGTACTACTACCTCTCCACAGAATTCCCTTACAATTATGAAATACTAATACAGAATCATGAGAAAGATTAAAATAATGGAAAACACATTCTGCAGTGAGGCAGCCAAGTGGGTTACTCCATCAAATTTGTTGAAGGAAAAAAAAATCTTTAGATCAGAAACTAGTATGCACAGGGGAAAGAAAACATGATAACAGAGGATTTTCCAACCATACAGACAAGCATGGCTGTAAAATTAGATTAAACCAATTCAAACTAGAATTATGGCACACAACTTAATAAGTGAGATAAATTAAACACTGAAACAAATTAACAAAAGATTCTGGTACATCTGCTGTCACTGTAAATTTTTCCAGTCAGGCTACATCCCACAAAGATATATCCCTCCAGCCATAGCTAGAGGACTTTAGGGACAGTTCCATGCCTGCATTATGCAAGTCAGACTAAATAATTACTGTGGATCCTATAGCCTTAAAAGTTATCAGCCTCTTAAAGTTGGAATTTTTCAAACATGTATGTGGGCTTTCACCACTGGACTTTCATGCGAGCACTCAGGGAAACACCACAATTAATCTCTGGCCCATACTGAGATATTCTAAACTCCTTTGATTAGTTTGTCCTGAAGGACAGACATCTAAACCTTTAAAAGCCCACAGTTTGTAATAACTGCAGGGACTGATTTAATATAGTAATCAGTCTGGATGTTTTTGACCTAAATTTATATCAGTGCACAGGGGTGAAATATTTTCATTCCTCTAACTTTTATGTGCAGTGTCTCTTTACAAAGTGAGCAGCAGCGAAACCTTCAGTTCAAGGGACCTCTGCTTTTAGCTGAGGGATACAAATACAATAGGAAGAATAGGAATCCAATAATGTCCATTTCAGTAACGTCTGGCACCTCTGGGGAAACCACTTTGCAGATCTTCACTCCTATATTATAAGAGTAAAATGGACATTTCATGGATATTTACTGATACGGAAGCTAAGACAAGATGTGCTAAGTGGCTCACCCAATGACACATAAATGGCAACACGGGGCTAATTTCAAAATACTGCTTCCAAGTCTGCTAAACCACTTTAGCCTAAGTTTCGTTTCAACATCATTGCACGCAAATTTTCATACACCAGACACAGGATACGTGATTTTAAACAGCATAGTAAGTACAATTTTTTTTAAGAAAATATAAGAAATAGTCTTTGTAGCAGGTGAAATCAATTTTCCAACATATTGCTATGCTTCCTATAAGTTTGACAAATGCCACAAATTTAGATCAATTAGTTTTTAATACATGATACTATACACAAAATAATACTTTTTTCTTCAATCATCATAGGAACTTAACTTATCCTAAACATACTAAACAAAAATGAAGTATTTTCAGAAGGGTAAGGAACAATTAGATATTAATAAATTATTCTTTTAAATATTGAGAATTATAATAACAAATTTTAAACATACGGTTTGTACTTGCCTACACTTAAGCTACCAAAATTAAGAACTCATTTTTAAAGTTTTCATGTTTAGGATCTGAAACCAGAGGACCTAACACATGAAAATCATGAAAAAGGAAAACATTTATACCTTTTGTTTTCATTGGACACATGTTCAAAATATTCAGCAGACCATAGGGTATCAATAACTTTAGAGAAATTATTAAGTAGTCCTAGTTATTTAACGCACATCACCTTCTTAGTTTTCTTTCTATGAAGAAATTACTTTCTAAACATACCACCTAACAGGCTGGAAGGAGAACAGGGAGTAGAAAATATTATGTGAATTTGATACGCTTTTGGTGATTCATATGGAATGGTAATGTTGTGAATCCATTGCTAAGTACTCATCAGATCATCTCTCAGGGCCCTATTAAAAGCATTAAGTATATATTTGAACATGAGCAACTGCATTTTGGTCTGACTCAAATCCGTATCTGTGCAGCCTTATGGTAGTTTCAAATCCAAGCAGAAGTGAGCAGACTGCTTGAATTTTCTGCTTTCCAAAAACCTAGATGGTCTTTCCTGAAACAAAGTGAACACTGCTGCTTGCCTAATCATCCCTGGAGAGAATTAAGGAACTTGAAGCCTAAAGATAACCAGGCATTGATGGGGATCTCAACCACCTTGGAAAGTAATGTGCTACGCAACAAGAAGTCCTGCCAATGAAGATGACTCTCTTAAAATCTAAAGTACAAGTACAATTTCAGTCAAACAGCATCGTTCAGAAATAAAAGGGCAGGTATTTCAGTATTTGAATTCAAATGGTGGATCCCTCCTTAGCTGAAGGGCAACAGCAGCCAAGGAAAAACAACACGAAGAAATGGTTCACTATGCTTTACAATTAACTCTCTGATTGGCTGTGTAAGTGTCCAGATGTTCCAGCTCCTGGAAGTATGAGCACAGCTCCAAATTAAATAGCTGAACTGCCAGAGATATTGGGAAGGCCTGGTACTGTCAAAGCTGAAGGGGAATCTCTCACTCACCACCCTCCCTCTCTCTTTGCTGGTTGGAGCCCCTACCACAGATCTTCGTTTGTGCATATTCTCTCTCTTGACAGATGAGAAACTCAGCTGAGTTGCGGCAGCCTTAAGGGACTGGGAGATGGCACTTCCCATTCCAGTATGGATCACAAATGTTTGCCAATTTTTTTCTTGCAAAACCAATTGCAGTTTTCCAGAGGCATTTAATGTGTATCTTATTCAGTCAGCACACTATCCTCAAACATTATCCCATCAGAACAGCAAACCTGCCTTTCACATAAAGTCTCCTACAGCCTTGTGTGCTGTCATCAATGTTCAAGGATTACTGTTTGCCATTTCCTACACTCAGCTCAGCAAAAATCCAAATCAGTGCTTAAACAGCAAGGCTAGCTCAGACATTTGCCTTCCCTACTCCCACCAAGGTCTTTTGAATTTCTCGTGAGGATCAAAGTTGTACTCCTACTCCATGAAAGTTTAGAGAAATGGAGGGGGAGGAGTTTTTTGTTGTGGCTTTGCTTTGATTCTAAATAGACCACACCAATTTTGTGGGGTTTATTATTTTAGAGCAGTGTTTAGTATTTTTCTTACACCAGGTGACTTGTTTAGAACATATTTTATAATTAAAATATAGCAGCACTTAATAAAAAATGCCAGGAATTACTGCTGGGCATTAATCTTGTTCAGTAAAACAAAGTTCCTCCCACAAGTCCTCATGTCTTCTTTATGTTGTCCATTTTTCTTTTATCTCATACAATGTTGCATTTCTTTTAATATCCATAGCACCAATGAACCTTCACAATCTTATTTTTATGTAGACTTTGCTTTCTTTCAGCATTATATAGATTAACATATAGGCAGTTCTATCAACCACTCTCAGCCTTTAGCATCTGAAATTTTCTCTTTGAGAAAGATTTAGGCCAAGCAGGCTGCTTTCCTTATAAAATGAGAATGATATTAGGGACAGGCTATAACTCAGAATGCAATTTCCACTTCTAACAAGACACATTATCATTTGGCACACTTTCTTTAAGGCACCACAACAAAAAAAAAAAAAAATCTGTGTCACAGAGAACAGGCTCTTGGTTACCTCAGAACTCAGAAATAAAGGAATAAAAGTCACAATGGTTACACTTGGTTAATTAAAAGTCAAGATTATTTTAAAGGTGGTGTGTTCCCTTATTTGTTAAAAAGTGCCCTTTTGATACCATGGAGATGAAAGGACAATTTTAACAAAGACTGTTCAGAAAAAAAAAAAAAAAACAAACAACACCTACTTCTCCATGGCTCTTTTATCACACAGTGTAATGGTCAGTAGCCAGTTGTCCAAGCAGTAAGAATATCAGCAACACAGAGCATATCAGCAAGCCAGAGATCATTTGCATTCATTTTCAAATTTGCATTCATTTTCAACTCCTAAGAAAAATAACCAGGGAAAACTGTAAAGGCATTTATCTAGCTGGTCAAGAAACATCAGTATGGGAGGGCTCTCCAGCCCTGCTGACCTGTCCTTGAGCAGCAAATTCCTTGCTGTGCCAAGGTTCCTCTACAGATATGTGTGGGCCATGAAAAATGAACCCTACACCTTTACCTGTGGGTTTCATACCTCCCAAAGCCTGCCTTGCATTTGACAGGTATTACTGATAATTAAAATTTGTTAATAACTACAGAATAATTAAATCATTCATGGATCATTCACTGGTATGAGGTGTTAGGGTCCCACCTTCTCTTTGAGAAGGTTTTAGACGTGCTCTACCATGGGCTTGTTGAAAAGTTTGCCAAAATGAGTTTTAAGAGGAAAAATAAGTCCTGAAGTACAAAGATTTCTTTAACTTCAGGAAAGACCGTTTTCAAAAAAGAAATTATATTTAAAAGTTTACTATTGTTACAAAACTGACCTGCAATTTGTAATACAAGTGCAGGCTATTTTTTCTAAGAATGGATTTCCCCCTTCTCTTTTTATTATTCCCTGTTGCACTTTGGGGCTTGTGATGTTTGCAGGTTTTTCTAAATTATTTTGTTCCTATATTTTATAAGCATGTGTGAAATTAATTGCATATATGATACAAAGAATTCTATTAATCTTTTAATTTTCATGGTACAAAAATTTTCTTTGGTACAATTATTTATTGTGTCAAGTTTCTCACAAACACAGGCCTGACTGAATCAAGCAATGGGTCTTGTATAGAGTTTATTTATGGGGGAACGTGCAAATCAATTTTAGAGTGGTGTACTACTCCAAAAAGGCTGGTCTAAAATTCACAAAAATATTTTCCTGGGTTTTTCAAGATTTCTTTCTTCCCCAAGTAGCCACATCACTGGTGACTAATGATGTCCTCAAGGGTAAATAGTAAGTATTTTAAAAGTTTACTACTCTCAATGAATTCTTTTTGTCAGACATAGTCTCTGAAGCAAACTTGAGGGCTGTCACATATTTGTTAGAAAGATACTGCCTGTTTCAGAACTCCCACAGCACTAAGTAGATGTCTCTGGAGGTTCCTTTATGCATCTAAAAATAATTAAATAAAATATCTTTTTTTTATTATTATTATTTTCTCTGCGCAAATTTGAAGCTTTTCAATCACCTAAATGTAATAAAGCCTAGTGTGATAGTACTAAGAATTCTCCCATTTAATGTCTAGGAAATTGCAGGAAGTTTATAATTTCCTTTGATAATCTGCTGTATTTCCCTTTTCGGGACATCCTGCAGAATGCAATGTTCACAAGCTGCATTTTGTGATGCAAAAATTCTTCTTACACTAAACTAATTTTACACCAAAAAGAACAACTACTGGCCAAATTCAATGCCTCAAGCAACAACAGACTCTTCTTGTACCTTACAGCATTACTCATTTATGTGGATACTTTCCAATATGAGAATCTTCAACAATTTTGAATTAATGGATAATTGTACATTAAATAAGAGACTGGGACAAGATGTAGCACACCACCACAACTGCACTTGCAATTTGGCCCAAGCAAACCAATTTCAAGCATCAAAATCTCATAAATTCACATACAAATTAATTAGCACGAGATCTGTTTTTCATGCAACAGACAAAAGTTTCCAATCCCAAAAAGAGCAAAGTTGAAGCACAGAGTGGGGCACTTTGTTTAGAAACAGGAATAGGTCATTAATTCAAATTCATATTTTGACACAAGCAGAAGAGTCAGAGTCACCTTTTGATAAAAGAGGGAACAGTCCCTCAAACACACGTGACTAGCAAAAAACCCATAAGATTCACAGCCCTCAGCTAAGAGATTTACTTTTTAAAATTTTGTTTCAAAACTGAGATTCTGCTTGGCTGCCAGATCCTTTGCTTTCTAACAATAATGAGGCCTACCTACTCAAAGGTAGCTAAACAAACTGCAAGTGCACTTCTGGAAACCCTAGATTAGCACTTCCCTCCAGTTGGACATTTTCAAAATGAAATATTTCACAGTCATATTTATCAGAGGAAATAAAATTTTGAGAGAATTGTTACTGTGTTTCCTCCCTTTTAGGAGACGTTCAGCTAATAAACATACTTGTTTTTTCAAGCCACTGCTAGCTTTTCAATTCTTTGTCCATTGTAGGTGTGGCCTTGTAGCATACCATTCCAGATTCAGTCTAATTTCTATGGCATCTACTGACTATTTCTCCATATCTGGGAAAAATTAAACAATATTTCATTTGCTTGCTGGCACGCATGGCTTTCAGACATGATTCTTCCACGCAGCTACTTGAATTTTTACCATGAGCTAAAATTATATGAAGGAAAATTATATGAAGGGCTGAGCAATTGTATCTTTTTCTTGGAGAATTTGTTCTCTGCCTTGGAATATTTTAGTACAATTAATCAGGTGCTCTAATACAAGCACCTCTGCTGTTATGATGTCTCTCTATTTCTAGAGGTTTAGCTTTATGGCAGAGCACCTTGGTGCCACCTCTTACAGACCTCTTACAAATGTAGGATTTTTGGGGTTTGGGATAGGATTTTTTGTTCAAGCTGTGACAGAGTAATGTAAGCAGAAGAATCTCATCATCCTCTCTACATATTCAAGGAGTCTTACATCTTATATTTAAGAGTCATAGAAACAGAAACATTCGGAAATGCAAACTTTTAAGTCAGAAATTTGACAAGGCAAAAATTATTCTTTTGATTTGTTTTCCTTCTTTGGGGGAGGACTGTTCATTCAAGTTTTAAACCCTGGAATTTAATGCAAGTTTTTCCTGTCAAAGACAGGACTCTCACTTACAAAAGGAAAACATGGGCTTTTGCAAATGTAAAAGCTCTATCTTTATGAAGAATTTCCATTTAAAAATCCCATATGAGCCCACAAAGTCAATAAATATTTTTGGCTTGAAGCAGATAACAGATACATCCAAACAATTAGAAAAGGCCAAAATATATTATGCAAATCGGATGTATTTAGCACGAACTCTCTGCAATTTCTATATAAACAAATGATTAGAAGGTTCCCGTCAAAGGCCAATGTGATTAGCAGAAAAACTTCACAAATTCACTTGCTGCCTAATGAAGTACATGTGGTTTTTTCCTTAGTTATCACAAGTTGTATATCAGCTATCTATCAAAGCAATGATTAGAATGATGCCTTTTGTTCTAAGAACTCTTTCAACCCATTTAACTCTGGTTGTCCACGATCTAGAAAAATAAATTAAATTTTTAAAAAAAGGGGGGGAAAAAAAGAATAAGCCTTCATCTTGGGCTACCCACAGGAAAAAAAATTAGCCACTTGAACACAGGTAACAATGGTTCCAAATTATAGACACAGCCACTGGCTGAAAGATTCCTGAAAATCCTCCATCCACACATACTGAATTATTTACAGTCAGGTATTCATAACTCTCTAACTTAGGAGCAATTACAGAAAAATTGAACTGGTTATTTTTCAGTTCACGGAACTTTTTCTGTTTTATCTTGGAACTCAGCCACAGGTGTTTCAAGAGACATTTAGCAGACAAAAACAGGCCAAGTAACACGTGTGAAGGATTCATTATGGTCTATGGAGTAAATAAGCTGGAATAAACGTTTACATGGAGCAAGGCCTAGAAGGAGCTCATATTTCCTTGTTTGTATGTGTTTTAGTCAGACCCTAAATGTAATCTGTACATAGGTTTTTGTGGTTTCATAAAACGTTGTTAAACTGTCCAGCCTGGTGGTAGGTACTATATGATGCTGCAAAAGGTTTACTGTTCTCAAACTCTCAGCACTCCAGAAACAAACAATCAGTTCCATCTGCAAAAGGCAGCTGAATAAAAATAAAACCTAAATTGTAGTAGAAAGGAACACGTAGACAGCAGGGGAAAAGGATTGACTGCCACAATTTATTGCTATAGTATAAATGGTGCGGCAACTTTAACATGGCAGGGCACTTACAGCAATATTATTCTTCTTAGAGCACTGCTCTGTCAGAGAAAACAAGAGTTCATTCACAGACATTAACTACAGCAGAAAAAAATTTTGGGGAAGTGATTTGTACTTCATGGCAAAATGGTATATCCTCCCCTTTCCTGTTTTGATCCGCACTGGAACATACCAGTCAACTATTGAATGTAGTCCACTGTTCAAATGCAAGATTAACTGAGATGCTCCATGGCAAGCAAATAAATTTGCTTCCAGTGGAATAATTATTCTTACAGAATGTCATCTTCTCTTACAGCAGAGAGAGACAGGTGATGGCATTCAATAAAATGTGATTTTTATTCCCATTTTCTTGACATGAAGAGACGTATGACTTACTCAGCTCCTTTGAAATACATGCTCTGAGGTCATGTCTTTTTCTCTTTTTTTAGAATGCCATCACCAACTACATAATAGTTAGGTGACTAGGAAAAGTGGGAATATTATTTTCCATTCAGTGTAATCCTACATAAGCACATGAAAGAGCAGCTATTCATGTAATGGGTCCAGCAATACTGCAGTCTTTGTTTCCATATTTTTGAAAGCTAATCCTACCTATATTTGAGCTACTCAGATATATATACAGCAAGTTACTATGTGACAAGTGTTCCAAATATGACAAGAGCTATTATCTGTAAAGAAAAAACTGAATCTATAACTCTTTGTACCATCTGATATTCTTTAGCATTTCTAGTAATTAGCAGCTTATTCCAAAAACATTTGAACAGTTAACAGATTTGATACCTATGGTTAATCCTCATTCAAATTACAATTACATGATATAATTACATGTAAATAAGAAAAATGAATTCAATATAACTCTTACTCTTTTCAATGTTGGGCTCTATGTTGGGAATCATACAGTATGTACAATTAGATTTATACTGCTAAGCTAAAAATATTGGTGAAGATCTAAAAATGACGAACAGTGCCTTTTAAATTAATGTCTTATTAGTTGAGTGAAGTACACTGACAAAGAATAATTTATGCTTATTCAAACTGCTCTCGACATCTTCAGGTGTTTCCAAATGAGCTCACAGAAGAGTGATTAAATGCATCTGATAACAAGCCACACATTGCTGAAATTACTTACCGCCTCATTTTATGATTAATTAAACATGTAGATTAAAGTTGCAAAAGAATTTAGATTAATGAGCAAGTTAAGTCTTGCTGATATAAGTGAATTGGGAATTGGATGCTCTGTGGAACTTTATAAACATGCATTTTATAATGAGTAAGACAAGGCTACATGTTGAATCCTGGCCACAAGGGCCTTTGACGATGCAGTCTTTTTTAACATGGTTTGACAGCTTTCAAATAACATTCTACTATAGACTTTAAACTTTGTGCATTGCTGTAAAACATGAGACTACATAACTCATGTATTAGGAGTACGATTATTTCAAAGCCCTCCAAGGTAATGACCCCCTGTAGCAGCAGCTGTTCAGAAAAATTACAAGCTCGATTGTTATTTTAATCAGAGAGAATTTAGTAGTTAAAAGCAGTTATGCAACTAGTAAAATTATATGACACTCCATCAGTAGCCTTATAGCATCTTTCATAGTGCTGCTCCTCCCAATTCCCCCACCAAAAAACCTTGGTCATATTAGTGAAACAGGGTGCTCGGTGATTCACGAAAAATTCAAAGCCATTTATTAAATCTGGTTTCTGTGCAAGGCAAGGTAGCATTTCAATATGTGATTATTCTTATCAGCTCCAAGAGTGTGTGAAAATATCTCCTAGGTTTGCCAAGTGTCCAGTTTTCCTCTTTTAAGAACATCTACACCTATTCCGCTCAGCTCGGTCTGCATCAGAAAGCCAAATTGGACTTCATGGCTTTGCAGGGCAAAAGCAAATCAGATCACTCATCCAGATGTGCTTTGCTTTGTACAGGATGCTGAAAGTGAAACTATTGCCTTTTCTGTATGTTTATGTCATTTGTAAAACTTTGCTCATCTGCTGCATTAAATGACTCCTGCAGACTCACCTGAGGCAGCTGGCTACTTTTAAACCATATGGTTCTTATTTTTAAAATTTGGATAAGAATCCATTTCTTTGTCCTAGATATGTCCTACCAATTTACATCCTAACTTCAAAATATCAAAGGTCTATCCAACAAAAATCAAGGACAACAATAACCAAAAAGGTGTATTCAGCACAAATTGCTGATGAAAAATATTAACCTCAGGTCGCTGAGGTATGCTCATTTTTTCTGAGCCTGTGTACCAACAGAAGTACAATGCCTTTATTTAGAGTTCTGCAGCAGAGCGCATGCCTTGAATACTTTGACTTCTTACTGATTCACTACAACACTTTAGCACAAGTTAATCATCAACCTTCAGCTGGACTGATGCACATCAGTGTATCACTCAGAACACCACAACTGCCAGTTCCTACCTAATCTGTGCAGAGTGATGCTCCAAGATCATATTTATGCCCTAGGACTACAAGCCTCACCTGATTTATTAAAAGTGGATAATGATTGTGTCATTTAGGGTCAGACCTGTCCTGCATCCATGGAATCAGTCTTCCTGTTCTGTTTTCTCTAATTGAGTTTAAGCTTTTCATATACAACTACTTGTGTACTTCACATACAACTACTACATTTGAAAGTATCTTTACTAATCAATAAATAAATAATGATTATTATTGTGTATGCAATGTGATTCAATTCTTAGAATAGGTTCCTCCCATTTGCTAAACAACTCTATCTATGCATTTTAGTGCTGTCTGCCAGGTTCTCTGGCTTTCCTTCAGAAGACACTGCTAGTTTCATGAACAGTGCTCTGGCTTTGTAATGTAGCAGGTTACAGTCATGTAAAGGCATAAATTTACTAATATGTAGTAAAATTTTATTTGTAAAAAATTTTATTTGTAAGTTAATGGATTGGTCTATTTTACATTCAACTTCCGAGATTCTGGGACATCTGTGCTCTCCAGTCTAGATCAATTACATCACACTCTGAACACACTCCTAATATAAAAATCTCATTAAACTGCAGAACAAACCAGAAACAATGCAGTATGAGCTGAAAGAAGTTTTCTTCATAGCGTGCTGAACATATTCATGATTAAAAAGTTTCATTTTCCTCAAGTGAAAAAATAAGTTTGCAGTCAAATAAAATGGCTTTGTTGGAGTCAATAAATGCAAGTCAATGGCAAATCCATGCTGGTGGCACAAGGCAGGTTGTGGGTGTTTTTCTATCTTTGATATTCAGTGAAGAAGAATTCTCATCATAGATCAATATTTGATAGCAGATAGCAAACACGTGTTCTTATTTATTAGAAAATTGTCTAACTGCAATGAATTTCATTATCTAGTACACTTTTTCCATGTATTTTTTGTGCTTCCCTGTCATATGCATTTAATGTATTCTACTGAAAGAAACTGAGTGTGTAGGTGCAATAATACAGAGTAACACCCAAAATCTTCAGAAACTAATACTTTGGTGCATTCTTAAAACAAAGATTTTAAGAACGCAACAAAGTACAGGACAAACAAACAAGTGGCAACTTGCCACCCAGCTCAGAGTTCAAAGGAACAAGTATTGAAAAGGTAACTCTCAAAAAACCTCAAAAATGAAAGAATATATTAGCTTTCCCTGACTTTTTTACCCAACAGAACACTTTTGATCCCTTTCCATAAGTTTACCACCAAGGACTACATTTCCTGGATTCAGCTATTTGCTCAGAGGGTGAGGCAGCTCCACTCCTCTCCCTGTCACCATAGCACACTGAAGCTGTACTCAAAACAGTTAAAAAGAGGAAATAGAATCATTGCACAAAGGCGTTTTTAAAGAGCAATCTGAGCTCCGCTGAAACTCTAGGCTTCAGAAATACTAAAAAAGTACAATTAGCTGATTAAACGTTTAATCAGTCTGCTAGCAAAACTCTGTTCATCCTGTTTTCAACAGCAAACTTGTTTAAAGGTATTTTAAAGGATCTTAAAGAAGAAAATTCAAATTTAACAACAAATGTGAATTCGCACTCGAGTTTTAGAACAAATGGCTTGGACACTTATAAGCATGGCTACTTGAAACTTGCAGAAGGATTTAGACTCCTGAATTGAGCTGAGAGGAATTGTTCATATATTTCAGCATTCTGTGAAACTTACTACAACGACCAGGCTGGCTTCAAATTTTTGTCAGACCTAAAGCAAAAATCTGACAGAAATCTGCTGGGATTTCTGGCAGAAATTAATGGTCACCGAGGTCCTGGTAGGGTTTGTTGTCAAGGTTGTCTGAGGCAGGTATCTGAAGCATTCCCCAGATATGCACAGTGAAACTGGCATTTTGAAACTGATACTGTGGTTATTAAGTCTTCAGATACTTTAGAAGTGGTCTGGAATTAAATATTCTGTGGTCAAAAGCTGAGACCACTTAACTCTGCAGCTACTTCTACCCAGTAAGCAGATTACTGAGACACAAAATTAAAGCATGCGGGTGAATTTTAAAGATATACAAGAACTATAAGAAATATTTTTCCCTGGAGATTTGCCAGTGGAAAATGTTGCTAACTTGTCTGTTTCTTCAAGAGCATGTCCAGCAGATCCCATCTACTATAGAATGATATGTTCTCACAGACAGAAATGGAGATCGCTTCAAAGCTATCAGTCAGGGCTGACTACAAAGAATCCTCCTACTCAGCTGTTCTCCAGAATCATCTTTCCAACATGTAAATATGAACAAAACATTAACCAGAGAATTAATGAAAATAACTCTGATTTATAGTCCATATCTGATTTACACACATACCTTCTATTGTAAGAAAACAAGCACTGAGAATTATTGCCCTTTCACTTTTTTTCCTACCTCAGTAATTGCACAGAAACATTGCTAAAGGCTGTACCAGGGAAAATTCTGGCTTTTTTTGTGTCCAATACCACTTGATAGAACAAATCAAAGATGTAAAACAGTTTGAAATTAATTGCCTCAAAAGGAGACACCTTCACATTCTAATATAGAATAAGAAGAAACTTTAGCTGGAAGGAATTAAGGAGTGGCCTTTTAAGTCATGATTGTACTAATTCATGGAACAGATAGAAATTTCTCCTGCTGGCAGAGTAGGTTTGCATTCAGGAATGGATGTTAACACAGGAAAAGTCCAGTATGGATGATGAAAAGATGGACAGAAATATGTGCATGTGCTAGTAGCACGTGGAGACAAATAGTCCAAAGAATGCTCAGATGACATTTGACGTTACCAGCGCATGACAACACACTGCATTATATTTAAAGACAAGAACCAGGATGACATGTCTAAGCTTCCAGAGCTCTTCATGTTACTTGCTCACTTAGCTTCTAGTATCCATCCAAAATTAACCTTAAGTGTCTCCCTGTACAAGTGTAAAAATAGGAAAAAGGAGCATCTGCATATTTGATCCCATGACACCACTGACATTTTACTAATTTTATGAGATGAATAAATGAAAGGGATGACTTCACAAAATTTACTTTGATATAGTTTAGTGGTATAAAGGTAAACTTAGATTAGGCAAATCAAAATAATTCTATTGAACTTGTACTGGTAATACCAAACCCTCCAGCAGGGGCTAATTCACCCTGTTTGTTGAATACAGATGTATCCTGCTGAAAAAAAAAACAAAAAAAAACAAAAAAAAAAAAAACAAAAAAAAAACCCCCAAAAAAAAAAAAAAAAAAAAAAAAACACAAAAAAAAACAAAAAAAAAAAAAACCCACAAACCCAAACCAAAAAAAAACCAAACCAAAAAAAAACCCTAAAAAAAAAAAAGCACCCTAACTTATAATTTCTCTATCTCTGACCAGTGTCACTATAAGATGCAAGAGAGGATTCGCAAAACTCTGTATGTGAGTTTCCAATCCTGACTAGAAACTGTGAGGAAAGCTCACTTTTCTCCTTTTAAATGATGTAAAGTTAGCATTATTCAAAAAAATAAAAATCACTGGAAGCTACTCAGATGTCATGGTAATGGTGACAACAGTAGGTACCCAAAGATAATTAAATAGGCTTATTGACTATTACATAAGTGCTTTTCAGAGTTTGTCATCTCACACAGAAGAAATTACAGGGTGGGTATGTGAAAAAAAGGAGCAAAAAACCAGAATCTAAGGGGAAAAGAGAGCTTATTTTTTCCATTGTCCTAACAAATCAATATTTTGAAATAACACTTTGTTAGAGAGCTCCTTTTTTTTTCTCCAGCAAAGTGAGTATTGTTCATATTTATCTGAAAGCTGTCAGGTCAATGTGAGATTCAGTCAACAGAGAGCAACAGAGAAAGACATTTTGGAAGGCCACCACTTGTTGCATGTTCCTAAGTTTTAGCTTAAGCCAGTTTGATCTACATTCTGCTCTCTACTGGGTATTCAGAGAGCCAGAATTGGGCTTTATTATTCCAGAAAGCCACACATCTCCTATGTATGGCAAACATTTATTCTTAATGGATCCCACAGCAATTCCATCAAGACACTAAATAAGAGCAAGGGTAGGGTTGTCAAGCACTACAGATGAGTGCTCTGGGAGCAAAGAGCTGCTCATCTACCATGTGTCATGGGCTTTTCAACATATTTCCATCTTTCCCTATAGTTGAAGAATGGAAAGGAGAGTTTGGCAACCAAATATATGCCTCTGCTTAGGCAGAACTAAGAAGAATGAGGAAGGATTACTTCCCTTATTTCATGGGCAGGAAAAATCATCCATCAGAATGACAAATGCAGTACCTTTATAGGCTCACAGCCATTCTCTGAGCAATTCTGTGGTGCTATTATGAACTCACTGCTGCTTTCCTGTTAATCTGCTTTTAAAAACCCCAACAGCTGCTGAGAACACCAACAATAATGCTTTTAATAATAACCAAACCTTATGCAGAAACCTTAGAGCAGCCTTCCAGTATCTAAATGGGGGCTACAAGAAAGGCAGCTAGGGAGATTTTACAGGGGCATGTAGTGATAGAACACAGAGGAATGACTTTAAACTGAAATAGGAGAGGTGTAGATTAGATACTAAGGAGAAGTTTCACTATGAGGCTGGTGAGGCACTGGAACAGGTTGCTCCAGAAGCTGTGGATGGCTCCATGCCTGGCAGTGTTCAAGGCGAGGTTGAATGAGCTCTGAGCAACCTGGTCTAGTGGGAGGTGTCCCTACCCACGGCAGGGGGTTGGAATGAAATGATCTTTAAGGTTCCTTCCAACCCAGGCCATTCTGTGATTTGAATACCTCAAAGTATAAGTAGGTTGACTCAAACTCTAAAAGGGGAACAGCACAGAAGGCCCTGAATGCCAGTTTGTGTTTGTAGGACTACCAACATGGGTGGATCAGACAGTTAAAAAGAACGGATTGCATCATGGAGCTCCTGAAACAATGAATGACCAGAACCAAACAGAAAGCAGGAGTAAAAAGGAATCCTTATGTTTGCATCAAGAGCCATGAACAATTCAAGGGCACAGTCAGGTACAAGACATGTAAAATAAACTCATGTCGAAATATTAGGAGAGAACTTCAACGCTGTTGGGTCAGGAATTTTTTTCAAGTGAGACAGAAGGGCAGAAGGTGAATGATGGCGTTTACATTTATAAAAAAATGAACCTTGTGATCTTTGTTGCTGTATTAAACAGAAACTATAGTAACTTCTCTGAGAAATCTTTTTGTGTTAGAACTCTGTGGATTAATAGGATGCCCAAACTAATCTGGGAGTCTAGAAACAGGACTAAGTGGATATTCTCAAAAGACTGTGTTTCAATAGACCTCTCATGCTCTGGAGCTTGGATAGGTATATAATGACTACTCCACTTCATCATCTAATATCTGTTAAAGACATTTAAATACTTCCTTAGTAATATTACTTCCTCCGGTTACAACAACTGCAGACTGAGACGTCCTGGGAAAATATTCTCTTATCTATAGAGCCTCTGTTTTTCTGTTACTATGAAACTTCTGTCCTTCATTAACATTCAAATCACCTTCTTTCTCTGCAGCTGGTGGAGAGGCACTTCACTTTTTTGTCCTAGCAGCGATATAGCAGAACCTTTAACCAAGAACAGGATGATGCGTCTGAGATCACCTTTAGAGTTTAAAGTTTGTAAACTCTGAGGTTTTTTAGAATCTTGATGGCAAAACAGAGAAACGGTCCAGGAAATAGCTGTAATTTGGAATCATCCTTTTCTTTCTTTTCTCCATGTTTTTAGAACTGTTGTTTCAAATAAACTGGCCTTAAACACTGCATAAGGGGCTATTCCAGGAGGTTGTTCTGGTGAGACATGTATTTGCTTTCTTTGAAAAAAAAGTCTCAAAAAAATGCTGCTTTCCCTAACACCAGATAACCTCACCCTTGCACTCACAAAAATACCAAAAATTTTAAACCTACACCTTTGAAGAGAGAAAGAACACTTTAGGACAGCAGAATTCAACACTTCTTTCACCTTTGTTAGGCTTAGAAAGAGTTTTGCAAATAGACTTTTGCAACACTACCAACGAAGTCTTGGGTCAAATTTGGCAGAGAAACTAGAAAGCGAGGTTCACTCAGCTGTGATCTAGTTTTCAGTGCAAAGAGCTAAAGACTAAAACTATTCCCTTTAGTAATATCACTTATACCTTTCCTGGACAGAATTACATATTTGTAACATATTTCACTGACTTTTCATATGCATTACTGGAAGGGTAAAAATACTTATTTTAATGGTGCTAGCCAATTATTTGGGAACTCCCATCCTGAAGGTTAAACACCAGTTCTCAAAATTTTTAAGTATTATCAACAATGAATATTAAATTATAAAGACAAAGTTTAATATATTTACTAAAAATACCATTTTCCACAAAATACAATTTTAGTTTGCAGCTGGATAAAACTCAGAATATGTCTAGATCTTGGAACTTATATTATACTACTTCTATCTATGTTCTGTCACCAGTCCATTTTAATTTAATAAGTTAACCCTTAACTGCCAATTCTTTTTTTAACTGCAAAAAAATTCTATTTTATTCTGTTTAGTTTGTAATATAGCATTTTTTCACTATAGTCATTAATGGTAATATTGTGATTATATTAACAATGAATGGTCAATTACTTTTTACATCCCTGCTGTTTTTCAGTTTGTAGAATTAGTGCAACTGGTTAACTTATTTTGGCGTTCACTTAGTTATATAGTTCCTACTTGAGAGTAAAACAAAAACTTTAATTGAATCAGAGACAATAATTTTTTTTTAAAAACCTTAATTTTCTTTTTGATATGTTTCTGTTAGATTATGAATTCATTTGTCATAGTCTCAAAATTTATTAAGGCTCCAATGTAATTAACTTACAAAATATGACCTAAAAACAAATTTTAAAACCTATCACATTTTGAAAGAAATAACATGAAACTACTTCATTCAAGGTAGTGAAAGCTTTTCTTTGATGAACACTAAATGCTCTATTGTGCTAGATGGGAACTGCATGACCATATCTTACACCAAAAAAACCCAAATTTTATCCTGTTGCTATATAGCCACAATATTCTTTAAAATTATGATTGGCTGAAGAGGATATTTTTACAACTGAAGCCTAATCTGAAAACAAGCCTTTGGCACATATTTATTGAAAAATGCTAAAAAGGGAAGGAAAATGTATAATTCCTATAATAAGTAGAACATGGAGAACCATGTACCATTTAAAAGCAGTAAGATATTTCCTAGTGACTGTGGGTAGCTTGAGAGTTACTAACATGTCAGTAGTTTAAAATTGCCCCTACTGAAAGGTAATACAAGTAGTAGTAGTTGTTACTACAACTACTGTATTTATAATTGTAATAATTGAAAGCAGTGTTACAGCCATTTGTGGCTAATCCCTCTTTTGGGCACCAAAAGTTGCCATCCTTTCTATGATTAAAAAAAAAACATTAAATTATCAAAGAGTAAGAAAGGAAACAAAGGTGAAATGAGCTGCTCATAGCCATAAAACCAGGAACAAAAACCACAGGTCAACCTGCCTGGACACAAACACTGAATGACCTTGAAGGGTTTGCATTTTCTCAGCTCATGAAAACTTATGAAAATATCCTCTCTCTCCACCCAAACTGGAATGAATCTGAACAGCCACCAAGAAGAATGACTAGGAAAAATATATCAGAGCATGGTACTTACCCCAGAGACTGGAGACTGGAGACTGGCACTAACTCTCAAGGAGAAACAAGTGCATGGAAGCTAATCCCTCTCATCTTCACCCAGTTACACCACCAAATTAGCCTCCCTTCCATTTGCAGGTGCTGCTCCCCTGAATGCTAATGCTGATCACATGTGCTTACAAGGCAAAGAAAAATCCCCTAAATTTCATTGGGCTGGACAGAGCAGTATTTCAAGAAGCAGCTGTTGTTGGTAGCGTTCAAGTTTATTGGCAATCCTTATAAAACTACCCCCAAAACACATACTGTATCTGATCTCATGTTAAGAAGGCTTTTCTCTAAAGAGTATTGAATCACTTTAATGTAGATTCTAATGCTGCCTTACTCTGCTTTCAAGGTAGCCAGTAAATTCAGCTTTACTACAGTACTATAAAGATGTGAAAGAACTGTAACAGCATCTAAAAATGAGCTGTTGCCACTATACTGTTCAGTTTAGAAAACTCTAAACAGAATACTGATGAAAAATGTTAATGATAGTTTGCTGAGTTGCCAAGAGAAATGAGACAAGACAATTCACTACATTTTTGTTATAAAATGTAAATTATAACATCCTAAAGAATCTGCCACAGCTCCAAGAAGGACTAAAAGGAAGATCTAAACAATTTTTTAAAAAGAGCTATCCAGCAGCCATACCTACCTAATCAGTATAATCACAGGAAAAACCTCGGTATTCAAAGGATTTTAACTCCTGCAAAGTCCTGTCTATTGCAATGAAGGACCTCAAAGTATTTACAGCACTTTGCTGAACTAAGGCCGTAATCATATATGTATTATACACCTCTGAGCAGTTTGCCTTAGATCACTAATACAGTCTCAATAGACTGGATAAGTAGGAAAATTCAAAGTACTCAGTGTCAGGGGAAGTTTAGGTTGTCCCTCAGGAAAAGGTTGTTTTCCTGATTTCCAGAGAGTGTCTGGGCACTGGAACAGCTCCCCAGGGCAGTGGTCACAGCACCAAGCCTGCCAGAGCTCAAGAAGCATTTGGACAATGCTCTCAGGCACAGGCATTTAAGCAAGAACAGGATGAGATTTGTGGGTGTGATTTCTCCTGTGCAGGGCCAGGAGTGGGACTCATTGATCCTTGTGGGTCTTTTCCACTCAGGATATTCTATGATTCTCTGTGAAATGTCAGAAATGCCCCCTGAGCCTGTGATCCTTTAGCTTTGAGACAGTGGCTTGTCTCCTTTATCACACCCATGTCTCTGACCCTGAGACTGAAAATGAATACTGTCTTTCTTCAGTGGTGATAATGAAATTATTTTACAGCCCCAGCCCTTCCCCAGACTCTGTAAACTAATTCCATGGTGTGACCTCAGTCCTACAACTCACACATGGCACAGAAGGTACAGAGAAAAGGCAGAAAGGAGAGGCACTGTATCTGGCATCTCTGCGTGGCAGCTGGTGAGACAAAACAAAAAAAAAAATCAGATCACTGCCTAGAGAGTCTATTGGCAACTCTCAGTTGCATCTGGGAACAATGACCCATCAAAGCTAACTACGCATTGTTAATATCCCTACCTAATCCAGGCAATGGGAAAGAAAAGTACAGAGTGCCCTAGCAAATGCTACAACCTTCCAACTCATTCACATCTTCATTTTCCTGGATCTGGAAAGGACATAAACAACCATTATTGCAGCAGTGTCCCCAGTGCTGCCATTAACATCATCTGGGGCCAGGCTGGGGGTGAGGGTGCATTCACCACTGCCAGAAGGTGTTTATTCCATATTCTCACAAAATACAGAGAAGCCAAGGAGGCTCTATTTCGTGCTTCCACCTCACTGGTCTAGGAAGAAATTAATGTGGTGCAGAACTTGCCTACAGTGTTGTACTTGGATCTGGGAAACAAGTTTCTGAGGGCTGGATTATGATTTTCGGGATGCAGAATTTTCGAGCTATTGGGTTCTAAGCCTGCACAGTCTTAAGCTTGCAGCTATTGGCATGTTTGACATTTTAAACTATGAAATACCAACCTATTTTGAAATTGTCCAAATCATTAGTTGTGGAATTTTCCTAGCACTTCATGAATACCACTGTTAATTGGGCAATTAACTCGAAACTACAGAATATGCTGTGATGGCATGATATGATATAAGCCATGTAAAAGAAGGAACAGCCAAGCAACTCAGTATGTTGAAAGATATTAATGAAGTGGCAAAATCTGCCAGAAAAATAATAATGGGTGATTTTAACTACCCCAATATTAACTGGTTGAATAACACATCTGTACATGGTTTGGAGAAGCAGCTTATTGATACTATAAATGGCTTCTTTTTGGAGCAGCTCCTTCTGGAGCACAGAGGAGGAGGAGTTCCACTCAGTTATTAATTTGTGTGTGTGTTTGTGTAGAAAGCAAGCATGGGTGTTCTGCTAAACAACAATGGCCATGGGATAATGAGCTTGAATCTGGATGATGAAGTATTTCAAATGGTAACCAAATAGTTAATGGCAGGTGGGTGGGTGAGGAAAAACCCATGAACAACAGACATCTCGAAGGGATGGCTGTTTTGGAGGAATGAAGGAGTTTATTCACACACAGAAACAAAACACCAGAATTAAAAAGAGAAGGGAGGAAAATATTAAAAAAAAAAAGGCTAGGTTAGCATGTTTCTGGGGTGAACTACAAGAATCTGTGAGGTCAAAAAACAACTTTCTTTGAATGTGTGAACTCTGCCTAAATGTTTAAAAAGGTGCACAACACTGATTATTGTTATAACTTACAGCTCAATGTTGCATAATATGAAACAAAACCATAATGCAAATGGTGGCAATCAGAATGTATAAATTCCACTTAAAAAATTACAGGAAGAGAAATTGTTATTTTTCCATAATTACATCATTATTCAAGTTGACCTGCAAGGAGGACTCATATATGTTATCTAATGTACAAAGCTGGAATCTGGAGTAAGAACACACTGGTCTTACAACAGTTTTGAGGAATTTAGCAAAAAAGATAATTGAATGTGTGTGGTTGTGCTTCCCTCATCATCCTCTAAAAGTTACAGTTATGTCCATAGAAAAACATCTTTAAAAAGAAGACATCAAAAACCAAGCAACTAACAGAAAAATTATGCACAGACATGATGACGGTAATAGTGAACTCCCAGGTGGTATTATTTAGGAATGGGGCTGCAAAGGATGAGAAATGCAGTTTGTTTGTTTCTTTATCACATTTCAAGACCCAAGAACATATTAGGTTCCCATAATGAAACAGAAAAAACTTGGAGTGGACAGCAACCAATATCTGATATTTCTCTGGTAAATATAGCAGAATTTGCATCAAGCAAATCTTTGAGCAAAGAATTCTTTTCAACACAAGTCTATTTACCAACACAAATATACTTTCAGGCTTTAGTGAACACAGTTTGCTAGGGTGGGCTGCTATCTTAATGTACAATCAATTAAAAAGCCAATAACCTGTCAATGTTAAAAAGTTGCCCAAGCAAGATGGGATCAGAGAGCTCTTTAGTGGATGTAGGGCATGGGGGAGATTCAATATGGTTGTAGGGTAAATGGCTTTTCAAAAATTAATATTATAATCTGTATCTTGATTTGGAGGAGAAAATGTTCCATAAAATTAAGAGATTCTAACAATACTTTAAAAATATTGGGTGCAAAGTGCAAAGACACTGCAAAGTGACATGAAACCTTGTGTTGACAAATAAGAGTTTGCATCTTAGAAAGAATAATTTCAGCTATTTATATTCAGGGCTGGATTTTACACAAACTATAATCACTTGGTGAAGATGGAACAAAGAAACCCAATGTCAAGAGTACAAACAAACCCAAAAGACATACAAAGAAAAGAGAAAATGTCGTATTTTAAACAAAGTGATAGTGTGTGTTCTGTTAAGGTAGGGTCTCTAGTCTAAAATTTATCTCAGAAATACAGGTGAAGCATGAATGAATTAATGGAGATCACAGAATGTTTTAGTAAATCAGGTAAATTCTGGAACATTTTCACTTGTCTCTGAAAGGCAAAGGGCTGCCTGATGTGATGTTCATGAAAGTGTTGCTGAAATAGAATCAAGAATTAATATTCTACACTCTGAAGTCAACCATGTTTCTGATCCCCTGTGCCTGCTGTAGTAACACCTCCCAAGCTTTAGGTAACCAATTATGAGGGGGTAACTTTTAATTCATTTTCACCTTACTATGCTTGGCTTCAGATTCCTGATCTTTACTCTGATCATTTCAGCAGATCTAACTGTAGTTGCATCATACCAGCGACCAATTCTTTTTTAAAAAACTGTTACATTCCAAACTAGTAAAGTAATATAGAAAAGATATGCTAAAGTAGGAATTTCCTACACACAGCCAGTTTGCCAGCTACTCATTCCTCTTCACTCTGATGCCCTAAAAGACTTTAGGTCTTCTGCAAGACCAAGTGTCAGCGCCTGAAAACAGCAACTTTGAGTGAAGTTTTACACTTTGTGAATTCTTTCATTGGGAAAGGCTGAAGTGAGTGATAAAACTGATGTAACCTGCTTTGTTTTAGCTTTGGAGAATTGGATTAATTACTCCCTGGAGCTTTTTGGATCCTGCAGGGAGCATCTTTGAGACCAAGTTTCAGAGCCAGGATTATATTTACACAATTAAGTGTAGCCTTTGAATATTTTATGATGCACACTACTGAATCCATCACATGCATGTATTAAGAACAGAAGCTGCTCCCACTTACTTCAAATTGATTTTGTTCAATGTCTTGTTAATGTAGACACAAAAATATCAATTCCTCATCACTGTGCATGAACTTAAAATACTAAAAGTAAAAAATTAAGATTTTCAAATTATTTGTATTTTAGTTATTAATTAAAGCATTACCAAGAAGGAAAAAAATATGGATTTTTTTAAAATGCACTTATTTTTAAAACTGACCTTTTTATTTCATCTTATCTTTAATATCTTAAAGTAACATTTTTTAATGTGGGCTTCACTTTGATCAGCACTTTTTAATTAACTTAAGAAATGTGAGTGTTTTACAGCACAGGCTTTATCAATTTTTTTATTTAGCTATTAACACTTATGTTTTACCTTCAGCAGGCCATTATCAGATTCCTATCAAATCAGGTTTTGGTATATACCAAAGATCTTGATACATCTAGCAAGCAGTTAACCTCTTACCCTGCTCTCTCTTGTAACTGTGATTATGATGAATGAGTGGTTAGTTCTAGGCAATTCTGTTTTATGTCAATAAATGAATCAAACAGCCATTGGTATACGGGCATTAGGAAGACAGAGAGAAAATGAAGCTGTCTGGGGACACTTTATAACCCTCTCCTTTGTAAGTAATATGATTTGAAAAGTTAATGCTGACATCAACTGTTGGTATTGTTCATTTCTACTGTAGAATAAGACATTCTTTGTCTTATTTACGTAAAATGAGAAATACTGTATATAATGTATTACTCACAGCATGGCTTAGAGAAAATTCTCTTTACAGCTTTCCTGAGATGCTGTGTTGTAGTTAATAAATTACCAGAAATTTGGGGGTTGAACAACCATTTCTTCCAGAAATATTTTGTCTCTGTAAATGCCAATCCCTTGCTGAAAACCTGTCCAGGTATGAATTTGTGCAAGTGCTTTCCTTCTGCATTTTTAACTGGGCTTCTTGACAGAAATCCTTCCTATTCCACTCTCCCAGCTTCAACAGCATATAGAATTGTTTGGATGAGGATTTGCATTTTCTTGCTTAGCACTTTTGCAAAGGAGTTTTTAGACAGCAGATGGATGTAGTGCATTGCACGGATCTCATCCAGCACACATATGGAGCAGCAGCAGAGCAAGGAAGCCCCGCTTACATACAGAGCATGACAGCCCTTTGAAAAAGCATTTCTAGCAGCAGCTTCACTCAGTGGTTCAACTTTCATCAGAAAGTAAGCAAAGAAACACGTGTGGCCCCTGTCTTTGTGCAATGTGTCAGGAGCTGGTTGGATGGTGCTCTTGCCCACACTGGTGTCCTCGTTCCAGTAACTGCTAAAGAGTCTTATAGCCTGAAACCCCTTGGGTTTATGTGAATTAAAACTGTTATTTTGTGTATTTTCTCTTGTGCCATACATTTCATTCCTCATAAAGGACTGAAGGAGATTTCTGTGCTACACTAAATATCAAACTCCCAAAAGTAGCTTAAGTGCACTATTTGTTTATTATAAGAAAAACTGTCAGCAATTAATACAATGCTTTCACAAGTATTCTGTGTACCTACTTATTTGTTTACTTATTACCAAGAAACAGCCTGCATGGTCAGCAGAGGAGCAGCCAAAATAATGTCTACTGCACTCGGAAGGTAAAGGGGAACTCAGATAGGAGCAGGTTTCTGTGCCAGCATCAGGCAACAGACTTGCCTTCTATTAGAACTAGAAGTCCCTAGGTGACCTCCCACAACCAAACAGCTTGGGATAAAATCACACAGGGGAGTCCATCAGACATCCCAGTTGGAAGCACAGGCTGGAGAGAGAACTTCAGATACTGAAAAACAAACAGAACTTCTGGTATTTCAGCTCTGTCCTGTTCTTAGCAAAGGGGTGGCTCAGCCACCTTTCCCTCCCCTTGAGTCCTTTCCCCACACCTCCCTCTCTTCAGGTACAGCTACAAAGCTCCAGATGAATGCAACAATGCATCTATCAGATCCTCACTCACCAGATTTTAGCTAAGCACAAGGAAATACTTTTCCCACTTCCATTTTCTTTCTACTCAACTTACTGTCTCTTAAGAACATCTAAAATATGTACATTTAGGAAATTATTCTCAGACCAAAAAATATTCTCCAAGGCAGGTGTCTTCTTTTTATTTACTTACACCATATGTTATATACTGGAAATTTGTTGCTTCCTAGAAAATCTGTGTGTTGCAACCTTACACAAAAACAGCAAGATAGGATTCCACCAGAAATCTATTTTATATTCATCATTTATAAAATAAACCCAGGAAAACAGAGCTTTGAATTGCTGAGGCCTTTAAATGATTGTTCAACCAGATTATTTTACATTAGCCTGTCCCAATGTCAGCTGGAAAGGATGCAGAAAAGGATGAAGGCCTCTGGTACCTGCAGCACACTCATGCCAAAAAGAGTATGGATGCTGCAGCAGCAGAGATTCTAGTTCGGCATCACTGCGCTATCTTAGTAGGAACTTTGAAACACTCAGCTCTTTATAGAAAGAGATATGTGATAAGCTGGCTCCTTGACCAAAATGCTGATTAAGACCGTGTCTTGTGAAGAGAAAAATGGAGATCAATTTCTGAGACTTGTGTTCAGTATATTGTTTTTGTGGAAAGTAGGGAACATACATTTTACCAAATATATTAACTGTAATTCAGTAGAACATCACATGCTATCAATTAAAACCATAAGGTAATAGTACCAAAAACATATGTCTTCACTTGCTCCAAATAAGCTGTGCTTTCTTTGACTTTGTTATACAAATATTCACAATTAAATAATTGTCTCCTTTTAAATAAGCTGGTAGAAATACAAAGCACAAATGTGTTTGGTCAGATGCTCCATGCTGTAAATAGAAACAGTCCAAATTAAACAAAGAAAAAAAAAGTATAAATGTTGCCTTAAAAATAAGATTGGGGAAAAATATCAAATATTGAGTTTGAAGCAAAGCATGCTTCTGTTAATATGCTGATTAGAGTAAGTGTTTGAAAAGATAAAATTTACCTACCCACAATGTCAGTTTTGTTGTGTCATAGTGAGTGTGCATGTGTGTGTTCCCTAAGAGTTTCTGGTTCTGTTCTCAAACCTTCTTAAAATAAAAATCATGTTGTTCATTTTCAAAGAAATTTTATTTATTCCCAAATACAATTACTTTTTTTTTTTTTTTGCCATGCTTTCAACACAGGTTTTTCACTATAGAGCTCAAGACACTGAAGTTTCATGGGCTTTAACAACCCTCATTTCAGGTTTTATTTTTTCTCACTCTGTCAGTGTTTTCACATTGTAGCCAAGCCACAATAAAATGTTTATACAGAAAGTGAACTGCTAGAAACAAGATGTATCTAATTGCTGATGTACAAGGAAAATTAGGTTTAAATGCTGTGTTATTAAATGATATTTATTTTGCCATTTATATCTTTAAATAACTATTGCAGTTTACTACTGGACAAACCTACTTGAGAAGAACAATTAAATAAATTAAACCACGTTAAAACCACATTCTTGAAAAAAGGTAACCTTTAGTTAGGACAATTACTCTGTGGGCATAAAACAAAAGCACAAATGTCACATTTTCCATGAAATTTACTTTTGTATGAATCATCAATCCTGTTTTCCCCTGAACAAAACTAGCCAAATATGACCAAAAAATCCCAAAGTTGCCTGAACTGGATGATCCAAGTAATTACATGTTACAGCAGAATGCATCTATGAGAAAACTTTCAAAAATTTGAGGAAAAAGTTATTATAGCCCCTGGTTGAAATAGCTTTGGTATAGACCTATAGCAGCATTTAGCTGATCTTGCTATATTCCCATATAAAAATATGCAGAGTTTCAAAGATCAATCTTCCCAGCACTGATCTGCACTCCTTCCCTTTGGAGTACAGATCAAACAAACATGCCACGAAAACATGCCCAAATATTACAGCATAACATGAAAAAGGTGTACACTTCTCATTAGCATTTTTTAAATACTGCTTATAATTTATTCTCAAAACCCCTTATACAAGCAAACTTCTTGTCTTCCATGCCAACCCCCAAAGCTCCCACCCCCTCCTGTTTGTTCAGCCTCAGGACCCTGAGTCCATCAGCTTCCATGGTCAGCTCACACGCATAAGTATTTGCAGAAATCAAGTCTTTAAATGGAAAAGCCTGTCCTATTTGTCTATCAGTCTCATTTTGACATTGTGCATAGTCCTGTTGCTGCATAATAAGAATCTGTATCTGCCTAACTCACATAGAGAATATTTGTAAGTTTGGAGAGGTACAATAGAGATGATTTAAGAAGATCTAAGCCTGTATTACTGCAGAAGCTGTACTTCAATGCTTTTCTCAGTATGTGAAAAACACAGGGCTGAATCCATCAGCTGTACCTCCTACATTTCATTTTATTTTCAGTTTATGTGAACTTAAGGTTAGCATATGTTTCTAGATATATGGTGCTAAACACTAGAATGAGTCACTTAAGCAGAGAAGAACAGTCAGCACGGTGTTGGCTTCTCCCAGCATTCATGTCACTGTGACTGAGGTCTGGGTTGCAGAGGCAACCAGTGACAGGCCAGGCTGTGGCTCATCCTTTCATGCAGCCATCACCTCAGCTTCGATGCTCAGGCTGCTGAACAGGTCCCAGCTCTCATGGCCAAAATCTGTCAGGTGTCTGAGCTGTGCTAAGAGCCTTCCCTGCAGCAGCCAGAGTGCAAAGGTGTGACTGAAGCAGCCCATACCTCTCTGCAAGTTTAGATACTTACTTGATTGACCTAAACACAAGGATGGCTTTCAAAGTGCTTTTTTATGTCACTTTTCTTTACTGCAGATCTTTTTTGATGTCAGTCAAGAAAAGCAGGACTCAGATCAGCAGCCCAAAATATAATTACTAAAGCCTTTTTTATGTTTGTAATACTACATGAACATGAACTGAACAGTACTTACAACTTCTCACCAATTAGCTTGATACACAAAAATTTCACCATGAAACTACCACTGAATTTACTCTTTGGGAAAATTCCTTTTCTTTGGAAAGTGTGCTCTGTATTGAGGTATAAAGAGCTACTCTTTGTATAGATTAATATATTACCATTTCTATTTATGAAAAAGAAAAATGAAGAAAAGAAACTGATTCCTTAAAAAAATAAACAGCAGCAAAGCCAGAAAGAATACAAATTCATCACTCTCAATTCAGTAATCACTTTATATTGCCTTCTCAGAGCTATTTTTCAGTGGTAATACTTGGTTTTAAACTGTTTATCTTATTTGATAATATTTTCTTTATCTCTGACTGAGAATGCTCATTAAAAAAAAATGCTGACCTGTAAATGAAGCAAAATGCAAATAGAATAGCAAAACCATATGTGAAAATGAACATTTGTAAAGAGGAAGGGTTAGTACAAATTGAACACATTTCCATATTGAGAGGAGAACCAGCCATATTTCTTCCCTGATGAATGCAGTTTTGTGAACATCTTTTCCCACAAATGATTGAACAAATATTTATTCATAAACTATATTTGTGACTTAAGAGAACAAGCTGCATAGATTGGTTTTATTTACACTACATCATATGTGAGGTATTGCAATAATTTATATCATGTCAAGTCTAGGGCCCATTAGATTTTCCTTATTATACTTGACTAAAAAAACCATCCAAAACAGCAATTCTGAAAGCTTTCTATTTGTTTCATTAATAACTATCTTCCTCCTGATCCTCTCCTCCGGCTTTCCCTTTCTCAAAGCATTTCTGTTTAGGTGTAGCCCCATTTGATGTATCTCAGCTTGGGCATACTGTCAAACATGTTCCTGAGCTGTGGCCTCAATAACCATGGTTTTGTTGAAACCATAAAGGCCAGATTTCTCTAAGAGATATAAAAATGTATTCCTAGTTCAGCAGATAGTGGTCATCCTAGTGTTTCCTCAGTAACACCCCACAGCACTTCCCCTAAAAGTCCTATCTGTTTGAGTTCTTTTCTAGAAATGATTTTCATTGCAAAAACATGATCCAGTTAGCAAGTGCCACCATTGATGTGTTGGTGTAAGCTGTTCTCCCATCATTGTTATTATTACAAAAACCAAAATAAAGCTTGAAATAATAATATTTACTATTAATTCAGTATATGAAGCTCCTCTGACTAGCAGAAGCCTAAGTTTGTAGCAGAAAAAATCTACCAAAAGTTTAAAAGTAGTGAGGTGAAATTCTTGCTAAATGAACATGCTAAAACTGTAATACAACAGTGACATTTCAAAATTTCTTCCATTCCCCATGTCAAAAGAATAGTAGAAAGATGCACATAACAGGGAAAAGAATAAATACTTACAAATACACAAGAAAATCAGCCCCAGCTCCCAGAAATCACTGGTAAGTTGCTTTTGAATTCATGAAACTGACCTGAAAATATAAAAGGAAAAGAAAAAAAAAGTTGAAACAAAAGAAAGCCCAGAACTGATAAATGTTACCTTTTTATTGTTATAAAATAGTTACAATTTTTAACCATGAACCAAATGAAACAGAACACAAGACTGTTGTCACAATTTCAGCCAAGTAATTTACACAGAATTTGTTTCCAGGAAGCCAATACCAAGAGAAACAATTATTTCATTGTTCTGCATCTCACACCATAGCAACCCAGTCCATTATGGTTTCTAAGAACTGTCATAAATGCAAGCATGGTTATCTTTTAATAAAGAAAATAGCTGTGAGGGGGTTTCTGGCTTGGAGATTTTTCTTTTTTTATGTTCTCAAGTGTTACAGAACACTTATTACTTTTTCTTTTTCTTTTTTTTTTTTTTTTTTTTTTTTTTTTTTAATTTAAGTAGTTTGTTAACAGCATTTTGCAGCTTACCTGGTGTAAAATTATTGTTTAGGTCATTTAATTGGAACCCATCTAAGGCAAAACTTATACAAAGAAGAAAGACTAACGATTTTGTTCTCTTATGGTCTAGATTCCAGTTAGAAGCTTAGCCTAAGTACAATGCAGTCACTATAAGGCATGATTAAATCCAACATTCTTTTTCCTGCATACCCCTCAGTTCTAGTTGGAAAGGTAACAGATGCAACTCAAACCCACAGAGCTCGCCTTATAAAATTCTTTAACTAGCACAATGACTCACTTTATGCCTCTAAATATCCATGGTTTCCTCTCTCCAGAACCCCCATGCATTAGAAGGTAGTTCAGTAGTTTATTTTTATTGTTTGGTCTACATACAGCACATTTTTAGTTCTTAGCAAAACAAAGAAACTTTGTTGCACAGCCCTTGTTTTCTTTCCAAAATGTGAGGATGGATATGGGTAGCATTAAACTGAAAATAGTAATGGAGCCTGGGCAACTAGTTTAGGTCAAAACCTTTTTGTTCTCTGGGAGCTATCTGATTAATTTGCAGTTCATAAAACAGTGGGTGTAAGCTCAGTTTAAAAACATGTAACTATATTTAAAGATGAAATTGTCATTTTTCTTAGCCCCCAGTAATCTTTAAGAAACACCTTCCCACAACATTTCTGTATCCTAAAGTGCACCAGCCAGTACTGCACAGTGCCTAGAGACAAGGAGAGAATACCAAACTTATCTTGATGCAGAATATCCTCCTTATTTCATACACCCACCCTGAAGTGCATGTTATTCATTCCAACCAAGCCCTCCCCCATCCTGAAAGTACACATTTAATTGTCTTCTCTCCTGTAATACCAACAGAGAGTCAACAAATCTCATTTGCTCTATCAATGCAGTGTTGTTATTATATATTTTAAAAGCAAGTCTGAATCTCATTATCAGCTGATTTATGCCATTAGTGTGCTTTGGAGCCACCAATTAAACAAGGACAGTGGTTCATAAGGTCAGAGTTAATTAATCTGAAAGTATAAATACACTTTAATGCACACCACCTCATGTTGAGAATTTAGGAACAAAGCACCAAACCTTTAGTCTGGGCAAGCAATTGGGGGGAAAGATTAAACATACAAAATTTTAAACTCAGCTTTAGCACTCCGGTAGACTACCAGGGAAAAAGTTCTGTTTGGTAAAAAATCCTGCAGAACAATAGGTATGTGAAGCCTTAATTCCTACAGCAACAGTGCAAGTGAGGAAGAAGGCAGAAGGGGGCTAGCTGAGCCCAGTGATCCCGAGCCAAGGAAGGCTTGTTGCTCAGATAACACCTCAGAACTGTGAATCAGCTGTAGGCTTATCCATTATGGAGCTGGGCAGGGTGGGGGAAAATAGCCCAGCCCTGAAGAGCCCAGTCTGTTCAAAATGGGCTCATCAGAGCTGAGGTGTCCGTTGCACTCAGCAGCCTGTACAAAACCAACTTTTCCTTCAGCCACTTTGCCTTAGGAAATTTAATAAAACAGTGCAGTCCAGGAAGGGTTCAGTAATATCCATGGTCTACCAACACAAGCAGAGTGCAAAGAAAATGCTGAAAACAGGTTAATCTACCAGAAAAAAGTTATTCACAGTAACATTTCATGTATGAGGCATCTAGAGTTTACATGGAAGAAAATATCTTATTCTTACTGCCTGGACTCATTTTACCTTGCACAGCTCCCTGCACAAAAGAAAGAAAAAATAGCTAACACACAGACACATGAACCATATGACCTAATTAGACTGAGAGCTTGTTAACTAATTTTTTTTCTCTTACACCTGTATTCCTCTATTCTATAGCTGTCATCACTTTTATTATTTTTAGATGTCCAAGTACTTTTTCTTAAACTGAAAATAAACTTCATTTTCTTATCCACATAGAAAGAAAAGAAAAGAAAAGAAAAGAAAAGAAAAGAAAAGAAAAGAAAAGAAAAGAAAAGAAAAGAAAAGGTTTCTGTCCATCAAATACTAACATCACAACATGAATAAAAAATTATCCTATTAGCTCAAACGATTTTCACTTAAGAAGTCTCGAGTTGAACTCCAGGTGACCACACAGGTGAAGATCTGTTGCATAAACATATACAAGGAAAAAATTGTCTTTAAAGTATTCTGCAATTTTAATTGGTACAAATCGCACCAGATATTTCACTCAGATATTTTGCAGTTGAAATGCTTTCAAAACATTCTGAATGCCTGCAATTTTTGCATGTTTAGAAGATTGCTACCATCCTCATTAAAGACTTGCTCTCCCAATGTCACTATGAAAGGGGGGAAAAATAGGTGTAAGAGCAACTTAGACTCTGACTTCAGGCAGCTTTGCTAAAGAGTTAGTAAAGGTAACCACTTCTCATTGACCTAAGAATAATACATAGTCATCCAACAATTTAACAGAATCCTTCAAAATAACTCAATTTTCAAACAGCTAAGCCTTGGCTTGTCCTGCAAGCACGTATTGACACCAGCACTGGACATAAAACGGATTATGAACATCACTAAATGACAGTAGGACCCTGTTTACCCTGTGAGTTATGAACCAAAGAAAATTCCATAAAAAGCCAAATATCAGTTATAAAATAGTCATCTTTTCACCCAGTCAGCTCTTAATAATTCCCATAGGTCTCAGTCTTCAGAAAAAAGTTAATCAGTTTTGGAAAGCAGGAAAAAAATCCTATTTAAAAAATCTTTAATTAAAATATTCTGATTCTTCTAAGATAGAGCATCTACAGGTAGCCTATATTTTCTTTGCACAGTCACCAGTGAGCCCGAAGGAAGCCTGGAAGCAAAAAATGGAAGCAGTCATTTAGTAAAAAGCATGGCATCATGTTATATCATTTGAGAATGTGGCCTATCATTGTGGGCTGCTGGGACTAAAATATGTATCATTTAAAAACTGTTAAAAAACTATTTGCAGAATTATAGCATAATGTGAAATGAGAAAAAGGAACAATATAGAAATGAAACTACACATTTAGGGACTGAATCACATAGCAATTTCACACCTTTAAATGTGCAATATTTCACAATTAAAGTAACATTAATGGCATATAAGTGTCTAGACACAATCACAAAAATGAAGGAGGCAGTAGGCTGATTGTAAGGAAAACCTTTCAACTGGATTTCTAAAAATCTTCCTTCAGGTAAAGGACACTTTCTCAAGATGGTTCAATGAAAAATGTTTTACTTACAGAATATTCTTCATATGTGATAATTTTGAAATAGGAAAGCAAATGTAGTAATTAACCATTACCAGTATATTCCTGCTAGCTTCCCTTTGTTTCGCTCCTGTTCAAACACTCAAGGATTGTATTTTATTGCCTTTCCTGGCTTCTTTCTCAAAATCTCTGCTCTTCGTAAAAGAAAAGAAAAGAAAAGAAAAGAAAAGAAAAGAAAAAAACCAAAAAAAAACAAAAAAAAAAAAAAAAAAAAAAAAAAACCCTCAAGCCAATAAGCAAACAAAAAACCCAACCAAACCAAATCAAAACCAAAGTAACCACAACATTGTTTCCCTATCACTTTGCATTTTACAAGAGTCCCTCTGCATTGATCTTCATTTGGAATTTTGTACTCTCTAACAGAGATTGCAGTCAAGTGATCCATCAAAAAAGGAGTCAGAGCACACCATCATTTTAAAACACACATTGCATCACAGGGAGGTAAGAGCCACACCACAGGGCACACAGTGTAAAAATTGCTCTCCAAAGCTCTGTACTCCGTTGCTGCTTTTGTTACAGATTTTCTGCTCAGCCTTCAGCAGAAGTTGCTTTGTGCTTCCCAGCTCCTTATATACAAAACGGAGCTAGTATTTCTTCCCTCTGTAGCAGTGGTGCTTTACAATTCTACACCCCAAAAGCTGTGATGTCATCATTACAGAAAAGAGGCTCAAAAGAAATACCTAAAACAGGCTTCATCTCCACAGTTCTGCAGGGAGATATGAGCTCACTCAGCCCACACTTGGAGATGACTGGCCACAAACCCACTCTAATCCAGTTTAGCTCTGGTTAGCACTTACGTAAACTACACAACTTCCAGTTTAGAGCAACCTCACATCTGCCTACAGAAAACATGTCAACAAACACATACAGTGATGGTGTTTCTGTAAACTACCTCTTAAAAAAGGGAACCCCATAAACATCACCACTTTTGCCAAACTCCACAGACAGTGGTTCCCTGTCTTTCCCAAAAGGGTGTCACTCGGTAGTGGCACTTTACCTGGCAGTGTTACATTGTACAACTGGCTATAAAAGTTCCTTATCAGCTCTGCTTTAACAAATAATTTTGTTATTGTGTAAATGTCTTCAACAGGCAATTCAGGAAGGTTTCTCTGCTGTCTGCTTGCAGGTCTGTAAAGCATCCAATGATTACAGGACATGAGCACAGAATACAAAATATATGTGTTATCACTTCATAACATAGCATCAGCTGAAGCCTAAAAAGGATTTTCATGGGGAAAAAAAAAAGTATCGCATATCTCCAACAACTAATTTAAATGCATTATTACACCTACCACTAAAATTACACTTGAAAACACCAAAAACATCTAATTCACCGTGCAGATGAAAGCAATACCTAAATATGCATTTATTGCTTCATATAAAAGGCAGGGTGCTAGCATTCCAGATCTGATAAGCTCTGTGTGCATACTTTCGAGCAGATAAGAACCACAAGACATACACCACGCTGCTTGGAAGGCCGAAGGGAGAGGAGGAACTCCAGTTATAACTCATCAGCTGCAGACAGCACAAGCCTCCTCTGTTGCCCGGGGAAAGGTGGTAAACGCTGCTGGCTGCCTGCTCCCACATCAAGGGACTCAAATTTCCCTGGAGTTCCTTCACCAGCCCACTGCCACTCACACGGTGTGCTGGGACACAAAAAGCACCTCTGAACTCCTGGTGAGCTGCACGGCCTTTTCACAACCACAGGCCAGGGCGTTCCTGATCAGTAGGGCTGGATTAAAGGAAACAGAGCAAGCTCTCACAACAGGCCTGCTTCTCTAGCATTTCACGGGCCCGTCCATGTGCTGAAGGCACTGCCAGGTCAATTAAGCCCTGACTGAAAAGTTACAGCATTACAAGCCCCAAGAAGTATGAGCGGGATTCCAAACATAAGGAGCCCTTGCTGTTAGGAGGATGGGGCTGTTGGAAAGATGTAACAAGTACAGAGAGAGCTCTACAGCAGATCCAAATTGCAGCTCCAGAGTTACCCTCTACACCTGGAGAGGCCGTGGGCTGCAGAGGATGTGGCTTGGAAGTGACACGAGGGTCACTCTGCAGAGAGTCACTTTGGTCACACCCCTGTGGAAATCAGGCAAAGACCAAAAGGGCAGTGTTGGCACTGACCTGCATTATCCTATTTAGCCTTTTTTTTTCCTCTTCTTTCTCTGTCTCTCCCTGGGTCTCAACTATCCTCTCACCATGTGGAATAATATCTTTTTAATCTCTTCCTATGGGTGTACAGGGACTTGCAACAACATCAGGGTCTCCTGGCATGGCTTTAATAGTCTCATAAGGGTTCTCTGGATGCAACTTTAACACAAAATAATAACAATATTTTTGTTCACTATATAACACTATGTTTATGCAACAATACACATACCAGGAGCTGTTAGCTTACCACTTGGATGTAATTTTTCTTGTCAAATTGTACTAAAATTAACAATACTTTCAGGAGTTTTTGGCTCCATTTATCTTTTGAACATATAATGTGTCAGGTTCCCTTCTCTTTCATATGCATACCAATGTTTAAAATAATTTTGCTGAAGAATGGACTTACTATGTTTAAAAGAGGGTATGCTTTTTCAGCTCAGACATATGACTGAAAAAAACAGTAAAAAGAGTATAAAATATTATTCAAACTGTAATTCACCATGCAGTTGATTCTGTTTAATTAGCTTCATGAGGTCTGGATTGGACTAAACTGAAATTCAGTTACACAACAGAATGGAATTGCATTGATTTGTGATGAAAATCAACTGCTTATATTTACAGGTACCTATTTATCCTTCATTTTTTGGTGTCTATTACCTATATATATTTTTATATTTTATATATAACTCGTGACCTCTTCTGAGCAAAAAGAAAAGGTCTTTCTGGAAAGGAAAATAAAACTTAATTCCATTACTATATTTTCCTTGCCCAACAAAGCACCAAGTATTATGTAGAGTTCAGAACATGTAGAGTTGAAATTTAGATAACTTGGGAGGCTTTGAGACACTTAACATCCCTCAGTGCCTGATGCTGTCTCACTCAGGCCACACAAAGAGTTTAGGATAAATCTTCATCAGGTTCTTTCACTGCACTTTGACCTAACCACCTACTCAACTGTACTTGTGCTACATTTACCAGATGCAAACTCCTTGGTACAATTTTTTTTTTATAGTGTAACACCTACATATGCATAGACAAGGCTTGGAATAGTAACAGGAAACTAAAGCCCTTGAGCAAAGATATATTATATATATCTATATATATGGGGGGGCAGGGGCAGTGGTAATTCTGAAAGCCCAGTTTTACCATTTTACAAGAGTTAAAAATGGTAAGATAGCTGAAATGCTTAGCTGATATTTTAGAGATATCAACAATAATACTAGTGCATGGGAATACATCACCATATTTGAAATTCCAGCATAATTACCCCATATAGCACATGGATTTGAAGTTTCCCTGACAATTGGAGATTCAACCTGCCCTGACTGTGGTGTACTTAAACAACACACACACACACAAAAAAAAAAACAAAAAAAAAAAAAGATATTGCTCTCTTCAATTAAATTGAAAAAAAAAATAGGAGGAAAACAAAATAGAAAAAGGGAAAGGGGTAAAGGAAATTAGTCAGCTGCACACAAACTATTTTTCTGACACATCTATTTTGTAATATTACAATAGAATTGTGCCGTTTGTTCCCATTGAAATTAATATTAATCTGGACATAATATTGGGGTTGTCTGTTGGAGAGTCCCATGTAACTGAAAATAAGAGTTTTCAAAGCTAGTTAAGTAGGACACAAAAATCAATTAGAAGGCCTTAAGAATGTCTGCCTTCAGGTCTACTTCCCTGGATTCCCTGAAGGACAAAACCTCCTTACTACATATCTCAGAGTTTTCTTTCCCTGAAACCCTGAAACATAATAATTATCGCTAAAATCTGTTTTTTCAGTTAGTCGTACACTAACTTCCCCTCTCAGCTCCCATTTTTGAAATTCATTTACCCTGATACTATAATCAGAGAAAAGGAAATCCAGGTGTTCTAATTTTCATTTCACTTTAGAAAAATAAGTAAATAAAATTTCTTTCTTCCAGAATTCATTCAGTTAGGATCCCACCTTACAGGTGCATCTTCTGTGGGAAAACTGTTCCAAAGTATGTGGGCACAGAGTGTCCTAGTAAGGATATTGCTTTGTATTCTACCCAAAGGACCCTCCTATTTGTGATTATCTACAATTATCAGTCTTGAAGATAATTAACTCTCACCTGCTGGACGAATAGATCACACACACAAAAAAAAATTAATCACATCTCATCAAGCCCTCAAAATAAAAACCTTTTGGCCTCCTTTCAGTGTCACCTAAAGGATGACTACTTCATTAGTTAAAAAAGCAAGAAAAAATTGTACTAATTAAGGAGAGAGTACACCTTGAAACAGAAATTTGCCTTCAATGGTAAAGCTATCAGTTTGGTAACATTTTACCTTTTGGAGACTTTAACAGGTGCAGCCCTAGTTTCCTTTTTCACTTTTGACATCACTGTCAAAATGTGAACTGAGATTTTGACAAATACTTGTTGCCTATCATCTAAAGATTTGGATTTCCTAATTTTTCTGCAAAATTCACCTCTGCAAGACATTTTGAAACCAGAACTATGTTCATCATAGACAGAAATTCTTGCAGGCAACACTGCCCATCAAAAAAATTATATGATGACCCCTTACTCCAATTTATTTTAAGTACAGTCCTGGGTATTGAAGCCAAAGAGGTTAAAATGCTAAAGTTCTACTTTCTATCAGTCCAAAAAGATGAGTGTTTTCTTCATTGCCTGGTTTTTGTACTGCTTATAGGAATCACATATTAGTAAACTCAGAGTCAGAGTTTGCCTACGCTTTAGGACAGAATGTCCCAAGCCACAAATTTAAAGGCAAGTTTGGGGGAAAGGTTGAGTTTCTCATGTGCTGAAAATTATTTAGATAGTCACAGCCTCTTCAGACAGTCATATAAAACCATATCTCCAGGCATTTACCAGCATTGCTTGACATCTCTGAGCCCCAGGCCATCTGCACCTGCCCTCAGCAAGATACTGACAGGCAGCAATGAAAAGCTGATGGCTACAGGGGTGGTTACTAGGTGTTTTGCATGTGATATTTCAAAAAAATGTAGAGTGGAATACTGATCTTACCTTAAAAAAAATAAATTAAAAAAAAAGGATTCGCTCTCAAGAAACTGGCAAACTAAAAGTTTCACCAAATTAACTCATCACCCTGACATGTCTCATTACAAGATCTTATCACTGCTTTAGCTAAACAAAAGAAAGAAAGGAAAAAAAGAAAAATATACAGAGAATAACTTATATGTTTCTAAAAAGAAAGTTCTATAGGAAGTACTTCAAATGTGTTTCTGCCTTGTGCTATATGAAGAAGGTCCTGCTGTAAAATTTTAGAGTGGTGTTTTATCCATTTTCTTTTTAAAGAACACCAGAGTGAACATTAGAGCAACATCCACCAGAAATCATTAGAGCACAAGTTATAACTAATCCCTGGCAGCCATAAAGTATGTAGGTTGCCTTCTTTTTTTATTCTTTATTATTATTGTAAAGTTTTCTAATTCTCTATTTTACTTTAACTCAACACATTTTGCTTCTTTGAGCTAGAAATTTCCCTTTTTCCAGGTGGCCCTAGCCTCTTTTTCTGGCATTTGAACCCTTTGGAATGCAAAGTTAACTACCTATGTATAAGTAAACTTAGAATAAAAATTTCTGGGACATCAAGAAAAGAGAAAATGTTGAAATTTCACATTCAAGAACCAAGATCATGCTCTTTGAAGACTTCTCTGACTTTTAATCCTTATTCTTTTCTTCCTTATTCTCCTTTTTCTTCATTAAAGAAACTGTAAAGTGCCAGTTGGAGATCCAATGGTCACATTTACACTAGCAGTTATTTTATTGCTGACTACTCCTTGATTCCAAATAACTTAATCCACTTTTTTCCAGCTAAGGGCATCAGGGTGATGATGCAGGTCATGGTTATGCCCAAGATCCCATTGTTCTCATTGCTGTGTAAATTGCCACAGAGAGACTGAAAAGTCTGCAGTTCTCAGAGGGCAAGGACTTTTTAAAATACCAGCAGGCACACTATTCAGTCTGAATAAATATGGTCCCTCAAATAAATATAGCAAACCCTAAGAATTCCTCCAAATTCACTGGGAAGTGTGGCTATTTTGGGGACACAGGGTTAAAACCCTCCTGTACATGTTTTATCACAGAACAACAAATATTTTAATGGGTCTGGAATTTTGCCCTTTATTCTTTCATCCCAAAGAGGTAATTAACCTCTTAAAAATTTCTAAAACCTGCCTGAATTATAATTACCTGGCAATTCACTGCAAAGTCAAAAATTACTATTGTAAATCACCACAAGAATATATTTTGCACCTATATAACACTTCCCAAAGAAATTTTCAAGTACCTTACAAGATAAATATTTGAAAATACTAGAGTTGGATGACATTTTCCTCTGCACAGAGTGCCAACATAAAGTTTGTGGAACTTTCAAGCCATAATTTGAAGACCTAGGAACACACATTTCTAATTCTGGTGTCCTATATAACAAGTCAGCTCCTTGAAAATCAGAGGATAAGATTCTACTTAATGAGATCAGAAACAACAGAATCCCACGTTAAGCCACACAGAGCTGCAAAACTCAGTAAAAATACTATTAAAATATTTTAAAAGTTTTAGGTTTAAAAAATTACATTACTCTCAAAAGTCAGATGAATCCTCTGTGTAACCATGCTGACTCTGATTCCAAGATTAACTCACCACAAGTTGCTTAAGTGCACGTACAAAATTTAACAGACAATTATACAAAAAAAATTTGCAAGGTGGCTCAATGCCAACAAGACAGCCTCACATCAATCATATATGATATTCTTCTTGATATCTCTCCCTACATGGAGAAGCAGCTGTGCTTGGTAGCAAGTCCCAACAATTTTTAAAACCTGATTCCTGCAGACAAAATAAGACAGTCTGAAAACACAACCAGTTAGGCCCTTCTGGTTTTACTTGCTGTTATGTGGCAGGATAAGTTGCATGATTCTTACATCCTAGAAAATTGAAATTTTACAGCATTTTGAAGATCCAGTCCTATACTACAGAAGTACTTGCATGGTGTGAGTGATGGCTGTACTTGGTGTCATTAGCTCAAATATTCCTTATCCAAGATATATTTTAACAAACTGACCCTGGAATCCCACTGCAGTCAATGGTGAAACTTTCCATTATTTCAGTGACAATAACAACCAGAGTTTCAGGCAAGGGTAACAGTACTCCTGTGTAAAAACTGGAAGCAAATGCTACCATCACTAGAATTCAGCAAACATGTACAAAATGGAAAAAGAAAAAAAAAAATCACACACAGAACATTTTATCCAAATACATACAAAGCCCTCTGTGATTACAGCACACAAGTTACTGCTATGCTGTTACCAGCCTTGAATGGAAGGTATTAAAATTAAAAGCCAAATTGTACCACTACAGAAACAAATCAATCAACACTTCCAGCTTGAATGGACTCACTTTATGAAATCAAGCAGCATTGCAGGAGTTTAAAAGTGTGCTATGAGATCTGCTATTTAATCTTTTAGTTTCTTTGCTCTAAATGTGGCCTGTCCAAATTCCTCCAATAGGAAAATTTTCTCCAAGAACAGACCACTCTTGAGCCATTTCAGACTAAATGTGGAAAATAAACAACACTGCTATACACCTGAACCCAAAATGTAGGGTATTGATATTGTAGGGGAGTTACACATTAGCAGCACACCATGAAAACTGGGCATGCTGGGAAAATATCAAACTATTCAAACAAAAACAGTATTATTCATAACATAGTTTTTCCACTTTGGAACATAACTTGGCACCCTCTCTATTAGGCCCAAGTATTCTGAGCTTCAGATACTCCTACAAAGAAGCTAAGTGGATTTTATTCAGCTACGTGCGAAGAAATACAGAGTTATTTCTTTTCTGCTTCTTAAAATAACTTGTCCACTCCAATAAAAAGGATGCTACTAGAGAGGTTGATAATTAAGCTTTTGGAGTTTGCCATCCATTAAAACTTGATGATCCCACCCAAAGCGCTTCATCATCAGAACCATCTGGTGCTCTTTCTGCACAATTACCAAAATACAGAACATATTTTGACTTGGCACTTGCATTTGGTAGACACTTTAGTCATTTTATAAGCAACAAGGCAGCATCTTGCCAAAGCACGGCCTCAAAAGGAAATTTCAACACACCAGAATCTGACTTCTATCCTAGGAAGTTCTACCAGGATAGAAAGAAGGAATGTCTTCACCTCTGGCTAATGTCCTCACCTTCATGTACAAGATACCTCTTACCAAACTCATTCCTTTATGTTACCTCTCTATGTTGGTTATTCAAAGCATTGTCTAGGCTGTTAGGGGTAAAGTGAACTGCCTCTAGTTTGGAAATCACTTTTTTGGAAGATTCTTGGCTCTGAAATCAAACTAATAATCCACCAGAAATCAAATTATTAGAAGTAAAAGGAACCAAAGGCATTGCACTATGGTACTCTGAAAAATACTACCAAGAATATTTCACATTAGACTCTCCCACCACATTTTTTTTCAGTGTCTGCACAAACTGCAATAGTATGAGCACAGCTCTAAATGTAGGAAAGCCTGGAAAAGCACAGGAGAACTAGGGAACATGGACTAATCTTGAATGATACTAGACTTCATTTTTGGCTCTTAGTTTCCAAGGTTTTCTACAAAAAAGAAAACATGGTGAGAACACGGAACATACTTCCAAAAGTATTAATAAGAGTCTTTTGCAGATTGCCTTTAATTCACTTCTTTTAATCATCTCTGCCAGAAAAATGTGTATCAGAAGTTGAACATTTCTGTGCAATAATGATGTTGTTCTCAGCTTTTTCCAGACAGCACCACTAGCATGAAAAAACAAAAATCAGAGAACTCAATATTGAACACTTCAATTACTCCTAAGAATTCTGAGGATAGGTCTCCATATAATGTCCCTCACCTACAAGCATCCCATAAGCAAGAACACAAAATTATGCAAACCCATTGCAACATATACTCTAAGGAATTTACTTTATATATTATCCCTGGTGGAAATAAATGCTTCTCTCAAAGACTTCTGTTTATTGAATATGCAAATTATTAACCTGGTTGGTATCAAAATGGATCAACTGCTCCCAAATTAGCGAAAACATATGAAAAAAAAGAGAAAATATACATTTTTAAATAGTGCAGCATAGAAATACATCCCAAATGCCAACTACAAGTTCCAGAGCAAACAAATAAGTGTTGCACTGCATGTGGCATGGAAACCACAAAAATATATATACTAGAAAACACATTATTTCAAATCCAATGGTCATAGCAAAACACAGATTTGCACCCATCAAAGTATTCACACATGTAAATTGGTAAGCTAAAGAAATAGAAATAACAGCTAAAAGGTGGATAATTGACAGGTAAAAGGATAGAAGATTGAATAGTTTTACACATAGAGAACTGAATAAAAATTTATGAAAAAAAAGTAGTAAGAAAATTATGTAAGAAATTTGGATTGAAATTAAAGAAGCTGTTATTGCAAATAACATTAAGAGGATAGTCCCTCAATAAAACAACATTCTGAAGAAACAAGTGCCATGAAATTGTAATAGCAAAATGCAAAAAAAAAGAGATACATATAATATGAATGCACACTAAAATATATATCTGTGCAAGAGTATAAGTGAGAAATTAGAAACAGTCAGTTTGGTGAAGAGAGCTACAGGTGCACAAGGCAATCTGAGGCATCACAACCACATTCATCCTTATTAGACAAGCCATCAGACAGACAAAATGTAATGTATGAGCAAGAAAATAAACATTTGACTACATAGAGTGTCACCCTCATTGGTGACACTCCAAAGAGTCTATATCTCCCTCTTGGCAAAAACAAACTGCACATTACATCCTTCTTTTTATACAGGATCTCAGAGCAGATTTCCTAACATCAGAGATTTAAAAAAACAAATACAGCTTATTTATTTCCCACAGCTTTTTTTCCCCCTTTAATTTTATCACAGCCAACAATATTGTAACAAGTAGCAAATTGCCATCAAGTCACAGGCCCGCATTTTCTGAGTGCCAGCATGACTTTCTGAAATCTCTACCAAAAAGTGAAAAGATCAAAAATATTTACTTTCAGGAGGACTAATCAGATTACTGCTACTTTACAAAAGCATTATGGGATGTCCCTGTTATTCCAACTATTTCATCACAGCAACGTGTAACAACCACAATGTGGTGATAATAATACACCAACCCCAAAAGGATCAATCCAATCAAAATGCATAACAATTAAGACAGAAAATGCACAACAATTAAGAGAGAAATCTATACACCTCAGAATCTTGAGCAACTGCTACAGCAGCAGAAAAACTGCAGGGGAAAGATGCTGGTGCTTCCAGGCCAGTGGAATTACTATTTTGGTTTAAACTTCACAGCATCTAGAAAATGCCAAACCCAATAAAGCAGATTCACCAGTGTGTTACTTCTGCTTTATTATTTCTCAGAAACAGTGGAGCCTCATTTGCTTCGATACACAATAATTAGATACAGAGTGTGCATTAAAAAAAGAGACAACCTAATATCTCCATCTCACTTTAAAAGTGAAAATATATACATATGTATATATATATATATATATATGACAGGTCCTTACTTACCTAGTCTAATAAAACTAGCAGTTTACCATTCATAAAAGTGATATATTCTGGCATATTTTTGATGCAAATTCTGTACAAGCAATGACATGAGACAGTAGTAGACCTAATTTCCTACAACATATCGAGACTGAGTTTCCAGCTGTAAAAAATGGACATTTTTTGCTAGGCAGATGAGCTCATCATGAGTCCAGTGCATGGTTGTTCCTACAATTATGTTCTAATGCAACTGAGAAGCTGGTGGATATAAACAGAGCAAGATATTTCATCTGGCCCTATTCTTGCCTATCCAAATAGGAACAAGACCAGCAGAGATTTCCCAAGTCCTTCCCATGCACAAATATATTCATTTCTATATGTTTTGGCCTTCAAAACTGTGAAGTAGAAACCAGGATCAGACCAGAAATAACTGCAGTCTGCTTTTCACAGAAACACAGTTTTCTTGTTATGCCTTGCTATAGTTATCTATCTTGTAATGTTATTCTTGTCACATCCTAAAAATCTGCATCACTTTTTTTTTCCACTTTGGGATGAATTCTGCCTTCAGCTGCAAACCAGGAGTCCCCACAGAAGCCACAGTGGTTGCACACTGATGTACCAGGAAAAACAGAACTTGCATTTCCAGTTAATCATCTCCTACATATTAACAGACTCTCATAGTAATGGAATACACACAGTTTATGCCGTGATTTAAGAATTAAAAACTAATCACATGTAAAATTGGGCCATTCAAGAAATAACTGCCTAGTAAGTTGGAATTAGAGCTGGATATGAACCATTTGATGCTTGCACTTGCACCAGTGAACTGGAAAACTCAGTAAGCCAGCAAGGCTTAGGTAGAGAAGCTGACACTCCAGCAGAGTCTACAATCCCCTCTCCTTTAAACAATTAAAACAATCCTGCCATTTAATGGCAAGGAACAGGGAAGGAGGAAAAAATAAATGAAGGACAAGGAAATAAATCCTTAACAGAATACCCCACAAGAATAATTTTTTTCAGGATCTGGTCAAAAATTATTCCATACTGTTTAATCCTGAAAGTAAGTTCCTCCTTGTCCTTGTTCCTCCTAATAATTAATTATAATACAAGATGATGTGTGACAAAATAACACCTATACTAACCTAAAAACAAACAAACAAACAAAAAAAAAAACCACAAAAACAAACAAAAAAAAAAAAGTAGAAGTTTGCCAGTAACAAATATATTTATTCTATTCTAATATGTGTTTCTCAACTTCCTGTGTACTTATTAGCAAGCACTTTCATCACTGTCTGGCTACAAAATGTCTGTATTGAACAAACAATGCTATTTTTCACAGAATTCAGTGGTGATATTTTACTGGAATTTAGAACTGCAAGTCAGTCACATGACAAATTAATTTAAAATATCATCAATTGATCTATATATGATCAGGTTACAGCCAGACATATCAGTCTTAGCAAATTATTGTGTTGCTCATACTCTGGCATCAGCAGGCTTTACTTTATTTTTCTAGTTACTTGGCTGCCAGTTAGAATGAAATTTTCATTGGTTCTTTTGATGAACAGCAGATATAAAAGCTGAGCTATATCATCTATGACAGGCCAACTGCTTTTGGGGCTATTATTTTAGTTAACAGACAGTATAACTTCAAATTATAAAACATGTTTATACACATATATTTACATTCACAGCTATCCAGATGCACACAGAATACTCCTGAATTGAGAGATATTCAAGAAAACTGAGAACATAACTGTCTACCTTTCTTCAACTTTTAAAATCCTACAGGAATCTATAAATTCGGGGATGAGGGTGGGAGTGTCTAAAGGAGGATTGTGCCTTTCTTTTTTTTCCCCCCTCCATTTTATTAAACAGAAATTCTGCCATAACAATATGCTTTTGGCCAGACTGCTGCATGCAAAATTCCCCTTTGGCTTTCAGATACTGTTCCTAATACAGAACAAATATGACAGGATGAACTGAAGCCCGCTCCTGTGAAACAGTGGAAGACAATGTAGAGAAAACGGGGACATGGGGAATCCTGAATATGGAAAAGGAAACAATATCCAAGTCTTTCAAGGAATAGAAAGTTGAAATCAAATTATACATAACTTAACCAAACTGTAGCAGATATTTAAGGGTACTTAAAATGAATCTGCTCTTAAAGTAGTTACTAATTTTGTAAGACTCCATCTTGAGATGACCCTGATTTTTCTAAAGACGGTGCCAAAAACTGGTTCAACAGAGTCTCAAGTTCAACTCTGAAAACAAAAGTACGCACAGCTGCTTTTGCATTGAATATGTTGACATTTCATAGCTTGTGAGCTGCTGGAAATATCCTGAACAAATTCCTTGAACTTTAAAGCTAGATAATAGGTATAAGGAACAATCAATCACTATCAAATGTATTCAAGCAACATTAACAGAGCTTTAAAGAGAGTAAAATGTAAAATTCTCTTATAAAAGGAGGAAAAAAACCCATATAACAGACACTAAAAATTAACTGGGTTATGTAATAAGCCTAACAAATAACAACATATAGTAGCATATTTGGCCTGCTTTAGGCTCACAGCAAAAAGTTTTCACCCTCTAAAAAATGAATGGAAATTCACACATTCAGACAGAGATAACATCTATTCTATATATCTTTTCACAGATGCAGATATAGGGAATACAGTATCTAAATATCTGTTTAATTATGGAGGAGAGAGCAAAGGGTACTTAACAAATCTGAGAGATCGAAATCTTATTGAAAGACCCTGTTCTTACTGGAAATCTGGAGTAGCCAGATGCTGCTGCATAAATGGATTAGCTGTTTGTGTATGCTGCACGTTGGGGATGGTCTGGCAGAGTAACAGGGCTGGTGGGGCCACAGCCCTGATGAGAGCCCCTCGCTGAGGACCTGCAGCTTCGGTAGCTAGCAAAGCCGTAGAGCTCCTGTACAGGCTGCAAGAGACATTGAGACACACCACAGGCCATCCTTTGATCCTGTTCTTGCCAGGAATGCCAGGGAAATTCATTTGTACAGTGCCTGGCAAGCCTACTCTTATTTGCAAAGCAAATCTGTACCAGCGTTGCTGCTGGGAAGAGATGGAATTATGTGCAGGTGAAGAATTTGACTTTCCATGCTAGATTGCACTGGACTGTGCCTTGTGCCAGTGAGGTGCCCGAATGAATTGCTCACCAAACCAGGCTTAGACAGCAAGTCAGTCACTTCCCCACTATGCAACAGGTGAGAGTTACCCACACATGTGGAAGATGCTCCAGTACTCCAAGTTAATACTTCCACAAGGCACCTCTGCTTCTGTCCAGCATTACCTAAAGCTGTACCACAGCTCTCTTTTAATGCCTATTTTGAAAGACTTCTGAAACCTCCGTAATTTACACAGCACATCAAGAGTACTTAAATAACCAGAAAAAAATGTATTTTCACGGTAAAAGACCATTATATCAAGCCAGGTGATGTCTGAAATCAAAACACTGATGCTTACTCTTTCAGTGCTAATAAAATGAAAGATAGAATTGCTGATAGTAGCCAAACACAGAAATGCTTTCTTTTCAGACTTAAAGTATTCAAGACTTCTCTTGCAAGTAGAATTTGTGAATGTTGCCACATAAAAACTGCAAGTAGAACACTTGTGAATTATGAAGGTCCTTCCTTTTTAAACAAATTTAGAAAATGTAATCATCCTTCACAGGTGAGATATTCTGTTTATTCTATGGAGAATCATTTCAGTCTAAATTAAACTCTTCAAATGGTTTTGATGATTGCAATAAGGACACAACAGGGAAAATATCTGGGAAGAGAATAACACGTGTTAGATGAATGGCTGACAAAAATATTTCTAGTATATAAAAAACACTGGTGTTTTTTTAACCAAATAACAGCATTATTTTTTCAAAGCAGAAAAACCAATCCTGCTTTTCTGTCCTAAATAAAAATGCCAAACTGCACTCTTCTCTTGAATTATCTTCAAATTGTAGTGAGCATATCAAAGAAAAATTAAACACATAGGTCTTTCAGCATTCAAAATATCCCACTAAGGGTACAAAGACACCTTCCAGATACCAGTATCAGAAAACCCTGCCCATTCACCACTTAAAAATGAAGCCTTTTTGGGTGTCTTGACCTTAAGGAACCAGACACAGGGCAGAGTGAAAATGGTTTGTTTGTTAACAATCTAAGACATAAGTCCTGCTACAGATTGCTTGGAATTTATGCAATTCAGAACCTAAATCAGATTTTGATATGACAAGTAGTGACAAAAAGCAAAGAAAGATGTTAAAACCACAATATATGGCATTCTCTGTTTATTCTGACCCTAACCTCAAACCTCACAGACAGACAGAACATAACCAAATAGATACCCAAAAAAACATGTGGAAAGAACTGTTTCATATATTCCTCTCTTCCAGGCTGCCTCTATACTCATACTTGTTTAACAGTATGATTAAGAACAGTACTGCCAGCAGACATGGAAAATTCTAATATGAAGTCACAAAACTACAGCATTACTGAAACACAGGTGCAAGACATCCTACTACATATTTGGGGGCTTTTTTTGTAGTATATGACATGCTTGCCAGTTCATTACTTTAATTATCTCAACAGCAAATGTTGTTAAAAGAAAAATCTCAAAAGAATAACCAGGAATACTGACTTCAAAACTGTGTGAAACATCCTACAATCTGTCTTTCCAACCCATATAACTTGATCATCCTGCTGCTAGCACTCTTATTTCCAAGGAATGCCCAGTGACTCTTTACATATTGCTCAAGGTAAGCTGTAGTAAAGCTCTGGTTGTCAAGTGCCAACTGCAAGAATCATTTGTCTTCCTTAAGAACATTTGCCTTCTGTAGCAATGTACCTCCAGGAGGCTTCTTGTACACACCAAGCAGTCAACAAATGGACTGGAGAAGAAGGAGAAAGTCAAGAGAAGCTCATTTCACCTCCCTGGAGGATTTATCCATGCAGACTCTTTACAAAAGCCAATGCAACTCCAGACCACACCATTTACACTTTTAGCCTCCTCTGTCATGAACAAGTCTCACAGAAACCAAACTGTTCCTGCTATTGGAGGCACACTGACAGAGATCAAATCCAGACACACACAATTTCTGTATGGCCATGCTCAGTCCCCGGATGGTCCCAAGAACTTTGCCAGGTTTATGGACAAGATTTGAGGTGTAATGTACAGCATGGTCCCTGCCGTCTTCAGTAGAATAATGGGGAATGCAAGATATGAGCTGCTGGCAGAGTCAGAGCAGGAGAGCTGAGCTGCACCTTAGGCTTAGACCCTTAAGACAAGAGAAGGAACTGAGGAAAAGGACCTGGAGTGTTGCTCTTGCTAGTGGGTCACTTTGGATGTGGAGATTTTGGAAGATAAGGAGTCCAACATCCACAAGGGTCACAGGTCTAAAGTTACGATTGTGCATAACGAGGCAATAAGAAGATTATTACGTGCCCTCATAATCAAGGACTTGTTCCAAAGCCTGTTTAAGTCAATAGGAATCTTTCTATTGACTTCAAAGGGGCTTTTGATCAAGCCTTGCCTACTTAGTAGGATACCTCTCTCCCTATGTCATTACGTAGCATTTGCCATCAGGAGGGACTCAGACTGACAGGCTCATGGTGCAACACTAAGGTGCTGCTGAGAGGACACTTTCATTTGAAGATATTTGACCCCCTTCTGTAACTTCAGTCAATTGCTGATCTTCAGTACCTGGGACATTTACTGGGTAAGAAGAGAAAAAAACAATTATTGACTTGAGGGAAGGGGTAGCACTGAGACAAACTCCTGTGCTCACTGTGTCTAATTACTCTTGATGTATGTACAGCCACAAGAATATTGCCACAGAATGTACACACACATTTCTTAATCCAAACAAAAGAAACAGAGGAATCACCAAGTTCCCACTAATACACATAACACATCATTTACATCCTTCCCTGACCATTAGGCAGGATCACATAATAATCATTTGTACAGCTCCATGTTTCTACATACATATTAATTCTGAAAATGCATACTGTGTGGCCACACTGTAACTTGTCACTGACAGACGTTGTGGAAATCCCCCTTATTTCATGGATCATTGATCCAATGTGTAAATCCTTCTTAGCTTGCAAGTCATTGACCAGATAAACCATAAGGGCTCCAAAGGGAAAGAGCCTTTCTGGTCTGTCGAGCAAATTCAGCAGTAGCACACGTACTTCAAACCCACATGTGAAAACCTCTTTGAAATTAGGGTCCTGATCCTGCAAATCCTTATCCCTTTACCTAGAAGTCATCTCAACGAAACCCTGATACATTTATCATGCACCCCTAGAAAAAGAACCCTGCACTACTCAGGTTAAATGTTTGTATCCAGAAACAAGACACAAATACAATCAGAAAAATAATGTCCAGAATAAATCAGCCCTTCAAGGTTTTCCACTCAAAGTAAATAAATACTATGGATTACATGAAAAGGGGGGGGGGAAGTAATTTTTTAAATTAAAAAGTGCGAAAATTGCATCTATATATACTGACCTTTTTACATTTATGTACTCTTGTAACTTTCAAAAGAGCTAATTGGACTTTCCCACAATCTTTGATACTATTAAAAATCACAGATTTTAAGCCAATTCTGCAGATTTACAGCTATAATTCAGCAGCTGAATGGCTTTGAAAACATATCTGCTAGTAACACGGACAATGCTCTTGCAATAATATTTTGCCTTTAAAGCAGTTTCTTAGATAACCTATATTTTTCTTAATTTCAGTTCTAAGGCAAATACAAATTCAAAGTACAGAAACACAAATGCTGTTTTCTGTGGTGCTGGCACACTGCTATTTTCCAGATCACCCTAACATGAGGTAACTATTATCAATTGTGAAAGCACAACAGGTGGGTCACATGAAAGGTCACATTAGTTTTGTTCACAGGGCCAAACAGAAGGTTTTCATTATCCTTAATAAAAACAGAAGCAAGTAATAAAATATATCATTGCAATAACATATCTCTCCATTCATATGCAATAACCTCATACATTAGATCCTACCATTTCAAAATACTGTTGTTGGCTCCAGCAGCGTGATTATTTTTGTGGTTGCTACTTAGAAAAATAATATTATAAATCATAGTTTGACTTGAAAATTTCCACACTGTTCTTTTGAATTGCTTTTTGGAATGTTTTTCTGGACAAAACTCCTTAAAAGCATGAGCTTGCTTAGAAATATTAAGTACCCTAAGTGGTCAATAAGGCAGCAAAGATTTTTAGTAATTCCTGTCATTAGTGTAATGGCAAATCATGGTTTCCAGAAGCAGTCAGGCACCTTGTTCAAATTCTGATGGTAAGTTATAGTAGAGTAATAACTCAGGCATGGTGTAAAAAAGTCAGAACATGTTAGATCTTTTCACAAGATTCTTCAGGACAAATGGATTGACCAGCTCTGCTCTGCTCATGGCACACATTGATGAACACAAACACATCAGTGAACCAGCATGGACAGCAAAGGTTTACAGCTCAAAGGCAATGTAACATATTGCTGCACCTACTGAAAGTGTATTTCATTTTTGTCACTTAGGATATCATCCATCTTAAATATATTTCAGTACAAATTCTAGAAGGCCTGTGTTTAAAACATCATTTAGTCACATTTAGCATCTGTATCAGAGAAAATGGTTTACATTTTCTGTTTATATATGTATATTTAACTTAAATTTCACTTTTACTTCTTTTTAAATTATGCCTAAATATCTCTAGGCTGAACAAAATCAGTGCACTGGCTTTTTTCTCCTGCTTTTTCCTAATTTGACTATTCTCTGATGCCTTCTTTTGCTGCTGTGCATCCCCACCTCATGATGAGTGTAACTGGATAGTACATAGAAATTAAACCAAAAAATACAAAATAATTTGTATTTGCCTAAAACACTGCTTCCCAAAATAACATGGGATATAGGCATCAGTGTTAACAGTCCAGTGCCTCCCCGCTGATACTGCAGCAACAAAGAGACAGCCTGCCCCCAAAGCAGCAACTCGTTATCAGAGAGCAACATGTGTTATTGGAAACAGCAAATGTATGGAACAATGTATGGATATCTGCACACGCAAAACACCCCTGGGAGAGTGACTTTAGAGTCTGCGTCCAAAAAAACGAGCTGCTTATCAGTCTGTCACCCAACTGCACAAAGCTCATCCTGGGGCATGTTGTGTCTGCGGAGCGCCCGGCATTCCGGCGGCGCGGGGCCTCCCTCCCCCAGCCCCCCAGTCCCACCAGTTGGAGAACAATGCCTTTCTTTTCAGAGCCACACCTGCTGCCACTTCTGACCAACTATTCCGTCACGTGCTTCCTCAAGAGGTTTTCAAAAATCTTTCTCACGATTCGAAAATACGGAGCCACGACTTCACGCTATTTCACGCCTTTCCTCCTCCCCCATCGCAGCTTGATGTGCTAATATTAAAAATCCTAGAACATAAATCAGTAAGGATATTTCCATGTCGGGTGAGGCAAGGGTGCAGAGCATCTCAAGCATTTTAGGTCAGGGGAAAAAGTCTCCTCGGTTACCGTCTAACTGATACAGACACGCGCTGTGTGGTATTCACCAGCGTGCAGGCTATGCCAAAAGCTTTATCTTTTAAAAGTAGTGGCAGGTAAATAATTTAGATGTGAAAAAAGTGTATCTTGAAAGCATAGTTTGTCCAAACAGAATGTGTTTTATTATCTTTCTTCTTAAGCTGAAAATTCCAAGGAGTTATTGGAATTATTCCAATCAATTCAGATAGCCAAATTTGTATTTCATTTTTTGCTTGCATTTCTGTGGGCAATGTACTAGATGCAGTTTTCAATAAGAAATATAATTCAAAATAAAACAAAAAACTCCTCTGATTTTATCTCTGAATTTTAGAAAAAATTAGTACTTTTTGACAGATCATCTAAAGCCAAAACTGATTAAAAAGAGTAAAAAGAGTTTCTACCTCCCATATCCTAGGAAATTGTGAAGCTAAAGGAAACTAATCTAAAACCTGCTATGTAGCAGACTGTATTTTACAAAATCTTACAGTAAAAGATAAAAATATTAGAGGAAAATTTTCAATGTCAATAACCTGTTTTATATGATTTACAAAAAGCCAAAAATTTCTGGACAGTCTTTTGACAGATTTACAATACATACAATTCAGCTATTCCTACATCTTTCATGGTATTGGCACATTAAATTGAACATTTAACTTAATCAGGGCTCATATCAAAGCAATACATGTGTTATAGATAAAATGAGGACCAGTTTATAATCAGGGATGGTCCCACAGTGACAGGGAGCATTCCTCTGGAAACCCATGAGTGACCAGCTTTGTCACAAGTTAATAGCAAATTAAAGATTCTGCTACAGTAAGACTGACACCCATGGAAGCCATTTTAAAATGCAACTGTTAAGGCAGCTGAAACAGGAGCACTTAAATCAAAGATTCCCAATCCTAAATTCATATTGTATCCACTGAGTCAAAGGTGGCCAGATTTTGAAGGCTCTTGGCAAACATCTCTGACTCCAGCAGCAGACAACTTTAGCAGAAGTCTATCACACCTACACTTTGAAGTGTTGGAGTGAATCAGAACTCTAACTTTAGACATTCCTACTGAAAACATTATCCCAGAGTCCACAGGATCATGCATTTGGTCAAAGCTGAGCTTGAGCTTGCAGGTCTTTTTCAACCTTACTGATTTTGTGATTTCAGTAACACTTCCCTAACCAGAATTTGCAGCATATGATTGTTTTTCCCCCTCTGAGACCTTCCCTGATCAATACATATCATGGCAGTCTCATTTCTGCCACAATCCCAACATCCTCTGATTTCATACAGGAGTTTACACATTCCTGTATTTAGCATGTTTCTGATCTGATACTAACTGGCTTTTTTTGGCTTAGTTTTGAATCAAACTATTGTCTGAAGCAAACATAGCACTTCCTTCCTTCAGGATCACACAAATGTTCATGCACCCATGCAGATATTTCTGATGTACCCCTTTGTAGGGAGAAAGGCAAGCTCCCTCCAAAAATATATGAAAACAGATGACAGGCACCTGTTGCATTCAGTCCTTCTGTAGCATATAAGATATAGACTGAAGTGCCTCTGTATTGCTCCTATTTGCCCTCATCACTCTGAAAACTACAGGCATGAATGGTTAGTTTCAGAAATAAACATTATTTTTCATCTAACAAAGGGAACTGGCAGTTTAGACTGAAATTTCCAAAAGGTCATAAAAGTCTGGAAGAAAGCCAATGTATTCCACCCTCCAAAATTGCAAAGCCCTTCTAACAAACATATCCTACTCCCTCTCACTTAAGTGTTGTTCTTAGGTCTCCAATATGTTTCTTCAAAAGCAGTGAAGGTATATGCTAACACAACAACTTTGTCCAGCTGGAAAAGCCATCTATGAGACCAAATCAACAGCTTAACCTTTTAATTTTCTTGTTTGATTAACATGTAGTGTCTACAACCTTGATAGCAGTCATGTGCTATTAATTAATTTCCCTAATTCAGGTAGCATTTCCATCGACTTGAGGAAATTTCAGACTTTGGTCAGTATAAGAAATTATATTACATCCTGTGGATGATGAAAAAAAGGAAGGAAAAACCTTTGTACCTACCGAATTGAGCTGTTGTGATTTCAAATCAGTTGTTCTGCACGTACGGATATAATGACAGGAAAAAAAGTAATTATAATTAGGTGTCTATTTTGATTTTTCTCTTCATAGTATCCGTACTGAATGTCATTTGATTTTAACAAACTCTAAAGTCATTTCAGGCAGGCACTGTATATCCTTGCTGCTACCAGTCTACTTGGAGTCTCTAGTTTATTTCCAAAATTTTCATATGCAAGCATTTAAACATTTTTATAACTTAAAAAAAAGAATACTCAAACAGTAAGTTGATAATCTAGAAAGGCAAAACAAAACTGATCTGAGCAATGTATTAACAACTGTTTTCAAGGGATGCAAATAGAGAAAAAAAGAAAGAAAAAGAGAGGGGGGGAAGAAAATAAAGACAGAAACCCAGAAATTGCTGGAGGGAAGATCAATTAACAATTTAATTTTACAACTGGAGCTACACTACAATTGAAGCCCCCAAAAAAGTCTTATGTGTCTTTAATGGAACTCCATCATGTGTCTAAGAAACTGCAACTATAAGTAGGACATTCATTAGGATTGAATCCTTCATTTTCAACATTTTCAACAGATGTCTTCACTGAAATTAAATTTCTACAACTAAGATGCCCATTTTGCTACTCTTATTTGCCTGGAAATTTTCACTAACTTCTGGCAGCAGAATAAAGCTACTCTCACACTCTATCAGTACCAAGAAACTGATAAATCAGACAAAATTATAATTCTTATCAGGGAATATTCACACCATGTCAGATATTTTGTGCAAATGCCTAAATGAGGAGCTGAGGCTTTCCATACAGTCACCAGCATTCCCAGAAGGATAAAAGCAACACGAGTAAGAGGTTCCTTTCTCCACTCTGCATAAAAGAGCTTGAAGTTAGATAAACTCTCCATACTACACAGAGAACATTTTCATTTGGAAGACAACAAAGTTTCTCCAGGGGAAAAAAGAAAAAAGATATCTCAGGTTAAGTGAATGGAATATTTTTACAAGAAGAAAATCCAGCACATGAACAGAGTTCAGGAGGTGTCTAGGTGTCTAATACTTTGAGAGAAGTTAGACTTGGCAGTTTCAGTAAGTTTTTAAATGCAGATTTTCATCACAGGATGTTCTGATTAATACTGAAGATTCATCACTGGAGAAAAAAGTTAGTAAAGGAAATTAATTCAATACTGATTAAACGGATTCTGATAATAAAACCATCAACACAAGGAATGTTTTCCCAGACATAGCAGTAAAAGTCTAAGAAGTCTGTGGATCATTTAATAATATACTAAAGGTGATTTAAAAAAATATATATATGGGGATTGCAATAATGAAGAAATATTTGTATTATTAGCTGTAGAGTGTTTTACTAACTTCCATTTGTTATGGTAGTACAAATGGGAAAAATATGTTTCTTTAACAATAATGTTGCAATAGTATCCAAACAGTAACAGAGCAGTGTGGCCTCTTATTGGAAATACAAGCAACTTTTAATTTTATGAACATAAAAAATGCCATCATTTGTAATCAGTACCAGACTTTCTGCCAGCTGTATCCAGAAATGAATCTAAAATTTCAGGGCTAGTAACCCTGAAGAGAGCGCTGGAGCTTCCATTTGACACTCCTGTATCTCTGCATTCTTCTCAAGACCACAAAACCATCCCACAGCAACCTGGGATATCTGTAGAAAAGCCATCTTTATGTAGACATGAAAATTAAACATAAGATGGTAATATTACCTTATTATTAAAGGCCAGCTGTCAATGCCACCACCTTTATAAGTGGGCACCATTCACACAAAGCTCTTTCAGAATCACAGCTGCAGAAATTGTGCCATTTAATTTTTAAAAGTCTCAATATGGTAAGATGTAAACTTATTCCCTATTTCCCCACTGTGTTTGTTCAATTTAAATATTTTGCTTCTGTTCCCTACCATAATCCCTCCTGAAAATACATAATATCACAGTATTTCTAATCTGTGAGAGACCTCCAGGACAGTAATAGTGCTTCTTACAGTGCTGGACTTGCATTTGTTGAAAGGCAAAAGTATTTCCAGCATAATTTTTCTTCCTACTCCACCTTCAGTCTGACATCACCTTCATTTATTCTTTCAGACCAAGCCCATCACTTCCTAAATGCCACACCTCATTTTCTTTTCCAGGCAGATTCCAAGAGCTCCTGGCATTGAAGGAGCTGTGAAACAACGCTGAGTACTCAGACTGAACATCTCAGCAGCTGGGTGTTCACTGTCTGCTGACCTCACAGCAAGGAAGATTCTACCTCAAGCTTCCCAAGTGAACAAACAGTTTTAGGTTAGAAATATTGAGCAGAAAATTTAAAGAATCCTTTTCTAGTTCACGTCCTGGATTCTGCTCTCTTTACCAAACACAGGTTATCTGACAGACAAGTTTCCTTCTGCATTTGTCCAGTCCATTCTAACAAAGAAAATTAAGTTAGAAGAGTGAGTGTTTTTTCACTCTCCTTGACTGAATGCTCTCTATGCCAGTCCCAGAGAAAAAGCAGTTGGAGTAAACCTAACCTACTTTTCTCTACTACTTTTGCACATGGGCACCAATTAAAATATTGAATCTGTGAGTTAAACAGTAGGTGTCTCATTCAACATCAAGGACAACCCCACACCACATATAGCCTGAAAGTTAAAATTAATCTCTTTTTAAAAAAAAAATTAGTTTTTAATATCAGCAAGCGTGTTAATTGTGGTAAAACGGACAATACTGAAATGGTTTGAAGACAGAATTAAATTTAATGAAATTCACAAACAAACCCCTTTTAGAAAGTAACAACAGTTTTTTGAACATTAAAGAGAAACTCATTATATCAAGACAACTCCAATGTAAAAGGCAAACCGACTTCAATCACTGCATATCTGCATGTTAATGAACTTGCTGTGTGCAGCAGGGACTGAACAGAGTAAGTAATGGAAAGACTGTCTTAAAGCACACAGTACACTTTAAAAAAAAAAAACACGCCACCTTTAATCAATGAAACACCTTTTCATTCGTACCTTAATAGCAACTGAAATGATTTCAAACGTAACACAAAGGGAAGATGATACTTGGTAAAGGTTTCTTTAAGACATAACATTTCTTGCACATTCTTTCAGCATTCACATGCTGTCAGCATCACTGTGGCAAAGACTTTCAAGTTTCAGCAGACAGATACCGCCTAGTACAAAGTCTTTGTCATAATAATTTCATTGCAGCCCCCTGATCAAACATCTAGACAAATCTGAGACTGAAAAGTGAGAGCTAACCAGTGACCTTTGATTAGAACCACAAGCACCAGTTTTAATAAAATGCCTCATTCATTGCCTTCCACTGCCAACAAGGAAGGTGTGTTTGAGCCTGAAAAATGTAGTCAATATACCATTTACACCCATATAATGATTCCTATTATTCACAGTTAGAATTTGTGACTGTAGCAAGTGAAACACAGACATCTTAAAATAGCTAAATGAAAACACACTGACAATATTCTACCTTTAAAATATATTCAGGAGCCTGCCTCTGCCTTTCTGTTGCCTGCTGCTGGCTTTCATGTCTTGCTGATCGTATTGTAATAGGCTTGGCTTTTTTCCCCCACAAGCCCTCATTTATACAATGTTTGGTTTGTTACAATTTCTCAAAAATCCATGACTGTTGGCAAAGTCCAGTTTTAAGGGGCCTTTAAATTTGTACTTCACTTAAGAAACAGTGCCCCATTCAAATATATGTTTATAAAGCTGCCTTTTTGTATATTATACATGAATATTTATATATTAAATTTTGAAAATTCAACTTGGTTTTGGAGCTGAACCTCCTATCTAACTTTGAGGGAAGGTTGTAAGAAGGCCTTACAAACTTTGCAGTTGTTCAACACATGTTTTTGCTCAAAAGCATCCAAGTTACTGGTCTCTAATACGGAAGTTCAAGGAAATACAATTAAAATCCATTTCACATATTTGTGCCTTAGCGTGTCAGGCAAGAGGACAGAAAGGGGGTCTTATCACATTTATTTCCCACTTGAAAAGCGAAAGTCTTAAGAAGGGTAATAAATATTCAAATGACTTTGCACCACTGAGCTTCCATATCAAGCTAATGATCTGTAGTCTGGAGCTCTATAAAAAGAAAGCTTACTGCCTGCCGTCACCTAGAGGTGTTGCTGTAAACACTGTGGGGGGATATTCTCCTCTCAGTGTGTGTGCATGTAACTACACTTAATGCTGTTTTCAAGACAGAATATATTGCTGAGTTGTAAAACAGAGAGACGGGATGAAACGCGCGCAGGAAAAGAATACAAGGACGGGATTAATTGAAAGAAAGTTGCTGGAGATTTAACTGAGCTTCGTTCTCCGCCATGCTCTGAAGGAGTGGGTTTGTATTTCAGGCCCTCCTTGCACAGCCACAAACAGGAGAGATACAGATATTCAGTCACACACAGGCTGGGAGCTCATGGCTGCTTAGCTGAGAGCAAGATGAGGGAGCTCCACAGCCTGCCAGAGCCTGCTGCAATCTTACATTCACTGTGACAGAACCACTTAGGCCCCAAAACTGAATGGTCCACTGCATAAGGGAACAGACTTCTTCAAGCAGGAAGAAAACAGGAATAAATGACAGATTTGTCATGAACACTGCATCCTCTCTAGAGCGTGGATCAAGCAGACTTGTGGTCCATCAAAAGCCATGGAGAAAAGGCATCTCCAAGTACATTAAAGAACCATTTCTAACCACATATGTAAGGGTACATAAAGTCTTATCTTTATTAAAAAATATTGCATAAGAAGGAGAGATGGTCTGCCATTTAAGCATAGGCCTGGAAATGAGCCATATCTTCCAAGTTCGAATCCTGGCTAGGACCCAAACCATCTTGAAACCTTCCTGCTTCAGTTTCCCAACTGGAAAAGTGAGAATAAACATACTTGCCTACAGTATTTTTCTCTCAAGAGTGGAGGAATAATTAAACACAGGGTACTAGTATCTTGTCTGTTTGGAAGCTGCAATGCCCCTTATCGCCTCTAAACAAATGTAAGACAGATTGCAATTGTTCATCTTCTCTCTTGCATACTTTCTAACAAGCGAGAGAACCTAATCATGGTTACATAGGTTATTTAGGCTGTTCAGAGAAAAAGAGAGACTGAAAGAAAACTGCATAGAAAAGGCATACAGAATCAAAAGTAAAGCTCCTCCAAGGTCCATATTTACTTTCCTTTGAGTCTTACTCTTATAAAAGCATTAACCTTCTTCTAAGCCTGAAGGAAAATGCCTGTCATCAGAAACCCTCAGGTTTCTCTCACCAAAGCCAGCAAATGACAAGCAACCTGGAACTAGATACCAAGGGAGAGTGAAATAGGTTTTTTTCTCTCCCAACAAAGCCAGGTTTTTACTGTCTCTACATTTTGTTCTTCTAGATTGCATGGCAAGCCATGCTGGCCCAAAGGTGGTAGTGGTGCCTTCTTGTCTAACACATATTGTAAGCAGTGCTTTCGCAGTTCTTTGGACTTTTAAATCACCTGGAAGAGGCAAAGTTCTGTTCAGTTATAAAAATAATACATTATCAGATAGCAGCTTTTGACCTATCATGATTCCATCAGGGCTGAACTATTCAGGTTTACTCAGCAGGCATTCAAAGTCTAAGGCCTGAATCACCCGCAGTTTCTCCCATACCATGACACAGAGAAAGGTTCTGCTCAGCCCCCGTAATGAAGGATGGTGTACACAGGCTTTCACAGCTTCCTTCCAGGATCTGCCTATAGTATCGCCAGCACTGCTGGCATCTCCAAAAATGGGCCATTCTCTACTGACTTTTTATTTCTGGCCAACAGCTCTGAAACAGTGCTGTGAGAAGGGAAGTGAGTCCTGAATTTGTGAACACAGGTAAGATGCTCAAAATAATGAGAAGCTAAGACATCTGAGATTTCTGTTGCATCTAAACAACCACTGTCTAAAAAAAAAAAAAAAAAAGAGGAAAAGGGGGAAAAAGGACCCTTATTGTCTTTCATTTGAATGATAAAAACACCTCCCCATCAGTATTTTAATTGTAATTCATGAGGTTTGTTTGTCTTCCAAAAGCCACCTTATGAACAGTCCAAGCACATGAGTCCAGCTCATGCACAACAGACATTCAAACACCTTGCAGCTACAGAATCAGGCTGAAGGAATTTGATTCTGTTTGCACTCAAAGCCCAAACGACCCCTGAAAATATAATACAGGTTTAACATCCTGATTCATTATCTATTTACCAAAGCAAAACTGAATGGCTGAGAGAAGAAACTTTATCACCTTCTACTGATACTCCCCTGATTGTATTTATACATTTTAAACATGCAAGAAGAGACAAAGACAACTCCTCAGAAGTGTTTTAAGTGCTCTGGAGCCTAACAAAAGCCAGGGAAATCTAGAGCTATCAATCTGAAGCTGCCAAGGGATACTGTCTTACTGTCTGTGTGTGTCCATCCTATACCTCTAATGACTTGGCAATTCTCTTTCATTCTATAACAAAAAAAAGCTACTGCTAGACTGACCCATCAGAAGGTCAGATTTCCTAGGGTTTGTTATATGGGTTATGTACAACCACAGATTTTAAAACATCTTTTAGATTTAGAACAGAATTAGCCTTTGTTTCCTCTAGATAATTTAAAAATTGCTTAATGCCCATTTACACACTAGATATTTTTTAAACTTTTCACTTGCAGATAACCAAATATAATTACTGCTGTAGTACAATATAATACTACTGTTTGTTTCTTTCCTAGAACTGCCTGGAATTACATGACTATTGCCACCAAAATGGAGCAAAACAGACTGTTAAGCATTAGCTCTAAGTTAAGTGGTAACATGATCTATTTAGTGGCACACTTATCAAGTCAGTTCTGCTGCTGTTTATTTAAATAGAAATTGAAATATTAGCTGTTCAACAAACTCCAAGCATTCTGGGCAGGAAATTGAGAGGACTCCAGACATTGTTATATGGAGGGAATTTTTGACAAGCCTTCCCTAAACAGTTTCCTATTCTGAAGTACAGTAACATCTCTAATAGTCAAGGGGGGAAAAAAAAAAAAAAAAAACCAAAAAAAAGACCATAACAAAGCTGGAAGAAAAATGTAGTCAGGGCAGACACAGTGCAGACACATTCACATAATGATGCTTGCCAGGGTAGCAGTCCTAAGGCTCTGCAATTACAGCCAAAGTGAAAGGATACTCTATCCAAAATTGTAAAAGTCAAATGAATTCCTGATAGCACACACTGTTCATTAAAAATCTGTTTTAAAACACAGCTTTACATCACAGAGAAATCTGCCTACAATCTTATGCTCTTGAGGGCATTAGAACTACTCAACAAATACTTTAGCCACAGTAGCTAATCAGATTTTGTCATGTACCTTTATAATCACTTTAAAAAATTGCCTAAAAGACCCAGCTCTCCTATCCACATTTTCTTTTAATATATCTATACATACACTTTAAATGTTGTGATTTGAGATTATAGAGCTAAAGGATAATTTTGTATTCCACTGTTGCCACCTGTCAGCGAGTATTTCCTAAGGGTAGTGCCACTATTCCCAGAGCTTCACACATCCATATAAAGGGCTGAGTTTTCATTCTGAACTATCTCGTTCTGAATGTTCAGCCACAAAGATTTTGATTTGCTGATAAGAGTGTTGCAATGCAACAAAACCAAAGCAGAAGTCAAGCAATGTTATCTAAATAAACTGAAATCATTATGCCTGATCAAAGCTACCATACAGCCAGTTTTGGTCAATCAGCACAGCACAAAAAGCATATTCTACTGCAAGATGAACTTCAGAATTTCCCCTGCAAGTTTTCAGTGAACAGAATAATCCCAAAATAATCAAATTATCTGAGCAAGGACTTCGTAATCATACACAAAAATGAGAGAAAGAGAGAGAGAGAGAGAGAGAGAATGAGAGAGACCCCACTACAAAGTAAGAGATACATTCTTTATGTAATTTTTCTTATGCCTGAAAGTATTACATATGTAGCAAAAATTACACTGGTGTCTTCTGTCTTACGACTACACATCATTGTTCTACTTCTTAGTCGTGGTGACTTTTTGGTTGTTTTTTTTTTTTTCCCCCACTGGGAAAGGACAACTCTATTGTACACATTTTCATTTTTAATGGATGATTCAATTGCTTGATACTAAATGGAAGAAATGCCTTAGTAACATAATCAAAAATATGCAAGCATGTGTTTCCAAAATTAATTTTGATATTTCCTGTCACTGAACTTGCCTCATCAGAGCATAATAGTAATTTTATAGTTGTAGCAACGCTGATTTCACCACATAAGAATCTACAGGAACATTTGAAGTTGCGCATGTTCAAGATTTTTTTTTTGTCCTAAACAGCTACACAGACAGTAAGTTTCAAATTCCTATCATCTTCCCATTAAGTCACACAGAAACTGGATTCACAATTTCCAAAGGGCAGCAGTTGATATTGCAATCCATGCACAGCTACAGCTCCTCTCTTATAAAAAGATGGAAGACTAAGTGATCACTATTAAGCATTTGTTCACCATTTACACTGCTTTCTTACCATTTAAAATGTGTATCTCAATCCTTTTAAGTAATTAGGCAATCAGTAAAAAAAAATAATTTGGGCTATTACAATTATTGTTCAAGGGTTAATTTATATAAGCACTGCAGGGGCTATACTGAACACTTATTTTATAAAAGACCTTTTCCTCCTGTTTCACACAACATTTTTCAGAAAATAAGCAGTTGCACAAAAATGTTAACATATGGCAGTATTTCTGGAACTGCTGTAGAAATTAAAGGCAATAAAAATTGCTTTGGACAAGAAAGGACAAATAGGCCAAACCAAATAATTATTCTTGCAGCTTTCTTTAACCACTAACTCCATTTTATATGCAGTTTCCGATCTCTCATATTAAATCTGATCATATATATTTAATTCCATTCTTAAAAATTTCAGTAGACAACTTCAGTGCTAACCTACAACTGCCCTGTCAGAAAATCTTTGATGTCACAGCATAATAGCTCCTGAAAGAACAGCGCTAATACTTAATGTAACATGAAACCAGGGCCCTGCAGTGGGGCTGTCTGCTGTCAGGAACAAACAGTTTCACTGCTGTTCCCTAGAAGTGACAAGATTGAGAACTAACAGGGCAGCACCTCCTCAGTGCTACAGGAGACCTGTGCACCACAGTCACTGGCAAATCCCACAGAACAATATTACTAAATAACAAACAAACAATAAACCACACTAAATAAAGTGCACTGCAGCCATAGATGTTCTCTTCACCTCTTGCAAATACAGTTGATGTGAAGATTAATTATTTCCATGCTGCAAATGATAAAACAGGAATCTGGGTTTATGTAGAATTTCTTTACATTTCATGCTTGTAAATAAAGATCCTTGCGCTGCCCTACACATCTTAAATTCTTTTCCAGAATTTATTGTTTTCTCGCTAGGATCATTAGATCTCTTTAGGTTTTGATATGAAATTTTAAGACTAAAACTATTGCTATTTGGCCTTCAGCAGAAAACATAAGATTCTTTCCTCTATTGCTAACACAGGTGCTTACAGGTCCACCCATGAACTTATTATCAGATTTTTGACTAATGAAAACCATTGCACCCATTGTCAGAAAGCACTGGAAAGATCAGATTCCAAAATCTTGAATGTCCCCTGTTGTGAATGGCACTGAATATCTCTTGCTCAGTGCTCCTTTCCAGGGAACTCAAGGGTCCCAGAGGGGGGATGAGATACTCACAGAATCAAGTCCCATATGTGTCTGCTTTGTGCTCCATATTTTTACCTCTTTCAAAACATTTTTAAGATTCACGTGTAACATTGCTTTAGGTCAAAATGTATTACTACATATGAGAGTACCAGGCTGCCATGGAAATCCGTTCCATTGCTGGATTTATTTTCTCTCTTGGAAAGCTGACTAGTCTATTTTATAAACTAGCGATAGCTGTATTTTTAAAGTTTATAAAACCTGGCCTCTGGCTAACTTGTAAACATAGGATATATTATCCTTTTGTTTGTAAGGCTTAATCCTACAACTGTCAAGCTGAATAAACCTCTAGAATAATAGTAAAAAAATTTTTAAATAGTCATCACTAACAGAAAATTGAACTCAGATTGAGATAAAAATGTCAGTGGCACAATTTTTGGCACATTTGGCACTACTCATAGAACTGGGGACAATTTAAATTTCTTAAAAGCATTCTTGGGCTATCTGATTTTAAAAGTTGTAAGGTGATAAATGTTTTCAAAAGTATCTATGCTGCACCCTCCTCCTTCAATGAATCTCTGGTAGTTGGAAAAAAAAATGTTACAGTGGTTTAAGCATGTAGGACCCTACTGACACTGAATAAGAAATTACATTCTTCTGGTGGATTCAGAGCACATGTCCATAGAGCAGCATTAAATTTATCTGCTCATACATTTGGAGCTCTTAGCATTTGCTCCCAGAGCACACTTAAACACACTAACCACGGCGCAAACACTGAGCTGGAGACATTCTTTATACCTTGTAGTGGCAGCAGATTGCACAAGAGGAGAGAAGGGCTCTGTGAGTAAAGTTACACGTCAGTAATCACGGTCTGTGGCGGCATCAAAACAATCGATAACGCCAAGTTCTCCTCCCTCGCCCACTGCTCCCCGGGCTGCATCAGAGGTGTGTGCTGTTCCTCTCCTAGGAGTGGAAGCAGAACTGCTGTCCCTGCCAGGGCTGGCTGTCCCTGCACTCAGCATGGGAAGAGCTGTGGTTTCAGCAGCTCCTTCGCCGCACTGTGCCATCCATCGCGTTTGCAACGATCCCACAGCCATTTACTGCACCTCAGCTGAGAGGCAGGAAAGAGGAGCCAAACGTATGATTTCTTCTGTCCCTCCAGCTAGACGTGCAACAACATGCCTGTCTGCACTCTAATCTAGGCTATATAAATACTTTTCCTCAGCTATTTTAAAGACAGAGCATAAAAGGAAAGACAAACAGACTTTTAAAATCAAGATTTAAGCTAGCACTTAACTGTACCCCTATTCCATCCTGGTGGGAGCAAGCAAAAACTCTTACAGAGACAATGGAAGTCTTTTCCCTCAGAGATTTGAAAACATCAAGGTTTGTCCTGCTGAGGAGAAATGGCATCCATTACCTCTGCTGGAGACATCTAGGATTTTCCCCCAGCTGCCTTTTTTCTTTTTTAATTCAGTTTGATCAATTGAGCCTTTGTGATGCTCGGTCAGGAATTTGGGGAATAATGGACAAATATTTGCTTAAAATTCATATATAATAACAATAGCAACCATACAATTACAGAAAAAGATTTTCTGGCCTCTGTACCACTAATGAGGTAGGGCCAAGATTATGCTTCTTAACAGGTGAGAGGAGGAGGAGGAAAACAATTAGATCCATTAACTTACACAGCCAAGATATTTTGAGTCAAGACCAAATATCTGACAGTACTGCCTAGAGATCTCAGCTCAGATAAAGCTCACTACTAATAATTATCTGAAGAATGCTCATTTGGAACAAGTTTTAAAAATGGTGGTTGGAAGCAGAGAGACCTTGGAAACAGAAAAGTCAATATAAACAAATACAATTTATTTTCAGAATTTTATATACTAACAGTAGACAAGCATTATTAATTTCTGCAGAAAAACAACGTGATTCAAAAAAAGAAGAAATAAAATCTGGGTCAAATGTTGGTCTCCTGATCAAAAATCTTAGCAATTTCACATTAAACATAAGTTGATTATAAAGAACATATTTATTTAGCATCAGTAATTATGTAAAATGAGCCATTCCCTCTGGAGATTATCCATAGGCTTCTAGACAAAACAAGCCCCAGAAGTTTTTAATCCTGACCATGTAGCGGGCTGACCATTAAACAAAGGAGCAGGTCAGTAAGGAAATTCATAAGCCAAAAAAATATATAAACCACCACTAGTGAATAAGGATTCGGCCCTCCAAAGTGCTAAGCACATTGGCCCCAATCCAATGAAGTACTTAACTACATGCTGAATTTTAAGCACATACATAGTCTCATTCCCACTGAGATTATTCCTGGGCTTTAAAGCTTACCATGTGCTCGAATAGTTTTTTGAACTAGGACCAGAGCACTTGGTATCTTCGAGGACTTGAGCCTCTGAGTTTTAGGAGCTGGACCTGGAAGAGCTCAAGCATATGAGATTTCTACCTGTCTTAGCCAATAACTCTGAATTTCATTCTAAAGATGCGAATCACACAGAAATTGCAAGTTCACATTTTGACACCCCAAAATAAATAAATACATACTCTCCCCTAGGTCTAGACAAAGAACCAAAACCCATCAACTCCTCTGTCTGAGAAAACACATGTTCTGCCCACTTCAGTTGTAATAATCAATTCTGGGAATAAATGCCAGCTCTCCAATTCATCATTGCTATTTATTTTAATACAAAAATGGTGAGAAGAGGCAAACTGCTCTTCACACTTTTGATCGTAGTCATTATGTCTGCAACACCAGACAGCAGGCAGCCTGTGGCTGTCAATGGCTTCTGGCAAATGAGAATCTCTTTACCCAGCAATTGCCTTCACCACAACTCTGGAATTCACCAGAGGAGAGGGAGGCCCAAGTGTGACACTGAGTCTGCTTTTGGACAAGCAAAATACCAGAAGAGCAAAATGCAAATAAATTAATTTTGCACATCAAACAAATCATGGCTAATATTAAACAGCCTTTTATCTGCATGCAAAAGGGGTTGTTTGTTTAATGTTCTGCCTTTTTTTTTTTTTTAATTTCAGGGCCCTATTCATTGCAAAAGAAAAAACAAAAAAAAAAGCTCTGAAATGAAATATTTTTAAACACAAGTAAAGTCATTTTATTAGAATCTGAACTTTAAAAAAGCTTTGTAAGATCCTGACACATTAATCAAGTGAGTACTTACACAGAGCAACTTAGAGGGAATAGAATGAACCACATGCACCTTTATGTCAGAAACAACATTGGAAACAAATTGTGGATGGCTATTTTGTGCAGTGGCTGCTGTGCCTCATTTGGACAACTGTACTACACTGTGGCACAGAAATGAAATAGTGAACGTGCATAACCAGTCATAGAGTGATCTTAAAATAATCAGACAGTCGGCTGCCACGATCTAGCTGCTTTAACTAGATGGAACATTGCTGTGGGGATCCATTTGCTGGTCCCCAGCATTCACCAAGAAAAAGCATTAATATGCTCCGTGGCATTTTTTTACATGCTTAAGAATTCCAGTGAAGCCACAGTAATGAATGATCCTGCTAACCCCAGGCACTCTGAGAAGAAACATTGAGGATATACGGATCCTTCTCTGGATGTTCCAGTGGTTCAATGTCTTTTGTGATAAAGCATCACATTTCTTGTGGTTTTGGAGTGGCTCCCTGTTTGTTACCTCTGCATCTCACTTATTGAAACATGGGCCCAGCCCAGACTACCACACACAGCTAGAAGGGTGCAGGCTGTGGTCCAGCTCTTCTAAAAGAGCTGTCTGCCACAGGAAGCCCAAAAAAACTTCTTGCTGAAAGTACAAGAACTGCACTATTTTCCAGAAAGCTGAGAATATTAAAAAACTCTTTCCCTTTTACATTACACAATATTCACAGTTCTGGAGGTTGTTACATCCCAGTTATCAACAGCTGTTCAATCATTACTCCCCCTCTAACCTCAATTAATATCCCATTTGATTGTGAGTGACAAAAGTGCTGATTTTGATATCTCATCCTCAGTTCTTGGAAAGTTCTTGGAAGAGGCTAAGCGAAGAAGGAGAATAAAGTAATTAGGTATGCCTTGAAAGGCTGCACCCACTAATGCTGATTTGCCCCCACACATCCTAGGGTTTTTTCCTGTCTGTCTGCTTCTCATCCTATCCCTTTTCTTCCTTTTGTTTCCTCTCATTCAAGTATTCTCCTTCCCTTTCCATCCCCAGAAACTGCTTCAGATTCTAAAGTACCTATTTAATTTCTGCTTTGCTTTTAGCTAATCTCAAAACTTCATCACAAGCAAGATCAAAAGGACATAAAATGAAGTCTCATTTCACATCCAAAACTCAGACCACAAACCAGTGTGCAAGTGTAGTGGGATTACTAATTTACACTGATAGTCTAGAATCTATTAATCCTTTCAAAAATATTTGCTGTCAACCAGTTGTCAGAATGATCAATAAAACACAAAAATGTTTACAATTAATGCTAACTATTCACAGACTGATCATGTAAATAATATTTATGTACACTTCTAAAAAATACTGATATGACCAAACTGATCCCCTCAAACCTTTCCCAGAAAACGACATTTTCTCAGACAGCAAGGACAGATAACTTGTGTCCCAAAGAATTGGATGTGAATAACTTGATGCGCAATGGAAAATGAATACAGAGTTCAATCTTGAATATCATAAGCACTAAAGGGACTTCCTCAACAACTGCATATTCTCTTCTTCAGAAGATAGCATTACACCACCTATATAGGGAAGTTTTAAAAATCTACACACATCAAGCTATATCCAAATACTATGTGACTACAGAAAATCTCTATGCATGTTCAACAGCAATACAAGCATTACAGTTGCTATTCGGTTCAATTATATATGTATTCACTCACTCTTCCCTCCCATCTTTGTCCCTTCATAGCCCTTCCCCTCCTCTTCCTCTCCCTTTGTTTTTTCATCCCTTCTTTTCTCCCACACACTTTCAAGAAGGCCCAATTCAGCAGTGTGGCATCAGCAGAGACCAGCGACAGCTGCCGTTCCAGCTACAACAGTGAGTGGATTTAAAAAAAAAATCAAGGGACAGCTTTAAAGTTTGGGAGAGCTGTTTAAACTGAATATGTAATAACTGTGCTGAGGATTTGGACTTTAGCTGCACTCAATAGGGGTGCTTCATTACCTACTTGTGGGAATGTCACTTGTCTGGGGTGAGGTCACAGCCTCCTGGTGGTAAATTCCGTATGTGCTGTTTAGCCCGGTCAGCTGAAAACAAACTAGCAGATGCCACCCTGATTTGCATCCAGTTGCTATTGATACTAAAGGGACAATATGTGAAAGACAGGAAGTATCATGTGGGAGCCACACTTCACCAGTGTGAGGGGAAACGAGCCTTCACCTTCCCTATCTAATCATCCCAAGCAGAATTACTGAAATAGAAAAGTCTTCCACAGCAGGAACAGGGCAAGCAAAACCATTTTGGGGGTGGATTTGACTCTTACTGGTTTATTGGTTATCCTAGGCATTTCTGTGCCACTTTGGGGTGGAGGAGGGGATTCGTCAGAAGTAAAAACAGCAACAGCTTAAACCTTGATGTTTGCACTTCTAATGGAAATCACCCACACAAATTATTCACCAAAACAGTTTCCTCCTGTTCTTTTTGGGTTTGGTTATGTTACACTCATATTGTGAAAAATTGATTCAACCTGTCCAAGGGAAGACATCACAAATTAGAAACTCCAGCTAATTCTCAGTAATAACTCTTTAGGTACATTTTACTCTCCCATAGACATTTTCTCTTTCCCTGAAAAGACTATACAATACTCAAAGCATTCAAAGTCTTTCACTTTCACACCATTGTGATAAGTTTTTGTTTGTAATTTGATCCCATTCCATCACAGAGTGTTTTGCAATGGTGTTTTCAGATGTGGCGCACCCATGCAGCCCATAAAACACATGGCAGGGTGGCTGCAGTAAAATACACACCGGTGTAGCTGCACTGCCCCTGCTAATCAGAGCTTTTGTTACATTCTTAAACATTTCAGACTGAACCTTTCTTGTCTAGAAGGGGTAGAGAAGTTCAAAATAATGAGAATTTTCACTGACTACAGAAAAACACAAACCAGGAGGAAAGACTGTGTAACCAGCAAGGAAAGAAAAGCCTTTTGGCTTTCACCAAAGGTTGAGGGAAGATCTTCAAAGCAGGGAACAAGGACCCGCTGAACTGCTTGAATATGCAGCAGACACCTTAAAGTCCAGGCTGAGTGTTGAGGGTAAGCACAGAGACACATGAGAATGAGAATACACTTTGTCTTAATTATTTTTCTAGAGCATTTTTGTGGCAATACCTTTCTTTCTTGGTCTCTTCTGTTTCTCATTTTTCCATCTCTTCTCTAAACTCACAGTCTGTGTAGCCATCCCAACACCTATCTTCTAGCTCATGAAATCAAAGTGAAAACAATCATATCTAACTTGCTTTGAAATAAATTAAGATTCCATTGCTACTTCCAAAGAGAAACACTATGGGCACCATAATTTCCATGTCCAAAGAACAGGTAGCATAAATGGAACTAGGGCCTATAGAAGGCAACCAGAAAGCATGAAAGGATTTTCCTACAATTCATCTTAGACCTTTTGGTTAAGCAATGAGAGTAGATACTAACAGCAGAATGTAAGAATGTATGCATGTATACCAGAGGTGAGTACTCAATTTCACTCATAGGGACTACCATAACAAAGTCACTACTAAATATATGTTGAAACACAACTACTAAGGGACATTAGAAAAATGCCATGTGCTTATCTACATATATTTGCACTAAAGATTGAATAAAGTATATTCCCAGTGCAGTGGTCTACATGAATCCCTTAGCAGAAGAAAAATATGAAAGGACCTGCAAGGAGATAATCTGCCCTCATCAGATCAGGTATGAATGAAAGAAAAACAAAAAAAAAAAAAAAAAAAAAAAAAAAAAAAAACCACACACAGTCAGAGTCCCCACAATTACAGGAAGCCAGCAAGTCAGCAGTCAGAATCCCCACATGCATAAAATACTGCACCAGAAGACCTGCTGGAAGATAGATATGGAGGGACAGTTTGTCTAAGATGAGGTGAATTCCTGTTAATATCATCCTAAAGCCATAAAAAAAGATCATGTAAGCAAACCTGATTCCACCCTGATTGACACAAAATTATCCTCTACAGTTAATCCAATGCAAACAGGGACTTGACACGTGAGCCCCATCCCCACACAGTCACAAAAAGTTCTTTCCATTGAACCCAGAAGGAACTGCATCCTGGCCTAAGGAATGTGATTGTGGCTGGAGTAAAAAGGCACCCTCCTGCTTAAGTAAACAGTTACACTGACTTATACCAGCTGAGAATCTGTCAAATACCAAATTATATCAAAAATATTCCTCTGAAATAGCTCAACTTTCAAATTCCATATATATCAAATCCTTCAAAATGCTCATTCTAATAACAATAAGCCAGTTAGACTGGCTTATATGACACTGCTTTTCTCCAGAAAGCTCCCAAAATCTGACTCCTCATCTAGTTCCACCTATTACTTCAACAGGTGGATTTGGCCCTTCTGAGGTAAACTGCTGTGAGTGTCCTTAGCACAACTACTACACTGAGGGAAGGAAGTGGGTATTCACTGAGCCAGTTAAAACTGTGAGAATGTAGATGGGCAACTCCATCCTATCTTAGCTGGAATTAGGCCATGACACTGAGGTTAACCCCCCCACCAGTGCAAAAATACCATGGCTTTTCACTAACCACAAATGATCAGCAGCTTGGTGGAACGAGCCCATCCACAGCAATCTCCCAGATGTAAGAAGCAGCAGAACAGCCTCTGAAAGGGTGGGATTCCAGCTCCAAGTACCCATGGACACATCCATCAATCATCACCTAAAACTGGACAAAACTAAGCAGGACCGCAAGATTGCTGCAAACATCTGTTTAAGCACAGAGACTTCCTAAAAGCTTCACCCCAGTAGTTCTGGAGCATTTAATGGACAGAGCCTCCGTGGAACGAGCATCTCTGAGTAATGAGGAAACTTGCAGAACTCTCTGCCTCCTCCGCACTGGGACACTGACCAACAGGGTTTGTGAAGTAAACAATTCAACAGCAGCCCTTCCGGAACAGCTCAGGGTGATACACTCAGGAATTAAAGTCACATTTATTCCAGAAAAGAGTTTCCAGATAGGGAGCACCCTGCAGTATTTTATGTCAATTTTCCCACAATGGCAGGTCCTTGGAGTAATATATAAATTCTCCTTATGCTGTGTAACAGTTAGTTGGAATTAGTAAACACATATTGTTTCATTAAAAATATTATGTTCTAGCACATGCATTTAATTTGCCATAAAGCATGGTATGTAAGAAATCACACCATTTGCAATAAATCTGAAAAGATATTAGCATTTTTGTTTCCAATACAAGATATTTTATGCAAGTCGTAAAATTTCAGTGGTATATGGAAGGGGTCTTAGCGAAATTCACAAAAAAATATGACTATAAACAAGCCATCATTCTGGTAAGAGGAAATACAAACAACCAGAATAAAAATAGTTGATGCACAAAAGCCATAATGAGGGGGTTGCTCAAAAAATAACTTCTACTTTGAATGGTTTGGATGAAATACAAATTATCCACAGAAAAGTGTGGACTGGCATAAATGTTTGTACAAAATTATAAGTATATTTCTAGAAGTATGCAAGAGACAACCGCCTGCATGCTGCACAAGGTCCCAACAACGCTCTGCGTAAGTGCTAGTGCACAGAATCCAAACCACTGCATTTTAATTACTATGCAGCCTCAGATATATTGCCTTTGATATGGAAATGTTCTTGTTCTCTCATCTTCACATACGGTCTCATGCACAGAAATCTTTATCTGATTCATAAAAAATAAACTAGAATCCAATCTCAACACCTGACCTCAGTGCTTAGAAGTTTTTTACTAAGCATGGTGTCACTATAAAAAGAATGGGTAATATTGGTGTAAAGTTAGATATTTGGAGCAATGATATGAAGGATTTGCAGTTAGGAATCAAATCAATACTGCACCTCTGAGGTTTCAGAGTTTCCTATTGCCTCATGTCAGTCTACCAGTGACTGCAGACACAATTGACTACACCTTTCTGTATAGCTCAAGAAGAAAGAAAAAATATTTAAATGACATCCTGTCTTGCCACCGATGGAAGAGATGCAACTCAGCCACTTGCTGTATGGAATAGGTTCTGAAATCTAATAAATCACTAACACAAACTTTTCGCCTTTTTTTTTTTTTTCTAAATTCGGATGCTACATTCTTGAACATATTTTAAAGCTATGTGCTACAAAGTTTGCACAAGAAGAAGCAAACCACTTCCCGAGCTTTACTTCAACAAACAGGTAAAATAAACATAAAAATACTTGAAATACAGACCCAGTACTTTCCTGTATCTTATATTAATATGCTGGCCATAAGAAGGCTAAAAAATTTTGCTTTGACAAATTCTAGTAATCACTCAGAAAAAAGCATTAAATATTCAGACCTATTTAGGTAATTCTCCTAGCTCTATAGAATTACATTCTCTTTTTCTAAAGAATATGATCTGTGTAAGCTCCCTATAGATGATAATGGCCCATCTGTAAATCATTTTGTTGCAGGTTATCTGTTTTTTATCACTGCTGGTACCTGTCTGTCCTTGATATGATACCCTTAAACACATTAACTTGATGGAGTGTTTTGCCTGACTTCAAAAAAACATCCATTGATCCATCCTGCACTATAAAGGAATTACTCTGATTAACCTAGTTTAACAATATACCTAATTTTATCTTACTCTTTCCAATTCACAAGATTCAAGAAATATTTGATTGAACTAATTTCCAAGCAATGATTTCAAGACTTGGGATGCTGGGTTTTTTCTTCTAAATTTAAGAAGACAAAACAGTAAACATAAAACTGATATGAGTATTTTAAAATATACAAGAGGAGGAGAGAAATGTCTGTGTACTGATTCTTGTTTCTTTAAGAGAAAATCCATTTTTCAGGCTCCTGTTGTACTAATTGAAAGAGAATTATTTAAAACTTCACTGAATACTTGAATATACGATGGGTATCTGTAGCAGTTTCACGAGTTCCAAAGAACTCTAGACTTTCTGAAAGACAGTAAACTAAAAATTGGCAGGAAATCTCTTACAATGATGTCACAAATATTTGTTGTTGCCACAGAATACTGTTTTAAAAGAACACCTACTTCTGTGCTGAAAAGGCTTTGGGAACATGTAATTATCCGGTTTTATCACTGCAGAAATCGGCTGCTTTCCAGCAAATACGTCTATCAGATCTCTCTCTTCTGTGCAGAACTACATCTAAATAAATAGGCACGTATTTCAGACAGACATCACACCAGTCCAGCACACAACCTTACTAGTGATAGGATTTTATGGTGTTTTGTTGTTTTCATAACAGGATGTAAAGGCCTGCAATGACACATGTACAGATACATACTGTATCTGTAGATAATGTAGAGAATCATTTGTCTAAAAAACTCCAAACAGCTCATACAAAAGAGAAGAAAATTCAGTGTCTGTGGTTTGGTAATAAGTCCCCTAAAAGTTCCCATTCTTGCTGTTCTACCTGAGGAAAAACAGAAAGTTGTGTAAATAAAAATTACACAAAAAGCCACCAGAAGAGATGAACAGAAACCAGCTTGCTACAGAACGAACCTGAAACATGCACCTCTGCGTGTTTTGCTGCTACTTGACGAGTAAGCTCTATGTGAGCTACCGAGCACCTCACACAGCAGCACTTCTCTCCTGGCTTCTGACACCATGCACAAATGTCTCAAGGCTCTGCCTCTGTGATTTACTGTACCAACTGAAATGTTTTAAAAATACGTCTCTGTATCACTGCAGTTGACATAGCTCACATATACACAAACACCCCTATTTACATAACTTTGGAAAACTTCAGCCATTACACTCAAGGTCTGCCAAAGGAGCCCACTGATCTCTAAAGTGACACTGTGGAAAAAAGGAAATATACAACATCCCATTGTATGGGGTGGAAAGCCAAGTGCATTCTGGCTTCTCTTTCCAAAGTAATTTTTGTTCTGCAAAGTAAATAAATAAATAAATACATCGACTGAAGCCTTTGGAGTGTGATCTATACACTTCCAAGGGGGAAATCTACCCAAGTGTAAAAGATTGATAGATATGCTTCCTGAAGTGTTATCTCCCAAGGTGATCACAGTGTTTAGCAGATAAAAAAAGGACTAAAGAAACTTTCTAATGCCAACTGAGAAAAAAAGTGTATTTGTTATTGCTATTATCGTGCAAAGCTCTGGCCTTTATTGCCACAAGCTATTTTAAGGCCTCCAAGAACTGCAGGGATATGTGAATACTTTGGACTAAAAATACGATCAAAGATGCAAAAAACATGTCCAAAGAGATTTTTTTTTTCCTGTTGAGCAGAAGAAGTTCGGCGGGAAATGACCACGAACAGTTGTTGGCCACATATTAAAAACCACTGGCGAGGGAACAAGCACTGGCAGTTCCCACTTGTGAACAAAACCAAGCTGACAAGTGAAGGCGACTAACTTTGGACATCAGCTACTATTTTCTGCAAGTATTTTCTGCCGCTAAGGCACTTGTGGCCTTACCAGTGAAACTGATGGGCTCTGGGCTCCACTTTGTTTCTCTTGTCGCTTTCCCCGGTGTGTAAATGCAAAAAAAAAAAAAAAAAAAAGGAAGAAAAACAGCAGTTACATAAGTTGAGCGGAGAGTCGGGAACGTGCAGGGAGAGACAGCCATCTGTCTCGCTGCCTTTATGCTGTGTTATACACATGGCACTGGCTTGCACCCTGCCATCTAGCAGAGAAGGAAACCGAGGGAGCGCTGAGGCAGCCCAGTTGAGCCTCCCAGCAGAACCGAGACGGAGCACTGCGCTGCAGGGAGGAGGGAGGAATAATGCGTTTAGCAGAGGATGCGAGACTGCCGACCGAAGGGCCTCTTGGGCGCTCCTCGCTGAATGAATTAAAGTTCCCGGCGAGGAGGCCGGGGGAAGCGACACGAGGAGTGTGACAGGAGGGAAGGGGCCGGGAGCCGCCAGCCCCCCGGGGACACGGCGGGCACACGCCGGCGGCCGGAGGGGGCGCGGGGTCCCCGGGGCGGCCGCTCTCGCCCCAAGCGGGGACCGGGGGCTCCGGGGGCCGGCCCGCCCCGGGGGTCGCTGCAGCCCAGGGCCGGGCCGGGCCGAGCTGGGCTGGCCCGCCGGGCCCGGCCCCGAGCCCCCTCCCCCGGCTGCGGGCGGCGCGGCCCGGGAAGCGGCCTGGATGGAGAGCGGCGCTGGGAGCGATGCCCAGGGCTCACCTTCCCCTCCCCCCGGAGAAGCGCGCTTCAAAATGGTTTTGCAGGCGAGGCTGGCCAGGCTGCGCTCGGTGCAGGGCTTCCAAGAGCAGTGCCTGGGTTGGTTTCCGTATATTCTTTGGCTTTTAATAGCTAGCTGAGGGGAAAAAAATAAAGCATTATTGTTTTCTTTCTTTCCTTCTCTCATTGCCTATTCTAAATTTGACTCCAAAGTTTAAGCAGTTGAATTGGCTAATTCTGAATACAGTCTATTGAGAGACCAGACACAGCAGTATATCCCTGTATAGCAATAGATACAATGTGCTGAATTGGCAGTCTAATTATAAATGTGGCATTTGGACCTCCTTTCAGACCCAGTGCCACCTTACCTTATGAGGGAACTTCAACTACAGCAACTGTTCAAAACAAAATGCCATTACAGGATCAGCTTCACCCAACACTGGAACCAGCCAGGGGATTGTTTTACAAACAGCCTTTCTCACTTAACACAAGAATGTATTATAAGGAAAAGTTATGGATAGTGCAGAGTCTGAAGAAAACGCATATGTAGTTTCTGCCAGGTGTCGAGCTACTTCAAACTGCAGCATACTCCAAATGACCTCATTATTTTCTTTTAAATGTACTCACTATAAATAATTATTCCTTAGTTTTACTAGAATGAGCTGCTAGGTACGCTTGCTGTTTATATTCCAAGCGTAGTGTGCATGTAACGTCATGAGCACAAAAACCCACGAAATATCCTGGCTCAAAACAAAAACCTGCAATAAGATCTTGCCAAAGAATCATGGGGTGCTGAAAAAAAGTTTTTTAAAGTGTCCTTTCCAGGGAAATGTTCGTATTTAATGGCAAGCTACATGCACATATCTCACATTCATTCTTATTATTTACTTTATGGTATTATAATGGCTTAATTAAATGAGTGGGCACAAGCACGTCAATAAAACAAGTCAAGTCAAGTCGAAGTCTCAAAACAGGTTTCAAAATTGCTCCATTACACGAATACAGAAAGGGAAATTCGTTAATTTTTGGACTTCAAACTCTGTTTGAGGACTGGATAGAACTGTTCTCCTGTCCTCACGATCAGCACTGAAGACGGAAACGGCAAAAAATATTAAAGTGAGGGCAAAAGAAAGCAGTAGGAACAAAGTGCCGCTCGTGTGCCGAAGGCTATTTAAATTTGCTTAATAAACATATACCTTATCTAGGAACAGCAGGCGAAGATATATTACTTTATCACAGAAAGTTTCACCTCTCTGTTTTTGGGAAACACCCCTAGGACAGCACTAATCTGCCGTCCCCAGGCCCCCACCGGGCTGCCTTTCCCTGCGGCCCCCCCTTCCCCCCACCCCGGCCACTCAGACGCAACACTAATTGTCCTTTCACGGTGCCACTTTCACTCCTTCCCGTCCTTTCACAAACAACAAAACCGCAGCAAACCCCACGGCGAGGCGGCCCGCAGGAAGCGGAGGCAGCGCTCGGCCGGACAGCAGCGGTGCCTGCGAGTGACCCCGGGCCCCGCCGCACGGCTCGGGCCGCGCCGGGGCCGCCGGCCCGGGGACACGCTGCGGCGGCTCGGCTGGAAGTACCTGCTCGCATCCCGCCTGTCTGCTCTCCCTCTGCCCTGGCTACACCCAGCCGCGACCCCGCCGCCGGTACACGCGTGCATGCATTACACGAGCGGGCAGCGCCGGTGCCCGCTCCTCCCCGGAGCAGGGCAAGCCGCAGAGGCGCACTCATTAGCTCCCACTGATGATTCCTTTCAGGATCATGAATGGAACAATTGTCAAAAACTGCGGGAAAAAAAACAAGCCCCGAGACTATTATATACAGACGCAGCTTGTGTGCGCGCATGTGACAGTTGCAGGCAACCCAGATTTGGCCATAAACGCTTCAGCGTTATCCGAGATAAAACATCAAATTGCTTGTACGGTAAAAGAGGCTCCTTATCCCCAATCCAAAAAAATAAACAGCTTCCAAGGTAGTGAAACCCAGGAAAAGAACAAGCTCTCCACAAGACACACCTTGCCTCACTCGTATCCTGCAGCACCGCCTGCAAACAGCTGCGCTAGCTTGTTGCAACTGCCACTATTTTATTTTAAAAGAATAACAGTAATAATAGTAAGTGAAATACTTCCTGAAAACTTACTTTGCATTTAGTTTAGGCACTATTCTTTTTTTCAGCTCGCAAAGGAAGCCGTTTTGTCCAGGTTAGGTATTGTCTACTTATGGATCAGCCTCTGGCTAAGGGTTTATTTTAATTTATGGCTTATGCATTCTTTTAAGGTCGATTTGCATGACCTCCGGCAAAGAGCTAAGGCAGCAAGAAATCCCAAGTCGACTGTTGCCACAAAGCGGCACGCATCTCCCCTTCCCCGGGTGTAAACAGAGCTCTCTGATGATGGACTGCCTTCTTCCCCCCTCCTTGTGTATCACGAATTAGGGCGCGATATCGATTTTAAAGTTTTCGGTATAACTTTATCCAGGGCTCTGCCGGCAGAGATAAGGCGGCGGCGGCGGCTCCCCGGGACAGCGCCGCGCCGTGGCCGAGCGCGGCACGGCCGCCGCCGCAGCTTTGTGTGCTCCCCGCAGCCGTCCCCGGCCAACTTCAAAGCACTCACCCACCTCAAACTTCGCGCAGAACCCATAAGCACCACTAAACTCCCCTCGCCTTTCTCCATCCCGCGTCTCTCGGGGTTATCCGCCAGGAGAAACCCACGCCAGCGCTTCGGAGCAATGACAGCAGCGCTCCGCTCTCAAAGATTTATTTCGGATTTTATTTTTCCTCTCTTTCTCTCTTTCTCCCTCTCGTGTTAGTTCCTTACGTACAATATCTTCCCGCACCATGTGTTCGCCTGCCGTGGGTGATCTTAAAATACAACGCTGATCTGTCACTACATTTTAAAATAAACTCTACTCGGGAAGGATGAGAAAGTGTTGTGATTTCAAGGTACTGGGGTCCCTTAACGTCTCGGAAACCTCGGGATTCAAACAGCCCCGGAAACTCGCACGGGGACAAGACTATAACTACTTTTCCCTAAAGAGAAGGGAGGGAAGGAAGAAAAAAAAAAAAAAAAAAAAAAAAAAAAAAAAAAAAAAAAGGAAGAAAAAAGAAACAACACCCTCGTGATATCAAAGTAAATAATCGTGCAGGGGAAGGCGGGGGAAGGGGTGAATTCAGCAATGTTAAAAGCTAAACAACAGATATATCTCCGGACGCTGCTGCTTCACTCAATTGCAACTAATAACCCATTAAAGACAGCGCAGGGGGAACTGAATTCTCTCCTGCAAAGCGACATAAATCCAGCGAAAACCCATTAAACCACCACCACCGCCACCAAGCCACGCAGCACTACGCACCACAGCAAACAACAGGTATACAACACAATAGGGCTGGTTTTCCTGGTTACCTCCTCGGAATCCAGTGTGGCACAAAGCACTGGGAGAGCCTCCTTTTTTTTTTTTTGCAACGCGCTTCGGTAATTTTCATTAAAAAAAAAAAAATTAAAAATAAAAAAGAGGGAAGGAGGTGAAAGGGGGGAGGGAGGGGAGAGGAATAAATGGGTAGTAATTCGGTAAAATAAAATAAAATAAATGAACTAGAGTCTGCTGGTGTTTCTCCGGGCCATGGATGTGCAGGATCCCGATCGTTAGAAGTTTGCGGATGGGTTGCCTGGAGATTTGGTTACAATCAGGTTCATTTTTTTTTTTTTTTCCCTCCTGAAACAAGTGAAGGCGATGGTTACTGCTGTCAATCTTGGCAATCAATGTGAGCGGCCATGTCGTAAGTATTCAAAGCATTTCCCGTCGTGCAACATCAGAAAGTGAGTGGCCAGGGCATTGATCTGAGGAAGGCAAAAGGAGGCAGGGCTCCCCCGCCCAGACAGCACAGGCAAGATGAGACAACACAGGGAGAGAGAGGAGGGAGAGGGGAAGGGAGGGAGAGACAGCGAGAGAGAGAGAGAGGCTGGGAGCGAGCGGGGAGAGCAACAACTGCGGAGAAAGTGAGCACAAAACAGAAAGTGAAATCGGCGCGGGCTGCCAGCCGCATCCCCGCGCAGCTATCACCACTCACAGGGCCATTAGACACATGAAACCCTACACCGCTCCGCTCCCGCTAATGACCACTGATTGCCCGGAGTGGTGAGGAAAGGTACTAGAAAGTTACCGGGGAGGGGGTGCGAGGGCGGGGCGGGGGCCGGAAAAGGAGGAGGGGGTCCCGGGGGAGCCGGTTCGCGGGGCCGGGGCGGCGCGGGGGGGGAGCCGTGTCACACGGGGCCGGCCCGCCCTCCGCCCTCCCTCCGCCCGCCGCGCTGCGTGGGGACACACACGCCGGGAGAGTCCCGCCGGCTCGCGGGATACACCAGGAAAATAAAATTACAAGGGGGGAAAAAAAAAAAAAAAAAAAAAAGGAAAAAAAAAAGCTGGAGAAAGACGATGCGCAGGAGGAGGGAAGGGCTGGCGGCGTGGGGAGGGAGCGGGGACGACGAGAGGGAAGCACTCAGCAAGCGCTTAGTGACAGCTGATAAATGGGTCTCTGAAGAGCCCGATCCCACAGCACGGCCGGGAGCGGAAAAAAAAAATTAAAAAAAATTTTAAAAAATTAAAAAGGAGGGTCAGGGAGAGAGATTAAATGGAAAGTATAAATTACACCAGAGATGGGAGTCCAGCTACAGGGACCCGGGGGAGAGGAAGGGGAGAGAAGGCACTCAGAGTCCACAAACTATTTAGTGATGGATTCAGCAGAAAGGTGAAAAGTGAGTGCAGTGAAAAGGGAACGACAGGTATGGCCGCAGAGGAAAAACTGATTTAGGACGGACTCGAGCTGAAGTTGGGATTCTCGTGGCGACGACGAGAAATTTTAGCAGCGGCAATATATAAATATCCCTCTCTCTGCCTACCAAAAGGCAACAGATAAGGACTGGAATATCAGCTTGAATACCAATTTAGGAACTCACGCTCTCTTGGAAGTGCTAAGGGGGGGTGGGGGGGGGGGGAGATCTGGGAGAAAGAAGGGAAAAACTATAAGGAGCTGAGGAGAAAATCAACCAGTGGCAGAGTACTGCAAACCCAAGAAAGTCTCCCTGCTGTATTTTTACATTCCAAAGGTAAACATAAAAGAGTCTTTCAAACTGTCAGGGGCCCGCAGATCAGGTGGGCAAACAGCGCTGCAGAGCGAACGTCTCCCTCTTTTGATATTATTCACACCTAGGCTAAACTGTTGTTAAGATGGGAGTGCGGAAAGCAACCTCAAGCCCACAAAATGAGAGAGAGAAGTTGTTGATTCATCTCTGTATTTTTGGCACTTTCTCCCCATTTTCCAGAAGGCGCCTGGAACAGTTAGTAACAGACAAACTTTTTAATTTTAAAATAGCTTCATAACTTATAGAGGCCAAAAAGACGAGGAGAGAGCCTGATTTCACTTTTCTTCTCTCTCAAGTAGAAATTTGCAGACTAGGTTAGACCCAGAAGCACGCTCAGCCCCACTGCGAATGAACCTGGCTTCAGCAGGACGTGATGAAAATTGAACATTAACGCGATGGCACAGGACAGATATGACCTGGCTCTGATTCATTTTGTTAACAAGCTGTAAAACTCGACACACTGCTGGAGGCATGCACGTTGCATCCTCTGCTATCCGAGGTGCTATCACCCCTCTAGAGCCGAGTTCAGGGAAAAGGAGTTGTAAGTCAGAACCTCTTGGAATAGTGGACCTGTTTTATACGATATTTTTGGCAATTCCACTACAATAAAAGGAGTAACCAAGTCCTATTCGGCAAGTAGCAAGCACCTTGAAATAGAACTTTATAATTATCTAGTAAAGCTTTATCATCAAATTAGCTGATGAGAGCATAGTAGCTAATTCCCATGCATTCTTTCAATTCTAATAAAAGACACTAAAAAGTGAAATTCAGAGATAAGGGGAAATTGTACGATTGTAAATACTGAGTTTGTATTCACCTGTATTCGGCTAATTCAAAGTATTCACCTTGCTGCAGTTACCCGGCGTATGGGATTAACAGCAGTAAAGAGCTGCCTGTCAAGATATTACTCTGTCCTTTTTAATCTTTAATTATAAGAATTCCCGTGATTGGCCATTAACGCTTTCCTTGTAACACATTTAAACCTGCTGCAAGTAAAGGAAATACCTTGACTTTTTGCACAACTAGTGCAGTTTTGACACGCAGAAAGATTTTCAAAAAATTAGAATGAGCTATGTAAGAAAAGAGATGTAAACCAGAATACAAGGACGAATAGTCTGCCTCAGTCTGCAACTCTAGTAATTTGTTGCTGGAAGTTTTTTTCTTCCAAGAAACAGAAAGGAAAAGAACCCAAGCCCTCCTCAAATGCAGCGCCTTATTAAATACAAAGCGGGAATGGGACAAGAGATAATTAAGGCATCAGATAAATCTAACCGCCCACCTAACTCCAAATCGGGGGTGCATCCCGCTGCACTCCCGAAATTGCAGTGCAGGGAATGCCACTGGGTTGGGGCAGGACGCGGCAGGGATGCGGCCACGCTGCCATGCGGAGCGCAAGGAACGCTCTCCAGCTTGTTGCTTCCCCGTGTGATCAATTAAGTTACAGATGTAACTCACAGCGCCGGAGAGCGGCAACTTCTCGGTGCCAGGAAAAGAGGATTCCTTGGGCATTGTATGCAAATGTGAGCGTGTGTGTGTGTGCGCGCTGCACGGGGATAATTGTGATTCCCTCTTTGTTTGCATAAGTGAACACCCGCCGTGCGGATCCGCATACACGTGCCGAGAAACAAGAAAACGCTTTCACTTGGAGCGTTACCCCACGTTCAGAAACGCCTTTGGAGTGACTGCTGCCCTTGCTTTGGCTTCATGAAGGCTAAAGGCAGGCAGATGTTGAGGAGGGATGCTGACCTGCTGGGGGTGCCTGCACAGGGAAGGGACTGCAGGCGCTCACATCAGGTCGGGGCACTTACCTGTGCACAGCTGTCATGGCATTTTGCGCCGTGTGTCTCACCAAATGCTTTAAAGTAAAGCAATGCTCAACAAGCGAGGCAACCTGTCTGTGTGCTAAGTTGTACGTACCGCATCTTTAACCTGAGCAGCAAACCTGCAACTCCTGGAGAGTTGGCGGAACAGCCTCAGAAGTTTTGGACTCAAAGGGCAAGAAATTTCACTTTAAAAGTCATTCACCCACTTCTAAACTGCCCTCTCACCCCAGTTAATGCCGGACAATTAAGAGGCATGTTTATAAATTCCCTTTGCGGACACTGTCCGACAATGAAGGTTTGTTACAGGCTTGCTAAAGATGTTCAGAGAAACTTTTGCGAAATAATCAACAGCATCTGAGAGAAAGCTAAAGGAAAAGAAGTTAAAGCCTGATAATCCGATTGGGAAAAAGTTTTGTTAGACTAGATAGAAGTAAATTACTGCACGTTTCTTCAAAAGCAAACCCATCAGCTGATACGAGTTCCCCTAGAACAAGAACCTCTGGCGAACTCCTCCAAATTTAGGGGACGTTTGCATTTTGTAACACTCAAAGCTAAAGATCTGCCTGAAAACAAAAACTCTGAATTCCTTACAGCGTCATCTGCCAACAAAATGTATTGTCTTGGCAGAGAAAGGATCAAGGAGATTTTAATTTCATTTTAAACTCTGCATAATCTTGATAGCGAAGGGAAAAACCGCAGCAACAATCTCCCCGCTCCACGCCCCCGTTCAAAAAAAAAAAAAAAAAAAAAAAAAAAAAAAAAAAAAAAAAAAAGGGGGGGGGAAGAGAGGAAGAGAGAACTGGAAAAACCACATAAACTTTTACAAAGAAAATAAAAGCAAGTTCGACATGAAAAACCCTTCCTGTCTCGGAAAGTTCATTTTAAAGGTCCCTTCTGTAAATCTAAAGTGCAAACACCAGGCTAAGGTAGTGAGTGGCTGGAATTTGCATGCTGATAAGAGAAGGCTGTTGTACTTACAGTGACAGAGGGCAGGCTGCGGAAGAAAAGCTGTTTGTGTTAGCCTGAGAGTCACCCAGGGCTGCAATGAGAGGAGAAGAGAGGAGTGGGAGTGCCAAGCTGGATACACCTTCACCGCATCTCATCACATCTGCCAGCCTCTCTCTCCCTCTCTCTTTCATTTCCACATTCCCTTTGTTCCTGAAAAAAAAATCTACACGTCACATCAGTCCCCAGATGCAGTCTACACCAAAGAAAAAAAAATGAATAATTCAATCAAACTGTGCATAGTCTCTAAGGCAATAAATCTATTGCACTTAAAGAAACGAAGGGTAATTACCGCTATAGAATTAGAATAAGGCCAGAGCGCGCAGGGATCCCATGGTCTGTAAACTCCACGGTCAAATAAAGTTTCATTTATTTAATCCTTTGACAACCCCAATGTAAACTAAAGGGGAGGATCAGAACTTATTCCGGTTGGGTTTGAGAATGCTTGAAGTGAATATTATAAAAGGAGAGCGCCCGTGGTCTGTGACAAACACAATGCAAGGGAGTAGAAGTGTTTCACTGCATCACCTCCAGGGTCCGTTCCCCCCTCCCTAATGAAGAGCAGACCACACTCCCACTTCCACCGGCTCCTGCTGCTCGCTGCAAGTGCAGCGGGGATCGCTGGCAGCCAGCAGCCGCCTTACCTGCTCCCGAGCGCCAGCACAGCCTGACAAAAACTCAGGGGAACCGGCAATTTTGTTCCACGCTCTGGCGGAGAGAAGCCTCGGGGGATTTGCACCGGCAAGGATTGCCTCGGAACGGTGCCCCTGACTCGCGGATGTGTGCAGGGCTGAGGCGGGGGACTGCCCGCCGGGGGCGGGGGGAGCCCGGCGGGAGCGGAGCCCTGCGGGGCGGGCGCGGCGACGGACCGGCCGGGGCGGGAGGCAGGAGCCGCGCTGCTCCCGCTGCTGCCTCGCAGGCTGCTCCCTAGGCTCGGAGGTAAGATGACTCTACATTGTGTTTGTCCCCCCACGGGTACCCCGGGTGCCAGGGGCGCGCTGCTGCGCCAACCGGGGCGGCGGCTCGGGGCTGTGGCTCAGCTCCCCGTGCCCGAACCGAGCCGCAGCTTAACGTCGGCATCTGCCGCTTTACACTCTCCATCACGTTCTTTGCAAACTTCTCCTGAGGGGTTGGGGGAGGAGTGAGACGGAGAGGGGGAGGGGGAAACTAACCCCAGGTGAGACCGCGCTCTTGGGATGCCGCAGACCCTCGCTCCGATGCCGCCGGGCTCCGCGCCGACCGGGGAGGCTGAAACACCTTCCGCCGGCGCGGAGCATCGCGCACCTCCCGTCCCTGCGCCGCTGTAGCAGCGGTTTGATTTATCCGAGACATTACCGGGACTGTTATTCCGGGGAAGGCAGAGCGGAGCGCGCTCCCGGCCGCCCGGGCCGGTCCATGTGCTTACCGCGCCACCGTGAGGCGGCCGCGGGCCCCGCACCGAGCGCCCGCCGCGCTCCCGGGGCCGCCGAGCGAGCGCACGCCGCTGCCGCCCGCCCGCCCTCACGGGCCGGAGAAAGACGGGGAGAATTTTAAGGAGAATTGAGGAGATGGGAATACACAAGGCGAAAGCACCGCACCGGTGTTTTCCTTAACCCCTTGCCCCGAGACTTTCTCCCTCCTTCGCCCGTCTCGCCGTGGCTGGGAGCTCCTCGGAGGATTGGGGTGAGTAGGGCAGGGCGCATCCCGGCCCGCTCCTCCCGCCGGCACCGCTCCCTGTAAATCCCCTCCGACCCCCCTGCTGGAAGGCAGCGTCCCCTCGGAGCACTGCTGGCTCCTCTGCCCATCCTCTTACGCCTCCTTCCTCGGCCAAAATCAAGTCAGTTGCACTGCCCGGGCTTTCCTGGAAGATTTTCCTTCTCAAGTCTTTTAAGCTTAAGGCTGATTTCAAGCTTAAGGCTGGGGCTTTGGTTGTATTTATATTAATAGAAGGGGAATGGGAAAAAAGAAAAGAAGACTAGGCTGTCACCACCCATGGACATTACCTGGGGTGACGCTGCTAAAAGTTGTGGACAAGGCTCAGCACAATGAGTTTCTAAGGCATGCTCCAGGCACATGAAAGCTTTGGAAATGGATCTAGTGCAGGAAACAGATCCACTTATACAGGGGCACAACACATCACTTACCTCTCATGGAAAGCTTTAACCCAGAAGGGGGTTCCTCTCAGGAGGCTTTTAGCTGCTGGTGGAAAGCATCCCAGCTACTGGAAAGCATCCATCATATGTCAAGGCATCCAGGCACCCAGAAAAGCATTGAGTGCACCGGCAAGGTTGAAATCCCTTAACTAGTACCTACTAGTTGCACTGGCAGAGTAACCTCCACACCTGAATCATGAGAACTCTAATAACAAGCTCTAAAAAATGGCAATTACATTCAGCTGTGATTAGGAATCACCTTAAGATTGGACACCTGATGCTTTTTATGCACAAAGTAGAAAAACAGTAGCGTGACTGTGGAAGGTGCAAATATTTCCACTGAAATGCATCTGCTCCTAATTTGGGAATTTCACTTAACAGCTGGATTTGCCTGTTTGTCATCTTAATCATTTTTCACCTCCTATCTCTGTACAACAGGATGACCATAAACCACCGCTAACATACAAAAACGCAGCTCAAGATTAACCGTGATTTTAAACGTACTTTTCCAGAAGCATGTTTTCCAAAGCTATGCCAGAGATGTTTAGAGCAATCATCACACTAATGCTGAGGCATGCACCTGTGTAACCTCACATATTATACCAATTTTCCCAGCTTCAGCTGGGAATAGCAGAGCTTGTCTCGGGAATGAGGAGGGACAGGAAGATCTGTGTCAGGTAGAGCTGTACCTGCACACACATTAGGGGGCCTGAGAGGGGACTCGTGCTACAGGACCCCCTTACAGCCCACAGCAGCTCTACTTTATATTACAGCCCAGAGTAAGCTCCAGGTCAGAGGTGTAAACATGAAAATTGCTGAGGATCTTCCCCTAGAATCTCAGTGATAGAAAAGCCCTTGCTGAAACATGATGACTGCAAACCCCTATCAGCACACCACAGTGCTTTTATTTTATCACTGGCAATGTCCCATTCTGACAGTACATGCTGGAATTCAACAGAGCATGTATAGGCTTTCTGTTGTAACACTGCAATTATTCCATAATATTTTTTTTTCCATACACCCATGCCCTCAAATAAAAAATAAGCCCACCAGCAAAGCACAATTTTCATAAGTCCCTGACCGAACTATTGTGCTACAAACATATACAGAGTAAAATAAAAATACAAACAAACAAAAAGACCCAAATAAAACCAAACAAAAATATCAAAAAACAACCCTGAAGGTTAGAATAAATAACGAAAGTTGTCTTTGATGTGGAGACTGACCCACACTGCAAATAAATGCATTACCACTTAGCCACATATACGTGCCACATGAACAGAAATAAAAGGAATCCTCAAGATAGGGCAATGATTTTGTATTTTATATTGCTACCACTGTGCACTTATAAATTGCATTGGTTTCAAGATGTTCTTTTGGATTTGTGACAATATGGCCTAATCTTGCAGGCTCGTGTCACTGCCAGTTGTTTCACCCAGAAGCTCAAGTCCTGTGCATGTGAAGTTCATACTTCGTATGAAGAGACTCAAAATGATGATGCTGGAAAGGATTAACAGTGTACAAAATACCAAGACAAGAGGTTAAAATGTCTGCAAAGATATTTTGGGGTATGGAGTTATTTAAAGCTGTCCAATTTTATTTGGAGCTTGTAAATATCATGGCATATCCCACACCATGTCCTCCCTCCTCTCCTCTTCGGTCACTTCACATTTTCTTACCCAAATATACAGTAGTAACTTCTTGCAACAAAGTTGACTAAGAAGCAAATCACTGTATAAATCTTTCAAAACATGTTTAAATATAGCTTAGTAAACCGGGAATGTTGGGCAGAAACTGCTGAAAGCACTCATACTGGTAAAACTGAAATGCGACATCATCTCAACGTATTCGAGCATTCAATTATATGAAACGTTTTTCCAGGGCAATATCAGATTTAAGACTGAAGTGAAGTAAATGTGATTGGACTGTTTTGGAATCTTCCTAAGACAAATGACTGAAAGATCAAGGTGTTTTATTTCCTATTTGGATCAATGATCAATAACTCTTATATATAAGAATCACACATTTTGAATAGAAAACACATTTTTTTAATAAGTGCAAGTTAGACTGAATAAAATTACTATGTTTGGAGAGAAAAGCTCACTATTTTTTAAGTCATCATATATAATCTATATAATTATGAAGTAACTTGAACAAGGCATCTTACATTGGTACTAAATTTTTTACTCAAGTAAAACACTCATTGATTCCAACATGAGTGTTGCCTGAGTAATAGAGTTCCCTGTCAAACTGTTAAAATCAGCTAACTTCTAAAAGCCTCCAGATTGATGGAATAACGTGATTATACTAAAGGTATGTATTTAATATGGAAAAAAAAAATTCAAGTTACCAGGCAAAGCCTTTTCACATTTCCCATTTACAATAAAACAAGGCAGTAATAAGTAAATATTTTTAGGGGGTTTATAAGTCTGTGCCTGCTCATGAAGACACTTCAGCTTGTGATTTTATTTATGTAAGTCATGCCAGTGCATCAGTACTCTCATGTCACAAGCATTTGAGGTTTAGCATCTAGGACAATAGAATAGGAATAAACTGGCTTTAAATATTCCACTAGCAAAACAAGACTTCTTTTTGCCGTGGATTGCACTGTAAGAGCTCTTTTGGAATGTTGTGTTTAAAAGTTTGTGAGTGATGATATACATTCTCTTTGTTTTGAGTGAATAAGCCCTTTGTCAACATAGCATAACACAGCAGAGTTAGATTTTAAAAAGGTTCTCATAGAAAGCCAGAATTCTGTCACAAAAAAACCATCAGACAAACGAAAAATACCGACATACACCTTTTTCTGATTTTTTTAAAAATGAAGTATTAAAAGCTTGATTCTAATAAGAATATTAAGTAAATAAATTTTAGCTTTACTCAGTGCTATTAGCATAGTTGAAATAGTAGTTTATAAATTTTTGAGAGCATCAGCATCATGATATGGTTGTCATAGAAACTGCAACAATATGTCATTTCAATTAATTTTACATGCAATGATGCTGAAGTCCATGTAACAATTCTTTTAGGAAGTTCTAGAAGTAAATATTGTATAGCAGGAATAAAAATATTAATAGGTAATGGTACCCTTAAATTATTAGTTAATTAACAAAACAGGGAGAAATTGAAATTATTCTAAAATAATGACTGTGCTGGAGGAATTAGTTAAGCAGACTTTGACTTCAAAACACCAAAATTAGAAGATGAAAGCTACAGAAATGTTCCAACTCTAAGTTGAAAAAGTATCTTTTCTCAAATGAAGAAGATCTGGGGGGGAAAAAAAAAAAAAAACATAAATAAAGATTTATTCCTGTCCACGAAATATAAAACATGAAATAGTTTTAAATCATCAATGTTCCTTTTGTGTGTGCAAGAAGGAAAAGTCAAATGTTACAAATCCAGGACCATAATACAAGATTTTTTAAAAAGCTTTAAAGGTAGGAAATGTAACATGAATAGATTTATTTTTCCTGTATAATGCAGCTACTGTGTGTTATGAATGCTACCTTAAGTAAATCATTGCCAGACACACTCAACTGACATTAATGACTTGATTATTAGAACAGAAAAGCTAACCAAAATAAAGGCAGTGTTTCTAAAAAATAATAATTATATTGTAGTAGTGTGAGTTTTTTATTTATTATTTTTGATGTTATGTATGAACATATACTCTGTTTTCTTATTTTATATGTATGATACAATACCTGACCTGATAGTTTATATAGGAAAGAAAATACTGAGCGGATCGTTATAAGAAAAAAAATTTAGATTTTCAACACATTTTATACAGCAATCAATAATTCCATAGTGTATTTTGTTTAAATTTACTGAGACTAGAATGTGCAAGACCTTTCAAATTGAGATGTGAAACAAGCTGTTTGTAAGTAAATGAAAACTATTGATATTGCAAAAAAGAAAATAAATTAAAAGGAAAAAAGAAGAAAACCTCCAGCCTATGGAAGCTATCTGCAGTGAGAAAGGAGAAGCATCTAGAGCTCTCCTTTCTGATAGGATTAAGGAATGCTACAAAAGAAGCATTTAAATCTCTAGTTTTCCTGACAATTAACAATGAAAAGCAGATGTTTACAAAGCTATTTTACATGCTCGTTTATAAGATGCTAAAAGATGGTTTGTGGATGGTAAGAAGGAAGAGCTGGATAACTGCTTGTCTGGTGTATATTTAAAAGCATTTTCATTGGCTCAGTTATTGTTAATAATGAAAGAAACACTTTGTGCTGTATAGCTGTGACTATAGAAAACTGCCGTCGTAAAGTCCTCAACAAACTCTTAAGATGCAATTTACAAAGATAATAATAACACAGAATTATTTCACTTCTCTGAATGCTACACATTTGCATACCAGGACTGTGTACAATATACTCATAATGCACATTCATAACAACAAGGACTTCTTAACATTGCAACAGCACAAGATCTGTGCATTAAAAATCTACAGTTCCAAGTTTTCTTTTTTGGTGGGAAACCATTTGTATAAACCAGATGCTCTGCATCTACTCAGAGAAAGCTCACGTTCAGCTCTACACCTTTATTGAATGGGATAATATCAAGAAAATTATAAAACACTTTAAGGTAGCAGCAATATTAATAAATTCCCCCTCACAGAGAAACATGGGCAATTAAGTTTTCACACAAATTTGAGCAGAAGTCTGGTCTATAACTGTGAGTCAGGAGATGTGGGTTCTATTCCTGGCTGTGCTACAAACCTACAGAGTGTTTCTGAACAAGTCACTTACATCAAGTCACTTGAGTAGAAAAATGCTAAGAATGCCTGCCTCAATTTAGACAGATCCATATCTGCTTCTATCTGCTTCCATGCGTGCGAATGTGGACATAAGTCTCTAAAAACCTGGGGCCTACCCTTCTTGGACTTTGCATCTTATCCTATTTCTCCACCTGGAGGGAGCCTGTTGGGGACTTAATTCATGAAAGACTCCTCACATACCAATTATATTTATGCATAACAAGATTCCCATTAAAAGCCTCAGCCCCGCTTGTTTCACGCTCACATTTCACTTCACACATTTGTAGGAGTCCCATTTACTCTAATGGAATTATTCACTCTGTATAATTCTGGGCATCTAAACTTCTGCAGTATCAGGAACTAAGTTAATGGAATAGATAATGTGTAAAAATACTCATAGTTAGTAAAACACTCATAGTTAGTAATGAGCTTCAGCCTTCACACTTAAAGTCCTGCATCACATTCGATAGGAGGATTTTTAAGTATTGCCATTACAATGTCCTGGTACAAGTAAGACAATGCATAGCTGACTTCACATTAAAACTTTTTGAAATCTTGGCATATCTACATTTTCAAAATAAACAAAACTCTCTTTGCAAAGTAAATTAATTCCAAAATCTGCAGTTCTAATCATAAAAGGCACTCATAAATCACCTGTGTGTTGCCACCATCCAAGCTGCTTTTGGTTTCTGCCTCAGCCACTAAATAAATTCTAATTTTTGTTAATGCTCCTGTTATTCCTACTACTTCTCCAGTTGTGAATGAACATATTACACTAAAGTACAAAAATATTTAATTCATATTAGTTGGCTAGATTTCATTTCCTCGACGGACTCTTCCGCAACTCAGACTTCCCATCTCCGGGACACTCTCTTGGACTAAAATTGTGCTACATGCATAATGATATGCAAAGTAGGTCAAGTTTCCAACGTGCAGCTACAGCCATCCTTAACTTCACCCAAATGGATACTGCTCACATGGTGATAACTAAACATTCATAGAAATGTTTACAGAATTTGGGCTGAAAGTAGCAAACAGTCTTCCTGCCTTAGATGGATTTTTACCATAACACAAACTATTTACACAGAAATCTAACAGCAAGGGATAATTGAAAATATTTTGTCTACCTTTCAACAAAACAGCAAGGGGAAAATACCTTCCCAGCAGCTGTTATTGGTAGGGCAGAAGGGGACAAAAGAAAGAAACAGCTTCTCCCGGAGTCAGTAAGAGCCTGCACTGGTGCTGCACTATTGCCAAGTACCAAACCAGCTAATAAAATGCAGCTCACAACTGCCTGCTTTTTCTTGTAGCACATTCCCCAGCCCTGAAACACAAAAGGTATCCTCCCTTTTCCCTCCCCTCCTTCCCGCAGAAATTACACTCCTGGCTGGGTCCTTGACTGCTGGCCTGCCACAATCACAGAGGAGGGGACACCATTTGCCACTGTCTCAGTATTTTGCTATTATTTTAATTTGATGGTATTTTAATAATACAGAGTGGTTAGACTCCTCAGACTGCCATCTGAAAGGTTGGTGACTAGGGGTTCTGTTCTGAGAAGGTTCTTTCCTTTTTTTTTATTTTTATTTTTAAATTTTCTTCTTTTCCAGTTTGAACATTTCTTTCAATTAGCTTTCTGATTTAAGCAATAGAAAGGTTAGCATTATAGGGTTGGGGTTTCTCTTAAATTAACTTAGTTAATGTTTACAGTGTTCATCAAAGGAGCCCATGCTCCTGGAAGTTGGAATTAAAAGGAAAAACATGTTAAGAAAAAAAGAGCACTTTAGAATCAATATGATCACACACACCCCAGATCCCCAACTTGTATAGTCAGCAAGCAATCATTTCTTTAGTATGGCAATTTTCCACTTAAGCACTGAAACCTCAACCTCGATGGTAAAGCAGTATTCAGGGCACCAAAGCTTCTGCCTTTGCTTTTCTTGCCCTTTCTACAACCTAGAGTTGCAAAGGACATTTGTCATATTACATTTTTAAATGTACAAAAGGGGGGAGAGCTGAGTGTGGAATTAGCAATGTATAGGATTTGAATGCACACTTTTATCACAGCCACACATGATGAGCCTTTTATAGAACATCCTCCACAGTCGTGTTCAGCACAGGGAGCAATTCCTGAAAAACGGCACTAAATGCTCTGACACACTTCGTAAGGTTCTGGGTCAAAGGAAGAGAAACAGGGATTTGTCAAGGTCTATTTAATGGGTCTGAGAAACGAAAACACTAAAATCTGTGGTTTAAATGTAGTGCACTATACCAAATCCTCTTTTCAATTCAAAAAACTCATGTCCTCCTATACAGTATTTGGCACACTTGTTTTCCAAGACTGAGATTCAAACTTTTCAAAGCCTTTACATAAGGAACTTGCTTCTTTTTGCTCAAAAAATTAATGAATGATACAAATCCTTTGATTTAGAGAGAAGCTTTATTTTGTGGAGAATATTAAGAGATTTTACTGTTGATATTTCCACATTAATATACATTATTTATCTCCACAGGGTGGCGAAAAAGAGAAAATTGCAAAGACTTACTGGGTGGCAGGAAGTGGGATTCACTATAATCAACAGCAGCAGGGGACTCTTTGAGGTTGTGTTGCAAGATATATTCAAGATTTTAGCAGAAAGAAAATAATTGCATTTAATATTGTGCTGGTGGGAAACAACATATGTTGAATCTTTTCCAGCTTTTACACTTACATTTAGATTTAGACTCTTGCCCTTTCGAGGCAGCGATACTACTCCTTAAAATCTGGATTTATTTTTTTTAATTCTTATTTTTAACCACACTTAGGCAGAGAATATCCTGTTACTAGCCAGCTAGATTTTTATGCTGCTTGCAAATTTTACTTCAAAAATTTACTAAGGTTTCATGAACATACTCAGTGGACTAAATAAATAGTTCTATGTTCAGTAAGCAAGCTATTGCCAAAACACAGTAAAGTTTCCAGCATTATTTTACTTTAGATACTTTTTTAATGTAAAACCAAAAGATTATCTATTTTCTCTGATGTTTGGTTAAAATGTTTTCTTGTTCAAATCACTACATTTCTTAGAAAGTCAGAACTTCTTTAAAATGGATGTAGCTCTGTCTGTGTAAAGAGTAACTAATAAGTTGATGAAATATTTGCAGTTAGCTAATACAAAAAAAGCTGACAGTCATATAAAGGTTTTCCACACTTACAGGGATTAAAAATTTGTGCATATGATAATTGAGCTTCAATCTTAGTTTATAGCTCATAAAAGTTCAGGAAATTAAAAGTAGCTGTCTAGTATAAGCTAACTGTGCAGACTTTCTTTATAATCAAATACATCCATCCATCCATCCAGAGAGGTATCACCATAGCACATTTCAATATTGCCTGGTTTGCCCATGAAGTAGAAGAGAAACTAGCACTAGAGAAGTCTGTCCCTTTCTCCCACCTTAAAAAAGACCTAGAAACAATTAATTTAGGCTAGATACCAGTATGGTAGAGACTAAGGTGGGTGAGATGAATTCCAATTTGCATAGTAATTGCAACTCTTGTCTAGTCTTACTGTTTACTTTTAGTCATTCCCTGCTTTGTGTCCAGAATGGGTATCTCAGGGCAGATCAACATCTGTGCAAAGGCTAAAGGAACAGTCATCATTTAGGCCAGTAGCATCAGCCTATTCCTTCCCAATTAATTTAGTTGCACAATTAAAGGAACCAAATTATTTTTCAATGAAAAATCTGTTAAATCTGTTACTTTTTTCATAACTCTATTGCTTTATTGATTTTCTCTGTAAATACAAATGGAATTACATGTATATATGTGTAAAAACACATCATGGATTTCTGGAATATTAAAGATGCTAGACCTGGACTTTGTATTGACAGGGGCTTACAGGTGGCTACCAAGAGACTTAAACTGGGAGTTGTGAGTGGGAGAAGGAGGTGGGGGAGAACAATCTTCCATTCAAGAACAGTCTTCTTAAAAGTCGTGTCAAGGCTAAACAGGCTGGTTCATTGGTAAAATGTAATAAATATATATACCTGTACTTCACAAGCTGCAATTCCACGGTTACTTTACATGGCTTAATGACTAGCATGTACTTTTTAAACTTTTTTTTAAAAAAATATTTACTTTTCTTGCTCCACCCTCACTGCCAGCAGTAACACTACATGGCTCCATGCTCTGTCAGCTGAAGCAACTGCTGTGGTTTCAGGGGACAAGGAGATGGCTCCTGTTGTGATTTGGGAAAGTACAACTACACAAAAAGTAGTGCTGGCTCCAGAGGGACCAGTGGCAGGGAATGGGTGCTGATGTGGAGATCAGCTCAGAGAAAAAGTGGAACTGCAGTCTGCGGGTGGGATCCGATGGCATCTCAAACCTACAGAGAATTCGGGTGCTCAGAGCCTCCTCTGCCGACCAAGGCTTTCCCTTCTTTCCCTTGCCTCAGCACTGACACCCAAGCACGTGTGCAGGAGCCAGCCCAGGGAGGCTGCTCATCTGTAAGCTAACCCCACCAACGTGAAGAGAAAAAAAAAAAAAAAAGAACAACGGAACAAAAAAACTTTTCAGCCAGATCTGCTCCAAGGAGCAATTCACAGAAGGATCAGACAAGAGGCAGTGCCAGCACAACACAGAAGGTGGAAACACAGAGCCAGAGCCAATAGAGGAGAGGACAAGGCAGCCCAAACTTAGATCAACTCCAGCTGTGATGGACCCAGAGCTGGAGCCAGCCTGACCACTTAGAAGCTCCCTAAAACCTCTGCACTTTCTCTAAAAACACTAAGATAGAATGAGTAAGTATACAGAGTTTAAATTACCACGATACCAGAGAAATAAAATCAGGATTCTTACTTAAACACTGAATGGGTTAAGAAGCAAGAAAAACTCTCATGGTCTTAAAGATATCAAGCAGAGTTTCTGTAGGGTGTAACAGGCCAGGAAAAATCCTTCCTGAGCTACACAGATCACACTTGTGAGTAAATTTCTACTTTCTAAGCCTTCATTGTATAGATGAGAAGATAAGGTAGAGGCCCTTTAAGAAGGATTGAAAACGACTGAAACCAACAAGAGTAGGAGCTGGCATTTGGAAAATTAATAGTGTGGAAGACAGCACGTTTTTTCTCTGTGGAAATATCTAAATTCTGCCATCCCACACCCTTAAAATATGAATATTTTCTTACTTGAGGATATGTCAATTTTAAGAACAAACAGATTTATCTGGCTAACATTTGTAAGGGCAACTACACACACATGATGAAGTGCTGGAAAACTGAATCTATAAAAAAGGAGAAAAATACTTATGTCCAGAACAAAAAATTTCTAATATTACACTCAGACTGTAAATAAAGCAAAAACTCTAATATGTTGACTAACAGCAGCAAGAAAAAGGTCTCTGTAAAATATCAACTTGGAAATTGCAGAAAAAAGGTGCAGGGAAGCTACAAAGTATTGGTGTGTTAATTCCTAAAAAAGAATAGGCTATTTGAAAGCATATAAATAAAGAGATATTAGTTAGTAGGTTTAGCTTTCCCATTGAAGATTGCACTAGTTGGAAGGAAGATAAAATCTGTCACTGATTTTTGGGGAAAACACCTTAAAAGATTTAGAAAAGTTTATATTGGCCACATGCTTCCCAAAAAGACCCAGAGTGATGAATTCTAGCAGACAACAAGGTGACACATGGACTGTTCCCAGACATACATTGATTAGCAGGCAGGCCTTTGAATGTAACTAGGATACATCAATTTACAGTTACTTTTGTGCTCCCACTTCCTTTCTTCTGCTGATAATTTAGGAAATTAGTATAAATTATTTGCAGACACAAAAAGAGATATGCAAAAGTAAAGTAGTGGAGTCAAGGTATGTTAAAGGTTAACACAAACACATTCTGGAGGACAGCAGCTGAGAGCAGTATGGAAAGAGTGTAAAGGATACTTTGAGGGGAAAATGCTGCAAATCAGAAGAATTCAAAGAAGAGAAAAGCAGGCAAAAGTAATACTCATGCAATCAACACATTTTCAGATTTGGAGAATTATTGGATGACATATTTCTAGAAATCAAAGTTTCTCAGAAATAAAAGTTTCATGTGTGATGTCCTCTATATACAGTTATTGAGAAGAAGGAAGGTAAGGAACTTGATTTCAAAGTTTTGTTTACTGGCCTGCCCTGGCTGAGATAATAAAAGCAAAGTGTGGTTAATCAAATTGGATGTGCATTGATTTGTTGTTGTTAGCAGCATTGCTCTGCTGTACTTTCTGTGTCCTTGAGCAAGAAGGAAGAAACCTGGGAAGGGAGAAATGTGTGGCATGGGGAAGAACGGGATGGCATCCCTGAGGCTGGGAAAATGTAACAAGGGCTTTTATGATACAGCTACAAAAACACCTGTAAATGCCATATCTTTCTGCTCAGCTTTGTTTGTACACATTTGGTAGCAGTCCTCAAAACTGGGTTTTTGTCAGTCAAGCAGATCAAGTGAGTTGAACTCAAACTGCCCTGGTAGGAGCACAGCTCAAGGATTGTTGAATTCTTGAATCCCTCAGTGGATGGACTTAATTAGATCCAACATCTGATGCATTAGATTCAAGATATTTCCTTAGGGAATTTGTCAGAAATAAGACGTTTTTAAATTGTTATCAAAAGAAACAAAACCAAAAAACCCAAATCAAAATATAATGAAACAGAAGTTTCTTCTTAACAGTAGACATATGAATAAGAATATAAGGACCACAGAATATCTTTGCCATGTGCATTAGTTTAACCTAGAACTACAACTGTTGTCTAAGCCAGTCTCCACAGAGTGGAGAGCCCAGTTTTTGACCAATATTCTCTTTAATCAGTATGTGTCGATGTACAACTGTGTACCTTTAGGGCAGCCTGGAACTGCTGTCGTCAGAGCAGATGATGCAGGCAGTGTTTGGCAATTATCCCATGCTGTGTGCCACAGGGTTGTTCAATCCAGCATGCTTCCTCACAGTCCTGCCATCACAACAAATTATGATATAAACATAGGGAGCTTTACAATAATACAATTATGAACTAACCACCTTAATTTACTAGAGCACATAGAGTATTCCAAAGCAGTAACACATTTCTTACCTTAAAAGGTCATTACAAGTGGGCAGAAATCACTGGTCTCCTTTTGTAATGAGTTCAAGATATCAAACATTCTCTTTATTAAATGTTGGTCACTGGAAAAATTCATGGGTGATCAGTGATCCTTTAAAATCTTCAGGATTGTCACTCATCTCCCATAATACCTTAAGAAATATGTCCTTGCCTGATTAGATGTTTTGGTATCATAAAAAGGAAATAATAAAACCACTCCAAAACAGTGAATTTCAGATCTGCAAATGCATATCAGCACAGCAAATATAAATTGCTTTATTTTATCAGCTGCTTTATTTTGGTATTTAAAAATCTTTAAAGTAGTTAACCAACACACCAGGACCCTAGAAACTAAGGCTGTCTTTTTTTTTTTTTTTTTTTTTTTTTAAACAGACTGAAGCCATCTCAACTCACCCAAAATCTTAGCACTCCTGTAGAAAGACAGATAAAAGGTTAAATCCTTAGAGAACAAAGAGAAATCCAAAGAAATTCCTCCATCCTAAATTGTCACAGGATTACAAATCAACTAATTACAATGCAAGAATATGAACTGGGCTGCTTATAGGACAGTGTGCAAATTTAAAACTGCTCTACACTGAAGGGGTTTTTTTTATTCACACTGTCCTGGACTAGAACCTGTTTTCTTGCACAATGACTAAATACCTGCAAGTGTACATACACTCTGCATGCTTCTCAGGAATTAGATATGAATATTTGAAATTAAGAATTCTTAATTAAATTATAAATAGTTGCATACTGTATTTTGGTGTCTTTTTTACACTTTTAAATATACAGTACTTACCTATTTACACATTGAAAAGTTGTACTTTAAAATGGAAACAGTTATGGTTCCAATCTGCTACTCATAACATACAAAAATAACAGATATACATAATTCCAGTAGGCACTGCAATTTATTATTTTAGCCTTTACCAAGAAAAACATTTTCAAGCATTTTTTTTTGACCAGAAGTTTATGAACTAAAGTTGGAAAGGTAGTTCTATAGGCCAAGTAAACAATTTCACTATCAATGACTTTCTCCCTTGCTTCCAAGCCTCTGTTGCACACAGAGACTTCATTAAAGCAAATTGCGGAAAAAAAATTGTGCAACAATATTTGCCTTTCATGTTGCAGTTTTAATTTACTTCAGTATGTTATCACACACTTTCAAATAAGTAACCTTAGATTTAGAATCCCTTATTTTTTTCACCACCACCACCACCAAGACTTGAAAAATAATTGTTATTTTAATATGATAAATACTAATTCATTGATAAAAATAATTATATTGTTATCCAAAAACAATGAAGCCAGCATCAAAGATAAAAATAGCCATTGTCTGCATGTTAATTTCATTACATATGTAAAACATTCTTATCTGTCTTCAATTGCTCAACTGCTCAACAGTCAGCCCAACAAAATAAATTCACTCACTTTTGATACAAAATGACCAAAAAAAAGAAAACCCAACTCACAACTGCATTCCATTCTACCAGGCACTACTCACAGACAGAAGATATACAGTAAAAAGCAGATTCCGTCCTGGAAAGTCCAAAGTTTAACAGACAAGAGAAACAGAAGGCATGAGGAAAGAATGTAATGCCTAAATAAAGGTGTGGAATGTGGGGAAAAGAGAAGGTAAGAAAATGGCTATATGGTCACAGCCATTATATTACACACACATACGTTTGCATTTCTACAGATATATAAATTTATAGAGATAGATATTGATATAGATATCTATTTATATACATGAAGACATGGGAAGACAAATACATACACATTGATGATTTTATTTCCTGAAGAAATCCAAACATTTTGAAAAAACAGAAAAACATCTTGCTTGACCATACTCTTTACCTGTTAATGGGCTGCTGATGAAGACTTAGCAAAATGCATGGTCATAAATTTTACTGTAGACTTTTTTCCCCAAGGAAAACCTTTGTCCAGCAGATTTCCAATCATAAAAACTAAGTATTTTTGTTCTATCTGAATCATAGATATACCTTTTTGTATAAGTGCCTTAATATTTATAATCAGAAAACAAAAAGAATTCACAGCTTTCTAACAGAAGTGTTAGAAAGTGTTCACTCGTATAAGTGAAGCTAATAGGAGCCAGCACAATAACAAAAAAATTTGGTTTTTCATGGTCTTTCTGTCTCATCTCCTCCTACACCAGACTATGCAGTACTCTCTTTCATTGGCTGTTTCTCTAATCCTAATCCTCGCCTCCATGACAGAAGACATGAGTTTTGCGGCAGACAAAGGAGAACTGCTCAGTAGTACAAGATGTATGCTCAGAAAAGGTCAAAACACTCACGGAAATAGGGAAATCAAAGCCCACTCCAAGATCCAGCACCACCCTTCAACATGACTTCAAAGCCTCCCTGCTCGCCTTGGTGTTGCAATCTTTGAGCAACATCTCTGTCCCACTTCAAACACACCCAGGTATCACCATCACAGTCACCAAGCTGCTGCTGCTGAGGCCACGAAGTGGTAGTTTGGAATAAAGGCAGTACTCTTTAGCAGAGACACTAAAGATAAATGATGCATTCTGCTGAGCTCCACAGAGATGTGCTAGTGCCATGAAAACTCTGAAACAATCCTACACCTGCTTAAATTCAGAACAATCTTCCAACAAAAAGGTACGGTTTCATTTTAGGTGTAACCTATCCTTGTTTTCCTGCTGTATTTCTGCAAGCACACTTGCCCACCATTTTACTTTAGCTATCACCAAATTATGTTTTGTTGTTTTGTCCAGCAGAGATTTTGTCATTCTTATTGTTGCCCAAAAACACCAGCCAGAAAAATAAACAGCTCCAAATAAGTTCCCGTTACACAGCCTTGGGCCTGCTGAAAACATACTGCTAAAGTCTGATCACACATGAATTGTGTTCAAATTAGAACACAATTTCTCTTTTCTTAAAACAGAAAGTTTTGATTTATCCTGACAAAAACATGAGGAAATACAGATTTAAAACATTATTTTAAAAAAAAAGACACATCACTTAAACACAGAACTAAATGTTGCGCTTCACAGTGGCAAGTCAAGGAGAACACTCTGAATGCTCATTTAAAACAGAAAGCATATATGAAATAAATACATGAAATATAATGCATAGACTTGTCAAACAGAAGGAACATTATAACAGCAGATCCAGGGCTGTTCCTTTTTTACTTTCAGTAGTCCACAGTTCTCCTGATTTGCATTAACAAGACTGCTATCACTGGTAAGGCTCTTTGCATTTGACATGAAAATTAACAGAAGACTAATTTTAGGAATATTATAAACATCCTTCTAGAAGTATATCACAGTTTTTTTTCAATATGCAAAACCTTTTTCTCCTGAATAGCAAGGAGAAAACAGACAATCATTATCTAAGTTCTTCTTTAAAAGTATAGCTCCCCCTATATTTCTCAATCTTAGGACAGCTGGCCATCAATAGGGAACAAAGGGCTGAAATTGTTAAAATAATTGACAAGACACTGTGAAGACTCCCAAAGGCTTTCTGGAATGGGTGTCTCCTAAATCAAATATTATAGCATTTCCCTGAGTTTATAATATATATGGTATAGATCAATGATTTGTCCATTACAGTAATTTTCCTTCTCTTCTGTTTTCAAGTTCCTCTTTTCTTTTTGGTACACTTTTGTGACTATTATCTTTCTTTTAACAGAGAAAATATGTTAAGGGCTGTCCAAGAAACATTTTATGGTAACAGATTATCCAATAAACACTGTTTTAAATGTCCCAGAATAAGTTACACAGCTCACAAAGCACCCAAATAAATGATTATTGCATTGAAGCATTCAGCACCTTTAATACTCTCCACAGCAAACCCAAGTTGTTCGAACAGTTGAAAATGCAGAGAGCAGCCTGTATTGGTCCATTTCAAACACAACTGCTTAAGCAGCACGTCTTCACTGTGGATTCCAGACTCACCAAGCAGAGATTCCTGGAAGACATCACTTTTATGGAAGAGCAGCATTGTCCATTATGAAATTTTTTTCAAATCTCAACACTTAGTGGAGCCATATTGTACCTTTAAAGCTAACTACATGCACCTTTCAAAAATATTAAAACACATCTTGTAAGAGCCCACTGAGTGCTGCCAATAAACCACTGCTGTGTCTACACGTGCTATACCTACAGAGAAACAGATACAAAACAAGTACTTGATTTACCCCAACCACAAAAACCACTTGTCTCATAACTGCAAGGAAAACTCTGACCTCTCAACTCCCTATGCCTTAACCACTTGACCAACACAGACACCCATACAAACTCCTTACTAATTATTTCCTAAGAAATAAATGTAGCATAGTCGCAAAACTGTAGCATAGATAGATTGAAATAATTCTTTAGCTGCTTGTACTTGCAGATATAAACAGTACACAGCTCATAATCCACCTGCAGTTTTCAGAAGGTTTTGATGTCAATGCTGTTCAAACACATCCTCTAAAATGTTGAGTCTATAATCCCTCAATATGTGTCAGATAAAGGATTTCTTATTGATTTGAGGTCAGGATTTCAACATAATGAAACTCCTGCAAACTTAAGGCTTTTTATGTTGTTTCTTTTCCTTTGTCTGGCTACTCCCTTTCCACTTTTAAACACGCAATCTGTGATCCACGAGACTTAGGAAAAAATCCAAAACTGTTTTCCTTGTAATTCAGTACATCCAGATAAACCATGCTAGAAGGTTATTATTGATGCCTTGTTTGCTCACGCTATACTCACAATCTATTATATGTAATCCCTGGATATTCTGAAGAATCATTGCTAGAATTAAAGAACCTTTGTTTGAACTTAAAGTTTTGGTGAGTGAAAGGCATCTGCTAATAGAAGACAAGCTTGGGGAAAAACCTGCAGAAAACTGTATTTCCTTACTGCTACCAGTTTTGCAAACTAGCCACAAAAACAGCATCCAGCCTCAACAAATTGGTTCAGGTGCCTAAGGTTAATATTCTCAGTGTTTCCCTGGGACATATCTTGCCCTTCTTAACACATCCAGTGTTGCATCATTAACTCATTAAGTTTATTTAAAAACCCATCTCCCTATTTGCATGATAGGCTGCAGCTAACAGTCTGTTTTGTAAACTGAGCAAGTTTATTCTTGGTCTGTGTTCATGCAATGCTGAAGATTTGTCTACATACAAAAGTTATGCTTAATTACACTGATTTAATTTAATCAGCTCAAGCCCTGTACTGTGATGAGATCATAAGGTTGCTTTCTACATGTGAAGTTCCTCATTGGGGAAGATGGACACGATCCTTCCACACTACTAAAGTTGCATCCACATGCTGGCTACACCTGCATAATTACTTAAATAAAACATAATGTGAACAAAGTATTTATACTGCTCTAGAACCTGTGTTTCAAACCTGAGACACATCTGAGAGTATATGGCCCTTAGGAATCTTGGTAAGAGATTTTACCAGGAATTAAAATACTCTCTTTTTTTGATGTGTATTATTTGAGAGATGATGCAAAGTTTCACTTGTAATAGTCAATTTCTGGTCTGAGTTCTGGCAGAACCAACACCTGAGTTAAGAAGGTGTTGCAGTTTTCACTGTGAACAATCCCTAATTTTGGATGCTTTTAAACAGCATTTAGGATGTATTTCTATTTGTTGCCTAGTAGACTGAAAAACTGAAGCTGCAAAGTCACCTGAGCCGACAACCTAGTAAATATCTGAAATTTTAAAAAGTGCTGAAAATATTTCAGAATTTTTTCAACTTAGGATGAGATTCTTTTCAGTAGATTGTAAGATTAAATGCCTCTTTATTACATGGCAGCACTGAACTATAAAACAATGTGAAACACCAATAATCTTAAATTTTATTAATGGGAATACCTAATAAGAATCTTACTCATTGATGAAATTGCTATTTTTATAATTGAGCAGGAATCTGTATTCTAGGGCACTACGAACAGAGGAAAAAAACATTAAAATATTACAAAGCCCTAGAACATATAGCTTTAATAATAGAATTTCAACAGATAGGTTTTAATAAACAGATTGTTCTGTAAGCAGTGGAAATGTTCATAGTGTGGCTACCATGTGACTTGTGCTGCAAAGCAATCCTCTACTTCAATAGTATAAAAGCATTATTAACTCCACGGATATGATGACAGAAATATTTTAAATGCTAGCAGACTGTAAAAGCAGTATGTTATAGACTCTTGGATTACTGGAAACAAGGTTATGGAACACCCTATACGAGTTTTCAGTGCTCAATAAATAACATAGTTTGCATGTGGAAACTTTTAGGTATAACATTCTTTCCTCACACCATTCCTGTAGATTCATAGAGACAAAAACACAACAAACAATAAGAGTTTTATATACATATACACATATATGCAAATCACACACTTCATGAAGAAGACGATGTGCTTTTACTCATGTATTACGTAAATATTATAGATGCATATTCCCTTATGAATTGAATATATTATGAAATTCAGTGTAAGATAATGAAACTACAGATGGAATGTTTAGACTTTTCACTTAAATTACTGTTATGGACTGTAAAGCAAAAATAGTCTGAAATGGCCAAACCTGTCTACAACAGACACAGCTTTTTTAGCTGGATAGATGAAAGATACATACGGCCCAAAAACTTTCATGTTATAAATCACTCCAGAAATAATGATGGATTTATAGTTCCCTCTCAATAGTGCAGACAAGCCCTACTCTGATCCACACCCCTGGGATCAGGCAGGTGGCCTGACACACCCTCACTCCGGACCCTTTGGATCCACCCGAGCATCAGCACTGAAAGTTATTAGCAAGACATAAAGCATTTGGAACTGCAGCGAATTTACTATTGTTTGTATCTGAAATATTGGTTTCAATATTTGGTGACTCTCTAAAGTTTTAGGGAGGAACATTTGTTGGTTATTAAATCACTCCCCAGCCAGTTGCTCTGGAGAACAACACTAGACTCTCTTGAAGGCTTGGGTGGCCCAACAGTTTGTGGCTGCTCTCGGACTTCCCTTCCTAGATATATTTACCTTACTCCTACCATTTCATATGGAATTATTTGTTGGTTTCAGTGCCATTCCTTCCTCTGAGGCTGCACTTTCATCTCACTGAATTTTTATCTTTTAGATTCATTTCATCTCTTCAAGGGGTAAAAAAACTGAGGAAATTATTCCAAATGTAATTTCCTACGCTTCCATCTCTTTGTGATTAGCAGGCACATTCTGAAAAGCACAATGATGGATTCCTTTGTATCATGATTTCTCTGCAGATCTCACAAATAAGCAACAAAAAATTTCTCAGCTAATACGGGATTTCAGCTTAGATGGTCACAAATTAACCAGAGAAGGGTGTATGTTAGTTTAAACAAATTACTCACATTTTCCATTTTTGGTCTATAGCATAAGAAATTAGATAGTTAATTTTAAATGCAAAACTTTGTACAGCGTGCAAATCATGTCTGTATGTCAAACTGAAATAACAAACCTAATGAGGAATGTTAAAAAAGCAAGACCTATTAGTTTAAAGATACATGGAAGCAGCCAAAGATGACAAACATGCATAAAATTCAAAACATGATGGAAAAAGGAACAGGCACTGAACCACATAAATCAGTGTTTTGAATTCTATTTCTCTGTGGGTATAATTGTACCTTAGTTTCTTATAATGATTTATTGAGGTAAATAGTCTGTATGGTTTAACAGCTACAGCTTCAAAGTGTCAGGCACAGACTCTCCTTTATTCATGAGGCAGCTGAGTATTGGGATGTGAATCAGCTTCTGTATTCTGGGACTTGGCAAAGTTTGTTTTTAAGGTCCTTATAAAGGATTCATGTTGATGCAGCTATTCAAATGTGAAAAACACTGTGCTGTAATGGATGAAATAGAAAAGCTTTACAGTAATTCTGGAGGAAAAAAGTAAAAACACTGAAATAAACCATTCAGAATTACCTTCAGGAAAAGAAAGGAACATCCCAGAGTTAATTTTAATACATTATATCGTTAGGGGGAACACAGAAAAAAGCTAATTTCTTGATGAAGCACAAAAGTGTGATGGGATTCCAGAATTTACTTCTAAGTTAAAATAAAATAAAGTACAAGAAAGAAATGGTAGAAGTTTAAGCTGTGACATTCACATTTTGGGTTGATTGCCAAACCACACGTTCTATTGCTCTCAGACCAGGATAAACCAACCATTAACTAATCAAAAGAATCATTATCCATGAAAGCTATGATGGCATTTTAACAGTTCTTAATCTATTAATAAGAAAGAATAATTTGCAAAATAGATTCCCTCTTCTGTTTACATTCACAGAGCCATTCTTAGCAGAAATTATATGTAGGCTCCCATGGTGTAGAAACCCTATGAAAGCCATGAAAATTCACTAAGCTTCCTTACGTCCCGTGCCAAGATATTCAGCAGGAACTTTGGTTGTTGCCAAGAAACACGTGTGCCTCAGATACAGAAGCTCTGCGTGTACCGGTATTTCAACATTCCTGGAGAGAAATGTGACCCCTTGATGCATACACTGGTTTGCTGGCATGCTCACATTCCTCCCCATCTGTCAGAGTGGCATGCTGCCTTCTCACAAGGTGGGATGCCAGTTCAGGAGCACAGGTGCCAACCAAATATAGGTTCGGACTAATACTCTGCAAAATGTGGCAAATGACATTTCACCTGCAAGAGGACCATCCTACCTGTGGTCCATGCCAAATTAGGATTGCATGCTTCATTAGCAAAGGGGGTCATCAGCTGAAAATCACAGGCAGAACCAGAAATGCTGGCTTTCTGGATAACATCTCCTAGCTGAGAGCCTGCAGCACTGAGGTTTAAATTTACAATACACCAAATTTTCCTAACATTGCAGCCATACAGCCCTTTGGAGCAAGACGCAGCACACCATGGACAGAGATCTGTTGAATTCATCCTCTCATACTCATTTCTGAAAAATTCCAAGATTCTTTAAAAAAGGCACATGAATTAACAGTGGGGGGAAAGCATAAATAAAGATTTGTGTTTCCTCTAAAGGGGTTTCTAGCACCACAAAGAAAACCATCTTCATTATGATGGTCCAAAAAACCAAACTAAAACTAAAACTATTTTCAACCAAATTGCTCATATAATTCTAAAATTCTTAACGTCTATAAAATATTTTTATAAAGACTGACATACAATATAAAGAAGTCATTAGTTTCTAGTTTGAGAATTTATGTACACGTGAAAGTCATGAACAGCCATTACACAAAAATCATTCAACATGAAATGACAACACTGGATAACATTAAAGGGTATTTCAATATCCTCAGAATGAAGTACAGTTTGAACCCTTTCATTAATAAAAATATTCCTCACTATATTAGTCTAACAAGAAAAATTAAATATTCCGCTGGTCAATAAACAGAATAGCCCAAAGCAGTGTTGGTTTTGCCTCCAAATTAGCACAGCCTACTCCATTTATAAATGTATAAAAGAAAAATGAAGCATTGCTAGTCTGAAAAAATCACCAGCCTTCAGGAAATTATTTGCTGTCCTTTCTTTGGTAATTTACTATGATTTCTGTAATTTATTTATCCCAGGATGTACCTGATATATCATCAGCTTTAGGTGGTTTTGTTAAACTGGCTATCTAAAAATGAGTCATATTATGCATAATTCTGCATTATTTAGGCTATTCAGAAGGCACACCACTGCTATTCCCAAATGACAAACTCAGAGCTATTAATTCTTACAAGCACAAAATTATAACTCAATACATTGAATTCTGCAATTACAATTCAATACACTAAGATGCAAAGTCCTGCCTCTGAGATGGAATAACCCCATGCAACAGTACAGGATGGGGGCCAATTGGCTAGAAAGCCTATTTGCAGGGAAAAAAACTGGAGATCCCTGTGGACAAACTGAGCATGAGCCAGCAGTGTGCCCTGGCAGCAAAGGCAGCCAACAGCATCCCAGGCTGTTTTAAGAGAAGCACTGCCGGCAGGTTGAGGGACCTGGTAATTTCCCTCTTCCTGGCATTTGAGAGACTGCATCAGGAGCAATGGTCCAGCTCTGGTCTTCCCAGGACAAGACAGATACTGAAACAGCGAAGCAAGACAATTGGGAGGCTGCAGTGTGATATACAAGATGGACAAGAAGCTGGGAGAGTTGGGCTTGCACAGCCTGGGGAAGAGCAGCTGAAGGTGAGAGCTTATTGCTGCCTGCAGCAGCCTAACAAGAGGCTGTAGGGAAGATGGAACAAGGCTCCTTGCAGAGGTGCACAGGGACATGACAAGAGGCAATGGACACAAGCTGAACTATTCCAATTCAATATAAGGAAAAAAATATTACCTTGAGGGTGGTCAAACACTGGGCTAGGTTGCCAAGAAACATGTGCCATCAGCATCCTTGGACACAGTCCAGCTTGACTGGAGACGGCCCTGCGTAACCTGCTCTAATTGGACCTGCAGCGAGCAAGAGGTAGGACTGGATGGCCCCCAGGTGGTGCTTTCCCATCTACATATTTCTGTGAAATATGTGCTAGGATTTTGTATGATACACATCCCAGTTTTAACAACATATAGGAATGTTTCAGAGTATCACACTCCAGGCAATCACTAAACTATTCAGGGCCAGCAGCCAGACTTACATTTGCTTTTCTTGTCTTTTCCTTCAAACAAAGTCTTCAGTATTTCGTACAGAACTTATTTCTAGTAAATTAACAGCATTAGACATGGCATTTATACTACGCCTTCCTACTTTGGATCCCAAAAGCTTTAGAAATGATGCATTACTTAACATAGAAACAGGCTCCTGCTATGCCCCCAGCAAAACAGAGAAGGTGGCATAAAGTCAGTAGAATAGCATATTTTTCTTACTGTCACACTGTGCCTGTACGTCACTATCACTATCCTAATGTAAAGGATTTTGTCCTGCCCACAATTCCATGACAGTTTCAGGCCAGTCATAAATACCACAAAATTAATGGACATATTCTTTCATGCCTAGGTTAATTTATTTTAAATTTATTATTTCAGATTCATAAAAATATCCTGATGCTTGGGCTGCAAATTTCCATGCTGAAAGTCAAAATGTACATAAATTGCTACAGTATTGCACCTGCAACTTACTGTAATTTACTATTAAGAGTACGAATATCAAAATGGTAAAGTCTACTTTAGTACAGGCAGAGTCTACAGTAGGTTCTTGGCAATGCTGCCATATAGTTTATAGTTTGTTAATAGAATGTAGATCTTGAAAAATCACTACATTAATTTTAGAGGCTTGATGTAAGAAATGAGATGTTGGTATTAAACAGGTAAAAGAGAGTAATTAATTTTTCTTTTATTTTTGTGCTTCTTGCAGTCATTCAAATCCAATAGGCTGTGACTGAAACACAATTAATAACCCATGAGCCTAGTAGAGGGATAAAGCAAATATGTATTTGTGTGTCCTCTGTAGAGACCTTCCAGTAGCTAAGAGCAAAAATCAGCATTGCCTGTGCTTTAAGGAACACAAGTCACAGAACACATCCAAACTCACTAAATAACAGGGGTAATGAGTGATAGACATTTTAAACAGATACTGCCAGGACACAAATTAATGAAGCCATTTTTGCAGCAGGAAAAATCCTTCTGATGCAGTGGCAGCAGACAGTATTGTGATATAGCTCTACCAGGGAGGTGCAGGTATTGACAGGAAAAATCGTCTTCTGCAATCTTCAAAGGTTATTTGGACACTGGGTACATATGAAAAGTTTGTGTGCTCTACTGATGATGAAAGTTGAGGAGAAATATTTCTTTTCAAAAAGGACCCTGACCAGGGAGCTGTGCAGATACATCAGAGCTTTAGCACACCTGTTTTTTTCACACCTTTAAAATATTTCTCTAAGGATCAAGTGAAACCAGCAGGATAAAGATACCTGGTGCTATTTCTTACTCCTTTCCACTGACCATTTCTACAAATGTTACTGAAGTCCCTAGGGAGAAGAAACTACTACAATCATACAGGGTTAGGAGGAACACACAGAGTCACAGTTTTTCCATACCACTTACATTTCCTTCTCTTTGTTCATCCAAAAAAAATTCAAAGCTGTTAGGAACAGAAACAGTTATATGAAGAGACAAATTCTGTTAACAGACTATTTTCAGCAGACTTCAAAGACTTTGGCTTACAGAGCGCTGTGAGACTCAAAAAAAGGACAATGTTAATTTTTTTCAACCTTTCCAGCAAAGTGTTTCTCACTAGAGTATGTTAAGCAGTGGTTTGTCCACACCATCTTCAAATTACTCCTAAGATAAATTCATTAAGACAAAAAGATAAAAATGTTAAGATTATCTTTTCCCTAAAGTATTCTGATTTACTACAGATAGATGAAACGGTATACCAAAGGAAAAGAAGATACACCCAAGGAAGGATCTACAGAGTTTCCACTCTAAACAAACCAATTAATTTTGATAATACTGAAGACTTTCTCCTCATTCAGACTCACAGTAGAATAACTGAACTTGGCAGATACTTTCTGTGAAATGTCCTGTCTTTACTGGGGCTTTTATGTGCTAGCAAGCACAAAAGAAAAATAAGGAAAGAAGTGAGATATATAAAGCTGTATCTTCATTGCAATAAAAATGATTTTGACTCAGCTACAGTATTCTAGAGCTGTGCACTGTACAGTGGTAAGTGAAGAGGCTTGCTTAGTTTAATTTTGGAGTAGCTGGTTCACATCAACTCTAAGTAGGAGATACATTGTTGGTCTTGCCTGGCTGCACTGATAGAAAAACTACCTGGGAACCGTCTGCACTAGGACTACACCAAAACAAAGCTTCTTAACATACCTGTTATGGTGTTAAAACTGGGAATTTAAAAAAAAATCTTTGTAGAAGCCTAATACTTGCAGGGTTACTAGAAGCCTGCACAGACCTAGGTTCAAGGACACAATCTCTCCAATCTTTGTTTTCTTCCTCTGTTAAACAGGGGCAACAATACTTTTTTTCCTGTGATATTGAATTATGGCCTTTTCTGCTAGTCCAGAAATAAAAGTAACTGAAGATACTTTTTGTATTGATGTACTGTCTGTCTTGTTTATGATAGAAACTACTTTGGTTTTAGATGGGAAATGTTGTAAAAAAGCTTTTACAACAGGTTCAGAAATATAAAAGCCATTTCGGGATGAGGACCTCTCTATCCTTTATTTTGTTAGTTCTTGAAAGGGCTTTTTAAATGTTAACAGCTACGACTGCCTTCACTCAGCTGATGCTCCCTTGTCAGCAATCCTTCCGTTGACATCTCTTTCTTTGCTCTCAGCTTGTCTCTCCTTCTTCCCAACCCCTTAAAAGAAAACAAGAGGTTGGAATTGAACTTTTGGCAGACATAGAGCCACTAAAATGCATTGAATAAGTTTTCTGGGCAAGTCAGATTTCAATAAAAGAGTTTCTTTCCTCACTTTCAGTGATATACACTTTCTTTCCTACACTTTCAGAATATTTTCCCCTCTTCCCTGTGGCACCCTCCATATATTGCAGTAAGCAAAGCTGCTCAGAAAACAGGAAGCATTTTCCGCTTAAATAAGTTGAAAGAGATGAAAAGGTAGGGTAATGTCATTTTTCTATTTCATATAAAATAAAGCTTTTCGTCTTAAAAAAATGTAATTTAAACTGTGCACTTGTAGTAGGTGTATGTGTACATATTTGGGTGTTTTCCAAGGTAAAAAAAAAAGGCATTCATGTCCTTGTTAAGCTTTCTCACAGAGAGGTACTGGCAGCATTCCCTGCCTCATAGTGATAGCTACTTTGAGTATCAGAAGTTCATTAGTAACAATTAAACATTCTACAGCACTTGAGAAGAGGTTGATCCTGCTTTATAAGCCAATGTCAGTGAGCATATTATAAATTACAGTAGTCCAATTACTCTACAGCTAATATTTAGCACTTATACTTTGCTTTGAATACACACTCTGCAACTGATAATTAATTCTTAATGCTGGCATGCAGATATATTCTCCTAATTTCACAGATAAATCAGAAACGCAAGACAATTTGCCAAAAGCCACTTAGTCTTGAGAGGAGTCAGGACTCACCAAGGGAAGATTCAACCCTGTATCCATGGCTTCCAAGCCAGGGCTGACCACTATCTTGGTCTCTGTGTGATATTTGTATTATTGCAGCTCAGTCAATCTCTGCATGGCAAAGACATCCTTACCACACTATACTATGACAAATTATTTAGCTGTCAGATCTGGTTCGACTTTAATCTACCCTATCTCTACAGAAAAAACTAAAACCCAATTAAATTTAAAAAAAAAAATTGTGAAGAATATATATCAGGATCTTCACTCATTAAACTGTTTCCATAAGATCTAGTTAGGCCTCAACTTTCCCACCCCCATCCCTTTCCATGAAAGGAAATGAGATCTCATGATTTCAGTATCATTTCAGCAAGTTTCAGCTCATTTCACTGCACTTGACCTTGTACCATTCCATCTAATTGTTTTCACTTAGTTCCAGAACTTCCTTTTTTTTTTTTTCCTTGACGAGGTTTTGTCTGCATGAAAGTTTTTATAATGCTTTTTGAACTACTGAGCTTCAAAACTTGGAAGCTCCTCATTCAAGTGATTCTTCTGGTTTGTCCTGTAGCAGAGCTGGTGTGTACCTACCCTGCACCCACATGGATGGTTCCCATCCACAGACTGCAGCCCACCACAGCAGCAGCAATATATTGAAAAGTCTAAGGGGATAACTGTACATGACAGCAAATAATTCTGCTACCTTACTTGTCACTTCAGCTCATCTCACTCTCACCTCATTGCCTCTGTTAATGCCCAACGTGAAACCTCATTGTTCCTCCCTCTTGTTCCTCCCTCTACACAGGCAGCCATTTGCTTGAGGTTCTGTTTCTGCATCACAGCCAGTTGGCACTTTATGACAAAACCTCGCCTCCTGTGGATTGAGTGTTAACTTCAGGACACTGTCTTCAGAGAGACTATGCAAAACAGTGGAAAACATTCACAAATATTACCCAGAATGCTTACCTATTGTTTTATTTGTATTCCAGAACAAGCTCGGAGAGTGGAGAAGACATGTTTCTCCTTAGAAACTCAGTGTCCCTTCTTCTGAGAATAATGACATTTCTCTGTTGCTCAAAAGAATGCAGCAAATATAACACTGAATCCCAGCAGGACAGGATTTTCAGAACTCCTTTCTTATCATTTATTAGTGTTACTGGAATTATATAAAGCTCATGAGTCACATATCCTCAGACATATCTGTAATATCTGCAGGAAGAGAAGCAGAACCTTTACATAACCATTCTTTTACTAGAATCCACATTTTTATTAACATTCAGATGACTCTATTTTTGAGTGATCCCATAGGTAGATGGCTGCCATTTAATGTTTAGGATGTCTTTGTTTGGTAAGGTACCTCTTCCCTGAAAAAACAGAGCATTTTAAACAAGGGAGCAATAAACTAAGGGAGAAAAAAAAATCCTAAAAGCCTTTCACCAAAATATCAGCACCACATCATTATTTAAAATGTAAACAAAACCAAAATTAACAAACCATTAGTCAGACACATAAACATTACATCATTTCAGTTGCCCCCAAAAAGGCTTGAACTTAACAATAAGCCACAACTAAGATATGGTTACAATAGCTGATTTGAGCAGTCTTATTTTTTACATTTTTTTTCCCAAAGACAAACGTCTGTTTGTCCCACAAGGGAAATATAGCCATGGAGTTAAAATTTCACACTTGTTTTTTTTATTGAGATACAGATCTTTAAGCACCAACAGATCTTTAAGCACTAACAACTTAACTTTTAAAAAATTATAAAAAATGCAGTTTCACTGGTATTAGATTACCACAATTCTTACTAAGTTAAACAGACTAAAAAGGCTGCTAGATGCTACTAAAAATGGAGTTTTTAATTTACAAAGTAATGTCACTTTCAGGGATTTTTTTGTAGTTTTACTCCTCTTGTTAGAAATAATTTTTAAATGCTAAAATTTAAATTAATCCATTACTACAGCCTCTATATAAGTCTGTACATTTAAATACATTAAATGAGGTTAAAGATGCAAATATATGATTCTCTTGGATTAATTGTTGTTTCTGCTCATTTATCATTGTTAAACAAGAACCACAGGAGCTGTAGAAAGCAAATGTAACAACTGTGCCTTCCTGATTGGTTTTGCACACTGAAGCAGAGCACTAATGCAAACATGAAATACAGCATCAATATCCTAGTGCTATTCTATATAAACAGCCGTTGAAAATAATTATATTCTACATATCACATCATATATATAATAACATAATCATAGTTTGGGTTGGAACGAAGCTAATATGCTAAGAAAAAAAAATTTTTTTTTTTGCACTGGGTTGTTTTAAATGTCTCCAGAGATGGAGATTCCCTGGGCAGCCTGTTGCAGGGCTCTGCCAGCCTCAGTGTAAGGAAGTTTCTGCTCGTGAAGGGGAACTTCTTGTTTATGGCCATTGCTCCTCGTCCTGCACCCCTGAGAAGAGTCTGGCATCACCTTCCCGGCACCCGCCTTTGAGATATGATAAATCTGCGGACTTCGCGTCAGTTTGTGTTTCGTACACCCGTGAGGGTGACGGAACAGCAGTGGTGGCAAACAGCCGGAGGCACTGAGGGGTTAACGGGAACACCGGGAGCTGCACACACAGGGCTCTACGCGGGGCACACAAACACGGACCGGCGGGCACTGAAGCCAGCCGAGCAGTGGGCAGAGTCCGCACTCCCGTGCGCCGAGAGAAGCGGGAAGTACCGGGAAACGCCTGCATGCTAAGAAAAAAAAATCCGCCTCCCGTCTCCCGGCAGCGCCGCCGCCCGCCCCGAGGCGGGGCCAGGCCCGGCCCTCACGGCCGCGGAGGCCTCTGGGACACGCAGTCCCCGCCAGCCCGCGCCGCACTGACGCCGCACCGCCCAGAACTACCGGTCCCGGCGCGCCCCGCGCCCGCCCCCGAGGGAGCGGCTCCGGCAGGAAGGCGGCAGCGCGGCCCGGTCAGCCAGCCGCGGCCATGAGCTCCGCCAGGGAGTCCCAGAGCCACCACGGCCTCAAGCGAGCGGCCTCCCCCGATGTAACCGGGCGCGGGGCGGCGGCGCGGCGGGGCCGCTCGGGGCGGGCGGGCGCAGTGAGCGTGTGCTCCCGCAGGGCTCCAGCAGCTGGGAGGCGGCGGACCTCGGCAACGAGGAGCGGAAGCAGAAGTTCCTGCGGCTGATGGGCGCCGCGAAGGTGAGGCCGCCACGCTGCCCATGGCCCCCACGGGGGCGGGCACGGGACCGGGGTTCTGCGGGGCGATCTGAGCCAAGCGACAGCAAGCCAGAGCTGCCGGGCTTTGGGGCTCTCCTTTCGGAGGATTTGGGGTTCACCGCTGTTGTATCAGCAGCCGTGTTACACAAAACGGCGCTCGGAAGTTGTCGAGTCCTGCGCCGCAGCTTCATCCCCACCCCTCGGCTTAAATGCTCTCAGACCGGCTCGTAAAATTACTTGTTGACGCTTCCGGGAGACAGGCCTTGTTACAAATTAACAAACCTACGTACTAGGTCTGTAAGTTTCTCTGACACTGGAAAAACTTTTAAAAGAGTGGTAGCTTAAAGACTAAACCACTAAAGTAGTAAACCTGGGGAATATTTTTAAAGAGAAAATACGCTAAAACTAAATTTCTATTATGCTTGCTGCAAAAAATGCTGCAAAACTGGTTAAATGTAATAATGATTTTTTTTAATGTATAAAATGGTGGTTTAGTATTGCACTTTTACTTACTTTACAAAAAAACCCTTTTTACCTGTAGTAACTTATTTTGCTTGAATACAGTAATTTTGTAAGCTAAAGTAGCTAACTGTATTAAAGAGGTGAAAGTTAGGACGTTGTGGTGGATAGAGATGCAGTGCCCCATTAAAGCATCCCACTACCACTAATCTGAATGTCTGCTTGGGTACTTAATGCCGCTTGCTGTGTAATGCCAGCTCTTGCCTACTGGGACACATTTGCTAATGAGCAACTACTGAGCCAATAAATTAATCATCACTGTGAAGGTCTTACCTGACGCTGTGACCAGTCTGAAAGTGGGATCATCATAAGATGCATGGCCTGAACTGTTGCAGAGTGTCAGAGAAAGGGTAAATGATCAGAACCTGATTACACATCTGTCTGGCATCGTGTAGTATAATTTTTGTATCAGTGGCAAGAAACAGACTGAAATAGAACCATCTCTGGGGTCTGGGAAGAGCAAGGAGTGTGTAGTTGTTGGGGTTTCTTTTTCAGAAAATTAAGCAAAAGAAAGATGAAGCAAGCTCACCTAGAGGCAGCAGCTGTTAGCTAGGAAAGCTTCCAGTCCTGCAGTTGGGTGACAGGGTTTGACAGCAAACCTTTTCGGTTCAAGATGTCCAGGATGTTGGCAGAGCTGTCAGTGCACCCTAAAGCTCCAAAACAAACTGCCTTTTCTTTTAGAAAGAACATACTGGCCGCCTTGTTATCGGAGACCACAGATCAACCTCTCACTTCAGGACAGGTCAGTTTATCCAACAGCTGATACAGAGTTGGAAATCTAACCCTTATTTAGGAACATTCCAGTGCTCTGAGCTTGGTAGATACGGCAGGGAGGAATTTCAGGATTCATGGCTGCAGCTGAGGATGGGTCAGGCTGTGGAGTTGTAGAAGTTCCTTATTTCTGTTAGATTGCTGACCAGTGGTTTCTGTGACTGCACTCACCTGCCTTCTAAAGTTCAGTACATGCCAGGATATCCAAACTATGTACATAGAAAAGAACGGGTTGATTTGTCCCTGACCTGGTTACCTATTGAATGGAAAGATCTCCACCCTAAAGCAATGAGGGAAAAGCTGCAAGGTCATCTGCAAGATCAAGGCAATCAGCAATAATTGGATGTCTGTAGGACCATGGTAACTCCTTATCATGCTGTCTTGGGAAGTCAAAGTACATGGCACCGAGCTGGGTTGGACTGCACTGCCTGAGAGAAGCCTTGATAAAGCCTTGTGGAATAGCAGCTGTCAGCACTCCAGAAAACTTTCCCTCATATTCCAGAATACTTTCCCTGATCATTTTTCACGTGATGAAAAATTATCTATGGCCCAAAATAAGCCTGAGGATTGGTTCCAGGTGCTGCTACTGTTAGCTTACAGAGACTGAGAATCACTCCTTCATACCTGAATTTCTAGAAAGGAAGTGATGCTTCTCCTTGAAGTGATATACAGAATCAGTACTTGTTGGTTAATGGCAAAAAGTTAAAATGTTGGGGGTTTTAACACTCTTTTTCCAACGTACAGTTCTTGTCCTTTTAAAATAACGTACATCTCTAATTTCCAAATGAGGAAAGGTGGAATGCAGTACAACCTTTCAGCTTCACAGAGATACAAATTAAAAGCTACTGTTGCAGGCCTCTTGGGGAGAATTAGAGATTGCTACATTTTCCAAGTACGTAGGAACCTTAACTATTTTAGACCACTTACTCAAGTAAATAAAGAGGCTGTAGAAGTAGCTCATGAAAATTAGTTTTTCTGCTAATTGCTAAGGATGGAAAAATACAGAGCTGTAGTAACTGCACCTTGTAATTTGGAATGCATGAAACAGTTTCAGATAGAGCTCCATAAACAAGAGTGGTGTTATTGTCCCAAGGCGTGATGCTATATCTGAGGGATGATTTCATCACAGTAATCCTGTGTTATATAGTGAAGGTCACAAAGTTTCTCCTTGCTGGGGCATGTTGCAGTATTGGCTGGAAGCACAGAGAAGTCACACTGATGACATTTACCTTGTTCTGTAGAACATAACACTGCATAGTGCAACTCTGGAATGCATCAGGTCTCAGGAACTTCCCAGCTCTCTTTGTATCAAAGCCATCCTGCTTGCACCCTTGGTACTGTTGCTTTAAAGACTGATTGTTGGTATGCAGTAATACTGGATCCTAGTTTAGAATGGTTGCATTTAAACTTCTTGCCTTTGAAAATGTGACTTCCTGTAATTTGGTGTCTTTGTTAATTTGAATAACCATAACCAAAGTACCCTGGACAATGCAGGGGAAGAAGACAAGAAAATGAACGAGGAGTTGGAGTCTCAGTACCAGCAGAGCATGGACAGCACCATGTCGGGGCGGAACCGGCGCCACTGCGGGCTCGGGTTCAGTGAGGTACCGAGTTCGTTTCTGTCTGATTTGGCTTTCACTTCACTAAGACAAGGTGGTACTGGGTTTAAAAATCCAAGCAGACTTCCACGGTTTGGGTTAAAGGACAAACTTACTGCAGCCACTTGGCTGCTGTTTGTGTACACTGTGGTGGTCATGTAGGTGCTCATAAATGACTGATGCTTCTCGTTCTTCTGAGAAGTGAAGACTTCTGCTCCGGAGCAGTCAAGACTGATTAGGGCACAGAGTGACAGGGTGTTGCTGAGGAATACATAAACAGGCAGGATAACCATCTCCACTGTTGTTAGCAGTATCATTGGATTACTTCAGCATTCCTCATGCTGCAGTTTGCTAAGTGTCCTTTGAGCGATCAGTCACAAATGTGAATTCTTGATGCCTAGCCTTTAGTTCCATTGTGTTACTCTGTGACAAATATTCCAGTGTCAATACTGGAATTACTGAACTGGTGTGATCTAGAACTCCAGACTCATTGAATGGTGTCTTTAGGATTTCTGCTGTAACTAAATAAACCAGTGGTGATGCATCCATGTCACAGCTGGCATGATTAATCACTTCAGGGAGTTGCTTTCTGTCTAATAGTTTGTGTCTTACAGGCCTCTGTTTAGCAACATGACCCATTTTAGTACCAAAATGAAAGGAGCCATTAAGTGAAACAATTTCACTGGGAAATTTTAAAGGCTGCAGTGGAGTTGTCAGGAAATAATAATTTATCTCTCTCATAATCTGAACTTACAGTTTCAGGAAGATGAACACGAAGAGGAGGCAGCTGGACACTCCTCTGATGAGAGTTCAGATGATTCTGAAAGTGGCTCTGATTCAGAGCAAGAGGAATCTGCAGAGGAGCTACAAGCTACTGAAAAACATGAGGAAGCCGAGGTTCCAGAAAACAAAAAAGAAGCAAAAAGCAACTATAAAATGATGTTTGTGAAAGCCAGTGGTTCATAACTGCAGATGTAACAGCTTTGTATTTAAAGTACAGTAAGCCTTATTGTTACAGTGCAAAGTGGAGGACTGCTACAGCACAGATCTTTGTATTTTGGTTTTAAAAAGACCCTGTTAGATGACAAAAAGTAGTATTTGCTTTCTGTTGCCATGGATAACATTTTTATGGGCGCAGTGATATTACTGGTTTTTGTAAAGTGTATAAAATCCTGGATGGAGAAATAAATTTGTTTTGTTCCTGCCCAATCTTTACAATGTTATCTGAATTATCCCTTCCCTTATTCCATGCCAGATAAGGAAGCTTCATGTTAGTGGTTTATTCAGTTAGTGCCCCAGTCTTGAATTTTTAACTATTAAGATTACATGTGAATTACGTGATGTTGCATTAGTTGTAAAATACCAATATCAGCATTATTCTGTGATGAGCTTTAAACAATGATTTTGCCTATAGATGCTAGTGTTGGCAGGGCTGAGGAGAAATTGCTCAGTTTTGTGACAGCATTGATCACTGTATCCAGCTGAAGTCCTACTGGTCTGGCAGTTGCATAGAGAATATGTTTTAGAAAAGCGTAATACAACAGAAGGCTCTAATTGCTTCTTTGGCTTTCTAACGAGGGAGAGGAGCTGTAGTTGTTTCTACCTTTCAGTAGAAAAGAAATTGATTTTTTGAATTACTGGTTCCTGGCTAGAGCACTGAGCTGTTATTAAAAATAACACCTCCCAGAGAAACCAGTTTACTTTGAAAGAGAAAGTATACTTTGATAATTAAAAGAATATACAAATGGTTTTAGCTTTTTTAAGAATAGAATAAAGAGTTAAGTATGCGAGCCCTTCTTCCTTTTCTCCCTGCACATGCATCACTTGGAGGTCTGAGTCAATTAGCACAAGGCTGTACCTGTAAAGTCAAGCTGATATGCCTAGAAAGCCAGGAGTTCAGCAACTCCTCCCAGCAAGAATTAAACACATCCATTCCTCTGCAAAGTCACTGCATTCATGTAATGAATAAAATATCAGAGCTTTTTAGACTTTTTTTCCTCTTAGTACGTCAGACAGATCACCTGCCTCTCCTGGCTGGGAGAGCAGGCCATCTGCCCTGTACCTCTGGTACCTCCACAGCCGTGTTCCAGAGACACTCGGGGTGCTCCTGGAGACTCCATTCCTGGGTACAATTCCTGATGTGCAGACAACATTTCCATGCCAGTTGGCTGAAGAAAAGCAGCAGTTTGTACTATCATTGCCTAGTTGAATGTAAACATTGCAGCATCAGCTATTGGGGGAGGACTTGGAATAAGTATGGAAAAAATAAAAGTTATACTGTAAATAGAAACTGAGTGTAGATTTTGATTACTGTGTTTTACTACATCTGCATTTAATACAAGCTCTTCCACTTATTCCATTTCAAGATACATGTTCCAGCAGCCACTAACAGTCATTTGTACTTGATTTGTGTAGATTTTTTTTTGTTTTCCCAGTACTGCAAGCTTCTAATACATAGGAAAAAATTTAAGTTGCTTGTGCATTGTGAAGAGAGAAAAAGCTCACTAAGAGCAGCTTTCCTAAGTCAATCTCTAGGAAAGAGAGTGAGATGCCTCCCTAAGAAATCAGCTGATCACTTTCCTAATAGACTCATTCCAAGTTTTCCTGGTTAGACCCTCAAGCTGAACTCAAACCAGCAATTCACTGTTGAAATTCTTTAGCTGTAGCTGCCACTCACCTCTATTCCTTCTCTGTCCCAGCAGTGCTGCTCTCTGAGCTCTCCCATCAGCATGCAGCCATGCCGAGATTCACGGTGGGTTCTAGAAAAATCCAGGAAAAGCAGATCCAGCTGGCCAGACCTGCAGAGCTCTCTACTGACAGACAAAATGAGGGGCTCTTCCACTCAGTCTCTTGCCTCCCTGATTAGGCTGTCAGTTTCAGTTATAAATAAATAGAACACACAAAGATTAAAAAATAAACTGAAATTAAACTATTCTAGATACAGCTCTGACCAGGAAAAAAAAGAAAAAAATCAGCAGGACTTCCATTCCCCAGAAGTAGAACACCAAATATGAACACCTGATGAGATTTGGGGTAACAAAGTCCATGTCTTGCTTTACTCCAGCCAGCCCTTTGCTTTTTCAAGTTGGTATGGAAGGAGGTGCCAGAGATGACAGCAGAACACATCATAAGCAGACTCTGACTAATAAGGGCAGCTGCATTTGTCTATTAAAACAAGACTTGTCTACTGAAATTCCTCAACTCAAAGACCAGGTAATTTCCATCTCAATAGAAAGGCCTGTTCTACACCTCAGGGAAGGACTGAAGTTAGGCCTCAGAGGGTAATCACAGAACAACCATCACATCTGCTAAGTTTTCATCTGTTTCTAGACCACACTGAAAATTTGCTTACACAAAGAACAATACAGGTACATTCTCAGCACTTGGTTTGGAAGACTGAAAACACCTGAACGAGGTCAAATGCACTGGTGTACCTGTTCCCCTTCCATTTGCCCTGGAACCAGGAACCCCTCCGGTGAGCTCCATCTCAAGTGCTTACAGGTCTGGCAGTCACCACAGAGGGTGCTTCTAAGCCAGGTAAAAAGGGATTCTCAACATCCTACAGGAATTCTCTGAGGCCAAGGAAACCAGATCTGTAAGTTGCCCTGTAGTTTCTTGCAACTGCTTTGCAGTTTACTCTCCCTTTCTTCCTGAAGAGGAGGCTGACAACTTGATTCCTGAAAGCACAATTTATAGGCCAGCTTCAAAGCTGTAGGTCCCTCTAAGGCTCTGGTTGGGGAATTCACATCAAAGACGATGTGCACATGTTGTTCTGATGCCAGAGAGGACGGTTGGTAGAAATCTCCATGGATTTGCTACAGTCCCCAGTACAGGGATTAAATTATGCACTGAAGCTGCCTCTGTAAACTGCAGGAGACAAAGAGAATAAGTGGCAGTGCAATATCTCATAATCAAAGCTTGGCACAGCTCTTTGCATCAGCCTCTTGGAAGCTGTCAGGGGATTAAGAGAAGGGACATGTGTCAAGGTACCCTCAACTGAAGGGACAGAGCAAAAGCTGATTTTGTTTGCTTTTAAGCCTGTCACCTCTGCACTCTTCCTGAGAAAAATACCTTAGTGCAAGAGGTGTACAGCATCATGATAGAGGGTGAGTTTCCTTAGTTTCTGCACAGCATTAAAGAGACACAACACTTGGTGATTTAACCCAAGTTGAGTTAATTTTCATGTGCAGGTGCAGAAGGAGCTCACAGTTTCTGCTATTATCTACACAAACCCAGTATCATTTATGGTGGCCATATGAGGATCCAGTGGAGAAAAATTAAAAGACAAGACTGAAAAGAACTTTAGATGCTGCCTAGGAACAAAGAACAGCAACTGGCAATAGGAAAGACAATTGTCCTGCTACCAAAACACTACCCTGAAGTCATCATTGATTCTCCTTCTTCCACTACTACCATCAACATCCCACTCCCTTGTTTAATTCTTTCACAAGGTAGTTTTTGTACTGGGACATGAAACATTCTCATTTCCCAGCTATTCTTTCTTACCTTCACTACAATTTAGGCCAAGTCCTTTCATAGAAGCATTTTGCTGCTGGGCAAGTCTATGCATTTGAGCTCTTTGCATCTTTTTACTACCTCTCATTTCCCACCACCAGGCTGCTCTCCACCCTCACCTTCAGCCTCTTACTTACACCTTGCTTGCAGATACATCTCTGCCATGATTTTTTACAATTTCACTACTCACCTTTAATTTCTTAATCTCTTCCTTCTTTTAGTGCTTCCTTATGCTACAGCTCCTGGTAAGAGGATTCAAGAAAACATCATTGTCCTTCAAGCTTACATCTGGTAACACAATTTCACCAACAGCAGCTCCAAAAAAGCTAATTCTGTTTTCTTTAGAGGCTGTTTTCCACTCTCTGTAAGGCAACCAGGAGCACTGACATGTAAATAAGAAGTCAACAGTGCTCAAATGTGCATAGACTTTCTATATGCATTTACTTTTTACACATATTCAATATTTTCTGGTTTTATTTACTTTATAATTTGCACTTGAAATCATTCCACCATCTCCCAGCAGCTTCACGGTAGCTTTTATAATCTTACCTCCCTGCTACATTTACCTGTAGTTTAACATTCCAAGTGTGGTTGTTGCACAGGATACCTCAACAGACTTGTATTAAAAATGCTCTTTAAAATTCCAGAGCTTTGAACTAAAGAAATATCTCAAGAAGTTTTCATGGAAAGTTCATTGCGGCTGGTTCAATTCAGCTGCAGTTAGATGCACCTTTTCAAATAATGGAAAAAAAAAATGTAAAGGGGTCAGACCCAATCAATACAGTTGTTCAAACAGAATTTCAGGCACTGTGATGTGAGGATTTTTTGTGCTCTTTCTTTGTACTGCTCTGCTATGAAGTAAGGTTGCTTTTGCTAGTAGAGCAATAAAAATCTTAGCCTTTTGAATACAGCCAACTAACCAATGGGAATCTTAACCAGGTGTGGAAAATATAGCAATTTTTTCATGTTTTTCTTGTGCATGGCTTTGTTCTTATAAGCATGCAGTACATGGGCACACAGACACACACAGCACAAGTAAACACTTTAAAATACCCACAGACAGACATAAATCAGAGGGGTAACATCACATCCTGCCTTCTGCATCTTCTAAGTTTTGACACTAGGTAAATCTGGTTTTTCCTTCATAGAACACCCAGAAGTTAATTGCTAAGACACCTGGGAAATAGGTGGTATCCTAGGAGGGAACAGATGCTGATATAATAAACATACATATATATTTGAAGATCTGGAAGCCAGAGCAATAAATGGTGCAGGGGGAAAAATAATGGTGTGAAGTACCAGAATGGGTTGGGAGTGTTCTGCCTTCTCAGAACAGCAATCCCTTCCTCCAAAGGCTGTGGGGAAACCAAAACCACCCTGATGGACTTTTAAGAGCTTTTTGAAATAGCAGCACACAAGCTTAGTAGCATCCTTCAGTAGCTTTTCCTTCCACACCTAAGATACTCCCCAGAAGAGAATCTCTCAGTAGTTTCCTGAAAAACCTCCTTATCTACTTCTGATGGGTTTTGTTTGTGGGGGCCTTGGTGGTGGTGGTGGTGTGTTTTTTTCTTCCCAAGTGTTCCAAAACAACCTGGATGTCTCTAAGTACTGCTTACCTGCCCAGACCTTTAAAACAAACAGCCTAATACAGATGCACAAAAACAAAAAGTGCTATAAGCTCAGCAGGATTCCTTATAGCCCAGCAATCACACAAACTTTAAAATAATAGTGAAAAACAGGGGTGGAGGCTGTTGTGCAAGTCTTACAGTAAGGTGAAAGAGGTGCCACTTACAACTATCAGGCTGTACCTTTTATAAATGCAGATGGGCAGTAAACATTTAGTAACTTCGGCTGAAGAAATTTGAAACAGCTGTACATGGGAAGAGAATTCAGCCTGCAAAATTTTTGCTTGGTATAACTTTACAAAACACTAATTAAAAACCAGCACAATCAAAAGAACTGACACTGTTTTCTAATGACTGAATTCAATTAGTCCCAAACACTTCACTGTTCAATAGGCAGAGGGGAAAAAAAGTCCACTTTCTGACCAAAATTATATTGATCTGCAAGTTAACATAATTTTTTCCAGGTTTAATATTAGAAAGTAGTTTATAGCACCCTGAAAAGAGCATGTAGATTTAAAAAAACTGAACTGAAAAATGAAATTGACCCAAACCAAACGCTGTGCATAGGAAAACTAGTCATTACTATTTAAAAACTACACATATCCTTACAAAAGATGGTCACTAAGAACAGCATATTTCACATATTCAACAAAAAAGTTTCGGAAGAAAAATTACCTTATAATTTTTTCCCCAAATATGGGATTAACTAGGGACATGACCAAAATCTCTCCATCAAGACTGGTTTTGTTGAAAATGTTAATGATGTAACTGTTTAGGGCGAAATCCTTCTTTTCCACACAAGCTTGAACGAGCAGATTTTCTGTGTGTGATCAAAGAAAAGAGAATGGACATCTGTCCCATCCTGCAGAGCAGCACTGCCTGTGCTCCCTGCCCTTCACTGCTTTGTTCTGCCCCACAAAAACAGGATGAGGACACCCTAAAGCAGCTCAGCTCCCAATTTCTGCCACTCACATCCAAAAGCCAAGGACTCACAGCCTCAAACACTCACCCTCGAGTTCATGCACTCAACACTAAGCCACAAAAACAATTTTAATTGTTTTTTTTCAGAAGAATTCAACTTCTCCAGTGCTCTCCCATCAACTTTGGTGTCTTTTGAGGGAACTGCTGAAAAGTCAAAGGCTGCCAGTGAGCTGGAACTCTGCCAGTGCCCACCATCTTCCCCTCAGCCAACACCTCACTCTTGCTATTCTAGAATAAAGACAGATTTCATCAATTGCTTAGAAAACATTTCCAAAAAAAAAAAATCAACTAATATAATAATAATAACCATAAAAATGTAAAATTGGTGTAGAGAGAGCCTGATTCAAATCCCAGTAAAATAAATGCAAAACTGGGGAACTTCAATGGGATTTGAAGCAAAGAGCAGCAAGATATGACAAAAGCACAAATGACTCTGGATTTCCAACTAGCTGGACACTGACAAGAGAGCAGACAAGACACAGGCAATAGGAGGCAGTTATGTTAATATTTTAATCTGTACATATACCATTTTCCAAACAGTTACATTTTATTTAAATTAATGTTTTCTTGCAAAATATTCATTTATGCTTTCAAAACTTTTTCATAAAGGCAAAAATAAATCATTATTTTGGCAAAAGGTTTTAAAGTTGATACTGGCAGTAACTTGAGGTAAAATAGATTGCATTAGCTAAATATATACTTTTAAGAATATTTCTGAGCATAGTGTTAATATATGATGATTTGTCTTAGAGTCTGAAACACAAAGGTCAATTCCAAGGGGGTTTTAGCTACTACTTGAATACAGGGAATAAACAAGTTAGTGGTTTCACAAAATACTGCAGAAGTATTTCTCAGTTATTCCTCATCCAGAGCTGAACTCAGCTACTAATTACATAACATTGGGAAGTTTTTGTATGTCTTGCATTCAATGCATACAGAGGGTTTTTTAAAATATAGTTGCAGTAATACATTTAGTCTTATTTTCTCCTTATTTTAACCAGCTCACCCTTTGCCCTATGTGTAAGAACAGCACAGAATTTCAAAGTTTGGCAAAGATAAGCACCAAGTGAACGTATACAGGAAATTAGCAGGTGCCACATTCCATTAGTTTTGCTGTTTCTAGGATAAATACTAGTCAGAACATCATATTGTAATGTCTATTGAAAAAATATAAGAAAAATATGTATTTACTAGCCAAATGACACATTGTCATTGTTTATTGCTTACTTCATACATTTTAATTAAAAATCAACTTCTTTCACATCTCAACTTGGAAAAAAAAAATTGTTAGCAGTTTGTTATAGAGGGGCCAGCACTACTTTTTCAAGGGCAACCTAAAAAACTGTGGATTGATACCAGCAAGTTAATCATCTGGGATCATAAAAAAGGGAGTTAAAACTGGCTTTTGTTATGGCTTTCTTGGGAAATTAGTGGTTACTAATATTTAGAAATTCAAGCTAACGGTTCTTGCAATGGATTATTTAATGGGCAAAAGGGTGGGTGATTAACTCTACAAAAATATTCAATCTGAAACACCCTTTCACCAAACCTGTCACCCATGTTAGCTCTATCCATACCCTATCAATGTGCTTCTAGGTTTGTTCAAATTTGCAGGCTTTTTTTCACAAAACTTTACGATAGGCATCTGAGCCTGAGGGGGAAGTAACAGCATCTTTTAGTATCTATGCAAGAAGTGTCTTTTAAAATGAATTCAGCCCTTGATTTAAAAAAAAAAAAAAAACCCTAAAACACATCATTCTAAAAATACATTGTCAGTATTTTACAGAGTTTATTAAAAGTGCTGTTTATTCGTATAAAAGGTGTGAACTAAACTGAAGTAAATAAAAAATGATCTGCAGCTCTCTTCATTTTCATAGAAAATTCCCCTATCATTCTCTGAATGTCTTTCCGGAAGAAGGTGTCACCATCCAAGGAGAATCTCCACAGAAAGCTGGAAAAGAATCTCCTCTGTCCGCCGCGCGGTGTCACAAAGTGGGATTTGCCTCCAGTCTCACGTCAGTGTTCACTCACTGCTTTGGCTGGTGTGAAGGAAAATAAAACATGGTTAAATATTGAAGAGAATCACCCAATGCCAAGCAGTAGGAAATTGCAGGGAACATTTTTTTAAGCCTTTTGCAGTTTGACAGATTCATACAATTCATACAGACACATTAAGCCAACAATTGTCTCATGATGCCACTGATGCTCAAGCTCCTGTGTGCCCAGCACATCACAACTACTTTCTTTCTCTGAAGAAAATGCAACTTTATATAAATATATATCTATATATTATCTATAACTGTATATCTGTGTGCATATATTTGTACAGACACATGCTAGTCATGTTTTTAAGTCAGTCTGCAGTCACAAAATGGTTGGGGTAGAAAGGGACCTCTGAAGGTCAGCCCCAGCCCCCTGCTCGAGTCTCTGGCACTGTACAATTATTTGAGTTACTCAAGCAACCCCCTTTACTACTTCATCTCTGCTTTATCTTCTTGTTCAAATTTCAGGCAATAAAATTAAGCCAGAGAAAATCAGAAAGCTAAGAATAATATAAAAGGAAAATATGGATGCCTAGCTAGTGTCTTAACTAGGGGCACACTCAGCAGTTGCATACAATATTTACACCTTTTCCTACTTCCAATTTCAAACAGGGAAATCTCTGCTAATTCTACTGAGAAGAGATACAAATACAGACGTTTCTTTGTAAGGACAAAAAAATTACCACAATTTTAATACCTGAAGTGGCAAAATAACCTAACCAGAGACAAACCCAATCTTCTGTTAACATGATCCAATGAAAGGCATGATCAAAGTCAAACACAACATTGCAGAATTAGTCACAAAGGGCCAAATTTTCAGCTCACCTCAGCTAGGACTCCGATGCCAGCTCATGTGTAGGACACCAACCCACAAAGGAAGCCCCTGCTTGTACAGGGGTGCACTTTGGATTCTCTCTTTGCATGCCCTGAGCAGCCAGCAGAGTACAGAGGGCTGCTGAAAACCTGGCCCCCTGTCACCCAGAGGACAGATATCTCCTCCCTTCACCACAGCAGGACTGAGGAAGCACCTCACCCGCAGAGCAACAGCACTGAAGACTCCACCAGCCCACGTGTTAGCTCATTAGAAGCAATATTTACAAGGACAAAAGGTTTCTGAAAAAGTAGCTGCATGCTTTCATTCGGATGGAATCTTGGTTTAGTAAAGGAGTTAAAATTTAGCAAGCCACAGCACAGGCATGATGGGATCAGACATGCTGAGAGCAGTTAGTTCTTACTTGGAAGGTGTTTAAACAAATGTGTAGTGAAATCCATTGCTTAAGGGGGAGTGAGGTGGCTGTGGTACAGAAGGTGAGGGTGCTTTGGGTGGATAGGTCAACTGCTGAGCTAGAAGTGATCACACACAGGAATTAGGCTGCACAATCAAACATTCACATCATAAATGGAGTCACCACCTGATGAGCAATGAATGAGGTGCTACACTATTGTAGTCACATGGAACACATGGTAAACAGCATTTCTACCTGCTGCTTTTTTCCACTCCTTGCATAAATTAAACAAATAAAGATCCTTATTTGCATGAGAATATGGACAACCAATCTTAAGATGAAATTTCACTGGAACATTATGAAGGGACACAACACTGACATACTTTCATCAGCCCTGCTTTTAAAGCTTCTGAAGCTCTGGACCAGCAGCTATATTTGCTAATTCAATTTCCAGACTTCACTGAGGCTGTACAGGTTTTCAGCATTTCCTTTGTTATAGGCCAGTGAGCAAAAACCAAAATAATATACATAAATATAATGTTTACAAAATTACACATATGTATAACATTTTGCTTAGTGCAGCACATGATAAAATAAACACATCTTCAGATCTCAGCTTAAAAATACAGGATAAAGAACACAATGATTACAATTATTCTTGTTTATAAATCTGAGTAATGATATAGTATTGGAAGACAATAATTGTAAAACTGAAGAAATTGAAACCTGATCTAAAATTCTACTTTTATGTTTTGGAGGGCCAAAGCACACAACATAGGAAACGACTTCTTAACATTCTTGTATTTGACTTTAATCTTCCAGATTCTTGGCATGATTTCTACTCAAAAGGTTGATTTCTTATTAGGAACAGAGTAAACTCTAAAATGCTACGGTTAGATAAATTTACAACTTATCTTAAAAGATATATATCGGCATAGTATCCTAAGATAACTGCTCATCCCTGAAAAGGCAAAGCTAAGCTTCACAGTCTTTTTCATAAACAAATCTTTGTAAAACAATTTACATAATTAGTTTGGGATTTTCAGATGTGGTCAGCTTCATCATCAAGGAGCAAATGATAAGCCATACTTCAAAAATCAAACTACAAAAAATAAGAATGTGAAGGAATCTGTAATATGAGACTAAATAAGACTGTAAAATCAGCTGTGCAAAGTGTCAAACACTTTCCTTTTTAATCATCTTAGTTCATCAGAAAACAGGAAATAGGCCATAACTAAAACACCTGAACTCTTTTCTGGTTTGTAGATTTTCTATTAAAACCAAACCACTCTGGCTTTTTTTTGGTTTGTGGTTTTTGTTTTTTTGTATGTGGGTTTTTTGTTTGTTTGTTTGGGGTTTTTTTTGTTGTTTTTTTTTAAGAATACCATGGAAGGTGTTTGCTTTTAAAGGAGTAAGAAATAACTGAAATCAAAGCAAGACATGTTTCAAGAAGTGAGTTTTTGAGGTACAAGGGTGGCAACAAAAGGCTGTACATAAATACAAAAGTTGGGAATTCCTTAAAAACTTTAGTCTTTGGCTACTGTGTTAGGGTTTCTTTAAGTGTCTGAAAGACAAAAGAGGCAGCTGCTATGCTTCACAAAGAAAATTACACTAAAACTTATCTCACAACTGACTGCAAATATTCTGAAGCAGCATTTAAACATTTCAGTGCCAATACACACTTTAATTCCTTCTCTGAGGAAACTAAAGAATTAAGAAGATTTTTGTGGCTACATATATCTAGAAAAATTTGAGGAATCACACTTTTGAGATAATTAAATATTAAAAAATTAAAAAGTATAAATAAAAAGCCTATAGTAATGAAATGTATACTAAATTCACTACACAACATTTAAAAAAAATCAAATCTATTTCAGCAGTGTAGAGTTGCTACAAGTTCAGGCACACCCAGAAGTAACTTAATTGGCCCAACAAAGGCCTTTGAGCAGGGCAGGCACTCTGCTCTTGTACTGACACAGAAGAATAATTTCAGGTACTGGCTGTGTTCATCTGGCTTTTCCCAGCAGAAGCTGAACTCAAGTGGCAAAATGCTCCACTGGCTCATACATTGTGAAAAAAATTCCCAGTCCATAACCAAAAGATTGGAGTACCTGTTACAAGGCTCTGGTCATTAGAACTGGGATCAAAGCACCTGTGGAAAAGCCCTGTTGATACACCCATGGCCTGAAGAGCCATAAGGTTATTCCTGAACTGCTCCCATGATTTTACAGTTCTGTTTTTCCGTTGTTTGGTTTAACTTTATAATGTCTGACCTCCTCAGCAAATCATTCTCTCCCTGCCAGTCAGTTAAATTACCCACAGAAACTCTCTGAAGTCTCAAGATTCCTATCTTGGAAATGCATTCCATCCCCTCAAAATGCCATTCCCCTCAGGTTCAGCTGGCACTGCACCCCTGAGTGTACAGCCACATTCAATCAACGCTGTTACTGCAGATGCACGTCACGCATCTCGATACTGCAATAATCTGTCTTTAATGGGAAGGTCTTAAGGGCTGCTGTGGCAAGAGCCATAAGTTTAAACTGACAACTTTGAATGAGAAATGTGCGTATTTTTTCTCCATCATAGTTGAAGTTTCCATTATTTCCATTCTCCACTGGAACAGTGAATGGTGCCAGTTATAAATGGCCAGTCAGACACTTGGGGAAATCACTGCTGCACGGATTACTGTGTGATACAAATCTCTTGACATTTCTTACTTATTTCAACTATAAAGCAATCAAGAGTGAAATTATCACTTTTTAGCAACATATTGCAAAGGATCCATTAATTTCCAGGCATCAAGCGGAATTCCTGCACAGCTGTCTTGCTCTGACCTCTCATCCTGGTCACCAGACAGAAACATGCCCATCCCCATTTTACAAGGTCTTTTTCAGCCTGTTCTCATACAGCTCAAGCTGCAAATGATTCCAACCTCATCTCAATCACCAGACCAGGGAACTTTTCTCTTTAAAAAAATATTTTAAATCCTCTTTTCTTGATTGTTTTTTGAAGTCACAGATCCATTTACTTTCAAAAAATGAACATAGAAGTATTTGGTTTAATGTAATTATACAGGATTAAAATGCCAATTTTTTTAGCACTATTATTTAGAGCAAGTTTCCAAGTTCTGAACGCATTGATTGTAGTGTTTTCCCCCGCTTTATCCTGTCCACTGGAGGCCAAATACTCAATGTAAATCATTAGCCCCTCTCCATTTCTTACCTACACACACTTTTCACTATTTTGAATATGAATGACTAAAACTTTCCCTTATGCCAGGAGTTCAGCAACAACCCCACACAACTTGAGAAGCAGGTAAGGAATATCTGTTATTTTGTAAATAACTAAGCATTACCTGCTACCTCCTTGCTCCTCTGAGAGGCTTCAGAAGCCAGAGCATATGAAATGGTAATGATGCGCTCCTGCTCCTGCAGCTGTGAATCTAAATCAATCGAGTTGTGTTTGTCCTGGGCAACAGTAGGCTGCAGATTGTGCATACTGGGGGGAAAGTGAAAAACAACATTAACATTTGCAAACATAAAGAATCCACCATGCAGATAAGAACGAGCTTGAATTCAGACAGCAGTTTTCAGATCTCATCTATCAAGCTCCGTATTTTATTGCGGTTCTTTAAAACAGGGTTGATGTTGTATGCAAATGCCTACAGCACACAAGGAAAAATGACAGTCACCACACGTTCAATCACAATTTCTGCATAGCCTTAAGAACATCTGAAAGTCCTTTTTTAGAAATATCCTTAATGTGCTTAAATGAAAGCACTACAAAAGCGCTATTTATTTGAAGTTGTTAGTAAAATTCCTTGCTAGTGCTCAGAGAAAAGGAAAAACCTGGTGGTCCTCAGGTTGTACCCCTTCCTAAGAGAGAGCAAGTACCTGACAAATCAAATTCTGGAAATGGAATGTTTCAGCTGACTGTGTTAGCTGTAAGTAGCTGAAAGTGTTGTTTCACAACTCCAGTTCTCTGGCCACAACAAAATTGCTCTCATGCTGACTTTTCTTCTGCTTTTGGCCAGCTTTGTGCCTTTTCTTCCTCCTCACTCTCATCTACAAGTTGTTTGGTAAGGACTTAGTACTGTTTTTGGACTCTCTAAACAAGAAAATGGACATATACAAAATTCATAAGTATGTCTTCTACCTTGTTTTAAAAAGCAGCTCTAAGTATGCCCTAAGTAAGCTCTAAGTATAAATTCTGAGTGCATTTTCTCAAAGCTACAAGTTGCATTCAGGTAACAGAAATAAAGATTGTTGTACGATGTTAGTTCTCAATGTTCAACATGAGCCCCTGTGTAAGATTTGGAAAAAACCCCTAAAACCTAACCTGGATTTAGTAAGAATATTCTTTATCTTTTCTGCTTTACGCTGCCTTGCTGCCAGTTCTTCTGTAGAAAGAGGCTCCTCTGGCTCCAGTTCAACATAACGTTCTGGAATTACAACCTTCTCAGGTTTTGACAACTGTAGAAAGAAAGCAAGCATCGAGTTTTCAGTAACAAAGACTTGAAAGAAATTGAGATAAATCCTCCTCAATGAGAGAACACAGTGAAAAGAATAAAGCATGGATTTTCACAGTCAGTACATGTACCTGACGCTTGACACTTCTTCTGGATATCTAGCTGATGCCCTTTCAACAGTGTTCCCTCTGATTCTTTTTACTTCAGAAGATAGATTGAACAAATATTTAAAGGGATTACAGAAGAAGTCAGAATCAACAGAAAACCTTTCTTCAGCTCAGGCTTAGAGCCCAAAATAGGACACTGCCTAAAGCTCTTAGAGCAGAAAGAAGCAACCACTCTGAAACTGACTGGACAACCTGAGATATCAGTGTCATGATAGTTGTGTCATGCCAGCCAGAACTTCCTACATCTGAAAGGAAATATCACTGAAAGTTGTAACCCAGGGTGTCATTCTTTTGAGACTGGATCATCTGTGAACAGCAGAGGGGAATAAAAGGCAAACAGAAATACACTACACTGTGCAATTGTAAAAACACATTGCATAAATTCTGTAGACTGAAAATTTTAATATGACTGCACAAAAGCTAGAAACAATTTTTTACTAGGATAAATTACTTTGTGGGAACTTTTCACTCCTCCCAATGAAAATACAGTTTACAAACTTTGAAAATCAATTCTCATCATACAGAACAGACTGCTTTTGAAAACAAAAATAGAGGATGCATGAATAAATGGAAATCAAGCAAAGGAGAACTATTTTTTTCTTCTTCTTATCAGAATTTTGTTAAAACACTCATGAGGCAATGAGTTTTCAAAATCTGAAGTTTTCAATGAAAATAACCCTGAATTTTTTCATCACTGACCTTGGTTCATGCTAATTCAATGGATTATGTAAAGTGGCCTGACCTAACCCCCAGTGCTTAGGCTCAGTAATTCACAGGAAATCTCATGCCAAGAGCACACACTGGCACACTCAACCATATTAAAATCACAGCCTCAAGTTTTTAGACTTTCTTATCGGGAAACCCAAAGCCAATACTTCCAGAAAAATCCTCATTTTTCCAATACACTTGCCTACTTTTGAATCCAACTCCTCTCTGAAGGTCTAGATATAGACATATATACACCTTTTTTTTTAAATGTGTATCTCTATCTCCATACTGTATCAAACCTATATTAGCTCATCCCGTCACCTTCAGAATAACAAACCTCTTAAATCATTGCATGAGTTGATGGATTTTCTTAAAGACAGAACTGCATGTGCTTCCTTCTGAGGCACAGAGGTACCTCAAACACAGAAGTGCCTGCCAGGTGAAGAGAAGGCCCACATGAAATGGAAAAGGACAACAAGGCCAGGTTGGATGGAGCTCTGGTGCAGTGGAAGGTGTCCCAGCCCATGGCAGGAGGCTGGAATTAGATCATCTTTAAAGTCCCTTCCAACACAAATGTATGATTCTAACGTGGGTAAACTGAGAAAAAAGCATTCCACTCAGAGCTTCAGACCTACTTCAGTTACTCTGAAGCAGGACAGAAATGCCTATGAGCAAAAATGTCTCCCATTCAAGGCTCAAAGGAAGTACAAAGTGATACCCATAGCCCCAGAGGCCTTCTGGAAAAGAAAAATGAATACCAGAATGCAACAAGGAAAGGCAGAAGAACAGAAGTTATTTTCTGTTTCTGAACTTTACAGAAGCACTGTATTTTCTGTAAAAATTATACAAAGATTAACTGAAAGATAAATTCATTCATAGAGTTCAACAGATAACGACTCACAGAGTAAACCATTCACAAATATCTCTGTCTGTAAAATGATACTCTGCCAACAGCTTTCAGAAGAGTACAGGTGCTTACCAGTCTAATTACCATTAATAGTTGTACTGGTTTGCCATCTCCCATGGCATTTAACACAGCACAAGGTAGCCCCTGCAGCCTTTCCTCTTGCTGTGTTCTCTCCTTCCCACCAGATGGCTCAATCGCATTTCAAACTGGCATTTCCTCCCTTACTGGAGCTGAGCAAAGACCTCTTGTGTGCCCAGAACATCGACCAAGTCATTCCTAAAGCTGACAGAAATATGTTTTCTGCTCAAGCCCAAATAAAGCAGAGCTTCCTCTCTCTATCATCATTTGCCAGTCAACATGAAAATTAGCGAGGTAACTCTGGGGAACTAACTCGTCCTTCTTTCCTGCTTCTCATTATGTTGTCTTCTCGTCTTTTTTTCCCAATTTACAGAACTTACCCTAACTTAATCGCTCTTCCCTTTAAAGCCTGAGATATATATTTAAAAGACTAGAGCCAACTTCTCAATTTCTTCTTTCTACAAAAGCACAACATGAACACAAACCTTACAAAGGTGCCAGGTCATAAATTTTCAGTACCCAAAAGAGTCCTTTTAGTTCAAACTTCCAGCGAACTTTCAAAAGAAAAGATGAGAATTCACTGCCTAAAACTTAGAAAAGTTAAGGTTTTGGGACAGAGGATAGGAGGCAAAAGATTGTGAGTGTTACCTCTCTGCTGATATCTAAATCATAGTCTTGAGGCTCCAGGTCTGTCTCTGTCACTGTTACTGGCTGAACTTTTAACCATTCATTTTCATCCTTGTCTTCTCCACGAATTGCCCTCTCAAGTAACTGCAAATCAAATTCTTGCTCTCGTTTCCACTGGTAATAGATACAAAACAATTAACAGCATTCAACCATACTGCCAAACTCACCATACAGCAATGCACAATACTACTGCAGCAAAAGCTACCCTGCTGAAAGAATCAGCAGGGCAAACCCCTGAAGTGACAACAGAAAGAAAATAAAACTGCATTTCTCGGTATATAAGGGTGGGAGTTTTGATCTCTAGCCGTGCTCTGAGGAATTCAGAGTATTGTTTAATTTTACATGTTCAGCAGTATTAGATTCTAAGAAATTTATTAATCCCAATTATATATTTGCTGATTAACACAGGCACATGGAAAAACACTTTTGGAATCACAGGTGTCACCACCAGTGAGCCTACAGGCTGGCAGAGTAGTCCTTGGCATTGTAAAGAGGCAGTGCTGTGTGGTTCTGGATGATTACACAGAAAGGCTATTTACAGTGCTGGTTGAGAATCACAACTTGAAAATTTTATGTATCTTTTTTAGAATAATACCTACTGCTTAAAACTGATAATATATTATGTATTACCAGTAACTTGTCTTGAATTTTAAAAAATTTACTTTTAAGCTATTCAGACTTGACTAAAAGCAGTCTAGCTACCTGCAAAAGTTTTCCACACAGTCTTTAAAACACAAATATTTAGCAATGTAAATCAGAACTATTTAATATTTATTGATATTTAAATTTAGTATATTTAAACTAAGCTTTTAGGTATTCTAATATTATAGAGTACCTGAAAGCACTGCATAGTAGTCCCTACACAGCTACACACAATACAGTTACATATAAACTCACACTTAAGGACACTACCAATAACTTTTTGTTCAAAAAATTAAGTTCAGTTGTAGCATCATTCCATCCAGTAGGTGTGAGCAACTTTACCATACATGATATGAAAAGCAGTAGAAAAAAAGACAGGACAAAACCAACAACAACAACAAAATTATCTCCTCAAGGTTCTGAGGCAATCAACAGGAAAATGTGCCACTTCTACGTTTCAGAAAAATACCTCCAGTATTTCTGGTACAAATCTTGGACTTGTTTTGGAAGAAGTTTGAACTCCACATGAAGTCCTTAGACTTCATTATGTCACTTGCATTAATAAATCTAATTGAAACCTATTCATGCACAAGCTCTCAGTATTCACTCAGAAGATAAGTATCTTCCATGTATATTAAAAAGTTAAGTAGGTAAGAGGCAATTATATCTCAAAAATTAATACATTACAGAATTCAACAGAGAAAAGATGATTTTTCTCATATGAGTACTCCAAACTCATCCTTCTACTCATATTAGAACCAGGCCTGATTGAGATAGTATATTTTAAATACACAGTATCATTTCCAAGTTGTTGTTATCTAACAGGTAAGAAAAACATCAAACCATTCTTATGAAGCAGTTCTTTTATTGGCTTTGATGTTGCAACTTTTACATTAAAAAGGCATTGTATATAACAAACGAATTCATGAACTGTGATCAATACTTAAAGTGTCATCCTACACTTGAGAGCTGACCAATTAAAATTTAGAATTACACATACAATGTATGTTTAAAGCAAATGTTACACACTGAGCAGCACTTCAATTATACATTTAACTGTTTGCCATTGTGGCTGCTAAATAATTGTAATGCTGTAAGTAATTGTGCTATCAAACATGCTTTTGCGTATCAAAGCCCCATAGGTACAAGAGATGACCTCTACAAAACACTACTAGGGCTGAAAAACTCTATTTTAATTCTTTACAGCAAGAAAAAGACCAAGATGGCACCCAAATTTATAAATAAAGTGTTTGCCACAAATGTTAATAATAAGTGTTATGAAAGCGTTTCAATTCAACTTGTGCATGTTATGTGAGTCAGAAAACATAAGAAGCTCAGATTTATTTCTTCCAATTAAAGTACGAAAGTAACAGTGGTACTATAGTACTACAATTCCCAAACATTATGCACTGTCTTTAAAAAATTAGTGATTGCAAAACAGAAGACAAAACAGATGAATGTCTCCAAGCAGTGCAGTTGTATTTACTGGGGAAGTAAATACAAATAACTGGCTGCAAATTAGTGCTACAGAACAGTGGGAATGAAAAGCTGATTATAAAGTTTTTTCAATGCCAGCAATTGACACACATGTACTAAATGCAATTAAGCCTGGTAAAAATTGAGTAGTCCAGTTAGAAATTTTAAAGTAGCTACAAAATTCTGCAAATTAAAAACAAGCAAACAAAAAAAAAAATAAAAAGAGGCATTAGGTATGATGAGTGACAAATTTAAAAGCAAGAGATCTTGTGCAATGAATTAGGTAAAACAATGTGATCATTCTAAAGCTCTAGTGGACCAAATAAAAAAATAAATTAAAAGACCACAGCATAAGTGCAATTACAGTACAATCCTGGTTTAGCACCAAGTGAGCAACTGGGTAACTTCACCAATCAGAATTGCTTTGGTTAGTATCCAAAATGTATCATTATAAACTTCTCATCTGCACAGCATTTACTCTCAGAAAGCAACAAAAATACTTTTCTTTAGCAGCCTAAATTTCAGCCTTATTAGAATATTCTACATTTTGAGCTTTAAAGAAGAATTTGTATCAATTAGAATACATTAGCTCTCACATAAATTCCTAATCAGCACGATTAGATTTTAAAACTGATTATCCATTTATCATCTTTTTTAAAAAGAACAAACACCACCTTGGTCTGATATTACCACCGACTATCTTGCAGGATAACTTATGAATTAAAAGGAAAAACACCCATGGTGAGAAACAACATTCTAAAAGGCCCATTCCATTATGAAGCAGTTTTAAAACTGTACAAGCTTCTGTCACTTTCTAAATACAATTCCAAGGGAAAAACAAAAATCATGGCTCTGAAATCACCCCAATACACTGGCATCTCCACTCATCACTAACCTCTGACCAACTTACCTGCTGAACCTGCTACAGTTACCATAACCATGAGTAAAAAACATCATCTGTTCCTCACACTCTCGAACTCATTTGATACCACAGAACACTAATTTAATCAGACTAGAAGCATCACACACGCTCAAGTGAAAGTGCTTGCCGGGAGGGGAAGGAGGAAAAAAAAAAAAAAAAAGAATAAATCCAAAGATATTTTTAGTTTAGTCCTTTTAAGGCATATCTAACATACTGAGCCAACGTCTGCAGACACGGGCCTGATGAAAGAGCGAGATGAAACAGGCTGCCTTTCTCCTTGGCTAAGAGTCCTCTTGCGTTCCCGCACTAACGCCTTCTGATGTCTCTTCATTCTTTCTAGCTGCTCCTCTGCACTCATCTTGCCTCTTTGGTGGTCTCCAGAGTATAAACGTTCCAAGGCACTCTTTGGTCTCTCCTGGAGAAGTCACAAGGCACACAAAACACATGTTGTAATTAATACTTTATAAGAAGTATACAAAAAAAAATGAACTCCTTCTCCTATCTCATTACTAAATTTTGTTCTACTAACTTTGCATTTCTTTGTATATACTCTCTCAACTCTGTATTTCCTATTAGTAGTGCTGATTTTTGGTTCTAAATCTTGTTTTATAAATTTATTTGAAATGCAGTAAGTTGTTCGTCTGTTTTCCAGTTCATTTAAGAAAATGAAGAATCGGAGACTTTGTTAGATCATAGCTCTTGCTCCTCCCCCAGGCTACTGCAATCCCACTTCCTGCTACACAAAATATACTCTGGGCTTAACTATTTCAAGCAGTTCAGACATTTGCCTTCAGAAGTTTATGCAAAACTTACCTTGGACCTATCCCTTCGAAGTGTTGCAAACGATGAAATGGTAGATGACTGGTGCAATCTGGAAGTTGATCCAGACAAACCTTTATAAGGAAAAAGAGAATCCCTTAAAATCAAATGACAGACAAAATAAGAAAAGTATCTGTTTTGTTAAATTTTATTATATTGTTTCTGTGGCATTCTGGTCACTATCTGAGCACACATTTTTCAATCAGATGATCATAAGAGGCATGAAATTTCATTTTAGCCAAACACAATGCACTTCAGGTCGCTACTGATCTAAAGTCAGAAAAATCTATAATAATTTAGAAGCTTATATAAAATGTGGGATAGGTTGAACTCAGCTGTACAAGAGTAGATAGCACAAATAATCGCATCTATTAAGAAAATAAAACATTAACACTCACAGTTAGAAATGAAGATATAAGCAAATGGCTAAGAAATCATTTGCTTTTGGCCCATATATCATCTTTATCCCCATCTCCAAAACAGTTACAGGACAATAGCACAGTGGGGATGGAGTGTCAAGTCAGACATAATGTCTGGAGCACTGCTGTCATATACTTTATCAGTTACATTTTAATGGCAATATAGGTGTTTTAAAAATACTTGGACTTTGCAAAAGATAGTACAGAACTTATGAGGAAAAATAACTTTGAATATAAGAGATATTCTAATGGCCAGTTCCATGTTTTGCTATGGGGTTTTTTACACCTTCTATATTAAGTTGCTTTGTCAAAGGCTGATTGTCTGCAACACCACCATTAAAATGCACAAAATTTCTGAACTTCCACTGAATAGTTAATTTAAAAACAGTGATCTGGTGATTAAGATCATCTCAAGGAAACCCTACAAGAGAAAAGCTCCTATACAGACAGTACTGTTAGGGATCAATTCCATAGATTCCTGGCTTACCACGGGTAGGCAATGTCTGGTATCCACTGTCAGGACTTATTAAAGCACTGGAAGGGTGGCTGAGGTCACCCCCTACCATTGCCAGTTCTGGTTCACTCATGTATGACCGCAGCTCCACCTATACGGAAAAATACTCATCAGCTCAAGTGAAATCATAGACAGCAAGTTTTAATAATCCTAAAGCTTTGTTTCTGGGTTGCTACATCTCTCTCTGCCATTATTATATAGCATGCATCATTAGTATTGTGATGCCATTATTATTGCCTTGCCATTCTAGACCATGCTTACTTTATTAAAGGTCCATGTATTTTACAGACAAGAATAACATATTTTATTCAAGGTTCCCATATCTTTGAAGAGCAGGGGTAGAGGAGTGTGAGAGCTCACCCTGTAATCTCCATTTACATACTGGCCGAGCTCTCGGTCTCTCTTTCTCTCGTCTGACTGGCGCTTCAGGCCCCGCACCGAGGTGTGTCTGATGACAGTGGCTTCTCTGGGGAGGGGTGGGACAGCTGGTGGCTGATCCTCAGGGCTGTACAGCTGAGGGAGAGGAGGTCTGGGAGGTGCTTCATCTTCCTGGAACAGGAAAGCACAGGGATTTGGCAAAGAGCATGAAAACAGTCTGGCAGAAACTGCAAAATAAAGGTCAGTGCATTATATTGTGACTGCTTCAGTGTGCTCTCCTCTGTCCACACCAGAAGCTTGAGGCTTTAAAGCCCACGCAAGACCCAAGAAATCAACCACAAAGCATTTCCAAGGAAGGCTCTGAATATTAATACGTTCTAAACCAGTCTATGGCCACTGCACAATAGGCTCCACATGTATTGTGCTGGAAGTGCTGCTGCTGAGCTCCAACACAAACACCACTGCTGTACCTCCATGGCGTGCACTTCCCACCCACGACACTCCCACTGCTCCTGACAGAAGGGAAATGGAAACACTGCTGCAGGAATCCCACAAGAGCAGTACTTACAACCTTTGGCTTGAGCTTGACTGGTGACTGAAGAGGTGGCTCGATTTTTTTCAGCTGCTGTGCTTGGTGCTGTGTCCTGGTCTGGAAATAAGGCTGTGGGTACAGCCGGACCTCCAGAGGGGATTTCACTGGACTGCGTGGAGGGCTCTGTGGGATGGACAGTTTGCTCTCCACAGCAGCAAGGGAAGTTGGTAAGGAAGGCACTGAAGACTGAGAAAATGAAGGCACTGTTTTTCTCTCTAGGGCAGAAATAGACAAAAACATTTCTTGATGATGATCCAGCGAGTCTTTCAGGCCAAAAATGAAACCACACGGTTCGGTATCATCCCGTAAAATATTCCCAGTGGAGGGCAGTGGGAGCAAAGAAAGGAGAAGCCTGGGAGTTACATGAAATCAGTCCATAAACTGCATCTGGCCCCATGCCACAGATCCTTAAGCTGCCTACAGATCTAGACCATCTCAGAACTATTTTATCTCTGTATGTGAGAGGTGAGTTCTGCAGTAGGCGTTAACAGTCTCTTGCTACCCCACCACATCAGGTCCTGTCTTTGAAATGTAATAAAACCACTGCAGCGCAGACCACACACACTTTGCTTTCCTCCCTTCCAGAGCTGATGTTGCTCTGCCCACCAAACACCTGCCTGAACAGGGAGGGGAAAGGCAACTGCAGCAAGAGCAGCTGGGCTGCACCCAAGGGAAAAAAAAAAAAAAACAACAAAAACAAACAATAAACCCAGAGAAAAAACACAGAGAAAAGCTTCTGGACAGGATGCAGAACAGATACTACACTGGCAAGGGCCTGGCACCTGACAGAAACCCCTTCTGCAACTTGAAGAATGTAGCCCATTATGGTTATTGTTTTTCCCTTCTTTTTATGGCTTGTTACATTTTAGAACCATTGGTATGTGAAAACAAATTAAAAAAACCTTTCTGTCACCTCAGGCAAGAAACACCAAGTTTATGCCCTCAATCAACAGAGATTTCTGACACATCCAGTAGCAGAATTAACTGGATTTTCTGCAGCAGAACAAACTTCCAGATTATTTGCAGAGGCTCAAAGACTCAGCTGCATTGGTAATTTTTTTTTTTTTTTTTACTATATTCCCCTTACCTGGATTCTTTATAGAGTCTACTATGGTTTTGTAGTTTGCTTTATTTGCACTCAAGCCAGCTGTAACATCTTCAATTCTCCACAAGTCTTTTTGTATTTGTGTTTTCTCCTGTTGTTTGTAGTGAAAGAAAAAAAAATAATCAATGCCTCAGTTTTAATTTATTATGGGCCTTTCCTTCTTTTGATATCACCAAACTACAACTAAAGAACTTACATGAAATCTTAGCAGTTTAGAAATTAGTTAAATAATTATTTTAAAATAAAAATTAATAAATACAAAACACCAACAAACATATATTGTCCATAAAATTTATTAGAGCATTTTCTGACTCTTGGAAGACTTCCTATAGAAGACAGGGTAAAAGAGACAAGTTTTTATTTTTCTACAATATTGTTCAGACTACAAAAATACAGTTTAATGTTCTACATAAAATTAGTTTCCAGAACCTTTTAATTTGAACTTTGTTCTTAAATCCTATACCTACCAAATTTAAGACTGCTAAAGCAACCTTAAAAGACATCTCAATACTTTTAGGGGAAATATCCAGTATTTAAAAAGCAGAAAATCAAACTCAGAATTGCTGACAATTTTAATTTCTGCTTATATTTGAGCTGTTAGGCCTACTGGCCATGATGTATTACAGGTTAAAACAATACACTGCTGCTGCTCCAGGACTTGGTCTCATCTTGCATCCTATTTGCTTTACCAAGGCTTTTTTCCAGGAGGAAAGAAAGAAAGGGAAGCTTTGTCTACAGACTGAGCTGCATCACAGCCTGGCTCCTGAAGCCACCATTTCAGTCACTCCAATCATCTTAAATAGCTGCTGTCATCTAATTCATTAAAGCCTGGTAACACAGATTTCAAAAATTTGCATCAAGAATAAACTTAGTAAAACCAATACCATTAAAGAAAGTGAAGGCAGTGAAACACTCAAGAATTGCTCACAAACTGCTCAAGAACTCCAGAAATTCATCACTTGCCATGAGCTGCAAAATAGCTACTAATTAATCCTATAAGGCTGAGGGTGGAAAAAAACTTCAGTAAAAGCTGTTACACCTCATAGAGCTAAGGAAGGCATATAAATTGCTTTCCACTTTCTGTCTTAAATCAGGAAATATGTTCAGCCAGGTTACAGATCAGCAAACAGGGTGCCAAGAACACAAACATTTAAATGATGGAGAATGTTATTTGCCTGTAGTAAACTCACTCGATAGATAGGACACATTTTGAAAGATTGTCAGGACACAAACTATAAATTTGCACATTTCATTTCATTTTTCTGAGATTAATCATACTACAAGGAACCAAATGATGGATTTACAACAATCAAGCCTCAGAACTGGTGAAAAAAACCCACTATGTTGCACTGAAAATCCTGCTTCTGAAACCACTCAAAATGTTTGATTAGTCAATGTAAAAAAGCCAGATCTTTTAATATTATTTCTTCCCATTACTTAAATATTGATGTGAAGAGAATATTTTAGATCTAAAATGGACCCAGGCTGAACGATAAGCAGATTAATTAATTTTAAAATTATGAAAGACAAGATTTCTGTTTACAGAGGGGTATAAATAAACTGTATTGGCAAGCAGAAAGAGGTGACTTGGAGAGAAAATTTTATTTCTCTAACTTCCTTCAAACAGAAACATAATTTAGACTGACAAAGCCAGAGGAGAAAGACATACCAACTAAGAAGTTATCACCGAAAAAGTAACCCATCTCAGTTAAATTCAGCATGCCCAGATCCCCCCCCCCAACCCTTCAGCAAAAGACAACTGAAACTGCATTCTAAAAAGCAAGATTTACTCTGACCAAGCTGCTTAAACATTTAGGTTTTAACCTCTTAATTAATGCTACATAGAAACAACATCAGCAGTCTCCTACAGCAACTTGAGCCTGCAAATTTACTGAATTTTTAATAATATTCCACGAAGACTGCGTTTTTTTTAAAATACAGTATATATTAATTTAGTCCTATTGGAAAGTGCTAGATAAACAATCTTGAATCTACACGCCCTTGGGCAGAGATAAAAAAAAATTCTAACTATTATGGGTACTTCAATTGAGACTTCTTTGAAGGAATATAGTTTTTTAGAATATTCAGTACTTTCTGAAAAAATCAGTTCCCCTTAGAATCTCCAAAATAGGTATTCAGAAACATTTTTTTTAAAACTTAGCCAAACATATCTGTGCATACTATATGTATAGATATATAAAAGTATACACACATACAACTGATAATGTGCTTATGGCTGTGTGTGTATTTATAATTAATCACTTATGTGATACGAGATGATAATCAAACAGAATTAACATTTTTTTTCTGTGCAAACCACACTCCCTTCCATATGTATTGGTGAATCCCATGCCACACACTCAGTATTTTAAGCATGTTTAACACCTAACTGGAAATTTTATCTCAAAGTAGTCTTAAAAGGTGTATTTTGTTTAAATGTGTAATTTGCCTCTGTTAAACTAAGTAATTTCATACAAGGACCACTTTATTCTACTATTCCCTTGGGATTTTATTTAAAATATATTCTACAGCTGAGCTCAATTACATATTCTGACTCCAGAAACTGAATCACTTCCCCACATCCCAAAATGAAAAGTAAATTAAAATGTACTTTCAAGATTGATGCAATCAAAAAAGGTTTTACAACTCTTGCTTTGATACTAACATTTGTTCATTAATAGTGAAAATAAACAGGCTTCAAATTATATCTGATCAGATACTTAATGCAAGCAAGCTAAAAAACTTAACTAGTGAGTTCTTTTGGTCCAGGATATTTGGAAAAGTAGACTAAGACTTGAGAAAAATGTATACATTAACAGTGTTCCTTGTGTTCAGCTCACACTAAGGAAAAATTATCCAGTATTCCCTGAGAATAAAGTCACCAGCTGTAAGCAGGTATGTAGAAATAATCTGGTATTCCACATCCATTTCAGCAAAGAAAATAACTGAGCTTCAAACAAAGCTTCTTTTTAAAATTTGAAACTGAATAATTGATTTAAAACTGGGATGCCTTTCAATTACTGATGGCTGTTAAACACTTATTCCACTTCACAAAACAATCTGCAGAGATAAATCTTCCATAACTAGAAGAACATGACAAAGAACAAGTAATGACAATAACAACCAGTGACTGATGCTCTTAAAAATGGATAAAGAAGCCAACAATGTCAGATCAAATAAATGGAAGGCTAAGAAGTCCTGCACAGTCTTATAAATTGAATAGGTTATCAATGTCAAGATGTCAGCACGTAATAAAAACGTAATAAAATAATGACAAATTTGCATAGACAACTTCTGGGAAACTGTGGCACTACTGCATGTGTGCTGCAAGACAATGCAGTGGTTTTCTCACTGCACAGCCACGCTGCCACACAGTGCCTGAACTCTGCAAGCCAAATTACATGACAGCTGAACACACTGCAAAAATGGCAGAGAAAATTTCTCTTATGAAATGGTAACTTGAAGCTCAGACTAAACCATCCCCTAAGTGTTTACAGTGTCTGGAAATGGACTCACCTGAGATAACAATGAACTGTTCATCTGCTCCTGTAAGGCTTTTTTCAGCTGGCTCACATCCTTCTCTAATTTCAGATACTCATTCCAGGCATTTTCCATCTCCTGTTAACAGAAGGAATACTCTAACACTGTGCTAACTTCAAAACCACTTTCTCCATCCTCTAATTGAGCACCAAAGAGTTTTGAAGTTACTGTTCTATTACAAAAAGAAGTAAAGAATCCATTTTAGTCCACATTGTTGCTTAGACTTGATTATACACCTGAAAACCCCTCATAGCTTGCACAATCAAGTCAAGAACCTGTAGTTAAAAACCTCTGGCTAGCTTCCTGACACAACACCATATTGGCATGTAACACAATCCCTGCACCAGCACAGCCCTTTTTCCAGTGACTTGCTATTCATGCCCACAAATACATTTTACATGCTGAGTGTGGAAGTCACACATTTTCTACAGACACAAACTGACTAGATACATTTAAATAATACTGTCATTTTAGTGATCACACCTTACTACAGGGAAGGTGTTCATGCAATTCTGGAAACAGTCTTACAAAGAGCTAGTCTCATATTCATGAAAAGACAGTAATAACAGAGTGAAACCAACACTAAATTACATTTGAATTTATTAAGTTATAATATGAACGGTAAATTTTTACTGAAATATCAACAGATTTTCCCAACTCCTTTTAACCTGGAAAAACATCCTGGAATCACATTTATATTTCCAAAGGACTGCTGAAAGACTTGCAATTTAAGACCCCTTAATATATAAAGACATTGAAAAGGTTAGGTGTTTTTGTTTGGGGGCATGGAAGGCAGTCATTGAAAAAGAGAGCTGGAGAGATTGTTTAATTTTTTTGGTCCAGTTTAGTATCCTGTACCTTAACCAAAACTCTTTAGAACAGGTCTTAATTTTCCTATTCAATGATCAACACAGTTTTAGTCTAACTGGGATTTTAATTCTGGTTTTCTGGAAGCAACCAAACACATGTACCGTTGAGACTTTGGATATTTCAGCCCGAATATGTATAAGGTCCTCTTGCAAAAGTCTCTGCTGGTAAGATATTTTTTCTGCATGTTGTGGTTGGTCTTTGTACTGATCCATCTGCCTGTGCAAAACCTCCAGAACAGACTCCAGCTGATCCTAACAAAGAAGACAGCAGTAAGTTTACAACATTAACATGGAAATTTATGCATCTACTGGCAGGAATATGAAAGGTGTTTTCCATGCCCCAAGTCTTCCCTACAAACCAACAGAGGTTAGGATTGGCCTCCTGTTTTGGAGACTCACACGCAAACAGAAACTGCAAGAGCCTTAATTACCTATTGTATCCAAAATTATCTGATATTTTCTATTAAATCTTCCCATTAAGCAGCCAAAACCGTTGAAAACACAAAGCAGTGAGAGGGGAATTTTTCTGTTTACCCTCTGTACGAAAGTGTAATTTACAGTTTCAGAAGAATTCCCTTAAGCAGCATAGAACTGTGACAGCCCTACCACAGCCCAGCATGAGCTGTTTGTTTAAGGCAGGTTCTCCTTCACTGCTGTGGCTCAAAAAGTCATGTGAGGGTTTAAAATATTGTCTAAAACATGAAACAGACCCAATTAATTTAATCAGGAGTAAATAATATGCAATTAATTTTGCACAGTAGCTCTTCCACAGGATCCACCTGAACAGTACTTTCATTTTAGGATATATACATTTTTTAAATTATTATTTTTACAATCACCTCAGTTTATTGACAGCTATAGCTCATAGGAAGCGAAGTAGATGAGTTTAAAATATTCCCTTTCAAAAACATGTTTTCTCAGAATGGGTACTCAACTCTGAAATAAAACCCAATTTTTGTTATCATAGAAGTATATACACAATACACTGCAATCAGCATCCATTAATTCAATTTATTGTACTTCACGATTAGATAAAAGTTTCTGTTTTACTAACCCTTTTTAACCTACTTACTTTATTTTCCTTAAGGGCTCTTATTTTGTCCTCCAAGTCCTGCAGAATTCTGTCCTGCTCACACAAAACACTCAGTTTCACCTGGAAATGAAATCACACACATACATACGGTTAGATTCTAAAAACCAAGCAGAAAAGTATCCCCTTGTAATATTTCACCCCAATGAGCATAATAATGACCACATGACTGTACAAAAGAAACAGATCAGTGCAAGAGGTGCTGCAGTGGTGTTTGATACTTACATCAATATCACTTTCTGCAACCTTGACAGGCTTTGCACTTCTTTCTTTCAATGTGTCACGACCCGTCATCTAAGAGGAACAGATTTTCAAAATGTAAGAAATTCATAGCAAACTAAGACCTAATGATGCTTCAGCAGTGAAAAGAAAACTTTTGTTAAATATTCACTTTTATTAAGAAAAAATAAATTGGATACAAGTACTTTCAAATCTGGCTTTAGTTTTTGAGAAGTTCAACAAAAGGGATTACTAGTTACATTAGGCTATTTAGTAACTCTTCCAGCAGCTTGGAATTCTGTACAAAACAGCATAATCCCACCTGTCTCTGGTTACAAAAGACCTTTTCCTGCAAGATCTAGTAGTTTTAACTGTTCTGCTCTAATAGCTTTCTTGAAGCCAAAGGAATGGAATTGTTCATTTAAATGCATGGTTGCAACAATAGCAGCATTCACGAATGACTAAAAATACAACTTTTGGCAAGTGTTTCACCCCACAAAGGACAGTATCTTCCTCAGCAGAGGATGGATTTTACTAAAGACAGACTGCTATAAAAATGCCATAGTGGAATTAAATGTAATTAATCTATTTTGACGTGGCTGCCACGTACCAAATCTCTCACTCCATAAATCACTGGTTTCATATTCTGTTTCTGGTGAGATTATCTTCTCACATAACACAGTTTTAGAATCAGTACCAAAACAACACTCAATTGTACTTCCAACATTCACATCAACCTTAAGAACTAAGGCATGTCTGTATCTGTAGAAATGTTTATTTCCACTGCCTACACGGGACCCTCTTTGTGAATAAATGAGGCAAAGAAAAGAGCAATAAAATAAAGCTCATAATAATACATTTCTTAAAAGCCTTAAAATCTAATTATTTAATATCACCTCTTTGGAACACTTTTAAAGATTCATTAGAGCAAATATTATCTTACCACAGGACCACTTGGTGATTAGTAGTATTCATATACAGCATATGCTTTTTCATATACAGGCAAAAGTCTATGAAGAAAGATTCACCTCAATATTGTCTTCACTAATAAAGCAGGAGAGATTTTGATACAAAAGCTGAAGTTGTTTGCTTTTTTTAGTGAGGCAAGAGGGGTATAAACAGGCAGGGGTTTTTTTACCAACTGGCAATCTCCAGACTTAAAGCTACATATTCTACTTATTAACCTCACAGTCACCTACAGCATCATGTTAGCTTTTTAAAAGTAATTAAATTTTACCCACAGTGAGGTAAATATCATATCATCTTCTCTCCTCCAGTGGCAGGCTCCATTTAAAGATTTCTCATGTACTTTTGAGTGGTTAAATATTACTTCTGCACCACCAAAATCAATAGTATTTATTGCTTCTAGAACTTTTCAAATTTTTTTCAACAATTACATATTATATAGAAGAAAAAATTGTCTTTCAAAATGATGATTTAAATTATTTAAATGCTAAATCCTATAGATAATTGTAACAATTAATTAAATATAAACATAAAATACCAGCATATCAAAAGTAATAATTCTGCATATTTAATTACCTGCAAGCTAAGACAATGCAAAAGCCTTTTTCAAAGCAATGGAATTAACACAAAAACAAGCCTACAGAATTTGGGGATACTTTAAATTACATAATCAGAACTGTAAGGAATTTGTCAACTATCAAGCAGTGAACATGACAGCATAATGAGGATTAAGCATGCTTTCACATTTTCCAAATTCCACACAGGAGTCACTACTTGACACATTCATTTTCAAAACATGATAAAATGAAACCAAACACTGAGGGGTCAGCCATAATTCCGCATACAGACTCCAAAAGAGGGAGAAAAAAAAGGGAATTAGAAATAAAATCTTACAGAAAGCACTACTGTGCACCAAAAGACACCTGTAAAAGCCAGAACACTGACTGCTACTTGAAAAAGCGATGGGATGAGCACGTTTCAATGCAAGCAGTCTTACATGTATACTGGATAGTAACCCTTGTGCTGAGTTCTTTAGCACTTTGTAAATCATGTTGATCAGAGGTCCATTATTTTCTATCTGTTTCAAACAAAAGTTTAGTCATAGCTTGTTACAGACGTCAAGATTTAAACCCCCAAACCTCACAACTCAAAACTCCGCAAGCAGCAGCGATCACACACTCCCAGGGCACACCTAAGCACTCTGCAGTGAATTGCTCAGTCACAATTCCACACTGAAAAGTTCTATTTCGAAACCTCTAAGATCGATCTATGCAGAAATAATGGATTTAGTGAAAAAAAAAAGCGTAACTCCAATTCCAAAATGTCCTAATTGGAGTTGTTTAATCAGGGTGGGCCTAATTCAAAGCCCAGTGTAGTCAAAAGAGATACTCAAACTAATTGGCTTTTTTTAAGTGTCTTAAATGGAAGATTACATACATGACCTGGGAATTTGCTGTTACTAAAATCTGTATCATTTGCTTCCTTTCATGCAGCGTACTCTTCTTTTTCCTTGTATCACAAATCAAAGCATTGCTACATTTAGTGGCACAGCACAAACGTAACCAATACAGGGACACCTTCTCCAGTTTCACGTGTGCTCCTTAATCTCTCAGCAAACTGACCTGAAATTTTACATTTCTGGACCATGACTGAAAGAAGGTGATTAAGAAATGCCTATTTTGAAATTTTACATTTCATTCCTTTGGAAACACATTTGACATTTTGAGTGTCAAGATTTTCAAAAGGGAACCAGCTGGCATCAAGAAGTACCAGGTGCCCCCGTACATTTCTCTTTCTGGCTGCTTTTGTTAGGTGCTACAGGCAGTAGGAAGGCACAAGGGGAGCTCTAAGAGACCGAATACCTCCTCGTGCTCCAGACTGCAACAAATTAATCTGGACAGAATCCACCAAAAAGTTAAGAAACTCCCCTCCCCCCCAAGAATTTTGATAAGTGTATCTCATTGTCAGAAGCTTGACCTGTGGTGACTTCAACTGTGAAAATCATTGTGTTTTATAATGGAAAAAACATTCAGATTATTAATAATTTCTCACCTTGTAGGACTTTTTAAATTGTATTTTGTTGTAAAATTCACCTGATGGCTTGGGCTGTAGTCACATTTGGCAAAGCCATAAATAAACCAAGGACAAGGCTTAAAATGAAATGTGTCCAACCAATTTTAAATTTGTATATTAATGATTCCAACAGTTTACATATTTGATCATTTAGACTACACACAGGTCACCTGTATTATATGCTAAATACATATATGGTTCTATAGCAATATTTTCCATTTATATATTTGGTCATATATTCAGGAATTCAAAGATCAGATGAAATTGAAATACACATCCCCACAGGCGCAATCAGCTCACAGGCAACACCCCATGGCATCAGTGAGCTCTGTACATGCAAACCAGACAGACAACAAGGTGTCAAACTTCCCTTCACCTTGACTTTCAGGAACATCACGTGATTTATACATGGCAAGGCATCCATCCTACAACCCACAGAAAGTGGCAAACTACTTTGCTAAGCAGAACAATTATATCTTTCTACTGGGTTTTTTTTTCCTTCAAAACCTGATATTAAGAACTCTAGATTTGCTTTCAAATTGCCAATCAAGTGTACCAGACACAGAAGTCATTTAGACAGATGATAGGACCCTCAGTGTCATATTTAATTCTTTTTTTTAAAGAAATACCTCCTAACATTACTTGATCAGATTCTCTCTATGGATGGATGGATGAATGGGTGCATTTGAAATCTTTTAACTGTAATAACATGAAAACAATGACAGTGATAATTAATCACATTTCCACAAGAACATATGGCACATTATATAAATAAAGGAAAAGTCAGTCTAAGAAGATTTAAAGGGGAAAAGCTAGATTAAAAGAACACAAGTTTTAACTTAGATGTGTTGACTGCATATTGCTACTAATGCTACAGCAGAGAAACATTTTCCATCTGTTTGTTATCTGATTTCCCTATACCCCATATATCATCCATCTCAGTACCAGTAACACAAATTGTTCTTAAAAACTAAAGCAACCATATTTTCTGAGTTTTCACTTTAATTGAAAGTAGTAGTTTTCACTACTAAGCAGACACTCAATATTCTAAGCACAACACAGGCAAAAGACAGTTTCCATCTCAGACTAGAAAGGTACTTTAAAATTTTCAGGTACAAACATGATACAAAAAAGACAACTGTGTTGGAAAAAAAAAATGAAGTAGACTCATCTAACATCTTACCTTAAGATCCAAATACTCCAGATCCTTTTTCAACTGGATGTAAGTGTCATCCGCCTTCAGGCAAGTACATAGGGAAAAAACAGTGCAATATATTTGAATGTTTGGAACCATTTCAGAATAGTTGAATTTGCTATATACAAGAAAACATGGAAGAGAGAACAAAATAACACAGTAGGAGCACATAAAAAAGCACATTTGCTCCACCAGCATCTTGCTATTTACAGCTAAAAAATGGGCAAAATACTTCCCAAGAGTATTACTGCCTCATTACCCCCTGCTCCAAACACTTACATTTTTGTTTCCACCCCTAACAGGACACAGAACTACCTGAAAAAATACATGTTCAAAAGCTATTCTTTCCAAGCTCAATTTCCACTGACTAGCCCTTCACTGAAAAAGTTACAGTGGTGTGACTGAATGTCAGAAGTAACTAGAAGACATCATATAATATATCACTAGAATGCTTTTGATCACAATTCATATGCATTTTAAGATATCAATTCCTTTACTTAGGGAAAGTATGAAATAAGTGTTGGGAATAAAATTCTGAAAAATATCTCACTTATATGATTAGACAATCCATTTTGTCTTTTAAGTAACAGCATTCAAGTTGATTCTTATTTTTCATTGCCTCACCTGTAATTGCTATCAGCTTAATTTTATAGTTACACTCATCTAGCAACATCTTTATTACAGTCCCTTCAAGGAAAACATGCACAGAAGTCATAACAAAGTTATTTCTCCCCTCTTGAAAGGGGATATTTGCAATAAAAAATAAAGTTGAACTGTTGCAAATGTGCTACTTGTAGTTAGCCAAAATGCCCAGAACTTCCTAGAATTTTAACTGCTATTCTGTCAGCATTTCATATCCTGGGTGCAATTAACTTCAGAATAAAAGAAAAACACAACTATACCTTTTCTCAAGTTTTGAGCCAATGAGAATGTGTAGTTAGAAAAAGAAAAGAAAAACCCTTTATGCCATAAAATCAATAGATCACACTTGCATTTCTTTAGAGGTGCTCACTTACAATTCTTGTCAGATCAGCTTGTAAGACTGGCTGAGGACTTGACCAGAAAGTCTGCCCATTTTTGGAGAAATCCCTGTTATTACCACCCATCTTAGTGCAATTGTTCTGTAGGTGAGGTACTCGGGAAACGAAACTTTTTCAATTCAAAAAAATCACTTTGGTTTTGGGCCAAAGCCTTCACCAATTCCAAGAAGAGTCACCAGATTTTATTCCCAGGTGGCTCCATTTTTTGAGGCTCTAATACAAACCGGAGAGCTCTGTGAGTACATTTCTGTTTGATTTCGCATTTACAAGTTTCATAACACCTGTGCAATCAAGAGCACCACAGATGATCCAAGACGCTCCTGAGCTTTTATGAACCAAAGTTCACCTGCAGAACTGACACAGTTACAAGCTCATATGAATGTACAGACTGGCTGATGCATTTCAATTTGCAGGTGATGCAGCACGTGGCACAGGGAGCCAACCCCACCATGAAAGCAGCACAAAGAGATGGTTTTGCTTTAGAATGAACTTATACGGTATTTTAACCCACATTTCTGAAGATGCAGCATTTTCAGAAATAGTATAAATACACAGTATAAAAAGGAAGTAGGCACTTTGAAACAGATGCACTGGCGCCCTGTAACTTAAAAATGCTCATCTTCTATAGCAAATACAGTAAGCAAAGAAAAAACGCAAACGACCTGGGCACTGTAGAATATCAAAGAATGGGCAAGGAAGCACAGACCCAAGCATGCCACTAAAGAAGCATTTGCAGAGTCACAAAATGTCACAGATGAGCCACGCAGCAGCTGACCTGATAGGTGGAATTAGTTGGCAAGTGCTGCAGTAACTGAGCGATTGTGTAATTTCTTATACTAGCCAACTTAGCCTGATGTCTCCTTAATCGAATGAGAAGCAATGTTAGCTCTTCAGGCTGCAGGTATTTAGACACATTGTAAAGAGGAAATTAGCAGTCTTCAGGGAGAGGAACTATAATTACATTTTTCACCTCAGTGCCCAGAAAGCAGTTACTTGACATGATTAAGCAATTATTTAATTAACTCTGCATTTGGTCAAACAAACATAATAAAACTTGAATCCTGTAATAACAGAAAGCTCACCCCTGCTCACATTGCAGATAAAGGCAAAAGTCCTATAGGCTTTACTGGGCTAAGATTAAGTTCTCATTCGAGTTATTTATGCTTCAACTAATAGAGTTAAGATTAAAGACTATGGATTTTAAAACCTGGCTGCTCTAGTGGGAGGACCCAAGAGGAGCCGTGCTCTGCACTTACCGACTTGCCGTGCAAGCTGGGCGCGCTCACCGTGTGTGTCATGTAGCCCATGGCAGGCATGGAGCGACGATCCAGGTGCGTGGAGCTCTGCAAGAAGCCACAGCCACAGGGTAAGGACTGTGTCAAGTGCCAGCTGTGTTGCATGCCATCGAAAATTCAGTCTGCAGCTCTGCCACAGATTTTCTATTTGAATTCGTGACGTGCTTAGATCGGGGTAACACTCACTGGGCAGACCAATCCTTTGATGATTAAAAATTTATGAATGAACAAACACGAATTCAGCGCCTGTGATGCTGGGCAGAGATTGTGGCAGCATGAGATGCTTCAGCAGAATGCGCAAGGTAGCTTCCAGCAAATTTTTTAAAAGTTCATGAAGTTATCCCCCCCACCCAACATCTCCCAGAAAAAGGTTTGGTTGGATGAAGCCTTCCCACAGCAGGCTTGTACTGCACATAGTAACAACCATGAATGCTCTCTTTTAGCCAGGGAACACAAAGCTACTGACATGACTGACACCTTGTGGCAATGGCTTCCATCAATACCAAGGGGGTTTTTTAATAACCATCCTTGATCTGCCCCTTTCTGCTTACCATAAGAAAGCCTACTGCACACTCATTCTTCCATCTTTCTCTTAAAGCCAAAGTTCTATGGGTTCTTCAAGGCAGACTAAATGTCTCGGTTATTTTTATTCCTGTCTCTGAACTTCACTGAATTTGCCTCGCCTGCCTTGTTTTTTTGCTTTTTTTAGTGCAACTGGTTGGAATTTAATAAAGCGGTACAGGGAGAATGGAGTATCATGGATTTATGCAGACACATTTAAATGTAGAATGACACTGTGAGCTTACATAAAAAAATGAGCATTTTTCTCTACAAACTTTCTCAGAAGTTCCACAGAGAAGTTTTCATTATGAGGAACTGTGTTTCCCAATATTAGTAAAGCCAAGATGCCATAAAAAGAGCTTAAAATTTCTGCAGTTCCACTGCACAGGAAAAGAAAAGACTGTTGTACATGCCTTTTTAAAGATGTAATGGTCCTTCAACTTACATGTGGAGAAACCACTGTGTGGTACAATATAATCAGGAGTTACAAACATTAGTTTCCAGTTCTGCAAATCACTAGACTATTTCACCCTCTGACAGAATATGATAAATCTATAAATGCTGAAAGACATACAACAGCTACACCACATATACACTAGATAAAAAAATCTAAACTGTGCATGAGCTGAAGCCTAAAGTCATGGTCCATGATCCACACTGGGTATCTGGATTTTCAAGTCTCTCTCTTTGCAAATACTTTTCTTATCAGAGTCCATGGCTGAGGTCAAAGAATTAAGTGAATAATAGCAATATCAATTATTCCAGATCTACCACGACAAGTCAATCCTCCATTGATTCAACACAAATTTCCCCAAATTCCTTAATCAAGGAGAGCATTTAGAGTACTGAATAGGGAAACCTCTGTCACCTCTGGATAAAAGGGTACAAAAGTCCCTACAAAACAATCCCATACTGAAACTATTCAGAAAGTTGGAGCTTCAGACCAACACGACTTGAATTTGGCTAGCCTAATGTTAAAGGCTCTGCAATGGACCTAAAATATTAATATATGTATTAATATATGTAATAATAATAATAATATTGGCTTTGCCATAACTAAAACCAGAATCAGCTGTATGACTAACTACAACAGCAAAACATGTAGAGAAAGCAGGCACTGCTTTGAAACACAAAGCTACAAGCAAAAATAAATAATCAAGAAAGATTACATCCTGCTGAGTTTTATATTCTTGCCTTCATACTCTCTACATTAAAAAAAACTACCATCTGTATATTTCAAACATGTAAGATATGCCTTCCTGTTTTTTACTAAAAGTATTCCACACTATGTGATGTGCCACCAATTTTCCTTTCCCAACCAACAAAAGTTAATAAATCTGATCAGAATGGCAAGAGCTTGAGGAGAAAATTATTCCTTGTATTAGCTTTTACAACTTACATGATCTTTTCTACACAAGGAAGGATGCAATGAACCACGACTAAGTAAACCCACCATGTGTGACACCACGTGCAGAATGGCTGGTAATCAGTTAAACAGACACCAACCTTTACAGCACGATTCCGAATCTTCCTGGGCGATCCAGCAAGAGGAACATCCACAGTCTGTCTCTCATCAGTTGGTTTAACCGTGAGCCTTTCTGCAGGAGTATGTGGTCTCCGTGGGAGAAAGTTTTTTGGAGGTCCAGGTGGAGGAATATCAGATGGAGAGGGTGGAACAGATATCGATCGCGGAACATCTAATGAGCTTTTTGACTTAGCACGATCAATGAAGTCTGAAGAACCTACGTAAAGGGGGGCCGTGGGGCTGCCATGTTTGAACTGCTGTCTCTGCTGCCACTCATACAGCTGCCAAACAGTTCCATCCTTATTTGCTTTCCTCTCCTCCTGGGACATCTTCAAGTGGCTGACACGATCTTGTGCATATTTGTAGTCACTCGGCAAATTGCGGTTTGGTGGTGGTGAGCTCCCTGAAGGCTGCCTGGTATTCTTTGGCAAAGTGTGATAGTTTTCAGAAAAAGGAGGATTGGGACCCTGACGTGTAAGAGTCTGATCAGAAGTGAGGCTGTAAAAAAAAAAAAAAAAGGGAAGAAAATTTTAACACACACTGATGAGTGGGTGTGACTAATAAAAAACACCTCTAATGACATAAGCAGAGGAGCTACAAGACATGTAACAGACATTTTAACAGAACTTACAGAAATATTAACAAAGCAATATTAATGACATCTATCCTGCACACAAATACTACACTGTATAAATACAGGATTTTAATTTAGTGTTTAACCTAGGATGAACTAATAGAAACAAACTTAAGGAACAGCAGTATTACGTACTCAAAGAAAAAAGAAAGTTAAGAACATGAAGAACGGGATTATCGTCATGTATATCAAGTGAGTCTGTAAATTTAAAATACTCCTTTTCACAGAAAGCGTGCTCACCACTAGGTGGTGCAGTTTACGAAAACAAACGCATGTTCAATATAAATATCTTTAAAAGCAAGAAGAAATCTCACCAATCCCAGAACATCTCGGATAGTTTTTGTTCATATGAATGAAGCAAAAAGAAAGAAAATGGTAAGAAACTGCTCAAAGTCCGCAGGTCTGTATGATTTATTTCCACCTAATGCTACTGGTTCTACTGATTCGAGCAACATGAGACTTTTTACAACAAAGGTCATTGACAAATTAGAATATAAAAAGAACTATTATGTCCTGGCTTTAATACTGCACCCATAAAACACTTAAGCTGTAAAAACCAGATATTTTAGTAGGTAGTGTTAAGACAGAATTGGTAAAAGTTTTCATTAAGTCTAGTTAGCTCCCTCTCCTGCTTTGAAGACAGAATCTTTCAGTAGCCTCATGCATAAGAGCCTGCCTGTCTAATTTCTGATTGTTCAGTCAAATATCTGCGAGTTTTGTACTTGCAGTCATTTGCCCATTGATTCAGAATCTCCAAAGAGAAAACCATTCTGCCAGGCTTGCTACAAAGCATCAACACAAAAAACCCCAAAATTAAAAAAAACAACCCAGCACAAAACCACACAAACAAAGGAACTCCAAGCATGTTTTCATCACTTCACTCAATAAGTTCCACTCCGCGTGAGAGGGAGACCTCATGGTTTGGAAAATGCAGGAATTCCACATGAAAAGGCCAGGATGGAAAAGAACATCTTTGTTCAGCATCCAAGAATAACTTAATCAAGGAGGAAAGAATTGCTACCAGCAACTGCTGCTCAGTAGATGCCACCATCCCTTTTTAGTTGCAGGATTTGACAGTTGGGCTGCCTTGAAATATGGGTACTCTCAAGAGGATACAAAATTCCTCATGCCAGCAAGTAGAATAACTGCCCTGCACTGCCTGGAGGGTTACAAACCTGTAAAGGCTCTGATCCCTCATACCACAAAATCTTGATGTTACCTCGAATTTCTGAATGAAGGTTAAGGCAGGGAGACAGTATGAATACACAAAGATCAGCATACAGCGGTCGTGGATCCTCTTTTAATTCTTTAATTCATTGCATTATGTGCACTTTTAATGTCCTGTACTTGGCTGCCAATTTTTTCCACAGGAAAATATGTGGTAGAAAGTTGGTAGAAATGTATTTCCTCTAGACAGCAATAAGAACCAAGAATGCTGGAAGCAGATAATGCTTCAAAAGGACATCTGAGTCAGGCATGAAGCTAAAAGATTCCTTTGGTGATTTCTCTGTGGAAAAACAGGGAAGGGAGACGTGACCACTCCTATACCCCAATTTTGTGGAGACCTCATGAAGGCATAAGCAAACTATCAGATCTTGCAAACCACCTGTGTGTGATTATTTTCTAACTGGACATTAAAAGGCAGAATATTGAGATCAGCTGGAATTGATGGCAGTCAATGAAGCCACCAGGGCTGGCAGCTTTAGGAGCAAAACCAACCTGAAAACAAAGACAACATGAGTTTTGTTGGGGGCAAGGGGCGTCATGCCTTCCTTCTAGAAAAGGATGAGTTTTTCTGAGAAGAACTAAAAACTGTTATTTTAAAAGCAGTACATGGAACAGCTGATATGAGCCAGTTTCATGGAATACTTCAACCTGCTATAAAAAGAGAACAAAGTTGAATGTGGATAACATTGCACAGGGGAAGTCACATTCAGAGCTGAACTTCGGAGGCAACTGCCTACATATAGACACACACTATGTTTTCTCAGTATCTGAAGTAGGGAGAAAGCTCAAGCTGAGATGACAGTCTTTAAGCTGGTGGCACCTCTACCACACAAGGTTTGAGATGCTTAGAGATAATTTGCATAATATAAAAATAGGCTGTCACATGAACTTCTAGGTAAAGAACCTTGTCCCAAATGGCTCAAATTAGTCCACAATGGACTATTGCTTTCTTGGAGGTTAAGAGCAAAAGTGAGCAAAAGCAGCTGTTCTTGAGAATCTCCCTCATTTGAATGCTGAGGTATAAAGGACATAAAAAAGAAAACAGACATTAAAGAGTGCATAAATGGCCTGATGTCATATTATATGACCATTGGCCATGAAAACCTTCAGGGTCTGCAGTGAGAAGCAATCACACAGAAGATATTGTAAGAAGAGAAGATAGATGTTCAAAAGACAAGTACTATTATTAGAAACACTGTGGCCATTCATGGGAAGGCACAGAAGCTAACAAAGGCAAGTAATGTTTTTTTCCTTAAGCAAATCAGGAAGGAACAGAAAGTTCTGCATAACAAGAAAGATTTTAACACCATTTACAAGGAAGGAAGTATCTCAACATGACTGCATCTAGTGAGGAAATATTAAGCTTAATTGGATTTATATATTTCTAAAATGCAAGTAAAGTGTTAGAAACAGCAAATTCTTCATAATTATGCACTAAGTTTATACAGGCACTGGAACCAAATCAAAACCTAACAATTTCTGAACAGCTGCCATTTGATGGTCCTGACCTTGATCTTTAATTACTAAAACCCAAAAACTCCTGAAAGCCTCCTTTCAAACTTTCTTCCAGTTCTTGAGATCTCTCCGAAAGGCTGACATGAATCTTACCAAAGCAGATATTCCCATCTGCTGAGAACAGAGAGGGATTAGATGGCTACCCTGGATGTCACTGGAGTGCAGCTGAGAGGTCACTAAGAGAGGTGGGTCTCCAAAGTGACATCTAACATTTACAACTCAGCAATGGGAGTGCTCCATTAAAAAGGGAAGTAAACCATCTATTTGAAAGGTCTGAAGATCTATATAAAAGGTGCCATCCCTACAAGCAGTCATATGAACAACTTCAGTATTTGTGTGAACCCTTTAGCTGAAAGAGTTCTTTCTTGTCATAGTCAACTTGCTGGCAGGCACTGCATCTGTACACACCTGAGCCAGGAAACAAATAAAAACTGTACTCATTCTGTGTTCAAGAATTATCCAGCTTTCTGAATCCTCAGAGGTTCTCTATTTGTGACATTTCAGCTGGAATATCCATCAACATGGAGCTTTAACAAATTAAGTGATCTACTACTACTTAGTAAAATCAAAACGGAATGTCAATCAAATTATCATCTCTAGCTTAAATTTCTACACCGTGCAACCAGGAAGATATTTGACAAGTAACATTCCACTTCTATCCATCGTTTAACAACACTGCAGCAACCTCAGCAGGCTCAGAGAAGGTGCCATTTAAAAGATGACTCCGTTAATCTTAGGGAAGGTAACATGCAATTTATTCTGAATGCAGAGAATATAATGGCATTTGTCGGGAAAAGGCAAAGAAAACAAGGTCAACTGAGCCAAAATAGACATTTTTAGAGATATGCATATGTAGATATAGAGCTATATCTAGAAATAGCTATACATAGACATACACATATATATATATATCTATCTGTCTTTATTTTCACTGAATACTTAGCAGCTCCAGCTGAGGAAGCTGGTTTCTTCTAGAACAAAGCCTGGCTTCTAGAACAACACTGTCTTAACACTGCACCTGATACACGCCCCTAAAGTCAATTTACTGGGAAGAGTAATTTGGAAGAAAACCATACTTATTTAGCTATTAGTCAATCCTGTCACTGCCAGGACTTCTGATGTAAAAAACATCAACAGAAGCTTTTTAAGCATTAGCTCATTCCTTCAATCAGTTTCTGTATTATTTCAGGCAAATCAATGTGTGCAATAAGAACTAACTCACCAACTACTTTTTTTTCATTAAACTCATATTCTTTTGGGAAGTCCTGGTTCATATCCAAGCAAAAAAGATGGAAGTTAATTGACTCTAGCAGTCTAAAAGAATATTAAATAATATGAAAAAGTAAAAAAGCTTCTTCAAGGGTAATCACAAAAATAAAAGAGCAGAAGAATGGACTTCCACACAAAATTAGGAAGCCTTCCACACAAAATTAGAAAGACTTCAATGTCTTACTGGCTCCGAATTGACAAACATTAGCTTTAGAAAGAATTTTTAAAATTCACAAAATGTTTTCTCCATCCTAAAAACCACATGCCAATGTCTCTTGTTTGTTTATACTATAATTAGATTTGAGCAGATTTATAAAACACTAATTCAGTAGAATAAGCATATTTCAAAAATCCTCACAAGTAGCATCAAGCCCAACTGTTTTTCCTACCACTTGACACAAGGTGACATTCTGAACAGACACACATATTCATCACTTCATTTCTCCAACTGGTACTTAATCTGACTTTGAAAGCAAAAAAATTATGAGATTTTCAAACTACAAAAGCATTCCAGTCTGCATTTCACCTATTGGTGCTATTAATGTACCATTAGGGACTGAAAATGGAAAAGAGAATCCCAGAGACCATCCTAGGATGTCTTCATTAACTAAATGAATATGTGGAGACTTTGAATATGTGATACATACACTGTGACTCTGAGTGCAGTGAGCTGATATAGAGGAGTGAAAGGATGTTTGGAACAGGAATAGAAGAAAGAAGGAAAGTAATGAGCATTCTTTACTTTTTGAAGTGAAAAACAATTACCTGTAACTTATATTGTGTAATTGTTTATGAATAAGAGGTAACTGGGGGTTGCACTTCACTTTCTGGCTCTTCCAAATTTAAGCAAATTTTAAGTTTTAAGCATCCGCAGTGATTAAAAGAAGGAAAATAAAATAGCATGCTAATGTCACTTATTCTGTTCGCAATACTGCGACAACATGAAAGAGATTTGATTAACCAATCCCACATTGGCTTTCCCAGGAGATAAATCTCTGAAAAATACCATTCTGCACTGAAGGAAAAAGTAAGTCTTCTTACATTTTCCTTCACACATTTTCCTTTAATTTAAGAAAATGCCACTTGGCCATCTAGTTAAATACGGGCCTATTACTAACCTTTTTGTGTCTCCTTTCTGGACTTTTACCCAGTGCTCCACTTGAGCCATGTTACTTTTCCTTTGAAACTGCTTATCTGGATTTGTTCTGGGAACAAACCCTCTTTTATATGAGCCAGTACCATTCTGCTCCACCAGGCCAGCACTCATACTTAATGAACTAGGAAGCGTTCCATTCTTCTCAGCTGGCTGAGGCTGAGCTACTTGGGACCACGATGCATTCCTCAAGTCTGGAAATAATGAATCAGCTTCTGTCAATGCGTGCTTAGCCTTTCCCTTTTTGGTTTCCAGAGTTTCTCTTCTGTGGATGTAACGCTCCTCCTCCTCCTTTTCTCTTCTTATCTCTTCACGCTTATCGTATCCAAGCATTTCTGCTGATTTCTGGTAACTTTCTTTTGTGTCTGTAATCTCTGCCTTCACACACTCTTTGCAGGCATCCACATGATTGACCTGGGGAACAGCTTGCTGATCCACTTTTTCAGTTTCCCTGAAAACAAAATGGGTGTCAGTAATGTGCACTGTTTAATTGTGGAAAGTTGGTGTGGTCGTGTTGCTCTTTTACAATGGATAACCACAAAATCACTGTCTGCAGACTCTGATAAATTTTACATGTTACTATAAATATGCTCAGCAAAACTCAGCTGCTCTCCCAATCAGACAAAAGTTACCTTTATTGTGCTGTCAAGGAAGCAGAAATTACTTACATACATCTGTAAAAATGACTAAAAATATTAGTATTGTATGAGAGAAGTGTTTGGCATTACATTATGTACAAAAAAGCTGTAAATAAAAAAAATCTTCCCATCCTAGGAAGCCAAAAAAACAAAACTATAAGCTGCCAACAGCTCATAAAAAAAAATTTTCAGATCTTTGTAGATGCCTCAGGGACTAGTCACTTCTGGCCAAGAGGACAGATCAGTATCTACTTTTAAAGCAGTACTATTTCCCAGGGAAATTCTATTGGGGAGCTACTCCTGAAGAAAAAAGTGCTCCATGCTGCAGTGCATACTAGTTTACTTATTTACCTTATTGTCAAAATAATACCAGAAATCTTGATATTCAATTTGAACACGCTATAAAATATCTGAGGATTCTGAAAGTTTCATGTTGCTTTTGACATGCAACATACTTCATTTGCAATTTTCTTCATCTCCTTATAACAATAAGCTTCTCAAGAACTTTTGTTCTCACAAAATGTAATGGGTTCTCACTGATGTCAGAGTAGCACCCCATCTCTGAAACTAAGTTCAGCTTCTTTAAAGCTTTACGGAAAGTAAATTCATAAAGTAAAAAATGCCATGATGAAATTGTTTTCATTTCAGTCTAATTAGAAAAGAATAGTCTACTTAGGAGCAAAGACATTAGATCAATACTTCTAATGTGCCAGACTTTCCCAATTTTTCTTTCAATTATTTCTGTCCTTACAAAGAAGATAGAGGTACCAGGTTGTTTCTTGAAATTTAAATTAAATCTACAAAGTCTTAACACAATATCATATAGAATGTAAAGCTCTGGAAGAGGTGCTGATCCCTTGCTTATATTTGAGTGGCCAGAAGAAATGAGTGTGAGATACTCAGAGAAACTGCACCACAACATTTCAACCCTCACAGTGGCCAAAGCAGGGCTGTCTCACAGAGCAGTGTATTCCTTCACGTGGAGGAGTAGGGAAACAATCACATTCCAAAGCCAAAACATCAATATGGCTACATCAATTTACAGAAAATGAAAAAATCTGGAAGCACATTTTGGCACAGCTGAGTTTATTCGTTATCAGTTTCATACCTGCATAAATTAATTGATGTCCATTAATCCATTATGCACTTACGATTTACCAGTTTTTAGCACTCTTATTCCCCTTCAATCCTAGTTCTAAACACTCATTTGAAACAACTCTTTAAACTTCTGTTCTTTCTCTTCTACTTCTATCTCCCAAAGGCTGCCAACTGGCTGTGGCAGGTGTATGAATCTGCCCACAGAAACTGGAACTTTTTACCCGAAATTTCCTAAAATAATATATATAGAGAAATTAATCCTGGTCACTAGATGTGGGCACAAAACTTGCATGCATACTCAAATACTGAACACCAGGTTTTCTTAATTAATACCAGTTAACTATTTTGCAACAGAATTAAAAATAATTAAAGAGAAAATAAATTAAAAATAAAGGAAATAAATTAAAAATAATTTTAAAGAATTCTTTCTTTAAAATACAAAAGAGTTTTATGTACATATCTACAAACAGCAGTGTCAGATACCACCATGGGTGCGATATATTTAAGATATTAAATTTTTCTAAGATCGTAAGCGTTTTTTTATGCAAGATATTAATTTTTTTTTAAAAGCTTTTGAGTAGAACTTGCCTCTTCAGTGAGGAGCGTGTCTGCATGAGAGCAGCCTGGTTCATAGCCCGGATCCAGGCATTCATATCCTCCTGGGTGTCAGCACTGAAGTAGTACGTCCTCATCCCTGTGTGCTCTGCCTGAGAGCCAATGACAGAATTCTTGTTATAAATATATGCCCTCATACCTGTATGAACAGCCTGGAAGAAAAAAGAAGAAATAAAAGTCAGACAGCTCTTTCACTGTTTCCCCCCAAAAATTAACTTGAAAACAACTTTTCCTGGACTGCTTATTGAGTTTGGGGTGAATTATCACGCTGCCACAATGGGCTGTAAAGGCAGTAAACTCAAAAGGCACACCAAGTTTTACTGAAATTCTTCTGCCTCTTTCTAGAAGCTGAAAATCCAGAGCTTCTGATTTTCACAGTGGGAAATTTCAGCTTTTCTTTTTCTTTTAATTGATACATTTCATTTGCCACAAACACTATACTAATCAATTTGAAGAAATCCCTATACTGAACAAATTTAAGGAATTCTCAATGAGATGTGCATCAGCAAGTCAATTTTCCCAGCTCATTTAATAAAGAAATTTATTCAGACAAAACACAGCCAAAAATCTTACCTTTTAAGCAATTAAACTGCTAATTCAAGAATTGATTATAATGCATGTTAACATCTTTTGGTTAAAGCATGCACTTGAACTTGAACATGTATTAGCTGCAAAGTCACAAGACGTACTGATAAAAGTTAGTAATACTGATGGAATTATCACAGCACATCAAATACTGACAATTATCTCTGCACACTAAAATACACCATGAAATTCCACTGCAAACCAAAGGTACTGGGCAATTTCTCCACAAATATATTCAATATTCAAATTGATTCAATATGGAATACCTTGCTAACTCTAGGCTAGTTGAATTTAATCAAATCTCATCCATATTTGTATTAGCAACAGTATAAATATTACCAAATCATCTAAACAGTTTAGCAGGGAGAGATTACTCTCCTTACTTTCCAAAAAAAAACTGAATACAGTATATTCTGCTTGAAAGCTCTTGTAATGATATTAAAATAATAATATTAAAATAAGTAATTTAAACTTATTTTTATAACACTAAGCCTGCTATCACACTCAAAAACTAATAGCATTAAATACTGCTGACATGGGGTTTTTTAAAAAGAAAAATCATTATACCAAAATTTTAATTTGGCTACTTCTGTTTTTAAAGGGTAAATGTATTCTGTAAATCCTGCCTAAATTATTGATCTTTTTATATTGATAAAATCCTCTCCCCATTGTTAGCCTAAATCAAATTTTTAAAAAATTATTGTAGAGGCAATCATAGATGGCTTCAGAAATAAAAGTTTTGACAAAACGCAGGCTATTTAATCCAGTGCAGCCCTTCCTGAACATTCTAACTTCAGTTGTTTACCTAGAATTTCCCAAATTACCATGATCTCAGAGACTTGTATCAACAACTCCAAAGAGCAAAATATGTGCTTGCTATTACAGTGCTTTTAAGTTCTGTGCAAAATTTCCTCCCTTCCCATGGCAGGCTGTTCCCCTGAATGTGTGAAACGTGGCCTTTCCCTTCTGTGCCTCAAGCAAGGAAGCCTGAGCTTGTTTTGAAAACTGGAGACTGAAGTAGAACAGCCAGCTAGAAAAAGGAGGAGGAGGAGGAGAAGGAAGAGAAGGAAAAGGTTACATAAAGAAGTCAAGACTCTCTCCTGCTCAGAAGCGTCTCCACTTCCCAAAAGCATTGGCCATAAAGGGAATACAAGGTGGTTTCTTCTCAATTCCCACATTAGATTACCACCTGAACACAGGAAAACAGGACTTACACATATTAAACAACAGATCTGATCAATCACATATTTAGAAATCAAAGGACTTTATTCATGTTTGCTTTGTTGAGTTCTTTGGTTTTTCTTTGTTGTATTGGGGGTTCTCTTTTTTTCTCCATTTTCAGAACACGAGAATGCTCAACGCAAACATGATTTAGAAGCATTAATTCATTATAATTTACAGTTACCATCCAGTGTATGAAGAGACCAAAACCTGGCAGCTCCAGATATAAAGGAAAATGGTGACTTTGGTGTGAGACCTTATGACTACAGAGTCCCTTCACAGAGCAGGTTGATCCCACAGAAGGTGTTAAAATGCAGAAGTGAATCAATTCCTGCAGCAAAGCAGACTATGCATGTCCCACTGCAGATGATGCAGTAGGACCCAACCATTCACTGGTTTTATACTTGCTTTAAAAACCCAGAATTTTAGGGAACTATCTGCAGAGACTGCATACCACACCAAGAAATTGATTTAACAGGTGTTTTAATTGACCTGTACACCCTGATCAACATAACCCACCTGTGTTTTAGGTTTCTCTTTGAACACAGCTGCAAGCACTGCAGGTGAAAACAGTATCAAAATGCAAACTGTGCTGCACCACTCTCTCTTGAGAGATTGAAGCTCTCACAGCCACAAACATTCCCAGCTTCAGAAGGGATAGTGGAAATAGTGTGTGGTTATCAACAAACACCATATCCTGAAGTTCACAATATATAACACTGGTTAAGGGAAAATCCAAACTTATTTCAGTTATTTATTAGTAGTGTGTTTTAAATGCAAGAAAGCCACTTTGTGCCAGCATCCTGTAGCTGTCCCTGCTGGCTAGGGAAGCTAGAAGCTAGTAGGCCTTTTGGGTTTGGGATTTTTTTTAAAGCCAAAGCTATTAGGATGGCTACAGCATACTAAAAAGCCTAGAACACAGCACATGCTCACATGTACGCCATACACACAACAGGGAAAAAATAATAATGGTACCTATTCATGCATTCAGATGCCTTAATGTGGATAGATTGAGAAGAAAAGCAGTCTCTCTCCCATAGTGCACAGTAGGAGAAATGGACAGTAAACCCCAAGAGCATATCAACAGGACAAGACAGGGACAAAAAATTAAACAAGTTAAAATCATTAAAATATTCCTATTTTTCAAAGAAAAACAAAACCCAAATCCCAAAATCCACTTAACAAAAGAGTGTACTAAAAGTAACTAATGCTTACAGCTGTTATGTTCACCTCCACTTCTTCAAAATACCTAAGACAGAAAAGCCACCATTCACAGAACAAAGGGATAACTAAGGGAACAGTTTTCTAATAATTGCAATATTTCCAAGTTAGTTCTGTCAATAAGCTATAATATACAGAAAAATCTTCCTCCTTCTGAATTTTGATATTTATGAACCTTTCTGAGCAAAAACTGAAATATTACTCTGAGCCTTCTCTACAAACTCAACAACATCCCACTACAATCTAACTCATCTTTCACCCTTAAATAAAATAGAGCTTTTTGAGGATTTCTAGAAGCTTCAACCCTCCCCTCTTCCAAATTTGAAAATAGCACCTCTCAAATTTACAACTCTTGGCATTTCTTCACCTGACTCCCCAGACCCAGAGCAATATGGGAGCCTAAGGAAGCAATACTGACTCAGAGAACATAAAGGAACAAACTATGTCACTTTTGTTTTTAGGAAAACCACTGAGATCAAAGAAACAGATAGGAAGTTTGTCCTGGTCTCAGTGGTCTAAGCAATGAACAAATACATCCATTAGTAAGACCAATTAAAAATAATTTTCCTTATTTGAGGATAACAAGGCTTCTAAAGAGACTGTGAGAACATGAACCACCACAAACTGATACTATTCTTGTCCAAAACTACTGTATTACTGCAAAGAACAGTCATTTCTCTGTTAATGACAGGAAGTATTTCCAGCTATATATGAATGCTTTGTAAGCCTTTTCACATTAAACACTGAATTTGTGCTCACTCATATTGGTACCAACAAAATTTAAAATCTTTAAAATGCAGCTATTAGATTAACTAAATATCTTTAGGATGTGAGCTGCTGAACTGAATATGCAGTAAGGTTCCTGAGTTCTAGGCTCACACACAGCTTAGTGACAGTGGCTTCCAGCTAGTCACAGCACTTTGCTTGGCACAAATAGAGGAAGTGAAAAAAATTGTCAAGACTGAAAAATTGTATCAAGATAGAGACCTAAAAGCAGTTTCTAAACAAAAAAAAAAAATAAAAATAAATGCACATACTGATATATTTCAAAGTATGGGTCTGATAGCATTTCAGAAGCCTGTAGGCTGTTCCACAGGTCTGTAATTGTTAAACATCCAAAGACACACAAAACCTTAAGCAGGACCTCAGGAGGTGAAGAAAGGAAAAGGATTGTGAGAACTCCTAGAGTACAGGTTTTAACATTTTGCAGGGTTTGACACAGACTCTAGTGAGCATGTATTTTACAAGCCTCCTTCTAACCAAATCATATGCAAAAAGCACCCATGTATTTGCTTAGCAAATCTCCTTCCTCTAGTTTTGAAACAAAAGAGTTGAATTTTTTTCCAGTTTTGCTGTTTCCCTAGCTTCCAAACTCACTGCTACTTCAGATGGGAGTCAATTCTTCTGTTGTAACAGAAGATTTACAACAATCTCAACAAAGAACAGGCCAAATGTAAAAAGCACCATGGCACATTCTCCCACTCATTCAGGTCTTCAATGCAAAAAAAGTCTTATCTTAATTTTGGGCTTAATCTGCTTGTGTGTTCTATTTCTGGCTGTGCTACGCTGCGAGACAGAATGTCCAACTAGGCTCTGGGTCTGGAGGTGCTCTGAAGAGAGCAGATAAAGGCAATGGCTGCTGCGTGATGGATGCCAGCACGGGGTGCTCCTGCTGGGGGGTGCCCACAGCCAACTCTGTGACCACTGAACATCAGAGCTGGACAGGAACCACACAAAATCCTGCTGCTGCCCTTGGGGTTGGGTCTGAATAAAATCAAACTGCAGCATCCAGCCTGCAGTCAATCATCAAACACCTAAAGCAGAGTTACAACTGCTCCAACTAACTGATACATGAAGTGCTGATTTTTTTTTACAGGGTTTTCTAGCATAAACTTTCTTTTGCTATCAACACCCTATTTCTACCTGTATCAATAGATACAGATAGACCCCGAGTGGAAAGTCTCATGATATTTCCAGAAAAAGACTCAGACTAAATACCTGGTAGAGCTCATACAGGTATGATATCCTTAAAGGAACAGGGGAAGCCTGCATTTGCTTCTGGAAAGGTTTAACCATGACCAAACCATGGATTCCACTCCACTTGGCCAGTGGTGACTTAAGAGCAGTGTGAACACCATTTGAATTAAAAAAAACCCAAAAAAAAAACAAAACAAAAAAAACCAAACAACAAACAACAGGGAACCCTAGAAGAGCACATTGAGTTCTCCTCTTTCAGTACATGCTTCCTCCTAGGAAAAGGCTCTAGAAAAGGAGGGCTTTATGAATCACACTCAGTAAATACTGGAGGTGGAATGTTTTTCTTAAACAAAGACTTCTTTGTAGCTTTATCCTGATAACTCATGCTCAATGCATTTGAAAAAGTACAGTAAACATTTCCACAAAGTGCACCAGGTCTTTTTTAAACACATTTCCCAAGTTAATATTTGCTTAATAAATTTCAAACCACTATCCACTTGAACATAGAACTGAAAGCAAAAAAGGCAGTCTCAATTTTAAAAACACTTCAAAAAATCAAAATGCAAGAGAAAGTCACATGTTCTTCATAATTTCAGCACAGAAAATATTTAAAGAGAGATTCCTTCTAGATCTCCTGAAGTATGCCTGATCAAAACCTGATTTGTAAATTACTTTACGTAGCTGATTTGCTTGACAGAGAAACAAGTTCTGCTCTGACTTTACATCTGCCACAAGCATGGATGTTTATGAACTTTGCCTAAGTGGTTCTGACAATCATTTGGAGTCAGGTTTTGGCACTATTAAGAAGTATATGCTTTATTTCACATCTGTGGGCTTTTATAATGAAGACTAGAACTGTAAATCATACAATTAGATTTATATTTAGAGAGAAAAAAACCCACAAAACCACCCATAAACTATATCAAACGAGTACTTTTTCCTTCTAAAAAGTCCATACCACTTAGGATGACTAAGTGCTGTCATTTTCTACCTGTGAGAGCTGAGTCAATTCTTTTCTTTTTAAAAAAACCACAACAGAACCAAACACACATCAGCCCATTATGAGATCAAGTACTCTATTACAAAGTAAATAAGACAACTTTTCTTCCAATTTGTACACAGTACTGGAACAACTTGTCAATACTCATTTCTGATTTTAGAAACAGGCTCTTTACTCAGAGACACTTCATTAAGCTCTAAGGACACTTACAAAGTAACAGACATGAATGTCAATTCATAAGTAAAAAAATAAAAGCGCTATGTCACATTTGAACAGGCAGTTAATAAACCTGTCTGCTTTTAAAAGCTAATAAACAAGTAAAATAGGAAACCAGATGGTGTTCTTGTTTACAACAGCAGCTTTTCTAATGCAAATAAACTATGATCAGCTGATCAGCTTTGCAAATGTACCTTAAAAGAAAATTTGCGATTTATACGATCTTCAGGTCCAACTGGAGATATGACATAACTAGGCAATGGGATGCTCCCCAGAACAGACTCTTCTCTGCTGTCTGTGGAATAAAAAAATAGAATTTAATTCCCTGCACTGTTCAGTGGGCTAACAATATATTCTTCTTTATGGACACAGAGAAAACAGGCATTAAGCAGAAACAACAGTGGTTCAGACTGAACATAAGAAAAAGCATTTTCCCAAGGACAGAGCAGCAGGGGCACAGGCCACGTAAGAAGCTGTGCCATCTCCATCCTTGGAGCTTTTCAATGCCTGACTTGATTAAACCCTGAGCAACCTGGGCTGACTCCTTTCCTGACCCTGCTTTCACCCGGCACTGGGATGGGACACTTCCTGAAGTCCCTTCTGACACAAATTCGCTTGTGACTCAACACCAATAATATGTGCAGAAAGATGTTTTAGTTTCAAAGAAAAAAGATTGGAGTTTATTTTCTTAATCAGACTGGGGTCTTATTGAGGTTTTTTCTCTTTTTTGGGGGGTTGGATGCTACTTTTTACCTTCAGCCAGAAGAACACACTTCAAGAATAAAGCTTATTGTGCCAAATGAGCAGTGACAGGCTGTAAAACATGATGGACCTTCCATTTAGCACTGTTCATCTAGGCTAATGGCTATAATTAGGAAACCTCTCTTACTGCTGGCTCCAAGTGACTGACAGCAGAAATGCAGCATCTAGAAATATGAACACCAAGTCTGATATTCTGTAATGCTTTCCAAAAATTGTAGCCTATGAAGTATTCAAAACTTGAAAATAACCTTATGTCCTACCTAGTTTGGTCTAAGATCAAATTTAACCTTTTTTTTTTTCGGGTAAAATTACTGGATTCAGAAGTCATTTAACCTTTTTTTTTTTTTTTTTTGGTAAAATTACTGGATTCAGAAGTTCTCACTCTTACTTTGTCCCTTGGATTAAAACTGAACCAATGCCCTGATCTGGCTACTGCACTTTCTCAAAAAACTCGGATGTCCAAGTGCAAGCAAGTAGGTACCAGAACAGATACCAGAGATGGGATGAATATTATTTATTCCAGTCAGATGTTCTGCAACATAAACCGTGGCATGTATCAAACACAAGTTATGTGAAACAATATCATACAGCATCCTTTGCTTCCCCTACTCTGGGCTAGAATTTGCTGTGCATTCAAGATGTCCGGCCAAGTAATTGTTTCACTGTTCATCTCAGAACAACTAACTTTTTCTGAAGAGTACCGTTAGTTCATGCATTCACCATGATTTGTACAGGTGAACAGTTCAGACCAGCTCAAAACAGCTAACATTTACTCACCTTTGTAGTAAAACAAACAAAAATCAGCAAGCACAAACCATCGTCTCTTCCATAACCGCATTCCAGAGCTATCCTGAAATGCAAGAAATGTGGTACACTTCTCATTTAAGCAAAGTAAACAGACAGCATTGATCCAGTAAGTAGTTTACCAGAAGTCTATCTAAAAATGATAGCTAAGTGTAAAACAAATGGTTTATATCTTAGCAAAATATTGTGTACTAAGCAAGATAAGAGGCAAAACATGCAGCTACAAAATAATGAAGGCAGAAGAGACAAACTGCTAATTTTCATTAAGTAATTAAAACCTCATCCCAAACAGCATTCAGATTAACCTTGTACACAACCAATGCTTATTTTATCTGCAATAAGGAAACAAAGTGTTTTTCTGGATGGCACAAACTCCAACAAAGACTGCCTGCAGACCAAAATGAAAATCACTACACAGCTGTGAAGTATGACCTCACATTTCAGGCAATGATATCCTATAATTCAATCACCATATGTTACCCATGCCTGAAATGTAATTTAATCAAATATTCCTTAGGAAATAAAACAGGATGCATAATGTGCAAATTTTAATGAACTATAATATAATATGCCTGTGGAGATATATAAAGATATAGATATATATAACCTTGTCAAAATAAGTATTATTTGCATTGAAATTAATTTCTGAAGCTTTTAAAATTGCCAGACCTAGGCAAGTACAACTTCTTCAGCTTGGGTAGGCTTTGATGAGACCAGCAGGATAAAAAGCACCTTCAGGTTTTAAGGGTTTACGAGCAAAGGTTAGGGGACAGAAGGAAATAGGCTACACAACATTGCCCTAGCTATTTCCCCCCTCCTTTCTGCAATCAAATTAAGTATGGAAGGACTTCCCTCCCATTTTCATGCTACAAGGCTGGCAACACATACTGTGTCTGAGTTCTGATTCTGTCCTGAGAACTTATGGACTCGGGTAGTGGATGTCAACAGAGCTGAGATTGGAACACAGCAGAGTTACATCTCTCCACCCAGGAGGAAGCAGACAGCTGTCAGCTATTTCACTTTCCTGTGCATGTAAAACCATAATTGTAGGCCTTAGATTTCAGCCTTCTCCTGCCCACCCTGAAATCTAGCTGCTGGATCTCTGGTGATCATCCGGTAGACACAGGCTGCCAAATGAGAAGCAGGGGAATTATTCTCATATAACAAACAGCTTTATTTACTTATTACACTTAAAGATGTGTTTCTGTCAGCTTAAGAGTTCAAGACACAGCAGCTGTAGAACTCTATTTATTGGATGAAATTCTACAATCCAGTCTTTGCTGGCTACTGCTCTTGGTGAGAGCAATGTGTGGTGGATGTCTCCCCATTTCCCATAATTTTCTCCTTCCTGCTTCTGGAGAACAAAAAGGCATAGGGGGGCTGGAATTAAGCCTTTGATCAGGGTAGAAGGGCATAACCAACTAGATAGAATAAGGCCTTCACAGCCAGCCTCAGGCTGACTGTGTTCTGAGGGAGTCAAAGATCAGCCTGGCAATGGGCCAGCAGGATAAACCAGGGAAAATAACCAGATTTAGATAACAAAGTTATAGCTTCAACATTGAGCTGTGATGCTGATGTGTATTTATCAGTTTCCTCTTCTGAATCAAAGCCATTTGTAAACCTTGGTTTTCACTTTCTAAGAACAAATTCCTCATTATGGAAGTCTGTGGAAGTACCCAGCACTGCCCTGTACCACCAACACTGGAGCTTCTGCTTTCTCAGTTCCTTGGAAGCACTGGCTCCCCCCGATGATTGCATTGAAGTACATGAAAAGAAACAGGTGATGAGATCCATACCTGCTTGTGCAGCCAGCCTCTTACTATCACAGGAACATTGGGGTTCCTCCTAATGGCTTGTTCCCTCTTTCCAAAGCTGTGAACTTTGTTTCCAGTCTTCACAACCTGTGAAGTATAATGGAGCAGTGGCTTCTAAACCATACTGAGACTTGTTTCACATTACAAATACTCTCACTGCAATAACTTATACTTCATTACACAGCAACAAAGTACTCATGGCATTTTCAAGGGCAAGTAAACAGGCAATGATATTTACAACAGAGCAAAGTCAATCTTCCACCTCCATCAGGATGGTGTGCCAGCTCCTGCTGAAGAGCAGCAGCACCGGTGTGTCAAGCCAGAAGGCGGAACTGTGGAAATTTTAGTGTGCCTGGGAAGAATTTTTGAGAGCTGCATGCAAGTCTCTGTGGAAAATATTGCACAAGTCTCTTACACGCACAGGACTTGGAGCAGATGAATCTTACTCTTGCTCTCCTTTGTTTGGCTTTAGGGGGCGGTTTTGATGGGGTTTTTTTGGTGGATTTTAATTTTTCTTTCCTGTTTAAATTCAAACAACACTGATAGCTTAATAAAATGCTTGGACTCTGGCCCTGCAAACAAAAGGAGAAGACAGTGACACTACCAGGGAAGAGACCTACAGGGCAGCCAGTGGAAATCACGAGGACTAGGTAATGATCTGTGTCTCACTGAAACCTCAGTTTTGACCCACATGGACAAAACTATTTCAAAAACAAACAAGCAAGGCCCATCCATGTGTGAAAAAGCACGAATCACTCGATTAGTAATTTGCCTGTTCTTTTCCAGCCTCAGCCCAGTTTGCTCCTCCAATTGCCTCTGGACAGACTACCCTTACAGTTGTTGCCAACTTCTCCAAGAAAAGAGCTGTCCAAATTCTTTACTACAGTGTCTCTCTTTTTAATCTCTGAGCTTTGTCAGGGTACAGATGCTCTGTGGGTTGCAGGCACACAGCAGCTCTGGAAACCAGTATATTCATCACACACAAGGGATAACATCAGAAAAATATCTCAGTGTACTGCTCCTGCCTGTCAGGCAACATCTGGACAGCATATAGTGTAAATAATTCTAGCAAAATATTATAACTTTAAATGGATTCTGTTGATTGATTGACGAAGACTTTGTTGTTGCTGATTGATTGATGAAGATTTTACCAATCTGCACGAAATTTCCTGTCTTAATGAAGGGTTAAGATCATAGCTAAAACCAGTATGAAAAAAATGTACTTCTTTTTTGGTGCTACAGCATAGGAAGCAGCAAGGTAGATTTAACAGGAGTGAGGAGCAGGATTTCCCCAGCAGTGCCACCTCCCCAGAGAGCTCAGTGAGAGCCTGCACCAGACCCAGGGCACCACAGGTGGTCACCTGAGGAAAAAGCCTTTCCTTGTCCACCTGTCCAGGGCTGTTGGCACAAACCCAGCAGAGCAGGTGGTAAAACAGGTTTCTGAGGAGGTGCCCCTGCCATCCAGCTGGCAAAAGCCAGCTCGCAGCAGAAGTCAGGTCAGGATGGTATCACCAAATCTCCCAGGCTGTGTCTCTGCCAGACCTATGCTAAGGCACTCAGGCTGCAGAGCACTGGCTTCAGGCAAACACAGCCATATACAGGCTTTTTTAAAGAAAAATGAGTTCTTAAAAATTCCTGCCGAATGTTAAGATGCAACAGCTACATTAAAAAGGTGATGAAAAATAATGAAGCCCAAATTTGTTAAAGCTCTGAAAGTCAACCTATTTTTATTTTGTTTTTACTTTATTTATACTTCGCAGCTGAACGTAAATCAATTTACAAAATGTACAGAATTTAGTTTCCTAATCTTCCTGTCATATAGATCTTTGGAAGGGTAAAGGAACCAAGGTGCAGTTGAAGTGCAGCTGATCTAGCCTTACAGCAGCATTTGAATTTGATTTTTTTTTTAAATCAGATCTTCTAATCATGCACTCTCTCTGATCTTAATAACTTAAAAATGCAGACCACAATGTAGAAAAATCATTCTTGGACTTGGTCAAAAGACCAAATAATTTCCATGGCATAGGAGTAGGAAAATTTTTCCATAGGCTGTGTATTATATGTCTATCCAATACCTAGAATGGAAAAAAATATATTTTTATATGGTACTTTATGTAATTAAAATTCTCATATAATCTTCAGTATGATCATCTCATTCTGCTCTGGAACAAAACAAAGCATAGCAGATACTGCAAAGCATAACAGATAATTAGTCATGCCTTGTTTCCACTGGCTAGACCAAGAAATTGGTCTAAAAGAAAAGGTATATTTTTAAACTATTTCTCTGCATTGCAGTGGTCTTTTCCTAACTTGAATTCTTCTGATATCCTTGTCAGGATTTAAAAATGCAGGTCAGCACAGCTGTCTGTATCACTGAAGACACAAAAGTCACTTTTGACTTCAGTGCATTTGTTACGCTGACTTGCTTGTGAATGACTGCTAAGTTTTTGCAACAAAACTCAAAAATGTCAAAAGCCAAAATTTTCAAATCCCTTTCCATCACTGCCGCATCTTTCTTACAGTAGCTTGTAGCTGAGGAGGAAAGTTGCTAACTTATTATGTAGCTTTTTTCTTTCTTTTAAACAGGACTAACAAAAAAAACTATAAACTGACTTTTTTGGAACAGATTTTTAAAATAGTAAGCAGGAAGACTGTATTTTGGTCAAAATATGCAAATACATATGCACGATAAAACATGGAACTTTCAACCTAGAAGGCATTTTAAAAAAAATCAACCCGTAAAAAGCCAGCTGTTTAAGTCATAAACTCTTTAAGTCAAAAAATCTAAGTGTTTCAATTAGAAATGAACTTATGAATCCTTCCAGTATCTCTAAGGAAATGATACAAAATCCTTATTTTTCAGATAGAAAAACCTGAAACTCTTGAAAAATCTCCAAATTTTGAGCATTCACATACAGTGGCTGTGAACTAGACCCTGTGCTGCACTCCAGCTCCAGACAGTCCCAGAGCTGGCACATCACATTCCTGTCACATCACATTCCTGTCACCACTGCTTGTTCCAGCTGCTAGACACAGTCTTTACTTGCATTCCTCAGCAGTTTACCTCAGAGAGATACCAGCAACTACGAGTGTCATCAACAATTCAATGACTTCTGTTATGCAGAACCCATCCAAAACATGCTCTCAAAATGTAGATAACAAACACATTCCCTACTGTCCTTTCATTTTTGACTTGGCCAAAGTCCTGTTTGGCATAGTAACATTTACAAACTACCATTCACACCACCAGACATTTCAACAGACTAAATTCCAAATGTATCTTACTGTCAAACTGAAACAGATCCTTATTCCTCCATAACCTTAATTATTAATCAATATAAATGGCTTTTAATATGGCTAATGGTGTAATCGAATTGGCTATGAACAAGATCTTTGGGACAGAGAATAATTGCAGTTTATCAAAATGCCCTTTTGCTTTTCATTCTCTCAACCCCATACCCCTCAAATGTCAAAGAGCAGGAGAGACTGCATTGGTCTAAAGTCTTTAGATTACTTACTCAGACAGTTCCTGCATCAAAATACTGGCCCCAAATGTGCACAGCTCTATAGAAAAAAAGTCTGAACTTGGCCATGATTCCAACACTATGCATACACCATTCTGTGATGGCATTTGCAAGGCAAATTATAGAAGTATTTAATAAAAACAATAATAATTAGCCATGGCTAAGTAGAGAACATGAACATGTCTTTGGCTTCATGATTGTGCTTCATGTCTGCATCTGAGAACTAGCTCTTTGAAAGAATGATTATGGAATTCAGGGAAGAAAACATTCAGGAATAGATGGAAGGACCTTAAAAATCTATTCTCAACCTGCCAAAAGTCAACCTCAAAGTGGAGGACGCAGGTTACTTTACAGCCTTTTTTCTCACTGCTAGCTCACTTAAAATAATTTTTGTGTTAGACTGAGAAGGAATTCAACAGATCTGACTCTACGAAACGAGAGAAGTGATTTCAAGCCTGTTAACACATGCAATTCTGAAACACAGCATATGTAGCAAAGATGTTGGTTCATCTTAATTAAGGACCCAAAGTAGAATGGATCTTATAAAGACAAACTTGACAGAGAAGCAAAGCACTGGCAAAGCCTCTCTGAGAGCTTTATTCTAAGTCTAAAGCAGCCATGTGTTAAAAAATCCACACCTGGGAGCCTGCCAGAAGCATGCACAGCCACCCTTACAGTGGACTGCAAACAGAATAGAAACAGAGACCAAAACCAGACCAACCAAAGCCTTGGGAGGTGATTCTGGATATTCTCTAAGCTTTAACCATCCTGTTCAGCTGCGTGATTCTGACGTGCCCTGTGAATTAGCCCCCAGCATGTGGGTGGCCTAGGAGTGGAATCCAGTCCCCATTTTTGGTCTCTGACTGGATCACTGCAAGGAGGTGACAGAGGGAAGCAGCAGGAGCAGGAGTCAGAGGATGCACACTTTTTGGCAGAAGTGTGATCCTGGCCAAGTTAAAGCCAACTGTGTCACTGGAGAACTCCCCAGCTCAAAGCACCCTATCAGGACCCCAGTAAGTTTTTGCTGGTTTAAAGAGGGAAAAAATGAGCTTTCTGCCTCTAATGCAGGCTTTAAAATAATCAGAGTAAGGAGGCTAAATATGGTAAAAACCAATGCCAACATACTTTGGTAAATTCAACTCTTCAAATATCAAGAAGTAGTGTTTCAACTAATTCAAGTGACCAACTAAGCATACTGTTTGCAGTGATAATTTAATCTAGCACTTTAAAGATAAATGTATTCTTGAGATATGATACATTATAATCTTTGTGTTGGTCCAATAACTAATACACTTAGGGTTTCAAAAAATAATTTTAAAACAAATAATTTTTAGTTTCTTATGAAATTGTATAATCTCCTGTACTCAAGCACATCAAAACATTATTAAAAGATTTTAAGTATTTCAACTAAACAAAATATCTTTGCAATCAATTTGGTGAAGTTCTTTCTTAAACTCAGTTACATAAGGGGCTGCCCTCTTTTGCATTTAGAAGAAAACCAACTGAGAAGTTTAAGTACTGCAGTCAAAGTTAAGAAAATTATCTCTGCTAATTCTTTCAATATTGCTCTATCCATTTCATCCACCCACTACCATTGTCACTGTTCTGCAATTTATTGTAAGGTCAAAGAAGTATTAAAATAGATGGTGGCACTTCAAGTACAGCACTTTATTTTATTCTGTTCAATAATGGACACAGGTCCTTTGTCAATGACAAGGAATGGACTTTTCTATTATTAAACATTATGTGTGTGAACTTGGTGCCTACGCTGCTTGTGCAATGCAGTGAGGGCAGAAAGGACTTAATTGTTACTAGGAGGAGGAGAGGCAGTAAGACTTCATGAAAAAGTAAGAACAGCAAATCCCTGTTATTGAATATCACTTTTTGCCACATACAATGGGCCACCAAAACACTTGCTGAAATACTAATATTCCACATATTTACTTCCATTTGTAAGACCCAAACTTTCTACGTCCCAGTAATCACAATGTAAGAAGTTACCATTCAATGCTGTCATGTAGGCATGACAAAAGGTTGCTGACAAAAGGTTTGTGTCTGGGTAGAAGATATTGCCTCTTCTCTGAGGTCTTACTAGACTTCTAGCTAAATTCCCCAACCCTACTGAAATCAGCATGAGAATACTGGATTTAAAATGAGTGACGTTGTGATCAACAAGCTGAAAAAAATAGCTTTTTCCTTTACCTTAGAGCCAGGTTTTGTATCAACAGCAGACGTAGTTACTGCAGTGGACGTTTCACTGACCATGCTTGAAGGCCTTTGGTTTATTTGTTGGTTGGACATAGATGAATTCTGTCTAGAAAGCAAACAAACCAGATCATCTAAAGCACATTGTTTCAAACATTCAGTTTGGCCTTTTTATATTTAAAATTCACAGTGTGAAAATGAACAAATTAGTCAAATATCTCCCGTGCGTCTGCAAGTTCCTTTGCACCACTCCTATTATTCTGATTTCAGGTTTTTCTCAAGCAGTGACATCTGATGATTGGTATTTGTCTATGCATCAGGAGGCAGATACCTGCCAAACTGTCTGCAAATCCAAGAGAGAATCAAGATCTAACAAGGAGTGCAGGAAGAGAGAAGATAAGGCCTGTGCAGTGAAACCAAGCTGGGCCCAATTTAGAGAATTGGCCACAAACCTGTGAAAGAGCCAGTACTGGGGAGAAAAGGACAGGAATCAGCACTTGGCAACAACAGGCTTTTTATTTAAAATCAAACTGAGTCTAGACTGCTGTTAGATCTTTCACTAACTTAATGCCGTATCTTTGAGTCTGGCCAGAACATGATTCATAGCAATATGAATTATTAAAATACCTTTTAAGCAAAATGGTGCAATTCATGGCAGATAGTTGTTAGAAATGTGTAATTTCTGAGTCATCCTAAGATTCCAGAAATCCTGATAACTAGCTCAGATATCCATTTAAAGCATAAGTGAGGTCAATCCTACCAGAAGAACCTGTTCAACAAGTAAGAATTCAGTACAGCCACCCAGATGAAGAACTGAGTGAATAAACGGAAGGGCAAAATAAAATCTCTGTGAAGAGAAGCTTCAGCAGCCGAACTCGACACCAGCATTGAATGAAATTAAAACCACAGGTGGCATTTTGAAAAATCATTAACAACATAATTTAGCAAATAACAAGTAGCAATACAGTCACATCAGAAAAGAACACACAACAAAACAAACAATTAACAACACCTGATTTTCCTTCTCCCAGTTACCAAAGCCTTTTATTAGAAAAACCAAAAATGGTATACAAGGTACACCAACCATGGTTGCTGCTACCACTGAAATCCCAGATCTGAACACAACAGAGTACAGAGTAATTCTGAGGAATCACCCCAGTTATCATGAGACAGAAAAGTCTGTGATTTTAGTAGCTCAACACAAGGCTTAACAGAGGACAAAGTATTTTCCACCACTGCTCTGCCTCAGTTACAACCTGAACAATTATCTGTCCAAAAGCTTGTATAGGTGGTTTTTCCATATTTTTCCATTTGTGACCAGGGTTTCAACGAAGGTTGAAAGTAAATAACAGAACTTAGGTCCCATTTTATTTATACCTTGCACATCTGGCATAAATTACTCCTTTCCAGATTTTACATATAACCTCAGGTCCAAGATATAAGAACAACCTACAGCAAGCCCCTAAAATTCCTGGCCATCCTTTAAAGCAAGAGAACTTTATCATGTCAGTTTGAGTCAATTTGCCTCACCTCTTATGGGCCAGGTACCCTACTTCAGCATTTAACCACCTTTTAATCCAGTCTCTGCAAAATGCAGATTGAGAAACTTCCCATGTATGACACTGACTAAGCTATTTCTGTTGAGGAAAATGAAAAATACAATTTAAGTTTTGACAAATTAGAATTAATTTTTCCAATAAAAAAATGAAGAAGGAATGAAGGAATGAAGAAGGAATAACCCCAGAGGAATGGCTTTAACTTAAAATTTGTACTCTGATTTAACAGATTTTTTCTATTCTCAAAAATGCTGTTTCACAACAGGTTAAACATACTGCACTTTCAAAAAAATAGAAGAATTACAGAGCAAAATAAGCTATATGTTTAACAAGACTATCACAAGAAAATCATAATACAATACAGAATGATAAAAATGTAATTTCTAAGCATTTATTATGTGATCATACTGTGATTGCTCTTCCACTTGCTATACAAGTGATCATTGCCAAGAAACCAGGCTTTCCTTTTCTGGTAGTATCAAATTAATGATGAACTCTAAATTCACAAGAAAAATGCTCTTTAAAAAAAGTGAGTTTGTTGCCATGGAAGAATTCAGATAACAAGCAAAAGACACATTAAGTCCATTGAAAGAGAAAATACATTATTATTCTCCAATAAAAAGTCTTCAGTAGCAAACCTGGTGATGCAAACTTGCTGTACCCAACATTTAACAGAAAACACAAAACAATACTGCAAATTTATTTCAGTATTTGTATATAGTATTTCAAGGCTACAATAGGATTTTTGCCTGAAATCAGAACATAAAACTCAGGTATCCAAGTCTTTTAACAGCTAATCAATATCTCAGTGTTTTTAAAAGCAAATAAAAACAGGCAGAATATGCAGAATTACCTGAAACATCCTGGCCTGTTAAGGGAATTAACAATGTCCTAATAATATTTACAGATTCAGCTTCAAAAATAAGTGACTACAGCATTAACTCTGCATTCAGAAACATTAGTTCAAAGTTACTATTACCAAAGATGTTTGATAATATCTGTTATCCAAGATACCCCATTTTGTCTTCATAGTGATGGTGTTTTACTATTTTCAGGCTAGTTTTCTTACTGCCTCCCACAAGTGTGTGAATACACACACAGAATTGCAGTGTGTCCATTTGGAACTCCAATACTGTGTAAATATTTTTAAGTACGTGAAAATAACACTTTATATAATATCTCCTGTCAAGCAACTCCCTGCTCTACTTAAACATTGCTAGTATGTCTCCAGAAACCATATTTCCCAGCTGAAAAAATTACATAGCCAACATCTGGGTTATTAAAAACCCTGACACAGAAGAAGAACAATAAAAAAAAAAAAAGACTAGACCAGTAGCCCCATTGGAAATGCAATACTCACGAGAGACCATAAAGATCAGTCGACTTGGAAGATCCACATCCATACCAGCAACTTAAAAAGTTTATTTGTTGAAATCAGACATGTTGCAATAACATTGTGTCAATGTAGTTTTATTACTAATAAATTTCCTAATCAGCTAGATTTAAAAAAAAAAAAAACTCCCCTAGTGTTTCTGTACACGTAAACAAGGTAGATATTTATTTTAGGGTTGTTTGGGTCTCCTCTTTCCTCTCCACCTGGTATTTTTGCTGCTATAGTAACCAAATGCGACAGATAAAATAAGATGGCTCTCTCCCCAGAGGTGATACACAGGTTTTATCAGGCACACAAAAACAGGCAAGAAAGAGGATAGAACTCATTGGATTAAGCACACTATATTTCCCCCCCCACCCATATGTCTCCACATTTATGTTCTTGTTTCTCTTTTAAAGTACTACCTTCTCATTGCAAACACACTGCTATGACAAATGTTATACAGCTCCCAATACACAGCTAGTGATATTCAACATTAGTTACATGGCTGCATGTACCTGATTCTTCCTTTCTGTCCACAATTACTTAAAGAACTGTTATTTAAAAAAAGATATGAAAGAAGAAATCTAAACACAATATACAGCTATCCTCAGTAATTCTATCATAATTGTTTTCAGAGAAATGCACATGTAACAATGTAGTTAACTAAAAACCAAACACCTGTCTAGCAGACTTATAATTAATTCTCACTTTTCCATCAGTTGTTTTAGAAAGGTCCCTTTGTGGATTAAGGGTTCATTAAAAACATGAAAGCAAAGCACAGAAATCAAGGGGCAGTTGTGAAATGGAGGGGCTTCCCTTACAGCAAGATACTCAGATTATTTCAATGTGATGCTAAAAACTGTGATGTGAACAAGTCAAAAGAAAATAAAAATTATTCTAGACAAAAACTGAAATGCTGGCAGAAACAGATAGAAAAATAAACTTCAAATACAAACAACCATGATGCCAAACTGAATTCAATGCCAACAACAGAATATTAATTCAAAGGAGGAAGAAATAAAAAACACCTCTGCAGCTTTTATCACTCAAAATAACATTGCCAAGGAAAGGTTACTTTTAAATATCAGCTCAATGAGTAACAGCAGCCAAAGAACGTTAAGAATTATTAGTAAAGGAATAGAGAAGGAAAAGTACAATTAAATTATTATAACAAACAATGAGCTCATAGGCTGAATCTTGCAGTCACCCATGATCAACCATTCAATGAGAAAAAAAGAAACCTAAAAGTGTAATGGAGAAAAGCTGGCTCTCAAGCAGAGCTAGTGAAAGATAGAGGACACACACCCCACGCATCAAGTGACCAAAGCTGCTAAGCTTGGAAAGAGTACAAGGTAGGGATTTCATAGTGGTCCCAGCTAAGAATGTTTTAGAAATAAGGAATTACTAATTCACTATTGAAAATAAAAAAGAAATCTAAATTAGTACACCTTTAGTAAGAAGGAATAGTGTAAGGATCAAAAGATAATGTGATTCAAAAGTCACAGGTTCTGGCTACAATGGAGTTGAGAAAATCAGATTTCAGCTTGAAAAGCAAAATTGATGTGATATTGTTTAAACACCTTGGGGAAAGACTAGTGAAATACAGTCCCAGCCTTCTACTCAAAGTGTCCAGTTCTCATTTGATCAAGTGAACCAAGGGCATTTGGTTCACAACTGAGTCATAATCAAGCTAGGATTACATCACTCCTTGGTGTCATTTTCCAAAACTTGTTTCCAAATCTTCTTGGCCAGAACACTGGATGAGGAATGGCCAGAGCAGTCCCCACATTCATCATTTCTACACAACTGTAAATTACTTTTCTGATGTAAAATGTGTCCTTTTTCCTAATAGATATGTGTGTTGCAGCCTGAACAAGTTTGTGATCACTTCTCCCCAGTAGCTCCCAGTCGACATCTGTTGACAACCCCTTGGCCCTAATCTTAAATTAAAATCAACCAGTCAGTAATAAATCACAGCACAACAGTACAAAAGAACAAACCAGCTTTTATGAAACCCTTAAGAGTGCTACTGCTTCAGAGAGGGTTCTCCAGCCACAGGAAAAAGCAGTCTTGGTCAAAGGATGCCACAATGGAAAGTTTCCAGAGACCATGCCAACCCAGAAACTGCCTCTGTGACCCGAGTCCTTCTGGTGGAAATCCTTTCATCACAGGACAGGGATCTACAACACTGATTCCAAACACACCACCAACACACCACTGATTCCAAGAAATCCCTGATGCCTGAGGGAAAAGGACTGAAAACAAGGCACAGCTCCATCAAAGTTCCTAGGCCTGAGGACAGGGAGGTGCCAAGAGCTCCTCTGATTTCACCAGACACATCCACAGATGCCAACATCACCACCTGGCAGGAACTCAGGTGAAGAGTTCAGGTCTTCAAAGGACCATGGTGAAGAGCCACTGTGTAAACCCCCACTGTTGCACAGAAGTGGTACAAAACCAAGGAAACCAGAGCATCCCACACACGTGAAAAAGACATTTTTAAAGCAATTTTAACTGAGAGATTAAAAACATCTGATTTTAAAGACGCTGTACGTTCTTCAGGCCAATAATAAAGCTTAGAGAAACATTCTTGCAGAGACTGTTTCCTGAGCAGTGACTAGAAACATTTACTATTCTCTCTACCCCTCCAGCCATTCCCTCCTCTTTTAGAATTAAAACCACCTCTCTCCACTAATTCTACTACAGTGTGAGATTTGTCCTGCTTTTGATACCATCTCAGTGTAACTAAATCTACGTGTTCATCAGACTCCTCTCCAAAAAAGCACTTCCATTTCTCTTCCATAAAAGTTCCTAACATACATTAAAGATCAGTAAAACCATGTACCACCAATACTTTTTTCAATTCTGTTTTTACTAATTTATCTTGTAGCTGCCATGACTACAAAACAAAAAACAGCCTATGCAATTGTGACTAATCCAGGCAGGTACTCCTGTCAAAACCAAAACCAGCTATGTACCTATTTTCCAGTACACATGTTTAAATTCATATTAAATTTGACTGAACCCTGACGACAGATAAATTAAAAACCAATTAATGGACGGAAGCTGGAACGCATGCTCAGTGACTCTGTCCATACTTTCTGTGACACTTGCTGTTTTGCAACATACCTGTTTCTCCTCACTAGGACAGTGAGGTGGAGCAGCTTGTTTCATACCTGTACATGAGCAGCAAAGCACCTGCATGCCAGGGGACAGCTGGGGTGACCTCCAGCTCAGCAGCCACCCCACAGCCTTCATACCAAACACAGCCCTCTCCTACAATGTTATATTTCATGTTAGTTCCCATCGGGGATCTTGACATAGGTTTTGGTCTTGGCTTTGCTTTGCCTTGGGGGAGAGCAGCTGCTTAGCCAGTGGTTTTTTAGGGGTTTTGCTGCTGTTGTTAGTTTTGGTTGGTTGGTTTGGCTTTTAAACTATCTGAGAAGTTCTCCTCAGGGCTGTAGCAGAATCTCTGAGCTCTACAGCCATGTTCTACTTCTCCAAGTCACAGGAGAAGACACGGAAAAGGCTCAGTCTCCTGGGAATGTTGAACAGCCTTCCTCTAGGCCTCATTTTTCTTGATGCTGTAACTGCTTTTAATAGCAGTCCTACCACAATGTAGAGCAAATTCAATGTCACAAAATTTGAAATGTAAAGAGCTCAAAATTGTGCAGGCAGCCACACCAACCTCACATCCAGGCCATCACAGCAGGATGCCCAGACTCTGTGACAGAGGCTGCCTGAACAGTGCTGGAAAACTGGCCTGGAAAAGAAAAACTGCCTGGTGCTGTGCCATTCTTCTTGCCCTTTGGTTTTAGAAGTGATGTAGAGTTTTGTCCAGGACTCTGTTTTCTGTCTGGGGAAGATACCCTGTCATTCCAGCAGAGAAGGATGGCAGCAGCCATCTAGCAGGCAGCCAGGAAGGAGTTGAAGCCTACAAAAGGAGGAGTTGAAGCCTACAAAGAAATGGTGCATGACCCAATCCAACACCAACCCAAAGGTGACCAAATTCACCAGACCAAACACATACGTTTCTTACTTTTGTTTGTTTTTTTAATGATCAGACAATCAAGATAAAATATGCTGGACACAAATATATTCTACACCATTTATTTAGAACAAAGAAAATCTGCCGATGAATGTAGAACATCCTAATCATAAGAAAACCAAGGAAATACAATTGAAACTAGTATTATTATATGTATTTCAATTTCAGTACAAACCTTCCAATATGCACTTTACATTTATGTTCTATTTACCTGATATTTATACAAGATTAAAGCATTATTGCTTAAGTATATTTTTTAATTTTTTTGTCTGTTTATTTTTGGTTTGTCTGGGTTTTTTTGCAGATTTTATAGATTTTCCCTCAAGTCCTAGCTTGGAATCAAAAACTATCACAATGATAGTTTTTGATTCCAAGCTAGGGCTTGGAAGTAGTCACTATCAAAATGAGAAGCAAAATTTTAAGCACAAATGTCAATTTCATTTTCCTACAATATTGGAAGAACTGTCAATAAATTAAGGTACTAATCTGCTGTAGGTAAATGTGTTACTGTTTTAGATCTCTTGACATGGGTATAAAACTACTTACTCTTCTCGCAAAATAAATTCAATATTTTCTGGAGAAACCTGTCCTGTCACAGGATGTCTAAATGACGTGGTCTGCTGATTATGGCTGAAAGGAAAAAAAAAGAAAAAAGGAAAAAGAAAATTAATATTGCTATACTCAGTAAAATATGATCTCTAAAAAGCAGAACTTGTTATATTGATGTTTTGCTGCTCTATTCCAGAAATAACACATATTTCTGAGGTACTTTTCTAGTCTGAAATGTTTTCAGCTCCTTCCTATGTTCTTGCCAACTTTGCCAACAGCACACTGTGGCATTTAATTATTAAGCAGGCTAATGTTTTGAAAGTAAACCAGTTGCAATCTTTAGTTAGTGAGGCACAGTTGAATTTATGATTATTTCCACCTTGCTGTTCCCAGATTATTTAGATATAGCATAGAAATTACACAACATACATTTCTGATTTGTGTTTCCATAAATTTCACAGAATAGAACCAGTAATTTGAAATGCAACATTTTACACAATCTTTATTATTTAATGAGGTCACAGAAATTATGTGGAAGCCATTTCTTCCATGTTTCTTTTTCCTTTAATATAGTATTTCTCCAATGATTTCTCTTTACATCTTCATGCAGAGGTGTAACATACAACCTTAGCTGTGCGGCTGCACAGTCTAGAGAAAACAACATTATTTAGTATTTCATCATAACTGAATTAAAATTGAGGGTTTCTATACGCTTTCCCCTCAGAACACTATCTAGACATTTTGCTATCCTCTGTGAAACATTTCATTAAAGATAAGTATCTTACCTATCTGTGAACCAAACGCTCATTTATTTAAGACTTTAAATTTTTCTGGGTTTAGTTAACTATTCTTAGGTGAACAACATCCAAAACCAGAACTCACATCAAATGTAACAAAACAGTAACACAATCTGAGAGAATTCAGAAAGTAAAAATAACAAGAATTGTACCTCAAATAGGCAAAACCAAAAACTTGATGTGTTTTCTTGTTTAAAGAGTTGGAGTTATTCCTCTTGTAAAGCCTGTTTGGTTTCAAGCATTACAGATTTGACCTTGTTGTCCAGCATACCAGGACGTTCCCCAGCCCAGAATAAGGCATAAAGAAATACTTTGAGATCTCAGAGCAATGAGTTCTAAGAGATAACACTCAGCTGACTAAAGGACAGCTAACAATCAAACAGCTCATGCAGCCATAACATGCCCATGTAAATAGCTCAGGACATGTCTTGATTTAAAAAACACACCAAAACCAAGCAAACCAAAACCAACCAACCCCCAACAACTACAAAAACCCCACCAACTGCTCATGTTAAGTCCCACTCAGGCCATAAACACAGAGGATGTTTGGTGTGTTATAAACTTTTCACCCTTTTCCAACACACCTTGCTCCAGCAAGTCAGATATAAGGCACCCACATCATGAACATTTCCAATGATAAGCTGACAGCTGTAACAACTTATGCAACACCAGAAGGGCTTTTTCCAGCCTCACCTGTTATAAAAATCCTCACCCTAGAGCCATTGGAAACTGTGAACAAGACTCGGGCTATTGCTCCACTGCACCAGGGATGGCCCTCGCTCCCTACACTGCTGAACTGACCTGTCCTACAGCTGTGGGTTAATAAAGTTTAATAAAGGTTAATAAAGTTTCTAACTCTACAGTTTTCCCATGAAATCATAGATCCAGAGAAAGTATCTTCAGTAAGCACACAATGCTAAACATCTGCAAAGCAACCGGGATCTATTTCCTCACAAAACCACTGAGGAGTATTGTTTCCTAAAAAATCATTTCTATGTGAGATTTAATTTTGCGTCTACATCCAAAGAGTGGGATAGGAACATGAGATGTTTTCAAAGAAAATAATAAATAAATCAATTATAACCCTAACAACTGAACTCCATGTTTGTCACACAGTCCATTTTTAAGTTGAAAGACTCTCCTTTCAAAGCAGGCCTGATGCAGCCTGTTCAACCTGAGATGCTTAGGTTAGGACTGCTATAAAAAAAAGTGCAGATAGCCTGTTAGCTTAAAAAAAAATTGCAATCACCTTGCCAGCTATATTCTCCAGGGGCAGAGGAACTGCCAGCAAGCCCTCATCTGCAGGCTGTCAATCATTAATAACTCACTCTTCAATTAAGACTAAGAAAAATAACTGTATTCCAGAAGTGCTCTAGGGTTATTCAGGAAGGGAGGTTTCCCGTTATATCATACTACATCTACATTCTATCTCATCTCAGGGAAAAAAAATTCACCAGAAGAGGAATTAGTCCTTTTAGTTGCAAATAAAGAGCAAGTACATTACTAACAAGACTAAATATTACTTACTAATAATAAAGATTTCAGCTGGAAAGTAAACACTTTTTAAATATCTGAGCAATGCATTTCAGGACAAGTTTTGCATGTCAAGCAAATACTATGAGCCGAGAAACAGAAGGATGGCTCTGTTGCTGCAGAAAATGCAGATGGTAATTTCACAGACAAGGAGAGGGCACATAAACCCAAAACTTCCCGCAAATGTGCAGCTTCAATAGTAGGACTTCACTGGGAAGAAAGAAATGAAACCCCCACCATCAACAATTAGTTCTGCAGAACACAGTGGTTTATTTGAATTTGAAAAGTGAGAGTTTAAGTGTTTTGCCTCCCAGGACTCATTAAGACTAAGCGATACTATTCAAAACAACCTATACAACAGATGGCTAATGCCTTGCAACAAGGAATTAGATAGCAGGGAGATTTTCCTTCACAATGAGAGCAGTCAAACATTGGAAGAGGTTGCCTAGCAAGGCTGTGGAATCTCCTTCCTTGGAAACATCCAAAATGTGGCCAGATAAGGCTCCAAGCCACCACATCAAACTTTCTAAGTTGGTTCCAACTTTGGAGTTGGCCTGGCTGGATGTGATGGGGTACAGAGCTTCCTTCCAACATAAATTATTCTGTTGTCATTCTCTGCTGCTCTCTCTATCCTTTCTCTGCAAATACAATTAAATTCTTATAATAAAGCTTCTTTGAAGCTTTCCCAGTATTTAAATGGATTTATTCCAAGACTATTAGCAGTAGCTTGTTTTTATCAGGATGAGAGAAATTGAACAGCTAGATTTTTAGATGATGACTTTTTGTTGTCGTTTTCATGTCTTTTAAACATTTGCTTAACAGTGATACCGGTTTACACAACACTGATAACAATAACATCACCAGTCAGAGTGCTCTAAACTTGTTGCAGTGCAAGTTTTCCTTCTTTTCCAAGCACAGACCAAGAAAAGACCTGGCACAGCTGTTCTCTGGACACATCAGCTGCCCAAGAAGAAGTTAATCGCCTGTATTTCCTCCAAATGGCAACTACTGAATGTGTTCCTATTGTCCAGAAATATACCATGTAAACAGGCACAATAAACGTGCCTTAATAAAAGGAAATAAGTTGTTCTACTCTCCATGCCCCTTTTATTCTTTTTTTTTCATTAAAGAAAGAGGTAATAGCTTCAACAAAACTGGGAAAGGCTTACAATGCTTCACTGTGTGAATTCTGAATGCCTTGGAGCATGCATTAGTACAACACCACACACTCAAAATGCCAAGCTAAGTTTTCTAGCAACACTACAAATTTTCTATGTGATCAATCATGGCATTTTTTCCTAGCAACCACCTTTTAATTTTAATAATTTTATATTATTCTGATTTTTGTACAGATACTGGTAACCAGTGTCATGTAAGCAAAGCAAGTACAAAAACATGAAAAATCCACAAAAAATTACATTGATTACTATCTACCACTACCAGCTTTATTAAATCACACTACAGACTGTTAGAGATTATTCTGAATTTCAAAGTTACTGAACACCACTTTCTAGGGCTAGTAATACTTAAGACTCAAATTCTTCATAAAAGAACCACAGTCCAAAACCCATTTCTTTGTAATTAGATCCCTCACCACAAATGCCATGATTTCACAGCATGTATACACAACTTTTACCAACATAAGAACTGAGTCACCCACTGTCTTAAAACAGATGCAAACAGGCTCTAACCTTGTAGAATAATGGAGCCAGGCAGGCACTTTTGCTTGTATGGATCCTTTTGCAGAACTCATAATTAATATGACTTCAATTAATTTTGTATTTGAATCAAAGCCAAGTCCTAATTATTTATTTTTGGACATGACTGATGCTGATGACCTTTCATTTGAAGTCAAGCAAGTGCATAGATTGTCTCTGGAGTAATTTAAATGCACAGGCAGCTGAAACTTGAAGTGTGTGAATCAACTATTGATGAAGTCTACATCACGTTAACAGCAAATTTATAAGTTGTGAGAAAAATCCACATTGTCATTGGACAGATGCCCTGTAAATTATTACAAGCCATTTCGACAGCATTTATTTTCCAGGCAGGCTGACTCCTTTACACTTACCTGTAAGAATGGATAAGCTTGAACACCTTTATGTTGAATATCCCAAATGGTGATGACAGCTACATGTGGGCACCCACCCACACCTCTGTGGGTGATTTTGGTGTGGGTGCAGCTGACAGAAGAACTTGTGCAGTGAAGAACTGTTCAGCCAGTGAGCTGTTACTCCAAACAGGAGGAAGTTCTTGTATCTAATCAGGCAAACAGCCAGGAATAGTTTTCTTTATTTCATAACATATTTCTGAAATGCATCAATGGCTTCAAAATAGTTTCAGCGCTGCCTTCTGGGTATTTTTTTGGATATTAGCTTTAAGAATTGGTTAGAACAAGTACCAACAAATAGTCCAAGAAAAACAGTGTCCTCAAAGTGGGCAAGCTGCAAGAAAAATGCAGTGTAATATAGATATAACTTGGAAGGATTAGGAACAATACCAACTCATCGCATTACTCAAGCAAAAGCATCCACTACAAGCTGCACATACACAAAACTCCATCTTCGAGACACTGAACGTGATCCACTACTCTAAAATAGTAGTGTCTCATCACAGCAGCAGTAAAATCCTTGCCCCCACTGTAATCAGTGTCCAGGAGATTTTTATAAGGCCAAAATTTCACACACACACCCCCCCCACTCAGTTTAATTAGCATCTTCACCTAGAAACTACTGCATAAGAAAAATTGATTCCCTCAAATCTTACATCCTACTCAGATGAGAATTCTAAGTGTTTAGCTGTTCAGTCCAAACACAATCCTGTAACTATCTTGAGCTGCTGTGTCTGTGACAAGCAGCAGTCAGCGTAAGAGCCTGGGCTTATATAGACAGATTAAAGGGAACAAGATGGCCTGACATCAAATTTCATCAGGTTTTCACTTCTGGTAGAAGCTTGCAGATAAGAGGCATTTGAAATGAACAGTAAACTGACAGTCATGCTCTCATGTAGTGTCGTCCTTCTACCCAGCTCACTGATGAGGAGTGAAATGGGAACTGCATGTTTCCTTGGAAATGAAAAATCCTTTCTTCCTGTCTGAATGAACTACCAAAGATAAGTTATACTATCCAGTAGTAGTATCAGCAGGAAAGATTTTGTTAACATGCTTTTAAAAACAGAGCTAATAAAACAACAGTAAGCTAATATGGAAAATGCCACAGAATCGCTGCAAGTATTTTCAGTCATTAAAAGCAGAGATAAGAGGATGAATACACTATCATCACAGGATCAACACAGATTTCCATGAGTAATACAGGCTGAAGTCATCTGCTGATTCACAAATCCTTTTGATGCATATCATGAGAAACCATCACTCACAAAAACAAAATGCATTCAGGGAACTTGAAATTAAAGGGAAAAAGCATGTTAGTCTTGCAGACAAGGAAATATTGACAAAATAAATGTTTAGAATAGAATCTTCAGGAAAGAGGAATTTGACTCTATTTTATTACTTTTGCAGTTTTAGAAGAATTGTAGTCCCTGCCTTCAAAATCAAAAATTAAATTAAAAATCTCTCTGATAACACAGATACATAAACTAAACAATTAATTCATTATCTAATAAAAAAGTAGTGATATCTTTAAGAAATATTATTTAAAAATCCTCGGTAAAAGCAGCTTACTCTTATATTCCAATATCAACCACAATATAAAGAGTTTAGCAAGGAAGCTGCCCAACGAGCAGTGCCACATAAAGATACTATTTTGGAAAAAGTATTTAAGGGAAGATTTACACCAAAATATCACAGATCTCAGGTTTTAATCAGTAACAAAACTGGTTAAAACAAAATAGGTGTTCACATGCATAGCATCTAAATTTCCCAAAGGAGATTGAAAAGCCTCTCTAGTGCTATTTGAACCTATTAAACTTTGATGCAAAGACATGATACATATGGTAACAGACAACAAAATCCACTTTGTTCTAAATATCAAAGCAAATACAAGTTTTCCAGCACCCAGTTTTCATCTAAGTAGCAAACCATACAGTGTAGAAAGTTGAAACAATTTAACACAACAGCTATAAGAACTGAGTACAACAGATTTTGAAAACTTGTTCTGCTGTCACACAAGGTATATAACCTCAAAACATTTTGTCTTCATTGACTTTTTAATGCCAAAGAGAAACTTTAACTTAAATGCACTTCTGATTTATTATTTATTGAATATAATCCATAATACGAAATAAGTGATTATCAGAGGACAATACTGCAGACTGAGACCTTGCTGTGTGTGCCTTCAGACAATGTGGAAACTCACTGCCCTTTTCACCTCTCCATGAAATGGAAATGCTTTTTCTCCCACTTATACCATGGGAATGGTGTTTTAATCAAATACAACATCACAAGAGACCAGGACGGAATGAAGGAATTATAACTGGCATCCATCACAGTGTCCCAGGGCTACAGTCTAGAATACTGAATCCAATTTTGGACTTCCTCATACAGGAAAGGCAGCAACAAACTGAAGTGATTGCAGCAGAGAGGCACCAAAGTGGTCCTGAGCCCCTGTGGTGAGGAGAGTCAGGGCTGAAGCATCGCCCACCTTCAGAGTGCCCTGCCAGGACCAAACAAGGCTCTTCCCTGTGGCACCTCATGGCAGCAGGCATAAAATGAAACAAGGAACCTCCAGACTGCTTGGAGGAGAAGCTTTCTCCTCTCCAGGACACAGCTGTGTACAGCAGGGATGACAAAGCTTTAGAACAGGCTGTCCAGAGAGGTTGGGCAGTTCCCATCCTTGAAGGTTTCCAACGCCAGAGTGGAGGGAGAAGTGAGAAACCCGGTCTGAGCTCGCCGCTGAGCACGCTCTGGGCAGAGGGCTGCACAGAAGACCTGAGGCCTCACCCAATCCAAGTTTCCCAACTATCATAAAGCTAGGTACAACTCCTATTTCTATCACAGAAGGCAAACAAAACCCAAGCAAACAAGCAAGTTTCACATAATAGATTCTGCTAAGGGAAAAATGTAAAAACTCCACATCGTTTAGGAAGAAAAGCTCCAAAGAGCATTAAAACATGGTTTCTTCCTTCAGTCTTTAATGACACCATTAATTAACTCCTTCAGCAACTAAATAAATCCAAAGTCCATTTACATTCTACTAATAAATATTTCATTAAAGCAGAGAATTTATGCGGGCTGGGTTCCTGTGCTTTTTATCTGCTAGGACCGAACTTCCAACCAAAGTCTTTCCTAGTAAAAGTCATTCAGAACACCCAGGGGTCTGTCTCAGTCCCTCTGTAGCCCTAACCATGTCCTCCACAGCTTCACAGGGTTATTAAGGTACTGACCACAATCCTACACACCTCCTGCCCTTCAGACAGCAGGCTGAAGAATAAACAAGGATATCAGCATTGTATTAACTGAATTTATGTTTAGCATGAAGAAACCACAATTCCCACAGAGCACACCTAGTCTTGTGGGTTGGCTGATAATGTTTACTGGCATATATATTAATAAAAGCTCCTTCATTAGTAACAAACTGTTCCTGCCTATGGAAGGCTTGTGGTTAATTCTGAAACACTTCAAACTCTATATTCATCTGCAGCTTAGGCAAAGAAAAATGGAAAACATTACAGCAATGAAGTTATTTCTTTTGGCTTGCATGATTCTTGACTGTTTTAAAGGAGTTCTTCCTTGCCCTATTTCACTCAATTCACTGTGTTGGATAAAAATCAATGCATCTCCTCCAAAGTTAAGTGCATTTGTAAAATGCTTTTTCTTATCAATTCCTAAGTACTAAATGGACTACAGTACTCCTGAGAGGCACATAATACCAAGATTTTGCTGGAGAGAAGATTAGCAATGCAAGATCATCTTGCCTAGAGCAACAGGTTTGAATTAATGGAGCTTTTCAGGCTGACTCTTCAGGGCTGTGAATTATACACCTCGTTGTTACTTTCCTTTCCAAAGAAGCCCAGCACCTACAGCACTGAAATACTGACATGCTCTAAAGCCATGGCATCAGCATCTGCTCACAGAAAGCTACTGCAAATCACACACAGAGCCAAGATTATTAATGCTTTAGGATTGGAACTGTCAAACAGATATGGAAGAGTCTCTTTTCAGATTATGCACTGTTTATAAAGTACACAAAAATATCTTTGCAATTCAACAAAAAGCTCAGCATTACAGAAAAAAGGGGGCATTTATAGCCACACAACTATAAAGATATAAAGCTACCTCAAGTTGACTATTTCAGTACAACTTGCCCAAAGAAATAACCTAGAGCCAACTTGTCCTTACAGAGATGCAGAGGCATACTCTGTGGCCCCAAGTCAGACAAGCACAGAAACTCCTCAGACATTTCCAAACACTCACAGAAATATTGCTGTAGTGTTAAAGTATTTTCTTTGGCATTTATAGAATGGAAAATATGCTAAAACATACACAACACTACCAGACAACATTTATACAAAGAAGAAAAAAATACAATCATTAACACATTTCAACACTGTACTAAATAATTCCAACCTCTAAAACATCTCTGGTTTAATTCTCATTAATTTACTCAATGCAGAAAGCCAAAAAAACTTTCGGAAATGAACTACTTTAGTGTGTGTAACTCGAGAATTTTCTCTGCTAAACACAAACCACTTAACTACTTCTCCAGAAACACCACTATTTTCAGGCATCCAGTGTCACCACCACAACCCCCAACTCCCTACTATGCAATCAACGCATGCCAGGTCACAACATAACCTATAGCATTTGGTTAATAACAATTTACATTACTGGCATAAGTTATGCTGAGTTTAGTGTACTGGATGTCTGAGTATGTGAACCAAACATAAATGAAACTGAAGAAAACTCTCATATAATAATATTCTGTGCTACATTTCTTGAGTCAACACATTGCACTGTCAGAAGGTGAAAATTTGAGAATAAAATAATATCATAAAATATAATGACAAGAGTGGCACTGAAAACAACCCAGCCACAGAAGAAACATTTGCATTTTGTTAATGTCACTAAGAAGACACATTAACAGTGCCCAAACAACCAGTTCAGAATAAGAGCAGTGTGTACACAACTGATGACAGTATGTAGATCTAGTGGCACAAGCAATGTATCAAGAAGCACGCTTTCACTCTCTCTGTGCTTAAGTTAGCAAACACACTTGTAAAACAACATTGTTGGCTTTTTGTGAAGTGATTCAGAGGTTTCATTTCAATTCAAAACACCAATATGCTTTATTAGATAGGACGCAGTCTTCTGGAAAAACAACATTGTTGGCTTTTTGTGAAGTGATTCAGAGGTTTCATTTCAATTAGCAAACATCAATATGCTTTATTAGATAGGATGCAGTCTTCTGGGGACTGCATGAGGCTTCAAAATCAGTTCTGAATGACACGGCATGAAACCACATTATTCCATTGGAGAAGATGAAAATCCCTTCCTTAAGCATGGAGGCTGCTATTATTTTTTCAAGTAACTGGAAAGATGAAGCAACTACTACCTTTCACAAAGTGACTGGAAGTGAACAGCCACACAGGATGGCCAAAACACCAACAGCCAACACCGACAAAATCAGGCTCCAGGGAGCAAAACTGCAGCTCAGCCCAGCCAAAAGCCAGCTCTTAGCACACCACTATATATAGGGGAGCTATCAGCTGCATTCCTGGGCCACTTGTGCAGGGTGTCGTGGCCTCTTGGCCTGGCTCTTGTCCTGTAGCTCCATGGCACCGTGGCGCCAGCAGAGCCCTCCCTTGTCACTGGAGTGAACCTGGTGCAGAAAACTCCTCCAAGGGCACAACAGCACTGCTCCTGCTGCTGCTGCTTTATCCCAGGGGATGCACAGCTACATCCACTACACAGCTGAGCATCAGACATGCCCTCAAAGCAGAGCCCAGCAGGGCACCTGCAGCAACACCCCCTCTCTCACCTTGGCAGCACTAGGATGCGTTCCCTGCCACGTCCCCAAGCTGCGAGGACAGTGCCATGCGGGCTCACCTCCTGACCCCAAGGCATGCCCCCGTTTGCTGCTGTCACACAGCAGGTCCAGGGCAGGGCACAGGCTCTGCACGTCTCTGCTGGGCTGGGCTCCCGGCAGCCGAGGCACAGGCAAGGGCAGCGCCGGAGCAAGAGAAGCTGCCAGCGGGAGAGCTCTCACACTGCTGACAATGCCTGGGGTGAGAACGGGATTAGAGACTCAAAGAAATTCCAGACAACTTCTTCAGATCCTGCATTAAGTCCTTTCAATGCCAAGAAAGCCTCTATCAAGCATGTGACTGAAACTTGGCAGCTAAGGGGGTGAAGTAACTTCACACGAAATAATATTTGTTCTTTAGGTAATTATTTAACAGAACATACGATGATAGAATGCCTTTGAAAAATGTGGATATTTTAGCGTACAGAAAACTTCGTAATCTCTTGGAAATACAGATATTAAATAGTCCTTCACCATTTAGGGAGTTCATTTTTTTCCCTTTTAGATACAGCAAGAGCAGAAATAAAGTTCTCCAAAGCATATGACCGAACAGAGCCAGACTAAGAGCTAGACATTCTTGGCAAATTCAGAGCAACATATAGTAAGAAGGGTTTTGTTAAATGCTAATTTTGAAAGAGCAAACACTCCAAATGCACCATGACAAGTATCATATGCATTAATATTTAATCAAGAGGATTACAAGCAACACAATACCCTTCCATGCTTTCAGTAGATCCATTATATTTTAATTTACAAACTGCAGAAATGTCACTAATAGTTTCCCTTAATATGTGCTGTCCCTGAAATAAAACTTAGTATACTACAATTAGAGTCTACTTTAAAACAAATAAGAAATTTGAAAATAGCACTGAATAAAGAAATCTGATGACTGATTTCTGCTGAATAAGTCTTCACTTACAAAGTGATTCTGCTTTGAAGTTATATTCAACAGTTCTGCATTATGAAGTTGAAAAAAACTGAATTCGTGGAGTGATGAATTTCAATTATTTTGGAAACTGGGCTGGGACTTGGAAATGTGTCTTTACAGAGAAATTAAGTTCTCCCACAAGAAAAGTGAAAGAAGTGTCTAGATTTGCAATACCTGAAGTTCTTCTGCATCATTAACAGATTAAAGAAGTTAATGGTTTTGGCACTACTACATTGGGATTTGGGAAATCAGGATTCAGATTCAAGCTCTGAAGCAGATTTCCTGTACAGTCTTCCCTTTTTTATGAAATCATCATTTTATTAACATTGAAGACCTTCAAAAGAGAGAAAAGGTGTCTACCAATTTCAACTCTTAACTTCATTTGCAGCTTTCAGGATGCTACTGCAGTACATACCAGCAAAAACATTCATTGTTTTTCAACAGCAGAAACTTTCAATATTTCCTAAGAATTCCAGCAAAGCTGGGAAGCGAGAACAGGGTGAAATTCCTCAATCTAGATGAACAAAATACACTGCAGCATTGCAGATTAACTGTTTAGGGATTCACAGAAAATCTCTCCCAGTGCTTAGAACTTTGGTTTTTTTAAATACTTTCATTGAATATAAAATCATCTTTATTCCGCAAATTTTGGCAACATCAGTGCTCTTTTCCCTTCAAGAACTAATTGTATGGATGTGGGAAGAAGGTGGTTGCCTTTCTTCCTCTGGTGCTCTTTCAGAGCTGTGAGGTAACACACTGTAAAATAGGATACGACTGTACAAGCATAATGAATCCTAAAGTGTTGCAACACCCACAAAGCAAATTCAGCAAAATTATTTGGCAAGATGAAATTGTCAGTGCACTTCTACAAAGCTGAGCCAATTAATACCACCTGAAAACTTGGATCTCCAAATAGAAGTCTCCAAAACTAAGCTCACTCTGAGATGAACTTTCCTACACTACTTCAAATCTTCCTGCTCAGTTACTTTCTCGTCCCTCTCAACTTAATTCATCCAGGTACAACTTTTAAGTAACTGCACTGAAACATCACGTTCAGCCTAGCATGACCCAGAAAATGCTTGCTTCTGTAGAATCATATGTTGTCATTTTATTACTGTTCTTTGGAAACCTCTAAGAATCCAAATCTAAGCCGGTGGTGTTAATACACCAGATTAAACTCCAGAAGTGATGAGTGGCAATATTCATTCATCTCAAAGTACAACACTAAAAAGACACAGCAACATTGTAATGCAAATTGCTGTCAAATCAAAGTGAAAAGAGGGAAAATATCCCATTTCTGAATACAAAGACACTCTCTAGGAAAAATTAAAAATAAATTCACTATTCTTAACTTGCATAACACAGACTTTGTTTTCTATCCAATATTCTGGAGTCCTCATGTTATATGCCGTGATTTCAAGCTTTAAAGCTCCTGAATTTAACTACCATCAGAACTCAAAAATCCTGCAAAGACCACATGAATATTTTACATTCCTTGGATGTGGAAAGGTTTGCAGAATAAGACATTGTATTCTAAAGACAAAGAAAGAGCAGCTTGAACTTTCTGGCACCTCAAGATGTACGGTTCTAGATTCCTTACACACTTTTTTCATTCTCAAATACTTCTACTGACATAAATGTAAGCATGAGAATTACAAAATAGACACAAAAGCTATTTTGTTGATACCTTAGAAAATTACAAGTGAGATTTACAATGGGAAGGAAAAAAACCCACTAAAGCTCTACTTGGAAATAGACAGTATTTTGGAAATAGACCGAGTTTTGTTTTAAGCAACAGGATCTAAAGAAAATAAACAATGTAACAGATTGCAGCTCCAACAGGAATGTTTGTGACTATTCAGCATGCCCTGTAGGGAAGCACAACAAAAGAAAGAAATCAGCCAGGTACTTTGCTATGAATTGTGTGTGAGCCTATCTCCCTGCATCTCCTATTGAAAACCTGCTGGAAGTAAGAAAGAGCCTTGACAGCAGGACCAAGAATCACGTTGTTTCCTAATAGTGTTCCCCAGAAGTTTACCTGAAGGAAGAAAAGGGACAGATGTACTCTTTTTATTAAGCGATCTTACCCTACCCGTAAAATCCCAAGTGCAATGGTTCAATTTTGAAGGCATTTTCTGCTATAGCCAACAGCAAATTCTTACAAGAACAGAAATAATCCATATCCATGACAAGTAACACCAACTATTTTTGGAAGCAAGGAACATTCATCTAATGCCAAGTGGCACGTATCAAAGACACATGCATCATGCTAAATTTCTAACTGATGGATAAAAAAATCATTAATACATCAGGCAACAAATACAAGGGAATAATTAAACTTTTTCAAGGACTGTCCTATAATTTGCCGTAATAGTTTGTACAACCTGACCTCCATTACGTGCTTGTAGAATTGATATGTCTGTGTATGTGGTAGAAGAGGTAAAGAGGTCACTTAAGATACTAGAAATAGGTATTAGCTCTATTGTTACCTTAGATAACTGCTAAAAAGCTAGGGTACCTTTCAGCTGGATCCTATTAAAACAGCACTCAGTTCAAGTAATGGGATGCTTTTCTAGGAAGCCAAGTCACCCCAGTGCAATTATCACAGAATCAGAAGGGTTTGCACTGCAAGGGACCCTAGAGGTCATTTCGTTCCAGCCCCCTGCCGTGGGCAGAACACCTCCCACTGGAACAGGTGGGGCAGAGCCCCATCCAGTCTGTTCTTGAACACTTCCAGGGATGAGGCATGCAGCACTGCTCTGGGCAACCTGTTCCAGTGTCTCACTACCCTCACAGTAAAGAATTTCTTCCCAGTGTTTAATCTAAACCTGCCCTCTTTAAGCTGAAAGCCGTTGCCTCACATCCTATCACCTTACTCCAATAATGAAACTATCCCCACCTACAAGCTCCCTCTAAATACTCGAAAGCCACAATAAGGAATCTTCTCCAGAGTGAACAATCCCAAATCTCTCAGCCTTTCTTCATGCAGAAGGTGCTCCAGCCCTCTGCTCATCTTCACAGCCTCCCTCTGGACCCCCTGAGCTGGAAAATATCACTGGACCTCAGAAACCAACTGCTGCTACCTAAAACCACCATGAGTGGCTGGACTAGCAAAAAAAAACTGCATGTCCTTCATTAGGCACATGGTATTGCACACACACAGCTCAGGTCACAGGACTTTCCCTTAGGCAAACAAAATTCCAGTAACCAAAGAAAGTCACAGAAACACTGCAGGGATTTTCCTCACTTCCTTATCCTTCACAACTGAGATGTTCTCTTCTGTTCCTTGAACTCCCAACTGTTCCCTGGGGCTCGAAGTTCTGGTAGTTCCAGTTCTTCACGGAATTATCCTGTCCTCTTCCTCACACAGCAATTAATGTACAACAATATTATAATCAAATTAGAAACATATCGGTTATATTAATGTATAATTAAACACAACATTTACAATCAAGATCACTATATATTCATAAATTCACAAATCAAAACCAAAGCGCTAACTGACCTATGAGGTTCCAAATTAAGCAGACTTGTTAAAATGCGGAAAATTTAGAATGCAGAATGTGGGACATTAGCAGCAGCAGTTCTATCTAGGAATTAAATCTCAGTGGTATCAATTAGCAGATTTCTCAGGAAATAATTAAAATGGGATTCTCAATTCAGTCTTCACAATACCACTTTAACTGCAACCTCCACAACACTATAGAGTCCTGGAAAACTTTTCATTTCAAATCTTCTCAGGGCCTGTATTTACAGTATTATTTTGTAAATATGTTTCAGACATTCCAACCTCCAAATATCATAGCAACACCATGCGTGTATTGCTTCAGGCTCTTCCACCCCCAATCTCTCTAAACTCTTCACCCTCCAGCAGGATTTCCCCTATGCAGTACTTGTAATCCAAACAGCCTGGCATAACTCTGTGGTCACTATAGAAGTCCTGAACTAGGAGCACAGACAGCAGAGACACATTTTATCTTCCAAAAGCCAGCTAAATTACAGACACACCCATCTCAAACTTTCTCAAGAATATTTGCCACTAACTTTTCACACTCCTCATTCATGAAGAACTATCAGCATCTGCAACAATCTGGCACCAAAATATAAAGAGAAAATTAGAATCTAAGCCCTTGAGTTACAAAATAACATTGCTCTGGCACACTTTCTCCTCCTTACTGTATTTTTTTCATCTCTCTCAGGAATACCATTTTACTCACTGAGATGTTTCCATTCACAATCACTTTCTTGTTAGTGAAAAGTCAGAATGACCAAAGAGAGAAAACTGCACTACAGCACCTCCGTATTTCCACTGTGGAGATTCTAAGAAAAAATTTTAACAGCTAAGACTCTAAAAAGCATGAATAACACTTACTGCAACTAAAACCATATCATTTACTTAAACATCCACAAAACCCTGAACTACAGTAGCTAACACTTCCTAATCATAAAATAAGAATTACTACAAAGCAGGTAACGAAGTACAGATTAAGGTAGAACTTGTAAAATGCCAATTCTTTGTGGCTTGCACATGCTTTTGTGCATCAAATATTTTTGTAGTTAAAAGTCTAATCACATTATTTTAGCTGGCAAGAAGCAGAGTTCCTGCAGAGGACTAAGGAATGAAGCACAACTTATAGCCCCTTATAATTATTTTCCTGTGTGAAATATGGTTATTTTACACAAAAGGCAGAGATCACATTTTTTGCTTACTGGATCACAAAACAGTTTTGCCTCATATTGCCTATTTTTCATCACATTAAAAAAAAAAACTATTTTGAAAGTCTTCCATTTATTTTTCTTTAAATGACAAACTTCTCTCTGCATTCTTCCCTCGTGTACAAGAACAGAATCAGCTATTGTATTTTCTGAACCAGTACTCTCTATGTTATTTGAATGAAAATGCCTAGAAATTACTCATCACACTAAAAACTCCCTTAATGGAAAGTAATTATAATGGTCAATATAACTGTAATATCAGAGGTTTTTACTATTAAGAAAAAAAACCACACTACAGTTTAAAAGAGAAAGCAGTTTAAAACAAACAAAATAAATATTGTTTAGATAATTAACCAGAAAATGCATTCTCTTCATTAGGAAGGGAAAAGTTTCTGCAGGGACAGAAGCCACAATTTCCAAAGAACATCAAAACTTTTACAATAGTGCAATAATAATAATACCCTTTGCATAGCTGAAACATATTAATGGTATCACCTAAAAGTCTAAATTACAGGCTTGGTAATATTTAAATTACTTCATAGACCAAAATAAATCCATACAAATGAAACCTGAAAAAAATGAGATGGCATTTACCTACTACAATGGAAAAACTGATTGCAGTTGTGATCTGTGATTTACTGACAACAATGTAAAGACATGCTTAGTTCAAACACTTCTAATGGGACAACTCACATTTTTCAATGCTTGCAGAATTAAGATCAACGAACACCAAACAGGACACCAAACAGTGCCAGTCTGTGAACAATTCTTACGTGCCATTTTTTGCAAAAACAGTTTAAAAATCTTTACCCCCCAGGAAGAGTTAAAACAGAGAATGGTAACCTTGTGAAGTGTAAGTCTACTGAGAGAATATATAGAAAACAATGATACCTAACACTTGCATGCAGTTAAAAAAAATACACTTGAGTGCTCTTAATGTAATGTATTTAACCACATGTTTCAACAATGCTTTTCATGTAAGAACATGTTCTGAATCACTGAGCTCGTAAAGTCGTGAATCAGAAGCAAACAGAAAAAAGGCTTTGAACATCCTCAGTTCACTTATTCCTTAGCAAATGAAACCAAATCCTGTCAGGGTTTACCAAGCACAGAATGACAGTTCAGATCTAAGATGTTTTATCACCTCTGAGAAAAATTTGACAAATTTGGTCAAATGCCCAATTATGGAGAAGATTTAGTTGCATAGCTTCAATGGAATTTCCCTCCACAAACACAGCAGTCCTTCAGCTCATCAACTATTTCAGTGACAGTCTGCAGAAAACAAGTGTTTCTGAACTTCTATGAGGCCCAACCCAAAAATAAAAATTCCTTTCCCCCCCCCATCCCCAAATATTCTTACAGGTACATTTTCTTGTACTTTTGTAGATACATATGCAAAAAGAAACATACACGTAAGATATGCATGTGTACGCACACATGTGCGTACTTGAGGTTTTCACCTTGAGATGTTTCTGAAGTCACACAGATTTCCTAATGATTAAAGTTCTCAAAATGCACGAAGTTGATCTTTTGCACACATAGCAGCAGCATGTAGGTTTTGATTAAATGTCCTCTATGTAATAAAGATAAAGATTTTAAATTGCACCAGCTGAAATCCAAGAGAAACCTTCAACTCAGCTGATTATCAGAAAGCTGATAGATCAGTAAGGTACTATAAATTAATTCATGTTTACCAGCAGCAAGAAAAATATGAACTCAGGCAGCCAGGTGAATGCATAACAATGACTTTTGGGAATTAAAATATTTACCCTAAAACAACTCTCAGAACTTAAAGAAAGTATCTCATATTTGAAGACAACCAGGTATGTGGCAACAAGGATGTGTGGGACTGGATTATTGTTGAATACGGGGTTTTGAGACAAACACAAACTTCAGTGCTGCAGTACCTGATGTAATCACAACTTACAAAAACAACTGTACCTTGCAAATCTCACTTCCCTCATCATCTTTAAAATCATGGAATTTATAGGGGTAAAGGCACTGTGGAGAGTGTAAAATCAAGAGTGCAGAATTTCACCTGCTGAGTCTATGTCCACCATATGTGTTTTCTGATAAAGAAATCCTATTTTTCCCTGAAATCCTTTCTGAAATACTGCAAATGTTCATAATGGAGCTCTCAGTAGCAATTACTCACTTTCAACTTGTCACTCAACTGTCACCATGACAACAACAAAAACCTTTTCACTCCAGGACAAGATAATAGGAATTTTAATTACTGAAATTCATTCTGTTGACAGTTTGAGTGGAACTAAATTCTACTTTCTAAAATAAAATATTAAACTACTAATTTAAAAAGGCAAGAATTATATGATTTTTTTTCCCCCTTGAACATTCTGCTCTTTGTATTTGTTTCCTCCCGTTCAGATTTTACACTTGCTATTTATCAAATACTTTGATAAATATGATTTTTGGGATGGCTGGCAGAATATTTTTCATGTCAATGCAGACTAAGCTTTGTAATTCACCTCAGCAGGAAATCTCAAATGTTTATCAGGGACTGATTGCTCAAGCCAATATCCCCACAGATTGGTTGGTTACCTGCAAAGGAGTGGAGGTGAAGTTGAGGGCAAGACATCTCATCTTTTGTAGTCGTGCAGGGGAAAAAAAAAAATTATAAATGCAGCTGTGAGCTTTTAAAAATACAATGGGTTAGATACTGTTTAAAAAAATTAATTAAAAGCCATCATGTTTTGAATCCTGCAGATTCTTGAACATAATTCTCTACCTTGACAGGGCTATTCATTGCTCGCAGCATGCAGAAAAAATGCTGGGGATTAGAAAATATTTTCAGTTCCCTGCTAAAAATACACAAGGGGATAAAAAACAGAACACTTGGTGTTAATTCTTCTCCAAGCTACTACAAGGTACAAACTACAGCAGTTATTTATACAACCACATAGCCATGTTTTTCTCCAACACATTCGCAGATGGGTACACCTTGGTAATCTCATAATTTGCCGTTATTTGTAGCTGTTCCACAGCCTATCATCAGACAATAATATTTAAAGCAAATTATGAACATCAGTCAAGTAGCAAAGGACAAGACTATTCTCAGGAGATATGTATTTTTCTACCAAAAGAGCATCTTTGTGTGAAGAGTTAGTATTGGATTACTGAGATCAGGTTAGATCACACAACAAATTAAAAACTTGACTCCTTGGTCTATATCCACCATGACATGTCCTCTCAGGAAACATAAAAAAAAGAAAATCCTATGATACAAGAATATATAAATTAAGGTAAAGATACAAAATTATGGCAAAACTAGTATTTATACATGTTTCAGAGACTATCAATGAATTGGGAATGTAGACAGATTGCACGGAAAAGAAAAATTTCCATTTTCTTTTGATGTTAAGGACATTTGTTCACACCACGGGGGGGGTGGAATAACCAAAAAACAAACAAAAACTGGACCATTAAGCATTCAGTTTTGATTATGCAAACAGATTCATACAGATTCAGAATCACAGATGCAATGAGAAATTCAAATAGACCTCTGAGATCATCGAGTCCACCCCATGAGCCCCACCATGCCCACGGCACAGAGTGCCAAGTCCAGTCTTTCCTTAAACACCTCCTAGGAAAGTGCCTCCACCGCCTCCCTGGGCAGCCCATTCCAATGCTCAATCATTCTTTCAGTGAAGAAATTGCTCCTGATATCCAATCTAAGCCTCCCCTTAAGACACACCTTAAGACTGTCCTCTCATCTTGTTGCTGGTTGCCTGGGAGGAGAGACCTGGCCACTGTCTCCTTTCAGGCAGCTGTAGTGAGTGAGTGATAAAAATCCCCCCAAGCCTCCTTTTCCCCAGGCTAAAAACCCCCAATATGAAGAACAAAACAAATCAACAGAAGAAAAGCACATGGGAACAAAGCAAATATTCTGATACTACAGCACATCCTTACAAACTATGGATTCATCCTAGGAGAGATCATCTAATGAAAGATTTCCAAAACAAACATTCAAGAAGAACACTTGGAAAGCATAAATTCCAACAAGTTTCAGGTTCAATAGGGAGAACAAAAACGTGTTCCATAAAGTCAGAGTAACTTTTTATTGATCAGTAAGATCCTGACATGACTGAGAAGGCAGCGTTACATGGAGAATCATAATTTCACTACTGATCTCTTGAAAACAAACGACATTGCAGGAAACTTGAAATCTTGGGAGGATGCATAAAAAGGAGTATCTGAGGCATTCATGTCTGAACCAAACAGCTTCACTAATACCACAAATAGTACCGACAGCACGGAACTGAAGCCAAGTACTTCAAAAACATTGCAAAAGCCTCCAAAATGTCTAGAAATAACTTTTTCACAGGAAGTGATTCAAACCATGAAGTCATTAAAAAGAACACAGATGGCAAAAAAGGAACAGTACATGTTAAAAAGTACATGGCTGTTAGATGCAGTACATAAAAAACTTCTCATCTTACTATTTAACTTCCAATGTAGCTCAATGATTTGGTTCATTACCTTTTCCAAGTCAAGGGCATCATTTTTATTATCATCTAGAACTCATCAAGGCACTAAATGAAGCAGAAAAGCACAAAAAGTAGGCTATTCTTAGAAAATACATAAATATTTTTCTACCAAAAAGAAGTGGCCTTCTATGAAAAGTTAGTGTTGAATTGCTTATTATTCCAAGAGCAAGAAGTGGTATGGAGTCAAAGCCCTTTATTTCTGCATATTGGTCCAAACCATGATCAAGCAAGACTGATGACTGCCTTTCTAAAATGCACCATCTAACAACAGCAGGCTTATTCACACAATCCAGCAAGTTCTACAAGCAGACTGCTCTAAATCAGCACCCAAAAAAAATTCTGGCATGTGTACTGATTAGAAAAATGAACTAAATAAAAATCCATATCCTTAATAACCTGTATTTACTTTGTTTAAGCTATCATACTACAGAAGATAATAATTAAAATCAGTAGAGGCTTCATCACCAACACTGATTTCAGTCAAATTTCCTACAGGAACCAACAACTCAGGGGGACTCCTGGAATTATTTATATCAATAACTTTAATTCAGACTGGGTTGGACAAAGACAGTAAACCATTAATATAGTGCTTGAATAGAGGTTCTTATGAAATATTAAGGTATTCAGCCCTTTTCACAAAAGCCTCAAATGATAGGAATTGCCAGTATCAATTGAAAAATCCAAGCCTTTTTAGGATGTCTCAGATCCAGCTATTTGTCTTACAGCTGATCACTCATAGCTGTGCTTATTAGGAGGAAACACAGAGATGTGCAAGTTATTTGTGCTACAATATATCTCATCTGCTAAGATGCAGTGGATTTCACTTCAACAATGGATAAGATTTTCTAGTGCAGCAAAGAAGAAAAAAAAGATCAGAACTCAAGATGAACAATCCACAGTGTGACAGTGGTCTTAGAGTAATACCTTTAGAAATAATCACTAAAACAACAATAAAAATAACAGACTTTAAACACACACACTCATTTTGTACTTTCCTTTACACAATAAAATTTGCTCCTATGTTAAAGCTTAACCAGTATCACAAGTGGGGAGAGAAAGGAGTCGTCTTAGCTCCTTAGTAATTTACTGTAGCCTGCAGATGAAGCATCCCTGAAAGTCAAATCTAAAATAAAGGAATAAACTTGCATCCTGCCAACTACCCAATTATTACCTTAAATCACTCCAAACATTTTTTCCTGGCTATGTTTAGCACTCTGACTTGCACCTCCATCATATCCCATCAACATAATACAAAATAGGGAAAAGAAGAACCCTTCTGTTACTGCAGTCTTTGGCTTTCCTCTGTTCTGGGAAAGAGACTTCATCTATTAGCAATAGCTAATTACATTTGTGTTCTACAACACTCTTATGTTGGTTTCCTTATATTTTAAAATTTATAGATAAAATTATGAAGTGATGGAAGCCATCAACTACCAACATGAACTCATTAAACTAAAACAAGAGGAGCCAATAAGCCAATCCCAATTTTATTTGTTGGATTATAAAGACCTCATATTTGGCAATTTCTCAAATACTGTGAATGTTTCAGTTTGTTCTACACACAGAAACATTTAACTCTGTGGATCAGAATGAAAAGCACTAGTTTTACTAGCAGAAAGGAGAAGCTACAGATTCCAGACACCTATAGCATTAATCATATTAATCAAGCTACTGGAATTATTTCTATCATTAGCTCATTTTCCTGAAGGATCTTAAAGAACTTCCAAAAACACAAACATCAGGGTACATGTCATAAAAGGCAAGTGACATTTTAGTAGCAATTATGAACATTACATTTTTTTTTTAAGGATACAAAATTTCAGCATATAGTTTAGGGAAAGCAAGTTCCAAGTTAAAACTATAACCACCTCTTCAAGTAGCAAATAGAAAAAAATGCACATTTTAAACTCTGCTCCATACTTAGAAATTTTAGTATTTAGAGAAAAAGTTCTCCTTTGTTTACACCACAAAATTATTTGCCTCAAAACTGTACCCAGACACACCAGCTGTACCTCTCATGTAAGTGTCCTTTAGCACTACAGAGTTAAAAATCTTTTGCTCTTCACTAAGCAAAGAACAAAAAGAAATCCTCAAGGAATTAATCCAGAGATACTCTTACAAGAGCATTCCTAGTGATTACTCAGTGACCATACATGCATCAGATTAGATTCCTGTGTAACTTCATGCAAGCACCAAAACACAGTGGTCCAAACAGACAACACATTTTTTGAAACACACTGCAGGGCACTGGTATTTTGTAAAACACAAGTGTGTTGTACATTACAAAAGTAAGCTAAATTATTACCATTTTCATTTAAAAACAAACAAACACCCGTCAAAACAAACAGAATAAATCAAAGAAGGGCAGGAGAAGACCAAGCTAGATGGGAAGCATGATGGTAGGTGTAGTCAGAACACAGGGAAACAATCTTCCTCTCTTCAAGCACCATTTGTGTGACTGCTGCTGATCTCATTACTTTGGCAGCATTTTTCCAGAAGAATGCAAGACATCTGCTTAGGCAACCAGCAAATTAGCAATCATGTCTGACAAAGGTAGTAGAACTATAGGGGGTTTTGTGAAAATGTTAATTGATGTGCATGCAGCAGCTTTGCCCTTGTCTGATAAGAATATGGATTAGTCACCTCTGTCCTATGGCTATCTTCTACTTCTGCTTTCTGTCCTGGCTATCATTAAAGAAAACTTCCTCAGTTTCTGTGTGAGAACTCTCCACAGAACACAGCAACATGTACAAATAAGCACACCATGACCCAAGCCCTACCATGACAATTCTGAATCCAGAATAAATCAGCAGCTGTAAGAAAGCCAGGGATGCCATTTGGAAACCAATGATGTTTTGAGCTCAAAAGGATGGCCTTACTACTGAGTACCATGGTGGCTGGCATGGCTCTGACTTTGAAGCTTTAAAGTTAAATAAATATTGTCATGGGTAAGAAAGCTGACAGCAGCATAGCAGCCTAGTCAAAGTAACTCTTACATTCCAACCAGTTCCTGCAGATTCTCACAGGCCAGTTCATGCCATTTGAGTTCACCAATCTGCTCTACAGCATTTTTTTCCTTCCACTGTCCAGAAAAGGTTTCTTTCTTTGAAAGAACTGATTCAACCATCTGAACGACACTTCTAAACCTGAACCACAATTGCTTGCACAACACAAGGTGCCGCCGGCTGGGCTCCAGTCAAGGCTGTCAGTATTTCATCAGAGCTCTGTGAAGTAAACACACATGCAGAGCTTTGATCCAAGACACATGTCCCAACACTTACACACCTCCACTTCCAAATCAGTGCACTTCACAGTGATCAGCAGATTAACAATGATCACTCTACCAAAAAAGTTCTGGCTAGCATTCAAGCAGGGCTTGCTATGTTATATGTGATGCAAGGAGAAGCTGAATAAACAGTCAAGACAAATGTGCAGCATGAGGATATTCACAACTGGAAAAGCAACCAAGAAATAGGCAAGAGTTTAAAAATAACAGCAGAGAATAGATTCATGTATTGGGACACAATTACTTAACAGAACTAATTAGGCATCAGCATTGCTTCAAAGAACTTCAGTCCAAACTCCTGTTGCAGTTCCTGACACATCCTGTACTCAGGTAGGAAAGAACAAGTGCTGCCAGTGACTCTCTATCTGTAATGCTTTCAACTTCCAAAAATTCGTTCATAATACAAAAAACAGTGGTCATGGGAGTACAAACCACACAGTAAACTCAAGTTTAAAATGAAACCAGAAAGAGTAGAGAATATTTTAGAATACTATTTTAATATACATTAATACTGATAAAGTATACAGCAAGTTTCTTTTAAATCACTGCAGTAAGTAAACTATGCAGACTTCAAAAGTACAAACATTCAATGCCTTGATTGTTAGGAAAATTTAGGTTTTAAAACATGCAAAATTATGACATTTAAGCAATTGAGGTTTTCAGAACAGCTGGTACTTAGAAATAAGGGGCTTATCTTCAGGAGCTTTTAGCATCTGAAATACAGCACATCATGACCCAGCAGGGTGAGAGTGGGCAGAAAAGAATACAGAGAGCAAATACAATGGAGTGAAATCATGACCCATGGTGCAAAGCAATAGAAAAGTTTACATTACCAAATTCACTGCACATTTGCCTAATGTTTTCATCACATGGAAACGAAGTAAGCCCAGCAGACAGCAGCAATAAATCCATAAAAGAAAATCACTTCTGCCAGGGAACATGAAAGACTCTTAGTAGGCATTAATAGATCCATGCTGCTTTTCTTTAACAATTCTGAATTGTGAACTGAGATTTTAGTATAACAAGTTGACACAGGCCATATTCTGCATTTTATCCATCTATGGTAATACAGTGCAGGGAGAAAACAAACCTGCCTTGAAGGTTTCCACATGAAAAGCCAAAATCAGAATGAAAAATTTACTGTATCTTTCCCCATCCAAAAGCCATACCAACACTTCCTACTGTTCTTCAGGAATACAGAACAGCTCAGAAAAGCTGGAGTTAAAACAACAGAAATAGCTGGTGGACACACATGAAAATCATTCTAAATAAAATCCAGTTGATTTGCAACACAAATACATATTTCCAATCAATACACACATGCTGACTTTTCATTAGTGGGAACAAGCCACAGCAGAGAAACTCTTGTGAACAGTATTTCTGGACCTGTGAAGTCGCCTCAAACCTCACCCTCTCCAAAAGAGGACAAAGGCACAACTAAAAGACTTCACAATTATGGGTAATGCTCTAAGTTTTTCTTTTACTTCCCTTCAGGCAACCTTTTTTGGTTTTTAAGAGCAATGGAAAAGACAGAGCAACTGTAGGAAAATGAAGGGCAACACTCTAGCTTTTACCTGAAAGGGGACAGGAAGAAGGAATGGAAAACAGTAAAAGCCAAAAGAAGCTGGGAAAGACCAGACAATTACATTTTTCAGAACAGTAAAAAATGAATAACCGACAGTTATGAATTCTATGAACCAGGATGTATTTCAAATCCAGAAACCTTACCTGGTAAACAGCACACAAGCATAAAGCAAGTAATTTTTATTACATCCACTTCTGAATAGGCTTAAGCAGAGGGAGTAACCTGTAAAAAACCAGAGTGGGGACAGAGCTAATGACATGTCTTAAAGCAAGAAAGACAAGCTTGAACTTGATGCAGTTTAACAGGAGAGCCAAGAAACGGATTTTTCAAATGGATGATGTAGTTAAAGCAGCAGGTAAAATGTGGATTATTTAGATAGGAACAGGGAAGAGGAGGGAAAGTGCTACAGAGCTCCAGGAATACTGCAGCAGCCCTGCACAGAGACAAGGCCTCTAACAGGAGGCTCTACAAAGCCAAAGGGAAAATGGGCAGGTCTGCAACACTTTAGGGATAGGGGCAGCAAAGTGCTGAGTTGAAATTCACAAAGTGAAAGAACAGAGCAGAGATGCTGTCCCACTGCAGGAGAAGGCAGGAGCCACAGGGAACAGAGAACTGTTAAGCCAGCAATGCCACAGCAAGCGAACTTAAGGGCACAACACCCAGGAGTTTGCAAGGAAAGACAATAGTATGTAACAATGTCTGAAAATGACACAGGTCTTAATTTTTGAGGAAGTGCAGAATGGGATCAGATTTTTCACTTGGGGCAGGTCATAGCCCAGAGAGACATACCAGCATCCTCGTGCAGTGTCCTGGCACCCTCCCCACACGAGCTCATAATCTCAGCCATTACAGCCCTCTCTGCTATAATTGTCTGTTCCAGCAGACAGATTATTCCAGATTATTCCTCACCCACATCCACGAGTGAATGAAACCTCTTGCAGGAGCTGAAAACCTGATGTAAATTCTGAAAAGGCAAGCACCATCAGCATTATCTGCATTGCAGTCATCTCAGCAGCACAGAGGCATTTCCACGTCAACAGGACCAACCGTCTGCTTGAGAGTCTTAAATAAGATGGCTCTCCTCAGCATGTGAGAAAAAAGTAGTCTGGTTTTCTGCTAAAGCTCTAAAAATGGAATATATAAGCATCCATTTACTAAGTGCTCAAATTGATTCTCCTTTTCTGCAGGAAGGTGTCCTTCAAATGAATTGCAGGACTCATGAAACTGGATTAGCAATGTCATAAATCACACACCTGCCAAAATAACAGCATGAAAAGTGAGACTAAATACAACCTACATCTGATTTGAATAGATACAATCTATATTTAACAATTTGTTATAACTCAAATATTAGCAGACACTTATTCAAATATCAACATAAATCACAGCACTAGTTTTAATTTTCCTGTAGTTAATTGTTTTAAAAACAACTTTTAAGCTTTTGCAATGCCCTCATTTATGATTTAATAAGTTTTGAATTTGCATAAACAAAAAACTTGCAAATTTATGCTTCACAAATTTTCTGCCAGTACTCCAATTTTCTTCCTCCAATCCAAACTGTAACAAATTCCTAGTTTACATTTCTCAGATTATCAATGAAATGGTTCACAAACCAGGACCACTTCTAGGACCACCATTTAAACTGCATGATTTAATACAAGCCAAAATTTCCTTCATGTATACTGGAGAGAAAAGTATTTCTCTATAGGCTCACTTTCTAAGACTCAAGTTTCCATATTTAATTTCAAAACCACTCTTTTAAGAGCATAAACTCACAGTGCTACAGGGTGATTCTGTGGCCTACGTTTTATTGCTTCATCTGGACTCTCTCAACACTCCAAGTAAATCTCAGAAAACCTCCACACACATCCCTGTAAGGATTTTTTAAAAAGGAATCAAAAGGTATCCAGGCATCTTCAGCTCCAAGAGAATCAATCAGAGTGGAAATTTTGGGAAGCACACTTCTAAATGAAGGGCCTTGATAATTCATTAACTTAATGATGCAAGTAGATTAGTCTGTTGAGGGAGAAGTGGTAACAGAAAGAACCAAAGAGAATTCAGAACCATCATCATTCACAAAACCAAGTCAGCCTACTTTTATACCAACACAGGCAAGATTTTGTTTCAGAACAGAGTCAAATTCCCCTAAATCAACAGAAACAATGCACAATGTTCCAAAAATAAAGGAACAAACAGCTACTTCATGCTGAAGTCCTCAGAATAATGAAAGTACAAAACATTTTACATCTGAATCTCTAGTTGCATTAGACTTTTTCCTTCATAAAGAATAATGTGTTAGAAAACAGCAGTTAAGAAAAAAGCCGTGCAGAACTTGCTGTAACTGGTTCTGCCACCCAAATATCAATGTCATTAGAAGAACTGCAATTACATTTCTGTGAATAAGAGCCTGAAATACCTGAAAGCACAAAGTAAACAAGAAGAAATATTCAAAGTTTCAGTCAGAATTAATGAGAAAAATAAGCAGTCCACATCAGAGCTACTGCTTTACACCACACGCAGTTTATTCTTTTTGCCTCCTTTTAAGGACACTTAATAGACAACATTATCATAATGCTCACATTTTTCCTCAGAGTTTCCTCTTTCCTGACAGAATGATTTAAAATGAATTGTTGCAATCAGGCGCCCGTTCATCTGATTACACCCTTCCCAGCAAGTGTAACCCGAGGAGCCACACTGGGAACGTGCACAGGGAGACCTGAGGAGCCCCAAGTGACACAGATGCCTAAAGAAGGCAATACGCAGCTGAAACAAGCACTGCGCCCCTGCCAAAGTTTAACCTGGGACAGCACCAGCACACACAGCTCCACAGCTGGTCCTGCAGCTCACCAGGGAGCCACGGGCAGCATTGTGTCCATCTCCTCACTCGCACTCACTTCTCATTTCCAATTAAGACGGGACAAGACGGGGGGTTAAAAAGGAAAATACGGATAAAAGGAGACTAAACAGAGCGAGAAAAAAGGGGGGACCGGCAGGAAAGCGAGAGGTAAGAGATCGGGAGGAGCAAAGAGATTTGCCATAGCAGAGGCATTCTACCGGCTCCACCTTTCCAAGGAAGAACTGGGGGAAGCCGTGCAGCGCCACGAGGAGCCGCAACAGCAGCGCACACCTGGATCAACACCTCTGACCACCTCGTGCTTTTCTTCTGGACAAAAGTTACAGATGATGACCTCGCAACCTGCCTCATCTTTAACAGTTTTCCTATCATTTTGTCTTCTCAAAGAGCTCCTCGTGCTTAAGATCTATTCCCTGCAAGCTGAACTCTTTTTTCAAGTCCAATCTTGCTTAACAAGTTACTTTTTATGATGGGAAGCTTTTTTTATGCGTTGTTTGTTCTGTCAAGCCCAAAGAACTGCTGACATTCTAATCATGAGGCCCCTTAGAAAAAAAAGAAAAAGGTCTTTTGCTTAAAAGCAATCTTTTCATTTGCCTATAAAGCAATTATATATATATATATAATGTTTAAATCATTTTAATATAAAAATAGCCTGCCCACATTTTAAATATTGCAGAGGATAAAATATATAAAACTGTCCTCTTCAGATTTTAATCATTCCCTCTCTTACCTAAAAATCAACTTAATACATTCCTACAGCACCAGCTTTCTTTAGTAGTTCTTTCCAAGCCCTGAAGAAGGAATTATCTTTCTAAAAACCAGAGAGCAATGTCCCTCTCCTAACATGAAAGCTGCATTTTGTTGTAGCCATATATAAAAACCAAATTCTATGGGGAAGCAGGTTCTAAGGCCAGCGTGAATTTAGCACACCATGTTCATGCATATATTTTGCCCATTTAGTCAAAAACTCTGCCCTCCCCTTTCTCCTCCGCTTCTCCCTACAGAGAAAAGGCAACAGCTCTGCACTAGCAAAGAACGTAAAATACAGGAAGTTTTGCTCAACTGATTTACTTATTCCAAGAAAAATGCAACCGTAAATCCCTGTCACACACACCTGCTGCTGAATAGTCAGAACAGCAATATTAAATCACTGCCCAGGACTTTCCTTAACACTAACAAACAAATGTTGTAATATAATTTTTGTTATTCTTAATTACCATTTGCCTGGGCACATGAGTTCTCAAGAGATTTTAATTTAGGTAAACTTACAAAATTATGCTACAAAAAAAACTGATTAAATTTGTTTCTTTACAAGTGTTTGCTGTCTTCTAACACAGCACAACATGCAAGCAATCGAGATTTATTCCTCTGTCTAAAATATAGCAACTTTCTTTTTTTCATTTAAGAAATGGATTCTAATACAAGGCAACATTTGAAGTGGGCAGTGGCTCCCTCTTTAAAAGAAAAGCAGTGGCTTAATGCTGCAACAGCTCTTCCCTTTCCACAGATAAGCCCTGCCCGTTTGTTGCTTAGTTTCAGCTGTAGTAACTTCAGCTATTGCTATGACTAGATGGAATTTGCATTAACTGCATTCAGAATCAACTGAATGGTGCAATTGACTCCCCTTAAATTCACAAGACAAGTTTTCACTATCAGCAACTGCATAGCTCTGTTTTCCCCCTTTTCTTTATTAGCACAGAAGAGGTACAACAAGCATGTGCAATTCCGAGACTTCTGCTGTGAACGTGGTTTCCATTGGCCGTGCTGGAAGCAGGAATTCCACTGTTACACAGGCATGCAGATGGTTCTGATTTTGGTTAGGACAAAGGGGAATCTTCTTATGAAGGGTATCACCAGCAACACTCCAACTACATCACAAAAACACCAGTAACTGCTCCATAGCTGAGACACAGTTGGGTTTTGTGTTAGCTCACATCTCCATGTGAGGAAGGAGATGTAACTTCTATTCAAAACTGCATCTGAACGCGTGTCTGTGAGGCAAACAAAACCAACAACTGTTTTCTAAAATGGCTACAATCTGCTGATACCCCAGTGGAGCTGACAGCTCTGGCTTCCCCCATAAAACACGTCAGATGTCTTCTCTTTGCCAAAGAAATACTCACAAGACTACACTCTTCTTGTCTAGCAGCCTAAAGCAATGAGAGATAGCAAATGTTCTTACAATAAGCAGCTCTTGCCATACCAGGGCAACTGGGAGAAAGACATGAGTGCAGCCTTTGTTCTTAATCTCTACTGATTAAGTTTATGAAAATCAAACATGGTAAGACTATTTTGAAAGACTTTTGAACAGACTTCCTTCTACACCATATGATATACAAAGAAAACCCAACATTATATGATGAAGCAGGTGAAAAAAAATGCAAGCTCTGTGGCTCATGCTGGCCAGAGTAATGACAGGTTTAGTTGCAGGCTTATTTTGGCTAAATTTAACATTTAAATTGTAACAACAAATTCTACATTTGCAGCTACCTGTCTTGAAGTAGATGAATTATAGATGGCCGTATTTTCTCTGAATTTCTATATCAAATACCAAATCTGTAGTAGAACAAAGACGATAAATTATTTCAAGTGTTTTTCAATCACATAGGGCCTTTTCTGCAACTAATATCTAGATCAGTTCTCTTTAATTGTGCCCTTATAGAATAAAAAATGAGGCGTTTTTATCACACTTGAACTAAATTATATTAATCTCTAAATTTTGTTCAAATATGGAAAACCAAAAAAACACCAATTCTGCATTACATGGATACCAAAAATGAATTGTAACACAAAAACACAAAAAACCCCCACAGTCCCCAAGCTGAACTCCTGATTTATGCAATGCCATAATCCACAGAATCCACAGCCAACCAGGACACCATGCTACCCTGAGTGACCCAGTTTTGGAGACACATCTTGGTCATCTCCAAGACAAACAATGCCCTGAGCAATCTTAGAAAGCCACAAACAAAACACTGACTGTGCATTCCTCCAGAACAGGCTACCAGCAATACTCCATCCACATTTCTACAAAAATATTATTCCTAAACTATAATTCTTTATGGGTAACAGAAAGCACAATCCATCCTGAACACTAAGCAATGCCAATGACAACTCTGATCTGTGGAAAATCAGTTTTGTTTACCAAAAAAAAAAAAAAAAAAAAAAAAAAAAAAAAAAAAAAAAGGCAAAAAGCTTCCTGAAGAGAGAGCTTTTCCAGAACTCTGTTCATGCCATCTCAATAGCAAGCCACAGTAGATTGAATGCCTCTGTCAATAGAGCATAGTCAAGTCTAGCATAATGTCAATAGAGCATAGTCAAAGTCTAGCAGAATGTACACTAACCTTTCCACTAGAGATCACAAACTAATTATGACAAACAGTAGTCCCACTGCCTATTTATTTACTGGGAAAAGTTCACTCATCAGAATATGACAACTAGAGTGGAGACTCTAATTTAGCCCCTTCTCTGTAAGGTACATTACTCCCCAAAACTACAAACAAAAATGACAAGCAAAAATGGATGTGTGTTACTATTCTGAAAGAAAAATTCTGCAGTGAGGATGAGCTCCAAAAAGACTGCAGGAGTACTAATTTCACATTGTACAGTTATCAGTGGTTGTAGACAATGTAAGGGATTTTTCTTCTTATGTACTGAAACAGAGTTGCAAAGTCAGAATGACTTAGTCATTAAAGGAAGTAAGTCCACCCAATTTTACATACATAAACCAGGATCTTAATAAGCTCAGTTGCATATAACAGAAACTAATTATCTTATCTGAAAAGTATTAAACACAGACTCCATTGAAAGGCTGAATAACTATTTAAAACCATGTAAGAAACAGAAAGAGAGAATTAAAACCAAAATGCAGATAAGCAACAAGGATCCAAAAGTTCAGGAACTTGAATCTCTCTCTTTTCACAACAGAGGATTTGGAACCCACTCATGAGACTTCATTCTTGTCCAGAAAGTCACTGTGGAAACTTGGGAGTTGGGTAGTGGCTCTGGACATTCTGATCTTAAGGAGCAGGAGTGAAAAGCTGTGACTTTGACTAAGCACCCAACACACAGGTGGGAAGAGAAGGTTTTCACATCATGTGCTATTTACTGAATTTCTCTTGTCTAATTTCCTAATAATTTCCTTTTTTTGTGATAAAAGGCTTATTCATGCCTTTTATCACAAAAAATGTCCAAAAAAAGAGAAAGGTTACTAGACTTCAGCATCCACCGAAGTCAGGCCAAAGGACAACGAGCTATGAGGAGTCACTGTCATTGACCTCTCAAGGGCTAACGCTGGTACCCTTGAGCAGACAGCCCCAGTAGTGCTACAGAGATATAAATATGTGAATTTATTTCAAGAAACATATTAAAAAGTGTTTAAATCAACTCCATGCAGAATCACTCTTGTTTCTACTCACAAGTGACCATCACTGCAGCCTTACCAAACTAACCACCGTCCATGCTGCAGTTTATGGAGATTGTCAGATTCATTCTCTAGTTCCGAGTATGCTAATAACTGACTTATTCTCTTATCCTTCTCTTCATATGTCTTACTGAAAGATGAGTAATAGCACAAAACTCCTGTCCTAACTCCCATTTTCCCCTCCCTCTGTTATTGTTGCAGGGACTTCAGATTTAGACACAATAAAGAGAGATTACATTCCTGTATTAAGGTGTGCCAGAAACCTGAGCTCTTTGAGCCACAGAAGCACTGTAACACATTCCCTCTAATTATTATGCAATATTACAGTCTTCTACAGCAGGAAGAGTAATTTCATGGTTAGGATTCAGCCCATTCACTACAAAACTGTTATACGGCACTTTCAGAAGGAAGGAAATAAAACATGACTACTGAGTCAAAAAGATAAAATAAGAAGCTTTTACAATTTAGCTTTACCACAACACTGGTATTTATAACCTTTTCACACGTGCACATTTCGTGTGAATTGTCTTAGAAGCAAAACCTCAGAAAGTACTTCTGTTTATTTACATTATACATGAAAAGACTTAAAATCATTCATGTTTTAGAAATCTATATAATGTCCTTTTCTCAACACCATAGATGTCTGGCTCCCAATAAATGACAGAAATATCTGAATACATAACTCACTTTAAAAAAATCTCCAAGGTTACAACTTCATTTTTCCAGTTAGAAAAATTTTGAAAATATTTAGCATACTTAGAAATAAAAATATTTACTTTAAATAAAGTGAACTTAACTATAAGGTCAGCCACATAGCATTCTAAAATAGTATTTATGGTATTCAGCTTAACTCTCCAATTCAATAATTTTTTTCTGAGAACAAAGAAATGGGGAAAAAAAAATCAGTTAACACACTCATCATGCTACGGCTCTATATGCAACTGCATTAAAAGGTAAAACTTAAAACACGATATACCTGCATGCCACCTGGTAGAATGGATATCCTGGTAGAGGAAGAGAGTTTGAAAATCCAGACTGGCTCGACATTGCCTTCAGGTATTGCATCCACTTGAATCTCTTCTATATTCCATATGTTAATTCCTCACTAAAAAAATACGTACGTACGCGTCCATCTGTACCTCTGCTCAGAGCTAACTAAAAAGAAACCAAGTGCACATTCGAAGGTCTGGAGGATTCTGCCTGCATCTCAAACTGCTTCCTCAGTAGTGAAATTCCTAAAAGCCAACACCCTCATGACATCACATACTACCAAATCATAAACACGCAATTGTGTCAGCGAGGCAAGGACAGCCCGTGGGTTTGGGCTCGGCAGAGAGCCCTGCGCTGCATTCCTCCTGCGAGCAGCACGGTGCCTTTCAGGCAGGGACCTGCTGCCTGGAACAGCAGCCCAGCTCTGGCAGGCAGCCAGCAGCCAGCAGAACTTATTGCCAATGCCGCAAATCCCCGCGACGGGCGAGCCGCGCTGCAGGTGGAACATCCTTACGGCCCCCGGCAGGAATCGCCTTCCCAAGGCACGGGAGCCGTGACCTTGGACCTGGGGACAAAAGCGTCGTCTAAACATGACACTGCACACTGCTGTTTTATAGGCAAAGAGCAGATTGCGCTGCACGCCACGGCAGCACGAAAAATCAGACTGAGCTTCCCCTGCTGAAGAAGGATCCTATAATGCTACACCCCCAACTATGGGAAAAGCAGGAAGATGGAATCTTAAACCACAGTATTCAAGCTACTGAATATAGATATAAAATTATGTGCATGCCTCCCTGCAGTATTTTACTACTGCTTAAATCAAAAGAAATATCAAAAGCAATGTTTCTTTTGATATACAGTACAATGGCAAGTTACATTCAAGTTATTTGGGCATGCCTTCCTACAGAGAGAAAAAGGAAGACATGTGAGTAGTCACAGTATTGCCCAGTGGCATGACTAATGTCAAATAGACTTAAATGATTATCTACCTACACTACTCTTAAGGAGATTGTACAATGCCCTCACACACGGATTTCCTTAATTTAAGCAAAATTTTAAATAAAAGAGATTTTTAAATTATTTCATTATCTATGCTAGCTGCACTGGAAAACATGAAAAAGTTGAGATTAATATCTCTACCCCATGACATACTATTTACTTTCATATTATTTTGCCTCAGTTTTGGAAAAAGAATAATCATTTTCACCTGGTTTATCCCATGTTTAAAATCAACATTTCCATCATAAGAAAAATGGTACAAAACTTTGTCACTATCCTAGGTACCTTTTAAAGTCTGATTTCTAAGACCCAAGTCACTGGATAGGGTTCCAATTCCTTAAATCCTATAAAAGTGTTAGGGAAACAAAGAGTACAATCTGCCCAAAAAAACTTTTCTGGGTTTTTTTCTCCATTGATATGTCTGGAAAAACAAAGAAGATTCTGGGTACATCATTTTGCATAATTTTTTATCTGTCTCCTGGCTGTAAAGAGCAAGCTTGAAAAGGCAATTCAAGCACAAATAATGTTGTGGTATCAGCTGAAATTTTATATACAGACTTGAAAAAGCATAATCTCTCACTTTTAGTATGCAGCACTCAGTGCAAAAACTCATGACTCTCAAAAACTACTTGGGGAACACCAAAAAAAAGTTGTGTGCATTGAGAGGAAAACTCTACTAAACCTGCCTGAGTCCACTTTTCCTAATCAGGCATGTTGGGATAAATATGGAGAACCTCTATCCCCAAGGCCACAGCTGCTGAGGGACTCGCTGGCCCTAAGGAGTCCCCTTGTGTGCACACCCCTGGAACACTTGCATTTTTATTCTGGGTATTTACTCATCTTCTATTTGGTGTCTTCTCAACACTGATAATGGCAGCATTTGCACATTTATGCAGTAATTCCCATCTCAGAATGACTCCTTCTAGTCCCAACCAGGATTTAGGATGTTTCCATTGGATTTGCCAGCTGAAAAAGAATATTAGTGTCAAGTCAGCAGATTACAGGCTTATAAATTAGGAGCCTTAGAGGTTGCCAGTAGCTTGCCATGACATTTTGCAAAAATCACGTAGTCCCTTGAAGCCTAGCTTATCCACATAATAAGGAAAATACTGCCTGACAGCAAAGGAATGATGTGAGGTTAATTTTTTTTTGTAATTAAGTATTGAAATTCTCTGATTAAAGATTTATGAAGGGATAAAACAGCTGTAGCATTTGAGGGAAAAGATGTGTGGGAATATTCAGAATACAGCTTTTTTTTTTTTTTTTGTCTCCTGCTCCTAGCTCTAACACAACAGAAGCATTATTGCTCTGAAATTTCAATTTAAATATAAAAGCCATTTAAATTTTAAAATACGGTGGAAAGTGCAGTTCATAAATGGGTGGACAGCATTCCACAGCATTTAAAGATGGGGATAAGTAAGAGATGACAATAGGCAAGCAAAAATTGTATTCAGGATGATCTTTACAGAAGCAGAACCCTTCACTGGTAGGCATCATACCACTTCAGTCATTTGGAAACAGAAAGGGAAAGTGTGGCTTAAAACGGAGAAAAGGGAAAGAGAAAATCTGGTTAGGACCAAAGAGAAAGCCTCCCTACAATGAAACCCAGCATTTAACAAGTGCCCCTTTTAATTAGTTCCACAAGCAGGCTGGATTGCAGAACACAACTGCTTTTGGGATCCAGACCTAACCTGCCAAACACCCCCTCCACTGAAAGAGACAAGTGGGTTTCATTCCAGCTGCAGCCACATCTTTTGGAAATTTACTTCCGTGTTTCCGAGCCAAGGAGCTCTCTTAAAAATAACCACCTTAGTATTGTTTGGCACGGCATGCCATGTAACACTCATTACTCTTCTGGAACAAAATTAAACCAAGAAAATAAGTTTGAAACAGAAATACTGTGTGCTCCAGAATTTACAGTGACCTCAGAACTGAAGGAAGTGACCTGTTAGAGCATTTAATGCTGCTACTTGAAAAGGTATGAAATACTTAACTGAGATCTGACTGCAGTTCAAAAACAAGGACAGGCTGAAAAAGAACAAATTCATGACCATTTTCAGCTATTTCAAACAAGCAGCATCCTTGGTAAACTAATAGAAAATTTGTTTAAAGCCAAGTCAGGCTGAAGAAGAAACAGAAACTAACCTCATAACTAACAACCAATTCCATCGAGTCTGGAACTGAGAGCATTCTGTAGACAACTATGTGATTGTATATCAAAAATGTATATAAAATGTTCAGTATTCATAAAAATAGAATGAAGTGTCACACACAAGTTATTGTAACATCAATACCATAAATCAGTAATTTACTCCCATCTAAAGTGTTATATTTGATATTTTCGCTGCCTGCTGTATTAGTGTCTAACAAATTAGACAGTGAATTAGAACTAAAACAAGACACGTAAAATAAAATTAGATGCAGTTGGAAAATAACAGTATTCACAAAGAAAATATTACAAAAATATTCAGTATAATGAGTAGTACTTAGATGACATAATGGAAAGTCTTTCCTTCCTTTCTGTACAAAACACAATATATTTAACAATACTAAAGAATAATGGCAAATTTGCAAATGAAGGACACCATCACTGGCAATTCAAAACTCACCCAGAGTTTATATTTAACAATACTAAAGAATAATGGCAAATTTGCAAATGAAGAAGGACACCATCATTGGCAATTCAAAACTCACCCAGAGTGAAAGACTAACTGGATATTTATATAGGGAAAAACAAACAAACAAATTCCCAAGATCCAAACAACCCAGAAGTGGTGGCTTGAAGGAAAGAGGACTTAAAAACAACATCAGTATTTTGGAGAAAAATAAACATTTGAAAAAGCCATCTAACCTCACTGCTGGTGGATGCCTCTCTTACTCTTCCCTGAGACAGACTAGTGAGTTCACTAAATATTATTTTACTAATAAGTGTTGATAACCAGTAGAGTTCAAATCTTGCATGTGGATACCAAGGAAAAAGTTGATATTTTTTTCTTTCCTTTTTTTTTTTTATTTCCCTAGTACTTTTTCATCTGACCTACCCAGCTAACACAGAGCCCAACTGCAAATTTAGAATTACTCCAAAAGGAGATTTCACATGGAATGTCTTGGATTGGAAGGGACCTCAAAGAAAGATCAACCTCCTGCCATGGACAGGGACACATTCCATTGGATCAGGTTTCCCACAGCCCCATCCAGCCTGGTCTTGAGCACTGCCAGGGATGGGGCATTGACAGCTTCTTTGGGCAACCTGTGCCTGTCTCACTGCCCTCACAGCGAAGAGAGGAAAGGCAGAGATCAAGACATCCTTTGCAAGGTAAAATGCCAACTCACTCCTCCTTGCAATCACACAGGCTGACAAGACTGATGGAACTCCATAAAGTAGAAATAGTAAGAGCCTTGAAGTATAAAGTACCTGAAATTTAAGGAATTTATTTCCATTAAGGATTTGTCCTTCAAGGAATAGGGAAGTAAAAGCAACGGGAAGACATAGCAGCAGGTCATCTTTTAGGTACAGACATTTCTGCATCCAGAAGCGCTTTATTTTAAGGTCACAGAATCATTAAGGTTGGAGAATCATAGAATCATTAAGGCTGGAGAAGGCCTCCAAGACCAGCGAGCCCAACCTGTGACCAAACACCACCTTGTCAACTAAACCACGACACTCAGTGCCACGTCCAGCTGTTTCTTAAACACCCCAGGGACAGTGACTCTACCACTTCCCTGGGCACTCTATTTCAATGCCTGACAACCCTTTCAGTAAAAAAATCCCCCCTGAAATCCCACCTGAGCCTCTGCCAATGCTGCTTGAGGCCATTTCCTCTTGTTCTGTCACTGGCTTCTGGGGAGAAGAGATCAATCCCCACCTGGCCACAGCCTCCTTTGAGGAAGCTTTAGAGACCAATAATTCCTATATCTGAAAACAGAGTCTAGAATTTAATCTAAATATCTGAGAAGTCATAGTGGAGTTGCTAGACTTACATGTACACTTGCTACCTTCGTCCTTCCAGACATTCTTATTGGCTTAAGAAATCATATTCTTAATGTTCCTTTTTTTTATTTTTCTGATGTGGAACAAGAGGGAAGGAATTATTAAAGTCTTACCTAAACAAGATTTATTTTTAGCCCAATCATAAAACTGCTCTTAGCTGCTTTACTAGAAAGGCTGTAAAGATGTTCAGAGTCCAACACCATCACCCTGGCTTGCAAGGCCACCTAACCAGCATTGCCCAAAAGCTACCAGGAGTTGTGGGACTGCCTGCACAGCCTCCACTGACCTGACACATTCCAGTAACACATCAAAAAGTCAAAAGTCACTGTTCAAGCACTGTTCACACATTGCCATGTAATACTCAAAGCACACCATCCTGGCCTTTGTGCCCAAACCAGAGGCGACACACCTCTCTCTCTTTCCTTGTTCACTCTTCCTGCAAGTTGGCACTCCACATTTATACACAGCTGAAGGCTCCATTCCTTTCACTCTCCTCTGGGTGCTCAAGAGACAGCATCCTTCTTCAGGCTTTGCACATTAATACAGCCATCATCAGTGACTTCAGTTACTCCACAGCTTAGGTAACTTTTACCAGCAGATGTTTCAGCAGTCAGCCATGAATTCTCAAAATTCTCAATGGCTCTCACATATTGTGTGATACCAAACAAGGGTAAAAATCACACACTAGAACTGAGATTAATAAACTGCAATCTAGATCTAGATGTCAGATAGCCAGTGCATGTTTCTTTACTGTTCAGCAAGTGCTCAGGCAGAAGCTAAACAGCTCTTCATTGTGGCCAAAGGTTCTCAATGGATTCATGAGTAACTGAGCTCGGCTGGCAGCCTGCCTGGCAGGGAGATAACCCTGTCCTGTTGAACCAGAGCAGTGACCCCTCCTGCCTGCACACCCAAAGCCGCAGAGGGGTTGCTGTGTAACCAGGGGCTGTGCTCTCAACCAGGCCATTCTGCCCTGCAGCTGTCTGAACCAGCCTGGAACAATCTGCAGGAGGAACAAGAAACATTCTTGTCAGCAGTAAAACATTAGGATGTCTTCTGGGGCAGGGAAGAATGCCTGAGCTGTAAATTAACCTCCTGCAAGTCATGAAACAACACAGACATAAAGCCATTGACCATGACCGAGACAAGAAGGGTGAAGGACCCTGCTTACAGCCTTGCCCTCCTCTCCAGCTGCAATTCCAGCTGAAACAATTAGCCTCAAGTAACCTGCAACTGGAAACTCACTTCCAGGATTCTCCTGATCACCGGGGACAGTCTGAGGCACACAGACATCAGTTACTCTGTACCTGTGCATATAAAGCACTGCACATCCTTAAATTCTAACCTAGGTGATCTTAGGGGGTGATTTCACCTTGAACCCTAGAAGGAAATGTTACCCTCAACCACCACATTCCCTCTTTACCATGCCCGTGACCTTTACCCAGGAAACAGAGCAAACAGCACCTGGCCACACAGGCGTTACCAGCAAGGGGGAAACTGCTCTTCCAGGAAAACAGGAGGTTCACTCTACAGAGCAAAGGTTTTTATGGCCTGTACAGAGATCATTTCAGAGCGACAGTTCTATTTTCTGCTTACTGCATGTGTAAATAGAAGAGTGTAAATCTTGTGCGCTGTAGAATCGGCAGGTATTACACATTTCAGCTCAAAGATAATGTGAGAATCAAATTACAGTCTCTCACTATATGTATGAAATAACTACATATTCTTAAATCTGAAATGACTTTTATAAAAACCAGAAAAATAGCGTTCATGTAGACATTGCACTATTATATATAGAGAGAAGAAAAAATAAATACACAGAGCCAGAAACGGGATTAAGCTATTTTACCCTACTTAAATATGAATTATACTGGATGGAGACAAATACTTCCTGTCAAGTGACATGAAAATATTGAACAGAAAACTAATTAAAATGATTGAATTTGGGAAAAAAAAAAAAAGGGAAAAAACCACCAAATGCCACACACCAAAACCCTGAGACAGCCCAAATAAATGTTAAAGGAACTAACTGTTGCTAAAAACAAACAGGAAATCTAGTACTGCATCATCACTAAGCATGCATGCAAGTAAATTGGACTGAAGTGACTTAATTGGAACAGACACCTCAAACAAATGTAGAAGTCAGAACACTGATATTATAAGCAATTTTTTCAATTACTTTGAACTTAGAAAGCAAGGTTACTTTCTATCATGACACAAATATTAACTTGTGCGAGCTACCAGAACGTAGCAAATTTCTCTCTCCGCAGACACAGTTTATTAATACAAATTAAAGAGATGCCTATTCAATGGCACTCAGCTTGCTGAAGCTCCAGAATAAACAATATACTTCTTGTAGGATTGCAAATCCAGACAGGAGTCTATTGCTGAGGTTCAGGATAACTGAACCTCAAAGTCTCCTGCACAAGAGGGCACACAGTGTGCTTTTTAATCAAGATGTATTTTAGGTTACCAGCCGAGATAAATTCTAATTTGTAATAATAACCTATTCAAAATTCAAGCTAGCAAATAAACTGCAACCACAACGCCTTGCAAATGGTGCCAATCACCTATCAGGTGACAGAAAAGTGTCACAAGTAGGGGCAAGTGTAGCACTGTCACCTCGCTTCTAAGCTGGCATTTTGTGTAACTCAACGTGCCTCCAAAGAACAAAAGTAAAAAGAGACTGAGGGGTGTACAAACTCCTGGGGTCAGGGTGATAAATGAAACCACTTCCCCAATAAGCTTTCCTAATTAAGGCTTCTAAACCAGAGCTGGCTTGCATTCAGTTATTACCACTGTAACAAGTAATCTGAAATATTCTTGATAAAATATTTTTAGCATCGACACCAGGGTATTAAAACCAGTTGAAGGTCATAAGGATGAAACAAATAAAAGTTCACACTCAGGAAAATATCAAATTCATTCCTAAAACAACACAGAAGTGTTGTGGAAACTCCCTACTTTAATCAGTTCAAGATTTTTTTATAGATGTCAACTTCATGTATTATAATCTGTGCATTAAAAAAATGAAACAACAGATCCCTCCATTCTTGGATTACATCTATGGGATTTTACTTATTCGTCCCCACAGGCACACCTGGACTACTAAAAAGGGTGAGTTTTCTTTTGTTAAAAGACAGAAATATTGCATACATAGCTTTAATCAAATTTATGTCTTCCCTGCCTCCCTGAAGAAATATTTAATTTGCTTAATTAGACAGATGTCACTTTTTATTAAACTTGTATTTGCACTTAATAAATTTAATTTGCATAGCAAAATTTTTATTTTCTAGATCAATTCACATGCCAGTAAATGACAATTCAGGACTACAAACTAAAGTATTATTAAATCTATTCTCTGAAATATAAATATTTCATACAAGTATTTTTATGCAGTTAACCACTGAAACTCTTCAATCAGTGTTGGTGTACAAACTTTATTTACTTTTGGCATTTTCTTCTATATTAATCTACAGTGATCTCAGAAAAAAAAATTCTTAAGAATTCTTTATGTCCCTTACACAGGAATCTGTTCCATGCTTATTATTGCCATATTATACCCAATCTTGAAGTGGAAAAAATTAAACTTAACCATGACATTATACAATGCACATGTGACCCACACTGTTAAGAACTGAACAGACTGCACAGAATTCCAAAAGAGCAAAGATATTTGAAAAAAAAAAAAAAAAAAAAAAAAAAAAAACCCCCCCCCCCCAAAAAAAAAAAAAAAAAAAAAAAAAAAAAAAAAAAAAACAACCAAAAACAAAAAAGAGAACTATCTAAAATCTAAAAGCTCCAGGAATGGCAACACACAAGGTAGCAGGGGCCATGTGTTTTCAAGGGCAGAAGATGCAGCTCTATGCAAAACAGAGCAGACAAACAGGACATCCCTTACAATGCACACTGGCTCACACACACACACCAAAATCACTAATTACATCTCAATTAATCTTCTGAATCCTATGAAATTATTCAAGTTTACAACATCTGACCACCTAACCTCAGGTGCTTTGTCAGAGGGAAGGGATTTTCTTTTTCCTCCCCCTGAGAACAACAAGGATAACAAAGTGAAGGATACAGACTCAAACTTGGACAATGAAACCTATGACTCAGCATCGTAAGGAAAAGCCAAGGTAAGGCATGATTTGATTTGCAACTAAGCTCTGGGTTGCTACAGCAACTTCATTACTTCAGAAGACATTAGAAATACTTCCACTGTTTCTCATAATAAAATCTGTTTAAATGCTTTGGAAATCATTCAAATACTTATTTTCTTTGGTAAGAATTAATCATCAGTTTAAAGGCTAAGTCTACAAAGACCAAGAAGCAACCAGGATTTTTCAAAAATCTGGAACGTAACTACTGAGGGAAAGGCAGCAACATCTGACATTCACTGCCCTAATGATTGAAGATAACAGCATTCAACTTTCAGACAGGTATTCTAATCACAAAGCAAACTTTGCAAAACACGTCATTAAGTAAGCAGTGCACACTTAGAGGTCCAGGATGGAAAACTCAAAAGGGTTAGCAAGCCACCACTACAAAATCCTCATATTACCTCAGGCATTTAGCACACAGGAAAAAATACAGTTTCAAATGAAACATTACAAGCCTTTTTTTTTTTCTTTTTGGCAAGGACTGAGCACTGATACATACCTAAGATAGTAATTTTCATAACACTCTTTGCAGACCCGTCAGCTCCAGTCAGCCTTCAAGAGTTCTCATCATTAAGCCTGAAGCATTCATAAGCATTCAAAAGTGAAGCACAGCCATTGAAAAGGACCATGCTTGTGCTCTCCCTATTAGCTGGGAAAAAATTCATTAATGCCTTCTCTCCTGCCTTTCTGCCCAGGGAAAGAAAGGGGAGGGAAGATCAGAGCAGAACACCGCCTACACTGCCATCATTTCCTCCCAACAGGCCAGCCACAGAGAGGAAAAGGACCAAAATTGGTGCCCACATTGGCTTCAGTGCTTCAGACTGGCTTAAGAGAAACAGACCAGAATTAACTTCATTTATCTAATTGATCTGACTTACATGTGACCCTAGCATGACCACATCCACTCAGTGCCATCATTCCCTCACGTGTTTAGAGACAAAGGCAATAAATTTAAATCAAGACATATCAAGAAACCGCAATTATGATATTATATCCCAGGTAATTCCTAAAACCAGAACACAGGTGTTTAAATGATGCATCATTTTAATTAGCTCTCAGCATTTGTCCCTGGCCACACAACTCCTGTGGTGGAGACCACAGCAGCTTTGCAGAGCTAAGTTTACAGACAACCACATTCTGGGTTTCCTCCCATCTAGAACAAGTTCATCACCTTGTTCCAAAATAAAATATATCCTTTCAGGAAAATATCCCTACTTGGATTAATTACTTGAAGCAAAGCACAAACAGTTATGGCATGCATGATTTTAATGGAAATGCTTGTAAAATTGGAGCACTTTATGGATGGGGGATTAAACCTGTAAATTTCTCCTCAGATGTATGAATTAAAAATCTCAGCACATTGGTGAGATATGAAATTTATTAGAAGAGCATTGACATGTTCCATGACTCCTACTTCAAAGCAACTAAATTATCAGGAATTATTATGTTTTATTTTAAAACTACCTTCAAACTACAAAATTACTTCTGGTCTAAGTGCTTCAGTAAGTTTAATACTTTCCTGTTACCAGCTTCCATACAAGCCAATCAGAAAACTCACTGTTAGTGAGTTTTCTCTCTTGGTAACTAAACTCTTGGTAACTAAATTGTGTCTCAACAATACACTGTGTTAAAACAATTACCTCGTGTGTTATGCTAATATAAGTAGGTCACATTGTTTCAATTAGACTTTCCTTAAAGCTCTTCCTAATAAATCTACCTTCAAGAGCTTGCCTTAATTTCTCTAAAAAGTTGTTAATTTGAAATTAAATATTAGGCAACCCAACGCCACTTACATCACAGCATATGTATTTTATATGATTTTGTTTTGCTGCAAATACACAGAGAAGCCTTCACCAAAATCCCATCAGTTAAAATGCGTGACTGAAATTCTTCCTGCATTTGGGAGCAGAAGGGGGCTGAGGGGGGTGTCATTTATCACCAAGTTGCTGTGACTTTACTCTCATTGCTGAATGCAACACAAACAATAAAAGGGAAAACTACCACACTCGTTTTACTAAGGTTCTTAATTCTAAAAATAAGATAAAATAAATTAAAAATCTGTGGAACTGCAAGCCTTGTTTCCTTCCCTGTTCACCAAATATACATGTGAGAAATTAAACCTTTACCTCAGCTTATATTTTCCTCATCATCACAGGATCCAAAACTTCAAAAGTTTGGAAATAATCCAATTACTCCTTACTTACCTTATAAATGAGATATGAAAATGCATGCAAAGAAGTGGTTCTAGGAGTAAATGCTATACAAGTACCTCCATTAGAATATACCAAGAGGTGAGATCTAGCAAGTAAGTGACAATCTATCCTAATTCAACATTTGTTTTCGATTAATTTACATTTAATTGCAGGTGCTCACAAAGTTTAAAAAAGATAACATTAAAATGTTCTGCAGGGAGAAGAGATCAATCTGGAATCATAATGTTAGACAGTCATTTATACAGTAAGTTACTTTTGCTTTGAAATATTATTTACATAATGGTGCACCAGCAAACAGATGCCAGACAGCTTTTCCTAGGGGTGCATGAGACCAGAAAAAAACAACATCAGGAAGAAGCTGTTGCCTCTCAGCGGAGCTGACAAACTTTCACTCTTCAACTTTATACAAATGTAGCAGTAATTACTCACTCAGCCCAACACCAGTTCCCACATTGTTCATTCCCACAGCCTACCTGACAAACTTTCACTCTTCAACTTTATACAAATGTAGCAGTAATTGCTCACTCAGCCCGACACCAGTTCCCACATTGCTCATTCCCACAGCCTACCGGGGCAGAAGGGGATGAATGTCTTCCTGCAGTGCAATTTCAGGGAATTGCTGAAATCCCAATGTTCCTCCCAATCTTCCAACAGCTTCTCAGGACCAGCCAAAAATGCCTTTTCCACATGGAGCCACCAGTAAAATCAATGCTTAAAATCCCTGGCTGAAAAGGGGTTTTGCTGGTAGTGTTGTTTAAAAAACATTACTTAACAGCTGAGTTGATCAGACTGTTCAATACAATTATTTTGGATATTTAACCAACCACTTCTCAGATTCCCCCAGTTGTCCCTAACACCACTTCACCATGTTGGTGGGTGACTCGCTCTTTTTCTCCACTTCTCAGATTCCCCCAGTTGTCCCTAACACCACTTCACCATGTGGGTGACTCACTCTTTTTCTGTTCCATTTTCCAAGACTCCTATTGCATCCCCTGTCCCGAACACCTTTTGAATTTAGGAACTGTCTGTAGTATGAAAACTTGTGGTTATACCCAGGCATCTACAAACCAGATTTTTCTTCATAGAAGACTAAGATATCCTGGCCATTCCTAGTGGAATTATTACTTCTTAACCTGTTTTTAATTCTATTTTGGCTTTGTGGAAAATACTGTTTCCTATTTTCACCAACCCTCGAACTGTCTTATTACCAGAAAGTACACAACTACTTGCATGCTAATTTTAAATTCTAAAAGGGAATAGTTGATGAATATCCTAAAAAAAAAAAAAAAAAAAAAAAAAAGAAACCCAATGAAACAAGACCACCTCTTTTCCCACAGCATTTAGATTAAAAAAGCTAAAGATCACCTTACTTCATGGTCACTTTAGTGCACCTTTAAGTTTTCTCACAAACATATAAGGGGAGACAGATGAGTCTTTAATGATGAAAAAGGAAGTATTAAGTATAAAATGAGACACAATTTTTGAACTTCCAAAGGATCACTATACTAAGTTAACATATGGGAACACTAAACTAAGGGATCTGTGTTACTGATGGCCTTTGAAGAGAAGAGAACAGGATTGCACATAAGATGCCTGATGATTTGTGGACCTGTCTTCCAGCTCTGGGACACCAACTAAAATGGAATAGACACAGGATGTATCAATATGCTAAACAGCTTTTCTGCAGAGAAACACTCTGAAGCCCTGTGAAGCTCTCTGAACAGTTTTCATTAGGTCTAAGCTTTTGGCATAGAAAACATAATTCTGTAAGAAGCTCCAATTAAAATCATAATGGCTCTACAAAAAAAAAAAATCCCTTCAATGGATTTCTCTAAACCAAGAAAACATATCCCCTCAAGCATGACATGTTTGGTACTATAAAAAAAATTAGAGCTGGAATACCAAAGACTGTGAAACTACTACCCTCTAACACTAGACTTTAGATACCTCAAATTCTGATTTATTCCCATCTAACATCCTAAAATGCCAAAGCCATTCCCAGGTTACTTGTGTTCCAACAGATTAGTTTTGCCATTTAAGACAGAGAAAAGCACTGCAATTCTACTACAGAAGCTTCCAAGTGTTTGTTCAGCCTAAAGACACACCATAAACCTCACATTATAAGTGATGTGTTATTATAGAAGACTTTTCCTTCTGCATTGCAGGCTAAAAACAGCATAATAATGATCTAGAAGACTACAGAAGATGTTCTCTGGGTTTTAATTCAAAATGTCAGAAGTACACTGCAGGCTTCACCAGATTTCTTTTTAAAAAATTAATTTTCAAAAGTATAAGAAACATCAGATCTCCCCAGATTCACTTTTATACCTCATCATATTTCCAAATGCTTGAGCTTGAAAGACTCCTAAATATTTTTTTAACCAATTTAATTACCTAAAGTATGCTATTAATTCTGCAAGGATGCTGAAAAACATTTCAAAGGTGCTTCAATAATCTTAACTGGGAATTGTTTAAATGATGAACAAGTACCACACTGCAGAAACAGCTACTTGTAATAAAATTTCCTCATGATGGCAGCATAAACCACTCTGATGAAGTGCCAAACGACCATGCACATTCCTACTCACACAAAAGTGAGACCTCAGCTGCTCCAGAAATTGTGCTCACTACCTTTTTTTCCCCCTCTTCACACTGCCATTTTTACACTACTTTACAGTCTTCAGATTTAGTCTCCAGAACTCCACAGGAGTATCATTCTACTTCACACATGCAATTTATGAAGAAAGATAAGGTGCTACCCTATGGAGTATTTTGACAAGGGATAGTTTTATGCAGCTTCCCCATACATTCCACTGGATTTTGTATCATTTGTGTATTCTACTTTGGAAAGTCTATGACAACTGCACAGTCTGAACATCTGTGTGAAGCACTAAGTTAATGCTTCAATCAAGATCTAGGAGTTCTTCTGAAGAATAACCTTCCATCCAGATCTGTTTGCTTTTAGTGTTTCTACACTACAGAAAGGACAATATCATGACTTGCAAGATGCCATTGCCAGAAGGATTCCGAAAATCTGGCACTTTGTCTTACTGACCCTCCACAGTGCACAACTCACTAAGATTACAAGCAGCTGTATACTTTTATAAGGCATGAAATTCACCGAGTTAAAAATCTGCATAGATTTCAGCTTATGAACAAATTACAACAATTAAGTATAGGTTTGAGATTAAAAAGATCATCACCATGCTTGGAAAGACTTTGTTTAAAAGCTATTACTAGTGCAAATCACTCTTTTCAGACCGTGCTGCAAGCGTGGCTTTGCTGACGCTCCAACTTGCAAAATCTCATTGCTTCCCACTTGAAAAGGTCAGCCCCCCTTAGATCAGCCACCACAGGCTGTTCCTCAACTGAGTTCTATGAAAATAATCTGACTTTTCCAAACCATACCGTAGAGTATAAAGGAACCCAGATCCCTGAGACAGCAGCTGATGAAGAGTCAATATAAACAGTTATGTTTAGCTGATCCAAGGGGACAGTAAGCCCCTGGAGGAGAAAAGACTGGCCAGTAAGAATGAGTGATGTCCCCAGTCTCCTGCTCAGTTACGAGTTTCATATCTGTCTACAGCCTTTAAAAGTGCACTAAGCCCTCACTCATTTCTTAGAATGCCTATACGGAGTTTAAAGACCAGAAGTGTATCTTGATTTCTTTCACACTCACCTTACTGACTACCTCTGATTAAACATACCTAAAAACCTTACCAATTTCCATCTGCTTAAAGGGAGCAGTCTGGAGACTCCATGAAAATGAAGATAAACTGCCACTCACCTTACTTCTGAATCTCAACAAACACTGAAAGAATCCGTAAGTAGAGGAAAGATGCAAAAATTGTGAGCCTGGTTTAGACAGAACAGAAGCTAGGAGAAACACAAATAAAGCATGTTTCAAACCCATGAAATACAGGATAGATATACTTGTTCTGGCTTGGCATTCCTGGACAGAGCAAACATTGCTGTAATACCCAAGAGCAGCAGCGAAGGTTTTTGGCTGCACTTAAGCTTTCTCTATCTCTTTTCCTGTCTTGGCAGTTTTATCTGCACTATGGTAAGAAGGGTGGTTAACACTAATTTTCTCAAATCTGACTCAGATTACACTGATTGAAAAGACTGGCCGTATCTTAATTTGAGGGTTTACAATAAGAAGATTAAAACAAACCAGCAGCATCTTTGTTTTTAAGCACTACACTCACTGAGCAGCAAACAAGTACCACATCAGAGAAGAAGTAACTGTCATTACACCCCATTTCCCAAACATTTATGGTTTCTAAGAGAATTATCATTCCTCCAGAAACCTCCCATTTTCTTCTCCATACACCTTTACAGTACAGCTATTTTGGCCAAGACAGCAGCAGGGCTTTATCACATTTCCTCTGCTTAACAGGATTTTTCAAATGAGCAGCAAAGCCTGGGAGCAGCTGGAGCTTCAGAGGAGGATTGCCTCATTATCAGCAGCAAAAAGAAGAAGAGATGAAGCAGAGCAAAAAGCCAAATGCTCCATCTGAAGGGACAGTTACTAGGTTTAAAAATCACAGCCTAAAATTAAGACTGTCGCTGGTATACACATCTCTGTGCATTACTACATAAAACCAACATTATAATAGGAGTCCTATATGAATTTACAGCTTTTTGTTCCTTTATGTAACATTAGTTTAGTTTGAGAAACATGATGGCAATTGAGTTACGTGAAAACTACCTAGATGTAATTAGAAACCACCACTTCTACCAGTTTCAGCAAGGCACTTCAAAAATATAATGAAATATTCATGGCCATATTGTGACATAAGAGCCTACAACCAGCTTAAAAGAGGCAAGAGGAATTGCACAACAGCCTGTCAATTAAAAAAGAAAAAAAATAATGAAAAGTCGTATTTGGCAAGACAAACTCTCCTTCCCAAATTGTTTTTACTTTAGTCTTGTCTCTCATTACTAGAAACTAATCAGAAAACACTAATTTTTACACAGATGTAACATGTGATAAATACTGCATGAACAATTTATTTTTCAATTATCAGACAGAAGTTTTCATATGCAGGAGATAATTAGTTGAACACAAATTTAAGGAAGAAAAAGCCTGAAGGTTTAAAAATCAAGAGAAACAGAACATTCTACTTTAGATCCAAAGCACAACCTAACAACTGAAAGCAGAGAAATGCAGAGATAATGCATAATGAATGCCTGACAGTAAACTGATCAGTAAGCAGGAGGTACCCAGCATAAGGCACCTCTGTAACATGGCAGTGAAAAAGACAAAATTCAATGCCAGGATACACCATGACAGGTATTTCCAGAAGAGACAAGGAAATATTTTAAGCAGCCTTCAGCTGTGTTTCAGTAGGTCTTTATCAAGGGAATCATGCTGCATTCTAGATGATCCACACTTAGAAACCACCAAATAGGTGAGTGTAAAAAGGGCTTCCTTCTACCTGAGGAAGAGATCAGGACACATCAAGCACTCTGTCATGTGAACAAGCCAGGGCTCATGGATTGGGTGAAACACAGGAGCTGAAGCAAAGCCAAGCTGGTGTCTGAGGCAGAGCAACTGAAGATGGGACACTGACATCTGATAGCCCTCTGCTCTGTGAGGTGTAGGGCTGCTCTGCTTAAAAACAAATCAGCCAACCAGGAATACAAATACTAGAAAATACACCTTCATTACCTTCCTCAAAAAACAGGAATAGCAGGAGACCAACAGATACCAGACTGCCAATAGGTTAGTGCAAGTCAGAATCTTAAGTTGCCTACATTTATTTCTAACATAATCTAGTTTGTACAGGAAAAAAGAAAGAAAAAAAGCCCTCAAACAAAAAAAACCCCACCTAGATGCAACTAATCAGTCCATGAGGTAATGTGGTGAAAATCAGGAAGACACAACTGAGTCAATACCTGCTTGCAGACATTAGAAACAAAAGGCAATTCACCAGTATTTCATAACACTGACATGCAAAGGACTTGCTGCAGTTTGTATATATCAATGAATATTTTGGGTTCTGCTACATCTCTAAAACCATGAAACTTCTCCAATTGTGCAAACACCTACTTGTTTCAAACTTCAAAACTTGTGAATCAAGAATTCCCAATAGAAGTCTTTCATCTGTAACATATTAGAAGATAATCTGTTATGAGTTTACCCTGCTAAGCTACTGTGCAAAGTAGATTTAACTCTTCTTTTCTTGTGTCCTTAAACTGCCTTGGTTCCAGCAACAGTACTGCCATCTCCTCCTTACTCCCCCACCAACCAAAATAATGACAAGGGCATTTTCTGCTTGCTGGGAAAGTAGGAGCTGAATTATTATTCAAGATTTCATTAGGAATAGACCTTCTTCTGATATGATGCTAAGTCCATCATGTCAGGAATCCCAGCCTGCTCTGGATTCATTGGATTGTCCCAGAATGATAAACCTACTTTGTTGCTGTTCAACCTGTGCAGCCAGGATGTCCAACCTACTGAGGCACAGGTGTTAAAAGCACCAAATGATCTAACTAAATCTAGATAAAAGATATTCCTGCTTCATCCATAAAAGGAGGAACAGCAATACCCAAAATCTTGCCCCAAATTAAGGAAGAAAGTACGTTTGGAGTGTAAGCCTCACCCTTCCCCAGTGAAGAATCACAGGGAAACAGAAAAGCCTAGACAAGAAGAGGTTTCAGGCAATCAACCTGTGTCCAGTCTTTTGCTGAAAATGAGACTTTAGATGATCCAGAGTCATTCAAACTGAATCTTGAATACTTCCAGCAAGGGAAATTCCACGCCTCCTCTCATCAACCTCCTCCAATATTTAACTCTTCCCAAAATGAAGCATCACCTTACCTGACTGATCAGGGATGACAGTGAAGGATTGGAATGCTACGTTGGATGGAAGAGTGGAGTGTTTTTACAGCCCCTTCAAGCCCCAAAGAATTTAAGCACAATCCTTGTCACACAGCTTTTCTTAGGTGCGCTTTTCTCAAAAGTGTTGGGGGGAGGGGGAAAAGACGGATTTGCTAAGCTCTTACTTATGCTAGAAATAAATATTATGTTAAATGAAACATTCATGTATTTTTAATCAATACACCATAAGTACCAGACTTGGCCATGGAACAGCTGAGAAGAACAACCACACTGGAATAAATTTGGCTAAGAGGAACCTGCTCGTTAGTGCTTCAGCAAGAAGAGTCACGCAGAGGGGCATTAGTCAGGGAAATACACATTTCCAACACTCTGAGCCAGCCTGGCCTTCAAGCCAACAAAAAGCTTCTGGCAGGCAGCTAAGAGCTGCCATTTGCAAACAGAGGTGGTATTTGGCATCTTTACTTAGACCCCAGCTCCTGGAATCATGTAATGACTTGAGAATGCATGCGTTCATCTTATAAGAATGGTCCTAATATTCACATTTTAAGAGGAAAAAAATAAGCCCTGAATAGGCTCAGGAAAACAAAAAAAAAAAAAAAAGAGATAAATATGTGGGTATAAATAAGGAGTAAGAGGCCAATAAATCTAGAAAATGTTAAGCAATTCTAAAGAAGTAGAGATTCCAGACATTCTATTGCACTCCACAGATGAATTATAATCAGGTGCACAACCTCATGCTGTTTATCTCATTTTACTCAGAAGTTGCTCCTAACTTCTAAACCCTAACCATTTCCCTTGTATGTTCTTTTCCCTTTCCCCTCAAAAAAAAAAGAAAAAAAAAAAAAAAAACAAAAACAAAAAAAAAAACCAGAATTTGACCTTGTAGAGAGAGTAGCTCAAAATCTCAAAATGAACTTAAATAAAGCAAAACCAAGTACAATTCTTCGGCTTTACTATTTCTCAGCTGCCCCATCTACCTCCCATTTCTACATACCCTTTTAAAACTAAACAAGCCATATAAACTATTGTCATAAGTGGCACCAAAAAAAAGTTCCATTCAAGTAAATTCCACAAAGAAGCAAAGGCAATTTGGTGATTTTCTCATAAAGCTGTTGTAGTCCCTCACAACAAAGATCCAAGTAACACACACAGAAAAGTAATCATTTGAGCCAAGCACAGCAGAGTTTTACAGAACAATTAGGCAAGGCAATCTCAGATGCCTGCACTGACATTTTTAAGTTGATTGTAACTGGCTTAAAGTTTTGCTATAGCATCACTGACAGTAACAGAGTTCTTCAGTAGCAGTGGTTTGATTGAAAACAAAAAAAAGGTTTTTAAAAACAAATATTTACTCGCAAATATTTTAGCTCATACACTGAAAAATCACAATAAACAATGAAGATCTGAACAAACATCTCTCTTACAAAGCTCTCTACCATTCTTTGAAAAAACATCCAATACAACAAGCATTCCTTTTCTGGGTTTGCCAAATTTATGAAGTTTCATAGCTGTATTATGTTACTGAAGCCAACTGAGCCAGAATAGATAAGCACTTTGTGTGCTCATAAGATGCTAAAATTCAGGCTTGCCTTTAAAGGTGCTTTGACATACACAGCCACTCTTCACAGCACAGAGCTAAAAAGGAAAGCAATGCAATATTCGATCAAAAGCCAAGCTTAATAAAACTTTTAAATTTACTAAGACAGTTTCAAACAACACTAGACTGAAGGCTATGTAGAGCTGCCATTTGGAGGGTGAAGAAATGCTGACAGAAACCTCATGATATCCAAGAAAGACAAACGCAGGCTCATGGGATGGAATAAGTCCATGCAGCAAAGGTTGGAGACCAATTGGCTACAAAACAGCTTTTTACAAAGGGCTCCTGTGGGTCTTTGTGAAGAAGTTGAATACAATTTATTTATTTATGACACTATTTTCCTTCCCCATCTTGACCTCTCCACTATGTTAGAGCGGGGAAATGCAGAAAACAAACAACAAGAATCTACACCAAGGGAGTATTACACACCTGCAGGTTTCCCAGAACAAGCAGTACCAGGAAGGCAGGGTCAGGAGCAGATTGTCCTTGTCTCAAAACCTAGAACTAGCATATCACAAAAAGCTGGTTCTCTAATGAGGACTGACGGGCTCCTGCAGAAAAGTACAGGCTGACAAAAAGAATTATGGAAGCCTCGACATACTTTGCCAACTGCAAGTTCCTTGTCCCCATCACCTGGAAACGGATCTGACAAAAAACAGTTTTAACAAAATTCAAAAAAGACCCTCCTCACACACAGAGCTCCTTTGGTCCTCTGGGTGCACTCTCCAGAAGACTAGAACACTTCCATTATTTTCATGGAGCTGAATGTTCCCACTCTGAATAAAGATGAAGCTTTAACAAATAGAGAAATGGAAAATTACACCACTGATGCTCATTGTCCACCTCAGAGAGATACAAACACTGAGATTTTTGAAATAAGAAGTACAACTTATTTTTATTTTAAAAATAGATGACATTCCCATAACACAGATTTTGATAAGAATGTTTTCAAATTACTTTTTATTACAGTATTTCTTTTTTCCCACTGTCTCAGAAATATTCAGATATGTAGCTAAAATCATACACCATTGTATTCTTGGCTTAAACCTGTCTTGGCTCAAACCTGTCTTCTTTAAAGTGCACATTTAAACATAAAATTTTATACTCTTCCTGCCTGCCAATTCAGAAGGAAGATTTTGTCTAAATCTGACCAATTTGTTTCCTTCTGCAATCTCACTGAATTCTTTCTGAACTATTTTTATAATTCTGAAAACTGTAGCCCCTCATCAAAATAGAGACACCTAAAATAATTGCCATCTTGCATTAACTGCAATCTGGTATTGCCTGTGAAGAAGAAATGTAGAGAATCAAACGTGTGACAAGCACATTTTAAAGAAAATGCCTCGTTCCTGCAATTCTTCTTTCTTTTTACATTTAGCAGTATTCTGTTATTTAGAAATCCTCATAACTGACACACTGGAGCTTAATTTTGGAATTATTTCTCACTGATCATTTGCCATAATCACCACTACATTCTACCAATCTAATTTCTTTTTGTAGATAAAAAGTTACTGTTCCCAACTCTCCCCCACCCAAAAGCACAGAAATAGCCACACTTGCTCTAATAAAACTCTTAGGGTTTAAGAAATATTCTAGTAAGCTTTGTTACAAACCAAATAGCAAAAGAAAACACCAAAACCCAACTCACAATTGCTATGCTCTTTGCTGGATTTCATTATGAAATAGATGTAGGACAACATTCCATTTCACCACCTCAAGTTAAAAATATGAGTTTGATTTGCCATCTGTGGAAACTATTTTGCAGGCAGTCAATACCACAAAGATCAATAAACCCTAAAATGGATTTCCTTCCCAAACCCTTGCAAAATAACTCCATATTAGCATAAAAAGCAGACAGCAGATGATTGCAGATTAGCTGCAGTTTCCAACATGACTACATAAACATCTGAAGAACAATAAACAATTTATCCTATTTAGTCAAATGAATCACTTCAATTTGCTCACCAGGAACTATACATGGCCAGGTAATCCTTCTGCTTTCTGGGACACACAGGAGTGTGCCTCCTGTAATTTGGTTTAATCCACAAATGTTCCAAGAACGCTGTCCAGCAGCAGAGTCCCATCCCCTACACTGGCAATAAATGCCTGCTGCAGGAGCCTAGGGAAGGCATGCCGTCTTGCAGGGAAGGCTCCCATTGCATTCATCTTTACAGTTTAGCTGCCCTTTCTTGAAGCTGTTAAGAAACACATTTTGCTAAATGCCACACCAAGAGCATTCCATGGGATGGAATGTACCACGGTGTCCCCGCAGAAAGCACATCCTCCCACCACTGCTGTAGATGTGAATGATTCTTTGTATTCCTTGTTTTTAAAAAAAAAGGACAAAAATATCAAGTTTTTTACAGCAGTAACTCTCCATGTACCAAAACAATAGCTTGGTATTTCCCAAAGCTCTTGAAAAGGAAATGTCTCCCCATCTCAAAAAGTAGCAAAACAAATTTCCCATCGCCAGGAAATTCTACAAACCTAAAGAACATATCAGTGATCTAATCTGAGTGTCTGCATATCCTAATATTCAGTTTCCATAAATAGTACATTAAAACCTAAATTATGTTAAAAGAACTCATGTCTGTATTCTGAACTTCACAATACATTCATTGTCTATAAGTATTGGTAAAGTGTCCATTTATTAAAACAAAAGTTTAATGCTCTTCCAATAAAACTTTAACAAAGGCATTGTTTAGCAAAGTGCTACTTTTTCCTATCTCTGTCAAAGGATTTTTAGCATAGTAAATTCATTTTAAAGCTCACATGAAATCCAAGGTAAGCTTTCATAAGTAAAACTATTTCGTTTTAGTTATCCATTGTTTTTATTTAACTGGAGCTATTTTAGTTCTGCTCAGGGAAGTGACAGGCATAAAAAGCAAAGAGGGATCTAAAAAGATTAATGTAATAAAAAGTAAAATAAAATTACTGCAGATAGGAAGAATATAAACCAAACTTCAAGGACAACTGCCAAATCTCAAGAAACGTCTGCTCTCCTGGGAGGTGAAAACCTCTAAGATGTGCTCTACTTAATTCTCATCTGCCATGCAGCTCCACTGAACATATCACTTTCCAAAAAGCTAAAAACAAAGATCCCTCTACTGCTGAAAGGAACATTCCCACCTCCTGCCTTCCCAGCGCTTCCTCTGCACTGGTGCTGTGCCTGTGCATCCCAGCAGCAGAGCAAAGGGCAAGGGATTCAGCTGAAAGCAGTTTCTCATGGGATATGTTTCTAGCTGGAGCATCAGGATGCCAAACAAGTGTTCCAGGAGTGGTCAGGAAAGGGCTGCAAAGGAAAGATATCATGGAAATGTCGGCATCCCCTTCACTGACAGCTCACTCTTGGATTAATTGAAGCCCCACTGAAATTTATTAGCCAGCCAATTTGTGGTGTGCTCATCCACAGCCATCAGGAAAGGACTTTACACCTTTCCATTCGAATGAAATGGAAGTTGCTGAATTAATTTGCCTCTAACTCAGCCATGCAGTAATCCAAAACTCACTGAAAATCAGCAAGCTTCAGATTAGACCTTTAATGACCTAGAGTGGTGGAAGCACACAATTTGCTTTCCTTGTCCTTTGTTTCCCAGAAATGCTCAGAAACGGGCACATGTTAATTCCTTTGCCTCTCCCACTCCCACACAACAGCTGTAAGCAGCCCTCTGTCTGGTGGCAAAAGCTACTTCAACCAAGCACATAACAACCCCCTAACCAAAACAGCAACCCAAGAAAGAAATTCCAAGTCCTAGGAAGCAACAACAAACCTTCCAGGGCACCATTTAAAGCCTCTCAGAATGCACAAGGCACATGGCTATGATGGAGTGAGGGGACTTGAGAAGCGGTGCCGCACAGAAAACAAAAGTACAAAACTATCCAAAGTCATTTGTTTTTAAAGAAAGTCTTGGCTCTTCTCCCCACACATTTTGTAACCTAAAAAAGGTAAATATCTAATGAAATGAAGGGGAAAAAAGAATACTTTTTAAAATAATATAACCTTCAAAACAGGTACTGCAGTACCCTTAATGATTTATTCATGGATTTTCTGACTTAGACAACTCCAGTTCTTTGTCTTTCTCTTAGATACTCCTGCTGACAGTATTTTGTTAGCTGTTAGAAACTTGAAAGCTCACAACAGCTATTGTAACAAATGAGAAGCAAAACTATGTCTTTGTTGAACAGCTTAATTATAGGCAGGCAGAAGACATTTGAGGGCCAAACTGAACACGGGAAAACAGCAAGATATCCGAGTCTGTGTTCAGACTCTAGTTAAAATAAAAACTTTGTTTAATCCCAGAGTATCTAGGCTAAATAAGAAAAACTCGTGAAATGTTACACCACATAATCTATTCTGAAATAATAATATGAGTTTTAAGGAAGACAGCATTACTGTTTTCTTTTATAAATAGTTGTTATTCCATCAGTCCCAGAGCTAGTAGAAAGCTGAAAATACTGCATTGCAAGGAGAGAGCTCTTCTCTCTGGACCCAAATCAACAAGGACAGCAGTTAACATGTAGGTATTAATTTCAGGATCTTTATTGAAAGCATTGAAGGAAAGCTCCTTACCCAAGTAAGTGACTTTTCTGCCCCTTTTCCAAAAGACCCAGCATCAACCAGGTACCAGCTGCACAGTGAATTGGTAGAAAGCAGCTGCACATTCAGCTTCCACAGAGGACACATTCTTCTATCTCTAAGCATCAATTGCTGAGCCAGTCACTGCATTGCAGTTCCCTGCATTTCACAGTGCAAATGAAGGAAATCTGGGGGAACAAGTCATCTGATCTATTTCAGATGTCAAGATCTGTGAAGTAGCCCTGGAAATGACATTTGAACCCAAAAGTCACTTTCTCAGCTCTCTGTTACCTACAAGACAAGAAGTAAATCTGTGTATGATTTCTAGCTGATGGCCTCAAAGAAGAGCCATGGGTGAGCATCACACTTGACAGCTGGGCAACCACAAAATAGCCAAGTCCCCACAAGACTAAGGTTTGACAAGGGCACAGATTTTAGAACACTTTGTTTTGCACACCTGCCCTTTGGCAGCTGACATCCCACAGTCATATCAGGACACAAGGTTCCCAGACAGCCTCAGTGCCACCCCTCTTTCCCCTCTAATGGGGTAAGAAAAACCTGTAATTCTACTAAACACAGAATTTCAGCATTCTTAGGAAAGGCGATTCTAGAAAATAACCCACATAAAAATGTCTTTAAACATAATATTAGTGAAAAGAACAGCACAAGGAATGACAGCTGCTAAAAGGCAGAACCCAAAATACTTCTACTGAAGTAACAGTCAACAATGTAAAAGCACACTTTAAACTAATCCCACTTAATTCTTTATGAATACTTTGCTTCTTGACATTAAATAAAATACAGGGCAATTTAAAAACATTTAAATTATTTGCACCTGTATTTATGAACACTACTATAAAAATGTATCTAAATGTAAAACTTTTTAATGGACAGGACAGAAAATAATTTTGGAATCAATTGTAGAGATTTACATTTTTAAATATAACTGTACCATATGGCTTTATATACAAGCAGACACATATACTTGTATTTATATACATATTACATATTTTTATATAAAGTATTCTGCCAATACATCTGTTCATTCTAAGATTGTACTGAAAAGATTTATAAGCTAATATATTAACTACCAAAGTAATTTATTAAATTAATGGCTATTGTTCTTCAGCCAAGAGCAGCATACTCCTGAATACCCTCAAGCCACACAGTATTTGAGATACACATACAATTGTGCAACTTTTACTGAATACCTGGAAGTTTCTCTCTCATAAAACCTGCATATATAATACAAAAAAAATTAAAATTAAATATATATTTTAAATGCTGTTCAGCAAGTGCTATCACAGCATTCTTCGCAAACACAGTTGTGCCAGGAAAGAAGTTTGTAGAAATAGTAATTCAGAGATACTGAAAAGAGTAACTTTTAGATTGGAGCCTTCAGGATCAGATTTCATTAGGAATATCCAAGAACATAAAGGAGGTGAACAGCGTTATAAGCAATCTATGCCAATGCTGAAAGCACATTGAAATTAATGAATTGGTATCACAAGAAAGTCTGGCCAAGGAGCCTTTATCCACTTTCTAAGGCAGGACTGCAGCTTGTCCTGGATCAGCAGGGAGCACAGGAATCATGTGCAGCAGGACTCCAATTTGGAAATGATTTTTAAAAGGAAGGCACTGCACACTGTGTAACTTCCAAATACCCATGGGGAGAGTACACTGAATTATAATTTGGACATTGGATTCTGACTATAACAAAGTCGCCCAGAGTACTTAGTGGAGTTAATTCAAGCTTTAAAGTTCGGGGGAAAAAAAAACAACAAAAAAACCCCAACTCACAACATTTAGTCATCACACTGAAGGAAAAGATGACTAAATGTAACCAGTTTGGAACGACATTGTTTAAAACACTATTAATCAAAAAATCTGGGTGAGAAGCAGACAAGGAATCTGAAAGTAGTGAGATGGGGAATAAGTCAACCAGAAACAGAAGAGGGGAAAAAAAAAAAAAAAGAAAGAAACAAATTAGAGAGTAACAAATGCTCTACTTGACAAATAAATCTAATCCTGTATACTTCTCACTTTCACTTCATTTTTCAAACAGAGATGCATATAAACATGAATGAAAGAATGAAAACTGCCCAAAGCTTAGTTAAAAACAGCAAAATACTGCTTTTAAGACACTTTTTTACCTTTCTGTCCCTTTTTCCACTTCCAGAACTATACCAGTAACCACAGCCTTTGCTATAATTTCTACACAGCCTGAAAGCCTAACTCTTTATCAAAATGTCTGGCTATGCCAAAGTACAGTATTTTCCATACACACAGAAATTATGTTTCTTTAATCAAAGTACCCTGTTTTAAAATGCAGAACTCTGACAGCCCAGCTTTCTCAGTTTCAATACATTCCCTAGCATATTTCAGAAAAAGTTAAACTGCAAGACAGGAGAAATGCATGTCAGGAATGTAACAGCATGCAAAAATGATCTGTGACAAGCCTGGGGTTTATGAGATTGTAACTACATTAATTTTCAAGACATTTAGATTTTCCTTAAACTTATTCGAGTGACCCATTATTTAACATTCCTGATTTTCCATCCATTACAATTTCACTTATGAGTACTTCTCACACCTGTCAGCACACTCAGCTTACTTGAAAGGCTATTGTTAAAAGCTCATATAAAAGGAAACAATAAAGACAGATAGTGTGAATTTACCTCAGAGAACAGAAAGTTTCTGGAAAAAGTCAAGGCATGAGATTTAAAGCTGACAGAATCAAGCCTTTTATTATTTATCAACCAGCAAATCTTCTAAGTAGGCTAAGCTAATAGTGTGCAAGTACCATTTATCCTTCAACATTATCCTCTATTTCACACACAATTTTTGCCTCCTATCTTTTCATATATTTGCTAATACTCACTATTCGTGGGTACTTTGGTAGAAAACCCATCAGTAAGGATGATGATCATTCTGGCAAAACACCACACGCAAGGAAGACTCGCTGGAGGTGAGGGTCATGGCATCTCAGAAGAGTGGTTCCAAATTCAGGAGCTCGGCTACAAGCAAGACGTGAGGCTCTCAAAATGCCAGCTTGAACTTCTAGCTCAGCAGGAGAACACCAATCATTTTAGGAGAGCAACGGGCACATCACAGCTGAGGAAAAAATGCCCCACACCATCCTACTCCTTTACCCCATGACACATCCTGTGTCTCTCACTCTGTGTGTAGTTTCAGCCCAGGCTGTTCTGACTGACTGATACTCGTCCTGTCCTTGCTGGCCTCTCACTCCCCTGTCCTGAAGTGCCACTCCACTCTGGCCCCCGAGGTCCAGCCCTCCCCAGCACAAACCACACCACTGTTTACACATTCCTACATTTCTTCTGCCTGGCTGGTGAGCACAGGACCTCCACCACTTCTTCAGCTGATGACAACTCAGATAACTGAATGGAACTTATGAGGCACACATAATGAGAGTTAATTACGTTCACATGATGCAACTGAATTTATGGTCACACAAAACCTCAGCCACTCTGACAATTACACAGACCTAGCAAATCCTCATGCTCGAGGCAACAAGTACACAGCACTGACTTCAGAAGAGGTAAGACAGGACAAACATGCCTGTGGAAACCCATGGCATCAGGAATATTCCTCTGTCTGCTCTGGGGTGTCCTGACCCTCAGGGGAGCACTGACTGACCCTCATTCATGGAGAAAGTTTCCTAGACTTCAGGATAGACTAGAATCTACTGAAGTGTGAAGTAGATTGTAGAGAGTAGTGTAGGTGTATCACTTGGTGCGAAATTTAGGTTTTGGGATTTTTAGTATGTTGTGGATGGAAGCAAGATGGAGGGTGTCATCCTGGGTTTCTTCTTCATGGGTTTGGGTGGCATTCTGGAAGGAAGAAGGCTTCTTCTTCCTTCTTCTTCATGGGTTTGGGTGACATTTTGTAATTGACTGGGAAAATCTGCATTGTGGGCTCTTTGGGATCAGTTATTGGGTTAAAAGGGAAAATAATCCAGGTGTCAGTTCTTAATTGGATAGTTTAGTCTTAAAAGACCTTGCAACAAGAGGTTGTTAGCCATTTTGTGCCTTCTAATGAAAAGCTGCCGAACTCACAGTAGTGAGACTGTTTTACTGATAAGGAATAATAAACACTTGAGTCCAAACATGAACTACTGTCTCAAGTGCCTTCAATCCAGACCCAGAGAAACCAATACATGCCCAGGTGTACTAACCCAAACCACAGCAGGATGGTTTGCCTAAATCTTCCTCACAAAATTAAATGCATGTATACCTACAAAGTTTTAGGCTAGAATTTAACCACCTAAGAAACATATTTGGTTATTAGATAGTTGCTGCTGTTTATTAATTAACAATTTTCTTACTTTGGGTACTTTAGCTACATAATTTTGATCTTTTTAAGTACTGACAGAAGACCAGCTCTATTAAGATTTGAAACTGTGAACACATAATCTAACATCTAATTTCATCATGCAGATTAAAAACAAAAGCCCTCAACAAATGCCTCAGAATGGGTGACAAGTTTGAACATTAACTGCTGAAGAAATTTTATTTTCTAAAAGGGCAATCTTCAAGGTCACTAGCTGAATCATCACTAAATAACTTTTACATTCATTAACCAAGTCAGACATCATTTGTTATATTTCAAGATTCCCCCTCTCATAAAAACCATGAGTGAAACAAGCAGTAAATGCATCTGCCCACACCTATAACAATGTATATAACAAGCACAGAGACAGTACAGACACCTGATTTCATACCAATTATAATAAGTGATGCAGAGATGAAGTAGAAAAAAAACAATTGCATGTGCTGAGTGATAGGAAAAACAACTCCTATTTGTTTTAATAACTTCATTATTCTCCTATTTATTAAATAATTGTAGGAGATACTTTATAAACAGGCAAAGCTTTAATATGTGTTGTGCTATTGTTCTGGTTTTGTTCTAGTACTTTATGCACAGAAATTGCAAACCATTCATACATTTAAGGAATACACCCACAGATACTCAGTTCCAGTCAAACACATATTCTCTCCAGCTTAACTGAAAGTGTTCTCCCCTTTTCTTTGTCCTTTTTAAACTCCTGGAATGTCACACACAGAGCATTTTACAAAAGTACAGATGCCTATGCCGAGGCACTGTATTCTCTACACCAAACAATTTTGTCTGCAATAGAATGGCAGCACGTGACATATTGAAAAGCACTGCAAGTATGCACATGTGCATCCTGGCCAAATTAACATTCCCAGGATTTGGCCCTGGCTTTAAACCACCAAGCAGACATGCTCTAGTTATAGCTCGTAATGATACACTGTTTGTTTTCATAACTACTGTATTTTCTCCACACCAAGTAATTCAGCAATCACAGAAGTGGGGACTTAATTTCCTCATTTACTGACCAGTAAACTGAGTAATCCTCTAACCACTTGTGGAAAAGCTCATGTCCAAACATTTTATATATATACATATAGCTGCTCGCATTCTGTACACATCCCTCCACTAATTCTCTGCCTCTCCTGCTATGAACTGAAAAAAGAAAAAAATTTCTTAGGCAGCACATAAACATGACCTTCATTGTTCTAATGTTTGTTTTGTTTGTTCAAAAACAAGCAAAGCATTTATGGCTTAAAATATTTCAAACAAGTATTTTTTGTATTCTAGTGTATAAATAGAAAACTATTATGAAAAATATCCAGCCTATTTAATAACCACCCATTTTAAACGAAGATACTATTTACCAAAACTTCTGAAGGCACCAGAAGTCATAAAGAAGTTGAAAGCTGCCATTTACATCATATGTATGAACAAAAGCAATTGTTGTTGTATTTGAATAAGGCTGACTACAAATACTTTACACTACAACATGCCCTTTATTGTAGGATCCAAGAACTTGAACAATTTAAAGTAACAATGACGTTTTACTGGAACTTGCCTGAAATCTACTCCTTGATTTGCTGGATAGCTCTCCACTAGAATATTTACTATACTAGCAGCATCTCTGTAAAACCTTCCCATCCAAAGCACGCCCTCTGACAAGACATTTAATGCTTATTTTCCACAAATCCAGTCACTTCCATAAGAACACAAGTTCTGCAGTTCTGTGCTGATGCAAATGTTAAGTCCTGTCATTTCCACACATGCATGTGTGGGAAGAGGGAGGGTATGTTTGTTTTTAAATACAGCTAGCATAACTTGTCATACTCCCCAGACTCTAGATGATAAGAAAAAGGTTTTTGAAAGGTATTTTATTGGCAGTGTGTATGGGTTTCAAGTCATGTATGTATCTGCAGGCAAGCACATTTGTTGCACAGGGGTCTACCTTTGGACTTCTACCAATTTCCCCTGCAGTTCAACAGCAATTTATAGCAGAATTTATAGAGGAAAACAACAAGGATTCCACGAGTAATCCATGCCAAGCCCCAATTAAGACTTTCAAAACAATAATTACTTGGTGTCAATTATGCCAGCACTTCTTCTATGAGCAGGCTTTAAGAATCCAAGCAGGGTTAGCCAAAGACTGCAAACACTTTATTAGTCTTTATTCATTCAACAGAATCTCTCTAAAAGCATCTATAAACCCAAATCTCCAGCAGCTGTCTACATTTTTTATTGTAACCCTCAGCACTGTGCAAAGAATAGGCCTTTAGTTTGGAACTAGTTATTTTTGCATTTCTATACAGAAACATTCTAAAAAAGACTTTAAAAGAGACATACATTAGAGATTTTGAATTGCCCTCTTAATAAACTCTTTTTAATGACTGAAACACTGTTCCTTAAGAGTAAACAACAGGAGTTACCAACACATGCACCTTCTCATTGCAAAAATGCTCAAATGCTGTAACAGCCTCAAAATGAAGTTTTTAGGAGACACAGGACCACTACAGAATGCAGCTGGCTGGGGTTTTTTAAATGAAATATTGCCCTTTCTGTCAGCACATATTTAGTTTGCCACCTCCTCATTCAAAGCACACGCATTACAAGAAGGTTTTTACAAACTTTTTTTTTAAAGCAAACAAAGTCGATTTTCTTTTAAAGGAGAAAAAAACTCCAAAACAAATAAAACTGAGCAATGGAGTAATCCAATTATTAGCAAGCCAGCCACAAAAACAGGCACATCATATACAAAAGCAGGAAACATATACAGGACAATTTTTTTAATCCCCCATAGAAGACCACATCAGCAGAATAATTCCTGGTTTTCATAATCAGCCATGTCAAATCTAAGTGGATAGCATTATTACAAGTAAGTCATTTAACTGATGTTTGGAAATCACAAGTGCCAACATACCCATCCACAGTAAGGCTTCAGACATCCTCCAAATAATCATGCAGAGAGGCTGCAGAACCAAATGACAAAAGCACAGCTGTCTGTTTTCCTGAGGCAGAGCACACCACTCACTAACTTTTAAAGGCACAATTTCAGTACAAATTTGATTTATGAACTGGAGAAAAAAATACCAAGTGACTGAAGTAAATAAAGCTAAAGGTCTTTCCCTAACTTCAGCTTTTATGGACAGATATTGTATTATAAGATATTATCTTTAAACTTAATAATGCACAGGTTGGTTATTTTAAAAAATTAAGGATTTTTTCTATTCTAAATGTGAATTTGGTGGAGTGACAAAAAAAAAAAAATCACATTAAAGCTATCCAGCCAATTTTTGCTGCAGACAGAAATTTTGTGTCAACTTTCCAAGCCCTCAATGCTGTTCTTCCAGTATTTCCTAATGTCTCCACATCCCAAGTTTGGCCCACCAACCGAGAGCACAGAGCACAAGCAATGCTTTGCAAAGCTCAAATCCCCATATTTTAAAAAAACAAACCAACAAAGTCCTACCACAATCATGTTTTGATTTCAGCGAGATCGGAAAGCCCCTGAAGATCAGTCGAGCTGGCAGAACAACCCAAACCTGCCAGAACAATTCTTCTGGCTTAGATGCTCTTCCTTGCAGCCATGCTTCCCAAGGAATGCTCAAAACCAGAAGTATTTCAGCTTGGACTTTTTGAAATACAAAAACTTGTATTTCAACATGCACACACACCCCAGGCACACCATGGAGCAATCCCAGCAGACACTCCATGCACAAAGAGCAGCAACAGCCCCAGCTCTTCCAGAAAAAAGCAGTGGCTCATCCCACTGCAGAGGGTTAAGTGCCAACTGAAGGGGTTTTCTGCCACTTACAATAGTGCTGATCTTTGGTGATTAAATGCAAACTCTGTGAAATGTTTGCATAATGATATCTTGCAATATTCAAAGTACTGTATGTTGTGTTTATAGTGCACTGCCCCTGTTTTTACTGGCCTCATATGCCATATAAGCAGAAAAGAAGGTTACACTGTTCTTATTATCACTATCTTCACACCAAGCCACATTATTTTAAGTTACTGGTCCTAAAAGGAAAAACAGTTCTGGCATCATTATTTTCTTCAATGTCCAACTTAATTCCTTGTAATCAATACTAGACGGATCATTTAAATAAACTTCACCTAACACAAAACACCAAATGTACCACAATTCCACTCTGAATTCTCATTCTTTATGTAATTACAGAAATCATACAAAAATCCCACATTATCTAGGAAAACAAAGATCTTAAGTATGAAACTAAGGAGCTTAGAGAAAAGATACATCACTTCAACTGTTTTTCAAGACTAATTAATCCAAAATGAGACTTCTAAAAAGTAGATTTATTCCTTAACAGTTGCAAAATGTTGGCACAAAAAATGCCCTCTTGTGGCACAGCAGAACCCTGCAGAGCCTGCCCTCGGGTCTTCCAACTCAGCTTTTAGAGCAAGAATGTATGACTCAGGGCTTGTTTTGAAACTCAGATGAGATAAAGAAAGCAGGCAATAAAGTAAACTAAAACTGCAGGTATCATTCAGAGCTTGAATGAATGCCTGAACCCAGTTTCTCTATGTGGCTCTTTTTTTTTTTTCCCCGAGTGTTAATCCAAGAAGTGAGTACATCTGGCTCTCCTATAAATCTGAGCATAATCCAATTCCTGGGGAAAGCTGCTCCTGCACTGTCGCTTTAGCAGATTCCTGAAAGGGGAGGTTTTGTGCTGCTTGAACTCTTTATTAAGGAATATGTGTAAAAACAATTTCCACACTTTCAACAATAGGCAACAACTTCCAAGACTGCCTCACTTTCTCCCACGTCAGACCATTAATTCTCAGATGTACCACTGATTGTGAGGGGAACAACTGATAGACCACTACAATGAACAGATTTTTCTCTCCTGGAGCAAAGGCAGCACAGTACACGTTTTTCTGTTAATAGAAATGTGGCTGCAACAGCTTCAACTCCCTTACTTGGAAGCAGCATCTTTCACACAGGTATTATTTTTGCTGCTCCTCTAGCTCTCAGCCTGCCACAACGATATTAAAAATAGTGGTTCAACTGCAAACAAACAAAAAAAAAAAAAAAAAGGAAAAAAGCCATATAATAAACGCTTTAAACTAAAACCCTGATGCCCAGCCATGAGGAGGGGCCTCTCCCATCCTGAGCCCACAACACAGCACAGAGCACATTCTTTAACACCTCACTCTCTTGGCTGCATCTGCTCAACCAATGGCAGTTTTGGCAGCCTCCCAAATTATTCCCTTTATTCCTGAGGGCAGTCCCCACCAGCTTGGGTCCCTCACGCTGCTCCTCTCTGAGCAGTCTGCAGCGAGAGGTGTTGGTCTCTTTTTCCCAAAGCACAGCTCAAGCACAGGAATGTGTGGAGGCACAGGAATAGGAATGTCTTATGGCAGCTGCCAGCTCACCTGCAGCAGCCCCCAGCAAGGTCACACGCACCAAGGGGAGCTCCTTCCAAGTGCTCACATGGAGCTGGCAGCAGCACCCACAGCACAGAGGATGGGCAGGTTTGAAAGTGTTATGTCTGAGACAGAAAAAAAGCATTTCGTTTTTTTGCCTCAGTGCAATAATTAAATTTTAAAAAACTCAAGGAAAAAACCCACCACAAAACCGTTTTACAATCTATTACAAAACCATATTTACAATCTATTAAAAACCCTCAATCAAGCAAAACATTTTAGTTAAACTATTAAGACAACTTGAGAACACAAGATATTTTAATTATTTGAGTATCTGACACTTTTTAGACAAAAGCCATCCATGTTTGGCTTTTACAAAGGCATTTTCCAAGTTTTCAGTTGAAGTTCCAAGAACTTTTTTTAAATACTTGCTATAAAACCAAATCATTTTTAAATGAAGTTACTGTTTAACACTCAGTGAAATTGCTAGGTAATTTCACCTGTAAGAGCACAGGTGTTAACTCAAAAGAGTTAAACCTCTTTTGACAGGAGTCAGTGAGCTTTTTCTCAAAACTTGGCTTGTATGTAGCTGAGATGGAAATCTCCCCGTGAAGAGCAGGATGCACACAGTGTATTTGTCATGGTCTGGGCCCCCCAGACAACACAACACCTACAAAATGGTCATGGAAACACACCCATGGCTGGCAATGAACACCAGAGCAGATTCCTCTGGACAAAGCCCTGCCAGCCACGCTGCAAAGTTACTCAGGCAGTTGAGAAACCACACAGGATCATGGTGACAGAGTTTAGCAACCAACACGACAACAGAGGGAACCAGCAGGACTGAGATATTTTTCAACATTTTGCTCACCCAGCACTTGCAGTAAAGATTCTCAAATCAAAAGTCATTAGGCTGCATTCTTCCAGGTGAAACAGTTCAACAGCTCTTTTCTTCTTCAACACAACTGAGCTTTTCATCACTTTTGAAACCAATAAATCAATATTTCCTTCCAGAGTTATCCTCCTTTTGTGTCTATTTTCTACATCCTGGTCTTGCTAAGGTTTACTATCGGCCACTGAACAAAACCAAGCCATAGGAAGATCTACAAACCACTTATCTGGTCAAGATCCCAGCCTATTAAAAGCTGCCACTTTTCCCACAGCTGTATGTAGTTCTCCTGCAGTGCTTACAGAATGCAAGTAATAGACACATGTGTGTGCACACCCACACACCCACATAAAAGGAGTGAGATGGGTTGGGGAAGGAGAGAAAAAGCAATCAGAAGTGTCCTTATTACCTCAGAATGGTTGTTAAGCCACACCTAAGACTGGAAGGGATTAAGTCCCCAATCAGTACTAGGCTTCCTACTCAACCAGCCTTCCTCAGGCATATCATAACAAAAAAGTCCTCTCTCCATAATTCATCCCAGATCACTAACCTGAGTGCTGTCCTAGGATGTCTGCAGCTCTCTTAGTCCCTCTTTCCTGATCCTGGAAGGAAATTGGGTACAATCTCTGTACCCACCCATCTTGACTCAGCAGCTCTCCTCTCCAGAGCACCAGCCTACCCACTGAGGCAGGGAGCACAATTTCCCAACCCCTGCAGGAAATAACTCCTCATAATCCTTGAGCTCGCCAGGAAGGTCTGTCATTTACAACATCACTTAGTGTATGCATGTTTCAACAAATGGTTTCGATTGCACAGGTCACAGGTATTTCACTTTTCTTGAAACAAGGAGCACGTCCCCATCAGCCACAAGGCAAGAATGCAGGTGACAAGTGCAGGTCCCTCAGTTTACAGCTACTCCGAGTAGTTAAGGTAACAAATGACACAGGATATCCTTATACCAGGCAACTTTAAAAAGGCAGCTGTGACATTTAAGATAAGCTTCTTTAGCAGGCAATCTAAGAAGCCTATATTAAAAAAACCCCACATTATTATCAAGAACACACTAAGCAGCAGCCCATTTGAGTGGGCTGGTGTGCCTTTCTTCCAAGTATTCAAATTACTGCTTTTCAAAACTCATAATCTCTAAAAACTGTTGTTGTTTTAGTATTTCTAAAGCTTATCTCCAGAGAAACATTACATAAATAAAAACCTGCTTTTCATGCCCTGCAGAAACTGTTTTCAACGCTGATGGGGGAGGGGGATATCAACCTAAGAGCTGGAAAGCTTTGAAGGGCATTCCTCTCCTGCTGCATTTCAGATTTAGTACAAACTCCTTCCTCTACCTGTCAGACCTGTTGACAAGCAAGTAGTTCTCCTCACAATTAACCACTTTTAAAAATAATATCAAAAAACATTAAAAACTTCACAGAGTCTACCTGCAAATTGAGTTAGTGAAAGGAGCCTTTATGCCAAACAATGGGAAAGATCCACATATTGAAACTGAAGGAAAATAAACATAAAAACATCTATAAGCTGAAAGTTTACTGCAAATTTTTGGCTAACCCAACTGAAACAGCATGAACTCCAGGAGAGACTTAGGACAGAATAGCTCCTACCATTTTATACAGCTTTAGAAAGAGATGTAACTATTCTTCCCTAGAACAAAAAAATACCCAATACAGAAACATTTCCTCAAAGCAATTTGTATCAGTAAGTGTAGTATTTATCATGTTTTTCTCCAAAGATTTATTTATCCAGCATCAGATACCAAAAAAGCTTCCACTAGATGGTCTTGGACCTGCTTGAGTTTCAGGAATACTCACTGCAGGGGGAGGGGAGAAGCTGCTAGCTATGTAATTATAAATGTATTTTAACATAAACACACTTTGACACAAACTGATTAGGAAGAGGGAATAACTTCACTGTCAAAATCTTCCAGGATTAGAGTTTTGCAACTTCCTTAAAGAATGGAAGCCACTACAAAAGCAATTGTTACCTTAGGTGGATTGACACACAGAAAAAAATTCCTTTTTTTTTTTCCATACAGCATTCAAAAGTCCAGAGGAGTGTGTTTGGTTTTTCCTAGCAGATGAAGTCTAAAGGCTTCTCTTTAAGACCTTGATGCCAAATCATCTCAGGAGCTTTTCAAAATGCATGCACACATAATTATTTCAACACAAAATACTACAAAAGCTTTTCCCATCATATTTTTGGAAACTCTGTACTTCAACATCATCCTTGTTAATTTAATTTGCCCATAACATAAGGTGGTAAAGTAATTAATGTACTTCTTAACTACTTCCAAAATTTTGTTTAATGCTTTAGCTTCTGGGCAAGTACAGAGAAAATATTTCCTTTTCTCGTTCAGTAAATTCACTTAACAAGTATGTCAGAAGTGAAGAAAAACTACCAGGAACACCCTTAAACCACTTTTTCTTCTTACAATTTTTATGACCCACTAGGAATGGGAGAAAAAAATTTTACATGGCTTTAGATTAAAACCAGCTTGAACAGAAAAGGAAATCACGATTTACTATTCAAAATTATCTGAAGCACTCAAGAAAACAGTACTGTAAGATTTTAAAAAACCATTTGTATCACACACTATTAAAACATTTTATTTTAACTCACTTCTGAAGTGCAATTCCATTTGGACCCATGTATTAACTATCACAATTTAAATTGTTTTGTGACTTCTACTCCAGATCACCAAACATTCACTTCTGCAAACACATGGTGCAGCAATGAATACCCACTGAAAGATGTCATACACCAAATTCAGAACAGTCCAAAACATTACAAAAAACCTACAAGTAAGCAAAAATATTTAAATGGTTAAGCAGGGTACAGTTCATAATTAGAAGCAATTTTTGCTCATGAAGACAGCAGTTCAACTGCTGACAAATGTAATTTCTCTGATTGTTACAGACAAATTATTCTGTTTACCTCACAAACAGTTAAAAGCTTCCAGAAGGTTGGGTTTTCTTAAAATAATCCATTCCTAAGTGGCAGGTTCAGCTGTACCCTAAACTTCTTAACTAAAGCTCAACCTAAAGAAAACCACAATCAGCTGTGAGAGAAGCACACTCCCTTTAAATCAGCAGGATGTCTAATTCTTCACATGGGCAATCCTCCCAAACCATAGCACTCTCAGTTCATACCTTCTCCATATTCCTACTCACCTCTCTGGCAGAGAATTCTTACACTGGCAATTTAACATTTCCATTGCAAACATCAGGAGCCAAAATAAATGGAATGTCGAGTTAATTGGCATGGAAGAGCTGCTGAGCCAAATTAAGTCCAAAAATAAAGAATGCACTAGAATTTTTAATATATTTGCAGAGGTCAACAATCTCTCTATTTCTGTGTTACTGCAAACCAAGAAACCCTGTGATAGAATGCTTAAGAACTCTATTAAGTCAATCAAACATATAATCATGCTTAATTTGCATTTTCACCTACAACAATTAGAGACACCAAAATTCACCAAGAACAGCACTTCCAGTGCATTCCTCTCACTCAGTTTCACCCAAAACTGCTATACAGGCCCAATAACAAGTAAACCATGCTCATTATCATTCATGGCATTGCTGAAAAATTAGATGAAAGGAACAAAAAGCCAATATATCATTAACATTCTGGAAAAACAGAATTCTTGATGCTGAATGTTACTTTTAAACTGATTCCATTTGCATTAGTTCTTGTGGAATTATCACAGTTTATCCTGTGCATTAACAGAATTTCTTATTCTGCTACTAATCACAGAAATCTTAAAAATCCAAGAGAAAAAACAACTTGGAATTTTCTTTCTAAAGAAAATAGATACGATTCACTAGCAGCCCACTATGTAAAAATTAAGGGTTTTTTCCTATACTCCCCCTGCCCACAAAGAAAAAGCAACTGGGCTGATTACAATGTATCTCATCCTAAGTGACAGAAACTACTCAGGAAACAGCTGTGTAACAGTCTACACACAAATTTACAAGTGTTTTCATTTCCACACACAAACAAGGCTCTTCTGCTCATCAATAATTCAATGACTACTCACATTACTTAAAAACAGTTTACAACTTTACTTCCTTTTACAATTTCAGGCAACAGTTCATCTGATTTCCACAAACCACAGTCTCCTCGAACTCCTGCTGTATGCTGGGCACAGTGACACCAGAACAGCATGCTGGCAATCAGAGGCACCCCCCAAATTGCTGATTGTAATTCCTCTATTGCACCTACTGAGGAAGATGAGCTGGATAAAAACTGGGCTCCGGTAGCTCCCCTGTCTCTGACTGCTGCTTTTCTGGGGAGGGAAAAGTCACATCATCCTTACACAGGAACTTTGTTTTTCCTCCTGGATTTCTGTCTTTAGCCCATGTTATTTATCAATACCATTTAACAGTTTATTTGCTGACTGCTGCATCTGATCAATGGAAAAAAATAAAACCCTGGGACCCTCCTTTAAAGGCAATGCTGATACAGCAAATGGTGCAGAAAGAGAACATTGATGGGGAGAAGAGGGGTAAAAATTGCATTTGAAACCATGCATATTTATTAACATAAATGCTACTTCTGGCCTTTTCAAGCCCACACAGTAAGCTACTGTCCAAAATGCTTCATCCTTTTTTAATTTCTGAGCACACAACACATCCAGAAGTCCACACTGAAAGGCTTTCAGTTCACTGCTTACCTACATTTCCAGAAGTACTTCACATCCTTCCTCCTCTTTTGCTAACTTTGGTTCTCTTCTTTACACAAAATCAGCTTAAACAGCATTTTCACAAACTTCCAATATTTGGGACACGTAACTACCATTATTACTTAGAACTGAACCATCAGTTCAGGCACTGCCACTGCTGCTCAGCTGCCCTCTGACCCTGCAGCCACTCCACAGGAAAGCCACAGCTCAGATCCCACCTTCCCCATTTAAAGAAGTGCACACACCTGGGGAAGGTCTGCAGCACAGGTCGTACGAGGAGCAGCTGAGGGAGCTGGGGGTGTTTATCTTGGAAAAAAGGAGGCTTGGGGGAAACCTTACTGCTCTCTTTAACCCCCTGAAAGGAAGCCAGGTGAGGGTTGGCCTCTTCTCCCAGAAACAGGCACCAGGACAAGAGGAAATGAACTCAAGCTGAACCAGGGAACATTTAGATTGGATATTAGAAGAAATTACTTCACCAAAAGTCATCCAGCACTGGAACAGGCTGCTCAGGGAAGCAGTTCAGTCACCATTCCTGGGCATGTTTAAATTCACTGGCACTTGGGACACGGTTTAATGATGGACTTGGCAGTGCCAGCACAATGGATGGGCTTGATGACCTGAAGTTTTGTTTCCTATCTAAATGGTTCCTTGCTGTAGTCACTAAAAGGAGTAGATGTTTCCTTGTAGTTGAAGCTCTCCAGCAAAGACAAGCACACCATTGTGCAATGTCACTACCCTTTTTTCTTGCAGTGCTAGGAGAAAACATGCAATTGTACGGTCTCATATTTCAATGGGACACTTTGAAAAAAGATCCCTTGATAACAGAGTTTTCAGATGTTTTCCTTGTGCAGAAATCCACCCAAGAGTTATTTAAAATTTCAACCTCATGCAAAATTTCAAGACATTTCTCCTAAAATCCTCTGGATCAGCTGGAAAAACAGCACTGTTGTTGCAACACTTGAAATTGCTCAGTGAGAGAGAAACTACCAGACTTTAAAAATCCATATTATTTGTAAGTCTCTCAGCAAGGACTACTCTGCATCAGTACAGTAGCTCCTGCTCAGCAAATACTGGGTATTATGTTTAAATGCCTTAATCAGGTATTTTAATAACTTGTGTTTAACCTTGACACCGGATGCTCTGAGTCAGTAACGTTAACTGAGACTTCTGCTTCTACCTGAAATAGTTTTTAATCCTTCAGCTCCAAGGAGAATGCAGAAGCAAAACCTGAATTCATGCCAAACAGTCACATGCCACACCAAGGAAACACGCCTAAAGTCATAAAAGTGAATGCTGCTTTACTTCTTTCCCAGAGGACACTGTCATAGACAGACCTCAGTAATTTCAATTTCCCTTCCACCATTCTGGTGTCTCAGTATTTCCTTAGACAATTCAATATTCTCCAGGGAAGGCAAGGAAATGCAACTCTCAAGAAAGACTCTCGATCCAGAGATTTAGCTGGCCACCTTCTTAGGCAAGTTAGCAATGAGGGGAGAAAAACCAGACACTGGGAAACATCTGTTACACTGACACACTCCACTGAGGTAAAGATTTATCATTGCACATTTCAACTGAAAGGACTAAACATCCTGTGAAATGAGTATATCAAAGCCCAACTTTTACCTGTAATCTCTTCATTTGAAGAATTTCATCTAATGACTTCACATGAGAAATAAGTCATTGACTTCTATTTTTTTTTAATGAGTTCAAACCGCACCTCACTAGAAAGCCAACTGGAAGAGCAAAAGTAAAGTGGTTAGGCTATTTAAAATTGAATACTGGGAATAATAAAATGCAGTGTTGAAGGAATAAATCTCATCACTAAGTGAAATAGTTTTAGGCAATCAAGCATTTCTGTGCTAAAAAAGTAAAGCACAAAAGTAGCATTTAAAGAACAGCATTATCTATGCTTTTCAAAGAAGGAAATAAAAATATCTGCTCAAAAGCCACTTGACAATATAATTGTCTTAATTGGAAAGCAAGCAAAGACTTTACCTTTAAAAAATTGCATGTTCATGAATTCCACTCTTTAAGTAAAAGAATTAAATTAGGGCTAATATTTTGAGATGGCAACAATAAATATCAAGTGTTTGATAACTGTCATCTATGAAAAATGGATTTTATCATCTTGCAGCTAACTTTTATTAATTTAATTTTAATTTTGTCCAGGAGATTCAACATGGCCTTGAATCACCCTGTCCTCTGTGGAACAACTGTCTGCCTCTAGATTTTGTCAGTGGCATCTCACCCTGCAAACAGCTGATGCTATAATAATTCCTGATCTTCAGCAAAAGGTACAGAAAATAGGACTGTTTTACTAGCCAGTGAAAATTACATAAAATGAATCAGCCCATTAGCACAGGTCTGTCTTCAGATGTGTTTAAAGATTTTGCTGAAAAAGATCAAACAGATCCATTATTCCAGGTGTTAGGATAAGGCCCAGTTATTTTCTTTGATTCAAAGCAGGCACTGAATCAGAGGTTAACATGCAGAGTACGCATTTAAAACATCCAAAAATTAGCTTAAGAAGACACACATTTTAAAAAATAATTGGCCTTTGGCCTCTGATTAATGCTGCTTGATAGACAAACACTGCCTTCACCTTCTCATTGCTCTCCTTTATATAGGTACCAATTTCCTAAGTTAATCAAAGCAAATCTTCCTTCTCCCTAGAAAAAGAACAAAAAAAGTAACTGCAAAAAGTAAAGAACAATAAATGTCAAAGTGAAAGTTGCTGCTCAAGCATTTTGTCACTTTGAAGACGAATGTGAAACTACGACATTTTGAAGCAAATATGCAACTTGCAAAAGGCAATAACTACATTTTTTCAGATTAAGTAAAACACAAAATTAACAGCAGCTTTCCTGCTTACTCATATTTTACAGAGTCTATACAGAGATCCTCAAAAAAGTCACCTGCATGTTGCAGAATGAATGTGTGTTTTCAAATGCTTCAGTCAGCTCTTATTTCAGGAGATTTGGTCTCTGGTAAGTAAATAAAAATATAATAAAAGTCCTCACTTCACAAAGAACTGTAAATAAAATCCAGTATTACTCAAACACTTCATTTCAGCAGTGCATCCCAATCTCATTTTAAAAGTTTTGGTGGTTTCAGCTGTACTTTTTATTAAACTAAAGATAAAATCTTTAAAGGTACAGATAAGCAATAAGGAAAACAAGGGTTTAAATACAAAACTTCAGGCAGAAAAGCACATACCTACTATGTATTGGTAACAAAATTTTGCACCTGTCTAGACAAGTCAGTGACATTCTTGCCAAGTACCCCATGGCAGACAATCAAATAGAGAAGGGTTGGGTGCTTAACCAGATTCTTCTTGGGTTTTAACATCTTTAATTACAAATCTGCTTTTAAATTAAAAGTTCTGCTTCAAAGGACATAGAGCAGACCTTGTAAAACAGTCTAATAATGCTGTAGGAAAAGACAATTAAGCTATAAATAAAATGCCCCATCTATCACCGTTATCCAAACCGAGGCCATAATAAAAGAAAAAAATTTAAAAACGTTAAAAAGCACATCTAGGAGGCAAAGACGAAACAAATTAGATTTAGAAGCAAATTAGAGTCTACAGTCATACTGGCTAGAACTGGATGTGATATTAAATAAATGTGATACCACATTTATTCAAGCCAGTCTTTGCAGAGATCCAGCACTGCAATACTGGAGCAGTACAGTTAATCTGTAGCAAAGAAATGTAAATATTTGAGATGACAGCAAACTTGGATCAGTAGTGAGGATAAAACTAATTTTAGTATAATCCATCTGCAGCAAGAGGAATGATGGGAAAATGCAGGGTATAGAACACACGTATTTCACAGCACACACTTCTCCTTTCTCTGAAGCACTTGCTAAGATTGTTCAGGATTGCCTGACCTGGGAAAAGGTACCTTTTTGTTTCCTCCATTATAAAACACAAGAACATCTTGCACAATGTATTTGCTTGCAGATAGGCAATCCTTTTAACTAGGTCCAGTAGCTAGAGATTACCACTGACAGAATGAAGAAGCAACCTTCTTCAAACAAAGCATATAGCATTAATATCAAGATTCTGCTGTCCCAAATATTTGAGATTCTCTCTTTTCTGGCAGATAATGGGCAATTAATAAAATAAAATTAAAAGTGTTGAATAAATTGTTTTCTCATCTGATGTGACAGGCATATTGCACAGTTGTAAAAGCAGTCTGAAACGTAACTCAAGGTTATGAAAACTACTTTTAAGCCACACTTTTAAACACAGCTGTATAACTGTACTTATGCTTAATCTTTAGAAAGGCTTTCAGAAATATTGAAACCCTCACTGCCATATACACCTTCTTTAAAAAGGCACAGACATTCCCCTGCACAGATCCAAGGAATGCAGAAGTGGACAGTGCTTTAGGAAAGAGGCTGAATGAATGAAGTTTTTCTTACACATTAATGTTCAAAAAGCTGGAATGTGTAGTAAACAAAATGTGGAGGCTGGCGGCTTTGAATAACCAGTTCATGCCTTTGTTTCTGAGCTACAACACAAGGAAGCCACATAACCCCAACCAGAACAAAAGAATGTTGTTCCGTTTCCCAGAAAACCTGGGATTTCCAGAAGCACTCAACACCTAAAAAAGCATCTCACTCTAAGCGTATGTTATCCTTGCTGGCCTCTTCAGGTAGTCAAAATTCACTTTTCCAACATGTGTGTATCTTGGAATAAAGGCAAACACAGATTAATGGACCAAGGTAATAAACCAAGCAAGTGATGCAGCCTTGCTTTAAAAAGAAACAAACTCCAGCACCTTCCCTTAGTGCTCCTCCCTCCCCTAAGGAATGCACACAACATCCCTCTTCATTCACATACCTTGCTGAACCAAACCACACGCGGCATTTTCCTCAGGCACAGTTCCAAGCTTGCCCTTCCAGAGGGCACTCTGAAATTCAGGCACCATGCACAAAGTACCCTTTTCCCACTTTCTGGGAGCTGAACTACAAAGCACTCCCTTTGCTCTCTGCAATTGCCAGCCACGCCTGCCCCAATCCAGCAGCATTTACTGCACTCGCTAATGAGCGATCTCTCATTTGAACTGCCATCAAAAAGGACAATGATTTGTTTCCCCAGCTGGAATGAGACACAGCTACTGTATCCAACCAGCAGATCCAATATTCCCAGCTCAATTCTGCCCAAAATCCAGGACAACAAAATGTTTTAAACATGCTGTCTGAGCAAACCCAACGCGGGAGAACGAGGGACAAGAAAGAGGGATGCAGAGAAACCCCTACAAGCAGTGAGATTTACTGTGCGTAGTTCTGTTTTCCCACAGCCCAAACGGAACACTGTCTTCCAGGAAAATTTAAAATGGGAAGAGGAAGAACCAAGGAAGAGAGTTTCACCCATACTGGCAGCTTTCCTCCTGCTGGCAGGAGCCAGTAGAGGCCGCTGAAGACCACGGATCGCTCCCGCAGAACTGCGGGATGGGACAGCAGCTTCCCGCCACAACAGCCACTTCTGGCATTTTTCTTCCACTTCTCCATTCCACACCCGCTTTTCCAGCGTACAAATGACCTCCGTGAAGTGCAGTCCCCCTCAAGGGCAGCTCCTGCCCGTAGGCTCTCACTGGTGGCCAGAATGCACACTGCTGCACTTGGCGCTCTCAAGCTTACCCAAACTAGGGCTTCTGCCCCTTGCTGAGGAACAACTCCAGGTTTCTTTGCCTAAAAGTTTCCCCACGACACTCCGTAGCACACAAAACCCGTTAATTTCACCGGAGACTATCCTCACACTTTCTGGAGATGGTGTGAACATATCACTTTAGGGAAATTCTCACGTGGTTCCAGCTACCCAATTTTTATTCCACTCCAGGAACTCTCCCCAGCTCAAACTGGCCATGCACAGCAGTGACACAGTGAAGTGAACCCAGCCTCACAGGTGGGTTTCATGTCAGTTCATGTACTTACTCATACCCTGCCTTTTATTTAAGCACAGGGTGAAGACCACAAAGGACATCATCCACACAGACAAGGTCCTCATTATGAGGGTCATCACCATTCCTTACAGTAGCTAAGTGCTCCAGTATCTTTTACTTCTACAGCAATAACCATCATGAAGAACAGAGCAAGAAAAAATAATTTGTTTACAGCAGGTCAAGGAACATCTACGGTAAATAGTGTTTTAGCCCACCTAAACAGCCACAAAAAAATTATTCCGTTTTCAACATCTTACTAGGAATTTCTGCAGGGCAGAAGAAACCTGTTGATTAAATTTATTAATGAGACTATAAAACAATCTTCTCAGATAATCAAAAGGACTGAACCCAGTAATCCAGATGGTCTCTTCCCCTTTGGGCTTCTGTGATTAAATAATCATTAAGTGGGTATCATCTGTAGCCCACTGTGGGTGAATCTGAGCTCCTGTTTGGTTTTCAGTGAATGTACATGCTTGGCACGGCAGAACCAAAGTTAAAAAGGCTGACTTCTGTTTAGTGTGCTTTGCTATTTCCAAACACTTGAAACACATACCATGCATATTTCCTACACACAGTACAGGCTAAATACAAGAATTAAAGAATAACAGTTGCAAACAGTTACTGACTATTGCTTTGCCAATTTCATGGGTTTGTTTCTTGTACATCCACTTTGTTGCCCAAAGAAGAGGCCAAGTTGAACTGGAAACTGACTTCAGAAACAAATAAAATGTTAACTTGAGATATTTAAGGCTGATTTCTACTTTTTTGTTTCTAATTCTAGGCTACAATGTAAAAGCATGATTACCTTTCAGATGTGCAATACCATGGCAGCTTTCAAAAAGAACCTCTGTAGCACCAGTACACATTTTTAACATATTTACATACAAGCCAGTTAGGTATCTAACACTGCAAGAATAGATCCTTTCACACCAACAGCCACCTCAATCTTTGAAAGCTGTAAGAAGGTACTAAAAAAGCATTCCACACTTTCCAAGCTTTCCAACTTCCCCAAGTTTTTTGGATGATCACTAAAAGAGAAGCAAATGGAAAGAAAAACCTGCACTGTAATGCATACATGCACTGCTTTACCATCACCACTGCCTTCCCTGCATGTCCCATCTCTTTTCCCACAAAGAGTTTGCCAACCGCAATTAACATTTCACATCAGCAACCCAACCACCAGAAACAAACCAGAGCCAGTGCTGTCCAGTCTTCATTCAGCTCCACATATGTTCAGCAAAAACCTTTCTGTCACTGCAAGAATAGATCCTTTCACACCAACAGCCACCTCAATCCCACCTCACCTCAAGGTATGCGGGGACCCTCCCATAAAGCACTTGCCCCACAAACACAAGGTATTTGAAAAACATCAGTAAACAAACAAAAACAGAGATGGAAAAGTGAGGTGCAAACGGTATTCAGCACTCAAAAATGTGGCAACCATGATACTTTCAAAGACTACTACATGGAGATACGGAAGAATCAGTTTATACATCACTTATTCAATGGTTTATTTACTGATTTTAGGATAAGAGACAGCACTGCCCTAACAGGGTCTGCCACTATCAAGAAAACCTGATGAATATTTGGAACAGAGAAAATCATTTGCAAAGATATGGATGAGCATAAATAGAAAGAACTGGAATGTAGCTTCCTAGATTACACTTCTTAAAATTTAAAGCAGTAAAGAAAAAGAAGCAGCATGTTTCAGTCAATTGGCAGCATTCGCATCTGCCGTCAGTGTGGGCGCCTTCCCTAAATAGGCAAACAACCCAAAATGCAGAAAACTGAGAAATTCTTGAAGCCAAGAAAACGCTTTTGTTGCTTGAGAGCCTCACAAAAGCTCACTCCAGCAGAGGACTCTGTTCACTCACACACAACAAAGATGACTTCATGGTGCAAGAGGTGCAGAGAAGAACTACAGGAGAACCAAACAGATGGAGTCCTTTCCTCAAAGGGCTGCACAAAGAACTTGGCTTCCTTAGCTGAGCAAAACAAGGCTAAGAGGGAATGTGATTTCAGACAAGCATCTCATGTAAATAACCAAAGGGAAAACAGCACCCATTCAACTACAGGACAGCTGCCCAACCACAGAACAGCAAAAAACATTCTAAACCACAGCATGTTCATTTGGAAAGCTTCTATCCAAGAGAAGTGGAGTTTTGGAAACTTTCAAACTCTTGTTAGGTGGAAAGGGGAGAAAAAGTTACCTGGTTTTGTTATGAAACTTGCCCACCTTATAGACCTTTGTTTCACTTTATGATGTTTCAAACCTTTGTTTTACAATATGATGTTTCAAGTTTGTCCACAGTATTGAAAGAAGCAATAAACACATGGAAATAAATGGACCTAAGATTTCATAAGGCTTTTTACATCAGACACCTCACATCCAATGGTTTATCTAATATTTACATGACATCTCTACCAGAAATCAGTTGTGTAAGTGGAGTTAGCCTGTATACATTTGTATAAAATGTTCAATTGAAGTTATTTGAAACCACAATAATACTTTAAAAAACTTTTAATTTCATTAGAGAAATAGTAAGATTTAAAAGACCCATTAAGTGGCCAATGTGGCAAAACTACAATAGGCTGTATTAATTGTGGAAATTGTCACAAGGGGGAAGGGTTACTTGGAACGTTCCTTCGGACACCCTTCAATAAAATAGTATCCAAGGAGTAACAAGACACTTGTGAAATTTCTGTAGACGACACCAGACTGGAAATGTCACCAGTACAAAGAGGACTGGGTAGTTATCCAGGAATGTTGATGGGTTTTGAGAGCTGGAATGCCAGAAAATGGAATTTAATAGTACAACATGTGAAATCATGCGTTTAGGGACCGGTAACCTTCTCTGTAAGCTGAGAACTCATCACGTGGAAGCAACACAGCAGGAATGAACAGAGCAGTGAGGTATGGAAATCATCATCTAAGGATACTGATGTTTACATGAGCCCAACAAGAGCTCAGTATGCTCGTGGAAGAAAAAATGAGAAATTCCACTAGGCTCAGGAAGCCTCTGAGCTGAAATTAGAGAGGTTAGAGCAGTGCTGGGGGAAGTATCACTGCTGAAGAGTTAAATACTGTATTCCATATCAGGAGGATCTTTGGTTTCAAGCAGTCCAACTGAACAGATTTATGTTAAAACACTGCTTTGTCTCCTCACAAAACTTTGCTTGGCTAAACATGACTGAGTTTATTAAACTGCTCAGTAAAATACACACGCCATTCCTTATTTCATTTCCTGCAGCAGTTCCAGCCCAACGTAAAGAGCATTATTAGCACAAGTTATGAACTGCACAGAACTCTAATTCAATGGATCAGAAATTAAAAGTTTTGCAACTGCCTGACAAACAAGACAAGAGATGGTCTTCAAAACAGAGCAGGTGGGAAGAGGAATTTAAGCTGTTCTAAAATCACACTAGTAAGTTTCTGGAAAAGTCAGAAAAACAAATTTCTACACCTAGAAGTTTATGTACCCATGTAAAGGATCTGTTTACAGTACATTTGCAGACTGGACATCTTAGAGTTCCATCTCTGGCCTGTGCAACCAGCAGAACTTTTATTCCTTCTTTTCAACACACTGACCATAGATAAAGGGCGGCAGCTCCAAGTGTTATTGAGCTGCTCTCCAGTGCTTTGCTACTGCCTCCTCAAGAGTCAAGGGCTAAACTATCTGCCCAGCCCAGCACTGTCAGGAATTCTGTGGCTCAGACAAATGAAGATTGAATGCCTTTTTTCTCCTCTGTGGGTGAGAAAAGGACATTTTAGGATCATCTGGAATTTTACTGAACAAATATGCTACATGTGAGGTATTTGCTATATCTTCAGTCAATTGCTCCTTCACCGAGCCCAGTATGGTTTGGAAGTTTGACACTTACTAAAACCTCAAGTTACCCAAAGATTTTGGGGTACACTCTGCAGGCATTTCAACCCTGGACAACTGTGGCACTGCTGTCATCAGTTATTGGGGCAGTACTTAACAACCTGGGAGTTCTGCACTGGAGCCATGAGATAGTCTGAGCATTTTCCAGTCCTTTTCTGTTGGTTCCACTCAATTTGTCAGGCATTCAGATTTGCAAAGGAAAACGCAAAGACATCACACATGACACGTGACTCTATATCCAAGATGTACCAGAGTTTTACTCATTTGATTAAATCTCTACTTTTACATCGGTGTTTGTCTTTGTAAAAGCCTTATATCTGCGATGTTTGAAAGAAGCCCTCTTAGTTATCCTACTTTACTGCAACACGCCTGCATCTCATAGAATTAAAGCATCTCAATAAGCCGCACACTCCTGCTTGTAATTGCTCTCTGAACAAGAGACGCCACATGAAAGATCCCGACAGCCACCACCAGCCCTGGCGAGGCAACTTCATCCGCTCAGCCCCGTCTCCGGGAAGAGACACTGGAAGCCTTTCACTTGCAAAACTTCCCGGGGCTGCGTCCACAGCCACGAGCCATTTAAAATAACAAAACCACCATTCACCTTCCACCTCGGCCGGCGCTCCGCAAGGCAACGCTCCACCTGCCGCAAACCTCACCGTAAATAGCGGGGAGGAGGGAGCAGCCAGCTCGCAAGCGAACACACACAAAAAAAAAAAAAAAAAACCAAACAAACAGGGAAAACTGAAGTGCCGCCTCCAAGGAAACCTGTTGCTGACCACCGCCGGAGCGCGGCTGGGGGATCCCGCATCCCGCCGCGCCCGGAGCCAACTTTCCCGCTGGCATGGGGGAGCCCGGTGCCGCCGTGGCTGGCGCGGATCACTAATGAGCCCGCGGACGTGCGGGGTCGGTGCGGGGGCGGCCGCGCTGAGCCCGGGCCGGGCCGGGGCCGCGCCGCCAGCGCCCCCCGGCCCTGGGCGGTCGGCGCGGGGCCGGGAGCGGTACTCACTCGATGAAGTAGCTGGCGCCCTCCTCCGAGAACCCCTCCTCCCATCCGCGGGGCAGGTCTGCAAGGCACGGGGGACGGGGAAAGAGAGAGGGAGAGAGAGCGGGAAGGAGGGGTGAGAACTTCGCCCCCGAGCCTCCCGGCGGCGGGGCGGGGGCGAGGAGGGGGCGCCGGGGGCACCCACCTGAGCGGATCATGTGGCCGGAGTTGACGGGCTCGCCGGTGCGCGGATGCAGCCAAGTGGTGCTGCGGGTCAGGTCGCTGCGAGGGAGAAGCGGAAAACATGCACCTGTTAGCCAGGGCGGCGGCGGCGGGGCCGCGCTGCCCCCGCGCCCCTCCCGCGGCTCCCCCTTACTCGATGAAGAAGACGCGCCCGTCCCTGCAGACGCCGTAGGACCAGTGCTCAGGTAGAGTGTCCCGCCCCACCGCCGCCGCCATGTTCGCCGTGCGCGCCGCCGGCCGGGGCGGGGGTGAGCGCTGCCGGCCCCGGCGCCGCCGCTCCCCCCGGGCACCCCCGCGGCGCGGCGGGAGCCGCACATCCCCGCAGGGGCTCTCCGCCCGCTGCAGGGACCGGGACTGTCCCGTGCCCCGCTCCCGGAGCCCTGGCAGCCGCGCCCGGAGCGGGGGATGTGCAGGTGTGAGCGCACCTGGCTGCCGCCGTGCCCCGGGGACGCGCTCGCCGCGGCGCCAGGTGAGGAGGGACAGCCAGGCCGCGGGGACTTTGAACCTCGGGCGCAGGGTACGGGGCACCGAGGTTAAAACATCCCACAGAGGCAGCGGCCGGCCGACAAAGAAGAGCTTCACCGGCATCGGGAGGGACCTGTGCCGGCCGCTGTGTTCATCCATGACCCAGAAGAAGCAGGAGGGTAACGCGACAGAGCCCGCTCGGTGCATTTCTGTGGGGCTGGGCTGGCTCCCAGTCAGCCCAAAACCCTTCCTGGTGCTGCTGTGTGTGTGGGGATGCTCCAGCCAGAGTGAAGTGCGCCAGTCGCTCAGAATGTGGTTTAGGGACAGAGTGAATGGGATGAGCAAGGAGCGGTGTGCCCTACAGCAGAGCCCCTAGGTCTCTTGCTCTCATCCTAGCCCAGCCAGCAGAGCGAGGATGGGTGCCAGGTGCGGAGTCCTGGCCAGTGCCTCGGCTTGGCCGGAGTGCGAGTTGCAGCAGGACTGACAGAGCCAGGGGGTTCAGGGTGCAGAAATGCCTCTTTCAATGAGGGGCAGCGGTGGCGGAGCCAGGCACAGCTCTGTGGGGTTCTTGCTGGTCTGGTACTGGAGAAGACAGAGGGATCAAAAAGGCAGGAAATGGGACATTCGCAGGCTTGGCGTGAAAGGAGAGTGTTAAACGGGAAAGACAGGCTGCAAAGAAGGGTGGGAAAGGGTAGGTGGGTCTGACTGGGGTCAGGTTAGTAAGGAAAAACAGAGGAGACCAACTGAGGACACGGCTGTGGAGAAGGAGAACGTCAGCATGCAGTAGGACAGTGTAAGAGGGCAGAGTGCTGCAGTACAAGGAAAATGATAACGTTTGCTTTTCCTTCTAAATAACCAGAATAAATCATCAGAAGAAAGTAGGAGGCAAAAAAAAGCAGCATCAGACAGGAGAGAGAGAGAGCTTTGCTTTATTTCACGCCAGTTTCAGACAACATTGCAGGTCTGGTGCATCAGCATCGCTTTGTGTAGACTTCTCTTTTTGACCACTAGTGGAGAATATACTATACTGTATATGTACACTAAACATACACACTGTACTAGTGTCATCTAACAGCCAGGAATGTTTATTAACAATCCACAGAATTTTAGTTTATCCACAGTTAGAAAGCAGGAGAGAGTATCTTGTAGCCCTTTATCCTAGGTCAGAATTTTGATTAAAACTTCTAATACTAAACTCCCATGCTGCCTTTTTTCTTTTTTCTTTTTTTTTTTAATCTTACTGGGTTTCCATGGCAAAGTTTTGGGGGGGGGACTGCAGGAGTGGCTTCTGTCAGAAGCTCCCAGAAGCTTCCCTTACATCCAACAGAGGCAATGCCATCCAGCTCCAGGATGGACTCAATGCTGGCCAATGTATTGGATAAGGGATTTTAAAAGGGAGAAAAGTTAGCAGGAATTGGGACCAGAGAGTGGGTGAGATGAGTGAGAAGATGTGAGAGGAACAGCCCTGCAGACACCAGGGTCAGTGCAGAAGGAGAGGGAGGAGGTGTTCCAGGCACAGGAGCTGAGATTCTCCTGCAGCCTGTGGTGCAGCCCATGGAGATCCACAGGGATGCAGAGATACACCTGCAGCCCGTGGACTCCATTCCAGAGCAAGTGGATGCCCAAGAGGGAGGCTGTGATCCCATGGGAAGCTCATGCTGGGGCAGGGGCCTGCAAACCCAGGGAGAGAGGAGCCCGTGAGGTGGAGTAGGATTGCTGGCGGGAATTGTGACCCTGGGGGGGACCAACTCTGGAGCAGCCTGTTCCTGAAGGAAGGACCGCACCCCATGGAAGGGACCTGCACTGGAGCAGCACATGCAGCCCATGGGAAGAGATTTAGTTGGAGAAGCTGATGGAGAACTGTCTTCCACGGGAGGGACCCAAAGATGGAGAAGTGTGAGGAGTCCTCCCCCTGAGGAGGAGGAGTGGCAGAGCAAACATGTGATGTTCTGACCAACAGCCTCCATTCCCCATCTCTCTGTGCTACTGAGAATCAGGAATAAAATTGGAAGAATGGGGGTAGGGGAAGGTGTTTTTAAGATATGATTTTATTTCTCAATATATTATTCTGATTAGATCGTTAATAAACTAAATTAATTTCCCCAAGCTGAGTCTCTTGCCCGTGACAGTAACTGGTGAGGTATCTTTCCCACAAGCTTTTCATTATATTTTCTCTCCCTTGACCGTTTGAGGAGGAGTCACAGAGCAGCTTTGGAGGGCACCTGGTATCAGTGTCAACCCACCACAGAAGCCCTAACAATTCTGAGTCATTCTGCTTAGGTGCGAGTTACCGCACAACTTGCAATAAAGTCAGTCCTAGTGCAATTCCAAATCGATCAAATACAAGTTACTTTGTGTCATGGCGTGTTTAGGTCTGTGCAGAAGGGATTAAGACCACCTCTTGCTCTGGAGTCACGCATTGCCATTATGCTCTGGAGCAGATCTTGTGTGCTGCATCAGCTGCAAGAACTCGTTCCATTTAGCTTCTAACTCCACCATGACAAAATAGGCTTATCCACGTCAAATGAATAGCAACTTCATTGAATAAACATTATTGGGGTTTGGATTTCAAGTCCTAAAAGCATCTGTGCTGTGTCAAACTAAATGTCTGTTTAGCTTCATATTCTGTCTCATGCCCAACAGGAGCAGGTGCCAGGAAAGCCAGGAGCCAGGCAGTGCAGGCAGCTCCCCAGCTTCTTGTCTTAGCTCCAGTACCTACATCCAGGGCTTGCCTGCAGAGCCTGAGGGCTCAGAAAGCTCTTGCTCAAGGTATTGTTTCTATCTCTGATTCCTAATGGATCTTTTCAGTGAACCTGTCCAGACTAGAACCCACATAACTTCTATCACCCAGCAGTAGCAGAGTGTTCCTAATGCTCACCTTACCTGAGCTGTGTATGAAGAATCACCTTCTTTTGCTTGTTGTGAACCCAGATCCCATTTCATTGATCTTCTTCAGTTCTTGCAATGAAAGAGACTGGGGTCACCAGTGCAGCCTCCTGCAGTGTCAGCATTGATTTTAGACCAGGTGGCCCAAGCCTTTGTCCAGGTAAGGATGTGAAAATACTCCAAGGCCAGAAATTCAACAGCATCTCTTAGCAACTAGTTCCCATATGCCTGTGGTGAAAATACTTCCATTATATCAAGTTAGAAACTCCCTGTTGCAATTTGTCACCGTTGTCATGTGACCAAATCTTGAGTTGATGCATCATGGTGCCTGAGGCATTAGCACCTTATCACATACTCCTGCAAGTTACAGAGAAGTGCATTACTGAAAAAGCATATTTTCTGACTGTAACTTGCAGAGCTCTATTCCAAAATTAAGATCAAGATGAAAACTTAGTCTAGATTCATGAAAGTTCACAAGCTGACTTGTGTTGGCCTCATCAGGGTGTAGGTTTGTGATTTAGAGCCCTGGAGGAAGAATGCCTTCAGGCATCATTCATTAATAAGATTACCAGATTCTTCTGGTTTTTCTGTTCATTTGTTTGTTTGTTTGTTTTTTTGTTTTTTTTCCAGGCTCTAGTTCCAGTCCTCCCTGGCTGATATCAAATATTTTTCTATTACCTATCATTCATTGCACCCTAGAGGCACTGTCTGGAAGAAGCTATTTGGGGTAACAATATCAGGAACTCAGCTAAAGGAGGTGAAATATGGTCTTCAACAAGGGTCTAATAAAAGCTAGGATATTTGAGGCTCCCTTTGTTGATAACTGGGTAATTCAAGGAGGGATCATGAGGTCCCTGAATACTCCAAGTTTGAACCCACATTTGACAGCTTTATAGGAATGTGTCACTAATGTTACTTGCTCTGTCTGCCTCCTCTGGGAACACTTTTTTTGATGACTTCATTAAATTGGTAGGGCAGCAACACATTTTAAAGAATGCCAAAATCTGTTTCCGCACTTTCATTGAAACAGAGAATCACAGAATGATTTGGGCTGGAAGGGATCTAAAGACCACCTCCTTCCAATCCCCCTGGGGGACAGGGACACCTTTCTCTAGACCAGGTTGCTCACACTGCCAGGGATGGGGCATCCACAGCTTCTCTGGGCAACCTGTGCCAGTGACTCAGCACCTTCACAGTAAAGAATTTAATCCTAATATATATTCCAGACCTGTTCTCTTTCAGTATAAAACTATTACCCTTTTCCTACCACTACATGCCCTTGCAATTTCCAGAATAAACTCCATGAATATGGACATCGTTTCTAACTCATCCCTTTCTTTTCAGCCCTTACCCTGACAAGCCAGCTTCACCCTGGCAGTGGCAACATCCAAATACTCTCATTTCCTCTTTCTTCCACTTCCATTACACACACCCCCACCTCTTGCACTATTCAGGTCGGCATGTTTCCCTGCACTTTTTCAACCCTTCATATATATGCTATTACTTTTCAACAAAACATGGCGTAGGAATCTGCAAATAATGCTGGAGATACTAGATGAGAATCACCACCACAAAAAAAAAAAAAAAAAAAAAAAAAAAAAAAAGGTATCATTTCCTTCAGTCGCAATTAGATCCAGTGTCTAGAAGGTTAGAGAATCACAGCTGGATTTCAGCATGGTGTGTACTCTAATGATCTATTTCCTATTTTTCAGAGAATTCAATACAATTGATTTTGATGATCTTAGAGGGCAAAAGCTGCTGCTATTTCAGGAAGCTTAAATGAGGTACAATGCATAGAAAACCCTGCTAGTTATGACTTGACCTGTATATTTTATAAAGCATAAGCACGACTCTTAAAAGGTGCGAGGCCAGACAGAGGCAGAGCATTTGCAGAGTAATGAATCTGAATTATTAAATCCTGGTTAAGAAAAGCTTATAAGCCATAATGCAAACCATGTATTATGCCCTTTAGCTGCAAAACATGTATTATGCCTTTTAGCATGATTTTCCAGCTCTGCTTGGAACAGCTGAGAATTAAAATCATGAAAGGTTTCATGGTGAGACGGATTAATTTGCAAGACAATTTCAGAGCAGTTCATTGTCTGATTATACTGAAATATAGGTTGTGCAACCACATTGTTCTTCAGGATTGTGCAGTGTGATTCCCTTTTAGCAGTGCTAAGTGCTTAAGACACCAGAAATTAATACAGCGATTCTTAGAGTTAGAAGAATGTATTAATCAGACAATAGGGGAAATAGGGAAGAGATCTTGGAGACTTTAGGCAAATCCACATTCCTGGAAAATTTCCAATGCCGTTACTCTAAAACTGCAACACTTTTTCAGATTATGGAAGAACTACACTAAGGAATCACTGTGGAATATTTGTTCAAATTAGAAAACAACTTCAGCTGTTGGATTCTCAGACAGCATGGGGAAAAGCCATCCCAGGGGAACAGTACCAACAGAACTCATCAATTTGAAAAAAAAAAAATGGCCACACATAGCTAGAGCCAGTGTCAGGCTGTAGGATGAAGAAGCACTTAATGAAATAGATTGAACCAGCAGAAAGACTTTTTTCCAGTCTGAAGTCTTAAGATTGTTTAAAACATGAAGGGGACAAATTAAAAAGATTCAAGTCCAAGACCAAACATTACCTTAGTGGGCAGGGAAAGCAAACAAGATAACAAAAAGATCACTCATGTATTATTTTGAACCTAAAATATAGTTTATGAGATTTAATACATACCAATCAATTTTATTCCTTGTTCATCCATGTCAGAGTGAGTAGAAAACAGCTTGTTTTATGCCAAGATAAATTTGAAGATAGATGATGCATAGAAATTTTCCAAATGTAATGAGCAGTAAAATAGCCTGAGTAGGAATATCATGGTATTTCCCTTATCACCAATTTCTAAAGGCTAGCTAATAACAAAATTTCGGTCAGGGAAATTCTAAGTATACTTATTTTGTCTCAGGTCAGGAGCTGTGAAAAGATGATCTCACAGGATCCATTTTAGTCTATATTGCTATGAAAAGATGCTAGTTCAAAATGTTAAGATTTTTAGAAATAGATGGACATCAAAAATTGTCATCAGCTGGTAGGTACTAAAGAGCACCTTTATTGAGTGGTTATCTAGTTGACAGGAAGAATTCAGGCCAACCTCTTGAATTTAAAGAGTTCTGTTATTTACAAGGAGAGGAAGGACAATCCCCGATACAGTTAAGAAAGATAAGCAACTTGCACAATGGTACTACTGATGACATGACTAAATATAGAGCACATACTTGTTCCTGATCTGGAGTGTTTTCTGTTGAGCCACACAACCTACAGAAGTCAGGAGAGCTAGACAGAAGGAAGGGCTGCAAGAGGCACAAAATGTGTACAAAAATTTGGCACACCATCTGCAAGACATCACCCATTTCCAGCCTAAGCACTTTCCAGGACAGAATTAATATATATATTAGTACAATGCCAAATAAATCTTGAGCAGAACAGAAAAGGTATCGTCACCAATAGATTGTGTTTTACCTTTTTATAAGTGCTGACATTAAATGAAACATCTTTTACACTTTATATACAGGGCAGTTTGTGCTGTGGGGAAAGTGATGTCAAATTTTAGACAAAGTGAGATTTTTGGAGCCTATTTTCCTTGCAATAAATTTCCCTAAATTTCCACGGGACTTGTGTCAGGCAACAGAATTCTAACAGCACCAAAAGATAAATATAGCTGATAAAATAAGAAAGATTAAATAATAGTAAATCTATTGTTGAAGGAACCCCAAATACGGAAAAGGGAATTATTCATTTTCCTGGCCACTGGAAAGAATATAAACAAGTTCAAATTGTATCCACAGTTCCTTTGAGGAAGATATGGAGCATGACATTGTACGAGAATAGTTTGGAGGCTCACTGTCTCCCTGTGCAGCAGGATCTGACTGGAGACTGCACACAGACACCGGCCCAGACCGTGACACTGCTGAGCAAGACAGATGGGAAAATGACATTGAGAAGGCAACGCTGGTGCTGCATAACAAATCCAAACTTCTCCTTCCAAAACATGCTGAACTCTGCTCTGAGTGAAAAAAAGGGTCATTATCTTTAGCTAAAAGGTTTTCTTTTCCAAACCACCGTCGGTTTTCAAAAGTGTGTTCTCACTGAAAGTATCCTTTGTGAAATCCAGAAGATACCTTCAAAATAATTCTGTTTTCCTTACAAATGTCCTTCGTGTTTAAAGACATCCTACTGATTTACCTTCATGATGCAAACATCTGAGTACATCTAATTACCTCTCTCTCACCTGAATATCCATTTGCCCAAATGAATTATATTAATAGAATCGAGTTATGTATGTCCCCTGAAATGCACAAAAATGCACACAAAAGCAAAAATGAATGAATGCATTCCCTAATTACTGTCAATTTACAATTTCCTGTCACACAAGCTTTATGATTACTATATTTAACATAGTCCCATCTCCTCTTCATTTTCTCTCTTTTGCATTTCACAAAGTCTCAATAATTTACATACCCAGCACCTAGAATGCACACACTAGGACTTTGATTTGGTAATCAAAAATTAAGCTAAATAACAAATACTCATAATTTGTCATGACAAGTCTTATCATTCTATGCAGTGGTGGCAATAGTTAAATGTCTGCACAGTGCTCAAGTTATCTGTAGAAGGGAGAAATACAAAAGCACAATTATGTGCCAAAGTCACGGGATCATTTCCAGAAATTTAACTTACATTATGTAATGAACACTTGAGGGTATTTTTCTTTTTTTTTTTTTTTTCTTGGCAAAGGACACTGTAAGCCTGGCAGCACTGAGAAACCCTCAGTTCTTCAATACTGATGTACCTGTGACTATCAACATTTGGTTTGTTATAAAGCAGACACTTGAAGTCAATTCCATATTTATGAACACAAACAGACTCCTTGTCATCCCATGTCATTTGAGTATGAAGAGATCCTTTTTTTAAGAAAAGGACAAAAAATGCAAAGACAAGCATCACAGAACCTTAAGACTAAAATCTTCCAAATTTTAAATCAAACTGTACAATTCTCTGATGTTCAGGAATTATGCTTTTGATTTCTTTCCCCAGTATGAGATACTTCACTCTATTCCCATCAAAGCTTTTTTCCCCAGTTTTGAGTCCACCATTTCATGACTGGTGTTACTCTTTTTCCAGCCCTTTTGGCAACTGCCATTTTTTGCATAGTTAGGGCAAGCAGAGTGTCACATATTCCCAACAATCATCACTAGGGCATTTTTTCCCAAAAAAATGTAAGACTTCTGAATTCACTTTCCAGGCTCTTCCCCAAGTTTGCTCTCTATCTGCTTTGGAAGACCCAACACTTCACCCTGGAGTGTCCACAGCGGTAATAGAAACTAACCTGTTCAACAGGTTGTTTTCATATTGGAGTATGTCAAAGGTAAAACAGATTTTCACCTAATTTTTCTTAATATACCCATAAATATCTTGCCACTACTCTGTAGATCACTCACCACGCCTCTATGCATGCTAACAGCCATCCCCACACAATACTCCAGACCAGATTCCATTTTAGCATCTTCTGCCCTACCTCTCCAGAGATGGTACTTTCTCAGCAGGCTTGGAACTTACCAAGGTCTCAGTCCTCTTCCTGAATAAGCTTTTGCCAGGCAGAACAATCTCTTCCCATTGTGGTCTCCCAAGTCCTTTTTCAAAGATCCCTTTGCAAAAAAATCTAAGATATTGATTATCTGCTTGGCTCCAGAAGGAGGTAGCTGAGGGTTAATCATTCTCCCTCATTTTTCTGGCAGCATGGAGTGTACATACTTCATCACAGCTTTCCAATGTCCCACTTCTCTCCAGTTTCATCCTGCTTTTTGTTACAATCCCAGCACATGTGCCTTCCTGACAATCCTCCAGGTTTATTTTTGTCTCTTCCTATGCTTGGGCTCAGGTCCTTCCATGGTTTTCAGTCCATGGTCTCCTGCTACACACCTGAACCCCTTCTACTTTTTGCTTCAATGATTTGCAAGAGCAATCAGTTTCCAAAGGCAATGTGATAAACCATCTAGGTGTGAGCATGACACAACCAGTAGCTATAGTAACAGGAAGGCTTTAAACAAAACTGGAAAAAAAAAATCTGAGGGATATCACTCAACTGTTCCTCCATCCCCAAATATTGCACAGTTCCATAAATGTCCTCCTGTGTTCCTTTGCCTGATTGTATCTCCACCTAGCCCAAAACACAGTGAGATAAAAATAAAACTTTATTTTGCTTGGCTTAAGGAGGAAAAATATATAAATAATCACGCACAACAAAACTAGGAAAAGGTTGTCTCTTCCCCCCCCCCCCCCCCCAAAAAAAAAAGAAGAAAAATATATCTGTAAGTTGCAAATCCAAGACAGGCTGAATTGTCATTATCCCAGCAGTAAGGCCATGTTTGATACCTGTGACCCATCTCGCTGTCACATGGAGCTGGAGAGCCATTTCTGACAGCACAGAACAGCACAGGTAGTTTAAAAAAACATGTATGTTCTTGAGCAGAACTCTTGAATCTAACTGGGCTGAGCCAAGGTAATAAAGAAAATGCTTTTTTTCTAATTGTCATGTATTTTTCATTCCCTAGAGCCTGTGTAGGTGGACTTGCACAGAAAAGACCAAAAGATAGTCAGGGCCTCAGCTCACTTGACCAAAGGTCAGCAAGGTCAGCAAAAAATTGTTCAGTAATTTAACACACTTGTACCTGTGTCACACCTTTTCATTCCGGTGTGTCAGAATGTGCAAGTCAAAATAGATAAACAATACAGAGTCAATTCATTCTGAAAAAACTTCATTATTTTATATAGATTGAAAGAAACTAAACCATCTTCATTTACTGCAGTATTACCTTCCAAAAAATTATTCTTTCTTATTTGACCCTTCCTTTCTTGAGGGAGTAGGACCATGCCATGTATCTTTTAAATACACACAAATGTGTTGCTCTTCTCAATAACACCCACCTGAAATAGATTTCCTTTTAATCACTGAAGTAAGCAGCCAAGCAAATCAAGAGAGAGAATTATGTATTTCAGTGAGGAATAGCTTGATACTTATCAAACTGGAATATTATTATACCTGATTCAATTTTACACATTGACATCTCTCCATTGTTATTGATTAATGGTTAAAGCTCTCCAAGGTTGCTATACAACACTGTTATAAATAACTTATATTATTTAGATACATAATGGATGTGATCTCTACAAATGATGAATTATATCCCCCTTCTTAATTACAGCATCCTCTGAAATCTAATTTAAATAGTAGCTAAGCAGATTAAATTCAAAAGCAAGAACAACAGCAAGGCAGTTTGCAACATGACAAATTTATGGGGTTTTCCTCTCAGTGCTGTAGAGTTTTGCCACAGAATGTTTTATAAAGTATCATCTTTCTCAATACCCTATTAGATCACTCTAATCTGGATTTACATATTGATTCATTCACTTTCAATGTCAATCAAGACATGAAAATTTAATAAAAAACAACTCTAATTGCTCCTCGGAGACTTAGCAATAATTACTCCCATATCATATCAGTGAGGCAGACGTCTTTAACATGTTCTGGTGTTCAAGCATAACAATTGCACGTTTCTTTTGGGCACTGCAGACTCCTCAAATCAGCGTTCCACTCGCTGAGACGCTGAAGGCTGCCTTAACAACATATCACACAGGGGCTACAGTTGATAAAATTGAAACTGTATTCTGTCAACAATAATTATGTGGGTGTTTTGCTCATTTCCTGCCACGGCTGTCCCACGGCAACAGCGCGAAAACAGCGCTCGTTTTTTAAACACATAAATGACGGCTTTGATGACACATTTCTGGCTCAGGTTTGGCGAAGGCACGGTGAAAACAAAGACTTTTTTGAGAAACTATCACAACTGCTGCTATTATATGCAAATCTGTAGGGAATGTGCTAATTGCCGAGTGGCAGCTTTGCTGTAGTAGCGGCAGAAGTGGCCCGAGGCATTTCCAGACTGCCAAGAAGCCAGCATTTGCACTTCTGGCCATTCCCTCCAGCCTCGGTGAATTTCACAACAAATACCTCAACCAAAGGGCATTATTCCGTTTAACACTGCCTTTGGGGTTGAGGCGAAGCAGATAAAATCACGCTAAAATTCCGCATTTTATCATAATTAAATCCGTCTGGAGTGCTGAAAAAACAGCTGGTGGTATTGATGATTTTGCCATATAAACTCTGGTACATAGTTATTTTGGTGCATGGGAAAGCAGCTTTGCAATTTTCAGTTTTAACTGTTTTGGGAATATTTACTTTTCTAAGATTATTTTATGGCTTGTGAACCAAGAAGAATAGGTATTGTACAGACAGTTCATAAAGCAGTTATGAAATGAATTAGGATATTGCAGGTCTTACCCTTGGCTCTGTGAACATCTAAGCTCTGATGTAATAAGAACTGATGGCAGGATCAAGTGCACCTACGACTCCAGCCTTTCAAATATCAGCTTCACCGAGAAAAGTAGCAAAAATGATACCATTATGGTTATTTTTTTCCTATTATGAGCACCTCGACTAAACTTGTTTCATTTAAATTGATACTAATGCAATGGGAAACATCTGGAGATTAACAAAGTGGACCAGATTCAGGCTGGATTTTTAGAAGGAACCATTTAATAACCCACCATATGTCCCTGGAAGCATCCTTTCTTTTAATTTTAACACTCTAAAGGGATTTTAAGAACAAAATGTAAAATCCATAGATACATGTATTTAAGACAAATCTATGATACAATTTGAAAAATAGAATGGTTTTTGCACTAGAGGAAAGAAACACGACCCAAAGTAAGGTAACACATATTGTCATATCTGTAAACTGGAGTATTAACAAAGCCCTGTGTGCCTGGAATGTCCAGAGTGAATCTTACACTAGCCACATATCAATTGTCTTTTGTATTGTCACATGGATGTAAAGGAAACCCGGAGTGTTTGCTATCAGCATCTGATTAACCACTGAATTCTAACCATAGTTTGGGAACAAAGAACAATTTTATTTGATGCCAACCATTGTCTGTGGCAGGGAAACAGCACAGTTTCCATTAGAGGAGGATAAATTTTAATTCTGATAAGATGTGGGGATGAAATGCTAAGCTAAGCCAAATGAATATTCATATAGGAAAGTGAAAATAGGTGTCAAGGACTTGCTGCACTTAAGTCCTGGGTTACATGAAAACTGTACACCATTCAACAAAACAACAAGGTTTCTAATGATTACTTTCCCCATATAATTTATTCATCTATTCCAGAGCAGTGTTTCAGGGCTTAATGAGTATTTGTAAAGCTCTGACTGAAATGCACTCTCAAAATGCAAAACATTAGACCATTTTCAGTGAATGAAGTAGTGTAGATTACTGGTCCACTGCAGCTCATCAACATGTGCATTTGAAGGGTGTTTCACTTCACCAGGCCCCTGTTCACAGTCCTGTGCAATTGAAAGGCTAAGTGTGCTTCCTTCCCACTGAATCCACTCTGATGGCCAGGGACAAAGGAAAAGTTGAGAAACTCTTTCTCTTCTCTTCTTTCACCCATGTCACCCATATTTTCCCCATATGAGGCAATCTCGCATGACATCTCAAAGAACTACTCAGAGAATAAACAAGATGAGGTAGCAATAGAATGGTCTGGGTTGGAAGGGACCTTAAAGACCATCTCATTCCAACCGTCCCACCATGGGCAGGGACACCCCAGATAGGTGAAACTGCCATCCAACCTGACCTTAAACACTTCCAGGGATGGGACATCCACAACTTCCCTGTTCCAGTGCCTCACCACCCTCACTGGGAAGAACTGAAGTCACCTCTAGTTCCTTGCATGGCCACGTTTCTTCCTGGAAGATCAGCTTTCTGAATCAGAAATGCAGAGATTTCTCAGAGCTTCCTGACAGTCCCTGGCACAGCAGATTCTATGAGCACACATGGCAAACAGGATGACCTCATGCTTCCATGTGCTGTCTGCCTGTTGATGTGATTCCCCTGCCCATCGTTGCAGTGCCACTGCACCCGTTACAGATGCTCTTTCAACTAGATAAATGTCTATAGAAAAGAAGAAGAAATTTTCAAATGTTAATTTTCTTAAACTGTATTTTTTTTCCTTCTCTGTATACTGTGATCGTTGCTTTATCGCTGTTAATAAAATCTCATGTAAGACTAATGATGGTAAAGAGTAGTCCCAGTAATTCTAGAGGAAATCCAAGACTTCATAAGACCAGATTTTAATAGGAAAAGGGAAAGATCAGGCAAAATAAAGATTCTGGGATTAAGTAATCCTTCTTTCCACATTAACTAACTGTTGCCCAGACACTTTAATTCTACATCATGCTGTGCACAATAAATGAGAAGCCAGGAAAGGCAAAATTTTGGCTTTTAATATCTCACGCCTTTCTGCCCTTTAGTTCATCTCCCCTACACATGTCAATGGTGGTTATTTCTACTTCCTTACTTTCCTCATACATGGCCTCTGCAGCATCTTGGGACACAGGGGAGGGTATAGTTTATGTTTATATACATCAATGCCAATGTACAAACCAAAAATCAAGCTGTCAGTTGTTCGTGGCAGCCTCCTGGGCAGAGAAGAGCCCACATTATTGTTACATTCTTTTTATTAAATTAGCCAGCTTGGAAGTTTAATGTCAGTTTTCCTCATTAGCCAGGCATAGTAACTAGTTTGGCTGAAATATAATAAGGCGTCAGTGTGGGGACTGAAGAAAAAAAATTAAAAGCAAAAAAAATTGCCAAGAAGAAACATGACTGAAATCCCAGATTATACCAATTTCCTTACCAGTACTGTATATGCAGATAATATTTATAGAAACCAGCATCTCTCAGAAATAGGCATTAAGTTAATTAAAATGTGTTTTAGCCTAAGATTACATTTTATTAATTCCTGTTTGCAAGAAGGTCATGTCTAATGATTTCCTCTTGGAGTTACTGGTTTTAGCAATCAGACCATTAAAGATTTTGATTCTTGTTCTACTTGTGAATTACTCAGATTCTTCCAAACACAAGTGCCAATTCCCTGATCTTTTAGTGTTCTTTTTAAGTTTTTGCCCCCGTGAGATTTTCTTCTTCTTGAGGGAAAACAGCTGCACATACAACATCAGGAATTGTAATTAATTTTGCATCAGCACAGAATAAAAGCCATGTGTCCAGATAACCAGGATACTCCAGCATTCCAAATACCCAGGATAAATTACTGTAACAGACCAATACTGTTCTCAATTGCATTATCACTGCATTCAATGCACAATTACAATTGTGCTTTACAGCTGACACAAATATACAATTCCTTGTGAATAATTAATGTTGAATTACACTGTAAATTAAAGTATTTGTGACATTTTACAGATGATCATGTATGCAAAGTTCTCCCAATGAATGAGATATGAATTAAAAAATAACCACCTCCTTCACTTTAATGCCCTGGGGAGTGGGAACATCTTGACCACTGTCAAAAGGGTGTGTTGAAATCACAACTTTTAAAGCATTTTGAAAGCATGCAGAAACTCTAGAGAGAACATCAGAGTGGTTAGATGGACAGGCAGAGGCACAAAGAAATGTGACCAATTTATCTGTTTCAATAAAAGGCAATTTGGTTTGTCCTGAATCTGTATACACCAGTGTCTAACATCACTAGTGGCACTAGCACTTGACACACAGCACATTCCACCCTTCTAAGTAATAATATAAGTTTCAAACCCTTCTAAGTAATGTTAATTAATCACATTACTGACTTGAGTTCACAGATGGATCGAACTGAAGGCAGTTAACCAATTAAACGTGAGTGGTCAGTGCTGTGGAAAATGGGGCAGCAATTTTGGAGCTTCACACCTGTTTTGCACACCCTGAAGATACTCAGTTCAATTTCTCTGAATTTTGTGCAATGTGAGCACCTATGGTTGAATATGGTAATTGAAAGCATCTTTTGGAACTGGCACATGCTGTGGTTCTGTGTCCAGGGTTCATTCTTGTGGATGCTTTTCAAGATGCAGCCTCCTCATGTTCAGACACAAGCTCAGCTTTCCCTGGGGATTAATGCAATATATTGGCACAAGAAGTGCAAATACCTGTAGTCATGTCCCACCCAGGGTGCCTGATGATCAAAGAGCAGGTACACTGAAAACTGAGGAAAGGGCTTTCAGACAGGTAAGGGGGAGCAGGAGAAGTGCAGCTCCTCTCCAAGACAACAAGGATCAGATCTCCAGCATTCTTTGGATTTTGCTAGTTTTACATGTCCTGAATTTGTTCTACAACTTAAAATTCTCTTGTTTTGACATTTGCCTAAGCAAGAACGTCATTCCTAGCGCCTGCTTTTGAGCTCCTGCAGGAAAGTCTCTCAGTGAAAGTAGCTGTCATCTAAAGAGACAGCAGATCAGTGTCAGAAAACTTGTTGATCAACTTCCTGCATTCCTGTTCCCTTAAGAAACGAGTTCTGAAAGGCTTCTTCAAGGAACAAGGAACATTATTGCGTATCAACAGTCACAGGCAATGTTTTCTAGAAAATTTTAAGCCTGAGCATCTACTAAGGTTTTATTCACATAAAGAAATCTCAATGTAACTAAATTCATTTGGCAATTTGCTTGGTGAAGGGCTATACTCCTGCTGAGAGGGCATGTCAGTTTATTCAGACAGTCTGAAAACACAGATGTGTTGTTTTTACCAGGAGCAAGGGCACAGGACTGAGGAGGATCTGTGCAATCTGCAGCTGAGGCAAGTTGAGGGCACAGCTCCAGCTTGTTACCAGTCCCACATGGCCAAAGTGCCCTTGCCAGCAGCACAGCAACACTGAAAGGTCTGAGGAGCTAAATAGCACCTCTTCTTTATCTGCAAGCAAAAACAAAAAGTTGCTCTTTTTTCCCCAAGCCTCTAGTTTGTTTTTTCTCAGTCCTTGCAGGTGACATGAAGCACTCAAACATTTCTCTCTTCCCACCTGCTATGCCCTTCCTTCCTCCACTAGCCTGACCTGAAGTAAATCCTGCCTTCAGACTTGACCCTCCTTTGAAGCATCTTCCAAAAACAATGCAGTTGCGAAATGTACAATTGGTATCCGCAGTCTATTCTGCAAAGCTTTGATAGCATAGTTTGCCAGAAAAGAGTGTGAAAAGAAATCCATGTCTTAGGTGGCTACACTGGCAAAATGACAGAATATTTTGTTGGCCTACTTGGTGGCTTTCAAGGGAATGTGGAAATAAGCCCACTAGAAAAACTTCCCTGTGTGACATGCTTCATCTTCCATATGGCCCTCTGTTATCCTGGTGCACCAGCACAGGCAAACTAATAATACTTCCAAGTGTGAGATGTCCAGGTTTCTTAACAGCATTCCAGTGGGAGTCATTGTAACCAGTTTTAAGACAGAACTTGTCAGGTTTGGGAAAAAGACTGAACGCCGTTGCACCTGCGACAGCAAGCAGAAGGCTGGATGCAATGATCCAACAGGCCCTGCATTTCAAAGTAAAAAAAACCCAACCAACTGAATTCCTGGGATAAAAAAACAGCCAAGCCTCAGAAAGAACAGCAGCAGAACAAAAGTAGTTACACATTAGCCAGCACACGTGCTCCTGTGTGGCTTCCCTGGCTGAGGAGTGCATGAGCCAGCAGGGCTGTGGCAGCCACTGACGCGTCAGAGCTCCTTTGCCACACAGAATAAAAATATATCACAAAGCAAGAAATGAAAAAGGATTTTAAAAAGCAGCCTTTCTCCATCCCCACTCTGTTTCCCAGACACCCAGCAATCTTTGAAAAGGAGGGAGAAGGGAAAAATATTTTCAGGGGTGGTGGGATTTTCTTAGGAATCAAAAGCCACTTGGAGTAAACATTTGCCAGCTCAACAGTTTGAAATGTCCTATACACATCTCTCTAATAGCCTCTGTAATAATTGACAGAGTACAATACCTAGAAAAGATGCCAGCACATCACAAATATGAGGCTGTTGATAGGATTAAGCATTATCCTGTCTCACCAAAGAATAAAGAAAATAAGAAATGGAACTGTGTAGTGTTGAATAGCACTAAGATACCCTTCTGACAAGCTTTTGGTGTTTTTTGTGCATGACAGAGCTTCACTGAGAAGGTCATGCATGAATTCTGAAAAAAATGGCATTATAACTGAGGAATGCCAGGCAAAGCAGGAAATAATCTTTAATTAATTTGTGAGGAACTTTAATTTGGCAGACACAGTCTGCCAAATAAAGACAGAACAGTAGTTTTCTTATTAAGTTGATAAAATCGACAAAAAGTGAAGAAATCCCATAGTCAAAAGGCATTAGAACACTGTGTTTTTACTAGGAGATGTAATAGAAATCCACAGGGAATCCTGGCAATGCTCACTGGGTTTTTTTCTCCTGAAATCAAGGGTATTTCTGACTGAAAAAAGAACAAATCTTTACATTTTCTGCTTTTCTAGATTTTGACTCAATATTTGATCTCAGGCAGAGTAAAATGCAAGCAGATTCAAACTTACTCATTAATTCTAACAATTCAAAGTGCCGCACTTTGTCTTTTCTTATCGCTATTATTGTCTTTGTAATTTCATTTCCAATTGCCACCTCCATCTCCCACCGGCTTGCACAGGTATTAAGGGATATTTTTGTCATTTGTAAAATGCTGGGGAAACTCGTGATAATAGGCACTTCATAAACGTCAGGTGTTATTTTAGTCAAACTGGGACAAACTGCTACTTTCAAACATAATTGGCTACAATGGAAAAACTGGAGCATCTGTAGAAAACTGGGCCATGGTACGTGTGAGGTGCTAATATTTATCCTAATTTGGCAGCTTTGTCTCAGTTCAGAGGAGCTCACCCCTATGCACTGAGGTGTGTGAGCAAAAGAGCGTTAAAAGAATTTTATCTTCATTTGAAAGTGCTTCCTGGGAACAGGAAGCAATTCAGCAAATCAACGTGTTTGTTTTTCACATCCACAAGCCAAAATTTAAATCTCACTTAAGCCTAAAGGGAAACAAGTTGGGCTATTTCAGCGTAATCCCTTCAGAAATGTATTCTCTTCACAGGAGCACTGCTCAGCACAGTAGCAGCTCTGTGCAGGAGAAGCCTCACACTGAAACATTAGAACTGCTACAGTTTAGGTTAAGAGGGAGAGTCTTTGTTGGCAGCCTTTATAACAATATCCTATATAAATTCATAAATAATCTTAGCATATTGGCATCCTGGAAAGGAAATATGGAAACTTGCCTCGGAGCTGCCTGCATTAATCTTCATTCTATCCTGTACTGGCATCTTTCCCAGTTTCCTATGCCCAAAGTTCACAATGTCTGTTTTCAAAGGAACACACTGACCCTTATAGAGAAGAGCCCAGAAAGATTTGCTACTAGTTTTAATTTTTATATCCTCTTTTCCTAAAGCAAGTAGGTTCTGAAGTGCAGCTTCTAATGAGCCAACAGAAAACAGCCTTAATGCGAAAAAATTTGGCATGCAAATCTGATGACTAAGGAATGTGGTTTGATCACACCACCCGGCCTTACAGGGAGAGAATAAAGCAGCAGTATTCCATGGAGCTCAGCTCATGGTCCAGTCTCACTGACATGGACCAGCACTGGCCAACAGCTCTTTACCATGGGCTCTGAGCAGCTATGCAGGAGCTGGGCCCAGAGAAAATCTCAACAATGTTTTCAGTCTGCAAACTCCTTGCCATGGCCAGCAGTGATTTTGCCTTTGTGAAGCAAATTTTAGACTCCACGGACCCCCTCTGAGTGAGGGAGGGAGAGGTGAGATCAGAGCCAAGCAGCTGATTGATAACTGCAGTGCAGACACACTCATAAAGAAGTTCCTGGAAAAATAAAGTACTGCATGCTGCGAGACAAGGAGGTTCAAGGATTTCTGTGCAACAGAAGCACTTCACTCTTCCAGGAAACTGCCACAGCAAAACACTTCTAGTGGATATGCAGATCAGCTGGCAAAACAGGGCTCATGTAGCCGTCAGAAAAACACCCTCCCTCTTGGTGAGACAGGCTGACAAGACAACAGCCATGGTACCTGTTTCACATGTGGGTCTCTACCATGACTTTAGGAGTACGGAGTTCACCCCTCTTCTCAGCAGAACATGAGCACACCATCAAATCTCATTGCAAATCTCTGATTTGTCTGCTTCTCTGAGAAGTCAAGAGTCCTGGCACCTGGGTTTGGGAGGAGACTGTCCTGGTGTAGCTGTCCCAATGCTGCCAAGGCCCCAGCTGCCGCTCTGCTGGAGACCCATGCAGTGCTGAGTGTCCCACCAGCACGTGCACTCCCTGCATCGCCTTGAAACCCTGGCAAAAGGAACAGGGCTTGCTGAGGGCTCCTGGGGAGAAGATGTACTTGTCATGTTCTCAAACTGAAGAGACTGTCACCAACTCAAGGGGACACACAACACAAAGCCTGGTTTTGGGGCGTGTATATAAATCTATTGGAACACCTGACATGGGCAACCGTGTCTATCATTATGCCTACCTCTGACTACCCCAAAATGTCTTTCCAAGATCTTACTTTTTCCTTAATGGTGATGGTGATAATTCATTCTGGGTTACAATGAATACATAGTTTCCATACTAATCAGCTCCAAGGTCAGCAAAGAATACTGCCTGCTGTTCTTGCTTATCTAAGCTAATTTATTGAAATTAAGTTCGTTTACCTGCTGACCTCTACGAAATGCATTCAGGGTATTCCTCAACAATCCATGATATTAATCTCTGGGAAAATCAGCAGCAGGAGATAAGACTAATACCTTCTAAAACCTTTCTAAGCAAAGCTCCCCTGTAGCAAGGTTGTTACCCTATAGCTCCTGTCATATACAGCACATAGCATGCTAATGGAGATGCAACACTAGCAGAGATTCTAGGTCAAGTTTCACACACTTCCAGCACAGCTACTATGGATTTAGGCTGGGAAATTTGAAAGAAAAGTTTGTCCCTCACTGATACCATGAGGATGTGAGGACAGTGTGAGATGACTGCCTAAATTAAACACAATGCAATTTTTATGCACTGGAGATCAAGAATACCTTTGTTTCCAACATTGTGAAGTTTTCCCTCTGATGCATGCTCATAATTCCCACTGATATCTATAATACAATCCAAGCTCCAATTCCTATTATCCTGGCACACTGCTCTCAGTGACAAATGACAAAGAGGATGAAGATAACAATAAAAGGGAAATTATTATGGCAGGTAAAACTTCCCACAAGAGTAAATCTTGAAATATGTATGTTAGATGAATGGACACAGAAACCATTCGCCTGAGGTTGCCTTTATTACTCAACTAAAAAGATATCCAGGAAAAAGATATCTAGGAAAAAGGTATTTCCACTGCTTTGGCACGAGGCACAGCCTGCATTTGATCCCTGAACACCCTCATTTTTATACAAACACCAGGGGCTAGTCTAGCCAAAGTTTCCCCCCCTGTGGCTGACACAATTTGCAATTTGTCTTTATCAGCTGTGCATAGGAAAGTAAAGACACCACACCCAGGCTGCTCCTTGCACCTCTCCTGCTCCTTCTCCCACCCTGCCTGGAGCTGCTGCACAAAGGACAAGCAGCCAGGGCAGGCTCAGCATGGAGAACTCTTGTGTTGAAGGCATTTGTCAGCAAAGCCCAATGCCTGCCTCTGGTGTTATGAAATAAAGGAGTCACAGCCCAGCACACATCCCTGCATTTTGGGCATTGGTTAGAGATGGGACATAACACAGTATTACCAGCCTACATCTTCAGACCTGGGTCAGTCCCCAGTAGCAGCTCAGAAATATCTTGATTTTTAAAAAGTCTTTGTTTTCTGATCCTTGGTGTTTTCCAGCCTTAGGTTCACACTCCTGAGACCCTAATCACCCTCAGGAGAACTGTAGGCATTTCATTTTCAGACAAAATCTGGCAGCCTGGCCTAATCCCATGACTTAAGGCTGCTAAAAGAAAAAGGGGGTGGGGGGCAAGGAGAAGAGTATTAAATACATAATAAAGCATGAAAGCTACCAATATCCAATTCAGAATTGAATTCTGCAAAGGTAGCAGACAAAATTACTCCATTCCTAAGAACTGTTCTAACACAGCAAAAAGCAAAGCTTAATAAAACCCCTTAGGTTTGCATTTTACTTGCAAACTTTCTGGCAGGGTGAAAGGCCAGGCAGAGACCTTTACTTCACCTGTCACTTGACCTTTTTTTGGAACATCTTTGTTACTGAAGGACTGAAATTTTGCAGCAGTGAAATGTCAGTGTATGGGAATGGGAAGCAAGGGCAAAGGGAAGCACATGGAGACAGAAGCTCATGGAAGAGATGCCAAACACAAGCAGAATAGCTCCAGGATTTATTTCACTTTACTCTCATCCCAGCCATGCAACAAACCAGAGGAAGGATATCTTATGATTGAACACTGGCCTGGAACATCTGAGTTCAGTTCCCAAATATTTCATAAAGTTTCAGACTCAGTTGTCATCTTACAAATATACAAAGGAAAATAATGTTTCCTTTCTTGCACTTTTGTTCTGTCCTTTTTCTTCATATTGTGAATCTGCCTCTTAATTGATATGAGCCACTTAGCAAAAGGAAGCTCTGATTTCAGCAAGGGCCTGTAGCTGCTGTAACAGCAAATCATAATCTGAACCAAATCCCACCTCAAACCTTTGCAAAAAGTTCAGCTCTGGATCTGCCTTTAGGAGAGGAACATTCTGCTGTAAACAGCCTCTGAGCCAGTTGTGAGCAGATACCCCACAGTTCCTATTCTAGCAACCTTTAGCTTTTTGACTAAAATACTTGAAGAATCTAAAAATACAGTGTGACATAAATCATGCTGCCTAAAATTCTACTTTCCCTCCCCTCAAATTTAACGCCTTTTATTCTGAAATGGAAAAATGGCAAAAGCAACAATGAAAGGGTGATTATTAATCTTTGATCCTGAGTCACTTTCTCTTACAGAGCCCTATTCTTCACCTCAGGAAGTGTGATACAGGAGCACTCCCACAGCCTGATTAAAGGTCCAGGTATGGGGTCACACAATGCACAAAGAGAGCTGCAGAGTTTCAGAGAGCAACGTGTATTTAATGTGTGACTGAAGGCAAGCACGATAAAGGAGGCAATAATGAACATTCCTAATGATTGCCGTAGCTGTGAAACTGCCACAGAACCGTTTGAGGTAATCGTGGTGAGAAATTGAGTTGTTTGTTAAGAAAGAAATGGTCAAATCTGTTTTCCAGAGTGCTAGCCTGGGTGATTATAAAACAGAACTTGCTGGGAATGCCAACTTGCTGGAAAATGGCAGTGTGCCCTCCTCAACTGCAAACAGCCAAAGGGACCTAGGTTTTACTGGCTCACCCGAAAGCTGAGGAATTAGAATTGAAAACAAGCTGGGTGAGGTAGGTAACAACTGGGATTTCAGGTTTGTCAGCAAAGAGATGCCTCAGAGAAGGGTCAGAGGTTACACCTGGAGATTTAGAAGATAATGACAGAGTTCAGACAGGCATCAAACCCATCTGGTCCCTCCAAAAGCAAATTGTCATGAAGTCCAGCTCTGAAAAGAACAACTTGGCTTAAGATGCAAAATTCATTACTTCCTAAGGAAGATGCTCACCCTAGCTCTCCCTTCTTAAATGAAGAATTAGAAGAAATAAAAATTAAAAAAAAGATATCAAAGTCTGATTTTTTAAAAAGTGCCCAAACAAGCCACCTGTTGCAGGAGCCCCACACAATCCCAGAAGAGTGAAACAACAACCCACCTGCAAGCTCTTACTCCTACTCCCTGCAAGGATTACTTTTATGGCAACAACTTCCCTATGAGGGAATTGCAGCTCTCTGAAAAGCACTGAAATGGCAGATGACAACAAAATTGTGTCTCTCGGAGAGCAGGCAGTGCGGGGAGAGCAGCAGACTCACAGCCAGCCCACTTTGGGAATGGCATCCCAGCCCCGCCGCCCCGCATCGGGCAGGAGCCTCTCTTTTCACCAGCACAAAGGAGGACGTGTGAGCATGAAATCCACTTTGAGCACTGCTCACAGAGTTGAGTCTAAAGACTGTTTTGGCCAGGCCACCATGAGGAGCTGCATTTTGATGCTCACACTGCCAGAAAACACCTTTTTTTCTCCCTCCCTCCTCTACCATTCATTGGATTATTATGTTCTAAGTCACTTTAGGAATCCAGTTTAAGAACTTCATTCTCAGTATGTAGAATTTACAGAGTTTCCAAAAGGGAAAAAGCTATAAAGATTACAGGAAATCAGGAGATTTACTGTTAATCTACTAGTCCCTCGAGATTTCTGCATTTTTGGCCAGACCAAAAAAAGCAACTTTCTTTTCTGAAGTCATAATTTACACTTAAACATAACACTGCCATATTTTTAAGGTGGTAATCTGGCAAAACCTGGCAAAACACAAACAAACAAACAATATTTCATATACATTTTACTAGCTCTAACAGCAATTCAGGCTGTTTCAAGAACTCTGCTCAGTTTGTCAACTGATGAGCAACCTTATAACTAAACACAAAGGCTTAATGTAAACATCAAAGCTTGCTCACCTACTCTGTCCGGAGGGTGGGGTTTTGTATCTCTCAAAGAAATCTTGATTAGACAGAACATCGAGAAAGAGTTTCCAACCATTTAATAACAGCAACTATTAAATAGCATACACTTTTCATTCAGACCTGGATTTAGTGAAAGGTATTCTGGAAAGTCCTAAAATATGTAAATACACTGGCTATCAGACAGAATGTGGGCTGTTGTGCTGACAACTGTATATAAGCAGGAGAAAAAAAGATTTTGTGACCTTGTTTCTGCTTGTACCTGTGAAAAAAAACCTAACAACAAAAACCAAACAAATCCCAACCAACCTGTATTTGTGAGGGCTCATAAAAAGCTATATATCTATAAAGCTCTGGCAGTCCTTTGTCTCATCTTGCTGCATATTAGGGATATATTTCACATTCAAATTTGACTTACAGCAGTAAGCAGCCAGTACAGTTCATGCCCTGTGTGACTCACAGATTGTAGTCAAATACACTGTTTCACAAAAGGGGTGTCAAGGACACTCATCAGCATTCTAGAAAAAAAACCAGAAGCATCTCTGATAATTCAGGCACTAAAATCCCCATGCATTTTGTATCATCATTACTTAAAGAACTGAAGACACTAATGGTTACCAAAGATGAAGAACAGATATTTCACTATGGCAGCTCTGCATTATGTTATTCTTAACCTTTTCTATTTCTTAGTTTCTAAAAAAGCTGCTGCATCCATCTACTGTACTGGAAAATTCAGTGGCATGAATGGCTCTAAATTTAGGATGCAGGACACTGCAGCTGCGATAGCATTTCGGAAGTGGAAGGCATAGTGGGTACATGACATATTTAGATAAGAGAACTATTTTTAGTCAAAATGAAGCTCAGTTTTGGCTACTTTAGCAAGTGCACTAATTTGGCTAATCAGTTCAGATAGACTTTATCCCAGCTCCCATTCTCACCTACAAGGTACTGCACACTGTGACCCCTTCCCCCTATTTGTCTTTTAAAAAATTATGGGTAAAGCAGGAGAAAAGAAATCATAAATTTGTCACATGCATTTCTGCTACCCCTTGCTAAGCATCCAGCAGCAGATACTTGGAGAAAAGCCAGCGACCTGTCTAGACCACAATACTCTGATGCAGTACAGCCATGCTCTCCTCTCACCCAAGTGCTTTTGTTGGTCTCCAAATGGAACAAATTATCTGCTGATCCATTTCTGCTAAGTTCAGCACTTTATTGCACCAAAAGAGAGTGCAGTCTGCTATCACTCTTCCACTTACTTCAAGCTTAAAATGTTGTTCCATGACTGGATCATTTTCCACCTCTTTTTTTTTTTTAAACCCCCAGCAACTTCTGTCCATTTACATCTTTTCTCCTTTAAACACATCTTGTCTTCAGAATAATCCACCCTGCTTTCTTAAGCCCGAGCCTGGCTTCTGTAGGATCTCAATTTGACACATACTTGCCATGTCATTTTTAGATAGCAAGTTCTCCATCGCATGGAAACAGATCATTGACAGCCACACAGTGAAGTGGCAGTTTTAAAATCAGAGCCCAGGCTTTCAAGTTAGGAGCTATCAGGCACATATTTAAAAAAAAAATTAGTATTGGCTTTTATTGACAGGAAAATATTTTTAATACATTTCAGTGAAAATCAGTAATTTGATCAAGACTGAAAACAGTTATAATTTGTAATATTGAGACAGATTTTCATCAACAAGCTGCACGCAAATTAAGTTTAATTATTTCCAGACTAATCCATACTAACTTCTTAACAAAAAAGTTTAATTGTTTTTCTTTTTTTGAGGAAAATTGGCAGTCATATGCTTCAAGTACTGCTGCAGCTCTGGTCTCCAACCAGGAAAGTATAGGTGGCAGTGAATCTATTAATTATTTCATATAACTGGGATTTTGGCATCTGCAACAGAGCAGTAGATTTGTGCTTCTCCAGAAGCACAGAGCTCAGCAGACTGGCTTATGGTTTAAAAATGAAGTTGGGTGCTAAAGAGCCTTACCCAGCATTCAATATCCACAGAGAATTCCCAGTCTGTGGCTCCACAGAGCTTGGAGTCAGCTCTGGAAATCATAGAATGGCCTGAGTTGGAAGGGACCTTAAAGATTATCCCCTTCCAACCGCCTGCCATGGGCAGGGTCACCTTCCACTATCCCAGGCTGCTCAGAGCCCCATCCAGCCTGGCCTTGAGCACTGCCAGGGATGGGGCATCCACAGCTTCTCTGGGCAACCCGTGCCAATGCCTCACCACCCTCACAGGAAATAATTTTTTCTTAATATCTAATCTAAACCTACTCTCTTTCAGTTTGAAGCCATTCCCCACTGTCCTGTCACCAGATGCCCTTGTAAATAATCCTCTCCAGGTTTCCTGTAGGCCACCTACCCAAATACACACACATGACCAGAATACACTCTCAGAGAGACCAAGTAAACAGCACTGTTTTCAATGGAGTCACACTGGAGGGGGAAAAAAAGGAAAAAACATATTTAGATTATCAGCAGTATGATGAAATTTTCAACTCCTTGAAATTTTCCAGAGCCCACAGTCATATCAATGATGCCTTTAAGAAACTCAAATCTCAATACCAGAAATTAGGCCCCATTCATTATTTTTATCCCTTAATCCTGCTGAGCTCCCAGAAGATTTGTTGTGCTGCATTTGAATTTCTCTCGCAGTATTTCAGCGTGCAGTATTTTGATGGAAGAGTTCCACCACCCGAGGCAGCTCTGCCAGCTTATCACACCAACACTGCTCTCTTGTGGCAGACATTTCAAGGGAATGCTCTACACACAACTGAGCCAATACAATCCAGTGGAATAAGGGTGTTTACAAAGTACCCACCAAAAAAAAAGTATGGCCACATTTTAGATAGATAAAACAGACAAAAAGCAACAGCAGATCATTAAGTTTGTCTCACTGGATATGAAATATTCAGGTGTTCATCCTCATGTCTCTGCCATTGCCAGGACTTTGCACAGAGAGCACTGCTTTTGTAATTCTATTTCTGAACTTTTTTACCGAGGTACCTTTATCAGACTAACCTAACAACCATTCTGTGCAGTTTTAAATGTCTTTCAGAAATTCAAATCCACTCCTCAAAACACCACTGTTTCTCTCCATCAACTCTCACAGTTACCTAACAATTTGAATTCACCATTTATAAAAAAATTACTGTTTCCCAGGCATGTTCATATTAGCAGGCTATGTAGATAAACTGCTAAATGCATTCATTTTCTTGAATTGAAGAGTACGATGAAGGCACAAATTCAATGAGCAGGAGACCAAGTGACTACAAAGTTGCCTAGAAATGGGAAAGGGAAACCAAAACTACACTTCAATTTGATAACTAAAGTGCCTAAATCATCCAGAGTTCTAATGGATTTTTTTTCATCTTCATGGCTCTGAGAATATCTATCACTCATGCCCTACTAGAACAATTCTCCCCTGGATAAGCATCAGCCATCAGACTTGCTATTTTTATCATTTGCAGATTAAAAATGAAAAAAAAAACCAAGTCAGTTTTCTTCACAATGGTAGGAAAGACTAATTTGAGTGTAGCATGGGCACCAACCATCAAAAAGGCAAATATCCCCTGGGCAGGTATGCAAAAGCACACAGAGCACACAAGTCTGACACTCACAGTTATACAGGTGCAACCACAAGACATTAATTTAAAACAGACACACAGTGTTAGTGACACTTTGCCACAACAGGCTCGTGGCATTACAATGAATCCTTAGCAAAGGGTCACACTGACATCAGCAGAATTCAGACAATCCACAACATGGATTTAGACAATCCACAACATGGAAAAACCCTCAGCTACACGTATGTACCCCAGTGTGATAACTCATTGGTTTGCTTTTTAATGCAATGCAACACATTCAGGTACTGACCAGACTGAGCAGGTGGGATCACTGATGGAAGCAGGTGGTGGATTTTTACCAAGGGACAGTTTGTCCTCCTTCTTCTCTGCTTTTTCCTTCCTTGATGCACCATTTGACCTGCAGAACTCAAAGGTGCTTTACATTTGTTAGCAGAAACCAGAGGCCTCTAGGTGCAAATCTCTCACTCTGGTAAACAGCTCAGACCAGCCTCAGCCTCAGGGACTGCTCTTGCAGCTCCCACACCCTTTCCAACTGGACCGTGCCCTATCCATGGGAAGGATTTGGATATGCTGCACCTTTTGCAAGCAAGTTAATTGAGCATCTTCCCCTGGCAGTCCCTAGGAATCAAAGCTTTCTGTCTGCTCAGCTTTTCCAGAAAGGTCATGACAGTGATGCCAACACTTGTTCATCCCTCCCATCACTTCTGCTCTCTGGATAAACACTGGACAAACAGCCCTGCCAAGGCCAAGAGCTGCAGCTGGAGCAGCCAGCCCTCATGGCTCCTGAGGGGGAGAGCCAGGGAAGCCACTGGCCCAACACACCTGCAACAAGCCCAAAGGAAAGGCCAGCAGCACCACTGTTGCTCTGAAACTCCAGGAGGATGATGACCCAGAGCTGAAGGATAACACGGCTTTCTGTGGTGGAAGCCCTGCCCTGTTCCAGCACACACAGCTTTTTTTACCACAGAGAGATGCAAATCCTTAAAAAGGGTCCCAGGCTAAGGCTGATTTTGCTTTGTCAGTGACAACCCACCTTGTGACAGAACACAGGCGTCCGGTGTTCCACTCAATTGTCATGTTTTGATTGCATCTGTCACACACTGGTAGATCTTCAGGTTGAGGGAGATGATGAGCTTTTCGTTTTCCTTTCTCCCAGCTTCGCACTGTGTGCCTCTGCAGGAATGAACTTGTCAACCCAGATGCAAAATGAATGAATGGCTTTTAATCACTTTGATAATGTTAACGTTATTGCTTTGACAGAATAGCAGCAGATACAGTTTGCTGATTCAGCCACTTGTATAACGATCTAATGGGCTTTTCTGGCTAATGCCATGCTCTAAAAATATACACTGGACTAATAGATGAGCCTCTGCTATACTGAAAAACAGGCTCATTAAGACAATTCCTCTGAAAAGTGGCATTTTTATGACAAGATACTGAAGCATTTAATTACCCTCTATCCTGACAGAGCTGAAAGAAATTAATTAAAGAGAAAAAAACCCTTTGCAGCAATGTAGCAGATCTTGAGGTAGGAAAATATGCCAACAGTCAGTAGTGTAAAAGGAAATCTGAGAAGTGTGAGGCTGTTTCCCCAAAGGAAACAGTCTGTTGATAGCCACAGATTGCCCTTCATTTACACCGAGCAGAAGGCCAGGTTCTGAGAGAGGAGTTGTCATTACAGCACAATTAATTTTCCCTGCTCTAGTCTGTGCCAGGAGAATATCGGCCGCTGCTGAAGGACGGGGAGCCGGAGGTTTGGGAAGGCAGGAGAGACTTCGGTGATATTTGAGGTAAGGCACTTGTTTTCACTGTAGAGTGAGCCTGGATTATCCATCCTTAAGCTCATTCCCTGCTCTCCAAGGGTACGTAAGGAGAGCCAGCAGCTCTGCTCAGACTGCAGCGAGCACAGGCGGCTGGCCCGGAGCGCTCAGCAGCGCTGGCACATGGCACTGCTGTGCCGGGCAGCAGCGCCGGCTGACACCGGGCACAGCCACACAGAGCCAGCTGCCCTGGCATGGCCCTGGTGACAGCCCTGCAGCCAGCTGCCCTGGCACGGCCCTGGTGACAGCCCCAGAGCACCCACACAGATGGCATTAGCTCAGCGCTGTTGCTGGCCCTGCCACCAGACACACAAACAAACCTTATGCAATCCCTGTCGCTTTTGAGGCAGAGCTGTTCCTGCCTTTGCTCCACTTGGTGACAGAGCTGTCCGTGCAGCAACGTGGGAAAACAGATCAGAGAAGAGACTGAATTTCTTTTTAAATATCAACCAAATAGCCCCCCACTTGCTTTATGATTTGGTTTTCTTCCTTTTCTAACTCTATTGTCTCTCAGCCCAGCTCAGCACCCTGCTGACACCCAAAGAGCAGAGGGGTAGGAAGAGGGGCTTGAGAAGGAGACTGCTAAATCCTGCTTAAGCAGGGCTGGAATCACATGAGAAATCCACAGCCTGGGTTATCCCCACTGTAGCCTCAAGGCACATTTCCTTACAAAGAGTTAACACTTAATCAGGCTAAAGACTTTTTCATGTGAGTGCAGGCTAAGTCAGCGGTCTGGCTGGACTTCCCACTGGTAAAGACAGGCCCACAGTGGCCATGAGTGGAGCAGGTGGAATTCTCCCTCCTGCAAAGTACAGCTTTACTGGGCACTGAGAAATCATCAACTGCTCAGAGCAGCAGCCTTTAGATCTTACCTTTACAGCAAGTTCCAGCCTCAGTGGAACCATGGGCCTGAGTGCCACACACGGATGGCGCCGCCAGCCCCAGCCCTTTCTAGCAGCTTTCCTTCCATCTCTGCCACAGGCACACATGGGTGACACAGCAGGGAGAAGAGTCCCACGGAACAGGTGGAACTTCAGCTGCTCAGAGAGCCTGTGCCAGCTTGTCCAACAACGAAACAAGGTTGATTATTTTAACCCTTTTCCTTTTGCTATTTCTCTGCTGGATCACAGTTGTGAGTCAGCAACGTGTGCCTGGTTCTGATCCCCTGAGACAAAGTCACTGATGTGACCAGGAGAGCTCACATCCACCAGAGCCAGAGGTTCACTCTACCCAAAGCAGTGAAGTGCGTGTTACTCTTTGCATTTTATTCACATGTGTGCGTGCAAAAACTGGGGTTTTTCCTTTGTTGGCACAAAAGCACAGCCACACACACCTGTTCGTTTCAATTCTTTAGAGAATTGGCACTGTTTTAAATACCGTGGTGCCAGCAAGCAAACAGATATCCAAGCCCTGATCAAAGGCTCCACTTGAGTCACAGCCTTAGAGGGCTGTGTAGGTATCAGTGTCAGCAGGAGATGCACGGGCCAACAGGAGCCAGTGGTTCAGCCAAGGGCACAGCTACCCCTGCCATCCCAGCAGGCACAGCTGACCCGCACGCCCTGCTCCGGGGGCACATCCACCAGAGAGGGGCTCACAAACAGCCAGTGAGGCGTGCGACATGCCTCTGTCCCCGCCCTGGGGACACCCGAAGAACAGGCAATTGGCTGCGTGGGTGAGCGTGCTGCTGGAAAGGTCGGGAAGCAACGAGCTAGATGGTCCATCCCCTAGTGCTTCCTGGCCTTTGGCTGGCACTGGAAGCTGGCACGGAAGGGCCCTGCTCGCTCTCACCCTGCTGCACCTTCCTGCCTGGCTGGGAAAGGTGACCCTTCTGGCAGGAGAGAGGAGGCAGCAGCTCCCTCCTTGCCAGAGCCACTCCTCACCGGCACAGTCAGCGCCTCTGTCCAAGATGTACAACGTTTTTATTACTGCAGTTAACAAAAAGAAGCAGCTGTTCAAATAACGTATAGTGGCAAGTGCTAATACTTTGAGGAAACATATCCAACTACATCATGTTCAGCACATCCCTTCCCTCCATCACAGAGGATAAGAGAAGGACTGAAAACAGCTGAGTGGACATAAAGAGCTCACAAATGCCTTATTAATAAGTGTGTTGGATCTAATGATCTGTGAAACTGAAATGAGATTATTTGGATTATCTCATTAAACAAGAATAATAGCAATAGTAACTGGGTAGTAATTAAGAGTGGGCCAATCCAAGGACAAACTAATAAGGCCAAAAGACTCTTAATTAACACTCTGCTTGTTTGTGCCTGTACTTCTACACCCAGAATTTATGAAGAAATGAAAAACAGTGGCTAACAAAACTGCCTGATTTTAATAATCAGAAAAGAAACCATTGGCTACCCACACCTGCATGGAGCACTCGATCTGAAAACTAAACAAGGACTAAATGGTGCTATTTGGGCAGAGCCAGCCCTGAGGAAACAAAAACATGTAGCCAAAATGTTAAACTGATTCCAAAGGCTCAGCAATTAGCAACCAGCTCCGGGCAAATCTGCAGGGCAGGAACAGAAGAGAAACAATCCATAATCTCAGCCTTTCTCAGGCTTTAACAACCACCAGCCACTGCAGCCTCCCAACAAAAAGCATAGCTTCTCCTCAAAGCTTGAGAGCGATTCTTGAAGGCTCCAGTGCATAATTTGAAGTGAAACAGCACATGAATTTTACTTTTAAGGCGTTGTTTATATGTAAGTCCCAAAAGCTCTTTGGCTCAGGGCAAAGAACAGGGCACTCTGCAGGTTCATAGGGACGGATGGGGCATGAGGGATTAAACATGACAGAATCAGCCTGAGTGGCATTAGGTCAAAAGGTCCCTGGTATTGAAGCCTGAAGTAATTACTGTTGTGCAAAACCCAGTGTGCCCCTTGCCTTCCCTAAGTACTCCTTCCTTAACAGGAAAAGCACTATAAAATACAGCGCAGTACTAAAAGGCTTTCCCAGGGGATTGGATAAACAATTCTAAAAGGTGAAGACAAACTGCTCTGAGGCCTTGACTCACAGTACTGTCCTCTCCTGGCTTAATGCTCCAGGGTTACTGAGCCCAAACACACACCAGGGACTGCATTTACCAAAGGAACTGAAATTCAAAATGCCGGGACACAAAGCATTGATCTCCCTTTAAGACTTGGCTTCCACATACTGAATTATTAACATTAGCAAAGAAAGAAAAATAAAAGGGTAATTGAAGGAAGGTACCCTGAAGAAAGGTGTCTTTGTTACCGGAGTTATTACATCAAGAACAAGAACTGCACCCCTACATAACACACTCATCGTTCTCCATAGAGAATGGTGCAATTTGAATCTTGCTTTTGTAGCAAATTTGAACTGTAAAAGAACTATAGGGGGGTTTAATTAATTTAAAAAAAAAAAAAAAGACAATGACTTACAGACATTTGAAAGATAAAGAGAAAAAAAAATGCAAACCCAGTGACTGTTCAATTACCCTCAAGGGTAAAGAGGCAGATTAACCTATGAAAAGCACTCAGAATAATTCAAGACTGAGGGAAGAAACATTTGAACAATAATTAAAAGGGAAAAAACTACTCTACCAAGAAGTCTGGGGTCCCTCTGAGAGGAATTACAACATTGCCACATATAAAACTAATTATCCTAATTTTCTGTTTGACTTGCCCCTCACTGGGCTGCTTGGGCTGTGGCTTGTATCCAGGCTGGGCAATGTCTCTGTGCCAAAACTTTTCTCTTGGCTGTCCCCCTTTTTATTCAGACCTATGTGGGTCACATAGCAGGGAGGGGAAAAGAGTCTCCCAGAAAAGGCTTTGGTGGCAGCAGCCTCCTGCTACCGGGGCCACACCAACCCATCTCACACACAGTTTCCCAGATTTGCTGGGTGGTGGAGGGAAAGCTGCTGAAGTGCCAAGCTCACGGTGTGAGCTGCGTGACCCACACACCCACTCACTTCTGTGCTGCCCTGAGCCAGCTGCCAGGCAGAGCTGACCCTGCAGTCACGGCAGCAAAGAGCATTTAACAGGCACACGTACTGTGCTGCTGGGATCCTCTTCTGCCTCCCCTTCCCGCTCCCCCTCCGTCCTTGGGTCACATCTGCTGCCTGCACTCCCAGCTGCAGCTCCAGACTGGATTGCAATTCCAGCAGCAGCAGGCTGCCACACCATTGTTGCTCAAAGGGTAAGCTGCACCCTGCACTGCCGCTGAGAGAACTTCTGGGTCCCCTGCCCTGACAAACAGTGATGCCAAAAGTGCCCGTGGCAGGCGAGGGAAGGAGGCGCAGTAACAGGAAACAGCCACACAGCTGATGAACAGGGAATATACCCACAGTGCACAGATACAGTCATTGTTCTCTGTGAGATCCTCACCCCTAGAGCAAGTTGAAACCTAAATGAACACAAATGAGGCTTGGCACTTTTTCCAACCATGGAAGTGGGGAGTCTTTAGCAGATCCCCAGGATACACCGTCTTGGAGGGGAAGTGATGGAAGAGACAGCACTCAGACTACCCCAGCTACATCTGACTGGCACTGCTCAGAGAGAGTTACAAATAACACACATCAGGACTCCAGGCATTTGAGCACACTCCCTGATGAGATTTAGTGCTTTGGTAAGTGCAGGAGTGCACAGGGACTAGGGAGCAGAAAAAGCCCCACTGCTTGAAATACCCAGCACAACCTAGTCCATGGTCTGTTGCTGGTTTTTGTGGCCATAAAAACACTGCTGCAGACCCCCAGGACAACCACACCTTAACACTTCTTCACAGCCCCTGTAGCTTCCCACAAAAAAATACAGAGCAAGAGGCAATTTCCTACTATCTCCCAGCTCACAGGAGGGGAAATATGAAGACTAAAAATACACCCATGACCAGCTTTTGTACCCACATCATGTGCTTGTACCTACCCTGTAGTCTGATGCTAATACAGCTTTCTTTCACTTCTAACACATTTCTAACACAAATGTTCAAGGATTAAAAATCAGGATGCTTAGAGAAAGGCTTATTACTTAGGGCATTGTGCCTAATAACAGTTCTGCTTTTTAACACTGGCTGACACACATTCAACGTGTTCTAGGGGTGTTTTTAAGCAAAAATTTGCATGAGTTTGGGAGATAGAGATTTGTGCAATCCACAGAGTGTCCCTTGTGGAAGTTCCCATGCAGGCTGCTGAACGAAATCCAGTAATGTGTCTGTGGAAACACCCCTCTAAATCAGCACTTCAGCACATCTGCTTTACTGTTGGTGCTGACTCTTGCACGACCCACCTCTGCCGCTTTCCAAAACTGCTGCTCAGTCCCTTGTGCTTCCAGAGTGAGCAGAGACATCAGAGTGGAGTGCAATGTGTGTGTGTTATATCCAGCACTGCTGGGTAAACCTCAGGTTCACCATCCCAAGTGCCATTTCACTGGACCTTCACTACAGAGTAAGGGAGGGGGCAGAACCCTGCAGTTTAACCAGGCTCTCGGGGGCACGCTGGAGAGAGAAACTCGAGCTTGGACGGCACAGTGGAAGGAATAATCCCAACCTAAACTGCAAGCTACATAAACAGTCCTAAACTGCTGCATGCCATGGGATTACCCATCAATGTGAGGAACTGCAGCCAAAGCCTGTGTTTTGTTAGGCCATATTTATCACTGATATCTGCAGTGTGACATTTCCGATTACAGCTGCTTTCAGAGGAGCTTTGCAATTCTGTTGGGCAGACAAATCTAATTGCTGTTTAATACCAAACAACGCTCCAGCAGGACATGATTGCTTTGCTTAAATAACATTGTTCCATTAAACTGCTCCGATTTAACCCCATTAGCTGGATCTCTGAATCAGAAACAAGGCTGACAGGAATCATTCCATGAAACAGAATTTTTTACTTGGCTGATTTGCAGCTCTCAGAGTTTTATTAAACAGCTGCAGAAGGGACTGATCTTTTTTAAGAAGAGGAGACACAATTTTCAGAGATCACTGAAACATAGAATTTACCTATACTTTAAGGGAAATACTGTATATTTGGCAGCCTAATTGAGGTGATTACTGTGCAGGAATTTACCACAGAACTTGTAAGAGAAGTAGATTCAAATCTGAGAAGTGACAGTGTCTCAACCGTACAGCAGGGCCAAGCTCCTTAATTCTCCTGCTTTTTATGTCATCTTTTCCAACATCCAGATTTGCCAGACACAGAAACACAAGCTAACAGCAGGAGACCAGATCACGATCTGCTTTGAGCTGACAGAAGAATTATGTGCCCAAGAGCACAATCAGGTAGACAAATCTCAGAGACAAAGCTGGCTCCATTTCCCTGGTGCTCCTTTAAGGAAGGAAGGTCCAGCCCACTCCCCACCCTGGGCAGGAAGAGGTTGGGGAATGGTTCCCTGCACTGTAAGCCTTGTACCTCCCTCAGTGCAAAGAGGGATTATTGTAAGTGCCCACTGCTGTCCACCAAGAGCCACACTCTGGGAGTCAGTGCCATGGTCTGTGTCCCAAAACCTCTGTGAGCTGCCTCCATGCTCTGCTCTGCACCACTCCCCACAGGCCATTTACATAATAAACACACAGCTCTGGTTAAAGTGCAACTGTCACAGGCAGGACACCAGACTGGATCCAGGACCTTGGAGCTGGTGCCAAGTTCTCCTGCGGCCCCAAGCAAACCCTTTCACTGCTTTATGGCTCTGTCACCCTGCAAAGCTGCAGGGTATCTACTCTATTTTCACACAAAACACTGAATTTCTGGGTCAAAACTAAGAGCTGGACATCAGTGAAATGGTCTTTCTGCAGTGCCACATTTGCAACACTCACATTTGGTGAATTCCAGAAAACTAAACACTCTCCAGAAACTGACTCTTCCCAGGTCACTACCCAGCACGCAAAGAATTTGGGACCACTGAAACTGTCACCTCCTTGCACATTACAGGAATGTTATTTGTTAGTAAGGGCTTTATTTATTAATCATATATGGTTTTGAGATCCTAGCTTGAGACTACCTAAATACCGTTTTAAAATATTATTCTTTTATTGCTTGTCAGATACAGTACTGAAAATAACAGAATATGAAACCAAAAGAGAATCCAGACCTGAATCTACTGCTGAAGAAAGTTATCAGGAAAAACTAGCTAAGTGATGTGTAAAGAGATATCTGTACCATGAGTTTGAGGTGTAAATAGAGTACCCAATATAATAGATAGATATTGCTCCATCAGCAGTTTCTGAGAATTTATCAATTTATAGTCCTAGTTTTGCCAAGACCAGCAGAGGTGAGCAAGATGGGATGGACTTCCAAAAAAAAAAAAAAAAAAAAAAAAAAAAGGCAGATGCTATGGTTTTTCTGTAACAACAAAGCACCAGGAAAAAAGACCTTATGAGGAAACAATTTCTTTTATAGCCTGTATTTCACAACAGCTTTCAGTGTACCCCCATGTCCACTAAAATATACTGTACTGAAAGAGATTTCCGTCCCCTTCCTTGCAAATCTCAAATGCCTTCACCATCAGAACTGCTCCCCTTAGATTTGGATCCTTCCCAAGTTCATTTAACCTGATTAATTTTTAATGGCTGTCACTAGTTTCTTCACCCAGTCAGTCAACATCTTCTACAGTTCAAAACACCAGTCACCCTCTTCCCACTCGGCATAACACAGGACTCGGGATCTGCGGAAATTATTCATCTGCATCAGAAAGAACTTGAAGGAGCAGTAAAAGAGATTGATCCCTGACAGCTGCACTAAACTTGAAAGCCCCTTCCTGGCTCTGAAGGAGAATTCTGACCTGAAAAGGGGTCTTGAGTGAGCAGCCTCAAAGGGAATAAAATATCAGCCTGTAAAACCAGCAGTCACTAGAAAACTCAGGTGATCTTTTAATGTAGGTACACCTCTAGCCTCAGGCACAGCCGACATAATTACCTGCCACCCAGTATTTCAGCTCAGGGGCTGTGCTTCACTTCCTTTGCCCCAAACACTGAGGGAACTCCAGAAAGGAGCTACCAGTCCTTCTGCAGCCACCAGGCCCTGTAGCACAGTGTACAATGTGGAGTTAAGCCTCACATCCCATACACATTGCTCTGCTATTATCATTATCCTTTCTTATCGATCCAGCTCCAGCTAGGGCTGCTAGGTCTGTGCTGGGTAACATCGCTAATAGATCCCGTGGCCAGAGGAAAGCACTCCCACTGATCAGCTCCACTGCTCATTACAAAGGTTACACATTTCCAAACAGAGGTAAAATTTATCCTGGAAGCAGGCAGGAGAGGGAGAAGAGAAGAAGAGGGAAGCCTTCTATAGGTTTCTCTGGGTCTGGATTTAAGGCACTTGAGATGGCAGTTTCATGTTCAGACTCAGGTGTTTATTATTGCTGATCAGTAAAAGTCTCACTACCGTGAGTTTGGCAGCAAGGCACAAAATGGTTAACAGTCTCTTGTTACAAGGTCTCTTAAGACTCAACTATCCAATTAAGAAAGGACACCTAGCTTATTTTCCCTTTTAACCCAATAACTGATCTCTAGAATCCCACAATGCGGACTTTTCTGTCCAATTACAAAATGCCACCTAAGCTCATGAAGAAGAAGGAAGAAGAAGCATGAAGAAGAAACCCAGGATGACACCCTGTGCCCTCCGTCTTGCTTCCATCCACAACACACTAAAAATCCCAAAACCTAAATTTCTCACCAAGTGATACACCTACACTACTCTCTATAATCTATGTCACACTTCAGTGAATTCTAGTCTATCCTGAAGTCTAGGAAACTTTCTCCATGAATGAGGGTCAGTCAGTGCTCCCCTGGGAGTCAGGACACCCCAGAGCAGACAGAGGGATATTCCCAGTCCCTGGGTTTCCACAGCCTTCATTTATCCAACTGCAACTATGTCCAGAAATCCTTGGAAGCAAGAAAAGGACATTCACGGACACACCAAGCATTTCCTGCTGCCAAGATACGTGCTGGCGAAGGAGGGAGGTTACCAGGGCACAGCCACCCATTGTCATGCAAATGTGCCGAGTTATTGAAGGGACTTCCCAGCAACAGCCGCATTTTTTCACGAGTTTGATCCCGGCATTGAAAGGAGAACAAAACAACTGCATCAACGTGAAGCAGCATTAGCTTAAGCCAGAATCACCAGCTATCCCAGAGCCGGCGAGCGCCGAACCTGCCTTTGGTGAATTCCAGAGGCTCTGCTGCTCTTTATTTAAATGGGAAGGGGGAAAGAAACCGGCCGTGAGCCCCGAGAAACACGTGAGGTGCTTTTTAACTACACTGTGTTTCATGGTCTGTAAGTGACACTGAAAACAGTGGGAGAAAGTGACACACACAGCATCGCTCCGAAAAAACCACAGTGCGCTTTTCATTCACTTTTTGCTATTTGGTATTAGCTTGCAAGCAATGATTTTTGAGCTGAAAATTAAAATGCACAGTGGCAGAAAATGCAACTGGAAACAAATCGTTTTTAAGAAAAAACAAAGCAGCACATACTTGCCGCTCAAGCTTTATAAACACATAATTTCTTGCCTTTTCTGATTGTCACTGCCACAGCTTGTTTTACTCTTTTTGTCCCTTTTCAGCTAAAGAAATGGTTTCCAGCAGTGGCAATGACTTAACAGCAGAATAACTGGTGTTCAAGTCTCCTTACTTGAAATAAATTACTAAGGTTTTTTTTTCACAGAGGTACCTGTAAATAGCAACTGTCAATCAGAAAAATTCAGGGGTAAAAGATGGTTTACTTGCCTCCACAACAGAACCAGTCACACACCACCAAAGCCTTCAGAATAAAGAGATACCTAGCACTGAGAGTCCTCTGGCCATGACTGAATCAAAGCTTTCCCTTAAATCCCTGCCAAGGTTAATCCTTTCCATACGTAACAGTCACCTTTCAAATGCTTTCCTAGAAATAGAGGTAGAAACTGCACATGGCATGTATTGATTCAACCAAAGACCTTTCGGGATTTACCATTCCAGGCTGGAGTGAAGAAAACATGAAGGTGTGTTCATACATTTGAGCACTGCCCTAGCTGACCCAAATCAGGGTGGGCTAAACTCAGGTTACCTAAAGGAAAGGAAGAAAATTGGCTTGACTGATTTGCAAAAAAGGGGGCTGCTCCTCTCCGGAGAAGGAAGGGTCAAGAGAGATGGAAGTGACAGAGGCTGAGAGCTCCTTTCTGATGTGTGCCCCAGCAAAAAGCAAGAAAAAGCTCACACTGAGGTAGGAAAAAAATAATCATTGTTCAGATTTGTACCTGCTGAGAGAAAAAAGTGCTGCTGGAGGAAAAGGCAATGCTGGAAATTTGCACATTGCTGTGGGGAATAAGGCAAAAGCAGTATATTCTGAGGGTTAAATCAAGGCAAGGGAAGCCATAAAGACATGTAACAGTGACAGGAAAAGCAAGAGGGCAGTGGGACCCAAAGCCTGAGAACACCCATAGTGCTAAGGGAGAGGGAAGCTAGCCTTCTTGTGCTAGCCTTAAAAAAAAAAAAAAAAAAAAAAAATCAATTTTTAGCAACTACATGCATGTCTGGGTTTATCCCCATTATCACATCTCTCCAGACAAGAGAAGTTACTTTTTACAGAGAGTGGAAGACTCCACTAAGTCTCCTGGGCAGCTGGGTCACCAGTCCTGAGCTGCCCGGGGCAGTCCTGGCGCTCAGAACATGGCAGAAAAGCTAGCAGACTACCTGAGAGAGTTTCACAGCCCTGCGGCACAAATGATGAACTCACCTGATGCTTCCAAGTGACCCTTTCCCTCCTGGAGCACATCTCTCTGCCACATTGCTCAGTTTCACAGGTTCCAGGGGGGATTTACCCCTGCCAGAGCTTGGCCCCACTGCTCCCACAGCAGCTGCTGAGCAGACAACCCCGGGGTTGCCCTGGGGCAAGCGAGCCCAGCTCCTGCTGCGGCTGTGAAAATCCAAAGGGTAAGGGATGGAAAATCCCTGGGCTGCAACAACAGCACCATAGGTCAAGGCAGGGGATTCTTTCCCCCTGCTCCACTCCAGTGAGACCCCACCTGGGGCACTGCATCCAGCCCTGGGGTCCCCAAGGCAAAATGAATGTGGAACTATTGGAGCAAATCCAGAGGAGGACCAGGAAGTTGGTGAAGAGGACTGGAGCAGCTTCCCCTATGAAGACAAGATGGGAGAGTTGGGGTTTTCAGTCTGGAGAAGAGGCTGTGTGCAAACTTCACAGCAGCCTCCCAGTACTGAAGGGGGCCTCCAGGGAAGCTGGAGAGGGATACTTTGTCAGGAGCTGTAGTGATAGGACAAGGAGTAATGGGTCCAAACACAGAGGGGGAGTTTAGGCTAGGTATTAGGAACTAACTCTCTGCTGTGATAAGTCCAAACACAGAGGGGGAGTTTAGGCTAGGTATTAGGAACTAATTCTCTGCTGTGATAATGGTGAGGCACTGGAACAGGCTCCCCAGGAAGATTTTCCAAATTCTCTGCTGTGATAATGGTGAGACACTGGAACAGGTTCCCCAGGGAGATTTTGGCTGCCCCATCCCTGGAAGTGTTCAAGACCATATTGGATGGGGCTCTGAGATGTCCCTGCCCAAGGCAGGGAGTTAGAACTGGGTAATATTTACTATCCCTTTCAATACATGCCAGTCTGATTTTATGATTAATCCTACTGAGGACAATTTACCTAAACTAGCCTGTATGAAATACAGAATCTTTAGCAGCATAAGCAGAACTCTGAACATAACAGTACAATTGCAACACCATTACCACTCCTCAACGAGAGATATGTGTACGCCTCTTCTTCCATCCTCAGGAAAACCTTCAGCCGCAGTGAGCTCCAGCAAGCTCCCAGGGACGCAGGAGCAGCTCCGGAATCCCTCCCGTTACCGGGCCGGGAGCGGCGGCACTCCCGGCGGCGGGCGCCCTCTCCCGGCCGCGCTCCGCATTGCAGCGTCCCGGGCTGCTCCGTGGGGAACGGGATTCCAGCCGGACAGCGGCACTCCGGAGCGCCACTGCAGTGCTGCACCTGCCTCAGTCACGGGTCTGTATTTAGCTGCGCAGTTTGCCAGAGGAATCCTGTTTTTCTGTGAAATCCAGGTGCCAATAGTTGTGATCTAGGAAGTAGCTACTACACTGGACAAAAATGACATGGCTTGGGACAATTTACTCCACTTCTCAAGGTGATGAAAGTCATGTAATGCACCCACACTGAGTCACAACTCAGAGTAACTCCATATATAATTTTCTCCTAGAAAAGGAGAATTTTTTTCTTCTATATGTTTTCCTGTTTTCTGTTTCTTCAGCAGAAAAATGACTTCAGGTCAAAGCTATGAGAAATCTAGAGGCACAAGAGTGGCAACAATGAGTATGCAATAGCTCCTGCTCTTTGCGTTTAGGGAAAACTATTGAAGTAAAAACCCAAAGAAGAGCTAATCTGCTGTCCACATTTACCCAACTCTCAAAGACAACTCTTAAAATTACTTACAAACAACAGCAAGTTACTGCCAGGAGCTGGCTGCTTAAGCTCTCTGCACAAGCAACAGCTCCACATGACCTGTGAAGAATGAATTAACCTCTCACATTTTGTTTTAACCCCTCGCCTCCTGCATAACCCCTTCTGCAGTTTTTGTATTTCTACATCTGTCTGCTGCCACTGCTTTCTCCCCCAGTTCTGCAGGACACCAGAGGCACAGCCCCACATGAATAAAACACATTTGCAATGAATGAATAGGGCACTTCATTAATTCGAGGCTCTCAGGTAATAAAAAAACCAACCAAAGCACAGACACCAACATCCAGCTGGTGTAGCACTGCAACAAGCACAACCCAGATCTGATACTGCAGGACAGCAATACAGAAACCACAGGCACATGCCCGCTCCACCTGGAAAACATCCTGTTCACATGCAGCTTCCTAAAACAAGCAGAAACTTCCAACACACCAACCATTTAGAGACAACACAAACTCAGGTAACGAAAATTTATTCTTTCAGTTAGTCACAGCCAGCTCTTATGCGACCAGGGCAGAAGCTGTCGAGGATTCACTAAAAAGAGGGGAGAGAAAAGAGAGAAGTATTAATTGCAGAGGCAGTTTTTCCAACTAGTTATCAAAAACAAAGCTTCAGTTAAAAGTTCTAACTATCAATTAACTACTACCAGCAGCTAAATCACTATTTAAGTTTTTATGGCCTAAGATTTCACTCTTCCTTTTACAATAAAAACCCTAGGGTGACAGCACAAACCCATATATTTAAAAACCAGGCTAGCTGTGCTTGAGTTTCCTTGGAGAAACAAACTTAATTCTAACATCTGTGGGAATTCTATGGTGGTTGTCTCTCCTAGAGAAAAGCTACAAGCTACTTTGCTTTTGTCACAGCTACTAAGCTCACTAAGCTTTCAAAGTGACATGGACTATAGAAGTACCTGAGAACCAAGACCACAGTTTAAAGTGTTACAAAAATCACCTGGTAGTGACTTCATTTGTTAGGACCATGACTTTTACCCAAGAGTTACAACAGTCATTTAACCCAGGTGTAAGTTTCATGGATTTGCCAGTTGACTATTTATGAAAATACTTGTTCTCTGCTGCCTGGTGTGTGACACACACCTATCACAACGCACTCCTCACCCTCTGAGTAACAGCCCCAGCACAGTTTACAAGACCTTGCAGTCTTCAGTGCCAAGAGGAAGGCAGGAGAAGACTTACTACTTCCAGTTGGGTGGCAGCACTCTCTTGGTTTTGTAGTAGCGAGCCAACCGATGGATCCTGCTCTCGATGAGAATCAGGCGGAACTTGGCATCTTTGTCCTGGAAAACAAAGTTACATTACAACCCCAACATTACAACTACTTGCAATTCACACAGAATTCAGATGAGTTTCAGTAAAGCAAATAATCCACAGCTACTGCTAAAAACTTCACATTTCCATTACCAAAGCTTCAGTAAGTCAGAGCAGGACCAGAAACACATGCTTCCAACGCTGCTTTTAAAATCCTTCTCAAAGACCATTCTCCTTGATCAAAATGCCTCCCCAGCCTCAGGAGCTTACTCAAACGGGAGCTAACATCACACAAGGAGTCTTTGCTTTGTCAAGCTATACATGAATTTCTGTGTAATTTAAAGTCACAGACACTGAGTTACCTAATTGAAGGAGCACTCACCTTTCTGTTTCTCTCAAGATGCTTTCGAACAGCAACTGCTTTCTTGATCAGGTGATAAAGATCCTCTGGGAGGTCTGGGGCCAGTCCCTTTGATTTCAGGATTCTCAGGATCTTGTTGCCAGTAACAAAGCGAACCTGGGCAACACCGTGGGAATCCCTCAGGATCACACCTGAAAGAAACGTGTACATCTTACACTGAAAACAAGAAACATACACCAACAAATCTTGTGAAACTGACCTTACAGTTACAAGCTACCCAAAAAATACCTTCTCAAAGTTAAAAACCTTTCTAGTGGCAACTGAAGAAACGGCAGACAATGAGTGAGCAAAACACAACTTCTAGAAGCTGAAACACTTTGTCTGGGAAACTTAAAAGACAACTGACTCTCCCACCATGCTTAGGCAGGTAACATGAGGTGCTCACCTTTTCCAGTACTACTGGAAAATTTACAACAGGACCTATTAAAGCAACATATTCAATCATTCTATGGATCCCTCTAGAAGGAATTAATACTGCTTTCAGGATTACAGTAATAAAAAAAATTCATTACACAGCACCACTACTTACAGTGCATACATAGCTCATGTGTCATGGAAACACTTCAGCTCTGGAAGGGTTCAAACCCCAGCACCAGTCCATGGTGCAGCTGCAGTGCCCAGCTCAGTAAACCCCATGGGGCTCCTGCTATTGGAAAACTCCCTCCAGGAAACTGGGCACACAAAACTTCCCTATAACACCTATTAGTGGCCATGCCTAAGGACAGGCTGTTAAGATGAAACATTCCTAAGAACAAGCTATAAGACGAAACAGTCTTCCACTTGAAAAAAACCCCAAAAAAATCCACTGCCTCATTAAATATGCTCCCTGCAAGAACCACACACATGTCCCAGTGTTGGACTTGCTGATCCTTGTGGCAGGATATTATCCCAGGACTCTCAGTGGTATCCACAGTGAACAGAGGTACAGCAGAAGTGCTGTGCTCTCTCAGCACCTTACTTAATACTGGCTGAAGGAACAATTACAACATTACAGTCAGAAAGATGTGGGTTTGTCCCCATTCAGGAGTGGTTTATAACCCTTACCAATCTGGGAGGGAGTCAGGCCTTTCTTAGCCAACTTGTAGATCTGTTCCTTTACATCATCAGAAGTAAGTTTCAGCCACTAAAGAAAATTAAGGAAAAAGAAAGCGCCAAACTGATTAACAACTGCTTAATACAGAGGCACAGGCAAGCTACATGAAAACTTATAATAAATGGTAGAAAGAGATGCTTTGTAATGCTTGAAAAAACAATCAAGAACTGAAATAGCACTTTTAATGATACAGAAATTTTTATCATATAAGAAACCTATATTGCTAGTGAAATGTCATGAGGAAAGGCAGAGATACAGATGAGTCTCCATTAAAAAAATTCCATAAAGCCTCGAACCAACTGCTTTATCATAATTGAACTGCCACACCAGGAGCACAAATCCAATGTTAAACACACAAAAAAATCACTGTCCTTGGCAAGGAACTCTTCACCCAGACCCTCTGACAAATACAAAGTTGAGACCCATTTAGCCACCTCTTAGTCAAGTACCTACAGAGATAAGTGAAAAAAACAGACTTAAAGTACACTAATTAATTAAAAACCAAGACAGGACTGTGCCTTTTCTATTAATTTTAAGTTAAACAGTACAGATAAAGCCACTGCTTCCATGATTATTAATGAGAAAACAACACCAACAAGTTACATTATCCTGACTTGCCATGAGCTACAGAAGCTCCTCATTTTTTTTTTTACTTTTTAGTAGTGTCACAGTATGAAATAGAAAATTACAGCAAAAATAAACATGGAAGTGATCTAAAGATCAATATTTAAGACAGAATCTAAATAAAACTAAGCAAAAAAATCCCCACAGGATTAAAAAAATATATATACAGCATTTGTTCATCCTGAATTTTACTGAACTGTTTAACCATCAGTAGGACTTCAAGCAGCTCCATATTACCTTACTTCCAACTGTATCTACTTAATTACAGATTTTGTGTTTATGTTCTCATTTCACTGTTTTTTACTCCATGCTTTTCCACATGCACCACAAATTGTTCTTTCTGCCAACAAAGAGATCCTCCAAGAAAGGATGTTGCAAAGAAGGACAGAGAAGACCTTTTTAAGTGAAAATACCCTTGGAAGAACTAAGAGCACACCAGAACTACCTCTTTTTAATCCCCTGACCACCAAATTGGTTGTAAGTATTTTTGAAGGCAATCGATTTATTCCACAACTGCAAACTCGAGTGTGAAAACAATAATTTAATCTCCAGGAATTACCAGCCTAAAGACTCGAAGTATCTGAATAAATAATCAAACAGAAGATGAAAAGAGACTTCTTTGCCAAATGAACCATCTGGCCAGGAAAAGACACTTACTTCCTCAGTATACTAAGGATCATCTCAGAACCCCGGAATTTTTAGGGCTGAGGGACTTTTGGAGATCATCTAATCCAACCCTCCCCACGCAGGGTCACCTAGAGCAGACTGCAGAGGAGCGCACCCAGCTGGCTTTGCAATGCTTCCACAGAGGGAGATCTCTCCAGGAAGCCCGCTCCATCACAGGCCAAGGAAGCATGTACACAACTTGAAAGGCCACAATTTGAAAGCGATGACGCAAAACACTACAGATGTCGTTTTCTCTCCCTCCGTGGGCACCGCGAGCTGCGCTGCGGCTCCCGGAGCGCGCACGGGGCGGGGAAGGCTCTGGGGAAGGCTCTGGAGAAGGTTCTGGGCAAGGTACTCACCGTGGGCACGCTGCGCCTGTAGGGCAAGGCCGACTGGGACAGGCCCTTTCTGCGGGAAGAAGCACATCAGACACTCAGCGCCCGAGCTCAGCGACTCGGCCCCTCGGCCGCGGCCCGAGCCTTCCCCACCCCGCCGCCATGTCCACACGGCCGCCGCCTCCCCCGCCATCCCCACACGCTACGGAGCGCTCCCGCAGCATCCGTCCCGCCCCCGGCCCGGTCCGCGGCGCTCCCCCGGCCCCCCTGAGCAGCCCCGGGCCGCCCTCGGGCGCGGCCCCGGCCCGGCCTCACGGCTCACCCCGGAGCGTGCATGCGACCCATGATGGCGGCAGCGCGGAGCGGGCAGAAGGAGCGGCCCCGCCCGCGCGCTTGCCCCCTGCCCGCGGCAGCCAATCAAGGGCGCCCGGACCGCGCCGCGCGCGCCCTCTCAGCCGCGCCGCCCAGAGCCCCCCCCCGGCCCGTTCCAACAGAGAGGCGGCCAGGCGCTGGGCTTTACTCCAGAATAGTGTTTAATGCTCGTACAGGAGAGTTACGGAGTCACAGCGAACGCGCCCCACGCGGGGCCACACTGTACATCTTTATTATCGTTTAATGAAAGTATTTGGTTCTCAGAGATACACAGACGGAGGGAGGCGCCCTGCTGTCGCCGCTCCCTCAGGCCCCGGCCTTAAGGCGGGTCACGGGGGGCTCTACACAACCCTACAGCTGTAAAAACAGAGAAAAGAGCGTTTACCAAAGATCGCACATGCGTCCAGAGACAGGCAGCTGTCGTACAAAGGCAGTAATAAAAAGTTCAGTGCAAAGTTGGAGGTTAGTAGAGGAAGAGGTCCTAGCGCAAGCTGCTGCTCTCGGATACCAACACAAGGTCTGGAGGGACAATTACACTTCTGGCTGCAGGTCAAACGGTGCATAAAAGATTTTTTTTTTTTCTTTTCATTAAACAAGATATAAAAAGCTGTTAGAACTACATTTTCAAGCTACTTAGCATACTGGTAAATTCCATCCCAATCAAGTATTTCCCTCTTTCACATCCATCTTGGTTTTTCTATGTAGCATGGTAAAATTCTTATTGCAACAATCAGTTTTTTCGTAATTGAGAATAGTGCAAAGAGGTGCAAACTTGGTGCTGGTCCTCTACACGTGAGGAGAGCCAAGGCCAAATTCCACAGACAACATAAAATCCATGACCATAAAAAGCTCCAGCCAGTGACGATTTTGAAAAGGAAGGAAAAGGCACAAAATGAGTTAAGCCATGAAGAAGATTAAATCAGAAGTCAGGACATGTGCTAACAATAATACAGTACTATACTTTTTTATTTTTCAGTCCAGACAACTGTTAAAACTGCAAATAATTTTTAAATGCTTTTAGTTTAATTGTATTTTGTGCTGTAAGACACTGTGCTTTAATAGCAAACTGCAAAAAAGGCAGTCCATATTGCTTTCATTTTATTTCACAATGGAACGTTTCACAAAAACAGTAGTCTACTTTCCTGTGTTTAAGTGACTTGTGATTCTAATGATGGAATGGAGTAAGTCTCAAAAGCATCAAGTGAGCAGGAAATATATCTAGTTAGTTATATAGTTTATTATTTACAGGCTATATACTAAATGAAAAATATGCAGAGGATGCCGACTACAACTGGGATTTGTTAGCGCCCATTAGTATTGGCCCAGTTTCTAACATTCAAGGTATCATTAGCTTTTTAATTGCAATAATTCCTATGAAATTGGACCGTGAATCAGTTAGGCACCAGGAGATTCAAGTTTACTTCTCTCTTCTGTATTGAAGGGAGATTGGTCAGTAGCAGGGGAAGGAAAATTGGATTAGAAAATAGGTTTTTAGTGTTGGGTAGACAGAAGGCTTTCCCCATATTGTGTTCATAGTTGCATATTTCACTTTAAAAGTTTGCTTCACGATTTTGTACTAAAGAAGTGTGCAACTTTAGAGCTTTGTTTACACAGAACATGAACATCCTAAATCCCAAATAAGGTGAACAAAAGGTGACACCTGTAGTGCAGAAAGGCCTAATTAAGTAACCAGTGGTATTAACGGGAGATAGTGACATTTGCACTCCACTGTCACAATATATTCAAATCTAATGTTCCTTGGAATGAAGTATTTTAGTGGGAGTAGTTCTTACTGGGAGTGAGAAACAGTATTGCTGTGAACTCCTAAATGAAAAAAAAAGCCCAGCCAAGTTCCTCTCTCAAAGCTGTTAATATGAACTAATTTCTGGCTTGCAATTCAGCCAGCAGTGGTGCTTTTCAATTAGAGGCCACCCTTTCCCTGGAAGCACAAATGCAAATGCCACTTTGGATTAGTGTTTGAATCTGTTCCACACTTAATCACTGCAGTATTGAAAAGTTCTAGAAATTACAACAAAACCCCCCACTGAGAAGCTGGGTACATTTCCTACAGTATTCAGCCAGTCTTCATTCAATTTTTGGAGACCATGGGTAGAAGATGGAGTAGAAAAAAAACTTAAGTTGAACAAATTGTGAAAATCAGTATAAGTGATGCTATTAGTAATAACACATCCTGGGAAAAGGCTTCCAGTAGGACCTGCAAGGTATCAAATATGAGTGTTCCCCCTTTATAAGGAGCTGAAAGTTAATATGTATACATATTTAAATACCAGAAATGAGGTAAAAGAGAAGCATTTGAATTATAAGGCACCATTATTTACAACTTCCACTATTGGCACTCACTCCAATAAGTCTCAGAGAAGCATGAATCTGGAATTAAATGTTTTTAAGGAATTTTTCCAGCCCTTCAACCTTCATTTCTACAGGTGTGTGTGCAGACACCAAAAGTTTACCTGTTGCTGTTTCTGTGATGTCTCATTAGGAGTGGGAATGTAATCCTAAAATACACAATTTCTTTGATGTTCTCCAGCATCGTGTCATGGATGACACAACAGCGGCAACAACCTGAAAGCAAAAACGCACTGCATCCACAGGCCTAATGACTGAGTTATGGTTCAACCAACCAGCATGGTCAAACTGCTCATCTCACTTTCACTGATGGTTTAAAAACCCCTTCCTTTACCCACAACTCTCAAATGCTTACAGACGATGCTTTGATAACATCACATGGGTATAAACCAGTTTTCACTGCAATCCTCCAAATTAGGCTCCCTGAACATTGGTCCAACGTATCTGTTGAAATGGAGAGTCTCCTGTTTTTACATGTACAGGTTATCTTCAAGTAGGAAGATAAAGCCCAACTGAATGCAGCTGTTCTGCTCTTGCTGAGCTCACAGGTAGGGCACAGCAGTCAGCCGATACCAGTTAACAGTCTCCTTGCTCAGGTTGAAGTCCTTCAGTGGGAGTGTAATTCCACCTAGGAAGAAGTTCTCACGTAACGATTCTGCACTCAGCACACTTAACTGAAGCTCCCTCTGTTTCAGAGTCTCCATGCTGTATCCGCTGTACACGAGCTGGGAGGTGAGAAGTCAAGAATTTTCTGATTAGGCAAAAGAAATTACCCAGACTGCCCTTTCTTCTGCCTGCCCAGCCACTGACAGATGTCTGAACTACACACTGTGACCATTCAGCACATCCCTTTCTTAGACAATGGGCTGAAGGACATTCCTGTTTTATTGTGTGCTCCAATGTTAAGTGTTTAAAATGAGTGAAGTACTATTTACACACCAAGAATTCTGAATTCATTTTTCTCCACATCATGTGTCAGTGAATCAAGGGCAGGGGGAGTTTTAGTTTAAGATTCCTTACCTTCTCCACATCTCTCCTCACAGTCAGTCTGAGAAATTTCTGCTTCCTTGTAATAGCACACTGACCCACTAAGATGCTTTGTAAGATCTTTATAAGATCTTATGCTATAAGATGCTTTATATTTAATCAGGGCACTAAGTTTTTGGAAACAGTTCCTTTTTCATTTATACATATTCACATATTTTTTTTAGACTACTTTTATTCTAAAGCAGCAATATTTTAATTATTGCTTAGAATAAGAGATTCTAGTAAGTGACAGGAAATTATCACATAAATTTGAACTTGCCATTTCATTAAAAGTTGGGTTTCTGGTCTTCCGGGAGATTTTGGTTTTGCGTTTGGATGTTTTGTGCGTGTCTGGAAGTAAATAGGTTTTCACATAGGGATTTGGATCTGCACCATCTTCTGTAACCTACAGCCAAAGAAACAAGGCAAGTTAGAAAACTAATTAGTGCATAACTGCCTATTTATTTTCAAGTGTGTAGACTTTGCAATCAAGCTAATCAAAAGCAGCAGTTAATTAAGCAGGCAGTTGGAAAATTTAGAGGAAAAGAGAGAGTTTCACCATTCCTGCATCAATCTAAGTCAAGATGGTAATTGAGAAAATGGAAAGTTTTTGGCAGTGAGTTAGTATCTCCACTTACCAGGTCTTTGATGTGCATCACCATGACAAATAGAGTGCTATTTCTATAGGATATGGATAGCTTCACTTCTCCTCCCACTTTGCCTGAGGTAGGGCTTGATGGACTTGTATCTGAAACAACAATTATTTCTTCTGTGATACTGGTACATTTTCATCACTACTACACTGACTTATCACATATGGGAAAACATACAAGCCTTGGACCAAGTTCAGTTCCTGATTTTATTTCTAGCTCTCTAACATGGGAAAGGCTATAGGCTTTAAAGGTTTTGCATTCTCTTGCAAGAACCAGCTTGGAAGTTTGGAGTGAAAAACTGAATAATTCAGTCAAGCCATAAACAAGCCCAAGTGATCACACACATTATTGCAATTTTTGGTATATATGTCCTTGAAACTGTATGTAGGCACACTTGGAAAGACAGTGATGCAGTTTTCAATGAGAGAAAACTCCATTTAAGTAAAAAACATTTCAACGATTCACACTGTAAATATGTGAATTTATAAACATCCCTTACCTGCAGGTCTGGCTATTCCATCTATTCCTTCCACTTTGTCATCACGAAGTAATGGATGGAAAAAAGTATAAACAAGATCACACTAAATTTGGAAGAAATGTTACATGTTAGTTAAAAAGCACCAAAACTTGAACACTTGCATTTGATTTAAATTATGTGTACTCACTTCCGCCACCTCTGGAGAACTGTTCATCAGGCTCTGTATGTAGCTGTTGAGCTCCACTTTCCTTTTGGCTGCTACATCTTTGATATGTGTTCTTCCCAGGACCATCTTATTAGGAAAGCTACATGTGAAGAGCAATACAGTTTTCAGTTAATTTATCAGAAGTACGTACAGTAAGATTCCATTGTCATTTCCATCCTGAAGTGCTGACATCTGGGGGTTTTTTTTGCCAATCCAGAGTGGAAACACAGCATGCCAATAGGTTATGACACTCCAGAAAGGCAAGGAAATATTTATAGGTAATTACTATATGTGATATGACACACAGACCACAACACTGAGATGGCTCCTCTGGATCTCCTCCTTAAAACTGAGAGACAACTGCTGTCTCCCTTAATTGCCAACTTTGAGGTCTAGTTTGCCCCTCAGCAGTTTTGTCTCCATTTCAAGCTATTTCTTCCTCCACCCAGTTGGGAGCAGTTTTGTTGCTTTGGCAATAGTGATGAGTGAGTTAGGAACATACCCTGGTAACTTCCAAAGAGGAAAGAGAATGCCAAGTTTGTTGTGGAGCTCCTGGAACTCATCAAATGTTCGGAAGACAAATGTTGGCTCAACTTGCCCTTCTCTCAAAACTCTCACTACATAGATCTGCTCAAAACACAAAAATAAAAGTAGTTGATATAAAAACATTATAATAATGACTTAACAATATAATTTTCTTCACAGTCAACTCTTTCTCCCGTAGTAATCCTTCTCCTGAATTCATATCCCATTACTATATCCCTTATTCCAACACTGGCATTTCATAGTAGAGTTAGAATTATAAGTAGCCCTTAATGCAAAGTAACATCACATGGTCTTCCCATAAGGCAGATTAGATGAAGGATGATGATGAAGGTAGGTAAGGCTGAGCTGTGCACACTCTCCCTTTAAAGCCTCACTGGAAGTCCATACCAGGTACACAAAATGTTAACACTGGCGCAGGATTACACTGAGACATGTATCTGTGGCCAGAACTACACAGAACCTTTCAGGTGTATTTTTTTCAATTTAATTCCCTCCTGATTCTAAAGTATTCCACTCTTAAAGTGATAATTTGGTGCACTGCATTACACAAAAATAATTTTTCAAAGTGCTGTGAGTACAGTCACAGGATACATTCACATTATTCAAAGGAAATGACATTAGAGAGCTGCACAGAAAATTCAGTTCAGTGTCCTCATTTTATGGGTAGAGGAGTTAAACTTTTAATATATAATTTAACTTTAAAAATCTAGAGAGAATCTAGACCATCCTAACAGTTTCCTGGAAGAGGCGAGGCTGTTTTGGCTTAGACCAGGATACTCAAACACATTTATTATACAGTGATTCAGTACAAAGCTCTTCACTTCCAGCATTAGTCAGATTTATTCTACCTTCCCTTGCTGGTGTCTTACCAGTTTAAAACATTTGCAGCAAACACATCTTGGAAAGAGATGTACATTTTCATCTTCCAATATAGCTCATGTTATAAAAAAGTTCAGGACAATGTAACTTGAGCTGATTACTCCAGCCCAGCAAAGAGCAGTAGAGAAATAAAACAACTACAAAAATTTGAAGAAGGTTGCACATCTGCATAGGAATACAAACATTAAGTCTCAAAGTGTAACCCAGGTCTGTTAAAATCCTGAGGGCAAACTGCATTGGTTGGTATATCTAGTAAGACTAAGAGTGTAAGTGCATGAATACAGGAAACAATGCTTTTACCTAGGAGAAACAAATCAAACTTTAATGGAAGGTCAGACTAAAACTGGAGTGTCTGATTTTACAACTTCTACTCAGGAAGGAGCCATTTTACAGAAGGCAGCTAAATAAAAGCCCATCAACATGACTCAAATTTCTGTATATTTAAAATAATCTCCAACACTACTTCTGCCCTTTCCACTTCCTTCTAGATGCTTTTCAAGAGGTGTTTTCATGTTGAAGGATATTATGGGAGGCTAGAAATGCCAGTCTGTACTCCAGCAGTGCTGTTGCTGGTTTACCCTGGCCGGCAGCTCAGCACCCACACAGCTGCTTGCTCACTCCCACCCCCTCACCAGTGGGACAGCAGGGAGAGCAAGAGTGAGAAGATCCGTGGGCTGAGATGAAGACACTTCTGGGGAGGGAAGGTGATGCAAGACAATCGCCACAGCCCACAGGCAGATCCATGCTCAGCCAGTTCCCAAACAGCCACCTTGGAAGACAACCCTCTCCCCATCTCCTGCTTTATTCCTCTACAGCCACCTTTTATTGCTGACATTATACACTGTGGAATATCCCTCTGGCCAGTTTTGGTCAGCTGTCCCTGTCCCTTCCCTGTGTCTTGTTGGAAGGAAATACACCATCATCCTCCCTGAGTGGAAACAGCTCCCATGTACTTACATAGTGTTTATCTGGGTTGTATCTCTTCTGATACGTGAACACGGACACCTGCTTGATTCGGCCGTCTTGTTTGAGAGAATAGGTTTTAGCAGAAAATGACAGGATGGGCTCATCATTAGAAGGCAGACCTGAGAAACGTAGCTGGGCCAAGTTGTGAATGAAGAAATTGAACTTTGTGGCAACACTTCCCAGACTGGATTCGATCAGCCTAGAAAAAGAAAACGTCAAAACACACAAAAGTGGTTCTGTCAATGCACCAGACTCAAGCTGAAGAAAAATAAACCCTATTTCTTACTGACAAAAAAAAGGTTTGTAAGAGTGATCACTGGGCTATATAAATAGTATCATACCAACATTTAGCAGAAGACTTAGTATCCAAATTTGGAATAGGTTTTTAGTAAAGACGTGAAGGCTTTCCAGACATGCATCCAACTCTGGAGCCCTGGCAAGACATGGACCTGCTGGAGCAGGTCCAGAGGAGGGCCACAGAAATTATCAGCAGGATGAACACCTCTCCTGTGAGAAAAGCCTGAGAGAATGGGGATTGCTCAGACTGGAGAAAGCTCTGGGTAGATTTTATTGTGGCCTTTCATGGGTAGGCCATTCCTACTTAAAGGGAACTTATACAAAAGATGGGGACAAACTTGTTAGCAGCACCTGCTGAGAGAGGACAAGGGATAAAGTGTATGAGGACAGATTCAGATTAGATATAAGAAAGCAAATTTTTTTACAGTAAGAGTGGTGGAACACCAGAACAGGTTGCCCAGAGAGGTTGTAGATGTCAGGAAACATCTCTGAGGAAGCTCACCTAGCTGTGAATGCCCCTGCTCATGGCAGGGGGATTGGTCTTAGATGGCCTTTAAAGATCCCTTCCTACCTAAACTTTTCTACGATTCTAAGTTGCATGCACACCACTGCAGTTTCCCCTGTGTACCTGAAGTGAAGGACAGTAACATTTTTCCAACACATATCAACATCTCAGTTACACTGTATGCACTCCTCCCCTTAGTCTGGGGCATCATCCCTCCCTCTGCAGCATGCAGAAGCTCTTCTCCAAGAGAGAACTTCTTTACCATGCTTTCCATCATATACTCTGCTATTAAATAATTTAGGATGTATTCAAAATGTAAGTGTTAAACAGCCAGACAGAATTATTTACTCTCAGCACTTTAAACCAACATTCCACACCAGGTCACCCCTAAAATCTGCAAGGTACTTCAGCACAAGCATTACTCTTGCACAGAATTCATCTTACTTATGTAGTTAACTGATCTTTTATGACTGTACAGTGTAACTGTTCAACTTGTACAGACACGTTTGTCACCATCCCCAGTAGATTTTTTTTTTTCCTATCAGAAATCTCCCATTAAGAGGATGATACTGGGAGATACTTTAATTTTTCCTTAGCCAGTACCTTGTAAAGAAAATGGTGGCTTCTGCATCTGTTGTTTGGGGCTGGAGAGCATCCTGGACATACTTCAAGTCCTGAACCCCACTTAGTTCTGGTAACCCAGAAGAAAGCATCTACAAGAAAATGAAATTTATTTTTAATGCAATAAACCCAATACGATTTTATACTGAAAGATTAAGACTTAAACCCACAAATTCATTTGTAGCTGCACTAAATTGCTAAATACTAACAGCAATAGACAAAAATTACTTATAATCAGCAGTTATTCACTATTTCTGCTGAACTAAAAGCAGTTAAAAACTCTTAGCAGTGCGATTTGCGGTAGTATATTAGTTTTGAATTTTCAAGAAAGAGGTAGGCAGTAAAAAAGCTTAAAAGGTTTCAAATGAAGCTTTCCCAAAAAGTAGATGAGATGTTTTTGGTTTTAAAAAAACCCGCATTATACATTTCTGCAGCATAAAAAGTGTAGTTTCTTAATACAACCCAGCATGAGAGATCTATCAAGTCTCAACTGAAGGTGCAAAATTATTACCAATGAAAGCAGGTTAAGGAAGAGGCTGGCATGTTTCCTTATCAAGTTGTAAGCTTGGCAACAGAGATCCACGAACAGCTGAAAGCGAATTGTGGGTTTTTCCCCACCATTAATGACATAAGCCATATCTGATGTCAGCACAAAAGGAGCTCGATCCCTGTTCAAAAAGCACAGAATTCATGAGTTCACCATAAGGTCTCTTCATTGTCATGTGCTTGCTGCTGCCCTCCATCCCCACCCTGAGGTCATGCTATTAAATATTCCATTCATGCCGTTTCACGGGTTTGGGTTGGGTTCCTCTCCCACGTGCTGCCTCAGGTTACGCAGCACATCCACACGGTACTGGACCTACAGCAGATCTCCCAGAGAACACTTGGAAAGAAAACCATTCTCCACATTGCTTAGGTACAGAAAATACCTTTTAAAGCTACCAAACATTTGCGCATGTCCCAAAAACTTCCCAAAGTCGATGTGGAACATATGCCCGGTGTTCCGGAGCATTATGTTGTCATTGTGGCGGTCACAGATTCCCAGGACATATGTGGCCACACAGCATCCTGCACAAGAGTAGATGAAGTTCTCTGAAGCCTGGGAGGGAGAGAAAAGAAGTGAATTGAGATCAAATATCAGTGGAAAAACGTAATTCATGTATTCAACAGTCAACCTCGATGAGTGCAAAATCCAACCCAGGCAAAAATCCAGACCCTAAATTTGCTTTTTGCCCCCCAGAGTGTTCTTCATAGAGTTAGCTTTGCCAAAATCTCGACATCCCACTTTCCAGCAAAAATGGTTATTTTGTTTTTTACATAAATCAAAGAGAAAAGAGGAGTTGAAGACAAATCACAAAACAATGTTAGCAAAGAAAAAGGTACAACACTTGTATTTCCAATGTATTGCAATGGCACTATAGCCCAAAGAAACATTTTAAATTTTGAATCTCATGTGTACAAGAGGCCACTGCTCCTAAACTACAATTAACAGCAGCCACTATTCCCCTGTCCTAAATTTAAAGTACATTTTTTCTATATTATCCAATAAAAACTCTTGATGAGAATCCTGAGAATCCATCTGGCTCCTTTTTATAGGGGGAGATTTTAATTTGCTCTTTTTCAAGTATAGGAAAAAAAATAAGTTTCTTAAATACACAAACCAAAAATTTCAGTGGAAGACCTGGAATACGAATTTCATTCTTTCATGAGATTGTACTTAGCCCTTTTAGAAGATCTTCACAAAACAAAACCAGTGCTGAAAAGTTACCTTTTCATACTCCTCCTCTGTAGGATTATATTTCCGCAACCACTCAGCCAGAGGCTTGTCCTTAAAAGAACCTGTCACTCCATATTCCACTTGAATTTTCCTCAGTGTATCTGAAGCAGGAACAAGCTCTACCATGCCTTGATACAGAATAAAATAAAGTGTATTTAGCCATCTCCTTAAGTGATGCTGCACTTTTAATATTTGGTATAAACCTTCCTAACAATGATCAACCTTACAGTCTTAGACAACCTCCTTGAAAATCTGGTCATGTGTAAAAAATTCTATTAGTCCCCCAAGCATTTCCACGTGTTACAAAGTAAACCATGAAACATGTAGAAATCCAACTTAGCTTACTTTACTACAACTAGTTACAGTTGCTAGAATGCACACTTAAGTTATACTTTTAATCATTAGCTTCTACCACAAACTTCTACTCTAAATTGGGCAAAATACTGTGATGCTGGCAATTCCCACACACTGACAGTGAATTAATCTAGTAACTTTATCTGCTGTCAAGTGTTGAAACAGACCAGACAGTGGGCTTCATATGTGGCCTTACTTTGGAGAAATAATTTACTAAAAATATTTGTACAGCTAAATCATAAAAGGAAAACATTTAGTTGATTAACAGAATTTTACTTCTATTTCGGCAAGAGCTACTAAAGGTACATCTGTAATTTACATCCATTTGACTTTTCCTCTTCAATCTTTTGCATACTTTAAGGACACTAATATTAGCAGCAAGAAAAAAAAAAAAAGCACATAAATCAAGTCATCATTCAGAGTAGGAGGAAAAGCCATCTGTTTCTCTAAAAAGCCAGTCTTATATAAATAGAAGCTTTTTGCTTAGTTTTGCCAAGCTAAATTTCCATCTTTTCCATGTATTAAGGAGTTTTGGTCATGCTGTTCATCCAACTAAAGAAATATTTAAGTTATTGTTTATCCTCTTAAACATCTTTGGTTTCTATTGGCTAGCTGTAGAGAATTAGCTAAAACTAGCAAAAAGCATGTTCAAGGTGCAGGGCACAGTATTTGCACTCAGAGTTCTGTGACCTACTTTCAAATCCCAGAGACAGCCTCATATTGCCAAGGAACTTTCACCAGAATATGACACAAATGCTGGGGAACAGTGTGTGTGCATGGCATGGGCTGATTCAAATTTTTCTTCTTTTTGCATGTTTCAGTACCAGAATGATACTCCCTGACTCAACTGAAGCAGATTCCAAATACTTTAGCATTTTGGTTTGCATTGGAATGCTTTCACCATAATCAAACTTTCAGAATAAGGATTGCTGTAGCAACATTATTTTCTTGTGTTGCAGTAAGAGCATGAAGAGCAACCTTGATTTTTTATCACTGCATTTGTTTGTCCCATGGTTCATTGACAACAGAACACTCAAGAGAAGAAACACATCTGGATGCCACTCAGCCATCAGGAAATTCAGAACAATCTAACTTATTATACTCTTGAGTACTGAAGTTCATTGCAGTGGAATAGTTCCTTGGCACCTTCTACCCAGAGGCTTTTCACTACCAGTGTGACAAGAAATTGAAGGATGGGAGCAAAGATTAAAGGCAGCATCTGGTTTAGCACCTCGGTCTTTTCCAGTTGAGAGACACTTGAAGATAACCATCCTTAGATCCAGTCCCTCTTGCAGCCAGATCTTATCCATGATCTTAATCATCTGTAAAGCCAACATATCTTGTCTCAGATCTTCTCCAACCTTAAATGGAAAATAAAAGTTCACCAGTGACACAGAAAACTTTAATGAGGAACAGACTAAAATTAAACTTTCACGTGTGGTAAATTTTTATGTTTTATGGACTGTTCACTTGTTGCTTCTAGATACACAGGAACAAACTCATGGAATAACTAAGCTTATTGGTCTATGCTAAAATTAATTGATACCAATGAAATAGTGATTATCATTCAACATCTTTTTTCCAACACACATGTAAGGCCTACCTTAAACATCACATTAATTTCTTCTCCCAGCGGGTCTGCATTTATCAGTGCAACTTTCAGTGGTACTGCATTGGAGCTGAAGAAAGAACAGGCCTGCAAGCAGATTTAATGTCAACGGTCAGAAAGGACTATTCCTGCTAGCCCAGAAAACAAGACACTCTGACAACAAGCAGGTTTGACACACAATGTGTCTATTCAGACTTCTAACATTTCAATTGTGGTGAGTACGTGCTTCCTTTGAATAACGAGCCCTTTGGCTGTTATTTATTGAATTCTTGTACAAATGCCAACAGTGCTGCACAGTGATGTTTCAAACACTCTGAAAGGAAGAGTGAATAAAACATGAATAAATATTTTATGAGCAACTTTTTTTTGAAATCTAGAAGATGTATTAAAAATGTGTATTTGTGTGTTTCACAATATCTTCTCATTTATCTGCCTTCAAGTCCCTGCTCATGATTTAATAGTTACAGTAGAGAAGGACAGTGAGATGAGCTGTCTCTCAAACACAGGGTTAGTTCAAGCGTTAACAAACCTTTAGGTTTTCAGTCATGCATGATGATATAATCAAGACTGTGGTTGAGCAGATATTGTCAAACCTTGCAGTGTTCTGGAAAAATAACTTACCTGCTTCTCCTACATTATTACCTGCTGGATCTTCACAATAAAGCTGCTACTTTAAAAAAATAATAAAGCTACTGCCTCCCTCCCCAGCATATCTGGACACAATCAGTATCAGGTAGTTTCATGTGTTCCACAGTATTTAATCACTGCTTGAACTTTATATTCTTGGTCAATCTCCTCTTTTGATTGCTAATGCACACTGGACATTTTCATGCACTCTCAGGATTGCTGGTCTCATGAGACTGGGTCTGAAGATGTAGTAAGTTACTACAGATATATGTCTATATTTTTTAACACAAGTGCCCTTGTTGGTTTTACACTGTATTTGTACACTTTTTTTTTTTTTTTTTTTCTCACTGAATTTTGCTGCCCTATTCAATCAGCATTTTTGATCGAACCCCATCTCCACAGCATAAAGAGCTTTCAAGCACTTGAAGTGTTTGGTTTTTTTTTTCATTTGTAAAAGCTTTACCTAGATGTAATTTTCACAAAAGGGTTTTGAAACCCTGAATATGTAGTACCTTAATATTTAACTCTTTTGCCACAAGACTGGGGTTGAGAGGCAAACGGCATTTGTTCTTCAAGAAAAATAACTGCACACGCTCCATGCCATTTTGCAAGGCAACCTGCAGACAAAAAGAAAATTCAGCTGACATTTTCCTCACTGAATCATCTACAGAAAACTTCTGGACAAAGTTACCCTGAAGGCACCATTTGAACTCCTCAATGTCAGAGGAATGCTAGAAACTACAGCTCCTGGTTTAGCTATGACAAATACCTCATCCTGGCAATGTAACACTCATCATACATGTTTGTGGGGGTTTTTTTGACTGACTCAGATGACAGCACCCCACTCCATCAAACTCTAAGTTCTATTATCAGCACAAAAACAGATATCCCATTCTTTTGCATGATGAGATCATTCTTCAGCAGTAATAAGTTTAAATTCATTTCCAGTTGATCATACACAGAAACCATCCTATATTTTCTTGCCCTATCACCTCACCACTATATTTTGGAGGTGACAAACTTGAGAAAAGCATCAACTTCATTAAACTTTGCAGAGCAACAGGTTCATAAAACTCCCTATACATTTACATAAAATTTTGAATTTAGACTAAAAAGACAATTAAGTGGATTAGTTTTGAATTAAAGACATATACACACCTGCCGAGCAGATCCACTCGTCTGCTTTACTCTTTCTGCTACCATTCCAAAGAGCTGCACTAGTCTGGTCTGCTTCTCCAGCTCTTCCCTCAGCCTTTTTCCACAGATTGAAAGAAAAGCTCCAAGAATTTGCTCATATCTTACACCAAACTTTGTATCATACAGTGTATCCTTAAGAAGCCTGAAATAAAGGATATAAGTTAAATTTTCCTATGGAAAATACAGCAAACAATGCAATATTAAGACATTAAAATAGTTTAGTGAATCAGTGCTATGTATGTCTGAAGTTACTGATATACAGGATAGAAAAGACAAGAAGTTTGTGCTTTGTAGAGGCACTATCTTTCATTAAAAACAACAAACCAACAACCAGGATCTACACTCTGTATAATCACCATTCCTAACAGTCATTGTTATGTTATTGAATGATGATGTTAAGAAGGATTTTCTATCTGGAAATATTAATCTTGTGGCACACACGTTACATGAGCAATGAACAAAGGCCCCTTACCAGTACAGGTAGTGCGCAACCCGAATGCTTCCCAGTGCCCGAGCCAAAAGAAATTTCACAAGAGCACTGTCAAGGTAGGTTTCATACTTCAATGCCTAAATACAATGGAAATTACATAAATCAGGTCTGCATTTAATTCTTGATGAAGACATATTTTGTGACTAATGCACACACAGTTACCATAAATACTTTGGACAGTCACAAAGAGATTATTTATTCAAATTGTTTCCCCTACTGTGCATTACAGTTAGAGGCACACAACTGCATTTCTGCTACTGGTCAGAAGCAATTCCTTTGGGTTTTCAAGAGCCAAAATAAATTTAAACTTCTGTGTAGGCAGAAAGTCTTACCTGCACAAACTGAGGGAGGAAATCTGTTAACTCATCATCACTCAATGTCTCTATCCAGTTCACAGCTGTATTTCGTACTTCCTGATCAGCAAACCTAGAAAGTCACCACAAATCCACATCAAGTTTTCTCTGTTTATGTAGGACTTTTTTTCTTATTCTTTTTTTGAGATCAGCTAGATAGAAAAGCAATCCTATAAAGTCTTTAAAAGCTAATAAGGGACCTACAAGGCCCTTCATCACATAAGATGCAACTGCACATGCATGTTTAGGACAAGCACACTCAAAACCTCTGAAAACTCTGGCTGTATAAACTCCTGTCTCGTTGCATGTTAAACTTCAGAACCTTCACCACAGCTGCTGTGCTTTCACTACATGACTTGGTTAAGACTGCATCAATAAAGTAAGTATGGGGTTCTTTAAAATTTTAAAAACATTTAACTTTTTCTGCAAGAAATTCAGCAGTATTTTCCTACAGAATACCATTCCAGGATCTTCTACCAAAGAAGAGTCATTTAATGCTGAATGAAACACAAGAGAGTTTATTTACAGTTTTCTTACTTTGAATCCAGCAGTTCCAGTGCAGCTAAGGGTGATAAAGGAGGCCACCTCTGAAGTAAAGAATATATTTCTGGAAGACTTGCCCAGTCCCAGTGAGGGGCACTAACCAGTATTTTTGGTAGGCTATTAGGATGGCTATGACAATAATGTCTCTTCTCCCACAAAAATTCTTTATCTTCTTTTGACAGCCTGCAGACAAGAGCATTTCAGTTTATAATGCACATGACAAACCATCACCTGAATAACCCCAACGCCACTGACTGTTGTATTCAGACAGATAATTTAACATACAGAATGGAATGACACTGAAAGGACTCTTTCCTCCACAAAAGTCAAAACAAAAAGCCAAATAAAGCCTCAAACATTAAGGAAACATTTATAATTTGGGCAGGACAAAATTAGGTTTTAGTATAATCTGAAATAAACCAAAAACATTAATGTTTGTTTGGTGCAGATGAGTAGGAAAGGCTGCCAGAAAAGCTCCCATGGCACATGAACAGCCACTGCTGGAACTCCCTGGAACTGAGAAACTGCCAAGCAGGAACAGGTGACTATAACAGGCAGGCAAAGGGGCAGCAGTCTTGTAGCAAAAACTAATAGCACCAGCCAAGCAAAACAGAAGGAAATTCATTAAGTCAGTACCGTGATTTCACATATTAATTCAATGTCTTGTTTAAGTCTCTACAGGTCTTCAAAATATATTAAAAAAAATTACAGAAACTTAAGAATATATAAGCATTCCATATCCTAGCTACAAATTGTCATGTGCAAAAAGAGCCCAGCTGGAAGAGATGGACGTACCCAATGGTGCTGTCCTTGGAGAGAATGGCAAGGAGACGTTCTCTCAAGGGTTTTTCTAATGTTTCTACAGAATGATGCACAGTGGTCTTTGCAGCTTGAGGAATTTTATACTCAATATCAAAAGCGTGGAATGGGAAGTCAATCTGAAAAAAAAAGAAAAAAGAAAAAAAGATTATGCAAGTCCTTAAGTAAAGAAAGCTCACCCTTCCAACAGTCTCAGATGTTTGGGTATCTGAACTCTTTAGTTCTACAAGTTATACAGCCCCCAGATACTCTTTGCTGAGTATTTTTTTCCATTTCAATTCTTCTACATGACTACAGCTCCTAAATGTACAGCTGTGTTATTGCACAATGCAGTGGCTGGAGATCTCCTCAGAAGAGAAGTGAGAATTCTTAGAGCAGAGATAATCACAGAGCTGTTCAAACCCACACCAGTGGTTTCCACCCAGCCACCCACTCAGGCCATGTTTTGGGACTGCTGAGCCATGCCTAGTAAGGCACCTTCTCTTTGGATGGAAAATTGAGCTCTGAATTGAGAAAGAGAGGTGCTTATGTTCTGTAAAGGAGCTGGAATTGCTACTGCTGGTGTCCAGACCACTCCCATCTCAGCACACATTTCTATGAATTGCTTTCAAAAACATTCTCTCCCAGTACCAACAGCATGTCATGCCAAAGCACTTCTGATTTCTCTTACTTCCAGACAGTTTATTGAATAACAGATTTCTAGAGACTTCCAGGAGCTTCCCATTCTTTGCCCTTACAGTTTAGTAATCACTATTCTATACCGACTTTCAAGTATTACTGAGCAGAACTTTCCCTCTCCCCAAAACATTCATCTAATAAGACTTACAAATTACAATATTCAAACAAAGCATAGAGTAAAACAGAATTATGTATAACCTGCAATACTATTCTTTCCATATTTCCTTTCTTAGAGGTCATCCCTGACACATGATGTGGATGTGATGAGGTCCACAGCTGCAACAGCTTTGTCCCACTAGTTAACAATCTGAGAAAAGAACATGTACAGGTTATTCACAGTCTGTTTACTTCACCAAAATATTAGTTAATTTTTTTTAAATTTACTGATTTTCACTGGCTGTCATCTGTACTTTAAGTGCTTTAAAGGGATGCTTACAACTTTTATGTGAAAAAGGCAAAGGAAAAAGTCCAGTGTAGATTTAGTTCACACAGATAAATTAAGTGTTCCCTGTTCTTTAAAGCCAGAAAAGGAATACTTTTGCCTCTGAGAAAAAACCGAACACACACAAACTCTTCTTAGCTTCTAGAAAAAAGGCCCAGGCATATGAATCTTACAGGCTTCACCATTTGCTTGGACTTCTCACATTACCAGATTCTGCAAGGGCATATCAAATGACGTTTGCATTTGCCAGGGTATTCTCAACATTAATACCATTTCCAGGTCTAGTAGGGCACAAATGAAGAGACTTCATAAATCAAATAAGTGTTGAATAATAGGTACAGAAAACTTCTATCAGTCTTTTAAAATCAAAAAGTTGCCCAAAAGACTGCTTGAAGGCCAAGCCTTAAGTACATTTTGCAAGACATTTTAGGGTTTATAAGTATTTCAAATAAAGAACAGGTTGTTATACGTAAATATAAATAGGAGCTTGTCATGCCAATAAAGATTACCAAATTGTGCCACTAAAGCACAACTGAACAGCTTATTCATTTTAATAATTCTTCAATTTAATACAGCCTTCTGTCTCATCCACAAGTCATGATGACTTAAGCCACTCCACATGCACTTCAGCAGAAGGAATTTTAACTTGGCCATGGATTCAAAACACATACATGACCAGTTTTGTATTCCCCATATTTCAGTTAGTTTCAAGCTGTAGATCCTGCCTGCCATTGATGCTATTTTCAACTGTAACTGGAGTATTTGGCTATCAGTTTTAATTACCCAGGTCTGGATTTAATTTGTGTGGACTGCAAGTACCCACTAAGCATCTCTACAGCTCTTACATACAGACCACTCAGCAAGCTCTGGCACAACACACACCATTGTAGTGCTCTGCATAAACAGAAAATACAGTTTTCTCCCCAAACTAACTCCTGTGAGAACACCATGAAGACAAGATAAATTTGCAATTCAAATAAAAAGCTGCGTTTTCAAATACTGTGAAGTGAAATGTGGTATTTAGATAGGAGACTGAAATGCAGCATTTGAACAGAAGGTTGAAATAAGCATCGTTTATGAAAAGAAATCCAAGCTTTGGTGGAGATTGAAAGCAGCTGCAGGCCATCTTTGCAATGCAGGAAATCCTAAACTCTGTGACACTCTCAAGCTGTTGGAACCATCACCAGACAGAAGAGAAAGCAGAGCAAGTGAAGTCAAACCCAGAACCAGAGGATGCAAAGCACACGAAACAGACACAAGCAACACACAGCAGTAACTGTCCAGGAAAGATCTGGCTGCCTTTCTGCAGCCTTGCTTGACAACTTAAACTCCCAGGAAGACCTAGAAGTCAGCAGCACACGTAAATAGGAAACCTTAAGCATAAATGCCGATCACTTCTGCACCATGAGGTCTAATTTGGGCACCAGAGGTTCCAGCCTACTGGTTCATGTCTCACTGAGTAGCTGCCCCAGTGATAAGTGTTTTGGAATGAGCTTTGTAGTCAAACTTGGAATAACAAAGCAACTTGAACCACTCCAGAAACATTCAGCTTAGGAAAGTTACAGCAGGCTTTTCATTCTTAGTGAAAAACATGTAACAGCATCCAGCAGTTGTATTTGAAGGAAAGCCAGTTGAAACCAGAAATATGCCACAAGTTTAACACACTGGCTAATTATCCCTTTATTTTAATTGTTTAAAATAAATCCAGCTCTAAATCAAAAGGAATTATTTTAGAATATTCTGGGGTATAATCATTCAAACAATATCCAACTTCCTCCAGCAGCGAAGTTTTTTCAGCCAGTTAGATGGAAATCCTACAACACAAGACCATGTTTTGTCCTCTATTTAATGCAATGTATTTTTTCTGTATCAGTATAGTTTACAATTCTTATCTTTATCATGGCCTACTATATTCAATATCAGAGAGGCAATTTCTATAGTTATGGGTGTGGAGGAAGCTCTACACAGAGCAAATCCTATGGATAATCTTACCCATGTTTTGGATACTTACCGCCTAAAATCAAATAGAGGTAGAGAAACCTGACCCAAATTTTCTGGGCCCTTTCTCTGCTTATTTGAGTCAGGGGAACTCCCACTACTTTGATTTAGGATTCCAAATAAAGTCAGACGTAAGACTGATTCCAAAGGCAACTGTGAAATCTGGATGGGGAAAATTATTCTATAAAATAGAAGTATTAAAAATAAGTCAATTAGAAAAAAGGCAGCAGTTAGTAAGTTACAGGTTTATCCATATAATCCATTTATGCTTCTTGCTTTCAAAAAGTCAATTAACATTGAAGAACAAGTGTTAAAAATCCATACAATCATATTTCACTCCACTTCATCTCCCACACCAATGGTTTGTAAAACCTGCTAAATTACACTTCTGCACTACAGTCAGATTGGAACAACCCTTTTAATCTCTGTCTATTAAATTACATTCCTTGCACAGAACTGACTGTCCAGCATAACCAGTTTTCCCACTCCACTCACTAGGAAGGGCCCACAGAATTCCATGTTAGCCACCTCCTAATTTTTCAGATTGAAAGGGTCAGCTGACAATAGTTTCCTATCCAAATGAAAGAATCTCCTAAGAATATCAGAAGTTAAATTCTACATGGTACAAAACCTATAAAGCAAGCAGCTGAGGAGTATACACATCTCACTGAGCTATTCAAGCTTCCACTTTTGTTTACACAGTTTTTACTGCCTAAAAATGTTCTTTTAGTTTGATTTCTCTGTAAAACCTGACAATTGCACTATAAAGCACTACACTGTTGTCAGCAGCTTTTAAGCAATCTAGCAGACCTTTCACTGTAACACACCAGTGCTTGCCAGCAAAAGATCTGACAATTAACCCCATGTATCACCAGAAAAAAAGGTAGTTGGAGTACTCTCTGAAGACAGGTGTTCTAAAAACTCTCATTGCTGGTCTGAAATAATTTGCTCACCACAAACTTTCAGGGTATTCCTTAGGGTTTATCTCTGACCTTTAAAAACAGTCAGGAGAATAGATATGGGGCACCATGGAGTCACATGATGCCTCAGCTAAGACAGGCTGCCTGACAACTCAAGTGGCAGAGATTAAGCTGTGCACAGATAATGAAAAATGGCCCCCCTTCAGTCAGCAGATACCACCTGCCATTATGTCCCTATCTTTTCTCTGTATGCCCTCCCTTCTTCCTTTCTACCCTCTGTATTTAGAGTAAAAGCTGATTCACCATTCATGTTAGCAAAACTGAGACATTGCTTTTCCTCTCCATTTACATAAATTGAGCAGTACCTACAAGCAAGCTATATTCTTTAATCCTTCTTACAGCAGCACAAACCATTCCAATTGCAAGGAATGTCATGACCTTCCCAACTCCCTCTAACTGTATGCTACAAACACATTAGCACAGGGCACTTGTCCATTTCATTTCCATTTCCCCTTTAAAATGAGTACTTTGGAAAAGTATTTCTGATTTGATCAGAAATTGTTCTTTGGATGCTTGAAATGGAATTAGAACCAAGAGTTGAATGACAGCATTCAGTAGCTAGCTAAAACAAAACATTTTATCGAGTCTTAACAAACTGAAGTCACTTACAGTTCATCCCATTTAATCAAGTAGAAGAAGTTCTTGTATGTGCCAACCTTCTTGGACTGAACAGGTTTGAAGAGATCTTTTCCATTATGAGTCAGAGAACAAATCAAGTAGTATTTTTCATAGCTGGGTAAGGAAAAAAAGTTAAACATAAAAAACCCATAAAAGTATTTAAATATACATACATATATATATATATATATATATATATATATATATATGGAGGAATTTTACAATAAGTAAGTCACTTACTTTGACACCCAACCAGAAGAAATTCCATGAGCAGCAAATATTGTGAACTGGAGATGTTCTGTGGCAGTCCAAGCTTCCTTGGTACTCTTACTCTCTTCTGGAGAAATTGCTGCTGAACTGCTACAGGAATTTGTGTGGAGCTGCAGAAGGGCCTCAACTGCTCTTGTTAACTGGTCCATACTCACTTTCAGAGGGTGTTCAGGCTGCAGTGAACCTAAATGATAATTGATTTTGAATGCATTTCTTCCTAAATTAGCCACCTCAAAGCAGTTTTCAAACAAAAATTGAAGAACTTTACTCACCAGAGGGGCTCTTGCTATTGTCATCACCACATTTTAGGGATACCTACACAATAAAGTCAGAGGAAATTTCAATACTGAAAATCCATATTAGTTTTCCATGGCTATTAAGTATCATATACAGAAATGATGAACTATCTGAATTAGGCTCGTATTTAAGTTTATGTAACACATCTTTTCACACAACGTTCCTCAAGAGTTAACTAACAGCATCACAATTTCCGTATGATGCAGCAAATATTCACCAAGTTCAAAAGCTCATTTTTTGTTATGTCAACTGCTTTGACATTCCTTATATGAAGTCCAGAAAGACACAGTACATTGGAATATTGCCCAGGATAATCTAACTTCTCTAGGCAGAGATAAAACTTGCTCAGGGCTGTTATGGATGAAAGCAGAGGTCATTAGCTTATTGACCAGTAATTTAAATCTGAACAGCTTTAAACAGCTTTTTTTTGTTTTGTTTGTGGCATTTGGTAAGGTACCTTTTGCTGGCAGAGTTATAAATTTGCTGAATAAAAAAATATTAAACAACTGAGAAAATGAACAGTAAGGACTATTACTTTGTATTGTCTTTGCTTCTTGGTCTGCTAAAATGGAAGTCTCAACACAATGCGACATCACAACAATGTCTAGGCTCAACAAAGACACTGTTGAAACCAAGAGGCGACAAACAAATCATGGGAATTCACTCCCCTCTAATCAGGAAGGGTTTCATGCACAATTCAAGTCCTGATAAAAGAAAAATTTTTAATGAAAACTAAGCTTGTGCTTGAAAATCAAACCCCAGTGAATTCCTAACTTCTTACAAAGTTTGTCACAAGTGCTGCAGAAGATGAAAGTTCTCCTCACATTTCTAGTGTACTAATTGAGCATCTTCAACTTAAAGTCTGAATATCAAAAAATTTCACATTCTTACAAAAACACGGTTAAATTGTCCAACCACAAACAATTATTTTGAAAAAAAAATAAAACAATATCTTACAAAAGATTACAATTCAACAGTCCTCAATACTTATAGCATTTTTGTTTCTGAAAGCAGTCCTACATGTCTTCATACACCTTACTGTGTAAGCCACTGTTCACCATAAAATAATCACAGGGTTTTATTACCAAAATTCCACCTTTATCAAATTCTACTGGAGCAATGTTATTTTTGGGAGCTATTTATACACTGTAATCTAATTATTTCTACAGCTTTCTCATACCAAAAGCAAACATTGAAAAATATTTATATGCTGTATTTCACTATGTTGTCTTAATGTCTTCTGCACTCCCCTGTAAGAATTCCAGTTCTTGTGACAACTATATTTATCTGTCTTCTGCTCAGGATTACAAATACATCACTGAACTGATGAAGCCAAAAGCAAACAGAGCATCACGTGAGTTGCCACTTTGGTAAGGCAGCAGGACAACAGAAATAGCATTGTAAGATTATTTAGCTTTTTTATTTGCACACTTCTCCACTTAACGACTGTTTTTGCCAACATGACTTGAGACTGTCCTGCTCAACTAAACCATTCATTATAAGGCAGTTACACCATGAAATTCTGGGCTGTTTGAGAGATTCTGGGTTTGTCCTTATGCTCAGGAATGCCAGAGCATGAACAGTTAAGAGTTTTAAGATGCTATTTTTTAAGATGTCACAAACACTACTGGGAAAATACATGATGTCAATTCCTCCTTTAAAGCATAACTGCATTAATTTTAGACAGCATGAGCTCCTGTCAGTTTCCCTCAGTCAGATTTAGTGGCATCTGCTGTGACACAAGCTTCTAGTTGCACAACCAGAAAACAGTACTTTAAAATCAGTTTTTAAACAGTCATTATTTAGAAAAGGAAAATATTCCCAAAGCAAGCGATTAATGCATTAACAGCAGAGAGATGTCAAAACAAATTGAAGATGTCCAGTAAAATAAATAAACAAATAAAACCCAACAAAAAAATCCCAACAGAGCCCTGACAGAACTGTTGCTGGTATTTTCAGCTACTAAAAACTGTGAAATAAAATTTATCAGTTAAAAGATGCAATTTATAGAGTGAAAGTTTACCTCAGCATTTTTAATCCTTGGGAGATTAACAGCCCTCCTGAGCTTCTTCACTGATTCCGTTATTGCAGGAGTCTCTACACAATCCAATGTAGAACAGATTTTTCTGACAGTCTTAATTACATGATCTACTGCTTTATGCTGGTTCTAATAAGGAATGTATGAGAGAACACATTGATCTGATCACAATTGTGAAACCCAGTATTGCTTTAATGTTTTTTAATGAATTGCCAAGAAAACGTCACTATGAGATGCACATCTCCATTGCATTAAACTGTGGTGTAATGATTGGAATAAAGAAAAACCTCAATATTGAGAACTTCCTTATGAATGCCAAAAACACAGTAGTACAGATCCTAGAATGGAGTGCCAGGAAACATTAGGAGGCTCCCAACCATTTTTCTATTAAACTGTTGGCAAACAATTATTTTCTAATGAGATACTAAGCTCACTTTCCCTCATGGCCTAAAAAGAAAGTGCAGTTCAAAGAAGAATATTCAATTAGTGTGAGGAAGCAATGCTAAAGAAGCAGTATTCCAATTTCAGCCCACAGGTTTAAATTACACTGACACTTCTACTACTTATAATGCAGTACTGCTTCCATGATGGAACTAATATTTTTTACTTCCCTTTAATTTACTTTTGTAGGCTACTTAAGGCAAAGTTGAGCTGCTCCTAACATTCTCTTCCTTCTACTCTTCCAACAGAAGAAAAGCCACTCGAGTGAAATCTGAATTATCCTAGGTTTCCTGGGGTTTCTTTTTTAATGTAAGGAAAGTCTTCACCCAATTTTAAAGAACACATGTAGAAAATTAAAATATTTGCTTCAAAATAATAGTTTACTTTTTAAAGGTTTAATGTATAGGTCTCTTTCACAATAATTTCTGAGCACTTGCAACTAAATAAGAGGAATAATTATTGCAATATTCTCTCACTAAGATGTGAACTGATTCCCAGCCAGCACTCTTCCAGACATATACTTGTGGCCTTCCTACAAATGGGTAGCAAAGAAGCCATATGAATCAAAGTTTTTAAATTGAGAGTTACCTGGCAACAATTAACTATTTTGGTAAGAAAATAGCCACAGAAGTCAGAAGACACTGTAAATATTTAAGCCATTCTTCCAAAGCTAACAATTTGAAGGTAACAGCCTCTTTGTGACATGGAAAGAGAAATTTCTACTCCTATTTTCGTCACAGACTCTCAAATCTCAATAAAAAGACAATTGATAACTTTCAAAGTGTTCAACTATGTGAAATCAAAGCCCACGTAGAAATTATTTATTCTTCACTTGGATTAGCCATCTTCAGCTACTGAGTATGTAAAGGAGCTCACTTCATGAAGTAAAAAATTCACATGCAGAACTGCTGCTATTTGGACCTGATCATCATCACCTACAAACTACATCTCCCAGCCTAAAAAAGCTCAATTTCCTACAAGCTCAACAAAGGGTAGAACACAAATCTGAATTGAGATGTTTTGCATTCCTCATCTCAGCCTGTGAAATCACAGCTAAACAAAGAAGCTGAAGCAGCTGCAAGAGCAAAGCAACAAAAGTACCACCATGGTAGGGAGCAGTAACAGCTCACTCTTTTACAAAAAGGTTGTGTTCAAAACTACCCTTGAGAAGGTGGTGAATCACCAAGGGAATTAAATAATATTAAGGGAGTATGGAAATAGCAGACAGCAGCTCGTTCAGACCTGAATTCCTGGAGAGGCAAACAAATATAGTGGAAATGAAAAGTATTGCAATTAAGTAATTAATTTCAAGACTGGTTAAGAAACACAGTTATCTAATGTTTAAGCATTTAAGACTCTAAGTTACATTACTATCAGCAGTTAAAAGCAGCTTCTCCTTTGAGAAATGAGCAAAGCAGGTTATATCCATAAGCTTTTGCAGATGGGATATTACTCTAACCTATTCAACATCCAAGTCACTTTAAACTACCTGTCATACACTGAAACAGACATTTTTTTGACAGGGTACTTTAAATTCATTGAATAATGCAGAATAAGACATTATTATGATTTGTGTAAAACTTACATGTATGCTCCAAACATGCTTCAGTTCTAACTCCCATTGTACACAACTGTTCCTGCTCTCTATTATGCAGATTTTTATCTGTTAGTAAATACATCCTTCATGGCTGGCAACAACAGCCATAGTCAGAATTCAGATCTCTTCCCTATTCTCCTGAATGAGCCTCTTCCAGCATGTTTGGGGCAGAGGTTATTTTGCACCCCAGGACTTGGAAGATAGATTTCTACTTGTGATGATCACATAATAACTGAGGTTTGCAAGAAAAGTCAGGAAGAAAAGAAGAACAGAAATCTAAATACCCATTATTATAATTTCACATTTGAAAGCTAGCTCTGATTCTCAGTTTCCCCAAGAAAACCTGCAAGTCTTTTTGCCAGCTACCTTACCAGTGACTTTGGTCATGCTACTTTTGGTTCAGCAATAAACCTTACCTCATTCTTAAGGGCTATGTTAACTTGCTTGTGATACACCTCAAGAAGCTCTTCAATGGAAGACCTGCAAGAAATAAAAGCTCTTGAACACAAGTACAAGAACAGAACAGAACACCACCTTGGTCAGGAATTCAGCTGTGATCAGCACTTGATTAATAAAATAACCACAAAACATTACCTTATGATAGGTTCTCTAAAAGGCTTTTCTACTTTGCAGAGGTGTTTGGTTAGATGTACAGGTGTCTTGTCATCATCTTCCTGCAATAAAATATGAGGTACTAAGTCCAGTTCTCACCCTTCCATAAGGTTTTAGAAAATTAATTACTAACGCCTGGGGTGTTGAAGGGGAAACATGTAAGGTGATCTCTTCAAAGGGGAAAAGAAATAACTACTTAATAGCCTGTGAAATGTGTACACATGGGGACAGAGGGAAGAAACAGCCATCAAGTGGCCAACTATGCAGATACCAGACACTCCTTCCTTCCTCTTTGATGGTCTGATACATATTCAATTAAACTCTTCTCAAAAACTGTTCCCAACTTTTATTTAACTCTGAAATTTGTTCGTTCTTTTCCAAGGCTCAAGTTTAGTCCCACTGCTAGCATACCTTTTCCAGGTATAAAACACTTGGCTCTAGTAAGAGGCATTACCCATATTTATGTAATTTGCCTTGTGAAAATTCAGTGATGTACTGCACTTCCTGGCAGGATAAGAGGATAGCATTTCCCACAGCAGGCAGGCATGCTAATTTGCCAGTGACACAAGGAGGTCACAGCCAGCCCTCCCTGCAGACCAGGAGCACTCACTGTCCGTGCCAGGTCGCTGCACATCCCGCTGTGGGTCAGCAGCTGCAGGCTGATGTCCGTGTCCCACTTCCGGCAGCTCTGGATGTACTCGTGGCTTCCTATGCAGTGCTTGCTGAGAAACAAAAGCAAGCACAGTCACAACCAAAGCAGTGCTTGCCCAAAAATCACACCAAATACTCCAGGCAACCTGTTGCCATGAAGTAAGGAAATGGTGAATCAACCTCCACGCCATCCTTGGTCTGACGTTTACTTCTGCACAGGTTTTTATGCACTATTGCAGACACCTGGACTTGTGCTAAAGCTCTTAACCACAGTGGTTAACACTGAAACCAAATATTCCAACCCAGAATGGGACTTTGTAAACATTTGGTTTTGGAAAAAAAAATTCCAACAAAAAAACCAAACCAAAAATCAAACCAAGAAACAAACAAAACCCTGCAAACCACAACTCCACCAGTTTAGAGAACAGTTTATCTTTATTTTTTTTTCAGTTTCTGAGATTTGAAGAGTGTTCAAAAGAAATGCTCCAGAAACGTGCATCTGCATTAGAACAGAGTTGATTACAACTTACTTTGCTGTATCCCAGAACAACTCCAAAAACTTCTGATCTTTGTGCAAAGACTAACTCCCTTACATTTTTAAGGTTTCTTTCACACATTTAATCACTAGAGATACACTTTCCAGTAACTGTGTCACAAAAAAGCATGAAATTAAGAATTAATGAAAAAGAGTTTGCTTACTTCTGTAGAACTTCTTCTTGGCCACAGACCTTCAGGATATAGCTGCCAATGTCCACTTCATTCAAGTCATCATGCACCCAGCAAAGTGCCTGCATTATTATAAGCTCAACAGGGGAACTCACTGTTTAAAGAAATTATATCTAAAAGTTAAATACAAATCTATAGAAAGTGATATTAACTACTGTTCACTCACAAATTGTAGCTATTTAATGAAATTGATTTTTATACTTGTAGAGAAGACCTTTATGCTTCTATTATCACGTAAATTTCATCATTGGAGATCTTCACTTTTCTCTCACAAAGAAAGGTATTTCATGAAACCTGATTGCCATTATAAAAAGCCCAAAACAATCTTTAAAAATTAGGATACAGTCTAGTCACTTAACCAGAAGTACAAACACAGTCTGCAGGACTGAGCATAGACTTATTTTTTCTTCTTTTATTTTGTTATAAATTTGCCCTATTTAGCAAGGTCTTCAAATATGTAAGTGATCCCAGAGGCACTTTCAGTTTAAAAAACACTGTCTGAAGAGCTGGAGATTGAACTCCTCTATTTGTCTGGCTTTTGAGGAACTGAATATCAGCTGCAGCTGAGGCAAATCCTACTGGAAGTCCTTTCCCCTTTTTCCTTTGCACTTGTCCAGGGAAGTTTCTACTTAGTACAGATCTCAGTAAGCATCAGCAAGCCTTTGCAAAATGCAACTCTTAGCTACCAGTGCTTTTGCATCAGGCTCCAAATGCTTTTTGGAAAACAGTCTCTCTTCCATCCAGTAACTACAGAGCAAAAAAATAATCCCAGTCAAATAGAAAATCCATTCCCCCACAGCCACCAGCTGTCAACAACTAAAAATACAGAGAAGTCTGAATGAAACAAATGCTTAAATACAAAATGCCCCCTAGCCCTCCCTACCTAGTTTCTGATGATCTCCTTCAAATAATTTGCAAATAATATCAAAGTGCCTCAAAATTCTGTAAAAAACCTGTTGTATAAAAGCGATTTTATATTTTGTCAGTACCTTCAGAATGGGGGTTTTTTCCCACTCCAGGGACCTTCCCGATTTTTTCTTTTTTTTTTTTTTTTTAAAGAAAGAAATATTACTACTATGGTAGCTACACAGAGGTAATGCTACAATATTTTCCACAAGATAACACATATGCTTCACCTCATTAACAAATGATTAATTATTACAAGCACAGAAGTATACAAGCACATATAAAGAATTACTGTGTGAAATTCAAGAACAAGGAATGACTGGAAGTATGAATTCAGAACACTTTAAGTCAATAAGACTGTTTAACTCATTATTGGGTGACATGGCTGTACTGCCTTCAGCAGAGAATATATCTGGGAGTCGATAAAGCAAAAAGATGCAGTGATATTTCACGCAGGGATAGTTTCTGTGCTGTAGCCACAGGCTGCACTGCCAAAGCTCTGCCAGCTCTGTGAAAACTGCAAAGATGTTACCACCTTTTCCCTGGCCTACATCTTATTCAAAGACGTTAATTTCTCGCTGACACACAATGTTTGCTCAGACAGAGCAAACTTCCATGCAAAGTCTAATAAATGAATGCAAAATGAATCTAAATAAGCTCTAAAGTTCATCCATTTCCCTCCTGAGTCCTTTCTACAAACAGCTGTCAGAGCACTGAGAGGCTGCAGCTCCTTCTGAGCAAGACTGAAAGCCTTACACGGTATGTAACAATTTGACCAAGATGAGAAGGAATTGAAGGTAGAGATTAACTTTAAATACCCTCATTACTAGTCACATACTTGCCCTTCACCAGCTATGGAAGACAAGTAGTTTAACTGTGATTAGTTTCAGCAAAATGGGAATAGAAAGTGCAAAGAAGAAAGTATGTCAGGTTAGAACACAAAACACATTCCAAGCTAATCACAAAAAATACTAGAAATAAAGGGCTGGAGCCCTAACATTTTAGTTACCCTACCAAAGCCTTCTGTAGGAAAGGATTAAGCCTGTAATATTAGCAAAGTGTAGTCTTAAGGATTAAGTGCAGAAACCCTTCTAGGCTATATTTACAATCCAACTCATTTCTTAACAAAAGATTATTAAGTCACCACAGAATAAATTTACGGTCCAGCAAATTAATATAGAAAGAAAACCCCAATGCACCGAAAGCTTGTTTTTCCAACAGAGCAGCAAATTCATGGGAGCAACAGAAAAACTCCAGATCTTTTGAGAACAACCAGTTTTGAAGCATCTACACTGTTAGAAGCGGAGATCCAAATGATAACCCTCACATGTGACAGAAGTATAGAGGCAAAAAAGTTTATTACCAGTTATTTTATCAGCCAGAACTGCCAAAAGTTGACAGCATGACATATCAAGAAAACCACTGTGCAGTCAAGACTGCACAGAGCATATGAATTTATGTAGTACAACCAGGCAAACCTCAAAGGTCCACCCCGAACCAATATTCCACAAAATTACCCAGAAAACCAGGACAGCCAGTTGTGGCACATTCAACAGTATTATTTTAGTGTTTGTGCTCATAAGCATGTATTGAAGGGAAGTAATAGATAGTTTTAATGTTTATTCCTATTCTCCAGCAGCAATTTCCCTGAATTTTTAGATAGCCTACAAAAATTTGTTTTAAAATATGTTAAGAGTGTTGAAATGAAAAATCAAACTTTAAAAATCTCAGTCCTGGTGTCATGATCTCCTCAATAACTGAAGTAAAAAGACTTGAAAAACTGTTTTATTCTATCCAGCTATGGACAGAGGAGGTTTGCTGGACTTTCCTTTTTTACAGTCAGTATTTCAGTTTGTCAACTTCTAAATATTTTCTGATGGAGGCACTGATCCAGAACTAGTCCTTTCCTCAGTTACCTCTTCCACATTTCCCACCAACAACTCCTTCCCCTGAGACCCAAGGATTACAAAAAATGACAGGCATTGTCTGGGGCTGAGTGTACAGTCTTTCACAAGCAAACTCCAACTCAAGAAGCAGGAACATACCATCACATGTGAAAGTTACTGGTTGCTGGAATTCTTCGATTTCTATTGAAACCTTGATACTGGCACTCTCCCCACTTATATTTCTTTGCAGCATGATTGGACTCAGCACAAAACCTGGGTTTGTTTGCTGATCAGTATAAGGAAACTTGGTCCTCAATCTGGAAGAAGAGAAGGTTTATGAAACATTACAATGGAGAAGTCCAAGACTAAAGCAAAATAACATGGTAATAACCACAAGGCAGAACAGTAAAGACTACCTTTGGCTCTCAACCTAAATTGCATGTGCAGAGCACCATTTAATTTTTCTACTCTCAACAGGGCATTGCCCACAATAATTATACAGCTAGTAGTTAGAAAAAATCTTAAGTATATAATTAGGAAGGTTTTCCACATAGCTTAAAATATTTAATAGGTCAATTCTTACAGGACATATCCATGTCTGCAGAAGAGCTTAACTTAACTTTAGAGCTTAACTTCTTCTGCAGAAGTTAAGCTCTAAAATAGTTCTTAAAAAGGTAATCCACAGTATTTTCTAAAAGTTAGCTTAAAAAAAAAAGAGCAACAAACCTCTTCACATGTTTCAATTTTAGAAGTCTAATCTGAACTTGGATACCATGCAGAAGTTAGCTACTCTAAGCTATGGAAGTTGAGGAAGAGGCCTTAATTGAGGTAAAGGTTTTTATTTAGGACACAAGCAGTATAGAATGTTTACCTACAAGTGAATAAACCATACTTGGAAAGCTTCTTGTAATCTTCTGCTATTTAACATGGATAAAATAACTTAACCTTAAACTCCTGCCAATATTAAAGCAATATTATAGGAATGAAGAACAGGACTACTCTATAAGGATCATTTATTTCATCATCTTGATTCTGGACAATAGCAAGATCCTCCAGCAAGAGTCATCCAGTTGAAAGTCAAACAGTATTTTAAACACTGGGTCTTGAAAAAAAGATTAGACAATTAGATTTAACCAATTAGATTTAACCAGAAAGTGTTGCTTTGTCCTTATCATCATCAGTAAGTTTCCCATATGTATGAATTTTCATTGTTTTTGTGGAGTTTCCTTTTCATTTCACAAACATTCCTGCTTTAAAAAAAATAGATTCTATCACTGAGATTCAAAGATCTCTATTTTCTCCACGATTTCTTGAATTTTCATCTCAAAAGGAAAAAAGGCAAGAGCAGTTTGTCTTCTCTAAGAAGAACACAAAAAAAATAAACTCTCATTAAATTGTGGCAGTAAGAAAAAAATCCCACACAATCTTTAAGAAACTTCACTTGATCTTTAGGGATCAAAGCAGAGACAAGTTTAAAGGCAAGTTTAAAGAATTCCAGTTGTGGAAGCAACAAAAATAAAAGCATTTAAAGGTAGGAAATCCACTGAGTGATAGGATTTTGAGAGGTGTATCAGCTAACAAGAAAAAAAAGACTTCAAATTCTTTCAACAGAAATTGTAATTAAAAAAAACAAGATAAAGAAAAATACTTTGAGGATAAAAAGGTATTACAAAAACACAGAAAAGTGAAATTCACAGGACAAAAATAAGACAGAGGACATATGATAATATAATAATCTTAGTACTGAAGATCTTAACAATTCTGTTGCATTCTTGAAAAAAATAAACAAAACAGGACAAAACCAGGAAAAAAATGAGATAAGAAAAGGAAAAAGGATACATACTGAAACCTATCCCATCAAGAAAAAATAGGACTGTTCCTGTCAAGCTAACTGCAAATGAATCATTTAGTTTTGTTTTTTTTTTCTCTTCTGAAACTTAATTCATATTCAGCCATTTCTTACTTTGTAACTGCTTCAGAAAAAGCTGACAGTTCTTGATTCTGCCCTTCAATTGCTTGGAGAAGCACGTTTCCTGTCAGCGTGCCAGTGGTCCCATTGTCTTTCTGCAACTCAAAGATAATACAGGATTTAAATAGCTGCAAACATATTCCTAAAGCCAGCAAAGCCACATGCAGATGACAGCTTTTCATGAGTCTGAGGTTTACTATTAGTTTTATGTCTGTTTCTACATGGAGAAAACCATGTATCACTACTAACTTGAAAAGTACAGATTCATTGGAGCAGTGACTCCTTGACAGCAGGTCATTTATTTGCCAGCACCATTATCAGTTAGTATTAAATTACAAGCAGTTCCTGAGCTCTCAGCAGTGACCTGTTGTACTCAGATTTGGCTAAATTCAGCTGAACCACAGATGGAAGAAAAACATATTTTTCCTCCAGTTCTGCAATTCAAATTCAGTGTAGTTCCAGAAAGAGCCACTACATATCACTGGTGCCCATGATTATCTCTTCCTACAAAGCAGGAAAATACAAGTTGAACACTGGAAGGAAAGAGCATTCAGAACATGAACCTTACAACTAACCCCATGGAATCAACTTACCACTGTTTTAATCCCTTATGCCAAATGCTCCCATCACCTCCCAAAACAGTAAACCACAATCTTTAAAGTATCCAATTCAAAAAGCAACTGCTAAAAGAGAGCTGCAGTTTCAAACCGCAAAATCTAATAAACTTAAAAAAACAAAACAACAAACACAGAACTTCAGCAGGTTTTAAATCCATATCTGTTTTCTGATCCAATTCACAATACCTCCATACAAAAGCTGGAGTGAGCAAAATGCAGAGAAAAGTTGGAATAACCAGTGGAACTCAGCTGTCCATAGTGTAACAGCCACCACTAGCCTGAAGGATCCGTGAAGCTCCTGCCAGATTCTCCCTGGAATAAGTTACATGACCAGTTACATCTTTCACCCAAAGACTTTACAATGCTTATAGAAAACTTTAATCCATCCACGAGGCCAGGAACAAAGCAGACTGCACTACAGTTTTTCTGAAAATCACCACAATTTATTCATATTTAAAGTAGTGATTAACTACTTAACAAGTATATGGGTTATTTATTATTAGCCCAAGTAGTCAGCTCATTTCATTAGAGTGTATCAGACAATACAGTTAAATTAGACTCTCAGAAAAGGGGTCAAATCTGAGAGAGCCACATACTGTCAGGTCTTTTTCTTTAAGCACTTTTTTCCCTTCAAATTAACTTCTTTAAGCAGTACAGCATAAACTTGGAAGAGATGCAACCTATAATTGCCACTTGAATTGCACTTAAACCTAATTATTTCAGCTAAAATATTGGTTGCATGAACACTGATCAGTCAAAAGGACAAATTCTGTGTAATTGGGGATTAGCCATACCACAGGAGACAATTAGAACAGGAAGCTGTAAAGCCACAAAAATTGAAATGAGCTGCAGGAGCATGCTTAATGCCTTAAATTTAAATAGGTTCTTTTATTGTAACATCTCAGACAAGTTCTATCACATAAAAATACTACCTGCTAACCTGTGCAACTGTATCTAGTAAACACATTCTCTAAGCAATTGCACAACAGCACTACCAAAAATCACAAGGAAAGAGGCAGGGAACATACCCAGGGAAAGGCCAACACCTCTGAAGAAGGTTAATCACCTGCTGGCTGGCACTCAACACCAAACTCAGCCACTGCAAATCAAGAAGCTGCCTCTACCAATGTTAAATTCTATTTAAAAACTCTTTAAGGAATACTACAAATAGGATAAAAGCATTAAAAAAGGGGCCGACTTAAATAAAGTCACATCAATGATAAAACACCACTTTATGCCACTATGTGACACTTTGGAATTCCTTACAGAAAAAAATTTGCAGGTTATTTTACTGTTAAACTCAAAGTTCAGGGAACCAACAAGGCATGCCAACACATGCAAGCTTAGCCAGAGTAAATAATAAATTCTAATCTAATGAGCAAAAACAAAAAAAAAAAAACCAGATTTGGTTATCCATGGTTCACCTCAGGGTCACACTTGGCTAAGGAGAGAAACCTCATCTTATTACAAATATGTAAGGATGGAAAAGACCTCCTGGAAGAAAATTAAGAACATCAAACACCTCCTTATTTTTAGCTGAACTTCAATATTAATTTTTGATCACTTTTGGGAAAATAATTTCAAGACAACAAGCTCTGTAAAACAAAGAATTCTATTTAAGCCCACTGGACTCAAATGGGTTTTGAGCAACAAGTAGAATTTTAATTTCTTTAACTTCCACTTGGGTCAATTTAGGAGGTGCAAAAGCTATCAGTCAAACAGGAAATAACTTGAAAGAAAGGACTTCAGGCCAAATGAGATAAATAGTTCATGTCAGCACAGGCTGCAAAAATAGAAGTGGTCTGTAAATACAATTAATCTGAACAATGACAAACAAACCCAAACCCCAACAAACTAACAAAAAAGTCAAGTTAAATAAAATTCCATGAGTATACAAAGTCACAAGATTTTGCAGCTCTGTGGAAAGCAAGAGAAAACAACACATAAAAGAGGACAAAATGATGCTTTTTGCCTCTGCTTTCAGAAATGAGTGGCAAACACTGAAGTATTTAAGGGGGAATACTAAATGTATAGTTACTTCAGATATTAGTATATACATAAAACAGGCAATATACAAATAGATACTTCACCAAAACAAAGCAATCTACTGATTCAGAGAATAAATAGACAGACAGTCATAAGTTTTGATGGAATCAAAATATATTTTTGATTGAATCAAAATACTAAAATTTTTTCTAAAGTGGCAGAGAGACTGAGTTTTTCAGGAAGGGTTTGGGAGAAATGATCCTGACTTGTTAAGATGTAAGACTTGAAAATATACTTTGAAGAACATATAAACCCAGGGTAAATGGGGTAAAATACAAGAGAGCTGTCAAAAGTAGAGGCTACATAACTCAGTTTTCTATTGTACTGAGTAGAAAATTATTTAAACTAGAAAATAAACTAGAAGCACGGGATAGGCAAAAGAGAGAATATCCAGGTTGTATTTCAAGAATATCCAATTGAGAGATTCATCTTTAAACCTATTTATTTTCTTCTTTAATAACTCAGGAGAAACAACCCTGCTAACTCACAGCCTTGTATCATCACCTACCTTCGTAACACAGGCTAGAACTGGAGTATGATCCCAAAACAAGTCTGGAGGAGCACAAGTGGAAAGCAAATCTCAAACCTTCAATTGGGCATTCACTGCAGAAGTCTGCTACAAATTAAGAACTTGTTTGAAAAAGATGGCGACTTAATAAAAATTAATTGCCTACAGAATTGATGTTGTGGTGCTATCACAAATAAAACAAATGCAATAAAAGAGCACCAAGCAGGATGGCCCTGCCTGTAATGAGGGTTTATTGCTGATGTACAAGGCACGTGGTACCCTGTGCTCTCACAAAGAGAGATAAAATTCTTGTAAGTCATCTTCAAAAAAATAAAAAAGCAAAGAGAAGCTCTCACAAAGAGCTTGCAGTGAAAGCTGACAGAAAGTCACCATCTCTTGTAACATGTTGAGGTAAATATCAAAATGATTCTTTCATCTTAAGTACCTGCTGTTCCATCCTGAAAGAAGAACATTTGCTAGGAGCTAGTTACAAATGTGTTGTGCTGAAAATCAGATGACTGATGAGGAGGAGCTGAAACAGCCCTTAAATCAGAAGTGGCAGGAAGAAAAGACCACATGTGAAGGCAGAGCTTGAACTTCACTTATGAACAAGTAGTCAGTCCATGACATGCAAATAGCAGGAGACTGGACCTTATCAACAGGAAAGACCCTTTGAAATCCTACATTCTTGAAAAACCTGGAATGTATAAAGCCAGATTTCATTCAGCAACAGTCAAGCATTACTTCCTACAGACACCACCTGAGAAGCACCAATCCAATGTAGCCCAGTTATTTATTAGTCAGGGGTTAATTAGAGCCAACCAGCCAGCACTGAAAAACTGACAAACACATCACCAGGTGACAGAGCAAACTGAGAAACAAAATGCTGCAGAGCCCAAATTTACATGCCTCTCCAAATACTAGGGAATAACAGAGCTAATGCATCAAACTCAACAGCAAGTGGGGGAAAAAAAAAATAAGTCAGACCCAAGAGCTGTACACATGGCACAAAACCAGAGATAAATGGATTTTTTGGGTTTCAGGGTGGTTTTTATTCCTTCTCCACTGGCCTTCTATTGAACTTTTGCCAGAATACTGACACCTAATCCAGAAAAAACAGGAAATCCTTCAAATGAGGGGCCAAAAATTTCACTTCAATGGAAACTTAGAGAGCCTTTTAGGCCACAGTCTAGTAAATATTCCTATTTCTGAGAAAAAAACCTCCTCCAGTTTGGGGGTGGAGAGGGAAGATATAAGGAATTATTTGGAAAATATCCTTGAGTGATAACAGTAGGTTTTTTATGGCAGCCTATTAGAAACACCTAGAAAAATAACACCTAAGATTTAAAACAGCTGCAAACCAAAGTCTCCAAAGTAAACAAATAGTTTAATTCCCATTCTCTTACCAGTTCCTACAAATAAAATTTTTTTGGCCATTGTCACACTTGCCAGGGTGCTGGCTTTTCCACTGAAAACTTTTCCACTTCTCTTTTAGTCTTTGTACACCTCCAAAAAAACCCCAAAACCCAGAAGTATTCATATCCACTTTCTAGTGAGCTGACTAGTATTTTAAAAGTGGGGGTGGGTTTGGTTTTTTTGGGTTTTTTTTTGTTTTGTTTTGTTTTTTTTTTTTTTTCTTTTTTTTGTTTTTTTTTTGTGGTGGAATTACCACAGAAAGAATCAAAAGTATAGGAAAAGTTAAATAACCAACAGTTCTTTTACTGGACTTGGGAGAAAGCAAGATGCCCTAATGGGGCATAATTAAGCAGATGAGACTGTGACAGTACTGATCACCTGCTGCACAGTTTGCTTTTGACACTGCATGTGCTCCATGTCCAAAGGTAGGAGTGCCATAACTAAAGCCCCTGTTGAGAGTTTGGTCTTGAATCTTTCATTAAAGTGATCCTAGAGAAGAATCAAACATCTTTTTGCCCTGCCTGATAAAAGTAACATCACACAAAGACGGTTTGCCTTCTTCTAGAGCAGAAGTACAGTGTTTCTGACCCAACAGCCACTCCACCACCCAGCACAAAACCAAAAGTTCTGTCAAGCCTTTTACACAGAAGGAAAGCTTTCTACCCACAAAAGAGAAGTATATTTTGGTCTTGTAAAAGGCAAGATAAAACTTTCAGTGCTTAGCTTGACTCCTTTTTATTTTACAGTATTGTATGAATTGCTCATAAAATTGAAATGTTTATCAATATGAATTAGACACTTAATTGCGCTGAGTATTATTTCTATTTCTTACTGGAGTGTGAGTTGAAAACCAGCAATTTCCCCAGTAAATATGGAAGGATTACACAAGGGTAGAGGTATTTTGGGAGATAATTCAGTAGTAATGTTCAATTTTCTGAATGGCACCAATTGTGTGCCATAACATCACATTATTTGGACATTGCTCAAGCCAAGTAATACAAATAAAATAAATAACAGACCTTAAAGTGTCTTTAAATACTGTCATTAATCTTTACTGTTATACTGCAATTTCAAGATACTGATTTACATACCTGTGATGTTTGGCCCTGTAACTTTGCAAGCTGAGTTGTTTTCATGTTTAAGGACTGACTCCTTGTGACTGTGGCTCCAGAAGACTTCCCATTAACCTTCCTTTCCAAATGACAAGTTAGTAACAGCTTTTCTTCCAACAGAACAGCATCCCACGGATCTTCAGCAGTCATACTTGAAGGCCTCTCTCCATCACCCTCTGCCTTGTTTAGAGTCTCCACAGTGTCTACTTTTGGTTTACTCAGAGGATCCAAATCCAGCCAGTCGAATTTACTGACATCCCCACAGCTCTCCGAGGCCGGCAGGTTGGACACTGCAGACTTTATGGAAGTCATTTCTAGGTCCGTGCTCGACTTCCCACTCCTCAGGAACTCTGAAGTGCTTGCAATTTTGTCAAATACTTTTGCCATTTCTGGTGTGAGTACTGGAGGGTATAAAGATAGGCCTCCATGTGGATGGAAAGGTGTGGTAGCTGCCAGGGGGTAGGAAATGTATTGTGACTGTCTAGGAAGACCAAGATAAATAGGCTCTCTAGGGGGATAGGATGACATACTTGGATGGAATCCATTCTGAAATACACCAGTCTGTTTTGTGTAAGAAGCTGAGGTGTAAATAGGAGGTAAAGTGCATGTCACAGGTGCTGGTATTCCAGGTGTCCACTGTCTCCTCTGACCCATGGGCCCAAGATAAAATTGTGAAGACACAGATGGGCTCAAAATAGGACTTGCTGGTAATGTAGGTACTTTACTAGATTCAAAATTGTCATCCAGCAACAGTTTCTCTAGTTCAGCATGAGTAAGCTTCTCTATGTCAATGGTACTTAGTTTATCTTCCATGCTCTTGGCATCAGACTCTGGAAACACCATGAGATCATGGTCCTGCTTGTTATGAGTCTGTGCTTTTTGTCTGGGGCTGCTTAAAGAACGAAAGGTTTGTTTATTACCAGCTACACCTCTTTCTTTCTGCATCTTGGCTAACGCCTCAGCTTCCATCTGCAGTGCCTCCTCTTTGTCCACATCTTTTGACCTTGGGGCTGACAGAGAAGGTGAGGAGCGCTGTTTGAATCCATTGCTGCTGGATATCTGGGCCATGCCGCAAGAGCAGATGTCCATGTAAAGCAGCAGCACTTCCCTTGCACTGGTTGCCTACCCTTGGCTTCAGAGCAGATTCAGCAGACCTGAAAAGGAAATGAAACATTAGAAACACATACAACAAATCGTACGTGGACAACTACTGTCACACACCACCAGCTGACAGAGTTGCACATGTCCTTCAGAAATCCAGGATGTAAAATTCTGAAGAGGCCAATTTTTGTTTATTTGGGGGGAGGGAGTAACACACTTAAAAAGAAGCCACACAAATAAATTCACGGTCATTGAATTATGCAAGACCCATTTATTTTTCTTACTCTGCCCACTGGTGCTAGTAAGCCCTTGGCTGCTTTTTGCACCACTGGAGCCAAGATACAAAAAGGCACCTTCAGGTACGTAGCGGTTTTCAGACTGAGCAATTACACAGGTGCAATCTTGGGGGCAGAAGTCTTTCTAAAGACTATACAAATATAGCATTGATAAAGCACATTATCAAGAGGACTTCCACCTTACTTCACTAGATTACAAAACCAGACCTTTAAAACTGCTGTACCATGACTGTAATGGTCATAATGACACTGAAGGACCTCTCTTCCTTTGGAAAATATTGTACTTTACCCTCTTAACAAGAAAAATAACGCTTATGAAATGATATTTCTTGGACAAGCAAAATAAGCTATTTAAGTACAGCTGCTCATTGACTAATCTCTTTAACAGCCCTTTACAGGAAGTGTCATTCACTACTAGGTAAGGAAAAAAACTCCAAAAGGTCACTTTTGCTTAAGGCCACCACCAAGAAAATGGTATTTTACATTTCTCCAACTCCAGTCTTGTGGTTAGGACTATGCTACAACTTCCCATATTCATCACAACCTCTATGCAGACTCTTTATTAAAATAATCTTGCAAGAGATTACCACAAGAACTGTGTTATTTTTCAGCATTATTTCTACTTTATTCTGTAGCTTTTTGCACACAGCTGGGTCAGAGCTGAGCCCAGCAGATAAGATGTCTTCCAGCAACAGCCAGTATGCACACCAGCAGCAAGATAAAAATCAGGAATAATGAGTTTCTGCTAGGAGGCTTACATAATCAGCAATCCTCATTAAAACACAGTTTCACTGAACTAGATGAGCCTTATAGATGGAAATCATTCTAAGTCATGCAACAATCTACAAATTAAGAATTCTCTTGCAGCAAATAAGGCAGATAACTCAAAATTCTTTATGTTCTCTTTCAATTCATACCCATTACAAGGGTTTGGATTTTAGATAGGGGTTTTTTTCCCTCCCTCCTTGAATCAAACCAGTGAGATGTGCTTCAAACAAAGTGACTGTATTTCTCTGGACTCCCCACACAGACAGCAAGATTCTTAGCAGATTTACAACAGATTCTTTAAATTCTTTAAGTCTGGCCAAGCTTTTGTTTTATCTACTTCATTTCAATGGCTTACAGTGTGAAGGACAGACATCTTTATAAAAGGTTCTATACATTTCAGCTCAGTCTGAAAATAAATCCAAATGAAACCCTTCACAAAGCAAAATTAAATCAGAAATGATGTTACAGTTACCAAGACAAGATTTACACAAAAGAGGATGTCTTCAGAAAGACTGAAACAGTGACAGACAAAATTATAAAATCCCACAATTGAAGTCCTGGGACATAAAGTCTTAAGTAGGAGCTTTGGAAGTTACAGGTATCAATCAATCCACAGGATAATGATGTAAATATTCAACACAGAAGAAGTCTATAGGAAAAAATTGACACCAGAGCCTCTTCTGTACAGTATATGAAGCTGCAGAGTTTGACACCCATTAAAGCCATAAATATTGCCATTAGGAAGAAGTCTTGTCCTGTCTGCTGCCTATCTCCAGAGCTCAGTATAAAACACAATCAGAAAATAAATTTTAAAACCCCAAAACCATTTTGCTGGGTTCCTTTATAGACAATGTAGGTCTCTGGTCCCATTAATGGAACAAATGTGGCCTTTCATTATTTACTACACTCTGTCAGCAGGACAATCACACTAAAACTTCTCCTGAAGATGTACTGAGTTTTCTGCAGATGGTCTAAGCCTACCAGCCACAGATAATATCCTAATGAGAAGTCTCATATACTTGACACCACCTTCTCAGACTGTCTAGAAAGCTAAACTGGCTTTAATCTCTTCATTAACTTACAGCTGGTTTAAACTGCTATGTCAGATTTTTAGATGCAAGAACACCCTGACTTACAAAGTCCCCTCAAGAATTCCTACTTGGCTTTTCCAAGAAGCAGAAGCCTGAGATAAGTGCAGTTTGCAGTTTTCTGAGTCTTGCTGTTGCCTAAGGATTCTAAAGAGCAGCTGGGCTTTTTCCTGAACTTTATTCAAAAAAATAAAATAGAATCATACTTCCCAAGACCATTCAAAACTGCATGAGCTACAACTTACAAGATTATCAATCCATTCAGGTGTTACTTGATAATTAGAAGCGATTTTTTCTTTAGCAGATGAAAAAAAAATTTTTTTAAAGTAAATACTTCAAAGTATTTATACAAAAACAACTGCCAGCTCTTAAAAGAAAAAAAAAGCCTTATTAGTCTGCTGAAATTGACGGCCTTGATCTCCATACCAGCAAGCAGTCTCCTGTTCACGAGGAGAGTCACTGTTCCACCAAGTCACAACTGCAGATAAAGACACATTCCTCAGCTCTCAGAACCATGGTGCACAGCTACCACAGCACCTTCATTCACAACATCTAGAGAATCCCAGTCATGCAGTAACTGCTTGTTTATCTCACAATTTCACATTACAGTGCTGTATTTCAGTCAGTTTATGACAACACACTTGCACTGGTAAATCCAGTGACTTCCAGCGCTCAAGATAGAAGGTTATTGTTAGCAGTTATCTGAAAAATTGAATTTCAGCCTTACTCTTTGTAAGACAGCCTCAGCAGCACACATACACATACTATGATTGCTGTATTTAAGTCCTGTCCTTGAGAAACTTCTGAAGTCAGTGTATAAATGTCTGTCAAATTTTGTAAGTAGACTGCAGGGTTTTTTTCAAAGTTTGACATTAAAAAAAAAACTGATACAAAAAATCTTATGAAACTGTAATAGTTTTAGCAAAAATTTATCCTGCATGCCAGTTCTAAGCAGTAAATTCATATCAGAAGAAAAGCTCCCTAGGCATAAGCATGACTAAAATACTGATACACCTCCTTTTAAATTCTAACCATGCAGCATTAGTTAACTTTTTCACATAAGTTTAGCTTCACTTCGAACCTCTCACTTTGCAGCCATTTAAGTTCAAAGGCAGAGAGTGAGCAGAATTTAAACTTCTCCAACATTTACAAAGAGAAGGGCAAATTCCATTAGGATCATCTATCAGCAGGGAACTCCTCAAACACTCAGAAAAATAAGTTCAATTCAAATCCTGGAATCCTGAACCATTACTGACCAAGCTATAGGAACTCACCAGAAGTTTGCAACAACTGGAGGTCACTGAAGACCCAGAAGTGATCTTTATAGAGCTAGGACTGCTCTCATCTGAACTGCTGCACACTATTTTAAGTAACAGGAATAATCAGTTTTCAGCTGTCAATCTGTTCACCTTCAAGAGCGCTCCTCTTGCCAAGCACTCTAAGAACGTGAGAAACATTTAATTTATTTTTAAAGGAAAGCCAGAAGCAATTGAAGAGATTATAACAGAAATTCAGAAGCGATAAAACAATCCCCTACACCACTTACTTGACCCTTAATTTTGAGATTAAACAGACACATTCATATTTGGGTGGAGTCACCACATTTCCACTGCTCTAGCAGAACCTCACCTATTTCCTTTAAAAGTGGGTCTAAAACCTCAACCACACCATTTATCTACAGTCCTGACCAAGGGTAATGTCTCTTGCAGTCAGATTTCACTAACTTGGAGCAGTATTTCCTTTCTCAACCAGCTGTGATCCAACAGGAGTCTGCAGACCTCTTTGGCTCTGGTCTAGCAGAGTTTCTGCAAGAGCAACACTTCCTTGGTAACAATTTTATATAAATGTGTTAAAGCCTAAAGTTTATTTGATCACTCAAGTACCTATATATTGTCATACAATTTTGAGTATTGCACATCATTCATTCTTTCAGATGAGTAAAATACTCTTAAAAAAAAAACCAGCAAGAAAACTTATTAATAATCAAAAACCAAGAAACTGCAAGATGCCTGACCATCTCCTTCAGATCAAAGCCTCCACATGGAATGGAAATGAATTGTATTTCACTTAGACAGGCTTAAAGTTATGCACTAGCCGAGCAAATAAATAAAATGGAAACAGGAAGACATTTCTTTCCAATAAGGAATTTACAGTTTTCTGGTAAGAAGCTTCAGAGAACCAATACAGGACACTGCATCCCTCCCAGGACAAAGATTCCCAAAAATTAAATTCGTTTCCTGTCTTAATGAGCAAGAGATGACTTCATCACACATAAATCGTTTTACCTTAAGCAGAGGTAATCTCACCATCTGCTCATGTACATGTCACCATTCTTCTCTATTCCAGATGAGTTGCACAGCTTTCTTTTCAAAAACCCCCAAGGCTTGTAATACGCTATTTATAATTTGTTTTACGCAAGAACAGAACATATTATTTGGTAATTTCTTCACAAGAAGTACTTTATAGCTATCAGAAATCAGTGCACATGAATTCCCTGGAGTCCAAGCACTAAATACAGAAGCTATGATAACAAGTCAGGCCATTTCCTGCATTCCTTATAAAGCAAGGCTCTGGCATACAGTAGCCAGTGCTTCCTCAAAACAAGTGTAATTTTCAAAGTAACTTTGAGGTTATTTTGCCATTAAAGAAAACAAAAATAAAAATACTTGCAGTATTTGCCTCACATTGTATCACAGCTAACTTAGGAATCAACAAATCTTGCCTGCATACCAGAGACAGTAGCAGTTTTATGGGAAACCAGGGAAAACTTAGCAAAATATGACAGCAGTAATATACTGTGGAAAATATTAATCATCTGCAAAGGAATTCATAGCCAGACATTTGCCACAGCAGGAAAACTCCTTAGCAAAAAAGAAAGAAAAAAGTCACAAGAACTTTGATGTTCAGAAGCCCTCTCTGCCAGATGTATTCAGATTGCTACAAACTGAGAAAAAAAAAACTGAGCATGACATGACTTCTTGAAGTAAGGCTGTTATTCTTTTTAAATAATGTTTGGTTTAAACTGGAGGTTTTCTCAATAACAAACAGTACTGAAAGGTCAGTGTTAAAGCTATACAGTTCTATCACATTATCTTTCCACTAAAAACTTAGTAGCTTCTCCAATCCAGTTATTTTATCAAAATTAGCAAGTTCCTCCTTACAAATGAGATTAACACAGTTAACCAGAAAATTGAATCCATTTTGTTTCAGCTCGTATCTACAAAACCTTCAAAGACAATTTCACCAGCTCAAATACAGCTGCAATTTTTAATTGGACACAAACCCTGAATCAACACTCATTTAATTTGTTTTGCTCAAATAATTCAGATCATAAATACCTAAGCAGGAACTGCATCTCTTCACTCTGATTTTGAAATTTCATTTACGCCTAAAAAGTACAATTTCATCACAAAACCTTTGATCTCAAAGGCTAGGCAAGAATAGGATGTTTCTAGCACTAGAACAGGAAGTCTCAGCCTTTAAGGTCTTTCAACATCAGCAACAAATCCCTTGAAAAATCCAATCTCAGCTGTTTCAGTGCTTATAAAAATTTATGAATTATTGAAACAAATTTTCACTCAGGACACTGTGCAGAGGATCATTAGTAGACATGGCACACTTTGTAGCTGTTGTTAAATTTGAATCTTCAGGTTGTGATCAATGTGTCAAGAGAGACAAAGCATGGATGCGTCTGTCATGATGTTCCAGGCAGATCCCAGCGAGGGCAGCTACAGATACCTAGAGATCACGTGTCTCCCATGGCCACTCTTCCCTGCAATGGTCTGCACCACTGGCCACTGCAAGCCCTTCCTTCCATCAGCAGATGTGGGTACATGCAGATTTGGTACAGCAGGCTTGCAAGCTTACTCAGCACATTTCTGCTATTATACTCCTCCCCTCAAATTTTGAACCTAGCCACTATTCCACTTAGTTCTGTTAAGAGATGGGGGTCACTAAGATAACTGAATTCCATTTAAGTTTCATAAAAACAAAAACCCTAACCCTGCCAAGAATACTGGGTGTCACAGCTCAAAGAAAACGGTAGCATGAGCTCATATAACTGGACACTGCAGATTTATCACCAGGATAAACTTCACAAATTACTGAATCATGGCAAGAAATCCTTAAAGCCAATCAGCAGAAGATACAAATCAACAGGCAGCTTGGCATTGGTTTCATCAACTGTAGAACTACTCAACAAACTTTGCATCCCTGTATTTCTCCCTATCCTGATCTCAGCTCTCTAACAGCATCCTCCTGTCCAGTATTTTCCTGCCCAGTATCTTCTGGATGCAGGTACCAGAAAGGAGCACGAATGAAACTGATGGCATCCCAGGCTGTCTCATTCCAATGCACTTGGCCAAGATAGTTTTTTCCATGCCTTACAGCCAAGCTTATTACCCGCATTGTTTGACAAAGGCTAGGAATTCTAGTTCTGTTGCAATGTTTCTCCTTACAGAATAATGCTTTCAATTCCACTCCTGCTGTTTCAAAAGTTTGCTTTTTAAACCTTTGTGCTGGTTCCCTTGCTCTACAGACACCTCCTAAGTGGTGTTTTTCTCCACGTCACCTTGACGTACACAATCCCTCCACCAATCCCGCTTTCCAAAGACTGCTTGAAAACACTCAGGCAACACAAACTTTCACACAGAATCAACATTAGCTGCTGGCTCAAGGCTTTTTCCTATTCTTTAAGCGAGGTCATTGGCCCAAATATTTTGATTCCCCAGCTGAATAATTGGTGCAGTAATTCCTGACTTGCAAAGTAATTTTATTCTGGAATATCACTTTCATGGAACAATTAAGGCTGGAAGGGATCTTAGTTATTCATGCAGTGTGGGGCCTGACCCCAGCAGAGCATAACAAATTATCTGGAGCATGTAGATAAATTAGTACTTGCATTAATCCTGATCCCAGTGGTACTAACCAGAAAGACAACATTTAAAACTACAATTCCAATTTTATCAAAACCATAGAAAGTGTCTAGTGTAGGTAGAACAGAGAAAGAGGAAAGAAACATCTGTGCTGTCTGCTTTAATTACCACAACAGCGATGCCCAAACACCTTCCATACAGTTCTATAACATTCTGCAGCATAAACAGAGAACCATGTTAAAATCACAAGTTTTCATAAATCATGTGCCCGAAGTAAGCCCTGCAGACATCCTCCTAATGTCACAAAACACTGAAAACACAGCAAAATGCAGGAGGCTCACAATGCAAGGTACAGAGGCTTTTCAGACATCCTCCTAATGTCACAAAACACTGAAAACACAGCAAAATGCAGGAGGCTGTACAATGCAAGGTACAGAGGCTGTCAGCACAGGGAGATGAAAACAACCCTCCCCCACAGAGATCCTATTTTACTCGCTGTGCAGCAGTGCACAACATACACCTTCAAGAAAACATCATCAAAAACAGGCATGGAGAGGAAACACTGACACCTCAGCTCTGGCCCACACTTAACTCTGTATCACTGTATTAGTATCACCCTACCAGTCTAACCCAATGCAATTCTGCTGCAGTAGCCAAATTATTTCCACCACTTGCTTCAGCAGCTGAGTTTCCCCTCAGGCAGGAAACTTGCACAGTTTCAGATATAACCAGCAGATGCTTCTTAGTCACACACCTCATATTCATAGGAGATGGAGCAGAATTGCTGATTACTAATTGACAGAAGAAATGCACCATTCACATGTAGCTCCATGCTTCATCCATTAGAAAATACTAAATGCTTATCACATGTATTGATTCAACTATTACAGGGTTTGTTTTGGTTTGGTTTTTTTACAGTACACAGGTAGAGAACTGAACAGGGTGGCTACACTCAGACCAAAGGTTCATCTCATCCTTATCTTGTCTCTAAAGGTGGCTTTGGAAATGCAAATAGGAAAAAGCTAAACCAACACAAACACTTCCTCAAAATACCCTTCTAGTCTCCACTAATTTGGCACTCAAGTACTTCCTGAATCCTGAGGTAACTTCTCTAAGATGAAGACTCTTGATGAACTTTTTCATCAGGAATTTGTTCAGGTGGATGCTGAACTCGGGTAAACTTCCAGCTCTCGCCTTGTAATAGCACTGCCACCACGCTCTGCTCCTCTGCTGTGACTACTACCTAAGCAGAAGATCAGATCAGTTATTGATGACCTGTTCTTGATCAGTCCCTTACAAACATCAACTACAACACTGAAGCCTACAACCTCAATTATTTCCTCTGGGTCATGATACACTATACAACCTCCAGATCTGAACCAGTGACATTCCCTTAGTACAAACACCACAAGGTCCTCACACACTACACACTGCAAGTTGCGGCTGAGTTTTTGTGAGTGATGTTTTGTTTGTAACTTCAAATTACAAGTTACATGAAACATGCAGACATACCTTCTCCCTTCTGCTTCCATTTCTTCCCTCTGAAGTGACCATCACTTGGACAGCTTAATTAATCTAAGGAAATACTTTCAGGCCGCATTTCTACAAAGTTAGAGATTGAAGTGATACCTCTCATAACTTTTTTTATGTGAGCATTGACGAAAGCATTTTATTCTAAAGTTTTTATAGTTTAAGTGAGGTTTATCATTACTGGCACGCTTTGAAACATTTCCTCCTTCCCTCCCCTGTCCAGTCTGGAAACAACTTCACCATTCTTCTCACAAACTTACATCATACCAACCTCCTCACCTACAAAGGAGCTGGATGATGCTGTATTAGATGACTAATTTTATTGATGATAAAGACTGAACCCTGATTCTGGTAATTAATTACACATCCACATCTTCTACTTAAAATAGAATGATATGTTTACACAGTTACACATCCATAAAGCAAACAACTTACATTTGTGTAGCACTCTCCTTTTTAAGTTTGTTGTATTATCCTAAAAACAAATAAACACCAAATAATTTCTGAACTGACTGCGGACACTAAAAGACAATACCCCTAAAACAAGACAAAAAAAAAAAAAAAAAAAAAAAAAAAAAGAGGATCTTCACCTGAATGTCTTTAAGGCTGATGTTGTATTTTATGAATTTTAGTCATGTCAGTGTTGGGCTTAAAACTGGCCTACCCACCAGCACTACTCCACTGCAATTTCTGAACCTCCCATAAGGCAGCCTTAAGAGCTGTTCAGGAGTTTAAAAGACAAACAACATGCAATCCTGCTCTAGTAAAATTCAAATCCAGCATTCATTTTTCTAAATAACCCCACACCGTCTGGTTTTGGTCCCACATCAAAGCCTAAGACAACAACAAAAAAAAAGCCTTCCAAAACATCACCTCAGCATTTTTATTCCTCAAACAACATTTTAATCCAAGTGTCTCCAGCTAGGCAGCAAATACAACAGCAACACTGAGTAAGAAATATCACCAGTTTCAATTTAGTTTGAGAAGCAAGAGCAAAGGAACACAGAATCAGAAAGTGATTTTTTTTTTTACTTGACATTTTGGAATGCATCATTTTTCATTTAAAGCATTCCATTTTCTTTTGTTAGTACACAGACAGCTACTCAAATCAGATAAAAATCACTAAATCATCAATTTCCACTCCATGATTACATGTCCTCATGAACCTTTATGTTAGAGTTCTCAGAGATGACAGCAATAACCCACAGGAAAGAGGAACCTCAAGTACATAAATCAGGGTTACTAATGCACTGTAATTAAGACAAATCTATTTTATTAAATCAATCAAAATATTAAATATTTCCTGAGGTCTCCTTTGTATTTTTCATAAACAAGCATCTCTAAGAGACATAAAACAATATTCAAATACACCACACCATTTAAGAGGATGAGACTCTGAACAACCAATTACCTGTCTGGTTTGTGATCCTCTCCCAAAAATGTCATTTAACTTCCAGGATTTGTCATTTCTGCCTGTGTTCTCTCCTCCTGCCTTTATCTTCTACACAGCTTTCTATCACTGTCCCCTTATTCTTACCAGTTTTGCTCCAACTTGCATTTACAAAAGAACAAACACAACTCCAAAAAACAAACAGAACTTGGTGGGAATTATAATCCCTTTCTCCCCCTCCCACAAATGCACTGAGGCAGATTTAAGCAACTTCTCTTCCTCCCAGATACATAAAGTTCAGGCCCACTCTCAGCGTTGGGAGAATGAAGCACACAACTGCCTTCAAAGTCAACAAAGCCATATAAAAAAATACTTTTGTCTGTCTGATTTCATTTCCCCTGCCCCATTTCTGCTTCCCCTTTGGATTCTTCATAAATCATCCATCACTACTACTCCTGAACACAGCTCATATTCAAAGCAAGTATTGCACAACATCTTGTACAAACATCAGACATTTTTTCTTACATTTTCAGTTCCCTTTGGGAAGAGATCTGCATTAAACATGCAATGTAATCAGTTAAAACCTCTGCATCTCTCCTCTACCCCAAATCAGTTTAACCATGCTGTGCACTAGTTTCAGCCTTGCAGTAAGTAATACAAGGAGTAGAAAGACCACCAGAATCTCCTTTTCTTCCTAATGCTTTTGACTGCATCTTGCCACCACATCCTTCCCCCAACAACAGCATAGCTGAAATGGGAGGTTACTTGTGCTAACAAAGGTGCAGGAATACCTTTTTTATTGTGTTGATACAGAATAATAAACTAGACCGAGCCAAGAACAGGAAGGCACTCACAAACTTCCATGTACCACTAGAAAGATCGGCAAAGCTCCCGGAGGAAACAGCAGAGTTGTTTAGGGATCAGCTTTGTAAACATCCTACTTTTCTGGAACCACAGCAACGCACCAACCCGGGGCGAGCGAACCCCGTCCAAAGCCAACGAGGTGATGAACAAAAAGGAGAGGTAAACCTGCTGGCTCTCTGCAGCGACCGCCAAGGTGCCCCCTACGCCGGGCACCTCCCGAGCTGCCGCTCCGCGCCGGTGACAGCTCCCCGCCACCCCGGAGACTTCACCCCGGGTCCAAAAAGCGCCTCCGGCACCTGCCGAGGGCGGTCAGCAGCTCCGGACGGCTCCGCGCCCCGAGCGGCGCCGCTCCAGCGCTCCAGACACGCATTCCCGGCTGGAAGCGTTTCCCGCAGGCAGCGCCGCCGCCGCCGCCCGGCTCGGGGAGCGCCGGGAGGCCGAGGGTCGCGGCGACCCCCGGGCGGAGCGGGCGAAGCGGGACACGGCGGGGAGCGGAGCGAGCGGCCCCCGGCAGGGCGGGGCCGGGACGGAGCGGGGCCCGCAGCTCGCCGCGACCCCCGGGGCTCCCCGCGCCTACCTCGGCCATTTCCCCTCGTCCCTGCTGCTCCCGGCGGGAGCGCTCCAGGCTGCGGGCAGCTCCCCCCGCTCCGCCGCGCTGCGCTCACTCCATCCACTCAGGGATTATTTAAAATAAGAGAAGTATTCAGTTTATGCCTATTGGTACTTTATTCTGCACCTTTAGCACACTGAAATTCCGAAAAACACAAAACACTTAATGAAGCATAGAAGACATATGAATAGAAGACATCAGTTTAGAAGCTACAATATAAATGAATTATCAAAAACTAGTCAGGAATACATTGCTGGCAGTCACATTTTTACTGTGGATATATATATAACCCATCATTTTAGCATCTAAGCATTTTCTGCCAGATAGATCTTGACTTGACACCATTAAGGCCAATGAAAGTCCTTGAAGGTGACTTCAACATGAGCAAAATGGGGACTTGGAAGACTGACACAAAATGTGTTCCTGGAGAATCATCACAGACATGACTGTAATTACATAGATTAAAAAAAAATTACCTGAGTTCTTACTACCCTTGTGATCTAAGCCATCAGGAATTTTTCAGGCTGACAGTTATTAGGAGTAGAAATCAATCCTTTCTAATGCCATTCCAGTTTTGACAATCAATAAGCAAATTCTGCTCCAATTCTGAACACAGAGTGGGGCATCAGTAGAAGAAATTACTCAAGAGAAGAAAGTTTGAGGTTCCTTTCTAGATGGTCTGTCCAAATCCACCTTCTTTTCAGATTGCATTTTAGACTTTTTGTCCTGGCAGTAGTGTCTCCTGGCCACCTCCTCTGCTGTGGTGATCCTGGCCAGGAGAGCGCTGTACTTGGAGCAATTAGTGACCCACATAAATGATGCTTTACAGAGGCACAATGTCTTTCTGCTGGATCCTGCTGCAAAGCAGTTCCATGGTGTTTGTGCTGCTTTCCCTTCACGTACAGGTCACATTAAACTGCTCCAATTGCACCTATGACTCACTGGCCACAGGGTTTAGTCCTGGGATAACCATTTGTTGGTGTTTCATCCATTGCTAAGTAAAGGAGCATTAACCTGCTTAGTCTGAACAAAAGGCAGTTGCCACACCCAACAGTTTCAACAAGATCATGTTGGAATGAGATATCTTTAAGGTCCCTTCCAACCCAAACCATTCTATGATTCCATGATCATGGCTATTTGATTGACCAACATCCACGATATTATTATATAATACATGACAGTAGGTCAAATATGAATTTTACTAGTTGGGATAGGAAAGATGACTTCATTCATTCTGTGGATTAGTGAAGAATTTTAGACTATTATCAAGCCTGTCTATCAGTGTCACTGTCACCATCATATTTTCTGGAAAAATCCCTTCGCCAGGATTTCTCTCCTAGGAAGCTGAGAAGCCTCAGAGAAAAAGGAAAACAATATTATCTCATTTGCTTCTGTGGTTTGCTGCTTTGGAATGTGTTTGGACATTGTTTACCAACAGGTGGCTGTTTCATTGGTTTCATGTGAATTGTTTTGACTTATTGGGCAATCATGGCCAATCTGTGTTGGACTCTGGAGAGAGTCACGAGTTTTCATCAGTATCTTTTAGCCTTCTGTCTGTATCCTTTCTGTATTCTTTAGTATCGTTTTAGTATAGCATTCCTTAATACAATATAGATCATAAAATAATAAATTAGCCTTCTAAGAACATGGAGTCAGATAAATCATTTCCTTTTATCTACTGGGAACCTGCAAATGCAAGATGTCACTCTAACTGTAAGAACTGACTGTGCCTTTACTTGGAAATTATTTCCTTCCTGTCAAGAAATTTTCTTGCTATTCCACATTTAAAAATAATAACTTAAGCCCATCCTTTTTAGGACTATCTCATTTTTAAAGGTATTCTGAAGGTACTTCATGTTAAATAGGCACTGATTTCATATTATCACACTGAATACAAACTGAGTGTGCTATTCCTTCCTTTGCTTTCCAAGAGTCACAGAATCATTACAGTTGGAAAATACTTCCAAGATCACTGAGCCCAACCTTTGACCGAACACCGTGCTGTCAACTAGACCGTGGCACTCAGTGCCATGGCCAGGCATGGCACTTTAACACTTTAACACCTCCAGGGTTGGTGATTCCACCACCTCTCTGGGCACTCTGTTCCAGGGCTTGACAACACTTTCAGTGAAGAAATTATTCCTAAAGTCCAGCCTGAACTTCCCCTGGCACAACTCCAGGCCATTTCCTCCTGTCCTGTCGCTGAGAGAAGAGACCCACCCTCATTTGGCTACAACCTCCTTTCAGCATTGTAGGGAGCAATAAGGTCTCCCCTGAGTCTCCTTTTCTCCAGGGTAAACAATCCCACTCCCTCAGCTGTTCCTCAGACCCTTCACCAACTTCCTCACCCTTCTCTGGACTAGCTGCAGCACCTCAATGTCTTTCCTGAATTGAGGGGCTCAGAACTGGACACAGGATTCAAGCTGTGTGGGTTCCAGGGGGACAATCACTGTCCTAATCCTGCTGGCCACACTATGAGTGACACAGGCCAGCATGTTGCACTGAAGAGCAACTCCAACACAAGCACTTTTGCCTCTGCTTTCATTGTTTCTCAGCTATATCCACATGACCCAACACCAATTATCAGGTGCACTCTGGAAGTGGTACCAGCCAGTTTTAGAAACAGCATTTGTATGTCAAATGCCACATAGCCTCTCCACAGCTGGGCAGCCACAGCAGTTCTCCTTCAAGAAAGACACCCGGTTGGCCTTGGAAGCTCAGCTTCCAGGCGAAGTGACACTATTCCCTAGAGAGTTGAGTCAAGAAGGGAACAATGGCATAGCCTGCAGACTTGCTTAGGAATGGATGATTCCAAGTTAGCCATCCCCACATGCAGAAGTGACGCCAGCTCTGAAGTATTTCTCATACAGGAAGTTACTAATGTGCCCATGTAAAAGCACTGCACAAGGTGTGTGCCTCAGCAGCCTCGCTGTCTTGTTCCTGTGTGTCTTCTCTGTGATACACAGACCAAATGCCACAGTTGCCCTGGCAGTTTTCAGGAGATAAAACTATGATAAAAATGATGATATTTTCACTTGATAAAACTATGTCTTGTAAAAACCACTAAAATTTATTAAATAACATTTTAATGACGATTTAAATTGCATATCACAGACAGAATAAATGATAGAATTTGGTCAAATATTTGGAGAGAGTAAGTGCTGTGCTCACTATGCTGATAGTCAAACATCCCAAAAGAACTGACACACACCATATGCAAAGACCAAATCAGCTTGTGTAACTAACAATATTGACACTGGTATTAACTGGAAATATGACAACCTGTCACTGGTAGATGCTTTTTTAAACAATATCTAGGATACAAGGAAGCCTGAAATATACTGGCATCAAAAGGACGCCTACATATAACAAAGCTTAACAAATGTGTTGTGGTGACTATAACACATGGGAAGTAAAAAACAAAACAAAACCAAAACACACAAAACCCAAAAAAACAAACACACCCCATCAAAACAAACAAATAAAAACCCTAAAACCAATCACTTTAAAGCCAAAATGTCCTTAATTTTCTTCTCAACATAAAATGCATTTATGTGCCCCCCAAACTTAACAGGTGAGTACCTTGAGCTACTGGAATTGCTACTTGCCTTTAACTAACTGGAAGGAATAAGCTTGATGTCTATTGTTAGAGTGTCCTTTCTGTAAATGACAAATTGTTAGTAGGAGCACAGGGATTATTAAAGGACAAATGTGCTTCCTGTGACAATAGGAAGACAGAGCATATCCTACCAAGGACAAAGATCTCTTCACAGAATCCATGCCATGTACCAGAACATGGTAAAAATCCCACACCCACTTTGTGCAGCGTGGAAATTCCCAGGATTTCGTTCACTGGGGTGTGGACTGCCACACAAAGTTTGGATTTGAAAGAAGACCAACTCAGACTATGCAGGAAAAGAGAATCATTCAACTACATCTACAACTCCAGTATGAGGTTGCTCTTAGCATAGCTGCTAGATTCAGTGACGTTTGAATTAAAGACAGAACAGCTTTTATCTTGTTATATATATCTTGTTATATTTTCTTAAAGAAATCGTGTTACATATGCTGAGAAACTAAGCCTAAACAGACTAAACACTAAAAAAATCGACCAATCCTCAGCTAATCAAGACACTGACAGCCTCAAGGTGACCTCTATAAATTTAAAGGCAACGAGATTTAAGAGCTAATTTTGGAACAACTGGTAATTTGTATCAAAATTGCAGTCAGGGCGTTTTTAGTATCGATAATTTTTTTTTTCTCTCTGAAGACCAGCAGAGGGAGACAGGTTCTGTTTTACTCTGCAAGAAAACAAGATTTTTTTACTTCAAAAATGACACCTTCTGAAAAGCCACTATCATTTCCTGTCTTACGCTTGCAATGCCTTTTCTTGGTCATTTTGAACTCTATTATTAATACTCACTTTTCCCTTTTTTTTTTTAGTTCTTATCCAAGCTTAAAAACCTATTGCTTGCATCTGAAGATGTTTAGCCACAGCACGTTCCTATTAATACTTCCCTATGGATTTCTCTCAGGGAGAAAGGAGATATCCGTGTTAGTAATGACTGAAAGAAAAATTAGGCTGTGGTTTTGTTTTTGTTGTTTCACTGTCATGCAACAGCTTGCATGTGTTTGCAGCATGTTTAAATCCTGCATATGGTTCTTAAAATCTAAACAATAACTTCAGCTGGCTCTACATATGAGTTCCATATTTAAGGACTAAATATAAAAAGAAAGTTCTGTTCTAAAGTAAAAACCACAAAATCACCTCCTGGTGGTTTCAAGTGCAAGTAAAATGTTCTCATGGGTTAATTTCTTAGGACCCAAGTCTTGCTTCAGGAAATGGGAATTTAGGCATTACAAGCCAAAATATTACTACAGATTTTGGCACAGAAACTTAGGTATGTCTCATATGGTTTAGGCAATATTCTCTACAAAATGACGTAACAGGGCATACATTTGAAATTAATAAAATATTTTCATATTTTCCTGCAGTTTTGCAGATAAATTATGTCCAGAAGAGCTACTAGAACAGGGACCTGAACAGAAATAATTTTACACATCACTACTTTTTTCACTGTAAATAGTTTGTGCTACTCTATTTTTTTTTCATAAACTCCCTTTTGCAGATGGTTTATTTACTCACAGAAGTAACTATAAGAAATGCTTTTTGGATAGAATGTGTTCTAAGCAAATATGCATAACTGCTATAATTTTAAATAAATCTTAAAGAAAAAGTTTCTGAATATTCCTAAAATAGAGTGGAAGCAGAAGAGTTAGAAAATGCATGCAGAAAGTGTGTCAGTGCTGCAGTGTACTCAGGAGGTACTGTGGGATAGTTTTTAGTCTGTAGTGTGCTGTGCTGAGGGCTATTACTGTAAGAAAGGTGCCAGATAAACCTGTGTGAGAAACTGTGGGCAACAGGATGCGTGCCTGGAAATAGCAATCATTCCTGGGGTAAAGATAATTGAGGTAATTGGGAAGCCTGCTAGTATTTAAAATCCCAATCACAACCAGTCATGCTTAATCAGGCATCCCAAGGCAGAGGATGATAAAACTGCATATTGAGTACTCACTTGAATTATCCCATATCAAGAAGTTCAAACAAACCAACCAGCACTACCAGGAGGAGTCTTACACAGGAGAGAGACTTCCCCAGGGTAAGAAAGGGGTTATAAGGCCTTCTCCCAGCTGCCCATATTCCTTGTAGCTCCATCAAAGATCAAAGCCCTTCCCAACAAAATCTGCTTTTTCCTTTCTGGTACAAGCTAATTGCATGAACTCCTTGTAGCTACCCTGTGTTCCTCCATAAAAAAAACTTTACAGTTCTTTAAGCATTGCAAGCCCATGAAAATATTCTAGTATTAAAAAAGTATTGAACAATTCCTTATGTCATGTTTTTACTTGTAGTCAAACAGTGTACGTGGTAAAATGAAATTATCCTGTCAAGTACAGGATATTTTCATTTTACCAAATTCACTGAGGTGCTTTCATATCCCTGTCCAAGTATAAATAAGTTGTGGGTCTGGCTCTTAATCCTTGTATTTTGGTGTCACCCTGATTTTGTAAGACTTTGTTAAGCCTTCTGATGTTTACATTCTTTCAACAAACTTTCTCACACACAGTTCTGTAAATAACCTATGTTTTGCATTCTTTCATGGAGGTGGAGAGAATTGATGGACCCTTGGTCTGTCCAGTGGCATTGGAGAGGTGGCACTGTCACCCTCCAATCCACTGTCACCTTTGGAAAACTATAAATGTTGGAGTCAGAAAATAAAGTTATTCTTCTTCTTTTTTGTTCCCCTCGAGAGCAGCAGTGTCTGTGTCATCATTTCGTGCCTTATCACAACATTTTGGTATAAATTTTTTTTGTAGTTTTCATAGGGGAAGTTAAGTACACAATGTGTTCCCTGGAGGACATTTGTAAAACCAAGTTTTCAGGTTAAGGGTCAATGATCCAAGTTCTGGAAGCAGCAAAATTATTTTTAAATGCCTTAAATCCTTGCCAATATTCTTTAGTTGCTAAATAGGCATCTTCTACTTAGGGATGACAGTTATGTAACAGTGGAGCACTGGCACATTATTCAAAGGGATTTATTGCTTTCTTTGCTGCTTGCATTCATGAGTAGAAAGACACCCATGCTTGAGGGACTAAACTGGAGAGCTTTAATGAACATTATCTCTGAGTTTGGTGGAAAACTTTTCAGATAGGATTGCTGTGGTCAGCCCCCAGAAAAAGGAACCAAATAACATCAGAGGCCAACAACATTAATACGTGTCACAACTCACTGAACAACTTACCACAGAGTTTGCGTGCGTGGGAGGGAAAAAAGGCAGTGTGTGGTCATGTGTGCACAGCTCACTGAGAAACTTCAAGGGAGGGGGGACAGCTGATGGACTTACCACAGGGTTCTGGCCTTGTTACAAACCCCATCTTTGTGGATATGCCATCCAATTGAACAGCTCCACCAAGCGTAGCAGGAGCTCTGTCTGGATTGAGCTGGAACAGCCAAGTGTGGGTGTGCAAAGCACATTGGGAATGTCCCTTCTGATCTTCTAGGGTGCCAGATAAATCACCTGTCAGATCACCCTCTTGGGCTCCACAGTCATCCTCCTGCAATGAAGCAGTGACACATCAGGCTGTGGAGAAATACATCCCTTGTCCTAAGAACACAGGCAGTACTGAAGCATTTGGAAATATTAATGTTAAGAAGATTACTTATTTTCCAAACATAAATGCAGTGTTAAGCCTTAAACAGGAATGGCCCTTTGCTTGAGACATATTTTGAAGAGTAGCTGAAGGATGTGTAAGAGGATATGGATAAGGAATGACACCCCAGTATTGGCTAATTCTGCCTATGATACCATACCTTCAAACTAAAACCTTCAAGCTTCAAGCTGAAAGAGAGTAAGGTTTGATTTGGTATTAGGGAAAAAAATTGGTTGCTGGGAGGGTGGTGAGGCACTGGCAAAGGCTGCCTAGAGAAGCTGTGGATGTCCCATCCCTGGAAATATTAAGGCCAGGTGGGATAGAGCTCTGAGCTGCCTGGTCTAATGGAAGGTGTCTTTGCCCATGGCAGAGGGCTGGAGTTAAATGACCTTTAAGATCCATTCCAACCCAAACAATTCTATGATACCTAGTTTGCCACAGTGAAGCAAGTATTCAAGATTAATTGTGTGTGGTGAAAGTATAGAGTGGTTTAACAACTCTTAGAAGCCTCTAAATCAAATCAATTTTAGCTACCTTAACTAAATCCCAGGCCTTTCAGAAAAAAAAAATTAAATTGTGTGTATGTCACCTGCAAATGTTACTTCTGCTAGAATACTACATAGTCTTTTGGGAGAGCAGAAATTCATTATCCAAGTCAGGAATCACATCATCAAGCATGATCTTGGTTTTGTGTTTAAATCAATGGAAGTTGTGCTCTTTTCTTCACTGAAAGAATAGCATAAAAAGAACAAAACTATCTCTGCCTTATTCCACAAAAAGCAGTGGATGGATCCACATGCAGTGTTTTGGCATCCCCAAGGTACCTGGCTGAATACTTAACCCATGGAAGCCACACATTAAAATACCACACTAATGAAAAGTCACATCTTCCAGCTATTTATCCATTCTCTGTTATCAAGGGCATCCTGTCCTCCTTAGTCTCACATCATTAAAAACAAGTCCAACTCCTGGTCATTAGGTTATGATAAAAAATGCCCACCTCCCAAGTAATATTAAAAACCTTTAAAAATTCACAAGGTATAAGTCAAAAAAGCCAGATTTTTTCTAAAACCTGGTAGTGTTTGTGAGATTTAAAACCTGAATAAACTACATTTTCCTGAAGCAGCAGAGAATACACAGATCATCCCTGACCTCTCTCTAAGGTTGAGAGATACTTTAACAGCTTGTTCTAAGGACAGACAGAAGCATACTTTTTTGAACTCTGAAAATACATGAAACATTCCCAGCCTTTTAGAGAATTCCCTGGATATTTTTGAGGATGTACACAGCTTTCACTAAAGGGGGAAAGTACAGATTGGAAACAGATGGGGTTCTTCTTTTTTTCTTTTTTAAATAAATTGATTGCTATCACAAATCCTACAATTTGGAACAATCAGGCAAAAATCCTATTCTCAACTATACCACTTCTACATCCTTATTTTTTCTCATATGACAGTTTCATAAGCTCTGCAGCCACTGCACAGTTTTCTGAGGAAAAGGACAGATAGCCTGACAGCTGTAGAGGGCTTACACTGAAAGCATTTAAAGAATCCCTCTTTAATCTGATTTTGGTGGAAATTAAGCTTTACTCATGTTCTATTTGCACTGAAATTAACAGGGTTGATCTCAAGGATGACTAAAACATCCCTGGGAGCTTGGAACCTAGTTTTACAGCCACCCATGGTATTGTATTTGCGGGGCCCCCATGAAGGAAGGAAGGAAGGAAGGAATTCGGTGACAGTGTGTATCACAATACAATTTGTTGAGATTCCATCCAGCCCCTGAATAAAAGGGATTTCCAGCCACCCCTGGAGTATTTTCAGCCACTGAAAATCAGGCCACATGGTGGGATGTGGTTAAGACCAGAACTGGAGTATCCAGCTTACCACAGGCTTTACCATAATTATGAGATTGTTTCCAGAAAGTCCCTTTTAACACTAAGTTACTTTGGAAATACTAATAATGTTTTAATTTCTTTTCAGATATCAAAATTCAGAGAATTCACTAATATTTTGGAGTTAGTGAACAACATTTTTCCACTGCTGCCCTTTCCCCCCTTTCTTAAATAAGCATATAGGTTAAGGAAACTCAAATAAGCCTGATATATTATGTCACCATATACAGTTTCAGTGACCCAGCCCAAGGTGTTCAGGGTGAAAACAGACTAAGACTCTGGAACTCATTAGAAACCACAAATTTAAAATTAAAGAATAAGTATTGTGCTACACTCCCAGCTAAGTGCACACATGGAGATTAGAGAGGACTAATAGAGCATGACTGGCACCTTTGCAAACACAGGACTTCAAAGATAAATACACTGCCTACTAATGGCAAAAGGCAGACAGATGTGATGACAGAGGGAAAGCTTTTTTGAAAAAGCTTTATTGAAAGCTTTTCTTTTTTTTTTTAACCCATGTTTAAACTGGATATCCCTCTGTGATCATTAGCACTGGAAATGAATGTTTCAGACTGTTGTAGTGAAGGAGGATTTAAAAGACTCTGACACCCATATATTCACTTGCTCTGAAAACTCTGAAATCATTAAATAACTTGGCTGCTGTCTACCACTCTCGCACAGTGGTACACAAATCAGAATATTTTGATGCAAGACATCAGGTTCTGGCCCCAAATTTGAGTCCTATGAGGGACCCAGTGCCTGCAGTCGTTAATGTGAAGGGAGTTTTGACTTGACCAGATGATAAAACCTTAAGACTGTGAATATCTGAGAAAAATTTGTGCAATCATTTCAGTGGGTAAAGTTCCTTGAAAGCTCAGAAAATTGTATCAATTTAAAAATAACATGGGAAGCAGTATTTGTTTCCATCTGTGCAAGTAAAGCAATCCATTCAGCATGCAGACCACATGATTTGTTGGGTAGGCTGGGGAATATTGACTCTTCAGGAGGACTTGCAGTGTGTCCCTGTGTTCCTTTGGACAAGAAGTTTTGGGAAGAGGCTTAGAGGGAGAGATGAAAAGGGACTGTTGTGAGACAGGCCTTCCAGTTCCCTTGCAATGAGACGACTGAGCCTGCCCTATTTCTAAAATGCAATTATACATCTGTAGCCTGAGGCTCATAGAGCCTGATAACACTTTTACAACAAGGAACAATTGCAGGGCACTTTCAGATAGCCTGATAAAAGCTTTTACTTCATATATTACACTTTTATTGGAGGAGGATATAAAGTATGGAAGGATATGGGAATCAGGCCAGGAGATAACATCAGCAAAGAAAATAAGGTATGCAAGAACTGTTAGGAACAGAAGAACTGTTGTTGTCCTGATCTATTTTATAACTCAGTCTGTCGCTCATTTCCATCTCCACTATGTTCCATGACTTCAAACACTGCAGAAATTGCAGCAAATACCATAAGGATAGGCAGCATTAGCTACCTTTAATCCAACATCAACACCAGAAAAGTAGGCAGCAAGTGGCTAACCAGTTCTAGGAAGTTGTTAGAAGTGAAAAAACTGCCCTGTGAACCAGCAGCTAAGTTGTATCAACAAATTGAAATTTGACTGGCTTTTTATTTCCAGTGTTGTTGCTGCTCCCCCATCTGGAAGAACTTCTCTGCTTCACAATCTATGGAACCCTTGGCTTAATATTTCCCTATGTCACAGAATAAGTATGAACACTGACCACCATAAAATATTTCATATTAAAACTGCCTTTAAGAAAGAGTGAATAATTATAATGTGATGGTCATTTAGTTGCACAATCAATTTGATGCTGGGCATCCAAAATTATATCAAAGGTATTACTTTGCCTTTCATATCATATTTCATTCCTGCTTCTGCAAAAACATATACTTGAGAATAACTAGTCATAGGATTCTGTGGCAATCTCGGTCTTCTTCCTCCACAAGATTTTCAGTTCCCTTTGCTTCAAACTGTCCTTTCCCTGCTTCCCTTCCACCAACCCATGGCATGAATTAATCAGGTCAACCACATAACTTTTCATCCAAATTAGATATGTTCCATAAAATAACTGGTTAAGATAGAAAAGCAAGGGTCTATATGGGGTCTATCTTTTGAAATAAAACTCAAGCTATGCAACAAAATGTTTTCCTGATCTGAGATACTCCAGGATACATCATTTCTTTTGAAAGACTTTGCATTATGATTTATTTCCATTCCTCTGCAGCACAGAAGAGCCTCTGTTTCCAGTTTCTAGACACACAGCTGTGCAGAGACAAGAAAATTACAAACAATGCTCTTTCAAATATTCCCACCCAGCCTTATTTTTATGAACACTTTAGGATGTGAGGAAAAATATTTGCAGTGCTGCATTAAACATATATGAATTGACAAAGAATAAAGATCAGTGGTTGATAAAGTACAAAGGGTGACAGAAGCAGAGTGAAACAACTTTTAATCTGCTTTTATGTTCAAATAGGGTTTATGTAGGTCAATGCAAACCTTGCAAATTCCCCTCTGGCACACCGTTTGTAGTAATCTCCATTTAAAATTTCATCAAAGAATGGAAAAGTTGGGATGATGTCCCTTTCTGTAACAAAGTCACTGCTTGCCACAGATTATTTACACATCTTGCTCATAATAGTACTTCTGAAGAGAAAGTGTTTCATCTCTGAGATAGACTAAATGTTTCCTGATGGCCAGGATCCAAAACAACACAGGATGGAGAAGAGCTTACAACCATATCCTCCCATTCTTGTAACATTCAAATTTCCTCAGCAACTTTTTCAGGAATAAGATAATGTTAGGGTCCAACAGGGACACCAACAATACCTTTTACTAAATACTGCTCTTTTTTTCAGTGTGAGAAAGAAAAACATATCCAGTCTATAACTCATTGTTCCAATGAGCACACAGATATATTTTGGGTGTTTTGTTTTCAATTTCCCAAAACTGTCAATATTGTCAGCTCTGGTCTACAGATGTCCACAAATACCCATGTTTCATTTCAGCACAATGGGATGAAACAGTGGACAAAAGGGTGCTTCATGCTGGGGACAGTCTAGAAAGGCTGGGGAAATGGCTTCCAGACCTAAATACTCTTACTACCCTCTGACTCAAAGATTCAGCCTTCAGCACTTCATTCCCCATGGAAGGACAGCAGGGGAAAATGACTCAGACAGGGAGGGGACTGGGGAGTGAGAGCCACTTCTCCTCAAACAGCTCTGTGGGGCAGAAAAATGAAAGGCCATGAATCCTGGCTTGAATCCTCCATTTTCTCATTTTACAAAGGGTGTATGTTTAAAAACCTAAAGGGAAAGGCAGACTTTTGGCTTGTACAATTCACGACAACATAAGGCAATAGCAGTTATCATCCACAATGCTTAAAAAGCAGAACTGTACCTTTCATAACACACATAGGAAAGGGAAAAGAGTGCCCTGAACTTTAATCTCTTAAAGATACATCAAATTCTACCTCATCTTTCCCCACAAAGCAGTTAATAAGCTTATACTTTAACTCTGACTTGCAATCCAGCCCAAAAGGGGGGATAACTCTTCACAGAGCAGAAGAGAGTTGAGAAATTTCAACATGCAACACCAAGGAAAGACATGCACCATTGTTCAGCATGTACCACTGAATCTGCCACAGGATTTCATTGTTTTTTTCTTGTTATGACAAATTGTGACCATTTCTCTTTTCTTCCAGCATGCCACTCCTCATGGGAATAGACATGCATGTCATACTTACCATACAGATGCACAATGGATTTATGCTGCAATGCAACAATTCCTTTCATGACATTCTATTATTTTCCTAGCAATTCCATTATTCTTAGCACTTGCTATTTTGATCTCCACTAAGCATTGCACTAACAATACCACAGAACCTTCTTATTACACATCCACAATCTGAGCAAAAAGAGAAATAGATTAAAAAAGTCAAGGCTGCCTTTTCCTCAAGGCAAGTCAGTTTACGTTACTGACATATCATTTACTGCTTCACCATTCAGCTACTGAATATCCTGATATATTCTGCAGATATGAAGCAAAATGTTTTCTTTCTGTAAGTAATTTCTTCTAACTTTCCTCTAAGTAATTCCTTAATTCTAAGTTATCAGCAAACTTTCTCCCATCATTTTGTACCCCCATTTGGGATTTTTATGATAACATTGAAGCACAGGGGCCAGGTATAAATTCCTAGGAAATACCACTGCTGACTCCTCCTGCCATTAGTACAAAGTTTATAAAAATAATACTAAATAAACTCACTCAAACCCCTAAACATCACAAGAATAAGTCCCCCATGCTGACTGCCCCTTTTTGCCCATCAATAACTGGGTGATAATCACGTGCAGATAAATATGACTAGAAAGAAGTTGGTATAATTTTAAAAGACAGACATTTTTAAAAATTACTATCATGATCTCATAAATGTGTAGATGCTTAGCCTCTGCCAAATATTTAGATGCTACTTGTCTGCTTTTTGATGAGAGGGGCATTTATAAACTGTAGATAAGTTGAAAAAAAAAAGTAATAAAATATTGGCTTGCATGAGAAATCAAATGAAAGCTGCATCAGGAATTAAGTGCTACATTCTCCTTTAATGAGACCCTTATATATTTCTTGTTGCATGTGAGATTTGTGAGATGCACTGTATGCCTGTTACCACAAGCCTTTTTGTTCTACTTCTAAAAAAAATATTACCATTACTGGAAATGAGAAGCCAAAAAATTGTTGTGATACACTTCCTGCTGCAACCACAGCAGGAAATGCACCTTTTACTTCCTGCTTTTCTTGCTGTTATCTCATTTTCAATGCACCCTCTCTTCAGTTAAAACTACCAAAATTGATCATAACAACTTAGATGTCTTACCTCCTTCTTACACAAGGTATCACTGCTCTTCTGCCTTCTTTTTGTGACTTTTTCATGTGGCTTCAAGTATGAAATTATCCTTGTGTCCTGTACCAGTATTAATACTTTTCTACACCTTCAGGACAGTTGTCCCTCAACTTTACTCTTTACTTCCAAATATATTATGGGTCCTCAGTTCCAACTCTAAATCAGCGTTCCCTCTTATTTTGGAGGGAACATCATGCCTGTTTCTCTGAACACATGTCCTTCTGTGTTTCTACAGCAAATTTTTCAGGCATGATTTGCTCTGGCAAAGCCAGGTTTGGCCATCACCAATCACCTTCTTATTTCCCATGTGCCTTAGTATAGTTTAAGAATTCCCATTGTCAGAGGGGTCATTGACACAGCCACAGAAAGGTGGGGATGCACCCAGAGGTTTTCCACCCTTCAGTTAAAATTGTTTCCAGCCTGACATGAAATAACTACGTAAGTATTTGGAGAGAGAAAAATAAGTAGCACAACTAACTAGGCTATGGTACTTACCAGCTTGTGATTGAGAGAGGGTGAAAACAACCCTGAAACAGTCAAAGCTGTGATGGAAATCTTCTCCAGACCAAGCAGCAGGCTTGACAATAGCATGGGGCCTGTGAGAAGAAAACAGAAATTATCATCTTCCAGCTGTTGTCTTTTTGTTTCTAACGCTACAAAATCATAAAATAAAAAAGAAAAACAAAAATCCTTACATATTCTTAGGCCATTTAGGTACTGGAAGATAGTCTAAGATCTCCATGGAGCCTTCTCTTCTCCAGGCTGAGCAATCCCAGCCATTTTAGAGGCAACAGCTAGCTGGAAAACAGCTGCAGCTCCAGGAAAACCAACTCACAGCTGCCCTGATCCTCACCACACCCACCCTCTGCTCAGACATGAACACATGTGCACCACACCAACCCTTTGCACACCTGCACTGCAGTGGCCATGTGTGCTCGTTGAAAATGACATAAATTTTCTAGTCAGTTTTTAATTATTTTTTAAAATCAATTATAATCAGTATATTAATTATCAGCAGCATGGTAGTCTTAAATCACTTTTAGCCAGCATGTGACCCTGATATGCTTCATTGAACAAGGCCTGGGAGAGAGTGAAGCATTGTTTAAATTGGATACAATCGCAGAACCACAAAGTAAGCTGACTGGAAGGGACCCACAAGGATCATGGAGTCCAACTGCTGGCCCTGCACAGCACCAAACCCAGGAGTCACACCTGTGACAAGAAGAACTGAATTTGTAGACTACACAGATGCTTTGCAGAAATCAGAGCATAAAGAAAATCTAACAAAGACCCAGTGTATATGTGTGTTGGAAAGTCCCTAATGGAGGAAAAAAAATACTAAATATATGGACTAATTAGCATGAGCAGAGAGAAATCAATACCCAGTGGAGGATAGAATACTAACGAAGGATTTGTGCTGCTGAGCACAAGGCCCATTGCACAGGAGTCTCATTCTCCTGTGCATGCCAAACCCACTTGGATACCGTGGGGGGCTGTGTCACAGGCCTTGCTAAAGTCACAGTAAATGGCTCTCACTGCTCTTCCCTTGTCCCACGAGGATACTCCACTCCTCCAGGCAAGGCTCATGTTGGTCCCACCACAGCTTGTCCTCGTAGATGATGTCACCTTGTCCTTCTGTGCCTCCAAGCCACCTTCTGGCAGTTGTCTGAGAAGGACAGCTTCTCCCTGGAAACTTGTGGGAAGGCTTGGGTACAGGCGCTGCCCAGGTTCTTCCTACAGAGCAGGAAGGGATAAACAGGAGGACACAGAAGCAGAGAGCAGCCTTGTTCTTCACACCAGCAGAGAGTGAGGGCACACTCGGTGTGCTGTTGAGGGGACCCCACAGGATGAGGAGGCTCCTGAGGGGAGGTGGGGGACAGTCCCTGTGCCCAAGGGACAGCCTTCTGTGCAAACAGTGAGCCCCAGGAGAGGGGCCCTCAGCCCCCTGGCCTCCCCCTTCTCCCACATCTGGGCACAAGTTAGAAAAGAATGCTAAGTCACCACAAAACTCTGTTTCTACAGTGAACTGTAGTGTAGGAAAAGGATTTTCTAAACTGGAGCAGTATCTCTGTGAGAGAAAGGGAAAGCTCCAGGTAGTGTCAGCCCTTTTGCTTTAACAGCTTTGTAACCACAGATGTCACCATAGACAGCTTACATCCCCATTTTATTTTCACCTGCAGAAATTACAGTTTCAACCACCGCTTTGCCCTCATTATAATTAACCCTCAACCCCGTGGCAGTTTTGAGTTTCTTCCCTTGGCTGAGCAAATCACTCAATAATTTATTTTAATCTCTGATTTGTATAAACTATTGCAATAGTTTCTTAAAAAAAATCAAAACCCCAAACCTTACCTTGTACATACTCGTAAATCGGAATAACAGAAATACAATGCACAAAGTTTTGCAATGATTTGTACATGTTAGTACATCTTTTTAAATAGTACAGGCTTACTTGAGATAGCGAGTTTCTTAAAAAAAAAACAAAACCCCAAACCTTACCTTGTACATACTCATAAATCAGAATAACAGAAATACAATGCACAAAGTTTTGCAATGATTTGTACATGTTAGTACATCTCTTTAAATAGGAGTACAGGCTTACTTGAGATAGCCTAAGAGGTTACAAGTAGAATTTATACTTATTCCAGAAACCACTATCTTAGAGGAAGCGCAGTGCATTTGCTGTAATAGCTGGTACTTACCTATCCAATAAAAATAAATTGTGAGCATTTTTGAACCCCTTTAGTGCTGAATAAATGCTTAAAGCACATATAAAATAACAGCCAAAAAACCCACCAGGTACCACACCTTGAAACCTTGAAAGGTGGGAATGGAAATCCGCAAATCAAAGCCCAAGCTTACACCAAGCATTAACAAATGCAAAGGTCGAATATGATTTCCTAAACTGTCAAACCTGCACGGGGGTCAAGACATTTGTCCTCTGAGGGGAAGGGAAAAGCAGGTTTGAACACAGCTAAAGCTCAAATGAGCGAAAAGAATTAGAAACAGGAAGAAGCAGTCCTGGGGCTGCACGGGGGTCAAGACATTTGTCCTCTGAGGGGAAGGGAAAAGCAGGTTTGAACACAGCTAAAGCTCAAATGAGCAGTCCTGGGAAAGGACGCCTGGGAACTCATTTTCAAATTCCAACAAGGGAGCTCACGACCGGACACAGGGCAGTGCCCGGCGCAGCGAACAGCTTTGCAGAGGACGAGCTGGGGACAAGGAGCGAGCTGTCACCGAAACACACGGGACAGGGGACAGGGGGCACGGGGCACGGACCCCAGAGGAGCCCCAGGGCCGCCCTCACACCGGGGCCGCGGGGCTGTCGCACCGAGCCGCGCCGAGCTCAGCCGGAGCCGCGGCCGCAGCGCGCCCGCCGGAGCCCCCGGCTCGTAGCCGCCGTCGGCGCGCACCTCGCCCTTGAGCAGCAGCGGCTCCTCTCCTGCCGCAGCGGGACCCGAAGGTAGCGCCGCCCGTCCCAGTGCCCCCGGCGGCGGCGCGGGCGGAGGCCTGGCGGCGGGGCAGCCGCTGTCAGGGTCGCGGCGGGACGCGGGGGTCGCGGCCGGGCTGGGACGCGGGGGTGGCGGTGGAATCGCGGGGCTCGGGGCTGCCGGGCGGGAGCGGGGCGCAGCTGAAGTTTTCCCGGAGCGCCCTGGCGGCCGCCGGGAAGGCGGCTCCGGGTGTGGGCTGTGTGTGCCCGTGTCCCCGGCGCTCGTCCCCCCGTCCGGCCCGCGGCGGTGCGGGAGCTGGCGGCGGGCTGTGCAGCGCAGCGCCCGCAGAAAGGAAAGCTGAGCTGGCAGCGGCGGCGGCTGCAGCGGCGGCAGAAATGTGGAGCGGCTCGTAATTGCACAACCGCAGGGAAAACTTGGGCAGGAGCCTCGGCGGGTTTCACTAGAAAGGGCACAGCTCTCGAGCAGTACTGTCTGCAGGCGAAGAACGGTTCGGGTTGCGAGGACCTTGAAGATCATTTCGTGCCTCGAGCAGGGACACCTTTCACTATCCCAGGCTGCTCAGATCCCCATCCAGTGTGGCCTTGAACGCTGCCAGGGATGGGGCATCCACAGCTCCACAGGCAACCTGTGCCAGGGCCTCACCAACCTCACAGGGAAGAAGTTTTTCCTAAATATAATCTAATTCTACTCTCTTTCATTTTGAAGCTATTCCCTTTGCTCTTTTAAATAGTCGCTCTTCATCTTTCCTGAAGGCTGCTTTTAGGTAGTGAAAAGCTGCCATTAGGTCACCCTGAAGCCTTGTCTTTTCCTTGCTGAGCAATCCCAACTCTCTCAGCCTTTCCTTGTAGGAGAGGTGCTCCATCCTCTGATCAGCTTGGTGGCCTTGTCCGGACTGACTGCTCCCTGTGCTGGGGTCCCAGAGCTGACCGCATCTTACTGTGGTACCCCTGGAGGAGCTCTGGAAGGTACTGCAGTGCCAGGCTGCCTGCTGTACTCAGATATATTCCAAAAGTGGATATGGCTGTAGAGAGATAATCTTTTTTGCTGAAATGAACATGGCTAAGGCTTTCAAAAGAGATTGTGTTTGGCAACATTATTTAATAAGCCTGTAGGAGAAAAAAGCCTTCATTGTTTGACTTACAAGTATTCGCTATGGAAAGATAACATCCAGTAGTTTCAACATGAAACCATCACAGTATCAACAGTGAAGTGTCTGTGCACCCATGGTATCAAGTTCAGTGTGGAGTTCTGTGGTTTTTTGTCACTTTCTTTTCTCTCAGTGTAAGACAAGTCCTGTAGCTGACTCAATATTAGTGCACCTCTACTCTGAATTCTGAAGTGACTGTCCCTGTCGACCAAACAAAGCAGCACAGGGAAGATTCATACTGTAGAGACTGGATAGGAGCCACTCAAAGACTTTGAAACCAGGTTTTGTTGTAACATTTGTGCTTAAAACTCACAGAAAGTTTATGGGAGAAGCCCACATTTCTGTGAGCACTTAAGATCCTGTTATGTTTTTTACTGTCATTTACTGCACAATGATCTTGCACAGTCACAGTGCTACGTCCACTGTGGGCCACAGATTACTAGCCTGGTTACATACAGTGCCTCTTGTCATCATCTATTTTCCCTTTTACTTGCTTCCATAATCTCCAGGATGGTAGCAGTATTTTGTTTCAGAATAAAAAAGATAATTGTACTAAAAAAAAACCTATAAGTTTAAACAAATTGTGTTGATGTAGAGCAATATGAATCTCATTAACTTCTAATCAAGACAAACAAAGAAAAGAGGGAAATAAAATTACAAATTTATATTGCCTGTTGGGTCTGCTTAAAACTTACATTAGCAATTGGATGCAAAGGCATGTGATGTAAGTTTTCATACCTTGGCTGTGCAGTACTGGTAGTGCTGCTGACATAAACTTTCTGTTCATATAAGCCAAATTAAAGATTTTCTGTCAAAAACTACCCACCTCCCACCAGACATACCTAACTGAAATTGCAGCCATGAAAGTGGAGAGCAGTAATTACTCTCAGGTAATAAAAAATGTAGAATATATTGACTTAACTGTCAGAGGTGTGGAAATATTGACGCAGTAGTTTCAGAGCCTTGCTGACTAAACAAATGCACTTTACATAAGAAAGATAAAATCATTTATTGTTAAGTTTGAAGCCGCTATCAGGACTTCCTATGACTTGAACTCCTGTGTGGAGGTGTTTGATCTAGTGAGGCATTGTGCTCCCAGCATTGATAGCTCAGCAAGCAGAAAAGATTCCTCTGAAGTTGCTGTCAGATACGTAGCAGACACCAGCCTTTTGCATAGGGGTGTGCTTTTATGTAGATAAAGGCATGACCAGGTGCTAATGCCAAACCAAATGAAATCAGTCAAAAGTCATGTTCCTTTCAATAGTTTTTGCTCTTCCATATGTGTGTGATTTGACAGTTGGAAGAGCAAAAGAAACTGCATTTCATTAGAACTATTTTAATCATATTCAGTTGTAAATATTCTTCATCATAGGTGATTCAAGAGAAGTGTAGACCCTTTTAATGATTGCATTTCTCCTGCTAATCTTTATAAAAGTAGAATGGGATGTTGATGTTTTTGTTTCTAAGCAAGTAGAAATCAATGGAAATTAACAAATTGTGAACATAAATCTCCTTAAGTACCTAAATATTTTTACATCTGGCTCCACATCATTAGATTTAGATTTATTCTGGATAACTATTTTGTATAGTAATGTAACTATGTAATTTGTAATGTAACTATTTTTTCCCCCCTTTTTTTTCAAAGTGGGGGAAAAGGTACCTTGGACTCCTGGGGCATTCAGGGCTTACTTTAGCATCATCAGTTGTTGTTGACTAGAGCGAAATGCATATCGTTAGAATAATTGAAATACTTTTTGATTTGAGTTAGAGTTTAAGCTAATTCATTGTTTGCATGTAGTAGCACACTTGAGGTTGCTTTTGACGTCAGCACTGACAATATTGCCATTTGCATTTATGAAAAATGAATTTATGAGACTCCAAGTGTACTGTTGTATTACATTCTGTGTGGGAACTGAAATTAGAGTGCAGGAAGCTATAGTTGTAGCAGTAATTTTTTTAAAATTTCCTTTTGAAGCTGATAAGATTTTTACAAAGTATGCATTGAATTCAGTACAAGTTTTTGCTTGACTATTGGCTTCATAAATCTTTTTTTGAGGCAATCTTGTTGGAAAGAGTTAATAAAACCAAGCAAGTTGCTTTGAAAAACAAGGCTAATATTTCAACATTCTTCAGTTACTAAGGTAGCTTTGTAGACAGAAGTATTTATTTTTTTGAAGTAAGGAGAGGGAAATTCCTTGGAGGCAGGTAATATTATAAATATATATGTGTGCACACAGGTTTTTAAATTATGAACCATTAGCATTACAACAAGAAGAAAAGTCTTCAGACTTCCCTTAGGACAGAGCTAAGCACGTGTGTGGCATCAGCCATACAATTTGCTTCTGTGCCATCTTTCTTTCTGGACACAGTTGTGTTGTTTCATGATATTATCCTATACTGTGTGTGGTTTGAATATAACATTGCTCTTTCCCACTCGAGCTTTCATAGTTTGTGTTACTATTGGATGACTCATTTAATAAAGCAGCTGAGGTGCATTTTTTAAAAGGAGGTTCTTTCAGTAAATGTTGTACGAGGCACAGTTGAGGCATGCTGTGTTTTCTGGGGAGCTGAAAAAAGCAGCTCTTCCATCAGCCAGCTTTTAGTTGTAAAGACAATTAAGCAGTGCACTCGAGTGCAGTGAAAAGGTAACAAATAGAACTCAAAATAATTTAAGTCAAGTAAACAGGATGAGAAAAAAGGATTCTGCTGCCTTTATGTACTTAAATAATACTGTTTAATAAAGAACTATTTCCATGCAAGATTAAAATGCTTCTTGAAAAAATAAGGAAGGTCTCCTGGTGCAGAGAACTGAGTGGGATGTGCTCTAACAAAAGATTAGGACAGCATGGCCAGTGTGAAACCTGTTGGATATTGGCCAGGAACAAAAAGCAACATCTGAATCATACAGTTAGTGAACAGCATTGACAGAAGAGAAAAGGAAAATACTTGAAGGATAATGAAACATATATATATATATATATATATATATATAATTACATAACAATGATAGCAGGCTTGTAATAGTTAATGGCTTACACATTAACTTCTAAAAGGATCAGATCCCTTGGGAAGGGAAGGGTGCAGGTGTTTTTGTGTTTGGAACATTCACTTGTATGGGGAAAGCTATTGCAGCTTGTAGCCATTTCCCTTTGCATGGCATGCTGCTCATGTGTTCAAGGGGCAAAGCCAGTGTGGGGGACTGGTGACCAAGAGACACTCTCACCACAGCCAGAGGCTTATGGCTTAACAGTGTGAGTGCAAACAGGTTTTTCCACTTGCTTCTCAAAATTGCTGCCACATGTCAGCTGTGCTTATGCCAGATTAACTCGTTGGACAAACAGTGTGAAGAAGATGCATTAAGTATTGGTTCATGGACTTCCATACCCTCCTTAAGGTATGATGGCTTAGGGTGTCTGTGCAGCAAGTGCTCCTGAAAAAGACTGGGGGGAACTAACACTGGTGTTTCCAAACAGAATATGGCAGAAGAATAATCTGTTTCTGCCTAATTTCAAACATTTAATGTAGTTTTTTTAGGGTTCTGTAAGTGGATCAATTTATAGATTTGCAAATTTAAAAAAAAAAAGGAAAAAGCCCATGGAATGAAACATTTCCTGTTTAAACTGTGATACTTGGACAGGTATATTGCTGTTTCAGAGAGGTGAAAACAGATTGAAGATGCTAGGTGACTGGAGCAGACTGATGAGAGAATACTTTACATCTCATTCCAGTACTGAGGGTGGAATATTCTTAGAAAAATAAAAATCAGTCAATATATTTTATCTATTTCCTGGCCCTTTTTTTTTTTTTAATTCAGCATTGCCTGTGAAGATTGTTCATTTCTCCAGTGCAAAGCATAAAAATAGAAAGTCACATTCTGGTCATGACTGTAGAGAACATTACTGTTATCCTGCACATCTGCACTGTGTCTCACACAGGTTTAATTACTTCCATATCAGAGCAGGCATATGTGAAATCTGTGAATGGGTAGGTTTATTGTGTATTATGTGAGTCCAGATTTATGTTTTCATTGCTCATCATGGTGCACATGGGTTTGGCAAGTGCAAATGTGTGACGTGACATTTACAGTGTTGTGCTGTCTTGCATCATAACCATCCACTGAGCTTCTACATGTGCAGACATTGCATCCTGATTTTACTATGTTGTTTTGCCTATCTCAGTTTTAGAAACTTTGGCATTGGGTATTACTTCTTTAAAAATACTTGTGCTTTGCTGGGAAGGTGATAGAGATACCAGTGCCTGCATGATGCTGTTTTCTGGGCAGTGGGTGCTAAATTAATGAAAAGTAATTCTGGGGTTTGTATAGGTGTTTAGCAGCTTGTGTTACTGTTGCTAGAACAAACTTTAGAAGTAGTATTTTGAAGTTACTTCTCAAAGCCTGTAGCTCTTTATAATTTAAATGCTCAATCCTGTTTGACTGATGTTGGTAGGAATTTGTGATTAACAAATAATCAGGATTGCTGACAGGCAGCCTGCAGCTTTTCTTTTCCAGTTGTATTTTTCTGTTCATGCAATTACATTGGTGGCTCTGTTTTCTGCTGTCTCGTTCTTTTAGCTCTCACTCTGTTTTGAAATACTTGGAGAAGCTATTTTTCCTTTTCCCTGAAAGCTTAGGCTATTGGCTTTGCTTATACACTACAGTATTTGTCAGTTCTAGAGCACTACTTTTATGATTAGTTGTCTTTATGTACAAGTGGGAATGTTTGTTTGTCCCTCTTGTAAAGATAAGATTGATGTCTGATACCAGCAGATTACAGTTATGCTACCTTTACATCTAGGTGGGCTACTTGTCTTTGACTAAAATCTCTTAATTTCCAGATGACAATTGTAACATTAACTCTCTCCATCTGTCTTTGAGAAAGCGGTCAGCTGGGCAGATCCATAACAGTTTATATTTCTATTAAAGCTTATAGAAGTAGTAATAGTAACAATAACAATAATAATATGCCACATGGCTGTGCATTACGTACTGCTGATGGCAGTGAGCAAAGTGACACTGCCCCTCTTCTGCAGCACCCCCTGTGATTGCTCACTTGGTGGCTCTAGTGCAGAAAAAGCCACAGTCCTGACATGGATGCACTCTGAATGCCTGAGAAGGGATGGGCATCCAGGATTGGGTTTTCAAAAATCCAGAACTCTTAAAAGCAGCTGGTAGCAGGCTGAGAGTGGAATGAACTCACTTGGTGGAACAAAAAGGGGAACCCCCACTTTTCTTCTCATCCAGCCTTTTCTCACTCTTCCCTACAGTTGCTGAATTTGAGAATTGTGCTGAGTTTTTCTGGCAGGTGATTAATGTTAGATTTTGCAATGGGGCTGGTTTCTCTCTTTTAGTACACGTCAGAGTAGAAGGTGCCCAGTGACTCAGGTGACACTGGCACACTCTAAAGGCTGACTCATGCCTTAGTCACCTGCTTTTCTTAAGGAAATTTTGGTGAGTATAGTCTTGGAGTAGTAGATACCTAAATACAGTAACTCTGTCTTCACTAGGTAATTGTTTTTTATTCTAATAAATGTATTTCTAATTTACTTGTTACATCACAGTTGGGTTCCTCAAAATACTGTGGGGAATGCTGTGTTAGGCATAGTTGTCTGCACAGTCAGCTGTGATGATAGAGATATTGTTTACTTACCCATTTTGGAGACTCCTCTGCTTTTAATTCTTCCCATTATGTGTGAAATTTTTTGGCTTGTTTTATCAAAAAAGCTACAATAAAAACATCCACTGCACAACCTGAAGCAGAACTGCTTGGTGAAGTCTTCTGAGCAGCCTATTACATCAAACAGATATGAAGAACATACTGTGATATCATCCAGTATAACAGCATGTAATTACAAAGCTTAAAAAAACCCCACTGCCCATGAGCACAAATTCCACAGAATGTCAGCAGAGCCAGTGGGACTGAGTTTGATTAGGCCTTTTGATAGATCAACTCTGCTGATACTGCAGAGATCCTTCAGGATGATACAGCTCCAATTGCCCATCCCAGATCTGGAGGTGATGAGTGCTCCCTCGCATGGGGTTTGGCAGACCAGCATGGTTACCTCAGTTGTTTCAGCTCAGCATGGACATTTCATCTATCAGTGCTCCTCAGGAGAAGAAAAAGTCTGAAAAATCTAAGTGTGCCCTTCTTCAACCTAAACTGGCAATCCTTGTCTCCACAATTGGTCACGTTACTAGGAGTTGTAGGTCAGGAGCTTTAAGAGATGTCTTTAAAATGGATCAAAGACCAGGTGTCATTGTTGAAAGTGTTGGCTTTAGCATCTGCCGTAGGCAAAGAACGAGTCAATGCCAGACCTGTGGGAAGCACCTGAGTTTCTGGCTTTCTGTGCTTCCCTGCCATCACCTGATGGGCTTCAGCAATGCTCATTTCCAAGCCTCATAATGATTTTCTAAAACACTGTTTACACACATAACTAGAGCAGTGTATAATAATGTTAAATCATTTTTATTACTATAATTTGTATATATGAAAATATTTTGGTTGGAAAAATACTCATCTGTCAGGTTCCAGAGGCTACACTGTTTTAAAGTGAATACTTCAAACGTACATGACCTTTTAAAAAATGTTTTGCAAAATGCTAAGAGTGTATGTATATATAATTATTATATACTTGATAAGTATTTTGGGGTTTATTAGTTTTGTTTCACATGCGTTTCCTAGACTTGAAATATGCTTAATCCTTTCACTTAGAAATTACTAGACAGCCCATTCATACTCTGCAAGAACTTCAGCAAAATGGGTTTTTGTTTTACTCCTAGTACCAAGAACTACTCTGAGTCTTGACATCTACATCAAGATTAGGAGACTTGAAGACCTAGTATTTGTTAGGTATTATCATCATCTCCTGTGATTAAATCCTGTTGAAATTACAAACCTAGGAACAGCATTTTTAAGACAATATTCTGTAATTAAAAACATCCAACATACTGGAACTTTGGCATTTTTAAAAGCAGTGGTGAATAACTAACCCTTTCACTCATTAGCTTTGTAAGTCCCTGCAAGCCAACAGTTTGTGTAGAGGTGTAGAAATTAACTTATCAGTTCCAGCAAGGCTAGTCAGATTTGTGAATCTGACACTAGTGCTGACATTCAATTTCAAATGCTCAATGTGGCAGCAACAATAGCTCCTGCTATCCCATCTGGTAATGATCAGATATTAATTATTTTTAAAAATGCAAGTAACAGGTATTTGAGCATAGAGCATAATCCATTTAGGCTCCTTTTGCTGAAGATGTGATTAAGAAAAAACAGTTTTAAAGAATTCACATAATTTTTTGTAATTCTTGAGCCTTTGACATACAAAACAATAGATACATAGGTGGATATATTTTGTCTCCAGCTATTTCCTCATCCCCAACAAAAGAAATAATATCTCTAGATGTCTTGAATGCCTTTTTTTTTTTTTTTTTTTTTTGCATATGAGTGCTTTTGTTTTCCTAGCGTTGAATAAGGGGGAATAAAGGGTGTCAACAATGCTTAATATTAAGTGTGTACCATTATCAACATTTATTGCCATAGTAAAGGGCAGCTTAACCCAAGCAGAAGCAATGCATTTCTGTCAAGTACCAGATCATGTAGTCAGGAAAACTGGCACTGACACCATTATTAGTTTGTCCTTCTCTCCCCTCCCCCTAGAAAGAGATTTGTTCTTGGTGGACATAAATACTTTTGACAGAATTCCTCGCATGACTTGCTAAAGCACTTGTACAGAAATTCCTCTTGTAGCAGGTGTACTTTTGATTTATTTGACTGCACGTTTCTTCAATATTATGTCTTTTTCTTTGGCATATCTAAGCTAATTTTATACAGACTTTTTCTGACAACTTTCACCTCCTAGGAAGTGATTTATATTACCAATGTAACACTGGAGTTTGCTCAAACTTCCTATAGAATATCCGTAGATAGTGGAGTGTCACAGTCTGAACTGGCCAGATTATCTCAAGAGCCTGACTTGCTGTCAGATGCTGGATTACTATCATTACGTTTTTTAGCTGGATTCCCTGTACTCACTCTATCTAATTATTCCATCTTACCAGCTTCTGAATGAATTATTTTCAAGTTTAATAGAGGGGAAGGAGACAAAGGTCAAGAACTCAGATTGCTCAGTCCTCATCAAATTATGTGTGAGTTAGCTCCACTTAAGACACTAAAGAAAGGCTGTGCCCTTCTTTGGGATGGGGAATTGGAGCTGTATCATCCTGAAGGACCTCTGCAGTATCAGACACTAAAGAAAGGCATCTTAATAAAGCCCCAGCCTCAGCAACAATGTCAGGTCATGTGAATACCAGTTTTCAGGAATCTCTACCCACCTGAAATACAGATATAACATGGATTGTAAAATATTCTTCCTGCAAATAAATTTTGGAGGGGATCTTGACTCCAAATTAGGCAAAGTATTGCAGTGTTGAAGCATAAAAATCCACTGGCATTACTATACTAAGGTCTGATTCAATGTCCCTAAATGATCTTTAGGAGTTATCCAATAAATTCAGCAAAGGCATGATCGAAGTAGGAATGTCCGTATTAGTTATGTGAGACCTGAACATCCTAAATAGGTGTTACATCTGTTATTGATAATGCCTCAGCAGGTTACAAACCCTCACCATTTACAGCTTAGGTTTGGCACAAAAGTGGAAGCCTAATGCCTCAGCAGGTTACAAACCCTCACCATTTACAGCTTGGTTTGGCACAAAAGCCAAATCTCAGGAAATCTGTTTGCCTAAGAATGGCCTTCAGAAATTAAGGCTGTATTACTTCTTGGAGTTTTTGTGTTCCTTGAGGGCAGGACATTGTGAGGAAAGTGGGATATTACAGGTATCTATATAGGAATGTAAAAAATTTTTCCTCAGTACAGCAGGTTAACATGATTTATGTTAATTTTTGTGACCTGGTCTCATTTCAGATGAAGAGATTATCTGTCCTGCCCCAGCAGTGTCTTCTGCTGATGACATGTCTCCTAATGGCCTTGGAAGCTGTACCTATAGACATAGATAAGACAAAAGTCAAAGCAGAAGGCCATGTAGAAGGAGAGAAGGTAGAAAATCCAGTAAGTATAAAGAAACTGATGTGAGATTGTGTTTATCCTAATTGTTAGTAATCTGGATATAGCAAACTCCTTTAGAAGGAAACTAATATTCCCCAGTGTTGTCAGTGTGTGTGCCATCTACTGTGGGGATGTTCTGTTTAAATTTGCTCTTTATTTTCTTCAGTGAACTGCTAAAGGTGAACTGGCACATGGAAGGAATTCCCAGATTACAAGAGGAAGCACATAACTGTCCCACAGAGACTAACTTTGAGTGATTGGGTGGTGCCTTAGGAATTTCCACTCACTGATCCCAGCTCAGTGTTTCAAATAGAACAGTAACAGATGAACTGCATTCTTTTAAAAAAGCTACACACTACATTAACATGACAGATGCTTGTGTATTACAAGGATTCCTAATCATTTTTCTCTTCTTCCTTGTCAGTTGCTGAAACAATGGATCATAAATTGCTATAGGGCAATGATGCAAATCTGAAAACACAAACATATGTAAGACAGCATAGTGCTATGTTGCTAAGATTAGGGTGTCAGTTTAATAACTGTATTTAAACAAAACAATTGTTTGTGAGTGTAGTCTTTCCTCAATTTCCCTTTTTTTCTTTTTTCTAAAGGATACAGGACTTTATTATGATGAATATCTCAGGCAAGTAATAGATGTCTTGGAAACTGATAAGCATTTCAGGGAGAAACTCCAGACTGCTGACATAGAAGAAATAAAGGTAGGTTTGAAAAAAAGAGTTAAATTGAGGTTAATTAAATCTATAATCATGAGCCATGTATGTTGTATTCTTTCTTCCTGTGGCTGTTGTGCAGTGCCCCTTCAGGAGCTAGAAATGTGGGAAGGGACAAGTAGGAAACAGTCTAAAGTGACAGACTGAAGGAGGAGATCCTGCTTTTTGTGTTTCCTTAAATCCCTCCTGTTGCTGTTGGCAGCTTGAGGTATCTTTTCCTTCTGTGCTGTATCTGGTCAGCCTTGGAGATTCCTCTCCATTTCCAGGTTCTTGCAATACACATCGGGGCTGCTGCTGCCTCCTACCTTCCCTCAAGCCTAACAGCCCTCCTTGAGAGACACTTTGTGGGCTTCTCATAGTTCTTTACCTTCCCTCAAGCCTAACAGCCCTCCTTGAGAGGATGAGGCACTTTGTGGGCTTCTCATAGTTCTTCTGAACTCAGTTGAGAGTATTTGATCAAGAAATTTGTCACAAATGCTATTAGGCATTGCTCCCTCAAGGTTGTGGTCTTGCTCTTTGGAGGAGCAAGATGCTTAGAAATTCTCTTTTCTGAAAGCTTTTAGGATTCCTCTCTGTTTCCATAACCATAGGCATAAAAATTTTGAATCTGCTCTTTGAAAAAATGTTTAGATTCTTAGAGTGTGGGCTACAGTATTGCCAGAGACTGCCATTAGCCTGCTGTCTTGTAGTTTATGTCTAATGGGAATCCTAAAGGCTTCTTTCTTCCAGTGTTTATGCATGACTTTTTTGTTTTTTGACAGAGTGGAAAGCTAAGCAGAGAGCTTGATTTAGTAAGCCACCATGTGAGAACACGGCTGGATGAACTAAAAAGGCAAGAGGTAGCAAGATTAAGAATGTTAATTAAAGCTAAAATGGATTCTGTTCAAGGTAAGAGTAGAGAATTTATTTAGGTGAGTTAACAGATGGAATTATGTTAGAGAAATGTCAAAGTCCAGCAGTTGTGCATTGTTTGTTGTCACCAGTAATGACTAAACAGAGTGAGTGTCCTTTCTGAGCTGGCCTGGAGCCATTAAAGACCTGTCTTTATAGGAAACTGGGGAGAAGAGAAAAGACGTCTCTGTTTTATAAATAACTGAACTTGTTTGTCACTGGGTTTTTCAGATACTTCTACCTCTTGTTTTTAACGTCTTATTTTTGTAATGCATCAGTTCATAGATTACTCACAGAGAATCAGTAACAGTAGGACTGTGTTTAAGATAAAAACCATGACACAGTATTTCATATCCTTAGGGGGTAGAAAATGAATTTTTTTGTCAGTATTTTATTGTTGCAAAGATGTTTGCAAGTTTTCAAGGGGGATCCCAAGAAATTGAATACATAATGCATCAAATAAAATACTCCCAGAATAAGGGTCTGTCTTGCAGGCTAAGCTAATTTAGATGTGGCAAAAAAGTGTTTATGGGGGTGTTGTTCCTGTTGCAGATAAGCAGTCCACTGACATCATGGTGACATTCACAGCTAGGTGACAGCAGCTAATGATACCTGGGTGTGTACATAGTTGTTTTAGGTATTGTGAAGTTTAATGGACTGATTACTTCCACCCTTCTCTGCTTTCATAAATCAATAGTAACTAACAGAGTGTGCTTTAGAAAAAGATTCCCCCCAACACCTCAGATCTTACAGTGTAAATGTGAGATCTTACATTTGGGAACAGATTATTGCAGTTCAGAATATTCAGATGAGTACTAAGATGTAAAAATACTTGGCAAAGTTTATAGTCAGCTTTGCCCATGACTGCTTCACATCATATACAAGTATGGCCAGATTAACTATAAAATACAGCTGCATCTACACACCTAGACAGCATCTTGGAATATGCACAAAGAGCATTAAAATAGCAGCAGGCAGAGTGGTTTGATTTCCTTATATTTGCTCTTGTAATCCTTTCCCTATAACACCATTTAGTATCTTAGTCATCTGTCTGATCTACAAAAAAGGAAAAAAAGGCACACAAACCCCTGCTCTTTTCTTTCCTCTTAGCTGGATCAGGTTTAAAAAACTCCAGACAACTAGATCTGAGGTTCTGTTCAGCATATATTCAATCCTCATCCAGTTGTGTTTTTAAACATTTTCACCAAGATCCTACTTGACTGATCAGTAGGCCAGAAGAATGTTAGGAGTTGAATCTCAGATCATACAGTAATCTGGCAAGTAAATAGTGTCAAATAGAATTAATCTTTTCCCCTAAATGTAAGAAATGGAGAAAAATGGTTTTGGGGCTGTTTTTTTTTAGTGTTTGTTGGTTTTTTTTAAGTCTGTTAATACACTTCTGAAAATGTTTCAAACACAGACAAAGGCACATATATTTAAACAGAAAATATGATCTCACCAGGGGGGAATGATGCCTGAAATCTGCCCTGGCCAGTGTTTGCTGTTTTGTGTTAATACAAACACAGCTTTGACTGTAAAGCAGATAGTTTGTGAAAGATCAGTATATTCAAAAATGTATTTTCTATTTTTTCAAACAAATAAAATATTCTTTGCTAAGTCATCTAGTAAAAGGTTGTCACAACTGCTGTACTTAACATAAGCATAAGAGAGTAGCATTAGTGTTCAGAGACCATGGTAACAGCTAGAGAAGCTGTGGTAGAAATGTGTTTAGTTTTAGTGCATTGTGTGTTGATGCTGGTGGGTATCACTCCTGTCACAAGGAAGAGAAAATGTTTCCAACTTTTAGACACAAGACCTTACTCTCCACTGTCTTGAACTTCTCTTTTTTCTACAAATGAAGTTTAACTATCTGCTTATTTGATTGGATACAATTTTACACCATATCATACATAAATCTTTGGCCAGATGTGTCATTTGCAAAACATCCAGGACAGTCCCCATTCAGGAAAAATATGCAGGTTGTTAGCACAATGTCAACTATCCAATTTATATAATAGAGAATATTTTTTTTTTTATTTTGTAAAGCTCAAATTGATCATACTTTCTCTTGCTGAAACAGACCTGTAATTTGTGCATGTAAAATGACTGGGTGCAATGCAGCACTGACCCATCAGAAGGAATGTAGTGTAAACTGCTATAAAGTTTGTCAACCTGCTCTAGGAAAAGCAGCTTTAGAAATGTAGTTTCCTCCAGCAATGAAAAAATTACTCAGTCCTCAGGGAACCTCAGGTATTACACGGCATAAGCTCCCATATGAAAGACTTTGTGATTTTTCTGGATTTCAAATTTATTTTAATGTTTTACATGTATACCTTGTTCTTGCAGACACTGGTATAGACCATCAGGCTCTCCTTAAGCAGTTTGAGCACCTGAACCATCAGAATCCTGACACCTTTGAACCTAAAGACTTGGATATGCTGATCAAAGCAGTGAGTGCCAGATTTGAACTGCTGTGGGAGTTCGGGTTTTAATTTTTATGCTTTTTACCTCTGTAAAGGGAAGTCCTTTCCTATATAGCACATTTTATAAATGACATGCAGTTTTCATTTTCAGAAAAAAGTCAGTTGCCTCCATGCACACTTGAAAACTGTTGCCCAGTGTTTATGATGCAAAAGACTCCATAAATTTTGGGATGTCACCTTAACAAGACTTAACATTCACATGCCAGTACAAGCAACTTTGGGAATAAACCACACCTTTCTGAGAGCCTTTAAATTAAATACAGGTGAGATAGGGGTGCCTTTTTCCCAAGTGTTTTTTCTGATTTCTGTTTCTAAATGATATAGGACTCTCACAGAATGATGTAAATAATCATCCCTAGCCCAGCCATATGAATTTTGGGATCTCCTATATATACATCAAGATGCAAAACCACAGCAGAATAGAATTTGAGATAGCAATATTAGAAGTTGCTTATACTGGGCATGGCATTCAGTGTCTGTTCAGCAGATTCAGTATCAGTCACAGGTGTGTGGGGATTGTTCAGGGGATGCAGTTAAGCTAAGCAGGACGTGGCTTTTTTTCAACTGCTACAGAAAAATAAACTTCCCAGGGGGAAAAGTGTCTTAAATATAATTTAGAGAGCACTGCATGTCTGACATGAGAATTTGAGCAATTTTTAATACTTTCAAAACAAATTGAAAGATAAAATCTTCCAAGGGTAAAAAAATGACACAGAAATTATCTCCATTTTCTGTAGAATTATTTTTATAGAGATATTTTAATTTTTCTAAACATTTCTGAACATCTCTTCTGGGAAAATTCTGGTTGGCTTGGAGAAGCATACCCTTAACAGGACAGTTCTTTTTTTATTACATATTTTATTGTTTTGTCTTCTCATTTCTCAACCAAGATACTGACAGGGTGTAATGGATACTTAAGGGGGTCTTAGCTTTGGAATTATTTTTAAAACATACAGTGAATCTGAAAAGTAAAATGCAAATAGTGGAGAGACAGTATCAGATGTAAACATGTTACTTTGAAAAGCACTACCAAAACATCCTTTAATGCTTTGGCCTGTATGAAAATGACACACCTTTAAACTCTATACAAGAACTTGTCAGAAATTCTCCTCTCATACCCTTTCTCTCAGTTTAATTGTTGGGGCTTTTTAATTTAATCTGTGTTAAGCTGCTGCAAACTAAATCAAATTATTAATGAAGGCACTTTTGTCATTAAACTGTAGGATAAGCTACAAATGTTCTTATTCTGAAATGATCAAGGAGTTAATGGTACTCTTAGTGTAGGACTTGATTAACTTGAGATCATTTATTACTCACTGATGAGAAAGGACACCTTGAAGCCTTCTTACAGCACCATGTAATTGCAAAAATTGTCCAACAGATGAACCATTACAAATTAACTTCTGTGAAAATGACCAAGGGAGGAGGGACATTTCTGCATCACTGTCACGTGAAAGGAGCCCCCAGCCAGTCTGCCGTGAATGGCAACATGGCCAGCCTTGCCCATGGATCTGAACAATACTGTGGTTTTAATGTCAGATTATGTTACATAATCATCTGTCTGCATATATCCCTATTTTTAGGCTACAAGTGACCTGGAAAACTATGATAAGACTCGCCATGAGGAGTTTAAGAAATACGAGATGATGAAAGAACACGAGAGGAGAGAGTATTTAAAAACACTGGATGAAGAAAAGAGGAAGAGAGAAGAATCCAAATTTGAGGAGATGAAGAAAAAACATGGAGATCACCCTAAAGTTCACCATCCTGTAAGGCCACAGCCTGTTTTACTAGACTGTGTGTGAGCTTTCCTTTCCAGAGTGAAAAAGCTAATACACAGAAGGGTGTATTTTGTTTGTTCTCATCATTTTCCTCCTCTTACTGACATGGGCACAGTGCTGAGAGCATGACAAACCCCACTGTATACACTCCCATTCTTTCTGTACAGATGTGCTATTTGCTGCCAGAATTGTTACATAGACACTGAAATTCATAAGGAAGAAGCCAGAACAGTATTCAAAACTGTAGGGATGCCTGTGTGGTATGCCTGGCCTGCAAGGAGCTGCATCACAGTACCATTTGCTCTAGGAAAGGCAAAATAATTCAGCTCCCTTCAGCTGTTGTTTCTGGATGGGGCTGTGTGGCCATGACTGATTATTATTACAGGTGCTCCTTTCCACAGAATGTGCATTTCCTTTACACTCCCTCTTTCCCTGGGCCTTTCTGTCTAATGAAAGTATTAGACTTGACCAAAAGGGAAGGAAAGAAAATGCCACTGATTCCATTTGCCACATGACTAGTCAGCAAATAAAGCAAGCCTTTCAGAGAAACCATAATGCAAAGGTAATGCAGGGAAATTACACTAAATTGTCTTTTGAATAGTTTTTCTTTGTAACCAATCTATAGGGAAGCAAAGATCAACTGAAAGAGGTGTGGGAAGAAGCAGATGGACTAGATCCTAATGAATTTGATCCCAAAACATTTTTCAAGTTGCACGGTAAGAGGTTTAGTTTTAATCTAATGAACAATTGAAGTGACTTTGTTACATTCTGCTGAGGAAAAGTTTGTCATAGGATGAAGTCTTACACCTCAAGCAACTTGGATGAATCTGAATAGTACAGAGGAGAAAATATTTGTTACTATTTGTAAATTTTGTGCAATGTTTTAAATGGAGTTTGAAAACATTCAGAGATTTGTTGAACTACTCCTAAAATAATACAGGCAAAACCCAGTAGTGATTCCCTAGGGAAGTGTGGGTACTTAGAGGGCTGTCCATATCTATAACTTTGCTTGCACAGTAGGTACTGGGAATAAATCCTCAGAGATTTGTGTAGGGGCAAAACTTGCTTTCTCATCATCTCTGCAGTTAACTACCAGATGCTCCTAATCTTTGGAGTGCTCATAGAAGGGCCAAGGCTATTCAGAAATTGCAATATTCCCTTGATAAAACAAAAACCCTCTAATCCTGCCTCTAGATTTCTGAGGAATGGGCAGCTAGAAGCAGCAAGCAGTAGCAGAGATAAGGATGCATCTCAATGAACACCTTGCTTTACATCTGATGATGTCACCAAGGACATTTATGTTCTGATATTGTTAAATGCTTCCTCATGAAGTGCCCCTGAGTAGATCCTGCCTGGCACTAGGCTGCAAAGCGTTGAACAGAACACAGAATGTGACGAATCTCAAAGATGATGATTTAGATAAAGAAAAGTGTTCTAGTTTGGGTCTAAATGTTTATCTCAGTTTATAACTTATAGTAAGCATGTATTATTACAGAATGATAGAATGGTTTGGGTCCTTAATCATCATCCTAACAGGACCTTAATGATCACCTAGTTATAGTTCCTAAATCTTATCTCTTTCTAGAAGGAGATTTTGAAAGATAGCTTTCTGAAATTTTTTGGTAGCTTCTTTGTGCAAAACCTACCAAAACAGAAATAGTTGAAATCCCCTGTTACCTTAGAGCTTAGTATATAGAAAACTTTGAAGCAATGACACAAAAATACTGGGTAATAATTTGAAGTGGATATTTTCTTTTAATTTCAGAGGTAGTGTAACAGTATTCAGAGCACAATGTAGGATAAAAGATGGATCATTAATTATCAAGTATTCTCTCTACATTTGTCATGAAAATTCATTTTACATGTATCTCAAATACTGCATGTTTATATAGATGTTCATGTAGTTCTTTAAGTTTTTAAGGAGTCATATTGTCAGTTAAAGTTTCTCTGCGGAATCTTGGTGCTTGCTCCTGAGACTAATTACAAATTTAGTGGTTAACTGGGGACAACTTGTTCTCAGCAATATTTTTTGGCAGTTGCAGTCTGCGCAATCCTGCGGTGACCTATTTCAGTTTGCTAATCTAAGAAGTAGAGAGATTGCTCCAGACTTGTCCAAACCAACCAAAAGTGACTCTCCAGCCAATGCCTGCTAAAAACCTAAGCAGCAGAAACAACCTTTGTAACCAGCTTCTTGTTAAATGTGTACACTGATCCTTACTTAACTCTTGGAGATCTATTACATGTATGACTTTCTATTTGTATTTTTGAAACTTCTTTTTGTAGATGTCAATAATGATGGTTTCCTGGATGAGCAAGAATTAGAAGCTCTATTTACTAAAGAGGTAAAAAAATTACTCAGAATCTTATCTTCTATCAGTAAATGGTTACAGGGACGTCTGTTTTTCCCAAGTATATCTAGGGGCTTTGGACTACAAAATAGAATATTCATGCCAAGTTTCATGCATCCTTAATATTTCTACAAAAGTGCAAAAAGCAGGCAAAATAAAGTAGTTGAAGAATAGGAGTCAGACATCAGAAATCTAGTGCTCATGTATTTTTCTGCCCCAGGCTTGCTGGAGATTCTATAACTAATCTGCAGGATAGGTATTACCTGTGTAAATTGCAGTGCAGAGAATTGCTCTCCCTAGATGCAGCCTGATAAAGGTTCTGAAGCTGGGCACCTGTGCTCAATCAGTGTTCATCAACAAGCCTGATGAGAAAAAGGGTCACACTTGTGTGCCTTGGCTCAGGGACAGCACTGTGGAAGTGGCTATGGAAGTTTAATCTATTTTATGTCTGGCTAGTTTGAAGCACATGTACATCTGATAAAGTAGACAGGCTCTTACTTTTGTTGTCTGAAAATTTAACTCTGGTACAATAATTTGCCACAATCTCCTTCACTACAATGAAGATACAGTGCAGTCCCTTTTGACAGGTGTCTCACTGTTTTATAGTTTTGTAGTATAAAAACTAATAGTCTGAGACCTTAAAATTACCTGTGGCTGGGCAAGTCAAGTCAGAGAAATGCCTGAGAAAGCCAAGTAGAAGCACATAAGCATGAACTCTCCAGAAAGACATTGTGCAAGGAGAGAAGTGAGCCATTAAATTTGGCACTGAATTTGTCTTGTGATACCCTGAATGCTTACAGGGTCAGCTGCATGCCCTGGTGAAAAAGCCACTCTCTCCCATTCCAGAAACCACTTGGAACCTCTGCCTGCTTTGAATGAAATGTAGGATCAGACTTTGCACACTGAGGTCAACTTGACTGTGACATCCACAGCACTGAATTGTAACAGACCACATGACTTAACTGAAAACTTCATTCTTAGGAAAGAAAGGCTCACTTGTTGCTTAAATACTGTGCTGAAAGAGGAAAATTGCACACACAGAGAACATCTCACACCACTTTTCCAGATATGCTCTGCCATTTGAATGAGCAGCCTTTTCTTCAAACTAACATGTACTAATTTTAAATTTCAGTTAGAAAAAGTTTATGATCCCAAGAATGAAGAGGATGACATGGTTGAAATGGAAGAAGAAAGGCTGAGAATGAGAGAACATGTAATGAATGAGGTGGGGGCTGATTCCCTTCTGTGTTCAAAAAATACAGTTCTACCATGAAGTGTTGTCCAAGTGCAGCAGAAAGGGATGGCCTGTCACACTGGGAGCTGCTTGTGCTGGGATTTTGCCAAGTTACAGTTCTCAAACCCTGTCCCTGTATTCTGATGTAATGCCTGCTGACTAGTTTTCATTTAAGGAGTTCCAGAGAAAGAACAAGGTTTTACAGCCTTGGTTGTTTGCAGATACTGAGATTCAACAGCAATTCCTTGTGAGTTTTATGCCAAAAAAGTAAGACTCTAAATATGCTTTGGCACTTGGCAGATGGGTAAGATTCAGGTGTGAGAAGAGGGAGTAGAGCAATGTCTTATTTCATATAGCTCAGCCTTGTCCCTTTAAAAGGGGGCTCAGAGCTCAAGCCATCACCTGTGACAGTGAAAACCTTCGCTGGGTCTGATGGGTTTTCAGCTCAGGAAACACAGGAGTGGAACCGGGGGTGTTTTGAACCACTGTGTTTTCCACCCATAATATTTCTGTATTCAACTGTATTTCTTAAACTTGAGGAACAGAGCAAGCCTGGTCATCTATTAGTCATAAAGGGAAGCATTTCCTCCCTTCCCCTTAAAGGATTCCATCACAATTCAGTTGGGTGGGATTGTTGTTTTTCAAAACCTCCCCCTCCAGCGGTGGAGATGATTTTGTAACTGTGAGTCAGAATAGTTACCAGAAAGCTACAAAACATCTTCACAAAAAAAAAAAAAAATAAAATTCATACATTCCACTATTAGTGTTTGGACTGTGAGCACAAGTGTTTCCAATAAAGCCAGTGAATTTTGAAGTAAAATGTCAGGATTTACTTTGTAGTTCTATTTTTGTTAAGATAATTAAGCTTGTGAAAGGAGTTTTCAGAAAACGTTGTGGGCACTCCCTTGAAAATGGGACATACAAAAAATTGAAAATCGTTATATTTGATTGATGAAATTAAAACATTAGCTCCTCCAAAACCTGTCCTTCATCTTGAGCTTAATTTTTTGCCTCAAATAGGTTGACATCAACAAGGACCGGCTAGTGACTTTGGAAGAGTTCCTGCGAGCTACAGAGAAAAAGGAATTTTTGGAGCCAGATAGCTGGGAGGTAATGAAAATGTGTTCCAAGTACAACATGCAGCACCATTACCAGCACTTGGAGCAGGAAACCAAACGGCATGTCTGTGACCTTTGGTTTTTTTCAGCTCTGCTTTGGTATGCGTGTCGTTAAACCCCTCAGCTGAAGGTAGCATTCAGCTGCCTAAATGTAATGCAGATGTGAATTCCACAAACGGAAAAGGTCTGGCGCCACCCCGGGGATTCGGGAAGAGCTTTTCACACGTGCTTTTCAAATGGAAATGGACATTTTGTTTATGAATCACTTCAAAGGGATGATAAGAGTTTAGCTGGAAGAAAGAGGATATTTTTTCTCCTACATCTAAATCCCTAGTAGAGCTTTGTTGAGAAAATAGCTGAGAAATGGCTATTTTGCTGCTTTCATTGAATGTACAAAGTGTCATGTCTCACTATTTTGTTCTTAGGGTTTTTAGTGAACCGTGCAAGAATTTCAGTAAGGAAATAATAAAAAAATACCCGTGCTTTCCTGGCAAAGTATTAATGCTTGTATGTATTTTCTTGCAGACACTAGATCAACAGCAGCTCTTCACCGAGGACGAGCTGAAGGAATTCGAAAATCACATTTCCCAGCAGGAAGATGAACTTAGAAAGAAGGCAGAAGAACTTCAGAAACAGAAGGAAGAGCTACAGAGGCAGCACGATCAGCTTCAGGCTCAGAAACAAGAGCTTCAGCAGGTATAGTGTGAGGACAGCATATATCTGTTTTCATCTCTTCTCTGTCCTTGTACGTGTAATGGCTCTCCACAGTTCCCAGCTCTGGAGATTGACCTTGGTTTCTCATATGAGTCCCAGCTGAATTCTAAACTAATGGTTCCACAGCAAAACATAGTCTGGTGTTCTGAATTAAAGCAACTCAGCACTATTAGTTAGTGAACCCGCTAAGAAGGACCTTACATAACTGCAAAATTTGGTTTAGATGTATTAATTTATGTCACATCAGAGAAAGCTGGCAAATTCAAGTTTTTCAACTGCTGTATTTTATTTTTCACCAGGTTGTAAAACAGATGGAACAAAAGAAACTACAGCAAGGAAGTCCTCCTGCAGGACCAGGTGGAGAACTGAAAATCCAGCCCCGTATGTGTCTTTCTGTATAGATGCACAAACTTGAAAATCAGATTTGCAATGTAAAAGTCATTACCTCCATATTTGCTATTTGAATTATTAACTTAATACAGCTTTAATGACCTCTGGAGAGAGGTTCACTAACCTGTTTTTGAGAGGGAAATAAGTACTAAGTACTCCTGAAATCTCACTGCTTTTAAGTCCATAATAACAAACAAGAGTCCTAGCACAAAGGATCCAGTTGGCAGAAAGGAGGATTGTGTTGTATTAGTCTGAAATACTGAGATCTAGAGCATGCAGGGAAGAACATACAAAAGACAAGGTCCTGTGATCTATGGCTGCATTGCAGTCTGAGGCTGCAGAACAAATCAAAGCATTTAAAATCCTCAGTGGCCAATTTACCAGCAACTGGATGTAGCAGGACACAAGAAGTTAGCCTTGGGCACTATGAATGACCAATTGCTTCAACACCCTCAGGAGAAGGCAATGGCCTAATAAATCACTGCATTTCATCACTGGTGGCAGCACAAGTCAGGTGTATATTAGCACTTCTTATCCATAGCACATTGCCCAGGTTTCCTTTGTGGTTTTTTTTTTTTTTCCTTTGAGCTCTGCTGCCCCATGCATCCCAAATCAGCCTTTTCTTGTCTCTAGAAAGGCTGAAACTATGCTGGCTTTATTAGCTCCCATGTTCATGTGCTGACATCATCAGTGAAGCTCCAGAACTTCTTGACATTGATCTCAAATACAAGCTTCAGGTCTATCTAGGCAGCCTTTTGAGTACTAGGAGCTCTTAACTGCTCCTGCAGGGCCAGCAGTGGGATTTCAGACCTCAGGAGCTGTGTTCAGTGACTGCAGCTTACCTCGTTGGGTACCCTGAAACTCTGCCCACTCACTTCTGTGAAGGGAAGTGATGAGATTTCAGAACCTATTTAATTCTGCCTTTTATTTGCTTTGAAACTCCCTGTAGGTAACTTCATTTTATGATCCTTCATTCCAAGAGCCTAAATTCCCCTCACCTTCTGTAAAACCAGTGTGTGTGATTGCAGATGATACATCTTTCAATACTGGCAATATTGTAGCAGATACTGTTCTTAACACATGCATTTTTTAATGTAAAATCGTTCTGTAAAGTCATTTAATTAGGTGTCATGAGAATTCTTTATATTAGCCAGAACTGGTCACTACTCATTCACTGAATCAAGCATGTCCAAGTAGACACTACTTTAAATCTGTAGGCCACTGGATCTACTAAGAGTAATTTGAGGGGAAAAAAAAATCCAGAAAGGGAGCTGCATGTTCTGAAATCTTCATCAAAGTATGAACATTAGTATTACTCAAACACAGGCAAAAGAGATAACATGGTGAGAACCAATGCAGTGAGGAGTAACATACAGGAGCAAGCTGTTATTTCTTTTTCAAGCTTCCCGTATTGGAATTAAAGGTCTCATAAAAACATGATTTATTTCAGAAAGAACAATGTGTTATGTGAGAATATTTCACAGAAAGTAGAAACAACTTGTAATCTAAGAGGTGACACTGACTAATAGTGCAGACTGTTGGGTCTCGATCCCAAGTCATTGTTAGGCACACAGAAAACTCTTGATTCCACTTGTAAACCAGAAAATAGGAGGTTTTGTTTGAGTGTCTCTATGCTAGAAACTTTCATTTAGAGAATTTTCACATTTGGGGCCAGTTTACTGAGATGTTACCAAGGGTTCTCCTCTTGTTTTCCAGCTGCTGAACACAAAGCTGCAGATGCACCACAGCACCCAGCAGGAGGAGATCAGCCTTTACCACCAGGACACATCCAGGAACCAGCTGTCAGAACTGATCCAGTTCACCCTTAACCACTCGTGCCTCAACTTTATAGCATCTTTATTATTTGGGGAGGGAGGGGTGGGGGGACAGGAAATCAGAGTGAAACATGAACTTTCTCCCTCAGACTGTAAAATCACTGGGAATGTTAGAGATGAAGTATCAGTCAGATTTGATTTTTAAGTTAAATTAATTTTCTCTCAAATGCATTGGTAGGAAACACAAGGGGGTCATGTAGAGGCTATAATGGAGAAGGGAATTAAGGAAACCATTAATGCTAAAGGTTTTTATGGCCGGGGGACTGAGCTGTTGAATTCTCCCCTCACAAAGAAGGGGGAGATGTCTGCCATTCTGTGTTTAGGCATGAATCAGGATCTTCTCAGAGAGGAAACAGGGAGCAGGCCTGGATGTTAAGTTAGGTCTACTTTGATGTAGAAACTCTTTCCAGAAATGCTGAAAAGCAAAAGATGGGGAAACAAAGACCATAGATAAAGGCCTATTTCCAGCACTACTAAACCCTTTCTTCTTTGAGACCAAATAAAAGTGAAATTTCTTAATCACAGAAAATTTGCACTTTCTAAAATTTAAACACAGCAAAGAATTATGTGGAACAGTGAATATTTTTCATGTTTACAGAAACCTAAGAATTTCACTGAAAGCCTTCAAAAGGAATACTGTGCTTGTGTACTGATCTGAACCGTCCTCCTTGTTGAGATGAATTCTGTGTAGCAGTTGAAAGCTCAACTGGCCCTTGGGACAGCACTTTTGTCCCCATTTCTTTCATCAGATGCCAGCTGATCTCAAAATTTTGCATGTTATTAAGTAAGCTTTTTATGTTGATGGAAATATTGTGCAAAACAGAACAAGACTCACTGTCTTTTTCTGTGCAATTGTCCTACCTCCTACAATAAAACCAGATTTTTCAAAGTGCACCATGTGCTTCAGAGAGCTCTTCTCAGACATGAATCTGGGATTTGTTAAGGGTCTCACTGTTGACTCTTATGAGTCTTTCAGCAGTTGGTCTAAGGTTAAGAAGTGTCCTAAGCCAGGGGTGCTACTTGACTGTATTATTTTGGTATTGAAGCAGGATAGGTCCCTCGTATTGCAAGCCAAGATTTTATAAGAGTAAGTTGATTTTCATGTCAGTTTTACTATAATGCTGAAAAGTTGTGCCAGTGTCCCTGCTTCTCATTCATTTCAAACTGAAACTATCCTAAAGTGTAAACCCTGTGTGGATTTCGTTGTTTGCTTGGCTTTTTGTCGTTGTTTTTTTGTTTGTTTTGTTTTTTAAACACGGATTGTTCTGATTGTATAATGCTGGCTTTGAACGGATACACACACCTCTGCCTGCATCCTTTACATTTCCTTCCTGTTCTGTGGCTAACTGCTGACAGTGGCATTAAAAGAGATATTCTGGGGCTTGAGCAAAGAAACAGAAGCACGTCTCTGTTAAAGAAAGATGTTCCTTTCAGAATAAGACTTGACTATTTTAGGCAAACTCAAAACAGAGGGCAATTGCTAACATTTTGTATTGACATTTGGGAAATTTCTCACTTTGAAGAACTTTGGTTGATGGAAGCCAGGCACATTCCTTCCATGCTCTAGGCTTCTTTCATCTGACCTGGGTATATTCCTGTTCTCCACACAATGCAGCAGAACTCAGTGCTGGAACAGATCAGGCTTCCTTATCTATTTTATCCTGTTGTCATGTTGCATTTCGTTCATTTATACCACTCAATTTGACTTATTTCTCATTTTCTTTTTATTCCTTATGCAAGTAGATGACGTTTTTAGTTTCCAAAACCAATGTCTCCACTGTTTGTCATTTCTATGCCAGTTTGATTTTGTCTTTGTCTGGAGACTAAAATATCTTTCAACAGCCTCAGCTGTCTGCAGAGAGGCCCAGACACAGTTACAGCTCCATGAACTTTCTCTGGGCACAGCCCTGGCTTTGGGGTTGAAGCCTGATAATGGGTAACAGGGTGAGGAGGGAAACAAAGAGGGAATTATTCAAATGTCATGGTAAAGGCAAGGGGAAATCTTACTGTTTTCCCCATCCCACATGAAGCTTTACAGAGGACAAGTGATACAGCCACAGATGTTAGTAGAGATTCAAGGACTGAAACCTTTGGTGTGAAGGCATTTCTACCATACAAACCATTCCTTCAGGCTACTTCTGCCTTCTAAGATGCCATTAAATGTCACAATGACTTGGTAATGTAATGCTCAAGCTTAAGTTTCAGTGCAGCCTCTTACATCTGATTGTGAGGTCCTGACTCTGCTGTTGGCAATTGTCCCCCTTATCCCATTTACTTGCAAACATCCAGAGCTTTGTAAAGAATTGTTGTAACTTGGGAAGTGGGAAGTTATAACCACAGAGAAATAAGGGACTGGAATATCATGGGCACAAGTGCTTACGCCTGTATTCTGCTTTTCATTTGGGAGGTGATTACAACAAAACTGTATCTAACTTTGTACAGATACCAGTTCCACCACAAAGATGCAGAGATTCAGTTTTGTACTTGGCTGGGATTTCAGTAGGAGGATGAAGGGGTAAAATTTGGTTAATGTTGTACAAATTCATATCTCTGGTGCAATATATGTAAAAAAAAAAAAAAAAAGCCCCACTCTGTACTTTGTATAGATTAGTTTTTAACTGGATTAAACTGAAACTCAGCACAGTGACAGAGGTTTAGTGTTTTATTTTTATTGGGTGGGCAAGAACTGGGTTTGTATTCATAGAATCAGAGTGGCCTGGGTTGGAAGGGACCTTAAAGTTCATCTTGTTCCAAACCCCTGCCATGGGCAGGGACACCTTCCACCATCTCAGGCTGCTCAGAGCCCCATCCAACCTGGCCTTGGACACTGCCAGGGATGGGGCATCCACAACTTCCTTTTCTGGGCAACCTGTGGCAGTGCCTCACCACCCTCACAGTAAAGAATTTCTTTCTAATATCTAACCTAATATCTAATCAAATCCTGCCCTCTTTAGTTTGAAGCTATTTCCCCCTTGCCCTGTCACTACTTGTCCTTGTAAAAGTCTCTCTCCGTCTTTCTCACAGGCTCCCTTCAGGCAGTGAAAGGCCACAATTAGGTCACCCTGAAGCCTCCTTAGGAGTCCTTCCTGTTTCCCCTGCACTTCTTGCTTTCTGGAAAGATTTGAATTTAAAATAAGATGTAAGAGATGTGTTCTTCCCTGGCACCAGCTGCCTCACTGCAGTAGCTATTCATTAATTAGGTACTCAAATGCTCCGTTTTCTATATTCATAAAAACAAACCAAACTAATTAAAATCGCCTACTGTGCCACTGTGTCTTAACACCACCCCACACTTCCCTGACTTGTTCACATTCAAAACAGAGGTTCCAGAGAAGGTGAAGCACCCATGGCTTAGTACACATCCTTCTATAGCTTGCATTCTGCACCTAGATTTTGCATTCCTAGTCAGGTGTTGGCCACTTCAGGATGTGAGAATGGCTGGGACAAGGTGTCTCTTACATCCACAGGATGTGGTGCCATATGCAGCCACATTAGAATTTTCCATCTCATGGATTTATCTGGATTAGGAAAAATAGGATGTGTGGTAGGGTTTTGTAAATAAAAGGAGCTTTGAACTAGGGCTTGTCCTTTGGTGATTTATGCAAAAGTAGGCAGCAGATGCCGAGAGCTGTCCCTAAGGTTGGTCCCAGTTGTATCACGGCTCTGAAATGAGAGTTCCATCTGAAAACAGCAGCACTGACTGTAGCTGAGTTACATTTCTAAAAATGAATTATTTTTACATAATGAGAAAGGAGGGAGTGAGTTTGAGTCCTGTTATTTATGCATCCACAGACAGCAAATACCAAAACCATCTACAGTTACCCTAATGTTACCTAATGCCTTAAAAGCTACACTTGCCAGAATCAAGTTACATCCAATAGTAACAGTTTTTAGAATTATACTATCAAAAAACTGTGCTAAATAACACCCTACCTACTTGCTGGTAAAGTACAGTATCAATGAGGGAAAATAATTTTTCAGAGATAATTTAGTTTCTAAACCTGGTGTATTTTTCAGTGACAAAGGCAGGGATAGAGCAGCACACCAGAACTGACCTTTCCATTCTTTGCCCCTTTTCCATCAATTCAAGCAGCTGTTAGTCTGAGTGACTGCAAAGCAGTCCCTGTGCAAACAATTTCTATTTACTCAAACATGTATTTCCTTAAACACATAACAGCTCACAGCTGGTCTCTCCCGAGAAACCAGAGCCATTTCTGTGTTAAGAGAAGGTGCCAGGGCATACAACACGCAGCTTCCCCTCCAAGATCTCATTTCACACCCTCTCTCACCATCTTATCATTGCTGTTAATAGTGCACTGAGAAAAGGGCTTCCATTTCTGTGCTCCCTGTCACCAGGGGCATGGCAGAGAGCGGGATGGAGGCACAGCCCTCCAGCTCCTCTGTGCTCCTTCCAGCTATCCCAATCCACAAATGCAGGGCCCACCTGGTAGGAGAGGATGAGCTGCTCAGCCATGGAGCCGAGCTGTTAAAAATAGGTTAGGAACTGTTGTAAAATAGTAGATAGATCCTTAAGCATGTGCTGTTCGTTTGGTTATTGTACTGTAAAAGGGGTAAAAGGGCAGTCATAAGGAATACAGCACTCAGCGTACCATACCGCACCTAAGCAAAGTGCACCACCCCAGGTGAAACGAGCCAGCCTGGACAGAACTGCAATGGGCCAATCAGAGCCTTAAACCTTCATGCAGATGAAGGATCCAAAAAGAAACCAGTCCAAAGGGACAAAAAACAGGATAAAAGGGGGTTTCTGACCCACTGAATCTGTGCCGCTCCATCTGGGACATCGCTGCTGACGAGCAGAGCCAGCCCCGGCGCTGCAGCATCCCGACGGGAGCGCTCCTGCTTGCCCGCGGGACCCCTTCTTTTCCTTATAATAAATGCCGAAATCACTTTAGTATCGGGATCGTGCTCTCGTTTTTACCAGAGCCCTCAGGAAACTCCTGTGCCCGGAATTCCCATTCCCAGGAACGGCAGCGCTCACTGTGTGAGCCCCGAGCGCAGCTCCCGAGCTCCGGCAGCCCCACGGGCCGTGCAGACCGTGCCAGGGCTTTCTGTTCCGTCCAGCATCTGCTACATGCTGGATTTCTGCTAGGATTTCTCAGCTCAGAGCTGCACACCATTCCCTCGCTAGAGGGAGTCTCAAGACAAGCATTGCTGAGCCCTCTCCGGGGCTGATTAAGAAGCAGTGGTGGCACAGTAAAGTAGGATGCTGGAAAGGGAATGATCCCTCAAAAGTCAAACAACAGCAGCTGCCGTGTTTCAAAAGGGCTTATGTTTTTTCTTTCTACAGAAGGCACTGCTTACATTATGCTGTTTCCTTCTGAAACAGACCCTGAAAGTGCAAATGAGCACTAAGCTAATGATGTTCTTCCGGAATAGACACCTCTGTACCAGGCTCTGTACCAGGCTTCATCTCTGAGTGCAGTACACCACAACTGGAACAATGTGAGGATTAGTTGGTATTTAAAACCCCAAGATACTGACCATTAAAAGCTACTGTTTACAGCTTTAAACCATTGTCCTAGAGTAGGATCCTACATATTAGCGAAACAAGAAAGGCAACACCTGTATTTTTCTGGAGGAAACAAGATTGTACAGGCACCAGCTCATGGTCACTCCTGAGGCTGCTCAAAATACAGCTTCTCTGGAGGCATGTGCAAGTTATTTTTTTTTTCCCCTCAGGAGTTCTAAAGGTAAAATTTGCGCTCAAAATACAGCTTCTCTGGAGGCATGTGCAAGTTATTTTTTTCCCCTTTAGGAGTTCTAAAGGTAAAATTTGTATATATTGAAGCCAGCTTAGGGATGCTGCTTCACTTGGTCTCTGATGCTCCCAGGGGAGTGTGATCACCAACGACAGCCAAGAAAACTCAAAAAAATCATCCTGGTAAATATGAGAACTCAGATCAAAGAATAAGGAGTTGTCATCCAGGCACACCTTAAATTTATGAGCAGTTTCCCTTCATCCCTAGTTTAATTTCCATGTTCAGTGTCATGTTGCTCACTGCATATAAAACCACGACTCAATTTCAACTACAATAGCTTTATAATTCTTGACCTAAAACCCCTCTTTCTATGCATTTTTCTTTTTAACAGGAGGAAAGTTAAGTGCTGTAGACATTCATTTATTTGTGTTCACTGAGTGTTACAAAATATGAAGAAACTTATGAATAACAATGTGATTTCTTAGTCTAACTATCTGTATTTTGATTTTCTACTCTGTTTTCAGATGAGAAAAATAACCAGCTAGTTATCCACCCTGATTAGTATTTAGTTCAATCCACAGGTAATGACAGCATCACCACAATAGTCTTTATTAATTTACCTATTAATTATTTACAGGTCCCAAGCTGCACTTCAGCTAGCTCAGTCTTGGATTAACAGCTGCTTGTCTTCCTCTTGGGTTGAGCTTTCCTGTACATTAAGCACTATCAACCACATCACTGGCTGCCAGAGTCTGAATTTCAATTCTGACTCTATTACAATTTCTACACTAGAAACTGTTCCTGCAGATGATTTTATTCTGAGGCTAATGGGAAGGATGAACAGCTGCAGCCAGCACTGGAATATTACTGGGATTTTACCCCAGCTCCCAAAAGCAACACTCACATGCCTTTGCTCCCATTTGCTTAAAAGCAAAAAGTTTTCTTTTGGTCCCCTGGCAGCTGCAGTTGGGCTGGAGATTGCTAAACCATCTGTGCCTGACGTGGCACTGCAGATCTGGGTCCTGCCAGCTCCTGCATGTTTCATCACAGCTCAGCTTTCAGTCTAGACAGGTCCTAAATGTTTCAGATGTCTCCTGGGCTCCTCAGCACAAAGCCAGGGTGGCATCAAGTGTGCACAGAGCATTTTTTAAAATTTAAAAACAAAACAAAGCCCCTCAAAAATGTATTGCAATATAGTAGTTATGAAACATGTTAAAAATTGTGCTGGGACTAGAGGCAGTACGTTCACATCCTGCCAAAGCTGACTGGCTGAATAGATGCAGTCTGACCCAAAATCCAGCTAATGCACATCCTCCTGCTCATGCCTGCTGCACAGGTGTCATCAGCAGAACTTCAAAGTGATAACTCCCAACTGCTTGATGACACGGTTTCTTTATTACTAAACTGTGGCAAACTTATGCATCTAAACAACCCTTTCACAAACATATTCACAGAGAACAAACTTTGGAGGCTGCCTGGCTGTAGCTCTCAGTCACACATCTGGCAACACTGGTGGACTAAAGGCTATTTAAATAATTGCAGCTTTTCAACTGAGAGATTGCAATTGCACATTTTAAAGCAATAAAGCAATAAAATACCTTAATGCATGATCACAGTCCAGTATCTAAACCTTTGTAAAGTGAAGAACCCACTCACATTTATCAGCTGGGGGGAAAAAAGTGCAAACTCCAGCTTATTTTAGGCAGGCACTTGCACTGTGTAAATGCAGCTCACTTCCCACATAGCCCCCCAAGGCTGCCCAGAAGTGAGCTGGCTGTCCCACTCTTGGGAGAAGTGTGCACCCACAGACAAGGGCAGCTCCCTTTTTAACTCACAGCTCCTCAAAAAGTAGCATTGTTCAAAGCAAGCACAGAAAAGAAGCATTTGGAATGAGCTGCTCTGAATCACGAGTTTGTGGGCTTTCATCCCAAACCATTACTACTACAACTTTTTATTTGAGGTATCCACAAGAAAGGAAGGTACACATTTTCCTCTGACATGCAAAGCAGTGCTGTGGGAGAAGACAAAGTTATTCTGCTAAAGAACCAGGGGGAACTGAAAGCTTTTCAATTTCAGGCACACATAGAGGACAATGAGACTTTTGTGCACTGTTGGTCACTGCCAAACCAGGAAAAGCAAACACATCTTGAGTATTTCCCCAGAGGAATTTAACATCTGCACTGGGTGCAGTCATGAAGCCCATCCTTCCCCAATCCCCTTCTTTTTGCCTGTGCTCTGGGCTTCCAGCATGGGTTTTCTGGGGGCTGTGGTGCTCAGTGGCTGGGAGAGGGGGACACCCTCAATCAGCACCTTGCTGTGCTCTCTTCTCTTGATAAAACTTTCTGTAGATCTGGTGATTTGATTTTTTAGCCCCACCAGAGCTGGATGCAGTTCAGTGCTTAAAGGACAGGTCAGCTGCTGTGAAAGCTCCTCAACTTGCACAGCCCATTCCTTTTTTCCTGAAGGAACTGAACTCTTTAAGCAAAAATCATCTTTTTGCCTAAAGAGTTCATATTTTTGAGTAGCTCTCAGAAGGATCCTCTGCAGATCCTGAAGTTAAAGACAAAGATCTTTTACTTGCTGCTGGAGACAAAACTGCATTGCAAAGACAACCAAATCCCATTTTCACAAGACCACCGACAGCTCACTGCTGGTGCTGCACACCCAAAGGGCTCTGCAAGGAAATCCTCACAGTCTGTGCTTCTGCTTTTCTCCTTGGTCCTCTTGAAAACAGCTGGAGAGGACAGAGTGCCTTCAAAGCCTTGGCAAACTTCAGACTGCTGGCTCTGCCGTGGGTCAGAGCGGCTGCAGTGCCTGGGGGAGGTCAGGGCAGCTGCGCCCTGCAGGGCAGCTGTACAAGCACTGACACCCCAGGAACAGAGCTTCCACAGGGCTGCACCCAAGGAGCAACACAGGTACTGCTCCTGACAAGACTCCACAGGGCTTGTCACAAACTGTCTTAATAAAGTATTCAGGAAGAAACCAAATAGAATGGCACGCAGACCCGACTGTCCAGCTGTGAGACATCTACAGAGCACTGCACTTGCAAACCAATGCATAAAAAAGAAGAAAAATGTAGATGCAGATCTAAACGTGACCTGAAGATTAGATTAAGCTTAAAAAACAGAGCTAACCTGAGAATTTCAATTGTCCATGGCAAGTGTATTCCTGTCTACCCTACTGAAAATCAGAGAGCCTTATCCACTGAGCAATGGTCTACTTTCCTTTGAAGGTTTCAAGAAATAGCTCTTGGAGTTTGCGAAGAGTTTTCCTGAGGAAGCATACTTTAACAGGATAACATTGACCCTTGATTTTCTCTAAGGGAAAATAAATAGATTATTCCTCCTGCAGCAGGGAAGCCACTTGTTCTTTGTAATTCCTAAGTTTTTAAATTGTGCTAGCATGGCTGTTTTAGGGACAGGAGAAGGACTAGCAAGGAGAAGCTGGGAACTTCATAAACCAGGGGAAATAAAATATGTAATTACATGGTACATTTGCTACAGAAGCCTTGTAGTTGGATGAATACTAAATTAGTATAAATAAATTCATTTTCATAGCCTGAGGACTAGAGGTGAGCTGTGCTTAAGCTGTCAAAAGAACATTATTTTTCATATTTCTTCCTGAAACTGGATTCCTCTTGCTTCCTTTATAAATAATCAAATGCATAAATAACAAGAGATAAATAATCAAGTTTCTTTAACCTCCTTTTCACATCTTTATCTGCTTATCTAGCAGTAGGAAACACTCTGTAGTCTCTCTGTGTGCAGAGAATAAGTGGTTTCTGACCTAAAGAGATTAAAATTCAGTGGTTACTGGAGGAGGATATAATCAATGTCAGATAAGAGATACTGAGCCACTCAGGCAACTGCTTCTACCCTTATCCTGTGCTTCAGACGACACTAGAGCTTTCATATTTGTCAAAAAATAAAGCTGTTTTCAAAGTAATATACAAAGCCTGGAGAAACCTATTTAAAAAAATAAAAAAAGACATTTCTAAGGTTCTCAGGCACATAAAATAAATCTGTTTATCTCTCACTGGAAGGGCAGCACAGAGCACTGTCTGATGCAATTTGTAAGGGACAGTAATTTTATTTCAGTTGTACAGAGTCATTTGGGCCAGCAAGGTGCAAGTCATGAGTCACTGTGCAAGCACAGTTCAGCCCAGGAGACCTTGGCTGCTGCTTTATATCAAATTATTCCATGCAGCCCTCCTCAAGATGTATTCACCTGGGATGTTATTTTGCTTTGCTTGAATTGTTTTATTTCAAGTGACTGAAGCATGGTATATTCCCCACTACGAAATGCTGAAAGTGGTTGGGGGAAAAAAATAAAAGCCATAAATTGAGGTTCTGTTATCTTTAATCCAGCCATTCCACCACCAATTTGGTTTCCATAAGATCACATCTGACAGGAACAATTTCTCTTCCCTTTTCCCCTCTCAACCACAAGATGTAATTTCATATTTACCCTGCTGTAAAATCCTAGAGGCTAGGAAGCAGTATAGATTTTGCATTTCATACTTGGGGACCGTTGGCATCAAATCTTTGCCTGGGTTTTTTAACAAAAAAAAAACAAACCCTTTACTTCTTAACTAGTTTGTCCTCAAACTATAAATCTTCTCCTTTTTCTGCAGCAAAGTAACAGAAAGTTTTAGTTGGTGGATGATGGTGATTGAGCTGAAAACAGCCTGCTCTAGTCAAGTTATTAAAAGTATTGGAGTCTTACCTAAAAGACATCATGTCTTTAAAGTAATTCTGTCAGAAAATTGTGGAAATTTTGAAAATATTCCACTCCCCTGCAGCAATGAATGAGCTGTAGCTACAAAGTAAACTCCAAAATCAAACTAACAAAACTTTGCACCAACTCACTAAGGATCAAGAGAAACCTCCCAACAATTGCTGCTCAGTGTTTTTTCATTCATTTAAACTGTTTCAGGAAAATGAATGAAATGTGAGTGCCAGCACACCATTTTAGCCAGGCACTCTCTGAGCCACATCCAGCCTTGTTTAAGCCAGTGAGATGACATCTGTTGAATTCAGCTCACTTTGGAGCAGCTTCCCTGAGAGGCAATGTGAAAAGCAGTGAGCACTGGATACTCAGTAATGAGAGCAATATTACTAAAAACGTTTGTGGACTGGTGTAAATTGGGAAATATTTAAAATGTGAGACTGAGGATTTTTCTATGGATATACTAGCTCCCTTTACAGCAGGTCAGTATAGGAGCATTGCTGTGGCAATTAACTTAGTCCCTGCCTGCTTTGCAGAAGCAGCTAACAGGGCTGCTAATAAACTGCACCTACTAAACAGCAAATCAAGGGCACATAAAGTCTTTATAATTTTAGAACAGAACAAAACTGTAAAGGTCATTCTGATAATATCACCCCTGAGCATGATCCTCACCTCAGCAGGCAAACATCTGGAAGATAAGAGAAGTGAGAGGATTCAGCAGTTGCTTGGCCCTGCATTGGCTACAGAATTCCAGGTCTGGGACCAGCAACATGCACGTGGAATGGGAAGAAAGAGGCAGAATCTAGATTATCCATCACCACCACAAGCTGTCTCCAGGTTAATATAAGAGTTTTTAAACCAAGCTTTTTTTCCCCATATGAAATTCAGCTGAAGGCAAGGGATCTCTGGCAGTCCAGAGAGGTGCAGAGATAAAGAGAAGGGTTCTGAGCACACAAGTTTCACACTGAGCCTGCTCAAGGCCAAGTCCAAACAATGGGAACAAGGTAGCAGAGAGTCTTATATTTAGAGTTGTCTCTAAGTAACTATTTAACATTACAGAACACCAGTGAAAGGTAGAAATTACAGTTTTAATAGTAAAACACAAACCACTCAGCCATAATGTGACACATTTATGGAGTGGCTTTGCTGCCAAAACATTTATTCACTTCCCTCAGAAAAAAGAAAGTAAACAATCCTGGTCTCTCCAGCCAAGAAGCAGTTCCCACTTTGGAGATAAAAGTGCACTGCTGCACATCCAAAGGCTACTGTGGTGTGACACTCCAGTTCTGCGTGTGTGGAAACAATAGAAAATGGCTGAGTTTAAATATCTGGTTTAAGGGACTATTCCCATTTGAGAAAAAAAAGACAGAAAATAAGAACTGGATAGGGATAGGTCTGGTGTAATCTCCTATATAACTTGCAAAAAGAAAATAGAGTGAAGAATGTAGGTTCAGATGTTTCTACTGAAGATGAGACTTTGGAGGAAACACAAATTTTAGAATTTGACTTAGCTCCACTTAGAAGAGAAAACAGATGCTTCAGGAACACAGAGCTCCACAGAGCAGAAACACTTGTGATACCATTGAAATACCTTGAGTGGTAGTATTGGAATTCAAGAGTTCTGACCATGTGTCACAGGGCTATGCTGGGGAACTTTTATTTTTATTCTATTTTTCTCCTTAAACAAGAGCACAACAGAATATGACACACTTTTCAGGCTCCATATAATAATGAGCAAAGACAGCAGGAAAAAAGAGTCAAATTAATAACAACTTTGGTGCAATTTAAAAAAGGAAACATGAAAGAACAACCTTTCAAAGCAAATAATCAAATATTATTATCAAAAGCATCCATTTAGTAAAGCAGGTGGCTTCTAAATGTAGAATATCCAGGCAACACTTGATAGAAAAAAATCTGTGAGAAATTAACAGCTACTTCCTACAAATTCACTTCTAAAGACAGACACTGACTTTGGAAAAATATTTGTTTACTGTTTATTATTTAGATAAGAATTTGCCATCATTTCACACAAAGAAGCTGCTCTCTGTGCACTCTGCCCCACCAAAATCCATACAACTTTGAGAGCATCACTCGGATCTTCCTGCTCATCTCAATGCTTCTTTTCTCCACCTATGCCAAGAAAGAAACTTCACCTTGCTAATTTTTATTCCTCAGGTTGTAAAGCCAAAGTGGAACTAACAACTTTATTGAGCCCATTGCTGTAAGCAGACACTCACCAGAAGACAGTGAGAATTTATGATCAAAGAAGAGCTCAGGCTGGAAAAGACCCTCAAGATCAGCAAGTCCAGTTGTTAGTCCAGCACTGGCAACTCCAACTCCAAACCAGGTCAGTCAGCAACACATCCACACAGCTCTTAAATACTTCCCTGGGCAGCCTTTTCAAATGCCTGAGCACCCTGTCAGGGAAGAAATCTTCCCTAATATCCAACCTAAACCACCCCTTGCACAACTTGAGCCCATTTGCTCTTGTCCTGTTCCTTGCTACTTGGGAAAAGACCAACACCATCACCCCACTACAACCACCTTCCATGCACATGGAAGAACATGACATAAATATTCAACAAAGTCAAATGCCTTAGCAAAAAGGTTATAAAATATGCAGGAGGGCCATATTCTTTCAAGCTTGAGAAAAGGAAATAAAGCAAGATCTTTACTCACAAGGCAGAAGAACAAGTTCCCAGGGATGCTGCAGCTGAGAAACAACGTCACTGTTGCAACAAAGGCCCCCTCAGAGGCTATTTGAATCAGCTGCCCACCCCATTAACCTAATAGTGCCCAGCCCTAAGAGGGAAATCCTGGTGCTAATGAACTCCCTGGCAATCTTTCTTGGATTTGAAGGGCCAGGATTTAAAGTGGGAGTTGAAGTTCATTGAAGTTAAGGGTTCCTGTTACTGGCACTGATGCTCACTGTCAATTTCAGTGCTTCAGCTCCACTCAGGAATAACATTATGGTGAATATAACAACAATAATGGTATTTACATCCTGTGCCTCCCCTCTCTTGGGCAGAGAGCAAAGGCAAAACTTATAGGCAAGTATTGGGCCACTTGAATCAACAGCTAGGGGAGGAAAAGGGAGGCAGCCCTACTCCCAGTGAGGCAAGGGACGAGGGGACAAGTTTCTGTGGGAAGCAACTACCACGAGGCACTGCTAGATACCCCAGTTTTGATGGGATTGCCTTTTAATGCTGCTCAGCCCTGCAGGGAGGGGGCTGGTTAGGAAACCTCATGGGGTGCTGTCAGCTGCATTTCAGCTCCTGAGTGAGGCAGGCATGAAGGTCAGCAGGGGCAAGTGGCAGAGAGGGGCTGCAGGTTCTGATTTTTGAAAATTCTGTTCAAACAGAAGAGAACTTCACAGAGTCATTGCCCTGTGGTAACTCACTAAAGTCGTGCTATAAATTAAAACAGGAGTGTAAGCCAGAAGAACGTGCAGCATATTCTGCGGGCACCCCGCAGTGCTCAGAGCAGGACAGAGCAGCATCTGCAGCCTCTCAAGAATGTCTTCTGCTCTTTTAATAGTTCTCCTCAGTGGGGTGTGGAGGTTTGTATCACGTATCTTTCTCCCCTGGCTGAATCAAAAATAGTGCACTGAGTCACTGGTGACAGGCAGTCCCTGGCCACGCTGAGCACGTGTCCCCCAGCTCCCCCAGGCCTCCTCCTCACCTCCAGCAGCACTCCTGCTCCAGGAAGGGCTGCAGGGAGGAGAAAATCCCTCTCTCTGCCACAGCACGTGCTTCCAGCAGCTCGGCAGATGATGTCTGTGGATCCAAAAATACACTGAAACGGGTGGGAAGTTTTCTGCTGCCTTCCAGGATGCTTGGATCAGGGCTGTCGGGTTGGAGATGTCCACCTTGGAACGGGGCAGCCGGCCCTGGGTGAATGAAGTTCCACATGGAACATGCCCTGCAAAGAGCACTAATCCTGCCCATTTTTAGTGGGAATGCCAGTATGACACTGAGCACAGGGAGAGGGAAAAGGTGTAACCAGGGAGCCTTAAATGCAGTGATTTTGAACCTTAATCTCTTCTCCTGAACCCTGTTCTGAAGAGCTAAAACACTTCCCCTTCCACTCAGACCTGCAAAATGAACAACAGGGAGCATAAACCCATAGTGGTTCACCAATATCCCGATCCTAAGAATAGATATTTCCATGCTTTGTACAAGTAATCGCTGTGAAAATTGCAAGCTGGGCAATTTCACAGAAGTTTTTGGGTTTTTACTGTCTATTTTGAGTTTCTATTTTAGTCTTCAAAACATGTTTGTGCTTTGCCCCAAATCAAAACAATCTGTGCTAGCACACCTGCAACAACTACCTTCAGGGATGACTGAGGTACAAAGAGTAGAAAAGGAAGGAAAACACAGAGAAACAAATTCAGCTTTCCAAGAGCTGTTAATTACTCATTAGTTTGATATTATTAACTATTAATACATAGCTAACCAGAGGGCTCAGACCCCCACAAGCCCTCCTAGCACTGCTGCCAGCAGGGCTCTGCTGTGGCTCCTACCTTGCTCAACAAGCAGCAATATTTACCCACGGGGTTGAGCAATGCTGGTCATGCCCAGCCCCAGTCTCCTTTTCAGGGCAGCCTGAATTTTGACACTGCCCCTGCTGCTAATCTGTGCTAGCATGGAGACCTTGGCCTTGTTAAAGACTCTCATTCCAGCCTCCCTTTTAGGGAGGTATCTGCCTTTTAGGGCTCTAATGTCTCATCTCAGCATCGTCACACCTTTGCTGGTGCTTCAAAATAAAATTGTCTATTACTGCTTGCCATTGTCTTCACACTGTGTAACTTTTGGATTTTAAATGTACTTATTTTGTATCCCTGACTCTCTTTTCCCTTATAATGCCATCTCTTCAGTTCAATGCTGGCTTGTATCTATTTTACAGGGACATGTCCCACCGAAGTACACCTAATTTTGTATATATATGTTTGGATTTCATTAGGAAATGCAACATAGGAACTGAGATGCCCAGGGGCTCACCAGCAGTCACTACAAGTATTTTAAAGCTGTGACATCCAAGTGTTCTGCAGTCTCCTTTTCTGATTAAGCAGCTCTGTGATCCTGCTCCCCATCCAAGCAGCTCCACAAACTGAAAGAAGGGAACAGCGACCCTGGGAGCACAAACAGACAATGGTCTCCTGAAGCACACAGAAGGCAATTCCACTCACTCAGCTGGTTCTGCTACGGCCAAAACTCCTCACTGGGCTTCCTGCTTGTATCCACGTCCACACCTGAGCCAGGGCAAGCCTCCAGCTTCCCTCACCTGTGCCGAGGACAGGAGGGAGCCACAGCTCTCCCGGCTGCTCAGCAGGATCCAAACTGTGACACCACCTCCCGACAAGAGGCGTAGGCTGAGAAAGAAAGTTCAGAAGCCCACTCGCTTCTGAGTTCAACTATGGAAAACACAGTGCTTGCTCACTGCTAAGAACGAGGACTTTTCTGTGTAAAAATGATGGCACTGACGCCTTCCTCAGAGCCTTCCCACGGAGAACGGGGGTGGGCAGCAGCAGCAGAACTCTAAGCACAATTTCAGACACCTGTGCTCCCAAATACTTCATAAATGACTAATTGAAAGGATTCCCGAAAAGAAGTAATATCCCTAGTGCAAAATAAATACACTCATCCTTCCTTGCTCTGCCCCTAAAATGCTTCTGAATATTTGAAATGGTGAAGGAACAGAAGGGTTTTATATCACAACAATCAAAATCACCAGCACTTTGATTCAAATAATTCACTATGGTGATTTCAACAGCACAAATCCTGCCTTCCTCATAAAATTATGATCCTTTTTGGTTTGCAAGACTTCAGAAAAATCAGGCACATTTTTTAAAAAGAAGTGACATAAAAGATGCTCCTGACAGCAGCCCAATGAACAGAAGCTGTTTCTTCCCATCCTTCCCCTCCCATCTCACAGGGAACAAAGAGAATTTTCCACCTCCCAGTTTCACAGATTTCCCCGGGGCAAAAAGAAGCCTGCATCCGTTCCTGAAAATAGCTGCATGGTATTGCTGCTGAAACTGCCTCACATCTAGGTCAGATCTTGAGGAGATTTGCAGCCAGAGCAGAAATGGTTTTATGAGAGAACCTTGAGGTGCCTCTTACACACTGAAACAAGGCACTAGGGAGACTTATGGACAGGCCAAAGAGTTCAAGTCACTGGAAAGCCAACTAATATTTTGTGTACGACTCTTGTGAGAGCAGAGCAGTGATTTTGTGGCAAGTGATAAAGAGCAATGAACTTTCAAAGGAACCAAGGTGCCTGGGAAGGGCAGGGAGCTCTACTGTAAGTGCCCTGTGACAGGCAGTGGGAGACAGGGGCGGTATAAAAAAGAAAGCCAGAAAATAATGTGACAAATCAACTCAGTCTTACAGAAGAAATTTAATCATGTAAGGCATTTAATCATGCCCTATTTAAAAAAAACAAAACAGGGGGATGGTATGATTATAATATAAAATGTGCCCTTCCAAATTCTCTTTGCTGACTACTTGCTAATGCTAATTTTACTGTCATTTTGTTGTGAAATTCATTTCACATTTTCAGAGCTGTTCACAGAATAATATAGGTGCATTGGGGATTTGGAAACTGAGCTGGCATTTATTCCTGTAACTGGCAGTCTGGTAATGCTTCATAAAAGCAAAATACATAAACACCAAAAACATAATAAAAGGTTTTTCATTTTAACCCAATACCTGATTTCACCCAAACGTTGATTGTTCTATTATAGATGCCTGAAAATATTCCACAGTCACTGTGGAAGTTTTCTTACCCTTCTGAATGAGTTTGTCATACAGTTACGCTGCCAAGGCATCAGAAATTTGCCATATTATTGCCAACACAAATCATTTCAGGTATCTGCTGTGAACTACAGAACACGCAAGTCCTGATACTAGATCCTCCTTGAATAATTATGTTTAAAGTAAGTTGGTTCTCTCTGCACAGCCTGTGCAGCCAGGTGTGGGATCCGTTCTGTGACGTTTCTTTAGGTTTTATTTAGACATTATATGTTTTTTTACCTGGGTGGCAGTTTGCCCTGCAGCTAATGCTGGTGCCATGTCCTAATAACCCTGTGTAGAAATAAACTTGCTGCTGTTACCAGGAGCTCCAGAGTGGATTTGCAGGAGTGGGAGAAGGGGAATTGCTCCCGTTGTCACTGTGGGACCGAGAGAGTGAAGACTGCTCCTTCATGATTGCTGGCAATAACAGATCTTGGATCCAGCTAAAAACCAAGGCAGGCACCAGCTGCACAGGGAGGTCAGGATGAGATGGGAATGGGAATTGCTTCCTCAGCAGCAGTAATGTTTTTGACACAGCATCCCAGAAGTGAACTCGCTCCCTTATGCACCCTTCCTTCCCCTAAGCACAAAAAACCTTTGTTTCTTTTACGAAAGGGAAAGGAGTAAAAGGTTTTCCCTACTGCATGCAGATATATTTTCAGCATTCAGCACTGTCCTTTCATTCAAAATATGTAATTCTATTTTTATTCCCTGATTATCTAGCAGAATTCACCGTGACCCAAGGGAGAGGTTAATTCTTGTACTGAATATCCTAGTGCCATGTGGCTTGGAGAAAGGGAATGTTGCTTCTCTTCATTTTGAAATTAAAATGCAGAATTTTCTTATTTCTAATTGATTTCAACTGTATATTATCTGCTGCTCCTTTTAAAGGCAAAGTATTGCTTACTCTCAGAAATGTACAGTACAAAAAGGTATTCCTGAATGTTTTATTTTGGAAGTGTAAAGGCTTTTAAAATAAACAAAAGTAAATATTCAAATACATTTCATACTGCATGTGGTAGGAGTGGCTCCATACAACACAATATGGATGATGCAAATCCAGCAGTTAATTTCTTTGAAACATACAGTATAATATAGAGACACTTCCAGATCTGGTCTTGTGTCATTGCCTGACCCTTTTTTTATCATTTAAATCCAGCCTACTTTATTAATTATTAATGTTTTATTTTGCTATATTGATTGTTCAAGTTAGGAAAAAAAACACCAGTTAAAAACTACTGACTTGCGAACACTGCAAGACCCTAAAAAAACTGCAATCTCTGAGGATAAATATACATTTATTTTTTGAGAAAATGTGTCATTACCTGCAGTTGAATCAACGCAGAATGATCGTGCGATTAAATAAGTCTGAATTGAAATTTAAAGCTGCAGACCATGATTCTCCCTACTCCCAGTTCTGCTCAAAATCTCTCACACCTTTAAAAAAATATAATTAGCTTTAGATTTCCCCGCAATAAATAACACCAGAACATACCTTGTGCTACCAACCTGAATTTTAAAAAAAAGTAAGAGGCCACCTCAGTGTTTTGAGTTCATGAGATCTTTGAGACACAAAGCCCTAACAGAGTTTCCCGGTCAGAAGGCATCAGGAAGGCTCTTCGCTTATGGCAAACTTGGGCTTTAGCTTGACAGACCTCCTCCTCATTGTGCCTTTCGGGGACAGTGGCATGGTGTCCATAATGCTCTTGTCCTCCTCCAGCTGCCTGGCGGTGCACGAGGGGGTGGGCACTTTCACCGTGTTGCCAAATTTGGAGTAGTCCACCGAGTATCGCCCGTCTTCCTCTGCCACGATGGGCACAAACCTTTGGCCCCAGAGGATTTCGTCCGCCAGGTAGGAGGTCCTGGCCTGGGTGGTGATGCCGGTGGTCTCCACCACCCCTTCCAAGATGACGATGATCTCCAGGTCCTCGTGGTGGTGAAGGTTCATGGGGGAGATGTCGTAGAGGGGGCTGTTCTTGTCTATCACGTGGTAGATGATGAGCGGGGAGACGAGGAAGATGCTGTTGCCCCCCACGGGGTTCTCCATCTGGATGTCGATCTGGTTGAGGGGCACCACCTCGCCCTCCAGGCTGGCGGTCTTCTTCACCACCTGCATGCGGATGGTGGCACTGATGATCATGCTCTTGCGGAGGTCGCCCACGCGCAGCATGAAGCAGAGCCGGCCCTCCCGCAGCGCGATGACCGCGTGCTTGCTGAAGATGAGGGTCTCGGCCCGGCGGTGGGCCTGCGACGTCTTCATGAAGATGCAGCCCAGCATGATGGCGTTGATCACCAGCCCCACGATGTTCTGCACGATCAGCACCAGGATGGCGGCCGGGCACTCCTCCGTCACCATGCGCCCCCCGAAGCCGATGGTCACCTGCACCTCGATGGAGAAGAGGAAGGCGGAGGTGAAGGAGTGGATGCTGGTCACGCAGGGCACGAAGGCGGCCGCGGGCCCCGCCGCCCCCTCGGCGGGGTCCCGCTGCAGCCGGGTGCTGTGGTCCAGGTCGCCGTGCGCGAAGGCGATCAGCCACCACACCATGCCGAAGAGCAGCCAGCTGCACAGGAAGGACATGGTGAAGATGAGCAGCGTGTGCGGCCACTTGAGGTCCACCAGGGTGGTGAAGACATCCTGCAGGAAGCGCCCCTGCTCGCGGATGTTCTTATGGGCCACGTTGCAGGCGCCGTTCTTGCCCACGAAGCGCGCCCGCCTCTCCCGCGCGCGGTACCGGGCGTGATCCGGCACATCCTCGGCCAGCCGGGTCAGCACGTACTCCTCGGGGATGATCCCCTTCCTCGAGAGCATGGCTCCGCCGCGCGCCGCCCCGGGCAGCGGGGGCGGGCGGAGGGGCCGAGCGGCGCTGCGGGNAGCCCCCGCCGCCGCAGCCGGCCCGGCAGCGCTCCCCGCCGCAGCTGGGGGCGTTTCTGTACCTTTTCACCCTCCTTTCCTTTCCTTTCCTTTTTTTTTTTTTTTTTTTTTTTTTTTTTTTTTTTTTAATTTCCCTCCGGAGGGAGGGTTTCGGCCCGCGGTTTGTATGTAAACATTTGATACAGGACGGAATTGCCGCCTGCCATTAAGAGGGGCTCCTTTGTGGGATGCCGTGGCCTCATGTCGGGTGATTATTCCGTGAGATGGAGGCGGGGGGAAAAAAGGTACTGGCCAATTTTAAAAAAGGAATTTGTAATAACAGTAGTGATGGCATTGATGATAATAACAATAACAAAACAACAACAATAGCATAACAGTAAAATGACAAAAACAACAACAACAATAATAATAATCTTAAAAATATATATGTATATACTGAAATTCACCTACATGTCTTTTGGTAAGTAGGAGGAAAGCATTAGTCTGATAAATCGCCAGGCAGTGGTAGGAAATTTGAATAAGCTGAATCCAAGGATGTAATGGCTAAACAGACACCTGGAACTAAAGGGGCTCAATCCCTCTGAAAGTTTTGCCAGTTATTTAGAATAAACAAGGTTGTTTTTTTTTTTTTTCTTACTGCAGAGAGGAGACCGTGAAATGATGTCAGCTGTCGCTTCTCAGGAAAATGTCTACAGTACAAACAGCAGTGAATCTTGCAAAAAAAAAAAAAAAAAAAAAAGGCCAGAAAGGGTTAACACCCAGTGACATGAACTTCCAGACAGGCATCAAAATCCTAGAAGAGGCAACATAGGGAGGCAGGAAGCTAGAACCTGTTTGGGACACTGGGATGTCTCTGTGGGTATAAATACATACATGGGCATGCCTGTGAGGATGTGTCCTCCTGACAAGATGCATTATGTAAAAACAGTCTGATGTGGCTTTGCTGCTGTATAAACAGCAATATTCTCATTGATGTGTTTATTTCCTCTGGTTTCAATATTTTGTTTCTATTTCAGTTTAGACACCAACATTGTGGAGTTTTTACAGCATCCCAGGATATTCTGGATAAGAGTTTTTTCTTTAGTACCAATGGATTTGTGATTATTTATTTTTTAGTTGCACGACATGTGTCCATGGACTTTCCCTTTAGTTTTGGCTCTAAGTGCTTCGGTACACACTGTAAACAGCTCTTGGCACTGATTCCCTGGGCAAGGCAATTGTCCAGTTGGTGTCTGGGAATCAGCCAGTTGGGGTTGAAAGTAACTTCCACCACCTACAGCTGCTTAAAGCAGCCCACCTAGGGATTTTGGAATAGAAGTTTGAAGCAATCACCCTGAGCTCTCTGAGCAGTTGTTAGAGGTCTTGTAATTAATTGTTTACTATTACTTTGCACTACTTGTACTTTTTATGTATGACTAGTGGCATGTCCTTGCACACATCAATTCCTTTTGGAGGGGTCAGTTCCCCAGTCTGGTTCATCATTCTTGCTGCTTTGATAAATAAAGCTAGAATAGCAAGAAGGTGCCCTAGCACGTGGCTGCCAGGCCACTGAGTTAGCCAAAGGTAGCTAAGCCCTTTCTCTAGCCCTTTCTCTTCTACATGCCTTCATCTAGTCACCTCCTAGACTCTTTTTGTGCCCTTGGTGTGCATGTCACCCGCACCTACACTTTTAGTTTGTTAACTACATTATTTATATGACAATTTAATTTTTTAAAAAGTTTGGGTTTTTTTTTTAAAGCCCATTTTTCTTTCTAAACATGAAAAAGAAAACCCATAACCCAAAAGGATGAAGTAGATTGAAATTTTACTTGTCAGATGTGTAGTTCTGTAGCCGATGGCAGGCCTTGCAGAATTTTGCAGTGAGCATACTTTCTAAACATGAAAAAGAAAACCCATAACCCAAAAGGATGAAGTAGATTGAAGTTTTACTTGTCAGATGTGTAGTTCTGCAGCTGATGGCAGGTCTTACTTCCAGAATTTTGCAGTGAGCATTAACAGGCTGTACAACACCAGGCAACTCATGGGCAGCATTTTACACTCTTGCAGACATGGACACAGGGATTCCAGAGCCAGTCCTGACTTTTGTGCCGTTTTTCCTGACTCTTTTCTAAGCGTGGTCTTTATTCTGTACCTTTTCCTCCAGAGGGCGGTACCTCCATAAACGTGGAATGGATAAAAGCCTGTGTCGGGGGAGAGGGTTTTAGTGGAAGAGTTAATTTCTGCATGGCCTGGTGCTAGGAACGACCCAGGGAGGGGTGATTTATGGGCAAACTCACCACGTTGCTTTTAGGAATCCTGAACTCTCAGAGCAGTGCTTCCTTGTTTCCAATTCTGCAATGGGACTGTCATTTGCCACCTCTTTTTCTTCATCTCTGAGCACTTAGGGGCTGAGATGGGATAGCAAAGCCAGTGGCTTCTGCTGAAGAATTTCTAGAGCTGTCTTTATGGATCAAGTGACAGATACTTAAAAGAAGAAAGTGACAGATCTTCTGAGTGAGCCAACATATTTGTGTTAACAGCTGCTGAAAACAATTGGGCTCACAGGAATGAACAATCCCACTCTGTAGTAGTGAATCATGAGGGGTAAGTTCTTCCACCCACAAAATAGGTTTTACACTTCAAAACTCCCCCCTCCATTTACTCTAATTTTAATGGCTATCAAACAAGATCTTATGATAACTGTCAAATTAAAATTTAGTTGTTGCCATGTTATTACTCTGCCTTTAGAAGCTGAGTAAAGCTTCAGAGGCTACACAGTGTTAGTCTGACAGAAAGGAAGCCTCATAAATCACCTTGCAGTACGAGTAGGTGGGCAGAAGAAAAGAGATCAGAGTTGGTTATGCAAAGCCCCAAGGGGAGGCATGAGCAGAGCTGGGAAGAGCACTGATGAAGCAGCCATGCTGTGTTTCCTGGCCACATGAAGACAAGGGAATAAACCCTATAAAGTTTTGTATAGTGGAATCACTTATACAAAGCAACAAGAAAACCTCTGGTTGCAGCTCCATGGGCAGCCTATCCCCTAACACCTTTGGGACTGAGACAAGTCCCATCCCTCAGGAAAACTGAAAGCCTGGCTTGGCTTGCACTGTCTTGCAGCCACTGCAGTACAGCCCTTTGCTTAGTGATGCCTCAGTGCCCTACAAACACATTTGTGAGCCTGGTTGACAGTGACTGCTGGGCTGCCCATCTCGTGGCAACGAGGTCTGTTGACCTGGGTAATGTCAGTGAGCCTTACACCACAGAATAATGTTCTTGGGAACCACTTCTGGTCACTGGTGAGACTCTTAATCCTTTGCAGTTAGGGGCAGGAACTCCCTGGCCCCAAACAAACAAGACCAGTTTAAATGTGCTGAGGAAATGTCCTCGCCCAGTGGCAGCCAAGAGCCCCCCTGTTCACAGATATTGATTCAGCAGTGTGGTGCCATTAAAAATTGGTAATTGTTGGACATGAATGAGCTCTCCCTACTCTCCTGCTACGCTACTTTGGGAATTACAAGTCCCATTTAAAATGGAAGTGTGTCACTTGCACTTTTGAGTTCTAATTTCTTAATGCTGCAGGTTAAAGCACAGCCTCCTGTCCTTTCCTCCCTGCATTCCCTTCTGAGTGAGGCTGTCAGAAGCTTGTGGAATAGGAGCAAGCCCAAATTGCAGTGCCAAATCCCTGGCACTTCATTAAAAGCACATGAAACCTCACTTCCCTGCATCTCCCCCCTTGCCATTAGAATCTCTAAGAGCTTCCACAGAGGGCTGCAGAGCCTCTGCAGTGTGAGTTTGAGGAGTCCTGCAGAGTGGTGCTTTCCTAAGCCTGTACAGGATGAGATCCTGCCTTAGACCAGTAATGGGAAGGCAGGAGACAGCACGCCCAGGGGCTGTGGCACAAAGCTGCTCTGTGCCCTTCTGCTTCCACTTTTCCTCTCTTAGCCCTAATGGAAGCCTGGTATTGCAGGGTGAAAACTCACCAATTATTCTGCAGCCATTCTTTCCTGGACACTGCCCAGCAAACAACTCCCTGGAGGAGGAGAAAGCTCCCAAATGGCCTTTTCCTCTCTTGAAAGGTGGTAGGCAATGACAGAGCTCATGCCTTTCATCTGCATCACCACATCCTACCTCCTGACTTTTACCACTGCTCATTCTACACTCTCCTCTGGTGCCACTTACCTGCCCTCCATTGCTGCCCAAGTGACAGCAGGGATGTGCTGCAAATACTCTGCTCTGGAACTGGTGACACAAACAGCAACAACAGTTCTTCATTTTCCCTGGCTCTCTGCTGCAGTGCCAGAAGTAATGCCTTAAAATATCACATATCCCATGAGAACACTGAGGTGTCTTCTAGAAAATAAAGCTTTTAAAAACAGGTTCCAAACTAATTGAGCAGGCTAAAGAGAGGGAAAAAAAAAAAAAAAAAAAAAAACAAACCAAAAAAAAGATAAAGAGCTCTCCTAAGCACTAGAAATCCTTCAAATAGGGGAAGTAATGAAACAAAAAATGGATGTAAAAGGTAAACTTGCTGTAAAAAGAATAAGTGAAAAACTTATTGTAGCCTTTATTGACATTCTAACCCTCCATTAATGAAAGAGTCCTGGAATGACTGTCACAGGGCACGGATAAGTAACTGTCTGGCTGAATTAGGATAATTTCAGTGGTTAAAAGTTATCTGAAGTGTACAGAATTTATTGGTAAGGGTCACAGTAAATCTAGAGACAGCATAACACTGGGTGAAATATGTGAAACTGGGAGATGAGTCAAGCTCTCATGGCCCTGAGCTGCACTGAAAGGTTTAATGCTGTTTATTTACCAGACTTGGAGGGATCATTTCCAGATGAATTGGTACATCTGCACTGGTCTGGAAACAGTGTACATTAAACACTGATGCTTTATCAGAGCCTGCCTCCTCTCAGCTTCTTGACAGTTTGGGAGGGAGTCAGCCTCCACCCTGCTTGGAATCAGTGTAATAGTATTCAGTGGGCAGAAAGATGGAATCAGATTGTAATTTATTTCCAGACTGTATTAAAGGAGAGTCTAAGGCACAACTCGGGCACTATCAATAAACCACAGTATAAAAAATGCTTTATAGATTTTGTATTTAGATATTAAAGCTTTACAGAGTCATTTGATTGAAAGAGATACAAGCTTCTGAGAGATACCTTTGGTATATAATTTTTCCTTCTGCATTTAGTCAGTCATGAACATTATGTACAGTAGGGCTATGACACATAAAAATAACATGTTAATAAATGATGGGGGGGTTGAGAGTGACATAAAAACTCCATGTTGGGTATGTTTGATGTGTATACTGTTGTAGTTCACCCATGTGGTTTTTTTCAACTGTATTTTGTGATTCTTTATCAGCAGATAAAAAGAAAAGTAGTAGTATACCAAAAGTAAAATACACAGATAATTCATTAATACTTCAGATGGAAAAAATGGCTCATTTTATTAAAAAAGGAATAGCTCAATTTATTATGAAATAATATTTATTTACAGATATTTTACATTTTTAGAAAAGAATAAAATTGTATTCTAAAATGCTTTATTTATTTTTATTACTTATCTGCTTGTACAAAAGAAGCAAAGACACTGTCTTCTTGTTCTAGCAGAACCTCAGGCTTGTCATATTCCAAAATAACCCCTCTCTTCATGACAATAACCAAATCTGAATTGAGGATCGTGTGCACGCGGTGCTGAAAAACAAACAAACAAACTGCCAGGTCAGTGTATCTCTCTATTCAATATATTCCAGGATAAGATAGGCTTCTGCAAATTAATTTTCCTATGAAGTTCAAGTTTGATTAAGGCTACTTATCCTACTTTTTCCTCCTCATTTTTATGTAAATACTGCAGATAAATATACAGACCAAGAGCCAGGTGGATACTCAAGTACCCAAAAAACACACAGGTACATGAGTATGAGGAGTCCTGCAAGTTCCCTTTAGAATGTCCCCAGCCCAGAGTCCTGCTCCCAAGTGCAGCCAAAAGAAGGCAGCCAGACAGAGGAGGAACTGGGCAACAGAGTGTGGAGCTGCCCGTGGGAAGCTGGGAATTCTCCCACTCCTGGATTGTATCTGGGTCTGGGGAGGTTCCTGGGCTTGGTGTGGTTTGTCTGTTTAGAAATCTGATCTAGTCAGCTTTACAAGACTCCACTCCTGGATTGTATCTGGGTCTGGGGAGGTTCCTGGGCTTGGTGTGGTTTGTCTTTAGAAATCTGATCTAGTCAGTTTTACAAGACTTGGGCCATGTCTTCTGAGCTTTCTCAATCATTTTGCATCCATATCCTTTGGAAAAGACTTTTCCATGCTTCCTCCCCACTACATGAACAAGTACTCCCTCTTCTGTGTGCTCAGAGTTTCACCTGGTGCTCCTTGCCTGTGACTTTGCAGACCTCTCTCAAGGTCATTACATTTTCCTTCTTCCGCACAGAAGAGCCCCAGCCTGCTCAGCTGCTCCCTTCCAGGAGCAAATCCAACACTTCCAAACTCATCCTGTGCTTCTCAGCATTTTTCACTTGTAATGTGTTGTTCTGGGCATAAGGAGACTGGAACTGCACACAATATTCAAGGTATGTGTGAATTATGGATTTTGAGTTCAGCATTCTTGTTTCTAACCATCTTTTTTATTTCTTTATCCATACCACATTTTTCTATCATAACACAAGCATTACCTAAATGCATTGTTTCCATCTTTTTAAATAAAATGCTTCAGTAATTTCCATAACCCCTGGCAGATTTAATTTCCTTTGCTGCTGCTTTTAGCTTTTTTCCCCCTACCATTTATTTTTGGTTTGATTTTTTGAAAGCCTCTTCATATTGACAGAACTCCACTTTTTCATGTTAACTGTAACTGCATGGGATTTTTTTTGGATCTGCATCACTCCCACAGGGATATTTAATCTCAGAATATTATGGTTGCTGTTACACAGTTGCTCTTCACCCATAAGGTTCCTAATCAAGTCTTGGGCATCCTCAGTATCAAAACAACTCTTGTATTTCCTTCTCTGGCTTTCCTAGCCAGATTTTCCTTAAAATAATCACTGATGGCATCTACAAATCTCATAACTTCTGCAGTTTCTATGCCATTTATCCAGTCCACAGACAGGGGACTGAAATATCACATTCCAGCTAAATTTGCTGCCCTTGTCTGATCTCTTTCAGTGTAACACAATCAGTGCTGCCACCCTGGTAATTGTGAGTAACATAGAAGATAACAGAGAGCCAGTACTATAACTCCTGCTATTCCTATTCTTCCTAAACAGAAATTAGGAATATATGGCTTTTTCTGGGAAAAAACCCACCAAAACCAAGACAGAACAAAACCACACCTGAAAATCAACAACACAAAAAAACAAACCAAAACAAACAAACAAAAAAACCCAAAAAACCAAACCAAAACAAAACCCAAAACCCCAAAAAATCCCAAAAACCCAAAAAAAACCCCCACACCCCAAAACCACTACCTATCCCACAAACCCCCTGTGTTATGTTTCTACTACAGAATGTTTTGAATACAAACCCACATGTGCTGTAAACCACATTTACAATTGGAAGTAAGCAAAAATATTCAAACTAAGTTTATTCCAAGATGTTGTTTGTTTGAACTGTGCAGTTTAAAACTCACCAAGAGTGAAAAAGAAAAATGAAGTTTTTTCAGCCTGTCCCCAAACAAACTGAAAAAGATACAGATGCAGAATACAGTGCAAATCTGAATTTTCATGCAGAGAAATCAGGAAATGTCATGGTTATGATTCCTTTGCTTTTTTGTAACGACACACTGGATGGATACCATAAGATAAATCTGGTCTTTTAGTATACATTTGCTAGGTGAAAATAATTGATACTCAGATTCCTGAGCACAGATTTCTTGTGTTGAATTTTTAAATGTTAAGAAGCATACTGACTTTGTTTCACCTCCCTGAAATGTGCATTTACTTGTCATTAGTTAAAAGATTATTTTAGCTTGATGAAATTTATATTTTGCAGCAAAGTATATGGCATTTTAAATTAGCTTAAAATGGGAAACAGAAGATAGCATACTCTAATTATGTGCCTTTGCAGGTAATTTGACTTAGCATCATGCAACACATTTAACAAGCCCCTCTTATGAATTTAAGTAAGAAATTTAAAATGGAAAAGAAAGCTTACATTTAAACACCATTTAAAAAAAGAAAAAGATGACTGGCCTAATTAACACATTTACTAAGAGTGACAAGAAGTGACTAATGGGACATTTCAGATCCTGGTTAGCATTAGGATGGCAGCAGGGACTGTACTTACTGCTATTGTAACCACAGTCCGGTCAGCAAATGCAGTCATTACCACCTTCTGGAGAATGTTCTCCTAGGGAAGGAAGAACATTTGGTGCTTTTCAAACAACAGAACTTGCATAATAGACACAGAGAAGATAAAGAATAAGAAGGCTTCAGTAAGTAACCACTGACTATTCCGTGCTGTATTTATCATCCATTGCGGATATGAAAAATGAGCTACATGTCCAAACTAAGCCAGAGCCTGGTCTCTCCTGCCATTGCCTCCGGGGTTCAGCAGACACAAGAGCTGTGCTCTGGCCCCAAATTCCTGCTGTCCTGGCCTCGGTTTGACACTGAGGAAATCCAAGGTGAATTTTGGGTGCTGCCAGGCTGCCCATGCGGCGCCTCTGTGGCGCGTCCTTCACCCCACTGCAAGGCCAGGAATGTTCCAGCACAATGGGGACATCTAACACCAAGGGGTGGCAGGGACAAGCAAGGGACTGTGCTGTACCTGGCATATTTAACAGTGGAGATGATATTTAAGATGGCCTTAACATACATAGCTCTCACTCAACAAGTACTCATCCTTTGCTATTTAGGAGACTGTCTTTGCGTTCCAAACTGCTGGGAAGTGTCACGAGCACAGAGACCTTCATTTGTTATTAGCTGCTCTTCAGAGAGGTATTTCAAAGGAGGAACTTTATCCTCAATGCATCAAAATTCAAAATGTGTTTTAACTGGGCTGTGTGCACTATGATTCCCTTGCTGAAGCTCAAACACTAACATTTTACTGAACTAAAAATTGTAGCTTTTCCAACAAACCCCTCCAATTATGTTCTTTACTTACAGCAGAAAGAAAACTGAAATATTTCCTGTAACAACACAACAGATGAAAAAAATGTACTATTCTATCTGGCTAAAACCCAGTCACTGCACTATTACTGAGTGCTTCAGCATCTCCCTAGAAATTCCAGGCAATTAATGCAATAATCCAGTACGCCTTTTCTGTGTCTGTGTTTATTTCCTTGCCCCTACTTTCAAGCCTTCTAACTTTCTAACTTGTCCTGTCAACCATGCTGGGAAAACTTGCCAATTCACCCTTCACTGACCATCCCAGCTGACCTTCCCCAGCTTTGTTTACTTTGTTACAGTGAAACCCCACTGCCAATTAAAATAACATGCTTCATTTTCCTAATGCAATCAGTCTTGGAATAACTATTCAATCTCTAGTAAAATGGTTTGAAAGCTCTTTAGATTTGTTAGCAGTGACTCACAACTACCTGGGCTTGTAAATATGTCTGCACCTAAATATGGTGTAAGCACGTAACAGAATAGACAGAATTGCTTTCCACCTTTTACTTCACATATCAAGTAAAAGAAATCAGAAGCACTTCAAACTCACTGTTGCCATGTCAATAGATGCTGTGGCTTCATCCATGATGAAGATGCTGGTCTTCCTCACAAAAGCCCTTGCCAGACAGAACAGCTGCCTTTGGCCCTGGCTGAAGTTTTCACCCCCTTCTGTGACTATTGCATCTGGAAGTGATACAACAAAATCAGTAAGGTCAGATCAGAATAGAGCATATGCCTGGAGAACAGAATCTCACTTCTAGTGTAAAATTATATTTCCTAGGCTTACAGCTGCTGGTGACACATTTCTGCCTGCTTATTTCCAGTGTTCAACACAATCAGTACTTTTGTCTCACTATATTCTCTGTATCTGTTAGACATCAAAGCAGCTGAGCATGTTCAAGAGTGAGTTTCTCTGAAACATGTGCAGTCTAGGACACTGCACCCCAGTCAAACCAGCATCCATCATTTCTTTACCCTAGGGCTGTAAAACTTACCATTTTAAGGGGGTTTATTGGTGGTTTTTGTTTTTTGTTAGGTGTTTGATGGTTTTTTTTTTTTTTTTTTTTTTTTTTTTTTTTTTCTGCATGGCCGAATGATTCACAGCCTGAAGCTTTAGAAATCTTCCTCCTTGGACACAACAATTGGAAAATACAAAAGAACATGTTCTAGGTAACACCTGTCTTGTTGGCAGCTTATTTAATTTAACAAGACCCATAAATCTCAGTGCTTCATAACAAAGACATACTGCAATAAAACAATTTTACCACTGATTTGAAAAGAAAGAGGATTCTGCCCCCAGGTACAGTTGATAAAGGAGTTATACAGATATAGGACATTTGCATGCAGGCACTTTTTGTCACCTTCCACAAACTTTAAAAGCTCCTTCTTCATCAACTGCCCTTCTAATAAATAAGTGTGAAACAGGAAGGAAAATCATGAATGCTGGAAATAATATTCTCAAAAAGAAGTCTCATTACCCAGGCCCCCAGGCAGTGCCTTCACCACATGCTTGAGCTGTGCTATTTCCAGTGCTTCCCAGAGCATGCTGTCAGTGCACTTCTTCTCAGGGTCCAAGTTAAACCTGCAGCATGGGTAATTCAAGAACATCAGTCAACAGAAACTGCTGCAATGGATTTCTTCTTTTAGTGTGCTTAGGAACAAACCTGCAAATAATCAGAATCATACACTGAAGGTCTGGGCCTGATTCTAATCTATCATTGGTATAAATCCACTGAATTTCCCAGACTTGATCAATGTTTATGCCAATGTGATTAAGATGAAAATTTGACTGTCACTTGAGCAGAAAGGGAAAAGCTTCCTATTTTGTGGCTATCTTTATGGTTTGGGGATTTATTTTGTTCTGCATAAAATAAATAAATCTCATGTTTTACTAGAAAAATCTGTGACTATATTCAGCCTAAATTAACATCCAATTTTAACAAAGGCCAAAATTTTACCCTGCCTCCTTTTAAATACAACGTCTCTTTGTTCTTCACGGCTGCAGAAATGTTAACAGAATAATCAAGCTTCATGCTGCATTATGAAATTGAAGTCTTCACTGCAATTCAAAAAATCTTGGATTTATGAACAGATGAATGTTATTTTAGCTTGCTGTGGCCCAGAAGTGACAGCAACAAATGTGAATCTCACATCATATTACATTAGCATGTAGAATGACAATAAAAGATTTAATGGTGCATGACACTTTTTTTATGTTTTACTCCTGCTGTATGAGTTGTGAAGGATTGATGCTGGCCTAAAAGCATTTTTAATAGATTAATTTATAAAACAAAGGCATGCAATCACATAATCTTCTGATGTGAATGAATCATGGTCTATTCAGGCATGTCCTGAAGTTTGTATCCTTTTCAGTGAACTCTAGTCACTTACATAGAAACTAAATCTGCAAGTGATTCTTCCTAAGGTAAATGGCACAGACACAGGGAATGGAATTTGTTGGAAACTGGAACTTTTGGCCACTGCATCATCTGCTCAGAGACGTAGGAGGAGAACACAAAAAACAAAAACAAAAAAAAAGCAAGAGCTAACCTATTTGGTGCCACAGATGAAATGGCTCAGAAGAAACACAGATAGAGGCTCCAGGATAAAACAGCCTACTCTCACAGTACTTCTTATGTTGCTCTTTTGCTTTTCCCCTGTCTACAGCAGTTTTTTAGTCTGCATTTTTTACATCTCATATTTTAAGGCAGACAGACGTAAAGAGATGTAGGAGAAAGAAGGTTGTTCCAAGAAATGCTGGGGGGTTATGGGTATTTGATCAGTGAGCTAAACTGATTACTGGATCCTGGAGGAATAAATATTGGCTTTCCCTGCTTCCCAGGCATGGGATGTCTTCTGCCAACAGTGTCCTGTCCAGGCTCAGGCACAGGGCAAGGTTGGCCTGGCAGGGGTGAGCTACAAGCACAGACAGAAGGCAGTGATCCTCCCTATTTCAGCTGAGGAGACTGGAATCGAGCAGCTTGGTATAAAAGTCATGATATAGTACAATTATAACACATAATTCATATTGCATGACATAGAAGCAATTACATGGTTTTTATTGATTGCTGGTGCTCAATACTTACCGGATTGTTCCGCTGAATAAAATAGGATCTTGGAGAATGATTGACAGCCTGGATCTCAGTGTCTGCAAGGGCAGCTTTGCAATATCTATACCATCAATGATAATCCTCCCTATTCAAAAGAAAGGGGACAGTGTGTTTATTGTGCCACACAGCTGCTGGCAAAGAGATGGCTCTCTTCCAGGCTGAAAGGCAATACAGCAGGAACAGGCCTAGGATCACATAGCCCCTTCTTTACTAAAGAAACATGCTTTGACTAAAAAGCCAGCACAGCCTTCTTGAGACTAAGCTCAGCTGGAAGGCATACTGAGTGGACCTGAAGGACCTTCTGAATGATTAGATACACTGCTTAACTGCTTGAACAGTATAGATCTCTCAAACAACAGGGTCAGACATGACTTCAATCAGGGATTAATTACCAGGGGTAACAAGCCTTTCAGAAAGCCAAATTACTGTTGAGCACTATGAAATCTTATCTCTGAGTACGACTGTCTGTCTCTGCACAGGGCTCTGTGGGTGATGTGGCTGGGAAACTGGCTGACATCTTTTTGAGATGCACCCTGTGAGGCGTATGGACACGGCACACAGAGCAGGAAACATGGCAGGAAATTCCAGGGCAGCAGGCCAAGCTGCAACCCCCAAGTGCTGAGTTTTTTGGGCCTAGTGAATCCCATCTGTGCCTTGAGCACAGATTACCCTTGAACACCTTGCCCTTTTATGCTTTGCTCCTACTGTTGTGATTTAACTGCACAAAAGGCTGTCATCTGTCACTCTTGGACTTTAGCTTCTATCAAGCAGAATTTTTATTGATCTGGCTTACAAATGGCACAGCTGTTAGGTGACAGATGATATCAGCTTTAAACAGGGCCAGAGAGTGTGTCCTGAAAATCACACTTTAGAGCTGCTGCTGTTAAGGAAAAGACTACCAAAGAACCTTCAGGAGCTAAGCTTGAGTGACACACAAAAGTGTTATCTTACCCTCAAAGGTGTCAACCATCCTGAAAAATGCAAGAGAGAAGGAGGATTTCCCACTGCCTGTTCGGCCGCAGATCCCAATCTGTGACACAGAAAGCACATGAACATCAGGCAATGAAAATACAGGAAATGGATAACATCTGTACTTGACACTTCAGATGAGAGGGTGGAGGAGCTGTTCTGATTCACAGGATCCTCTTCTCCGCCTGACAGATCAGTCAAACTGAACCAGCCATTACAGAATTGCTGTGTTCACTTTTTGTCTTTTAGGGGTCTGAGCATTTAAGGATAAATTAAGTCAGCCCTGTAACAGGTAAAATAGGAGAATGGTAATGATGGTAATAAAGACAAGACAGTCATGTGAGAAGGATGAAAAGTAGGTCTAGCACTGTAAGGGCTCTCTGTCACTTCTGGTACTGTGTGCTGACAGGAGGGCACTGGGATACTGGGGTGGGGGGGGGGTTTGTTTGCCTCAATACACCAAGCTAAGAATCCCTCAGACTCCTTTCCAGTACACTACACTCTTTGAGAGAAAAAAAATCATCTGTAATTCAGTCACCAAAGCATTCTGTGCTATGTTTTAACTCTGATTTATGTGATGTGCTAGTCTGAAGAGCTCCTGAGATCCACTGCAGTTTTTTACCTTTTGTCCTGGTGAGATGTGGGCATTGACATGTTTTAGCACTGGCTTCAGGTTGCTGTCATATCGGACACTGAGGTTCTGGATTTGGATCTCCCCTCTGTCTGGCCAGTTCTGGGGAATCTGTGATGAAGCTGTACCACAGGCACAGGGGGGAAAAAAACCCAACATCAAACTTCTTGTAACAAATTAGTTGGTTCATTAGGTGATTTACTACATTTTTCATGGCAGTACCCTGCAAAGTCATTAAAATTTCAGCAAGCTCTTTCTGCAAGCTGCACAAAACTGCACTTACAAAGGAGCCCTTCGTAATTTTCAGCTTCTGTTTTGAGAAGGCCATTGATTCTTTTCACTGCCCCCAGCTGGATCTCCATGTCAGCCAGGTTACGAACCATCCAATTCAGATAGTTAGACACCTGATGTAAAGCAAATACATGACTGAATCCCAGATTTTTAGTAGTTTGCATCGTTTGACCAGCATGCAGTTTATTTTCCTACACAGGAACACCTCAGTAAGTGGAAGTTGTGAACACACTGGATGGTACAACACCAACAGGGAGGCAACAATGACTAAAGGTTACATTTCCTAACTGCAGTGCACAGATACTTTGGTACTGTGGAGATCTGATCTACACCAACAGAAAAGAGGGTGGGAGAACATTTAAGACAGGTGAAAAGACATAATTTTGGTAACTCAACTTTGGACAATCTAGAATCACATACCAGGGCATAATTACAACTGATGCACTGAAAATGTATTCTTCACAATGCAAGACAATATAAAAAATTATGATGCAACTTGTCCATGTCTTGTTGACATATTTGAACTAATACCTCCATGAGATTTGATCTCAAAGCTGAAGAAAGCATACACTCAAATATGTCAACCACCACATGTGAACTGAAGTAAACACATGGTTTCTGTGATGTTACAGTACCCACTATAGATGTACAGACACCTTCAATCTTCCTGTTCATCTTTGTGCCCTGAGGAATTACAAAAAAATGTTTGGGAGAGACAGAAAGGATCCCGAGATTCTTACCATAAGAGCATAGGTTAGTCCCAAGCCTACAAGTCCTGAAGTGATTTTATTATACAGGCAACTGGTAATAGAAGTGACAGCTGCTATGAGTACCACACATGCTCCAATGTACTCCTGAAGGAATATGAATAAGCTCCATCATTATAAGTCTACAAAGGATTAAAACGTTCTCATAACTTTGCCCACCAAATAACAAACCCATTGCACAACTTTGAAACACAGGCAGAAACCCCATGGAACTCCATCCAGACTCTACCAGGAACCCATTCTCACTGCTTTCAGCAGGGCTGTGCTGGGGATGTCAACACAGATACCTCAAGCATATAATGGAGGTGGCTGAAATCATGCAGCTATGTTACCTGGGATAGGAGGGAAGTGCTCATGCATCCCATCTCTGTGGCTGACGGGAGGCTCTGCTGTTGCTGCCGAGTTCCTACCATCCATAACTGTTCAAGCAATCCTTGCACAGCACACAACTATTACCTTAAGGGCCTTTTTCTGCTTTACTTTAAATAATTTGATTTGACTTCCCACAGACAATTCTTTGAGTAAAATTGTGTAACAGACTAGAAAACAAACTCTGTGGGAGGATAACTATAATTTGTCTGTGTTTGAACTGTTTAGTGATATAGGCATTGATCAGAATTAGGGACTTCAGGTAGTTTAGCCCTGAATATATAATAGCATAATAATATTGTATTCAAGTCATACCCAGTACCTGAACTAAATTACCAATTAAGAAGGAGTCCAAAATGAAGCCATAGAGTGTGACATGAAAAATGAATTAACATACATTTAGCACATCTGAAAGCAACCCATGTTACCAGAACAGCATTAGTACACCTGCATTTAAAATTGCGATATAACCTTCCGCAACATAAAATTCCCTGACTTGCTTCTTAGAGAATTATTTTTAATAAACCATTTTTCATGCCAGGCCAATGAATATCTTTGGTTCTTCAGATGACCCCAAAACAGACTCAAACTTATCTACATCCTTCTGCTCATTATAAGAGCTTCCAAGATATTGAAATGTTCCTAGGAAGGCACGAGGCAGAAGCTGCTGGCACAGACTGACATGGTCCCACAATGACATGCTGGCTGGTGGCACAGCTCAACTAGCTCTGATCACTCTTCACACACAGAGGAGCCAATGTGACCCATGAAAACTATTCCTGTCTTGGAAAAACAGCTGCAGACTACAGGGAAAATTCATACCCCATTCAGTGTCCAGGATGGGTTGGGCATATGCTCATTACAGCCAGAGAGACATAGAGGGCAAAGGTAGAGCTTTGAGATGAGGCTGGAAAACCATTGCATGCCTCATCAGATTACTTGGAACAAAAGCCAAAAATTCCTTGTGTATAAATAATAACAACAATAACAATGTACTTGCCATGCGAACTTCCAGCCAGCGATTGGCTGCTGTGAGGAAAAGGGAGGCAATGTTGTTGGAATCTGTGTATTCAAGAAGTTTTTGTCGGAATTTGGCTTCATACCTAAAAAAAGGAAACAAAAACAAAGAAAGGAAGGAAACAGGAAAGCAAGAGGAAAGGAGAAAAAAAAGGAGTCAGGCATTGGGGTCACAGAAAAATATAATGTAAAATTTAATTTCTGGGGTATGTGCTTATGGACAGCTTGGTGCAGGGTATAAATCAGCCTATCAATAGTTCAGAGTGACATAATTTGTAGTTTTGTATTAGACACAGGGAAAGTGTATTTGTGCAGTATCTTGAGAAGTAATTTATGGGTATTATTGCATTGATTATTGTATTGAAATTTTGTGGGGCTCCCAGATCCCACTGGGCATTTTATAAATGTATTTTAGACATGATAACTGACAGAGAGAAAGAAATCTAAAACTATTTAAAATATGTATGAGAAAAATAATGCATGCATGTACTTGTGAAAAGAAGCATTAATGCTGCAGAATTCAGTTTTTCTCAATCATATAAGCTCAGGTTTTAAACTTATATTACCATAGCATCTAGAAATGGTAACAGTTTCAAAAGCATAAACTCAAAGAACTTTCCATTATAGTAGCACCCATATTAAACAAATTATTTGTCCTTACCATTAAACAAATGGGGCACTTGGTAAAATGCAAGTCCAAGAACATGGCACAACAAAAAGTATTCGCTTGGAAAGAACTGTTTCCCTTCCCTCAAGGAATTAGGGAAATTCCTACACAGTACAGGACTGATCACAAATAAGCCTGTTTAGAGTTTGTTATAGTGAATTTGCACCCACTCACGTGAATAGCTGCGCCAATGAAATCTGCCATGAATTCAGCAGGTATGGGATCTGATTCCCTGCTGGGTCTTAACAAGTGTGCAAGTCAGCCAGTCACCCTTTTAGCTGGGAATATTTAATTACATAGCTATCAATTAAAGTGATGTCAATAATCAAGTGCATCAACAATTACAGCTAATAATGCACAAGCCTGCCACAAAAGTATTTTCCAGGATAGTGATATAAAGCACAAAGATTTAGTTTAAGCACCCAAATCTTGCATTTTCCCCCCTTTTATTACATGATGAAGTTTAATACACTCGATTTCCCCCTTTGAAACTTTACTTTATGCTTTTGCTATTATGGCTGTGACAAGCACTGATTATTTATAAACTCACCTCTCCTAATACTCATATAGAAGAATGCCTATGTATGAAGTACATGGCTTACAGAATCTTTCAAATTCATTCACTGCAGAGTACCTTAATCCTTCTTCTGAGCACAGTAATGACTCTACATAAAAATTTTATGATTTTGAGGAAAAGAAATAATTCAGCTGCCCACAACCTAGCCACGTGCTAAGACACAAGAGACATGTCTGATGTGTGCAGTGGGGAATAATGGAAAGGCTTGGATTGGAAGGGACCTTACAGATCATCTCATTCCAGCTCCCTGCCATGGGCAAGGACACCTGTCACCAGACCAGCTTGCTCAGAGCCCCATCCAACCTGGCCTCACACACTTCCTGGGATGGGGCATGCACATCTTCTCTGGGCAACCTGTGCCAATGCCTCACCACCCTCACAATAAAGGATTTTTTCCTAACATCTAATCTAATCCTGCTCTCTTTCAGTCTGAAGCCGTTCCCCTTGTCCTGTCATTACATGCCCTTGTAAATAGTCTCTCTCATCTTTCTTACACGTTCTCTTCAGCTACTGGAAGGCCACAATTAGGTCACCCCAAAGCCTTCTCTTTTCCAGGCTGAACAAATGCAGCTCTCAGCCTTTGCTCAAAGGAGAGGTGTTTCATCTCTAATCAGTCTGATGGCCTCCTCTGGACTCACCCAGCAGGTCCCTGTTCTTCCTGTGCTGGGACCCAGAGCTGATGCAGCTGCAGGTGGGCTCTGAGCAGAGCAGAGCAGGGGGGCAGAATCCCCTCCCTGCCCTGCTGCCCACGGGGCTCTGGGTGCAGCCCAGGCTGTGAGCATGTTGCACAGCAGAATGTTTTTTTTCTAAATCAGGCGTTAGTGTCACCATGTCAGGGCTAGGGACCCCTTCCTCTCCTCAGGGCTCACTGCCCTCAGCCCTCACCACACAGACATGGCCGTGCTGCTTCTGCAACCAATTCAGCCACATTTCACATCCCTATCTCCATACCATGAGGAACTGTGTGAGGCAGATAGCCTCAGAGAATGTGAGGTATGTATCATGAGTCAGTCATGCACATGGAACAGCGAAGCAAAGTTACCACAGTTGCTGGATTGATGCAAAAATATCAGTTTCTCTTCAGAAAGTGTCTCCAGATTACCAGGTTTTTAAGAATACAGACATGCCTTTGCAGAATCCTTCACATTTACATTTTGGTGATTGTTTAACACAAATGCTATCTGAAGTATCAAAATAAACTATAAATCAGACCAGGGCATCTGCTGAAGGCATTTTTGTAGGTGCAGCAGTAGCTGTTTTTTTGAACTCCCCTAGGTTTGTTTTGTACATTTCTTTCCATACGCATTCTGAATAAATCCAGAATGCAGAGTAACCAAGGGTAAGGACGCTTCAGGAACAACTGGCACCTCCTAACAGAATGAATTCCTGAGTTAGTGTTATTTTTAGGGATGCTCACGCTAGCAAGTCTAAACTCCACTCCTGCTAATATGTTAGGCAGCTGAAAAGCTACACAGGCCTAAAAATAACTAGGTTAGCAGCTGAGGCAGGAGGCTGGCAGACAGATGGAACAGATCTCACTGAACACACATGGCTGGCTGGGTCAGAGACACCAGGATTTAAGAAATACTGCAGGATTTAAGAAAAAGGAGGCACCAAACACAATTCTTTGACAGAGGAATTAATTCCAAGGGGACAGGAAGAATCAAGAGGGAATGCTCCGACAGACTGAAAATATTAGCTGGATGACATTGAATATTGCTTTCTGTATCAACACCAGAAAATATACAGCCATAATGCTTCAAAGATACTCTTGGTCAAGTAAAAGGATACAGGAATGAGAAAAGCAGAAATTAAATGAAAAATTGATTTTTCTGCAAATTGAACATGGGCATAGCTACAAACCATAGAACATTGTTGGCACTTAATGAATTACATATCCAATAACAGTAATTAATAGAAAACATTAAACTGCTCTACCACTCTTGGGTAAGCTGCCTTCAGTCCAAGAGAAACAAACTCTTAAATTGGTTATTCTTTCTTTGATCTATTTATAACCAATTTAAAATAGTTTAAGTTACCTTTGTGCATTACTTCTATTACAAAATTACAATTATAGGTTAGCAAGAACAAATAAACCCTACTGTTTCAAGGATAGAAGGGTAACAGTAATAATTAACTGACAAAATACATAGACATCATCTAGATGAGGATCTAGTGGAAAAGTTGATCGTGTTTGAGTCAACTGGGAAAAGACAAGAATAGCCCTGGTTCAGGGAAAGCAGCTGGTAAGCTCAGCAGTGGTTTTTTATTGGTACCTCTGAGGTATCAGCATGACTGCCAGTTTTCTAACACACATACAGAACCCAGGCTGGTTATCAGGTATTCCTGGGCTCCCTGGGAGCTTATGTGGATGCAAAGACAAACCAAAACAGGCAAGGAAATACTTTGTGTCTACCTTGTATACTTCCAAAATCAGTGTAAACACCCACACTTTCAGCTAGTAACCTGAAAGACCATGCAGGGTGCTACTGTAGCCTCCAAAGCCAGCAGCATGCACAGCTTATCTGCCCAGGACATGGACACAGATTAGTCTGTACCAAGTTGGTGCATATTAGTTCTCCCATGGAAACTGTCCAAGCCCATCATCTGCCACACCACAGGCTGTGGTAATTGCAGGCTAATTTAGCTTCTTAAATCACATTTGCCCTCAAGCTCTTTTTTCAGGCTGCATGCAAGTGTCTGGACAGCAACCACAAGGCAGATGACCCACATGTGTCTGTTCTTTTTACAGTGACTCCTCTACATACAAAATGCTTAAAATTCTTCAAAGTTTGACATCCCCCCTTGTCCATGTTGTGGGGGCTCTGGATTTTCCAGGCAGAACAGTTTAAGACATAACATTACCTTCCTTTCAAATACCTATGTTTCTTAAAAAAAACAAACTATACCTGAAGGCTCGGATGGTGGTAAGACCTTCAACAGTCTCTGAAAAATGGGACAGTAATGGTAGCTGAGTGCTGTCATCCAGCTGCTGCAGGTCCCTGGAGAGGGTTATGAAAAGAATTTTGTAAAAAAGCAGGTTTGTTGTGCAGCTACTCTCTTGAATCAGGCCCAGGGAGTGAAAAGGAATAGCATCATCATAGTCATATACATAAGGTTCAGACAGATTGCAAAGCATTGCTGCAGGGGAATGAATTCCCCAGCAGGATTTTTCTTTCAACTTTTAACTAGCTGGAGTTCTGAATGGGTCTTTTCCCTTCACTGACTTCCCTCCTTTCTCCTACATTCCTTTTTCTTGTACTCAATTTTTTATTGATTTAAACACTATTCTGTCTCTGTACTGAATATCAATTTAATGGAATGCTGCAAATAGGAGCTCAAGTTAAGCAGAAGACAAAGTGCACCCCCAGATAGCAGCACAACTACTGAACCAACAGTATCTCAAACTCAGCAAATGAGAGTCTGCACTCATTATTAAGGTGCATTTCTCAATGTCATATTTATTCCTCATATCAGTAAAAGCACATGTAGGGTGAAATCTATTTAGTCTCAGTTTCATCCAGCAGGAAGTAAATTGGTTGCAGACTCCCTCTCAATCTGTGCATATATGAGGGGATGTGCATATTTTTGCATTGCTGCAAACACTTCACAAGAGGGAAACTATCATCTTAGAAAGAGTAAGGTCTCAGATACAATAAAAATTTTTATATTTTTAAAAACTAGAAGGCACCCAGAACAGGAGAGGAGGCTCATGCACACTGGATCCTTAATGGCTAGGCAGTACCACATTTCCACTTTCATCTGCATAGGCAGACGTCAGTTTCCCTGTCCACATTTTCTTGCATGTCCTTCCCCAGTCCTTGGGAAAGGACAGAATCCAGTTAGGTTTTTTTTTTTTTTTGGGTTCTGTGAACTCCAAAAACCTTTGATCATGCACAAAGACCCTGCTCATGCAGAGTCTGCTTCCTCGCAGAAGTTCTGCTCGAAGAGCTGCTGACAAAGGCGCTTGTGAAATGACACAGTGGATTTGTCCCACTTGCAGACAGTGCCACAGCCTTGCCAAATTTAAACACGAAGCTCCCCTGCACTGCAGGATCCATGCCCACTGCCAGGGTGGTGATGGTGGTGCCCTTACCGGGAGGCGACTCGGAAGTACTTCTGGATGAAGTAGCACATGATGGCCAGGGGCACCAGGGCGATGAGGAACATGGGTGTGACGTAGGAGATCACAGCAAGGGCAGACACACACAGCAGGGTGGAGCGGCTCAGGCACTCCAGGGTAGCTGGAATGTGCTGTGCAGAGAAGAAAAAAGCACACAGAATCTTACATAACAAGCTTAAAACACTACTTGCTTTTCCTTTCTCCTGCTTCCTCCAAAATTTTATCCCTTGTGTATTTTAAGCATTTTAAGCATACACTTAAATTCTGTTCTTGAATTTACTACTGGGTTTTGGGGACACCTGAAGGGATTTCTGTGAGGCTGCTTCACATCTGCATTGTGGAGCACAATCCTCATGTCAGAGGATTACAGATGGGATGCAGTAGATTTTAGCATCTGCATAAATCCTGGTAGCGCAGTCTGGGGTAAGTAATAGTAATTTGAATTTCAGTCATTTCTATTCTGGGCAATAGCATTTGCTGTTTTCTCATTTCATTTCCTCAAATGAATGTGTTTACCCACTTACAAAAAAAGTGGATACTCTTTAATTTGGGGATATTACTCTTGATCTTATTTTGCTTCCCTTTTCTATACAGGACATCTTAGCAAAACAGATGTTTTTTCAATGTTCATGTAAGATGAAGAACTCATACAGAACCAAGAAAATCATGATGCAAACTGATACAGTCAAAATTATAGTTCATCTGTAAGCTTCATCTAGACAAGTCTGTAATAAATAAAACCCCACTTTTTTAGATTAAGATAGGATAACTTGAGAGCTTGAAAATATTTAATCAGTACCTGGTCGATGGTATTGCAGTCAGCTGAAAATCTGTTCAAAATACTTCCCAGAGGGGTTGTTTCAAAAAACCTAAAGTGCCACAAGGAATGGCAAAGTTTACAATACTGATATTAGAACTGATTTGTGTTATTTTGTCTTACCTAATATAGTTACTGTATCACAGAAACAAACAAATAAATTGACAGCCATAGTAAAATTTCTCATTTTTCCCAGTACCTATGGCTTTCCAAATCAATGGACATGTCTTGAATTTACAATCACAAGCATGAGCCTACAACCACTTAGAACCCTACAACTGCAAGCATGTCCTCAGCTCCCTCTACTGCCTAAGACATGGACATCACATGATTATACTCGAAAAAAATCCTTTCAGATTTTAATTTGAAGCCACTTCAATTCAGAAAAAATTCAAAAGAAGTTGAATTGCAAAGTCTTGCGTCTTTCTGGGAACAGAAAATTGTAACAAAAACAACTACTGTTGGAACAGTATATTAAAAGACATTTGGATATGAAAAACACACACTTTATTATTGTTCTGCAGCTATTAGCTGTTCCAGAACTCATGTGGAACCTGAAGTCTAATTTTATCCTGGAAAAAAATCTAAAAAAGTCTGAGGTTTTTCATGTATGTGATTTTTCCATGTTGTTTGGGTCAAATATAGTTAGCTTAAAAATAAGAGGGTTTTTTTTCTCTAGAGCTGCAATTTGAATCAAGCTACACCTTTACTTTCATACACAGGAAAAAAACCTTATGGAGGACAACCAAGGCTTCTGCTGGAACAAAGTACACTCCAGTATACTCTAATGATGCCTGTAATGACACTTGTCTAAGCTCATTACCTTACCCAGACTTGCACAATCACTGCCTGACAGTAAATATTTCCAGTGATTAAGATGATGAAGCATGCTATGAATTATCTGTACCACATATTGATCAATAATTGTGTTTTCTCCCTAATTAAAATCTGCCAAGAGAAATTAAACATGCAAGGAAGCAAATCTCTGAAGTCACAGTCAGGCAGGAGGCATTTGACTTGTGTCTAGGAACTCAAGTAGCCTGGGTACCATTTTCAAAAACTACTCAGAAACTTGACACCTGGTGATTTTTCACTGGTATCTTAAAAAATATGCAATGTACAATCATTTCTTAGTAAAAACTGCACTTAGGAGACTGTCTTGAAGTAAAGAAGACAAAATTACTATAATAAAACTTCTATTACAATCAAAGAAATACCTCATTGGAGCCAAAATAATTTTATTTAGTAAAGAAGAGTGTAGCTTTTTGGTGACTTTCAAGCCAGTCCACTCCACTGCTATTGATGTGACAAGGCATAATACGATGCCAAGGCAGCAAAGAATGCTGAAACCTTTTGAATATGGAGAATGGTCAAATTCCTAAGAAACAAAGAGCAACACAAATATTCATTTTAAATTACGTTTAAAATATTATTGTAAATGCAGAAGCATGAAAGCGAAAAAATATTAGAGAATATCCTTTTTGTTCCCTAAATTAAACTGTCCATGATTTTTGCCCATCTTAAATCACAATTTATTTTCTTTTGGACAGGGAAGTGTTTGTATGAAAATGAGCGATAAATCAGAAATTTAAAATCAAGGAACACCATAAAAAGCCCAGGCTTCTGTGAGAATGCAACAGTGCAGGAAAACCAAAAAAGAACTCTGATATCAAAATTACTTTAGAAACCCAGGTTTGAAAGTACAATACATCAATACACTATATATCAATATACAATAAATCTAGCAAAAGGAGAAGACCACACCAAACTTAACTTCATTTTACTGTGCTGTGTATGCAAAAATGCATTGAGCTTCAAAGTACTCTGGATGGTCCTTTTATAGAAAAATAGCACATTGCATACAAATCTCAGAGCAGAGGTTGACAGCAGGAGAACACCCCCAGTGAAGTCATAAGAGGAAGGTGAACAAGGCAGTGCCTACCATGCACTGGGAGCAGTTTTTTGTCTCGGGCTCCATCTTGATAGAAATGGCATGCTCGGTCCAGAGTGCCAGGCAGTAGTCAATGGCCACCATCACCGTGTGCTTCAGCAGCTGGGACAGGAGCAGCAGGGGCAACAGGAGGATCCCTGCTGCACTCAGGTACTTGCCACAGGCTCTCCAGGGCATCTTGGCTCTCTGATGCAGTACTGAAGACAGGTTGTCTTCGTCGTCACTCTCTGTTACTTCTTCTGCAAGGTGCAAGAAAAAGGACAGCCGTGCTGACATACATATCCAAGGGACTGGCAAGTGGTAACTACAAACCAGGTCTTTCCATCCAGTATAAAGGGTGGCTTTAAGGTCAAAGCACCTGCTCAGAACTGCATGCATTAAACTGCTAAACTTAATAGTAATGCACACAAAAAAGATCAAAAATCCCTCAGCACTTGGTGATCAATTTCTTCAACCATGTTTTTGCAATGTGAAAGCACTGGCTGGATAAAAATAAATTGCAATCTCTTTCCTTTGTAAAACTTTAAGCAAATATGTTTAGCTGTTGACAGGTGAAGTTTCCCAGCATATTGTTTAATACTATTCTTCATTCATTATTAAATCATATTTGCATATAAGAAAAAACCTCGGAAGTCTGGAGGAAGTGATGACTTGTGGACGCTTGCAATCACTCTGGTCCAGAGGTCAAAGCAATGGACACAAGCACTCCTATAAATCACAACCCACATGAAAAACGTTTTGTTCTCTTGCCAATTTGAATGTGTTAATCATTCTAATATAATTTAAGTGTGAAACGGTTATGTACTGGCAGTGGGCTCAAAGGGTGCCCTTTACCTTCATCCTCTTCATCATCTTGCAGCAATGCTTCCCGGGAATACATTGTCCTCCGGAGGTTTGTTCTTTCCAAAACAGGGTTTTCCTCAATAGCTGTTTCCTGAAAAAGGGACACAGCTCATGTGTTTTCAACCAGAGAATTAATACCAAAAATTGCTACTTGTATAAAACTGTTTCCACTTAATGAAAAATAGAAGTGGGAATCTCACAGTAGGCAGCCCTAAGTGATTGATTTTCTAGGTCTGTGTAAAACGAAAGGACATAAATTAAATATCTAACATTCATTTCAGCTTGTCAGTCCCAGCCCTCCTGGAATCCTAACTTGGACAGTTATCCCAAATTAGTAGGAACTAAGATTAATATCTCATTCTTCTTGTGTTATAAGTATGAAAGACAAAATATCTTCATAATTTGGGGAACTTGATATAGGCATATCTGAAAAGCTTCCACCCAAGGCAATGAGTAAATTCAGGCATATCTATAAAACCAGCTGTCAATATTAGCAAAGCTTTTCCTAAAATGGCCATATTTGTAATCCTTACGTGACAATATTGGCTAGGGCTTCCTACCAAGAATGGAATAGAACAGAATCAAAGAAATATGAGAATGTCCAGATGAAGGAATTTATCTTAAGAGATAAATAATAATGGTAACACCAGTACTACAGTCATATTAAGTTAGACATCACACACAGCATGTCAATTCTTGTTAAACCTTGCAAACTAAGGCCCAAAAAAAAGAAAAAAAAAAAAAAAAAAAAAAAAAAAAGACAAGATTTTCTTGCACATATTGATTGCCCTGCCCATCAAAAACCTTCTCCAGCTCTTGGTCTTGTCGATTCATTAATGTCTTCCAGTGTTCAAAGAGCTCAGTCTCTGATTTCTGAATGTCCTTGAGTGTTCCTTCTCTCTGGATGTTACCATCTTTCATCGCAATTATCTAAAAAGTCAGAAACACAAGTGCTGAGATAAATAGCCAGGTATGACTATTTATTTTAAAGCTATGTTGCTGTGCTTTGACAGGATTTTCTCTTTTCTTAAATAAATAATATTTCCACAAACAAATCTGTCTCCAAGAAGACAGTGACATTATCTCTTGGCTCCATCCCCTTCATTCAAGATGCTGAAAACTCAGAAACTTCCTGCACTCCATGTTTTCAGAAAAGGCTGCCTTTAAGAAAGAAGAATGGGATCCCTGTTGGCAGATCTGTGCCTAAATACAAGTCATTAGCAAGATCAGATTTTAGAGTTCTCTTACCTCCTAAAAGGAAAAAGCTTTTAGCAAGACATTGAGTGCAGGAGGTTTTGCCCTCATTCAGGCAATTAGATATGAGCATGCTGGCTCCTTCTCTGATACCATGGACTGATAAGGAAGAGCTAGGCAATTTGAATCCCTAAAGCCTTAAAAGCATAAAATAGTGGGCACAGTTTGGAAAAGAAAAATATCTATGCAAGACAAAGTCTGCAGGGAGCAGTTTCCAGTTTGTGTCAGCGTAACTATGTTATACACACAATGGAACTACCACCACTCTGGGTCTGACAGGGACAACTGGAACACGAGGCATGCAGACTGCAAACCCCCATAATTACAAAAGAGTTAATGCACTATTTATTTTTCTCTCTCCTTGGAAACTCAGAAATTTCCACAGGCAGGGAGTGGGGAAATAAACAATTTCATTTACTGCAAAGAATTTACTTTCAATTATTGCTATGAATTTGCACCAGAGAGAAGGTAAAAGTAAAGAAAACAAGGATCTTTTTGTGAACAATTTATTCAGCAAACCTGCAACTGGGCTGGACCTTGAATTCTTCTGAGGATTTTGTTGAAAAGATTTAGGGAGACCATGACATAAACTTCAAACTATATTTTTATTTAAAATTTCTCAACAAAATAAATATTTCCTCTTTACTCCATTGGGTAAGAATTGCTAAGGATTAATGAAGCCTATACTTAGGGAAAAACATGAACTATTTTGTAATAAATATTTTTTATTATGAAGTTCATACAAATCCTTTCTGTGCTACTGTTTGAAAAAGTGTATTTCATAAAAATATTACACATCTAGAAGATAAAAATAGAGCAATTTTCGTACATCTCCTGAAACAGCAACATCTAGAAATAGGTCTTCTATTCACAAAGAAAATTAAAACAATTACGCTGATGAACAGCCATAGCCTTCCTTGCCTTTAAAAAATTGCAGATATACAACAATAAAAAAAGAAGAAGTTGAGAGGGACTCATAGGGAGGGGAAGGAGGCAAAAAATTCCAGTATCCCAAGAGAGACTAATTTGAAAACCAGGACCGTATTGAGAACAGTGGTAACTCTAAAGGTAAACAAACAACTGAGGGACAAGGTCAAAGCAGAGACCATAAATAACAATTGCTGCCCACAAAAACCTGATCAGAACAAGATGAATGTCTATCTGCAACTTTATACCAAGACAGCATGAAGCTCAGGAAGCAGCTGCAATATGATTATTTCTTGAGACCAGGAAACTGCTGCTACAGCCTGTGCAAGATGTGAAAGAGAGAAGTCCTGCTAGGAGGTATAACTGCAGTCATCAATCATCATGGACCAGGAGACCTGGGAGGCTGGAAAACTGCAGAAATAAGTGCAAGGCCAATGGGAGCTAATGAATAAAAAAAATAAATCCAAACCCCCAAAAATTCCTTCTTCATCTTTGACATTTCCAATTAAAAACTGGTATAGAAAGCATACCTCCATTTTTTTTTCCTTTAAAGTAGAAGATATAAAAAAGAAACCTAACAAACAAATGCTACACCATTTCTTAAAATCTTGCCCACATACAAAGGGCAAAGATGTTCTTAATATACTAGTATATACTTAATATGCTCGTACTAACCACAGGGAAACACTGTGTTTTTTCCTTATATTTCCGTACCTCTCAATACCCACCTTGCATAAATGAACCTTTTCCTGTGATGGCACAAATTCCTAGTAACATCCCAGCAGAGGCAAAGGTGTTACTCAAACATTTCACTTTTTTGAGGTCAAAAAATTAGCCAAAACATCCAATATAACTAATGTTTTGTGTTATCATTATATTTCAAATGTAACCTGCTTTCATAAGAGTATTAAGTAGCAGCTCTACGAAAATCCAACGTATTTAGGTGTTCCAAGATGAGAATCTCAAAATTATGGCTCCCCTAATAGGCAGATTTTCAAAAGACCTTTATTATATATCTTCTCACTGAACTATTACTTGGTGGGGACATGAAGGGAAAGCACTGTTTGCAGCAAGACATGTTCCTGCTATGTTTTTTCCTGCACAGAAAAATTGAGAAGAAGTTCCTTACCCAGTCAGCATGGGGCAAGTACTGCAGCTTGTGAGTCACCAGCACAATGGTCCGCTTGTCCTCCCGCAGCATCTTCAGGATCCCTTCTTGCATGAGATGGTCACTCAGGTGGATATCCAGGGCAGAAAAAGGATCATCCTGTCATGAGGATAAGGGGTCAGCTTTTGGATCCAGAACTTGTGGGATCCAAGGAAACTGAGAGGTTTTAATACCAGTAAAGCCAGATAGATCAACACAGGCACATAAATGAGGCCATCAGATCAAAATTGTGCTGAGGAATGGTTTCCTTAATTTACAGAACACCAAAACTCAAACTGTGTTTTTGCAGAGAGCACTGAGTAAAACCAGCTGTGTCAATTCTACAATTCTGTAGGGTATTCTGGGACATGCCCCTTTCTAAAGATGTGTTTATGGCCCACACAGCTGGAGAGCATGGCTTCTGTCAGTCTCCCAGTGTGGGTCTGTGGCAGATATTGCATTACTGCTCCAGGGACAGAGACAATGAGCATATATCTGTCTCCATTGAATATCACTGCCTTCACTTACTTTTTTTTTTTCTTTTCATAAATCAATACTCTATTAACAAAGAATCACCAAAAAATCACAAAAGAAGCAATATTGATCATCTTGTTGACTCAGCTCAGATGTTTGATTTGAGACGTACATTATCTTATTGAATCAATCAATTATATGCAATTAATTTAGGCATAAATTAATCTGTACCATCTTTTGGAAAACTTGTTTACCTAATCTTATTTATATGGAATCAGAAACCTTTTGATTTGATATTTCTGCTTGCAATAGTGATACTGGCTGTAGGATTTACCTACTGTTACTATTTCACACTATAATATTACACTAAACCCAGGCTTCATTAGAAATCAAAAATATCTGAAATTAGCAGTAGGATAAAGATGGCCACTTAGATTCTAATAAACTAGAGCATCACAACATAAAGCACCTAGGGAAGTGCTTTTGAAACACAGTAACTTCATGATCCAAAATTTTCTCTCAAAACTGTGTGTGCAACTGTGTGTGCACTGTGCTTGCTGAGCAAGGATGTTGTCAGCTCTGCTGCTGCACTCTTCTGACCTGGCACAGACCTAAACATCAGCCACATGACATTTGTACTTGTGAGAGTGAAGTTTCACAGGTATTTCTTTACAAAACCAGCCTTAAAATAATTGAGTGTTTGCTAATACTAACATATAGGGTTCCTGGCTATTTTCTAAATATTAATACTGGAAATAAAGTTTATTTGTAGGTGTTTTTCCATTGTCAAACCATAAGAGAACCTGCTGTTATTAGGAGGTTACTGAGTGTGCTTCACAGAAGGACAAAAAGGGCAAAACCAAGTTACAGACCAGTAGTGGATCAGCTGATTTGGAGCACCTGACCCAACTGCTCCCTACTGTCCTGCACTCTGATCTTTGCCTGGAAATGCCCTACACATGAAGCAAGCACAGATTGATCAGCCTAATTACAGGGAAAGGTCTAAATAGCTTCCCTTTCTTTTAGGGATGACATCTAATGTGCACAGCTTTTCTAATTCTACATGATTTATATCTCACTGTCATCCCAGGTGGATTCAAACCTTCTAGAAAACTGAGCTCAAGAAGGAAATGCTAAATGGGAAAGCCAGCCAGCTCACTACGAGTGAGTGTGTAAGATGCATCTGTTTTCCCACCTGGGAAGGCGTTAGAACCTGCTGTCACTCTCTTTCCATAGCTGAAGCTGGGACAGGATATACAACAGGCAATTCAGGGTGCAAAAGCAGCTTAGTTTGTTGCAGAAAAGAAACACCCCAGACATGAGGCAACATTAATTTTAGGCCTGAGACAACTTAGGAATTTCATTAACACAGTTGAAACTATTCCATTTCTGAGACCCAAAAACAGAATCAAGGGTCAAATTGAACTTTCAACATAGTGAGAGGAGAAGCATCAGCATTTCAATGTGCAATACCTACCTGTCTGTCTGCAGCCTTTACAAAATGCTTCCTACCTGCAGGCTAGCTGACAAGAGATATAAAACACACAGTGCACATTTGTCTGGGCTCAGCGAAACACAATGTTCAGCATGTGACCCATGAAATACTCTAAATGAAAAAAGCAGCTCCTCCTTCTGCATGGAGCATAAACAGAAGGACACTACTCACCAGAAACACAACATTTGTCTGCTGGTAAAGCGCTCGTGCCACGCTGATCCGCTGGCGCTGCCCTCCAGACAGATTAATACCCTGGAGATAAGCGGGAGAGAAACAATCAGACAGTTAAAGAAAACATCAACTGAATATTCATATTCCTTATTCTCACTGGATTATCCATAGAAGACTTTTCTGGGCAGAGAAACATGAGAAATTTTTCCCATGTGTGGGCCTGTAATGCATCCTTGTAGTGTTTTAGGGGGCATTTTTGGGGTTCTTTTGTTTGTACCAGTGCCAGTATATGCTACAGTAAATTGTTTGCAAATCTCTGGCTTCTGCTTCCTTTTTCATCACTCCCTAATCTTCCCTGATATGATAAAGCCATTGATTAAATACCTGCCCTTCTGTAAATCAAAGGGCTCTAAAAATATATCTATGTATTATTATTTATTTTTCTGTTACATCTAAAGAAACCAAAAAATATCCTGTTAAGTCAGGATACCTGCAATAGCAGCTGCAGAACAGTCAAACATTCTGATAGCAGCACATTTAAATCATTGCACCTCACATAAATGACAGTGTTTCCATGTTCACTGAGCAATGAGCTTTCAGACTAATGACCCAAACATACACTTAACTAAAAGATTACCTTTGTTGCCAAATAACCTGTAAGATTTCAAGAACCAACAAAATAATAAACCCCCCTCTATATATTTAAACCAAAAATAGAAGCCTGTAGCCGTTTACTGACCCTCTCTCCAATCTGGGTTTGGTCTCCGTGAGGCAGAATGTCAATATCAGGCTGGAGGGAACAAGCATCAATTACTGCTTTGTACCTGTGGAAACAAAAAGGCAACAAAATCCACACAGATACTGCTGGAGAAGCACATTTCCCACCTGCAGAGGAACAAAAATTAACCAGCTGGAAAAAATCACACAGTGGAAAACATATTTGTTAGTCACTAATTGTTCTAATGGGATCTCTTTCAGTCACAGGCAAGTAAGTAATGTTTCAGCTCAGAAAAAGGATCTTATGTCAGTTTCCCAAATAAAAATGTTAAACAGTTAAACCTAGGAAAAACAAATATAACTTCTTTCAAGGTATATTGCTATTTTTAGCAGTTGTTTTTCACACCCAGGGCCTTTGTTTCTTGTTTCAATATCCAAGGATGACAGAAAATAAATGAGCGTAGGATGCAAACACATAATCAACCACTTCTTTTAAGGATGGGGGAATGGAATACCAGCAACTGATTACAACGTCTGGTGGGCATTTGTACTGAATAAAAAGGCAGCCCACCAAATCTTTACAAACAACATTCCCACTCCCAAGCAGGTGATGTCCTTCCAGGAGAGGCAAACTAGTCAATCATGTGAGAGAACACTGCATGTTAAACAAACATGGTCCTTGGAAATGGAAACATTTGTACACCTGAGTTCAAGTGAGACAAACCCTGTCCCTTGTGTCACCCAGGAAAAGCGTGGTCAAAGGAGGAGATTGTCACCTTCAGGCAGGTGCAGAAGTTTTGTTCCTACAGGGAGATGGGTCCCCATGTGTGACCCACATGACCCCAATATTTATGGAAAAGGGAAGAAAAACACAACAGTGCTGGAACCTGTTACCTCTGCTTGTTAAAAGAGCTTTCAAATGTGATATTCTCTTCCACTGTGGCATTGAGCAGCCAAGGCTTCTGGGATGCATAAGCTACTGCACCTCTTTTCCTGGGGAAAAAAAAAAAAACAAACACAGGAGTTCCCAGCTTACCAGTGCAATTGCTGCTTTTGGAAACCATTTTCTTGTAAATGATGAAACTAGTAATTCGTCTTCAAAAATGTTTTCCTTTCTTTATTTAGGACAATCAATAGCTTTTCCATCAAGGAAATACATAAATGTCCAACAGAATACTGGAATGGTTTTCCCAGCTGAATTTCACTTTGCTCCCTCTTCTCCTACTATGAGGTGGGATTTGGGGAGTCCAGCTCAATAAAGCTGCCTCTTGAGCAGAGTGGATGGCAGTAGGAAAATTACCAAAGACTGAATCCCAGCTCTGTTTGGATAGATTAATAAAAAATTAAATATTAATATAAAAAAATTAAATAAATTTCAGGAGGGATATTCTAGCAAGATAAAGTGTTTCAAAAAGATCCAAACAACTCCACACATGCACAAAGGCAGTTCCCTCTGCCATTATTTTCCCCATTCTTAGAAGAGAACTAGAGCTAGAAAGTAAATGAATAAGTAATTTCTATGCCTGTAAAGGCAAGAAAAGAGAACACAGACAAAAAATATTTGCTGAATTTCCCCCAGTGAAATGGCCCTCATAATGGATCATCAGAAGGGACAATTTACCAGGTACAGTCAACAGGATCTTACTCACAGTGAACACATTATTTAACAGAAATTATTATTATTGTTATTATTATTATTGGAAAGTGCCTGCTAGAGAATTTGTGCTTTTGTTGTCTGTTGTGCGTTAAGGATCCCAGTAAGGCAGAGCTGGGAGAAAGACAACATCTTTTATCAGAAGAACTGATACTTTTGGAAAACTCATTGGCATATCATCCTTTCTACAGAAAAGGCAGAGAGAGGGATCATATGCCTAAAAGCATATTTCTTTTCTTCCTAGCTCTATCAGCTAATCCAATAAAAAGACAGGACCTCTCACCCAAATGTGGCCTTTGTCTGTTAGACAGCCATTATGGCAGCCTATTTCTAGTTAGACCCAAAAGCAATTCAAAGCATGCCTTGAAAAAGCACATTTTATTTCTCTTTATACGTTAAGGTCACTTGCCCTTCTCATTTTTTTTTCAGGCTTTTATCAAGCTTGTTTAGAAACCAAGATAGGATCCAATTTTTGTTGATGACTTGAAAGAACACACAATTCCACTATTCTGCTAGCATGATTCCAAGCTGAAATTTATGATGGTTCACTAGAATTTCATTATGCTTTATGCATTTTATTTACTGGAAAATGAAACAGAAATAGCTAAACAAAAGAAAAAATAAAAGACAGAAAATATCCCCTAGGCAGCCCAGCCTGCAGCCCCAAAATCTAATTCAAAGAGCATTCAGGTCTACCTCAAGAAAGCAGCACTTTTTCAATCTGTATGAAATTTTCATCTCAATAATTGAGAAAAAATTGCTCTGAGCATTCCAAGATGAAAAGGTATTCCCTTCCCTTCCTTTTCATTGCTTAAACTGTGACTTTGCAGCTCATAATTCTCAGTGTGATCAAAAAGTTACTGCTAGTTTTTGAAAAATATCAGCAAAGTTTTGAGGAAAAAACTTTTACAACTTTTGCAGAAAGCGTTCTTTGGTTGAGTGAAGATATGGGTCCTGCCAGGGTGATGCACTCCATGCTGATAACGAGCACAATGTCTGGGAATACCACTCACATTTGGATTACATTCTGCTTTTAGGACATCAGTGAGAATTCATTACTGCAAGAACTTGGCAACAGGCCAAAACTGATTATGGACTGAAGATTTAGTAAATTCCTCGAAATTAATCCTAATTGCAAACTGACACTAGGATGGCAAATCAGAACTGATCATACTTTGACATAAACAAAAAGCCTGCAAGTACTTGCAAGCTTCTTTTTCACATATATGAAATCTATTGCAGGTCCACAGTGCTGCTTACCATAGAGACAATCAAACAATTATTACTGAAAGGTGAGAAACACGTGGCTGAAAATCCAGAGAACAAAATATTCTGCCATGGAGTGTGAAAGACTTGCTCTGAAAGTCTGCCTTGAATACCCATAAGGTTTCACAGTTTTAGAACTGAATGCAAACCAATGGTTTAGGACACACAGGCCTTTCAGGGATTATTCTGTGGGTGGAACTGATTGCTTTCTGTCCCCAGACTGCATAAATAACTGTATGTCTCAGCAATGGAGTGTGTTTTTTCCCCTCTGATAACACAGCAGGCTAACCATAGCCTCTTAATTATCACAGAGGTGCAGACAGAAAAATTCAGCCTTGCAATAAATAGGGAAAATGTTCCCTGAGCTCCCTGGAGACTATGAACTTTGTCTAACATAGAATCAAGCCCGTTTACTAATTATGAATCAGATTAATTCTTCAGAAACAACACTGTCAAAAGGAACAACATTCACTTCTTTACAGTGTGGGTGACTGAGCACTGGAACAGATTGTCCAGAGAGGGTGTGGAGTCTCCCTCCCTGGAGATACTCCAGAACCATCTGGACACAATCCTGCACCATGTGCTCTGGGATGGCCCTGCTTGAGCAGGGAGGTTGGACCCTGTGGTCCAACTTACTCTTTCAGTCATTCTGTTGTGAAGATTGTTTGCTTCAACGTATTAATTTATCTCTACTTTCACATTTAATTTTGTTAAGTACAGGAGGTGCAGTAGATCTTCAAGATCAAACACAACTAGTTAAGGGACTCATATATGAATCTCAGCGCCCTAATAAAACTACAAAGTCAGATGCTGGCAGTTTTTAAAAGTAAATAGATGCACTTAAAATGCAATGGAGTTAGGATTATGATGATGGAGGTAATAATATATGGCAAAGCCTTTCCTGTGTGTTTTGGGATTGCTGACTCCAGTTTTGTCTTGATTATTTGCACAGTTCATTAACTTCTACTACAGTCAACTCAAATTCAAATGTTCTTCAGATATGAGAGAAACGTGTACTGCTCTGCATTATAATTTCAAATGCAAAAAATATGCTTCTTGTATTTTCAGCTTGATGGAAAGTATTGGAGCATTCTGGTATTGCCAGTCCTGAGCATTCGGGAAGAAATCTTTCTGCCATTATTAAACTTCAAGGGTCACCTGTTTGTTTTTGTTTTAGATCTTGCAGTAGCTGCATACAGAGACATCCTGTTTGTCTTCTAAGGGGGAATATTAAACTCATTAAGTGCAGAAACTGCTGAACAATGTTCACCGAGTCACAGAATGGCTGAAGTCGGAAGGGACCTCTGGAGCTTCCCATTAGTTTTTAAAATGCTGTACCTGACTTCCATGTCAACAGGAGGTTCTTTCTCTGGGCTGTAGAAAACAAACACAAGGGTTTTAATAAAAAAAATTATTCAGACAATGCAAATAACAGCACAAAGTAATATAACTATGCTATAATTAAAAATACAGCAAAATGACTGCATAACAGAAATAAAGCTCTTTTTCTGCTAAAATTCTGTGCTATGTGATATTGACCTAAAAAGCGCAGAGTTAAAGCTTCAGTTTGGAGAAGTGCTAAACAACCTAGCGCTTCTACAACCTTTAACACTTATGAGCAAAACTCAAGACCTCAAAAGACTTTGACCCAAAATACTTTTCTGAGAATACCAAAAATGTCCTACAGGATGTTAGTGCAACAAAACCATCAGAGGCATTTGTACAGCACTTAACCAACCAGGATTCCCAGAACATATGATAATGTAGTTAACTGTTTCATCCAGTCTAACAGTCTTTCCTACATTTTAATACTCTTGCCATACTGTTGTGCATGTTATCTCACTCTTCCCCATCCATTTCCATACCAGTTTCAGACTGGTATGATTCAAACATGAGACTGATTCTGATAATACCTCTCTTTTATCTTAATGGGTTCAAATGGTTTCCCTTCAACTTGGCCCAGAAACTTCAGTCTCTGAACACAGAAAGGACTGTAAGATTTCAAAGTACCCTTTACCATGAGGCTTAGACATGAGGTTCATGTAAGTTCCTCTTATACTACACACAGATGGGAGCAGCAGTTTTGCTGCTCAGCCTGACAACCAGGCAACATGTCTGAGAAATAAAGTACATGGGAGAGAAGAAGCTGGCAAATCTAAAGAAAAGGCAGGGGAATAGTTGGAGAATCACAGGAACTAGAAAATATTCTGGTCAGTAAAAGCCACACAATTTAGCCTAAGTCAAGGTAAGGGAGGCCATATGACATTGCTGATTTCAACAACAAATTTCTCACTGAGTCCAGCAGGAAGAGGATCATCACTTTTACAAGGTTTACCATTCTGGAGATTTGTGCCCCAAAGACAGAAAGCTTTGTTCTTAGTTGATTTGTTAAATCTTCCTAAAATCTGGGAGCTGTGTGAATCAGGTAAAAATAATTTCTGTACCAACAGATGGACTAATCTCTTACTCTCCACACTTCTCTGTGTGTGCCTGAAGAATGGTAGGTGAGAAAACAAACTTATGACAGGATGTGAAAAAAATGAAGAGAAGGATAATGGGGAGAATTTGCTTTAATAAATGAGACCATTAAAGACATAATACAATTTTTCAAAGTGTAGCATAATCTGGTCCAGATCTTTAGAGAAAGATTTTCAAAGACATAACAGGATTCAATATTCAAAATCTCCAAATGGCAATGCTTTCACAACAGAAATCCAACTCTCATTTTAATAACTTGCATAAGTGCTTTCAAAAATTGTATCTTGAGATAATACAGTAAAAATTTCACTGATTTTCAGAACTCCGACTGTATATCTTAAGCACAGCTTTTAGAAACCTTTGGTTTTTTCTTCTGCAATCAATTTAGCAGGAAAACCAATAACTGCATATAATATCATACCTGAAATCTTCCCCCGTCTCACTGTCAGAAGTGCAGCTGCATCACAAATAGAAAGCAAAGACTGTTTACTTAAGTGAGCACAAGCAATCTGCCCCAGAAAGTAAAACTATTAAATTCCACTTAGTGCACAGGCTGCAAACATTACTTATCACAGGGCTGCAGTGCAGCATCTGTTCCTTCTACACAAACTGACTTGATTTCATCAGGTGAAAAGATCTGGTGACCCTTTTTTTACCTTATGAACATTAATTTGACTCAAATAAAATCACCTCTGTCCTGGAGGTGCTAGGAGATCTGAGAAGTCCTGCTGTGACAAGAATGCGGTTCCATTATAAAAAGTTCATTTTCTGGGAAAACAAAATTCTAATTTGTGATACAGGTTTTTTTTTTTTTTTTTTTCTTTCTCATGAGAGTAACTGCACCTTTACAGCATATAACAGGTTACTGTGAACCCCAAATGCCATCTTCAGTTGCCACATACTGTGTCCTGTGCCAGCCCTATCCTTGGGGTGATTGTGTAAATGTAGGCAGGTCCAAAGGACAGACAGGTTTTGGTTTTGCTATTTTTGAATGTACACAAAGATGTTCAGAGTTGTTTTGACAGGATGACTGGGCATACTTATTACTGATGCTAAATTCAGTTCCATTCAAAAGAGTGAAAAAAAAATCTGTGTGTTAAATGATGTAAACAAAATCAAGGAGGAACAAAGTCTTTGATGCTTTAAAGAGGACAGTCTCATTAACTTTGTGCCAACACAATATGCTTATAAATATCCAGGAGAGAAAACTATACCTGCAGATTAAAAAGTTGGTTTGAGACACTTCCATTAAATTTATGCATAATAAGCAATGACCATATCTAAATCAAATGACTGTACAATTTGAAAGCACCAGCCAGCCACCAGTACCTTTACCCCAAAGGTCTGTGTACGGAACAAAGCTTTTCCACAGTAAACTCACACTCCATTGGTCTTCAGTGACCATGTGAACTCAGTGGTCCAGTCTCCAAAAACACAGGAGCCTGTTGCATATCATTAACTAGAAACACATTATTTACAGTAACTAGTGAGAGGTTGAAATAGAAAAATACCTTTTCCAGCCCTTCCCTGCACAACACAAAGACCCTGAACCAATTGTAGTCAATTCCCTGATCTCTGTTTTGCTCTGTAGCAGCGAAACAATTATTCTCCATTTGGAGTTTTAGCTCAAATTTCTCAACCAACTTTTCCACACTTGTCCTATCCCTTCCTTCCCCCTTTTCCTGCATGCTCTTGGCAATTAAGGATGCTGAAATGCCAAAGTACCATACGTTTGATAATGAGGTCTAGATCTAATTTGTCAAGGTGTTTTAGATGTCTAATGATGCAAAGATGAGCCTACTGAGATTTTCAAGCCTTCAGATTTTGATTTCCCACTTAAATAAAATTAAGTAATTGCATGTTTATGAAAACTCCAGTAAACATGTATTTTCAAAAACCAATTTAACTTTGTATGCACAAAAACAACTTTAATTTTTTAAAATTAGATGAAACCAATCAACTCCACTCTAAGATGAAAACCTACTGTTAACAACCTTAAATTTCTATCTTCCTTTACATTATAAGGACTCAAGATTCACATGCAAGAATGTATGTCCTGTTTAAAACAAATTACATAATTATGTTTGAGCAACACATTTTTTTGAGAAACATTAGGTCAGTTTTCTGGTATTATTTACTCCAACAAGACTTGAATTGGGACTATTAAAAGTGAGATACTGCCCAGAAGAAATTAGTATGGCATATTCTGTAATTATTTACTCAATAACAGGTCAAATCATTACCATTTACCACCTGTACAGAAGGTAAATAATGATTCCTCTATTTTTGTTAAATCTCTAACCATATTAGAAAATATTTATACTGAGATGCCCTCAGGCTGCTTTGGATAAGAGGCATTAATCTGAGCTGAATCTTCTGGACACACACTGTAACACAACAAAAATATCACAAATGAGCCATGGCTCACTTCTGATTATCTCCCTCCTAGCCCGGGAATAAACTACATTACTTTTTAAGGGTTTGCAAGAATTTTTGTAAGAAAAAAGAAAAATGATACGCAGTTAGTCCTGTTTTATTCATAAAGCATGGAGGCAAAGAGTAGGGAAATAACTTGCTATCCATTAGATCAAGGGAAGGGCCAGGAACAGCATCCAGATTTCCTGAGCACTGAGTGACATGTCAGCAGGATACATCCTTCATCTGCATAGCTGTGATCTTGGAGGAAGGGAAGGGGCAGGAAATTTGGATGAACTCATTCAGGTCTATTCTGTAACATGAATGACTGAAGCCAAGCATTCCCAAAGAAAGAGCTCTAACAAGGAACTGAAGTGATTTTGGTGACACTTTTGATTGCCTGAGCTGGGGCTATGAGCCCTGATGATTACTTGATAAGACTACTCTCCTTGAACCTGGGATAAGGTTGCATGTTCCCAGTCAGGCATTAGTATTTTCTTATCAAATTAAGAGAGCTTTCATCTGATAGCTTTACAACACAGGTGTGCAGCCCACACTGGCTGCACCCATCTGAATAGACCAGTGCACATGGCAGCAGCTCTGAAAGATGAGACAGCACCTAATCTGTCCCAGTGCAGCCAGCACTTACAGTGCTCAGATTGTTTCAGCCACAACTCCCTTTCTACATATCTGACAGATAGCACAGCAAATATGATAACAACTGAATTGCACCTTGTGATACTTTGGCACATACAGAAGACATGAAAACGTTTTGACCTTTCCACTGTTGTGAAGAACATACTTCTAAACAAGTGCTATTTAAAAACACAGCACAGTTTCTGATCAGAAATATCATCTCATCTGTTTTACTTTAGCATCAGACATTCAAATTACACTTCTTAATCATGTTATGCCATCTGTAAAAAATTACAGCCTTGCTGAAATGAAATTAGTTCACCTAATAAGGCTGCAGGGATTCTGTATGGCTCCTCACTACAGCCTGATTTTCTGCTTATGGAAGTATATCCTCGTGGATAGATCACCACATTCTGGAACTTTGGCTGCTGTGCTTGTTTCTCTCACTAGCTGAAAGGGTCATCTTCTTATGTTTCATTTTCCCAACCTGTAAAGTAGACAACCTTCCTTCCTCATACTGTTGCTATTAAAGCACGTGCAATTCTCAGTAGTGTGACTGGCTTACACATGAAGGCTGGATATAAATCATATCTCTTGACAAACACTCAAGGAATTTAGAGAACTCTTCCACAAAATCGCTGCAGAATTCACTGCACAACAATGACCCTCTGTCCATCAGAGTGTGTGGATTTGATTTATAGGTAGCCTGGTTTTCCTTCATTCCCAATCAATTGGAAATAAAATTAATTGTTTCACTAGGTACTTCTGCAATTTGTTGAGCTTTACCTACAAATAATCACAGCCCCAAAGACAAAGTACAGACTGTAGGGGTAGAAAGTCTTGCACTGTGAAATAAACAGGCCAAAAATGTTCATACACATTGATCAAACTGTGTATTAGAGATGGCAGGAATTTACTGGAAACCATATACAGGAGCTGCAATATATTTTACCATCTGTCACCTCACCTGAAGGTCAAGAGAAAAAGTCCCAACAGAAGCTGTTGGAGTTCAGAACAATTTTTCCCCTCCCTTCAAGGCCAATACCCAAGTTAGACATGAGTGGAATCTCTAAGTGGCTATCAGAGGCCAGGTGCTGTGTGCCCTTGGGGAAGGAGGGAAGGACATGGCTGACTCACTCCTGTCAGAGCAGGCAGGATGCACTGGGGATGACTCTGAGGTCATTGCCACTTGAAAAACACTCTTCAAATTCTCAGGCATTAGCCTGGTGCTGGGATGGAGCACACATCTGAGCCAGACACTGCTCCCAGTGAGCCAGAACCTCTTCAGAACTCCATGCAAAGACACCAGCTCAGGCCTGAAAGTGCAAGAACCATTCTGTAGCTGCACAACACCTCAAGCTCATTAATTCTAATTCCAAATTAGTTACAGTTTCACTCAGGTTATGCTCCTGGAGTGCAGCATGCCCAAGAATAGCTGTGCTTTCCTATTAATGGAATAGGCAGCTTGTTTCACCCTGGCTGGGGATTCTTTCTGATCTTATGGTAAGGTTTTTATCTTGACTGGGTATCTAGAAAATCCCCAACTCCACAAGCTCTGGAGAGATCTTAGGCTTTTTCTGCATTACCACTCTAGTCAAGCTGAATTTTTAAATTAAATTAGAATCTTACATTAAATGCCCCTACCTGGTCCAGGATATGTTCCCAGAGATCTTCTGCATCTCACCAAGTATGGCCAGCAAGAGAGATGACTTACCACAGCCCACCTGTCCTACAATCATTGTTAGCTGTCCTGTGAGGATGGAAGATACATAAGGTTATGACTCACCAAATAACTATGGAAAAATGTCTTATTCTGTTTATCTGATGTTATTTTATACCTTGAGGGATTCGGATATCAATATTGGACAATGCTGGAGGACCTTCAGGTGTCCAAGTGAAAAATCCATTTGTGATCTATAAAAATACGGAGAAATAAGATAAACAGAAGCCCAGATTTAGAGCTCACTTCCCACCCCCGCACCATCAGAGACACTTCTTTTTTCATTACATTGAGCACAGGAACAGAGTTAGCCTTTGCCCAACACAGGAAATGGATCTTTAAGTGACTGACTTTGTAAAGGACTGTACTTTGATGGGTAGAAACCTCTGAACTCAAACAAGCACTATTAGACTATTAGAAAATTATTCAGAATTCAGAAGGGCAAAAAAATTGCCATTTACAGTTTCTCTTGCTCTGTTGTCTGTAAGGTGGGTACATGTAATAAGTGAAATGATTAAAACACAATTAAATTACATCCATGCCCAGTTTGCTCTCTGCAGAGCCCTGAATGTCACTTGAGACACAGCACAGCTTACACAGCAATTACACCACCCAAATTCCAAGCAGACCTGCAGAACCTTCCATGAAATCAGATGTTGCTGCCCATTACAGCATTTTCCTTTGTATTTCTGACATGATTCTCAGACAATCTAGGTTTTGCTAGATACAGAAATAATTTCATTGAAAAAGACTAAAACCAGGAAACAAAGCCTGTTCAGACTTTCCATGGAGATTTCCATGGATACTACAAGAAACAAGGAAAGGGAGACAATTTTAAAAGGCCTACATTTATACAGGATCCTCTTCTCTCACTTCTTCAGAGCCACTAAAGCCTCCCAAGCCTTTCAGCTATGCAAGGTACAACAATTTTTCATCTAAGAAGCATGGAAGGGGACACCTTTATCACACCCTTGAGAAAAGTTGATACTACTACCTTGAGCAAAAGCAAGTGTGGTGTTCCTCCCTCTGGATTACCAAAGGCAGCCAGAGGATCCTCTCTCAGCTAATTTCTCTTCCTGGACGATGAGCTGCAGACAGACAGTACCTGCACAAATTCCCTGACCTAGGGCTGCTGGTGACAGTAGTGTCAATAGATGGAGCCAAAAATAATATCCCTGGGCTTGGCTTTCCATTAATACCTTACAGAGGTTACTGCACTGGCCTCTCCTTTGTGACACTGTCGTCACTCCAGGCAGTCTTTTGACCCAACATTGCCCCCAAAACCCTCTTTTAAATATTCCTCTTATTTTCCTGGAAGTCTGTTCAAGAAGGATCCTGCACCAATTCAGCATGTGTAAAAAAACCCTGGAAGCATTACCAATTGTCCTACTTAATCCCATGAAACTGAATTATTCATCCTCTTTTGCTGGAAATGCAAATGTATTAGCAGGCTTCCTAAATAAACAGCTTCATCACTATAACAACCATCAGGATTTTTATTACTTCTGGCCATCTCCACAACAAATCAAGAGCATCAGTCTTCCAAGTGGGTAATTGTAATTTTTTTTCTTCAGACAAGGTAGGCCTTTGGGAGTTTTTAATTTCATCTGGGGAAAGGCTACTAGGAATTCCAAAATAGGGAGGAACAAGACCCATGATGACATTATTTTGGGAATATCTAGAACAAATTCTTTTTGAATTTCTTCATCCTATTATTCTATACAGACCCTGGAACTGGAAGAAAGAGTCTGGAATAAAAGGTTGGGTCAGATGATCTTTTGAGGTTTCTTCCAACCTTGGCTGTTCTGAGTTAAAAATTCTAGACCTGAGAACAGAGCTAATGACCTAAACACTTGAAATAGTAAATGGATGGGTGAAGTCTAGAGGAATAATTGCAAGTAATCACAAGCTAGGTACTAGTAGTTAATTCTTAAAAAGGAAGACAGATACAAGAAAAGTGGAGGTTAATCTCTGACTAGTGCACAAGTGCCTGACAGTTCACACCAAACGCTGGGTTTTAAACTTGAAACTGCCATCAGAGTACAAAAATTACTATTAATGAGCTAATATAAGTGTTATTAGAGTGACCTTCATATCACCTTTACACAAAAATCATCTGCTTCTGTGATGTTAATGGGTCTTCTCATGTGAGAGCTGTAATTGTTCCAGTCCTCCCTGGCAGGCCTCTTGCGGTTCACAACCTTGAGTGGCTGTGCAAAATCAGAGAGACAGAAATAAGCACTAATGGGTGGCAGCATCAGCAAAATGTCCCAAACTCTAGCAACCACAGTGTGAATGACACAGTTCAGGGTATTAAAAGAGAGGTTTTGCAATTGCAAGAAATAATCAGTAGGAAATGGAGAAGTGAAAAATTTATTCTGGGTACAAACGACTGCAGCCACTTCACCAGCTTTACTCACCACTGCTTGGTACTTGCTCTGATTATCTGCACTTCTCAGCTCTGAAGATTTATCATGCTCTTCTCCAATTTCTTCACTTGACAGGAATTCACTCAATTTCTGCACACTGAAAGGGAAAAAAACCACAATGACACCCCAACCTTGGAAGCAAAACCTTTGTTCAGTGCAGTGTTTATTACAGAGCATCCCTTCTTGTACTTCAGCCGCTGTCTGCTGCACAGTTTGTTTGCTCTTGTTTGGTTACAGGTGTATGAAAACATGCAATGGGAAGTTACTCAAGGAAGCTTTCAAAACCTGTCCAATTGCCCATTAACAGTGATATTTTAACAGCTTGTGCAGATGTTCCTCAAGTGGTGTCTCTCCTGACACGACCAGAGAGATCTCACACAAAGGTTTTTTCAGGCATTTGGTGGGACACAGAAGGGCTACAACAGGGGCTTGTTTTGAAGCCACCCACCCAAGTAGAATTGTTGTCATTTATGCTGATCAGGCTTGGCCCAGTTGTACTGAACAGTCTTATAAAAGCTGCACACTGTGAGCCAAATTCAACCAGCTATGGTGAAATATGATGTGCATAAGGTAACTAGATAAAGGAATATACCATAACAGAATAGTATTCAACAGATGAGATATAAAAGGAATCCTGACAACCAGCAACAAAGATGAAGACATAAAATTTTCACTAGATGCTTCAAGATTTAATTAGCTAAGAGATAATGTGCCTTTATTAAGACATTTAACAGATCAGGGCATCAATTTTATCTCTGTACCTGACTTTATAAAATGTATGTCTAATCTACTCACAGGAACAGCAAATGAAATTTGTGAAAGAATTGGATTGAATCATGAACTCAACATCAAAGGAGCTCAATTAGCTGGAAATAAGTCTTCAAAATTATAAAGTGCCAGAAGGCCTAAAAATAAATTTATGGACAAGAGCAGAAAAAAATTGATGTCAATGTTTAGCCTTAGGCTTACTGGGGAGATAGAGGAAAAACAATGCCACTGAAGCATTGTGATACGTGGTAATATGTTAAGATGCCAATCTTATAAAATAAGAATTCACCTGCCAAGTTTTATTTTGCATTTCACTACCAAGGATTTCTTCTTTAGACAGAGACTTAGTTTCTTCTAAGAACCTTGTGAGATTCCCCCACTGATGCCAAAACATTGTTGGATCCAGGCATTGCAGCACTGCCTGAGGCAGACTCCCTGCACAGCTAACACTTGGCCTGCAAGCAGAGATCAAAGTCCCCCTGGGACTCCCTAGGAGAGAACTGGTTCTAGAGTTTTTCTGTCAACCTGCCTGATTGCCAATGGCAGCTGGGGACTGACATCAGTGGATCTCTTAGAGGATTCAGTGGAGAGAATTTAGCTAGAGCAGGTACTACAATCTAAACAACAAAAAGGGGGAGAATAACTATTTGGGAAGTGACAAGAAGAATAATAATTCATTCAGGATCAATTTTTGGTCCCTTAATGGGAAGGTCTTTTTGCTCAAAGGAAGTGATTAGAAGCTCCATTGCTAGAGATACACAAAGCACTGGGAAACAGGGCTGTGGGAAGGTCTTTTTGCTCAAAGGAAGTGATTAGAAGCTCCATTGCTAGAGATATTAATATCTATTTACACAAAGCACTGGGAAACAGGGCTAGGAATCTTACCCTTTTTGTTCAGTGAGCCAAACATTTAAAATAGTGACTTCTTTTTAAAAGAAAATTTCAAATGTCTTTCAATGGACTAAATGATGGTTTAGATGCTGCCTATATGGATTTGATACGCAGCTGCACCTATATTATCTGCATGAAAATTACACTGATACTTGAGAAATTGCTGTGAAGATAGAAGGAACAGACAGAGAAGCTCCCCCATGTAACTGCTCCAGGGTCTAGAGGGGTAGGAAGAGAAGACAGCAAACATTCTCAGACCATGCATATCCAAACAAGAGTATCTTGTTTGAGACAAGAGTCTCTATTAAGCCATCCAACAATTTGATTTTATTCTCTAGTTGTGTATCCAGGTGTTCGTACTCTCTGCAAACTCCTGCCCAATGCTCTGCATAATTCTGGAATTACTCCTCCTGAGGCAATTATTGAAGAAACACAGTAGAGCTGTGAGAAAATCTTGTGTTAGAGGCAATAGCTCTTACTTAGGATGCCAGACTGTCCTGAACTCTTAAAGAATAGAAAAAGGACGTCCTTTGCAGAGCGCTTGCTGACAGCACAATTTAAGTATTCTAATGTCTCCAGAGGGGAACTTATTTTTAAGCCACAGAAAGGACATATTGATTAAAACATGGTTATTTGCACAGCTGACTGGAAAGATGGTTTGATATTAAACCCAGCAGGAGACATAATACCACTCTTGCTGCTTAACCTTTGCTGACTGAAAACAGTACACTGCACTTTTTGTCCCTGAAGACTCACATGGAAGAAATGCATCCATTGACTCCTCAGTTTTAGTTTTCAGTGGCAGAAATACTCTACACATTAAAAAAGAACTCCAAAGCACCACCACTGTACAAAGAGGTATCAGATTTGTCACCTTCCTAAAGACTTTGAACAGTGTCTTTCTCAGAAGCAGACACCCAAGCCCATAACTTGGAACATTTTCAGGGGTCCTACATGGAACAGAAGATTTAAATCTGTCAGTCACACAGTGGTTCTGAGTGTGTCTGTCTATGGGGATGCTTTGCAATTGGGCAATGTGTAACAATTAAAGATACTGACAAGGTTATTGATCAATATTATTGTCCTTGATAGCATTAGGCATCAAAGACTGTAGCCAACACTAACAGAGCAAGGTTTGTGGAGTGCCTGGGAAGCAAAGCCAGTAACACTCTCTTACTGTCCTTTACATGCTGGTTTCACTGCTGGATCATCTTCTGCACCACTTAGTCCCTTTCTGTCACTCCAGGAGAAGCTGTCTTTGCACACATGCTAAAATCAGTTAGACTATCTCAGCCTAAAAGATCTGAAATATAATTTGCCAAGTTAGGTCACCTTTGCCTGAGCAGCTACTTATAAGCAGGAAGGTGTAACTGCAGGACACAGCTGCAGCAAGCAAACAATAGCTGTGCTCAATTGGTGCAAACTCAACTGTCTGCTTTTTAACATTTACTAAAGTATTTCAACAACCACATCTTTGTATGGCTTGAAAATATCTGGCACATGCTTCCAAAATATTCCTCTGAAGGGCGAGGCACTCTAGAGAGGGCAGCATCACCAGCACTATGGAGCAATGCACTCTGGAACACTACCTGGGTGATACAGACAGCCAGCAAGGATGAGGTCAGCTTTGTTACAGAGCTTGATTCTTGTCTGCACCACAAATGGCAACAGCCTGCCAACAAGAAGATATCTCCAGAATAACCATGAAGAACTCCCAGCTAGCAACAATTAATACTTGGCTGATACTAATAGCTCTCAAGTTGTTCCTGTGGCATTAGCAGGCACAATTAATTTGCAAATAAATCCTTAGACAAGCCAAAATAAATGCCTGCTGGTCAAAGTCAGTGTGGGCTCCCAGGCACTTTGCTGGCTGTAATCTTTGCATGACAATTTGCCATGGCACTAGGGACTACCATAGTGGCTGCAAAACATTTCCTGCCAGCTGCTGATGCTCTCAGATTTCACACTTCTTAGGAGAGAGGACACAGATGTGACTTTGCACTGTCAGGGAATTTTGAAACACTGAAGGCAATCTCAGCCTCATGCTGCAGTCTCCCATCTCCAAAGCAACACAAAGGCAATTAAGCAAGGGCTGGTAGCCAGTATCAGTCCCATAGCTCAAATTAGCTTGTCAGACAGCTTCATTGGAGGAGGTCAAAGTTGTCCTAATAAAGAAGGAAGCCCAAACTCTGTCTCCCCTATCAGTCAGGTAGAGTTACACTGCATATGAAAAAGCATTAGGAGGTTTTTACACTAACCTGTTGATACTCAAAATCTCCAGCGACACAGCAATTCTACTCGTTGTTATTTGGTCAGCTTCTGAACACTCAAACTAACATGTTCATCAGAAAGTAAAAATTCATCAAGGCTGGATTAGACATCTAGTCATTACTGTGACTCTTAGAAGTGATTTTTAAGGTTTTTTGTTTGCTTGTTTCAGTCTAACTCTACCTCAACAGGCAAAAACAAGAGATACATGCTGTAACACATGTCCTTCTGTGATTACCTTCTACATGCTTGGAGGGGAAAACAAGTTGGGAAGCAGTTTACAGGAACAGATAAATAATCACCATGCAATTTCTAAACTTGAAATTGTAAAATGAGCAATGGACACATTCTCAGAAACAGGGTAGGTGGTAGATATTAATTTTACAGTTCTCACCTCACTAATGCTTTGACAGTGGATCTAACCACACTTGAGAGCAGGAACAACGGAGACACAAGGATATGAAACAGGGAGAGGGAGGCAAATGCCACTGATGGGGAGAAGTCAGCCTTTCTTGTCAGATGAGCATGGACAACAAATGTCTACAAAGAGACAAACATCACTGTCAGTGCTTTGCCATGAAGAAGGAAACAGACTTCATATTTCACAAGCATTTCATTTACAGAATCTGAATTCATACTCTCTTAACAGTTTGGGGGAGTGCTGCACACTCTGGCTGCTTCTAGTCCCAGAAGGCAAGTGAGCATTTTCCATTCCCTCCCAGAGGAAGTGCAAATGTGCAGCAGGTTTGCATCCTGTTCTCCTCCTTCCCCAATTCCACATCACTTACACTTGAAAATGCAGTCATAATTAACACTATTTACAAAGTCCATACTTACTATAAGCACAGCTGCAATTGGTATTGCTGCATTCATAAAGACTGTGAAGGAAAACACATAGGAACATTTAGAAACAATTTTCATTCAGACATGCTAAAGGCTAAAATGCTACTAGCACTGCTTTGCAATGGTGTTTTCTATGCTCTTATCCTGTATGTCTGTTGCCTCTATCACAACCTGAGGATATTATTTAATCACCACCTTTTCATTTTGACCTTCAATCAACTTCATTTCATATAAGTAAACTACACAGAGAAAGAATATAGACTCTAGACTAAAATAGATCTCAGGTATCAGTACAGATGTAACAGAAAAAGGCTGGACACTTCTTTTGTGTTTAAAATGTGCCTGTCCTTTTCTTCTTTCAGATATAGCCATGTTCAAACAGTAAAAGCTCTCACCAATTACTTAATCTGAAATGAAGTGTCATTGACTCCTCTGGTTGACTGGTTGGTCATTCTTTTCTTGGCATAAACCCCTGAAGGACTCTATACAGCGTCAGATATTTCTCTTACCTACGTTTAGATGAGCTTTAATGAATCCTCTAACATATTCCTAAATTCTGTACTCATGCTTATATAAAATAGTTGAGTTATTGCACATATCTCTAATCCATTGTCAGAGAGGAGAATTTAAAAATATAAGTATGTTAGAGTATGTAATCACAAAGTAAAAACTTCAGCTTTGAAAGACTAGCATGTATTAAAGTCTAGAAATGCATAGTTTACATGATTACTCCAGAAAAAAAAAAAAAAACCAAAAAAAACCCCAACGTATTTTTCTGATTAAAATGTTCTTTCTGTGTTGGAACACAAAGCAGCCTCTCATGTCTCTTTAATGGTTCTACTTCCTGACCAGTTTTCACACTTTGTATCAACTCAAGGTAGTTACAAGCACAGAAGTTGTAAAGAAGGGAAGCTTGCTGCCTGCATCTCTGTCCTCCTGAATGCCATTAAATCCTTGCCTTTGCAATGTTCCTTTGAGACTGCTGCAGTACAGTTTGCTTTTAGGGATGATTGTGGTGAGAGAATCTAGCAAAGCTGATCAGCTTCTCAGAGATGGATCCTGCTCTACTCCTGTCCCCAGTACAAGATCATAGGAAGCCGGATGGAATAAATATCCTGTAGGGCTGGCAAAGCTTGCTGCAGTTCAGACATCTAAACTACTTGGTGGCTCCCAAGAAGCTGAACTGAATTTTGCTATTATATAAGATCACCAGTACATACAAGGACTTCAAACTTCTTTCAACCAAACAAATATGAACCATTGGAATTTGGGGGTTGTGTTACTTTTTTTAAACCTTTTTTTTTTCCAACTATGTGAGCATCCAGAAAAATAAAATATTTTCTAAAATAGCTCTTTTGCAGCTAAGACTTTATGTTTAATTAGTTTTAGTCAAAAGGACTTTGTTACTGGAAAAAAGTGGATTGAAAACCAAGAAAAATGTTCAGTTGGTCTGGATATTTTAGTAACAGTAACCTCTTTTATTTTCCTGTGAGAAAGCTTGGAGTTATTTTGCTTCTGACAGATTAGGCAAAAAATCATAGAGGTAGGAAAACGACTCCTTTTTTTCTCTGTCTTTCCTGAATTTCAATGTACATTAAATCCTGTAAAGATGTCACCCAACTTTGATTCTGGTGGGGGCCTTTCATTAAAATACAGGAAGAAGTAATTTCTGTAGTAGCTCTTTTAGTACACACAAACAATTCCATATACATATAGCCTGGATCCTGGCACAGGGGTGAGACACACCAGATCCAATTTCCATGTGGTCTTGAAATGGAATTTTCTTGTAGTCTAGCCAACACTGCCCTGAAACTCGTAGGTATATTTTTTGTAATTCTATTCCTTATGAATAAAATAGCTCCAACCACATTCTTTATTTCCGTTAATAGCTATGTGCACTTAGTGTTCCAGAGTCTATTCAACACTCTGTTAAAAGAACTATATATAAAAATCTCTTTTCTGCTTAGTGCTCTAGCCTTAGTGTTCTGTCTGCCTTTCTCTAGATCACAAATACAAAAAATTGTGGTCCTCAAATGCCTTTTAATTTTTTTCCCAAAGAAATTAAATAATGTGTTCACTACAATATTAGCCAATGTGTTTTGGGCTGATTATGCCTCTCATTCTAATTATACTTAAGGTAAAAGAGCAAATTTCCCTGTATTTTTATTCCCTTTTTAGTCTGCAAAAGCGCTAGTTTGCAAAGACAAGTGCAATTTCTGCTGAAGTCTGAAGGTGTAAGGAACTCCTAGGCTGAAACTGTAAGAACCTTTATAAGCCAAAATTATAATCATCATCAACATAAAACTGCACTGCTTTACCCAACTGAGAAGTTATTTCTTGTGTCTTGCCCATACCTAAATATCACATTTAATACAAAATAAAAATACAACTGCAAACTTGGAATGTTTCAAGAATCATCAGTAAATATTTAAAGTTTTTCTAATAATACAGATCCTTATATCATTGCTTCACAGAACAATCAGTACCCCTGGGATGAATACACCTTTTACTAGCTGTTGCAAATGACTCTGTGAGGATTTAAAACCCAGTAAGCCTTCACAGCCCTACAGCTGAACCCTTGGCCCTGACTATAAATAGATTTTAATGCCACATGAAACTCTGCAGGCAAAGGGAACCCATCTATGTTGATCTGGGAGTAAGACAGAGTTTCTGGTCTCACAGCCTGCAGCTAAATTCTGTTTTATGTCAAAGCAGAAACTCCTCTCCAAGCACATAGTGCTTAGGATTGCCAGAGAGAAATTCTGATCTCAGAAGACAAGGAATATCTCAATTTAATGTCAGTTAAATTCAGTGGGATCATGATCTTTCTCTTAGAGTACATTACCTATGTGATCATAAGAACTAGGCCTCCTTATTATCCCAGGAGATATTTGCACAGGTACCTAGTATGTTCAAAAACTTCTTGGTAAAATTTTCCATTTCATTGATATCTCACAGATTTTGTATTCTTCAGTGTGACTTTACTAATTGTTTCTAAAATATTACCACAGAAATTATATAGGTATTGTATATAATCTCCTCAAACACAGAGTTCAATTTGCTGTTGGTCTTTTAAAGCAACAAAGTTTTAAAGCAGCTTGAAAAATAACAGGAGAGGAAAGAATCTGGATAAAGAATGATGAAATTGCCAGAATGCTCATATTTTTCTTTCCAGGATATAGAAATGGTTTTAAGAATCACTTATTTTAACAAGAAATCCAAGTTTTGAGTAAGAACATGTGAATATTGTCTCCTGGAGCTTCAGTGCAAAGACAATGGCGGTCACATATTATTTGTACGCTCTGAATTGCGCAAAATGCAGAAAAAAACCCTCATCAAATAAATTTCAACATCAGCTTCCTCTTGATGCTGTGTTTTAGAAGAGAATACTGCTGGCTAAATACAGTCTGTGAAACATTAGTCCCTTCAAAGCTTTCGTCCAGAAAAAGTAAATTCTTTGCAGCACTCATTTTTTCTTTTAGGCATATTTCCCATACAAGCAAAGTTCTACTGAATTAAATGCGGGTTCTGACTAGATGGAAAGTGAGAAGTACAGATCAGAGCCTAAAGCAACTGAAATAATCTCGACAGAGAAATGGTAAAGTCATTAGTAGCTTATAATTCAGTAGCACTTAGCTGAGCAGTGGATTACTGTGAAGGAACAGACTTACTGGATATGGAGGTGTAAAGGGCAAAAGACTTGAGGCTAGTCATTTCTTTTTGTCTGGTTTCCTCCACGCTGCTGTGAAATATGTGCTCCCAAGCATAGAGTTTCAGGAGCTTAATGCCCCGCAGCATCTCATTTGTCTTCTTCAGTCTCTCATTGGAGTACTCCTGCAACATTTACACACACCTTTACCTGAAGAGTACAATAAAAACACTGCTTCCCTAAGCATAAGGATGACACAAAAATTGCAAGCAGCCCCCTTGCACAGTGCAGACATTTCCATCACAAACAGCACTGCTCCCATCTGCAGGAATTTCTAGGTGACACTGACTGTATGATTGGATGCTGCAAGAATGAATGCTGTCCACGTTTCTGGAAGGGTGGATACTGTTGATGGGAAGGAATTCCTCTACACACAGGAAGATGCACAAATAACTCTCATCACTACCCATGATCTGTGGTGGAAGAGATTTCAGCAAGCTCTGGCTCCATTACAAGTTCCTGTGGCTTCCTTGGCAGTGCAACAGTTGCTGAAAGGGGGAATAAGGTTCAGAGCAGCTGGGCATGGGAATGCCAATGAAGCAAGGTAACATTTTCAGCAGTGATGCAGGTGATTCAAATTATGGACAAGCCAAATGAGGGATCAAGGAACAGCTTGTGACTTAGCAGACCTCTAAGCTCCCCAGCTGAGCCACATACTGTGGGAGTTAGGACTGTGTGGAGCTTGTTTAAATAATCTGTTTGATAGATTTCCACATCTGGGGTCTGAGTTTGGACACAGCATTCCTACTTCCTTTCCCCTTGGACAGCTTGCCCTGCACAACTCATTTATTTGTGCACTGCCCAGAGCTACTTCAGTCAATGACTACTGATCATTTGTGTTTTTAAGTTAGACTGTTTTAAAGGTTTTTTTGCTCTTAGGAGAACCATACTTGCTGAAAAAATATAAACCCAAAAAAGTATGTATTTACTGCTTACACTTACAATCTCACACTCTTGAACGTGGTATTCTTGAACACTATGAAATGTTTGAGAAGCAATTCTGGGTCAACATCCATGGTTATCTTTGTCATTACAAGTACAGACCAGTGCATAATTGCCAGACACAATATTTAGATCACAAATTAGTTTGAAGACACTCACCAATGTGCTTCGCTGGGCCTGTGAGAGTTTTGTTGCTACAAAGTACTGAACAGGTGCAAGGACTATGATTACTGCTGCTCCAATTAAGGCACTGATTCCAAGAAGGTAGTAGAGCAGAAGAATTCCTACAATTATCTGTTGGGATAAAAGAAGGTGAGGGAAAGATCTTGGCTTCACTTGGAGTACGCACCACAAAGACGGATTTCAGGGTAAGGAACAATGTTCAACCAACAGCAGCTGCAGTCAGAGCCACCCCAAATGTCACAAGTTCAGCACTGCTGGCACAGCCAGTGTCATCAGTCAGGGCTTCTCTCAGGGACACAGACACCCACCCAGTGCTCCTCTCCCCAGCCTGGGCATTCTCTGTATTTCTGTTTCTGTATTTCTCCCCATTGCGCACAGTAAAAGAAAGTTTTACAGGTTTGTGTATCTTCCATAATTTAACTCTCAAAACTATTTAAAATAACATTATTTAAAAATAAATAGATTTTAGAAAAACGCCTTGAAATAAATTTTAATTTAAAAATACTTCCAAATAACACACTATACCACTGAGAACACTCACCTCTGATAATCTCTGACATAAACTAAGGATCTACAGTGCCCAGACAGACAATTACTTTTGAAAAAGAGTTAGAGAAACAGTGTAAAAAAACCCCAGCTTTGTCTTTGGATAAATAAGAATCTAGAAGGAAGCCACAGTCTGGATGGAGAGGGTTTACTGTAAGCAGCTCAATAAACACAAACAATATATACAAGCTACCAAAGTTAATTATCACCACTCCTGAACAATCTGCAACATTGAAACTCTAAGTATTTAAAAGTGTAAACTGATAAATCAATCAGAAGACACAGGGATAGAAAGTCAATTTCATACATCATTTCCCTTAATTAAAAAACCCAATAACTGGAAGTTTCCTTAATGTGTTATTACTACTCTTTCTATGTTTGTACACTCTCAGAACCTCCACAGAAACAGTCTATCATTTCAAAGCTCAATAGTCATACGCCTATTTCCACACATTTATAGGAATTGGCTGTTTACATGAAAAAAAGGAGTTTGTAGTTTCTACATTTCCATCAATTTAAAGCACAGAGAGAAAAAAACCCTTTTTTTTTCCTTAGGAACCCTCTAATGCCTCTGTACAGCTGAACTAAACTAAATCATGACTCTCAAAATGAGCCACAGTATTGACTAAGAAAATATGCACCGACATGAAAGTAAAATCCCACTGTACATGCACCACAAATCTAGTAAGAGGCAAGGTTAAATTGCAAATTAAAAACATCTTTCAGTGATGAGTAAGTGAGCAATCTGCTTCCACCTGAAGTCAGGACATTAATGAGTGTCTGAAGTCAAACAAAACACACAAGGCCTCTGCCAGATACCCCTGTCAGAGCTCTCCTCTATAACACAAAATTGTCTTGGTCTTTACAGACCAAGATTTTCACTCCCAACTGCTTCATCATGGGCAGATGCTGTGGTACTCAAAATACAGGAAAGCACTGAACAGTGAGAAGGCACTGCAGAACACTGACTCCCAGTTTCCCTCACTACTGGTTGATTGTCAAGGACATTATGGGACCGCCTGGCTCTGAAAAGAGAATATCAGCTCCCATAGACAAGGAGAAAGCTATCCCAGCCAGATCCTGAGGGAGTTGCTAGCTCACAGCTGCTTTTCCAACTCTTATTCTAGCTACTGAGAGGGTCAGTCTTTGCAATAAAAATCCCATGTTTCCAATAGGTTAAAAATTATCCCATTTTCGTATTTTATAATGTGATAACACAAACATTTGAAATATGTTCAGCACGTATGGAAAAAAAAAAAGTGAAGAATTGTATCTGAAAAGAGCCGAAATCTTATTGAAAAATAATTCTATATCATATCACAAAGTACAGAGTCAAGAATAAAGAATACACAGATAACATCTGAGCTCTGGGGGACAGTATCTGGCAGATGAGAGGGCTCTCATCAATATTCCTGAGAAGGCAAAAGTCATATTTAAAAAAAACCCAAACTCTATGTAATGAAACATTGCTTCTCTTTCAACAAAATCCCAAAGCTCTTCTCTGCCAGAGATAAATATCAGGAGTGAAAAGCTTGCCAATAGCTCTGGTTATTTTGTCTTGATTATTTATTGAAGGATGGCAAACACAGCCAGAAACTGCTTTGTGGGCAGTTCTGAAAGAGAAAAATGTCCTTTCATTACAAGTGTAAGCTGTCCCTACCAATGATAGGAGCCAGAGATATGAGGATACAGGATTTTTTAATAATCCCAATGAAATGAAACAAGGGTGTTTATCAAATGGAGGCAAGGGGGGAAGGCCTTTATAAGGCCTCATTTTGTTCCCAGGGCTTGAGCCAAACCTACTGAGGGCATCTTTCAACTGACTGGCATCCCTGGGCCTCTTCTCATGGATTCCAATAGCATTCAAACAGTAACTTAAGGCAATGATAAAGCTCCCATTGACTCCAGTCAGAGCAAAAATGGGGCTCAAATTAAATGGACTCTATAGAAAACCTAACTTGTCATGAATGGCTATTATAAAATCTACAGCAGATGCTGAAATGTTAATTGCTAGACTAAGAGCTACAAAACAATTAAAAACCTGTTTTCAATAATAACAGAGTTTGTGCAATGTAGTATTAGCCATGTTTCAAGCAGCCAGTAATTGTTTTCACTGCCTCATAAAACAAGGTACTAAATGAATGCTATGGAAAGACCTTCTGAAGAAGCCTTTGTGGCCAACGTGACCCACTGATTTTGGCAATGAGTGCACCACCCAGCAAATAGGAACACGCTCCAGCACTGATCGTCCTCATCTGGAGAGGAGGAGCATCACAGCAGGAATTCTACTGCAAACATAATTTTATTTTCTGCAGACTGTCAGGAAGTCTCTGAGTCTGTGACTTCTGGCCCATTAGAGCAAAATGTTGTTACAGAATATGCAATGGAATTGGATTAATTCTCAGTTGCACTAAAGCACTCTCTACACTGAGCTGCCAGAAAGTCTTGGAAAATAAGTGTACATGAAATTGATAGTATGTACTTCGTTTGTCTATAATAATTGATACCCTAGACATTATCATTAAGGGGATGGACTCACTTAACTCTCCGCAGCTTTTTCAGCAATATCATTGTAGCAAACTACAACCACTGGCTTCTTACTGTGCTTCCCATAAAAGGAATGAAAATACCCTAACATCCAAATTATTATCAACAAACTGCCAGTATGTAACCATATCTAATATAATATTTCCCCTCAATTTATTTTCATTACAATTATCCTCTCTTTTGCAATTAGACATCAATATTAGGACATATTCCTTGATAATTTTTTTCTTCCTCACTTTAAAATAATCTGGTTCCCATTTTTCCTCCTCCACCCATAATTTCAGGGAAACCATGCCATAAAATAAGTCAAGCTGCTTTCTGAAAAATTCCAGATGATAACTGCTATATGCATCACCCTCCCTTAATTCTAGAAAGCAAAATGTTTTAAACTGCCATATAAGTTCCTCCAAAGTAGATCAGAAAAACTAGTCCATACCTCTTGTGCAGGAGTAACTGTGTTGGAAGAAAAAAATGCATTTATACTGTGTGAATGCAACCACACTGTGACATAATATGGCCACAATCACCTTAAATCTCAATATTTAACAGGCATTATTTTATACATCTCACACATGTAGAAACAGTTAAAAGAAGCCATCAGTCAGTAAACTGCTGATTGTTTACATTTTAATATGCTCATTATCCTGATTTGAGGTTTTGCACAAGAGCAAGAAGAGTTTTGTCAGAGATTCAGACAGATTACTTCTTCCTCCACATCCTACTGCAGTCTCAGAAGTAATTTACCCCCACTACCAGAGATACTATCTGTGGTAACACAGCAGGTTTCAAACACGTGGCCAAAGTGTGAAGATTCAGGGTATTTCAGGAGAACACTTACTGGTTTTTCAGAGAATGAATACTCCCCAAGATTGAGACTACACAAGAGGATACAAGACGAATTCAAAGATTCATTGTAACTGACAATAAAAAAGGATCTCCACTGCCCCCACCCCCAGGTATTTTCCTCAGTGAGGGGAAAAAAATTCAGGGCAAATAGCTAAATCAGGCGCTTTTTTTTACCCCAGGTTAGGAAGTTAATTGGGTTTATCACATAATTAGATTATTTGAAGACCTAATTTTAAGGGAGTTGCTCATCTGATCTGTAGCAGCTTGACAAAAACCTCCTGTATTCAACAGGAACAATTACAAAATCCACTCAATTTAGTAAATATCTTTATTGTCAGAAAAAGTGCTGATGGCCAGCAGGTTAACACCTCACTCTTTGAAAGACATTCATACAATTTACCCAATTACCTGAATGGCTGGCTTTGCTTCCCCACTCCCAGCTTTTCTAGGTCATTTTCTTCTATGCTTACCATCTTACAGAAGAAAATCACTTGTATAAGATGCTGATGGACACGAACTCGTAAGGAACAACCCTAAAACCACATTATAAACTTCCTGGAAACAAAATCTGACAGTTGGTGTCTATATACAGTCTCATGAAAACCATTTAATATTTGGGCAAGGGAAAGCAATCCAAAATGCAAAGCTGCTGGATAGATGACTTGCAGGTTTCTGACTTACACACCAGCAAAATCAGCCTCTGTGTGGTGCTGGAACCAGACTGCCTTTGTGACATGAACAGAATGAAGTTTTTTATCATGCTTTTGAAATGAAATTATACTTACAGAAAATACCAATTTTGCCAATAAGTGAATCTAAACTCTACTGCCTCTTCTGTTTGTATTTACTGCTAGCACTGAACAACAAAAAGCACACCCAACAAAAGTGCACCAAGTAGCTGGAAGAAAGCAGGAAGACTTGCAGGGCACTGAGTATCAGATGAAACTCCATGCTTTACTGTCAGCTTTTTCATGAAATTCTTAAATAGAAGTATAGTGGGAATAGAAGCCAAGTGGGAAGGAGACTGAAGGGATCAGACTGCTATTTAGATACAGGAGGCCAAAACCACCAGAGGATAAAGCAGCAAAACCATTTTGCATAACAAATATGTTATAACAAAAAAATAGCCTCCAAAACAGTGACAAATTGTGAAGTTTGTCATCCAAAAAGCAGAAATAGTTTCAAGGCATGTTCAAAAGATCATCTCTATGTAATCATATTTATGCTACTTTTCTTGCTTCTGCTGGGATTCAGAAGACAAACGATTGCAATATCTTCCAGTTAACTTGCCTGATGTAATAAATGAAGACACTGCAACCTGCTGCCCCCTATAAATTCTTGTTACAAATGCAAAGCATTTTTGGCAGCAGCCAAGATCCTAATACAATCATAAATACCTAAAGTCCAGTCACAGATGTGGAATTTTTTACAGACAATATTTCTAGATATGAATAGCTTGAAATTTTATTTCAAGTTATTCTTTAACTTCTTTAATATCCCCACTTTCATAAAACTCACATGCAATGAACCACTACAGACTGACGTGCATTAAGAACAAAAGCACATTTGGCTTGAAATTTTATTTCAAGTTATTCTTTAACTTCTTTAATATCATAAAACTCGCATGCAATGAACCACTACAGACTGATGTGCATTAAGAACAAAAGCACATTTAATCACCTTACCTGTACTGGCATAGCCCAAAGGTTAGGGCAGAGGAAGAAGAACCACATCAGCTGATTTGTGTCTATGGCAACGAGGTTACAGATCTGGCCTGCTGTCATCTCCCCCATAGACATGTTAGAAGTTGAAAGCTGCATAATTTTATTGTATATTTTTGTCTGGAAGAGAGATCAAAAGGTACTAGCATATAGAAATAAAATGAGACTTCTAGCTCCATCTAAACTTCAGGCCCAGCATATCGAGGGCAGACAATATTTCCAGTAATTTGAGTGAAGAGAATAAAGTTTGGCCTTGTACATTATTTCTTAAAATTTAAAGCTACTATTCTTCCCTAACACAAAGCAAAGTGCTGTTACCTGCATTGTGGTTGTCTAAGTACTCCCGTTTTTCATCCCTGTGCATCAATAAGAGAATGAAACCTTTACTACCCAAAAATGCCCAATAACCACATTAGCAACTTCATAGTTAATCAAACTAATGTGGTTTTTGGGCATTTTTGGTTAGTGAAGGTTTCACTGTCTTATTGATTTATGCCTGTCTTATTGATTTACACTCTCCACAGAGTGCCCTTCTTAAAACTAACACTAAGATATTATTATATTCAATATATAATCCTTAATGTATTATAATCCTTGTTATTTTTTCTGGCAATTGACTCAAGCCCCATCCAATCTCAGCACAATGTTCCTGGCTGAGAACATGGTGATATTTTGTTTAGAGAACTCAGTTCCATTACACAGATTAATTCACAGACAGTGAATGTCTCAGGTACAATTCTGTACAGACTTAAACAGTTGCCTCAGTGCAGAATCAGGCACCAGGTATAAAAATAACATAGTACAGAATAATGAAAGCACACTTTTACCAGCTAATCTCATAAAAATCAAATAGAACACACTGAACAGTGGTAGATTTACACACAGGACAGGAAGAGAGAAAAGATTTAAAGAAAAAAAAAAAGGAAAAGAAGTATAAAAATACTGCCATTAACACTGATCTGCTCCTTAGAGTGCTGACTAAAAATTTTCCAATTTGAATAGTCCAACTGGCATTATCTGGACCTCTATTATCCAGAACAGTGAATACAAATCTTTTCTTAAACATAATTTATTTAGCACTCTTTTCCAACTATTCCCCTACTGCACTTGCTTTGGTCCTTGTATTTTTTCAATCCCTTGCAGGTCAGGTTTTTGGGGTTTTTTTTTTGGTTTTTTTTTTTTTTTTTTTGTGCTTTTGGGTCAAATTTTTATTCCTGTAGAATTTTTCTACTTCGCTCTAGTCAGGCAAAACCAATGGATGGAAACCAGAAGTCTGTCAGCTGACAAGTGCTTCCAAGTGTAAGATCAAAAGATAATTAAACAATTAGGCTGCTATTGAAAGCATCTATCCATCATGGAGACTCCCCACAGGATCCGTGCAGCTCAGTGGATAAATAGTGTAACTTATAAGTTACACTAAGCCTGGATTTCATGCTGTCACAGGGTATGTTTCAGTCAGTGCCTCTGGCAATCCCACACTGTAATCTTACACCAAATTCTCTCATTTCCAGGCACAGAGCTTTGTATGCTACATCAAACTTTGAACTATAGTTGTCAGCTATACAGACCCCATTTTTGCAATCTGACTTATGTTCAGTGCTTACAGACTCCACTGTGCCTGGCAGATTTTGTGGCATAATCCATAGAACAGAACACTACTCATGCATTGGGAATACAGCCTATCCTTCTATATCCAAAATATATTTACAAAGACATTTTAAAGATGCTTTATTTGCAAGTGATGTGATATTACCAAAAAATGCCTTTGAGATGGGAGAGGTGCAGTTCACACCTAAACTACTTCAAAAGTTACATTCAATTTTACTGCCAGCAAATTTTTGCTTGAAGGTAAGAAGAAATACAGCACTGGATATTAAAAATAAATATTTATATAAAGCCATCAAAATAAGATGCAAAGTAAATAACTCAGGGCTAACACAATTTCTAACAGCAATGGTACATACAATATATTTCAGGAGAGAAGCATTTTAGAATTTAACAATTATATAATTTATATTTACAACTACATGTTTATGAGGGTGTGAAAAGGTTAATTAGTAATTTATTGGGTACCTGTATTGCACCTCTCAAGTTGATTCCTGTTTCAATAGCAACATAGTAAGATGCTTGCAGAAATGTCCTTTGCAACAGAAGGGCAAAAAATAAGAGTACAGCCAAAACATAAGCATTGGACAGGAACTCTTGCGATGAAATAAAGAAAACACCAAGAATTTTAGTCTGTAAAAAGAAAAAGTTAGAAATCAGGTGCAATGGTAATTTGCATAATTAATAAGCAGAGATAATCACAGTTTATTACTTTGAAAGTGCTCCCAACCCTGTCTGAAATCTCACAGTTTATCACTTCAAAGAAACAGTCTCATAACATGCCAACTCAGTAAGCTTCATTTAAATGCAAAATGATGTTTATAGGATTTCTGATATCCTTCCAAGACTCTAGGACACTGAGTTACTCCATATGGTCATTTATTAAAAAATGTGCACTGCCCATCATCAGAAAGGAACAGTTAACATCCTTTGGGAAAAATTACTCTCATTATTTAACACCTCAGGTTACTGAACACTAAAAATGACCTTCAGAACTTGTAAAAAACTCAAAACTTTTGGAACCATGCAAATTATTTTGGCCTGCAGCAACTTGTTCACTTTTATATACAGTCATTACCTTCTAGCAAGCTCATGAGATCACCAAAGTGCATTCTGAATCACGTCTACAGCTCAATGGGAAAACAGTGCATTTTTTTCAGATTATATTTAACAAGCTGACATCTTTGGTGCCACAACAACTTGAGAGGCTGGCTCACCATGAAAAGCCTTCCGTAACTAAGATGTCTCCATCTTCCTCTTTCTCCTTCAAAACATTGATTGCTGGATTTGGCTTCCATTAAATGCAAAATTAAGAAGATGACTCCTTCTATTTCCTTTCAGAGGGTTTCTTACCATTTACACTCCTGCTGTATATCCCTTGCTCAGCACATTTTTTCTTGCCTACATAGCCTCTTTGCTGTTGAAGTTTTCACAACTGCTCTAACACTTAACCAGCTACATTTCACAAACTCTCAGTGTCTGTACATTTTATTAGATCTGATCTGCACTTCACAGTTAACTTCATAAAAACCCCATATGGCAAGTTCATACAGAGGCAAAATTTGGGTTTTTAAGCGGTTCTTTTGGCTGAGCCAGCTGGAAAAGGAACAAACTTCTCCCTACTCTTATTTACACCCTGGTTGCTCCAACCTGCACGCTTCCATTGCTTACTGTGCACTAGCTGGGGAGCTAACTGGATTTCTTCCTGAGCCAATTCAAATCATTGAGATAAGAAAATCAGCCCAGGAAAAAAATAATAGGCCAAATGAACCAAATCCCCAGTCAGTGCCAGAAATATAAAGCGAAGAAGAAAAGAGGAGCATAGGTGACAAGGAATGCAAAAGGAGGAAGATTTTAAAATCTGTATGTGCAAAACTCTGAACCACTATAGTACACATCAGCAATTACAGTACATGTCAGCACAAAGCATGTGCAGTTCAGATAAAGAGACATTTAACTGCTATTTTACCTATTTGCACCCTGAAGGGATTTTAAAGCCCGAATTTATTACTTATTGCAATAGCAATTCCAATAGGCTATAGCAGTATTTTATACTACAAATAGTCTATAGTACACTAAAAATGAGTTTCTCTTAAAGATTATTTACAGTCTTACAAGTTCAGGCTTTCAGTGCTGTCCTCTACACACATCTGGCCAGTACTGCTAATCTCTGCAGCTAATACCACTTTTTACTGTATGTAAAAGAACACTTTTTTCCCTAGAACTATGTTTGACAAACCATCCTTGCCTAGCAATGAGATTCTGGTGCAGCATTTATTCTCATCAAAACATTATATAATAGACAAGGAGGGAAAGTGAGATGAATATTCTCATCCTTCCTTCTAATACTCCCTTGAGAGAAAAAGAGGACAAACATACATACATAAACATCACACACTTGCTGATAGCAAGATGTTTGCCAAGCCTCAGATGCATTATCAGGCCATTATGGCTTACTGAGCATACCTGTATTTAAGCTACAATAGGTTCTACACACACTTGTCATCCTGCAGGAAACACAGAAATAAACTGGACACTTCCTGAACTTTTCACACATAAGGCAAATAACCTTGTTTGAGAAGTTGACAGAAATAATTAGATGTGTTATTTTCAGAAAAGGCTTTGGAAATATTCAGTGTCCCACCTTCCTGACAACTTCAGGGTAACACCAGTTCTTAAAAGTTGCTCTAACCAGCAAAAGGCTGAGCAAAAAGCTGCTATTTAAATTCATAAAGACTGTAGACTCACACAATCTTAATGTCAATACTGGGCTTTTTGCTACACTGGGTCCTATGACTTCTAGAACTTTTAAAATAATGAGTTTGCTGCATCTCTGAATGTGTTATGTCAGCAGCTACTCTTACTGGAACTGCTAATCCTAACGTTGCAACATGGAAGATGCTACCAGCAAATGATAAAGGTTATCATTCTGTCAGTCTCTTCTTCAGTGTGAAATGATTAACACTCAGAGAAATTCGTGTCACAGGAATGTTCTGGGGTGGCCATAAATATTGATACTGGAGTTATAAATAAACATGAAGAGCATGACAGAATTTAAGACACTGTCGTGCTCTGACTAACTGCAGCACTAACTCGAGCAGCTAATACTGCCTGTGACACCCATGTGATCTGAGTTACAGCTCCAGGGTGGATTATATCTGGCACAAAGGATCTGAGGAACAGAACAATTATTCTATCTCTTAACCTTCAGTTTCACAAAGACAATTTCTCTTTGAAAGATAGAGTTGACTCATTACAACATCTCAATCGAAATATTTAAGATGTAGCTGAGTAAGAGATGGGTAGAAGACACTCTCCATTGTACTCACAATTTATATAGCTTATCTGATTCTGTCCCACTGGGTGACAACTCTTTCCAGTGCCCTCAAACTCAGCAGCACATCAAACACAAACACTGTTTCCCCACACTTATCATCACCTCCATATGACATCATTTTAGCAAGCTTGTTACTCACACCTGTGAGGCTCACAGGGGCAAATTATAAGGCAAGGTTTTCCTCTTTTGACTCATTACAAGCAGGGATATAGCATTCCTACTAGTAGAGCTGCTGTATTTCTTTCCAAAACAGACCATGTTGGCTAGGTATCTGAACATACATGGGAGCCCTCCTGAACAGCCCAGTCTGCTTCCAGATAGTTTGAATAGAAAACGTTCATTAGAAAGATATTTCATCTCATCCAGCAAAAGCAATTTTCAAACTTAAATGTTGTTAGACCTTTACCATAAAAAAACACCCCAAACAATGTCAAAACAAGGAAAACATAAGCAAAGCTAAAATACACCCTTAGTTGTCACTTGTGGACTACAGACCGTCAGTGAATATTGCTGTTAGGTGATCCCAAATTGGTGTCAATGGCAACAGTGAGGTTACTGCTCAGCTAGCGAGTGAGGACTCTTGGCTGGTGAAGCTGCTTAGGGCCTATCAGGACCAGACCTGAACTTTTTCTTTTTCACAGAGAAGCAGTAGCTGACAATTTTAGAAAAAAATTAAATAGGACAACCCGCAAATTATATCAAATCACAATTTCAGCTGAAACAGTGTCCCAAACAAATTATTGAAAAGCAGAGCTCAAGAGCTTCCACAGTACTTTGCTGGAATATAGTACTATAGTATTAAATTAATATTTTCTCATTTCCTGCTTTGACTGGCTTCCTTTGAAACCACTCACTGTAATAAAGTTTCCAAATATTAGGATAAGGGTCGCAAAATGGACAAACAGTTAATTTTAGCCTGAGGCCTTTGTTAAGTTTTCTGCACTGCAGCTGATGGACTTCAATATTTACAGTGGACCTAATCCAAAGTGTACTTAAACAGATGGGTATATTTCCATTAGTGTCAAAATACTTTAGAAATAGTCTTATATCAGACACTAAGTGAGCTGCAGAAATAAACTGATCTATCCTGTAGAAATCCAGCCTGAGTGACCTCACCTTGTAATGAAAAGATGCTTCCTGAGTTACATTTTTATTTTTAGTTAATCAAGAAATATGTCTGCTTCCTCTCGGAGAACATTCATTTAAATAGCATCCTTTAAAAATACGTTTCAGTTGATCTTTCAAAACTAACCTCCCCAAAGGCACTAGAGGGAATGCTTGGCCACAGTTAAATTACTTGGCATTTTATGATGATGACAAAACTTTGCTTTAATCCTCTTAGATATCCCTCATTTTTAGAAATGAAAAGCCAAGCCTATTAAAAAAAACACTTTTCCTTTCTGCAAAGCACTTGGTCACATACTTGATTGAATCTCTACTCAAGACCACCTAAATTCCTTATGATATTGATGGGATTCTGGATATGCTTCACTGGTCTCTTGAATTAGGTTATTTTCCAGAATGCAAGGCTGACAAGATGCATGGCTCACATACTTTGCCCCCCAAGAATTACAGAATGGATCAGGTTGGAAGGGACCACTGAAGGTCACCTAGTCCCACCTCCCAGCTCAAGTAGAGTCATCCCTGAGCACATGGCACAGGATTGCATCCCAACTGGTCTTGAATATCTCCAGGGAGGGAGACTGCACAACCTCTCTGGGCAACCTGTTCCAGTGCTCAGTCACCCACACTGTAAAGAAGTTTTTCCTCATGTTCAGGTGGAACTTCCTGTGCATCATTTCCTGCCCATGGCCTCTTGTCCTATTGCTTGGCAGCATCAAGCAGAGGCTGGCTCCATCCTCTTGAGACCCTCCCTTTGGATATTTGTAAAAATTGATGAGGTCCCCTCCCAGTCACTTCTTCTCAAGGCTGAACAAGTCCAGCTCCCTCAGTGTGTCCTTAAAAGGGATGCTCCAGTCCCTCAATCACCTTTGTTGCCCTGCACTGGACGCCCTCCATCCCAGCACAAGAGTGGGTATCAGTCACTACATTCACACTGGCACTGTCAGCACTCACAAACACAGAACAGAGTCGCTTTCCTTACTGAGGACAAACAATACAGAGTCACACAGCATCCCTTTTTGACTCCTCTCTTTTGGTGACATTTTGACAGTACCTGTGGGCGGATGGTGTTATTTCCTTTTCCAACATTGTGAACAATCCCAGAAATGCAGAGCGGCCCGGCAAATCCAAGCAAGTCAGCCAGAATACGGAATGTGCTGCTCAGAAGTAAGGGTCTTCCAAAAGCACAGCAGAGAGCACGCCAAATGGATCTGGATCCTTGGGGAGATGATGATCTTTTGTTCTGCTCAGAATTAAATTAAAATTAGTAAGAATTATGCTATACATTAACCTCAGGTCTGATAAATCATTGATATTTTATCACTGCTTTAATTCATTGACAATCATTTGTAATCTCTCAGGCAGAAAGCAGAGGAAATACAACTATTGTTTCTTTTTGTAGAGTCAGAACAAAGCAATAATTTGAACATCCCTCCACAAAGGGAACCATGATTTCTTTCCTACCTTTAATAGTGATCAAGTAAGTATGTTGTTTGTGGCCTTCTAAGGAAGGAAAAAAAGAGGGAGGGAAGTGACAGGTTTTTGTTCTCTGGTGAACACGGAGACTGGAAGCATACACTTTTTAGGCAGGATGCAAACAAGTTCTTTTAGAATCCCGTACACACTCAGCTCCCACTGAAAAGTGAAAATTAATTTGAGCTGAGGTAGTTTCAGCCTTGAACTCTTCTACGGGCAAACTGTAACTGAAATAACATGGAAAAAAAATAGCCCTACAAGGCCTAATTAATACAGACTGTGTAATTGAATGTTTCCAGGGTCTTATTAGAAGGAATAATGGTGTAGAGAACACACTCCATGATTACTTTCCACAACAAAATAGAGGCTGTACACATTTTACACACATTTAACCAGTAATGTGTTTGACATGTATTTTTGATTGGAGAAACGTCACTATTTGTATGAGGTACAACTGAGAATGTGTTCTCTTGGTATATGGACTGCTATGCCAATGAATACTTCATTTGCATCGTATCTGTTTATATCTCTTTGTGCCAAGCTTGTATGATAAAAAGTAATGAAAAACACAAGCTCTGAGTAAGCAGACAGACATAATTCCATGCTTTGCATACCTTCTGTGCTTCAAAAGCCTCATTAAGGCGAATGTAATTGGTCAGAGCTCTCATAGCAATGGGAAGCTTGCCTATGGTTTTCAAGTCTATTGGTTTTTTATGGGCAGTCTTGATGAATGTGTTCATCCACCAGTATGTTCCCTTGGATAACAGATTCACAAAGGGCTGCAAGAATCGCACGCCAAGATCCTGGAGATCCTCAGGAGGTTTAACTTCTTTTGGAGTTTTGAAGAAAACATACCTCTGAAATCCAGAAAAATGCCAGCAGAATCACAGGGAATACGTAGAAAATACAAGCTCACAAAGAATAGATAAGGACATTGCAGATAATCAGTGAATCAGTATTGGTTTCTTAAAAGACATTCTACAGCAATCCAGTTTCCTCAGGTACTGAGGATAATCAGAGGCATCCAATCTAGAAATAAGTAATTCTTATCATTCACTATGACTCTGCTTATGGTGCAAAAATTGCATACTTGCAGGGGAAAAAAAACCAAACCACCTTACAGAATCAACATCATTATGGCTGGGAGACCTTCAAATCATCCAGTACAACCACCAAGCCAGAACCTCCCTAATCACCCCTACACCATATCTCCAGACACCTCTGGAACACATCCAGATGTGCTGACTCCACCACCTTCCTGGGCAACTTGTTTCAGTAAAAAGTTTTTCTAACAACTAGTCTGAACCTCCATGGTGCAACTTAAGACTATCTCCTCTTGTCTTTTCCCTTGAGACATGTCAGAAGAGACTGACCCCCTTAAGTATTTAAGCAGGACAGACCCAGCATCGCTTTGAGTTCCACAAACAAATGAGCACAACATGGGATGCAGGAGCTACGGCAGAGCCCTGAGGTTATGACTAGGATTTATCTCCCACACCACACTACTTCAGGTTTGTTAGCTCAGAACATGGAGCTACTGCTGCTGCAGCAAAAAAAATTACATAGGAATATTTCTTTCCCTCCTAAATTTAATTTGTGAGCACAGTCGGTGAGTGCCAGCTAAAGGGAACTTTGGAATTTATGTATCCAGCAGTTTCCAAAGCCTCAGTTTAGATTATGACTGCAGACACTGCAGAGGAAAAAAAAAATATATAGCTGGGAGGAACCCTAGTAGCCCAAATAAATCACTTATTGTGATTGTCTCCTGGAAAATGAGAGATGCTATTTGTGTGTCTAAGATATTCTCTGATAGAGCAGACAATTTCTTTCTATCAGTCTTCTCTTGCATCAGAAATACTTGGCTCTCATGACTGAAACAGAATAATTTTAAAATTGACAGCAAACTCAAACAGATGAAATTGATCTTAAATTATCAACAACAGAGTCTGGCATTTTTTGAAATTACACATTCATCTGGCCTAGAAAATAGTATTAACCCTTGGTAGTCAAATAGATTTCTATTTCTAACTGGATTTTTCTTTCTCCTTTAGTAATGCATTTCACACCAAGTACCTAGAAAAGGGATTAAAAAAAATACCAATAACCCAAAAAACAACCAATAAAAACCACAGAAGGAGACTGCTAGCATAGTTACTTACCCTGACCCTGATGACATTGATTTCTACAGCTAGTAGCATTCCATAAAGAACAACCAAGAGTCCTGTGAGGCAAAATCGAAGCTGAGAAAATCCAACCCCATTATCACAGAACTTCACAAATTTGATGGTTTTAGTTATGAAAGCTAAAGTCCAGTAGAACAGCAATGCTGTAGAGAAAAAAAATAAAAACCAAACAAATTAACCAGCTCCATAGTTGCAAAAATATACAATGGCATTATAAAATATAATTAAGGAAGAATTCAACAAAATATATAAAACCAGATAGTGGCCTTTCTCATGTCAAACAGAACCCTAATTTAATTCCAAAAACATTAAAATAATGTTAGTTCTAAATGCCTTTTCCATTAGATTTAGTGATATCTCAAAAGTTTCACAAAGTGAAGTCCGCTGAAGGAAATTTCATCTGCTGTATACCTGTATCCACATCATCAGCTCAAGGGAGGGTGTTGCTCCAAAAGTGAAGGTGCCTGTGAATAATGTTCTTCAGATTTGGTTAATGCTACAAGACTGCTATGAATGTGGCTTGAAGGAAAATTCCCTACAAATCTCTGGGATATTTCAGGAACAGATATTAAAAGATGTGGTCCAAACTGCTGCTGCACTGTCGTTCAACACAAATTCCATATATGTAATTCACAATGTAGATAAAACAATCACATCAAGGAAGGACATTCTGGCACTCATGGAATACAACTTCCACTTTTTAGTGTTCCAGGAAACCACTCGTCTCAAGGTGCTCATGCTGCCATCAGCTACAGCAAAATAATCCATGGAATAAACTCTGGTGGCTTGGAAGCACTCTCCATACCATTAATCACACCATAAGTCAGCTCCTGTTCCCTATTCTTAAGGAAATGCCTCCCAGGGTCATATTCTTTTAAATAAACCTTTCAGTGCTGCTGTATCTGCCATGGTGCAACAGATGGAATGAGCTCTAACTGCCAAGAAAAGCTTGGATGTGCTTTCCAAGTGTCTTGCCGGAACACCACAGAAAGACTTCAACCAAGGCATTAGCAACTCTAAGTCTAGCTTAAATATGGACAATCATCAGGAAGTTGCATAAATTTCAAAGAATTGGTGGTGCTCCAGCTACACTGAGGCACCAGAAAGCTCTCTGGAGATGCACTCTGGGGCTATCCTTCCAAGCAAAGCTAAATTCAATGCAGAGAATCCAAGTGAGATTTGGGACTGCCAGCCCTGCTTCTACAGAAATCAAGTTAAAACCTCTCCTTTTAATGAAGGCAGAGAATAGAACAGTACAGGAACACTGTGCATTAGGACATTTGCCAAGGGAGTCTCTCTTCCTCTAAAATTAAGAGGCCAGTTCATAAGAGGAAAACACTGAATGGTCAGGTATTTGCACATTGCACTTCAGTGGCCAATGTGATTGCAGAGAGGGTTTAAAAGATACACTTACCAAATTTCTCTTGTAAAACTTTAACTTTTTTATGTAAGGCTTCCTACCATCTTCCCAACTTAGACTGCTTCTCATCCTGTTTCAGACTGCTTCCTTCCTTTGAGGCACTATCCCTCCCTATTCTCACTACTTCTGACTATAACATCTTACTTCATCCAAGAATTACATTCCATGCTGTTCTACTCTTAACCACCCTTACCCGTTAAACCTTGTTTTGTTTCATTCTTCCACCAATAGGCTGAGAACACATCCCTCTTGGAATAAAAGGGACTTAAACACTGTACACTGAAAATATCCACCAGTGGAGGACTTCCAAAAAAAAAAAACCAAGCCAACAGGCGTTTATGTATGTCTTGGAAATATAAATAAGAACTAGCAGAGCCATTCTCCTATTTAGGGTTTAAATAAGGGTCTGTAGGACCTTTTATTATTATTATTGTTATAATGTTCATTTATCTTTTATCTAAGAAGTACTATAAAGTGCCAAACACAACATTCTCAGGTCATATTTCCTTAGAAGCATTTGAATTTACTTAGCTTGTCACTTTTGAATACAAGTATATCTAATCTGATCTGGAGAATGCTCACAGGCCACTCAAGGCTCCTTGGAAAATACAATTGTGGCTCTGTTCTTTATAGATGATGTTTTTATAATTTGGCTGGTAAGTACATTTTGGCTGAGAGTTTTTAGAAATTATCTCTGAGAACTTAAATTGGTCTGAAGTGCAAAGTGATCAGACCACAGAGGCATTTACTGTATTGCTTTAGATGTATTGTACATGCCTAAATGACCTTGCTTTTTCCTGGGCCATGTAAGATACCTCAACCCACACCACCAGGGTGTAGATTCTCACCTGGGCCACACCTCTGAAAAATAAGGCAATGTGCAACTCAAATTCTTCTATACTTTTATTGAATTAAGCCCAATCCAAAAAGCCACACATTTAACTGGATGTGATTTATTAATTAACCTGTGCCTGTTTGGAGAGAATTTTTCTTGTATTAAGAAATAAGCAATATTTTTATGCAAGAAGTTCCATTTTAGAGAATAAACCAATTCCAAGGGAAACAACTACAATGCAAAGGGACAAAAAATTTTAATCAGAAAAATAGAACCCTGTCTAGTAGCAGAAAGGTGTAGGCACACAGTTTGTGGTAATTGGGAGTGGGGCTGTGGCCCAGCCTCATCCCCAGTGGGCTACAGCTGTGCAGGGCAGGTGGATAATATTGAAGGTAATGAGCCATGGAGTGCCCAGGTGCACTGACCAATCACAAAAAGGTAGAGAGGGCACACAGGTGCAGTGCATGAACATGAGGGGTATAAAAGGTTGGGCTAAAGAACATGAAAGAACAGATGCTTGAAGCCTTCTGAAGTGATGTGACTCTGCATGGGTTGAAGCTTTCTGAAATTCTATGGTGACACTGTATTGTGGCCATCTCAACTGTGACATATGCTGTGGCATATACTGCAATAGTAAAGCATTCATATAATTAAAATTAGTTTAAAAAATAGACAGTTTTCTAAAATGAAAAAATTCATGTGTTCCCACACTACTACCCATTTCAATTAAAACTTCAGAGTCCTGTTGTTATTTAATAGTTTTCTACTGCTATTATTTTTGAGGTTTAAAATTTATCTTTAAAACAAAGAAACTAACTTAAAAATAGTGGAATGAGATGCTACCATTGTGTATTTTAAACATCGAGAAAGCAGCAGATTTTCCAATTCAGTACAAAAACTATTCTAAAATGAGTCCTGCTTAACTGTACAAATGTCACGCAACCATGTGGTGCAAATAGCGTCAAAATTAGCATTATTATGAGAGTGCCCTGGTAAACAGCACTACATGGGAACAGCTACATTTGTTGAAATATAATTACAGACCAAAATAATACAGAAAAAGAACACATTCAGACCAGATCAAGGTGTTCCAATAGTTGTGTCGCTCAACTGCATTCATGAAGTCAATCATTAGCTTCAGTGAATAAATATTCCAAACCTTGTCAACGTTTCTTTGATAAGAAATACTAAGAAGTAATACTTCAAAATAGCCAAGTGCCTGGGCTAAAGCTGAAAGGCAGGGTCAGGATCAGCAGAGGAACTTTGAGTCCTCCTTTTGCGTACCCAAGGAAACACACTAATCCCCACACCTGTCATGGTATCTGCCTCTTACTTGTTTATGAAGAGCTACAAATGGATTTGGTTTCTTTAAGGTACAGAGTGAAAAGCATCTTTAAGAAACAACACATCTCAGAATTTCATGGGATTGGAAAATTTCACCCTGTTCAGAATTAATAATCAGACCTTTAAGGCTCCACTGCACTGCATCAGTGAGAGTTGCTGGGTTTAAGAGTTTTTGGATAAGGCTCTGTTAGTCTTTGTTTTAAACAGCTACCAAGTCTTTGCAGCTGTGAGCATTCATCCTGCAGCTGAGGCAGATGATGCCCTGCAGTTTGCTGGAAATTCACGGATGCTCAGAAGCAGCAAGATGTCACATCAGCTCTTCTACTTTGCTTTGCAACATTAGATCCCTTCTACACAAGCCCCGTTTCCCACACACCCAGCAAAAAGCTTATCACCAACTTTAGCTTTCCCTCCTGGTTCTCATTTACCTCCTAAAATGAGGCTCTAAAGCAAAGCTGCTTCATGGCCACACTGCACTCTAGTGGGTTGACAGGTGAGTAAAGGTATAATTTAATTATCCATACTGGGCTTCTTTGCATGAAGTGCTCATTGCCTCGTCCCAGATGTCAATACAGAGTAGTTGTGATTAAGATCGAAAGATGACTAACAAACTGCATAGTTTGTGCAGTTAAGAACAAAGGATAGAGACTTCCAGAAATGTCTGTCTTAGGACAAATAAAAGAAAACCAAAAAGAAAAAATAAAAATCAAAGACAATCAGCTTGGGAAGATTTTAGACTAAAATTCAAATCAGGCAAACTAAGTGGGAAAGGCTGTGATAGTCTCATTTTCTTTATTGTCCAAGAGCTGTTAGAGACCAGATTTTCTGAGGGAGTACAATCCTTGGAAATTCTTGCAAAATTAAAATTCATCCATAATACTTAAGTAAGTGTTGGTCTTTGTTGGTTCAACTTTTTAGTATTCAAGTATTGTCCAGAGTTTATCCAGCATCAGCACTCTAAACACTGAAACACATTATCATAAAAAAGAAATCTCTACTGAGGAGGAATTATGCAAAAATGGGTAATCAACTACCAGCTGTAACATTGCTGCCCTTCTCAAAGACTTAACAGCAGGAATGTGGCTGTGACACTAAATTATTTAACATTGCATTATACATCTGAAATAACAACAAAAAGCCCAAACAACAAAACAACCTAAAAACAAAACCACAAAAATCACTGGTTGCTTTACAGGCAACTGTAACAGTCTTGCAATGCTTCCTGAGGCATAATGCCTTCCTGTGAGAAAGCATTAAAAATACTCTGTTGACTTATTTAAAAAGCAACTAAATGACCTTGCCTGTTCTTAAAGGATAAAAAAGATCCTACTTAAAAGAAAGGTACAGGAAGAAGAGCAGTCCCAAATGAGAAGACATAAAGGTTGCTAAGCCTGAATAGAAATCTAAGTCTTTGGAGAGGATTTTTTTTTTCAGGAGTTACAGCCTATTTCTGCAGAACAGGACTCTCACTTACACCAACATGTAGATCAAAATAATCTTCAATATTTAAAAGCTTTCTCAAATCTAGTTATCACTGACTTTTCCCCACCTGACAAAAACTAGAACAAAACTTTGATACACAGAACTACAATAGCACAAGAAAAACTTTAGCAGGGTCTATTGATACAGAAATCCAGCTCAAACAAAATGTGATGAGCCAGAACCAAAGAAATAACAGGTAACAGGATGTGACTAAGCGTGTAGACATCCCCAGCCTGCAGTCTACTTAAACAGATGAGAGCACAGAACAACTGCATGACCACCAGCAGCAGTGGATTTTCTATAGCTACAGTTTATTCACAATCTTACAAAATACAGAGTAGACTAGGTAGTACTCATTCATAGCATTTTCCATTCAAAAGGCCTAAAGCAGTTTTCAAAGGGAGTTTTAGGAACATGAAGCAAGAGCAAGCAGGCAGAGTAATATATTAATGACTAAAAGTCAGGCATGTCATTCCTTAGCTCCTTGCATATTTCAACAGACCATGCACATGAAGATTTCTTCACTCTTGCATCACGCTTCCACACAACAGGCTGACAAGGGGGTTTGGATTTAGAGTTAACAATTTCCCATGCTGCTTTTCCCACAAAAACAGTTTTTCCTAGAGTAACTCATTGAATCCCTGAGAACATTACACAGACTATTATTAGAAGTTAAAAACATTAAAAATAATGAAATATTTGAGCATACATAGAGGGGTAGCTTTGGTCACAGAAGACTGCAGTGACCTGTCACCAAGGAAAAAGACACAGAGCATCACCAACCACACTTCCAGATGCATAGATTTTGAGACATACCTATTAAGAGTTTGGGGAAATTGGATGTTTCAATATTGTGGTAATAGACAACCGATGTGATGGCTGCCAGGAATGCCATTCCAGCTGGCATGTACAGGTGTAAGTGGCGGGATTCAGAAACCCTTCAAAACAAAGAAAATCTGTTAAAGTCAAACCTCTCAGCTAATTAAATGTTTCCCTTTTAATTCATGAACAGTACCTTACTCTGACGTAAGATTTTCTAGAATGGTTATGGATGCAAACCTGTCCAAGTTTTAATTGAATTTTTGCTCCTAAATCACACAGTTGGATTTCAAATTCCTCCCCTGTGCTGAAAATGAAAGGTGTGTACTCCTATTCCCTACTGAAATCAATTGGAACATTGTTTAAATTAGGACAGGCAGCTCATCTCCAAAATGAGAAAAGTTAATTTAAGCGGAACTAGTTTGGGAGCTGTCCATCAAAATATGCAGATAAGACCAAACTGACAGCACAGTTCAAGATTTTCTACAGAAGCATTTTGTGAAAGTGTTTCATTTTTTTTTCAGTTTAAAAGAAGAAACAGCACCAAAGCACAGGATTTAGTTACAGTGAGGTCTGTCTTCAGTGACTGCAAGCCAACAAAACAAACCCCTATAACAGAATCATACACTCTTATGTTTTGTTCTATAAAGCAAAACTGCTGACACTTTGCTTCAGGTAGCAGCAGAAGGGGTCCTGCCAAATACAGCCTTTTGGGAATACTGGAATTGTTGGGCAATGTTGTTGATTTGTGCAGTGTTCAACAGAAATATGTTTTCTCCCCCTCTTTCTTCCTACTCATTTTCTCTTCCTTCCCAGCCTTTTGGGAATACTGGAATTGTTGGGCAATGTTGTTGATTTGTGCAGTGTTCAACAGAAATATGTTTTATCCCTACTCATTTTCTCTTCCTTCCCGCTCCCCTTTTCTTTCTTTCACAAAAAGAATTTAATGCCCTATGCTATCAAGGGCTACAATTTCCTCTGTCTCCCAGCCAGCTTCACCAGAAGAAGGAACCAAGATGACTTCAGGACAAACATTTAGGGAAATTCACACCACGTTCTCTGAATGGATTTCTTATTGCTGCATCAAACACTACTTTTGTGGAGTTTGGAGAGACAAGAAGAGCTGTGCTGGGAGGGAGATGAAAGATCATCACAGGACACCACAGCTCAGAGAGCAGAACATTCCAAATGTCTAGCAGAACCATAGGAGCTCAGGACAACCATTTCCTGCATCTCTGCTCTAGAAAGGAGAGCCTTCCCTCAATGAAGATTGGGGTAAACTCTGCAGAGATGGCTGGAGCCATGCTCACAGCCGGTCATGAACACTAAATTCCTCTTGCTGACAGTAGCTGGATGTCAATACAGCAAAATGAGAAAGGATCCTCTGAAATTCCTAGTAATGCCAGGAGGTTTTGTACACCAGGACTAAATTCTCAGCAAGGACAAAAAAAACCCAACAAGAACAGATTTCTTCAGACAGCCTAAGCTTCAGTAGGTAACACTGCAGCAGTGGGAGGCTTTTTAAAATCTATTTATTTCACAGTTGCTGGAATTCCCCTATATAACTGTACCTCCAATAGGCTGCTTCTATTGCTGAGATGCCAAAGCCTTTAGCACCCAGTTGCTGCCAAAAGGACTCACCAGCATGATCCATTTTGGTTCTTAGAAAGCTGATGAGTCTCAAAACTCTCTTCTATTCACTGGAGCCCTCGCCAGCCTGCTGAGTGCTCGGGAAGCACGACTGTGGGTTGGCACTCCCCCAGCAGAGCTCCGAGCTTTGATTCTCATCAGGTGACACCTATTACTTAACAGCAGTGTTCTGAGTCAAGTTAAATAGCAAATAAACATAATCAGAGGCACTGCTAACGAGAAAAATAAAGGAGAAAACTCAAAGCAGGAGATTTTGCTCTGAGCATCCCACACCCTGATAACTCTGAATAAGCAAGAGAAAAATTCCTTTAAAAAAAAAAAAAACTGGCAGAAAGAAACATCCTATTTATATATGTTTAAGAGAAGTTAAAATAATAATGATGATATCATTTTCTACACCAGAAGTCTGCAGTGCATTTCACACTGGTTGGTGGATACTTGTTATACAGATGGCTAATCAGGAAGGTTTTTTTCTATTTAATGAGGAGCTTCCATTTCATAATCCTTGGGCTCAAATTGATTATCTTTATGAAAAATCATGCCTCTTTTCATAGGAAGAGATCATATTCATTGTTATATAATTAGCTTTTTTCATAATAAATCACTCTCCTGTATCACTTTTTTCACTTGGAATAATTTTCAGATTTCGGTTTAGTGACATTCTAATCTGCATAATAGATGATGGCTCATGCTCACGAGCTGCACTGTTCCAGGTAACATAGGAGATATATGCAAAATCATCAGAAGAAACTCTGTGGAGTGTGACTTAAGGCCCAGCAGATTACCTCCTCTTATTTAGATGAAAAGAACTCAGTTTGGAGGTGAATGGTATGACCTACTGTGCACATGGGAGTTCCTCCTAAGTAAGAGCTGTGGGATTGGGTTCTTGGACATAAAACATATCATGAAAATGTCACCATCTGCTTGAATCATTAGGATTTATCTATGATTACTCTTTGGAAAGATAGTGTCATTAAGCTGAACTAAAAATTATTAAGGTCAGTTGTGCCTGTGTACATCACTTGGCAAGGTCTGTGGAATTTCTGATACAAGGTTGGTAGGTTAATCACTAAGAAAACAGATTATTATGCTCATAACCACAAGGAATATGGTTCAGATGAGAACTTAGACAGGCAGGAAATATCTGCCCTGAAACCTTTAAACTGCTCAATGCTAGCAGGAGAAGGCAGACAAACACTTACCCATCAGACACTATGCCCTCTGCAATTTCACACACCAGCACAAACAAGAGGATAAAAGTCAGTATCCAGCGTAAATTGTGGCCAGGAAAATGGAGCCATGTGCTATGATGTATATGTACTTTGGAACTCTGACTTCCCCATCCTAAAAGAGAAAAGAGAATTATAGAGAGCTTTCTTAACAAGACACACAAACTTCCTGCTTACAAAAAAAACCCCAAACCATATATGTAACAACCTTGCACACCAACACTGACACAGCTGTTAAACGCACATGCATTTGAATATTATCAGAACTGTGCTCTCACTATCTTACTTCATATAGAATAAAATCAATAATTTAGACAGGACACAGCCTTAAATTCCTATACTTCTAGCAACTTAGTATCAAGTAATTACATGCACTAAACATTTTTCAAATCTATTTGCAGCTTAAATGAACAACAAATTAACGTTCTGACAAATACACACAAACACTCTAATAAACACTCTAATAAATGCACTGCTTCTTTTCCCTTTAATTCTTTAAAAAAGTTAAAAAAATAAAATGGATAAGGTGTGAAGCTTTATCTTGCTAAAAATCAGCAATACCGAGAGATTCCAGATAAACGCAGAGAACCCTAAGCAGCTGACCCCGTTTCCACATTCGTGCTTGCTGCTATTTCCCCACCGGACCTTTTCCCATCCCTAGGAGCGAGTGTTATTCCAGCCCGTGCCGTGGCTCTCGGCGGGCCGGTCCAGGCTTTGGACGAGGGTATCCGGAGCAGTGACAGCCCCGTGTGCTGAACCACCGGGCCACCTACCGGCCCCGCCGGGCTTGTGACATCAAACCGCAGCCGCTCAGGTACCGCAGGAGCCACCTCCGCGGGGCAGGACCTGTAATGGGGGGCGGGGGGGCTGCCAGGCGGCTGTGACCCCGCAGTAATTGCTGGGAGTAATATTTCATAACGCAACACTCACTTGTCAGGTTTCCTGGGCTTTAATAGCACATTTATTTCTGCTCCTTGCCCTGCACCGGCAGGGCAAAGCCCGCGGTCTCTTCCAGCATCACCCGTTCCTGCCCTGCCTACGCAAGGGGTTTCACCTGCGGGGAGCCCCGGGGGCTGCCCCGACACACGGAGACGGGCCCGGGCGGACAGCGGCGGTGCGGGGGCTGCCCGGGGAGAGGCGGCCGCCGGAGCATCCCGCAGCTCGCACCGCATCCCAAGAGCGCGCAGCCTCTCCGCGCGGCACGGGGGCAGGGCCAGGCCGGGGGACACGGCAAGGGGAGGCCAGGCGGGCGGGGGGAAACGCGGCACACGCGCGGGGGAGGAAACCCACGGCCAGACAAAGCCGGGCGGGGGACACGGCAAAGCAACACCGGGGGTAGAGAGGCAGAAGGAAATGGGGGGTGAACAGGAGAGGCACAGGAGGACAGGGGAAGGGAAAGCCGCGGGCACCCACCGATGAAGAGGATGGGGAAGGTGATGAAGAGCAAGAAGACGTGCGGCACCACGTTGAGCGCATCCACGAAGCAGCCGTTGTTGAGCACGCCGTGGTCCACGTTGTAGGCGGTGGAGTTGCCCTCGTCGCCGCAGAACGCCAGGGCCATGGCGGGACCCTGCGCGCAGCCGGGCGCCGCCTCCGCCTCCGCGCACATCAGGCGGGGCCGGCGCGGCCGCGGCCGGCGCTGCCCCGCCCCGGCACCGCCCCCGAGCAGCCCCGAGCGGGGCGCTGCGGGAGCGCTCGGCGGGGACGGGCTGTCCCTCCCCTGACGCAGCTGGAACCGATGCGAACTCGCCGTGACAGCGCTCGGTACCCCAGAGCACCAGAGCCGTGTTCCAGGGCTCTCGGGGCTCGGTATTGAGTGCTTAATGCATCGTTAATATGACAGAACATTAAATATCCAACACTAAATTAGTGATGACAGGAATTACAGATTACGGAAAGTGTGTTCTTTCAACCTTGTCAGTTTTTGCTTTTTTCTCGACTATGATAAAGATATTATTAGATTAAGTCACGTATTCAGCCGTACCCTCCTCCCAAAGGAGACTTCAACATTATATCCTGAACAGCTGTTGTGTTTGTGCCTTACCTTTTTTTACCCCTAAAATGAGTTAAACCCTAACTTTTTTCCCCTCCACCAAGACTGCCTCAGTCTCTGAGAATCAGATAATTAATTTGAGTGGACTCCAAATCACTCCCTAAGCATTTTTATGTACACCAAAATAATGTACAAATCAAACTTTCCAACCCCTTTTTTTCTTGAGTAGAATTTAGGCTCAGCTGAGCCAAAGCCAAACAAAATCTCTGATCAAATACTTCTCTTCTGGGGGATGGCACTGGAAAGTAAAATGTGATGTGCATCAGAAATCTGCACCTGGCACACACTTCCTAGCACAGGCTGAATCCATGTCCAAGATTCAAATATCTCTGGTGTGTAGCCATGAAATACTCAACAAAAAGAGTCCATATATCCAGGCTTCACGCTTCAAAATGCAAAAGCCAAAAGTTGGCTAAATGCCTCTAAGGGAAATGAACCCATAAATGAAATATTTCCTTCTTCCTTCAACATAACATTCAATTTCTAGGACAGAGAGCTTCACTAATAGACCTGAAAATTACTTTTGTCATGCTACTTTTATTGATCTTGCTGTTGGACAGGAGCAAAGAAAAAGCAATTCTCTACATGGAACGTTATTTCCTATATATGGCCTTTTGGAGCTACAGCAGTGTGGTTAAGAATAAAAATTAAAAGACAAACCCCAAGCCAAATCCTGTGTATATGTATTCTCAAATGTGTAAGTTACACCCACGCTGGAAAGACTATAATTATTTTAAGTTTTGGAAAGAATCCAACATTCATTTGAGCTTCTGGTCAAGCTCAGCTCTGTTACCCTAATCATTATTTAATAAACAGTATGAGCAGTTTACATGCAGATAATTTAAAAGTCATTTATATTTTAGCATTTCCTGAGTCCCCAAGTGACACAAGATTTCTGTGTTACCCATGAACAAAGAGCAACAATGAACTCTTGGCAGTTTACACTCTGGAGGCTGAAATCATGGTTAAGATCTGAGAAAGAAATAACCATGGCCAGAGAATTTAACACAGAAATTAAAGTTTGCTAACATCTCTGAAGAAATCCAAGAAGTGACCTCACATGCCCAATCTCTGCATGTTTTCTGAACCTACATGGTGCCAATCACAACTTTTAAAAAAATGTCTATCTCCAACAAGAAAGGTCAGGAAACTCCATAGTTTTGAATTTGAAATTTTTCTTTCCAGTGATTTTCAGACACAGCCTAGATTGCATAGTGAATGTGGTGCTTTAAGATTAATGATCTCAGTTCATTGTTCTCCTACAACAGATCTGTCACAGAGCTAAAGCTGAGTCAGAAATGTGTTGGCACCCTGAACAGAGAGATGGTGGATTAAATGAGGAATTAATGACTTAATGAAATACAGAAAAAAACCCAGAGTGACAGAAATCAAAACAGTTGGTAAATTGAAATTGGTAAGGTGAGCATTCACAGCAATAAACAGGGACACACAGAGACATCCAAACTCTTTAAATGACTTACACTTCCAATAACAAGGTTCCGGTTTTGTCCCTACTGTTACAACGAAATCAGGTGAGTAATGTGGACAAATACTGGTCTTGCTTACTAAAGCATTAAATAACAATCTCTTTTTCACTCACAAATGGTAAAACAGCCATTCTGTGCCTTCACAAAATAATGCTAAGACATAGTTTGATCCTTTTCTTAGAAAAGGCTTAGATGTGACTGTAGTGTCAAAGGAAAAAACTTCCTTACCCAGATTATGTCTGCTGGTCCTATGGGCTTTGGAGCAGGTCACAGAGGAATAGTTTCTCTCTCAACACTGTAATTTCATGAAGCTTTGTGAAAGCAAAATTCCTTTTCAAAGTACAGAAAAGGCAAAGAAAATATGAAACCAACAGGTAGACAGCCATGTTTATCTGCATGTTGCAAATGCAACCTGATTTTTCACTAAAGTCTCTTTACATCTGATTTCTCTTACTCCTGACTTTTCCATTTCGCAAGAAGTCAGTTTCCTACTTTATTATTTCAGTGTATCTATTAGAAATGAGACATCAAGTTAGATGCTGGCAGCCACTAGCATATTCAGTAGGTAACTGGAAATATTTTGAAAGCATTTTGATTATGTAAAATTGATTCCCAGAGAGACAAGGGCAATATTTTTAACTCAAGGAGAAAGTACTTTTTATGCTTGCCTTGGAATTTGTCTTTGTCTACAAGTTTTGGTTTTATAGAAAAGCACTGATGTCACTGTCATATTTTCTGGAAAAATCCCTTCGCCAGGATTTCTCTCTTGGGAAGATGAGAAGCCTCAGAGAAAAAGGAAAACAATATTATCTCATTTGCTTCTCCTGTGTTTTGCTGCTTTGGAATGTGGTTTGAACATTGCTTATCCACAGGTGATTGTTCATTGGTTTCATGTGAATTGTTTTTGACTAATTGGGCGGTTAAGGGCGAAGCTGTGTTGGACTCTGGAGAGAAAGTAACGAGTTCTTCTTTAGTATCTTTTAGCTTTCTGTCTGTATCCTTTCTGTATTCTTTAGTTCTTTAGTATAGTTTAGTGTAGTATTCTTTAATATAATATAGATCATAAAATAAATTAGCCTTCTAAGAACGTGGAGTCAGATTCATCATTTCCTTCCAACATCAGGGCACCCCACAAATACAAGACACTGACAGATCAGAATTCAGTTGTTTTCAACAGATATTAATTTATGTGGGAGCTTTCATTTTTTTCTTTCTTACCTTTGTCATTTGTATCGCTCCTCTTATTCAGCTGCTTCACACTGACCTCTCTTTTTCATCAATGAAGTGCTCTCTTCCTGAAAGTCATGATTTGCTTCTGTAGATCACTCTGCAGCTTTGTGCTTTTGTTTGCATCTAGAAATGCAGATAGAAAAAACCCCAAAGTTTTGAAAGTTCTGAACAGCCACAGCCCATGTTCAAAGTTGTGACAGTTAGGTATATAAATTTAGGCATCACGCAGGAAAATTTCCCTTTCCTATGTCTTTTAAAATCAATAATGAGACCAATTATAAATAGGAAATCTTAGGAAAAAATGCTAACAAAGGAAATTTTTATTGTGATTTAGAATTAGCTAAACAATATGCACTAAACTATGACTTCTGGTTCCTATTTAATTCTGCTCTTGGAAGAAGAGAGGAAAAGCAATATACATGTGTGGGAGGAAGCCACTAATCCCTTTCTAAAGCATGTTGGGAAAGGCTGAGGAAAAAATTGGGAGAAAATCACCTCCAGAGAGAAGTGTTATTTTATTCTTGTGGAACAAAGAACTCCATTCTATCATTTCATAGAAGACATCTTTTAACAAAAAAAAAAAAAAAAAAAAAAAAAAAAAAAAAAAAACCAAAAAAAAAAAAAAAAACCAAAAAAACCCCAAACAAACAAAAAAACCCCCCAACAACAACAACAACAAAAAACCAAAAAAAACAACAACAACAAAAAAAACTTTGAAAAATAGTCTAAGGTGTTGATATTAAAATTCATACAATAGGCATAATCATAGAATCCTAGAATGGAAGGGAAGAGATCATCCAATTCTAGCTCCCTTGCTATGAGCAGGGACACCTTTCACCAGACCAGGTTGTCCAAAGGTCCATCCACAGCTGGTCTGGCCTTGAACACTGCCAGAGATGGGGCATTCACAGCTTCTCTGGGAAACCTGTGCCAGTGCCTCACCATCCTCATAGTGAAGAATTTCTTCTTGATAGCTAAACTAAACCTTCCCTCTTTCAGTTTAATAATAGTGCAGAGATTCACAGAAATAGCTGTTTTTCTCTAAATAAACCTTATTAATTTTTAACTACTGTCCCTCATTAAAAATGAAGAAAGGACTTATGAGTAAGCAGATCTATCTCTGAGTGGAACTCTTTGTTGGGCAATCATCTTCAAGCAAACACTCAGACAAGTGTTTTAGATTGGAGCAGCTTATCTTTAAGTGTGTTCAGACATCTTGTGGCTTCAGCCACATCAGTGACCTCTATAATTAAATCATTTTATGAAGCACATTGTCCAACATCCACTATAGCATTCAGCCAATTAATCTCGCCTTGAACTAGCTCCTCAGTTTAACAGTAGCTTCCTGGTTCAATAAAGCCAGAGCAGTGCTGACTTGGCACCTGAAACCAGGCAAAAATCTCACTTTTCTGTTCATTCACTCTCCTTTGCGGTGTTAAACAAACACAAAGCATTTGGGGCTACCTGGCACAACTCAGGGCAAATCACCTGAAGGGCTGCAGGCTGTTTGCCGTACCAGCCTGACCTAAGGATATTCCTGGTGCTCCCCTGCCCTCCTCAGTTACCAGGATTCTCCACAACAGCGACAACAACGCTAAACAACTTTCCTGACTATCCTTGTGCACAGATGAACTTTTACAATCTGTGCATGATCTCACTGATCACCTCACACCTTAGTTTCATCTCCAGTATCTAAATGGTTAATGTGTTGAGTACTCCCTGTGTAGTACTTGTAGTACAAGTGTTGTGTTTTCCTCAGGGGAATGAGCTGAGTGCTGTGAACTAACTTGTGCCAATAAACAACTCGCGTGCTGGCTCCAGTGTGGTATTCTTCAGCAAATATATGGGTTTTTGTATATAAAAGACTATTCTGCCTGTTTATACTAAAAAAATTACACGCACTAACAAATAACCATAACAAATACCCAGAATTAATTTCCAAAAGGTAACAGGGCTAAAAGTCACTGGCCTTTCTTGGAACCCTTTCAAAAACCACAAATTAGACTGAAAACTAAGATTTGAATTGTTTTTTGAAGATTATTAGAAACAAACCAAAGATATAATCTTTCCTTCTCAGAATATAAAACAGTTTTCTGCTTAGGCATAGAGAGCTTTTAGATTTGTTTATTGACCTCCAGGGATTGTTCCAGGCTACCCTCAATTTCTCCATTGGGTAAAATTGACACAACAATTAGAGAGAAACAAAGCTATCAGTTCAGACTTAGCTTTGGAATAGGTTTATCTAGTGCCACTATTTGACAAATTATGCAGAGAATTAACAAAAAGGGTGCTGTACTTTAATGAAGTTTTACACTTCAGAATTTTCTTCTATTTCTTTTTAATAGGTTGCAATGTAGCATTTTTTCTAGCTCTTAAAATAATAACAAAAAAATCATATTATGGATTCATAAAAAAATGCAAAATGTGAGTATGCCCAAAGGGTTTGTTCCTCTATAGCAAATACTGCTAATTCCCTGTTGCAATTTATCACATACCTAATTAATTTTATAAGGCCTATTTCAGGAGACATTTCTCTTGAGTTCAGCCCACGTGCAGACTACATTTGGGATTTTCAGAGGCTCAAGGGAGTTAAAACAATCAATACCCATAAAAAATATAAAGAAAATTAATTTAATAGATTAGTAATTGAAGTTACAGCCAGTGGTATTTTCTCCTATCTTTTTCCTATTTTCACAATGATTTGAACCTGAAGCTCTTGAAGTAGTACAGTGCTGTTTTTTGTACAGTAAAGTTCTGAACCTGGGTTTTTAGGAGTGAAGCACTGCAGTAGATTAAATTGTCTATGACGCTTTTACCTAGCAGCAGTAATTCCTGAATATCCTTACTTAGGGCAGATATCCACAGCCTCAGCCCTCAAACCAGCCAGAGATGCTCTGCTCTGGATAACTATTCTTTATACTGTCAGTATTTAGGAGGAATCAAGTAGCTTTTGTAAAAAGGCAAAAATTAAGAGATAGCTGTACAACTCCCTCCAGTATTGAAATTTGGCATTATTTTTCACTCTCTGTAGCAAGAAAAAAGTATTTTCTTAACATAGTCTATATATTTGCATAGGAAAGTAAAAAATTTGTAACAATAAATAAGACTAACTGAGTACCAAACCTTCAAAAATCCCCCTAAGCTGGGCAAAATAACGCAAAGTCAAGGGAGCTAAAACAATTTGCAAGTTTGGATCACATTTAATTAGTGTTTTTAGCCAAAGAAAAGGGAGAAAATTCCAAACTCCTCCTCTAAAGAAGCAAATGCAAATAACAGAAAATAACACCATGGCAGTCACGTTAGCACACAGGAAAAAGACTTTGCTGAGACAGGCCAGGCTTCCAGCCTCTGGACAGCAAATATGTTGTCCTTAGGATTCAGGGTCGCAGAGTGTCTCAGCTGTTCATGCAAATGCCACAGGTCCTTCACACTGTGCCTCACAGAGGAGTCACCTCACGGGCTGATCGTGCCCTGGTATTTTGAACATAGTCCACTCTTACGACTTGAATTCCTTAAGTGGTTGAAGTAGTGGGTGAGTAGGAGTAGCGGATATTCAGATTAGCTTTCATGTGTGCATTAACAAGTTGCCTTTTAAAAGAGAAAATAATAGAAATGAGAGCTTTGTGCCATGATAGGGCACAAATGGGACAACCAGGGGATTAGACAGGGGTTCATGAAAGGTGGGTCCTGCTTGACCAACCTCATCTCATTTTAAGACAAAATGACATGCTTAGTAGATGAGGGAAAGGCTGTCGATGTTTCCTATCTGGACTTTAGGAAGGATTTTGACACCATTTCCTACAGCATTTTCCTGGAGAAACTCGCTTCCCATGGAGAGGGAAGGTGTACTCTTCACTGGGTAAGAAACTGTCTTCTGAGGGAGCTGGGGGTGTTTGGCCTGGAGAAAAGGAGGCTCAGGGGAGACCTCACCACTCTGCAACTGCCTGAAAGGAGGCTGTAGCCAGGTGGGGGTTGATCTCCCACTAACAAGTAATAGGATGATAGAAAAAGGCCAAAAGTTGTGCCAGGGAAAGTTTAGACTGGACATTAGGAAACATTTCTTCACCCAAAGGATTTTCAGGCCCTGGAACTGGCTGTCCAGGGAAGTGGTTGAGTCTGCATTCCTAGAGTTATTTAAAAGCCATTTAGATGTGGCACTTAAGGACATGGTTTAGTGGTGGACTTGGCAGTGCTGGGTTAAGGATTGGACTTGATGACCTGAGAGATCTTTTCCAAACTAGTGATTCTGTGATTTTGCTTTTATTCCTGTGTGGGATTATTCTCTTTCTGAAAACAAGAATATTTAGAAGTAGAGCAAGATATACCAGGAATCTGATGCTGAGTGGCACTTACATGCACTATTATGATACAAGTGGTAGCAAAACATTCTAGGTACCCACATCAGTGCAGGATGTAAAGCAGCTGCAGATCTCTATATAAGAACTGCTCTGAAGAAAGTATGAGCTATTGGTAGGAATGTGTACCTACTATGAAAAATCATATAATTAAAGAAAAAAAATCTACACTGTTGTGGTAACAAAAAACAAGTTGGAAAAGTTCCTTGTGTTCCTGATAATGATTATAAAGAGGATAATTCCTGTTTCCTTCAGAAGTAGTTTTCCCCTCAGCGCATGTATTAATTTTTCCTGACTGGCAATACCACAAGGCTGAAGATAATGTTTTATATTGTAAATCTCCTCTGAAAAGAGAAGCCATATTCTTTTGTTGTAGATTAAAAAAAAAAATTCTCAAAGCTGAATGTTTTCATAACAGCATATGTTGCACTGTCTGAGTCTGTAGCATTAGATATGAAAACAATGCTGACTAGGGGGTGCAGCAGTCAATTTGTAGGGTGCAAAAACTGTAAACACAACTGATTGATAGAGCTGAAATCCTGCTGAGGATATAATGAGAATTGACCAGTAACATGAATGAACACTGTGTCAGGTTATATAGTTTTTTGAATAAATATCCCCGTTTGAGACCAGTTTGTAAAACACAGTAAATAGAAATGCTTTTCTTTACAGGAATTAGTTTGTGGAGAGTTTGCAGAGTCTCTTTGGGTAGAGGCTCATCCTAAAATAGCCTCAGGTACTTCTCAGCCTAAGTCATGGGTCCCAGTAGGTACCTGGGCAGCCACGTGCTGGCACAAGCACCCTTGGCTGCCCACCTGACATTACAAGGGAATGTGTCACAACCATCTATGTAGGGCATAATTCCCACACTCTGATCTTCCCTCCCACATGGAATTATTCCCAATTCTCTCTTTCTCTCACGGCTGTAGGTAGCCTTTCTCAGCATGCTTTCCCCAGGCTATATTTGTATCCTGTGATAAGGCAGCAATATGAGCCAGTGGAAACGTTCTGCACGTCTGCATTTTGGCAGCCCAAATGTGCAGGGCGATGTCAAGTGCTGAGGCTCAGCCATGGAGGTTTCTCACGTGCAGCTCTCAGCTGACTGCTTTTCATCTGCAGTGTAACAGCAACGCAGTGGAGAAAAGAGCAACCACATCCAGCTGTAGAGCACTGACAAGGGATGATTCTCCCGTGTGCCAGGGACAAATCCTCAGGACATGCTTGCAGTAACTGGGCAGAAAAAGTAAGATTGCTTGTTCCATTTCCAGTCCTGGAACTGGCCATGGCTTCTTTAACAAACTGAAGTTCTGAATTGACTGTTCTTTTCAGCACATCGTAGAAAAGCACTTGCCATTTCCCCGTTTGCTTGCTTGTAGTTTGGGCAGTGAAGGCTCAAGATATAAAGGATAAGATAAGGAAAGGGCCATGCTGCAAGTAGATAAAAGCTCCTCTCTCTTCCACAGCTGGCTATAGTGAATATTACCCTGTGGTTAAGAGACAGGGCAGTAGAAAGAATACTTGAGATTTCATACTCAGGTGTTATCTACTTAGGAAAATTGTCATGTCACTTGCATTATCCTAGTCCAAAGAAGAGTAAGTATTTTGTCCCTTTGTGTAATTTATAAATCTAGCCACTTTCCCCCATCTATTTAGTATGGTATTTTAAACATCTGTTTAAACAAGTGCACATGGGTTTAAAGACACCATTAGAAAAGGCAATACCAGGTAACTTTATCCTTGGGAAGTTATACTATTCCTGATGTATTTCAATGGCATAATAGAAAAAAAACCAGACATCTCTGCATCTGTTTGTTAGTGTGAATATTGTCACAGCTGACAACAAACAAACACAGTTTTCCTGCAGCAATGCAATATGGGACAAATCATTGCAACTTAATGGCAACTTAATACACACAATTAACTTTCCCCTGTGAATCATCCAACCACAAAATATGCCCACCACCTCTGTTTCAATCAGCCCTACGAGTGTTAACAGAAGTTTGTTGCAATCAAATTCTCCAAGAAGAAAAACATTATAAATAATGTTGGCACCCACCTGTAAATTCTGAAATGACTGATGAGAAATTTATACATTAGTTGGAGAAAAGACTTGTGTGTTCTCTCAGTCTGGATTCTTGCTATGCATGTCACTCCTCTGCATTTAGATGGAGCAGCTTGATTTATACTGAGGAAGAGTATGTAATTTCTTCTCTCCTAGCAATATAATAACATTCAGAGATCTGCTTCACCACAATTCTTTGTGAATAACTGAAACGGGAACGTGCATTTCTCCTTATTCCCTCTACCCTTCCTTGAGGTTGGAATTGCTGCTAATTAAACGTGTTAATTGGTGTCTCCACTCGGAAATTCCACATTTTATATGGGGGGTGGGGGGAGAATAACAAAAATACTGATATTGGTAAACTTATAATCTACTTAGTTTCAAAGCATAACCCTTAAAACCTGTTTCACCATGTCAGGGAAATAATTTTTACAAGATTTCTGTTAAAGCTTAATTTTCTCTTGAGCGTTTTTAAAAATGTTTTATATCTAGTGTTCTTTGCTTTCTGTTGAGTGGCATTAATCCTCAAGAGCCTCAGGCTGTTACCAACATGAACATAGGGTCTCAGTGCTAAAGCACCCAGAACCGCTTAGGGAAAGGCAGAGAAAAGAGAACAACATTTCAGAAGTAGTTTGAAACTCTCTTGATTTTACGTGCATGTGTTTGACTTTGTATAAAGAATAACCATTAGCAACTTTCCCTCTTGCATCCTTACTGTTTAGAAAAGTCCTTGTCCTCAAAAAGGCTGTCTGATTTCTATCTTGCCCAGTTTATGCTGGGACAGTCTCAGTCTCCTTCTCCCAAACTCTACTCTAAGGACCATATAAACAAACTCTGTTAGAGCTATTGAGGACTAATGAGTTTTACTGATGTTTGGAAGAGAAATGGTGAGAAAAGATAAGATGAGGACAAGTCAAGAAAATGGGCAGTGGGAGCTGGTGGGAGGAATAAGCTTTGAAGATTATTTGAGCAAATGAGGAGGAACTAAAATTCAGTATGAATACTAGAACTTTAGCATTAACAAGTTTCTGTGCTAAGCATGTCCAGGACTAAGTCATCAGTTTCCTTCAGATTTTGACTTCAGGCCTCCATCCAGCAAAATCCAGCCTGAGTAGGATTATTGAACTCAACCTATGTCAATGGGATTGGCTCATATGCTTAAATTTCAGCATGAACTTAAGTGCTTTGCTTGTTCCAGTCTATGATTGCTTTCTAAGTGGCAAACATCTATCAAGCACAGTGCAGGTGTGCAAGGGATACCCATTGCAAATCATGCAGCAGGTTTTGTGAATCACAAAGCAACTCTCTGCAGGACATCAGACTCCATGTTTTTCCATGTAGACAATCATTCTGAGTTTAACAACAGCCATTCAGACTCACATATCCAAGAGCTGCCAGTCTGCAACTTATTTATTCAAAATTCAGTCCTTAAAACTTCCTTCCAGTGGCTTTTATACTAATCCTTTATATTATGATATGCATCCATCATCACAATTTGGAGAACTGTAAGCCGTGATCCCCTGGAACTTCACATTTCAAAAACTTCTCTTCTAGAGAACAGAAATTTTATAGATTGCTTTTCCTATGTCTGTCTCCACTTCCTCTTTTATCCTAGATGATTTCAGTAGAGACCAAAAGTAGCCCAAGTCACCTTGTTGTAAATACAAGTAGACACTGAATTTCACCAAAGTGTTGTGCTATTGTCTGTGACCTTCAATAACACATCAAATGTGGATGTAATAGAGGAAGAAGTATTCCAGCAGAGGAAAATCTTTGGATGCCTTCCCTAGGAAGAAGGAAAGCAAGCATCCTCGTCAGTGTCCTTAAAAAAGTTTGCATGACTTGTGAACGGCCCACCTGGAGCAACCTCAGAGCTCAAGCCTGCAGAAAAACAATTTTGAAATCTGTTCCAGAAATTTCCATCAGTCATAAAAGCAGAAACCTTATGACATCAAGGACAATGGCAAAAAAATAAAATTGGCAGACAGCAGAAAAACACTGAAGGTCAAACTCAGTATGAGGATCAAGCACTTACTAGCTTACCATCACTTGACTACAAGAGACCCATCTGATTTATAATCCTAAGTGCCACATCCTTACATTTAAGACACTGGCTTTTCTACACTAGACGTGGTCCTTAGATGGTGTAAAGGTGTCTGTTCATATCAACAGAGATCCCAGGGGGTTATTTCTGTGGTGAAAGATGGCTAAGAATTCCACAGCAGCTATCCAAAATCTAACCACACTTTATCAGGGTCAACATACAGCTGAAGCAAACAGGAGGATGTTTATCAACTATTGCATATCAAGCTCCTTACAATCAGATAGGCATCCTTTGATACAAAGCCATGATTTTTCACTCTTTTTTTTTTTTATGGTGAGAGGGATTATAAGAAATTATATATATTCAGAAGTTATGTCTCATATTTGTGAAGTGCTGAGATTATTTGTATATATGTGCTCCTCAGATTAAGTTGATTAAAAAAACCCCCTTACTAGTGTATGTATATGCATACAGCCCTCCTTATGTTGCACATTTGTTTGCGAATAGAGCATTTTTTAAAAAACCCTAGTTTCTCTGAAATGTATGCACAATTTCTAAAAGATGCCCTGGCCACATAATAAATAGTAGCTAAATTAAAAATTAGCAGAATGGCAGTAATAAACAGATCAAAGACCTCCCTGTGCTAATATCCATATGAGGAATAAACCATGGTATTTCCTATCCCGTAATGCATGCCGTGGTTCTGATCCATAGGTCTCGCATTTTTTTGCCTGCACACAGGCACGCACAGGCTCACAGAGCAATGTGAAAGTCACAAGTCCCTAGTGTAATTCATGCTCCAGTTCAGCAGCTGTGGGGGGTTTGCTGAAGACAAAGTGGCCAAGAAATTCCTGAGAGAATAAGAATGGTTGTTAACAGTTCTGAGAAAGTCTTCCTCTGGGTTATTATCCCATAGAGAGAGATAGTGTGGTTTGGCGGTCTTAAGCAAACAGACAGCTCTGAGAAACTACACATACTCCCTCTGAGATTACAGCAAATGAAAAACAAAAAACCATCCTCTCTTAAAAGTGGTTTGAAGCATTCGTGATACTGTCAGTGAAGTACTTGGGCTTCTTCCTGCTTTGTGCATCAGGTCACAGTTTCCATACTCCCAAAGGAAACAGCATTGGCTGAGCAAGAGAAAGTCCCATTTACTCTTACTGTTGTCTTTTCAAAGCTGGCCTTGTTGAACAGGGCTGAGGCACAAGCACATTTAATAACTGACAGCCACCAAAGAACCATGCAGTAGCACCTCAAAATGGGCACTCCTGTTTAAATTACTTACACCTGGGACACTGCTTACACACATTAAAGTAACTGAAGGAAAAGTTGCCTGAAAAATGTATTTTCTTGTAGCATTTTCTAACCCCTTGAGCTAGCTGGCAAATGAAAGATGGGATGCATTTCTAGGGCACTGGAAGTCAGAATTACAGTAAAAAACTACCTGGCTAACTAGCTTAAGACAATTTTAAGATTTCAGAAGTGACAGGCTCCTTTCTCCTGACACTACCTACTTACATTGCCTAAAGCAACACAGGTTAAACTCTCAAAGAAACACTTTCTTAATATACCTGGAGTACTGAGCACGAACTATTTCCTCAACTGCCTCTCATGCATTTTAAGCTGTATCCAAGCAAATCAAGTTAACACGGTAGATGGGGAGAAGAAACATAGTTCTGTGACTAAGAAGCAAGGCTACAACTCAACTGCTGGTACTCCCACAGATTTCCCAGCTCAGTCTTCTGTGCTCCTTCTGTCTCTGAAAAAATAACACCAATAGAAATAGTTCTAATATCTAACCTCTACATTTTTTTTGTGTTATGTTTCTTAGTGTGCTGAGACAGTGTTTAGCACAATCAAACACTGAAGTTTTTTTACTGGTGCATTAGTGTGGCTCTCTGTTTGCTGGTACCAAACATCCAAACAGCCCTTGGGAGAGCATTGGATAGCACCACTCATCTCTCTGATGCATTGTCATATGGTCCAGATGGCTGCAGTATGTAGGCAACTGGGAACCAAAGCAGCAGGAGGAGTACATCCTGCTGCAATTTCCTTCTGGTGCTGATCTTGATGCATTCAGATTTAGATTAGTTTGTGGTTAGGAAGTCCACAGGCCTGGGCGGCCTAAGACCTAGCAAAAAAATACACTGTAGCTTGCCAGTATGAAATGACCGGATTTTGCCCCAAAAACTCTGTAAAGGTTACTGCAGCTCAGCCAAGGGAAAATTCCCTCCTGTGCAGAGTGAATTATGAGTTCCACAAGGGTGGCAATCTCTTCCAAGTGGGTCTGTTATTGAAGAAAAACTCAGAACTCTCTGTACTTTAGCAGATTAACTATTACTATGATGTACAAACCCAGAGAAAAATAGGAAACTAGACTTCTTCCATTTGGCAAATGCAATTTTATTTCTGGATTAGTTGTGAGAATTAAACATTTTAAATATTCTAACATATATACCTGCCACACACATTAACTGGCATACTGGAAGAATACTACAAATAAAGTCAACATAAGTAAGCATCTGCATATAAGTACCAAGTTCTCAGGAATGTAATTGTTATTTTTACGTGCTGGAAAAGAGGAGGGCTTCCAAACCTTGAAAAGGCAAGACTTCAAATTCCGTGGGAATTTGATATTCCAATGAACTGTCTCTCAGTAGAACAGGTGAGAAAAATCTAAACACAGCATGAAAAACAGAACACAAACTGGCAGGTACAAGAAAGGAAAAAGACAATGACATTTCTTACGAGATATCTCTGTAATATAATTACTAAATCTACAACTTGCAATAATACTTGAAACCAAGCTAGTATCAATTTTATGGTCTTGAGGAATTTACTCAAATCTAAGGCACAGAGTCACCAAGAGCAGAAAGTTACACTTGGTGGCTTCCTGCACAGTTTAGTCACATATATAGGCTCACTGAGAACAAAGTACAAAACAGCAGACTGTGAATCACACCCAAATTTCCCACCCATGACTATATGAGGGAGGAATTTTTGCCAATACAAATACTCGGGAATAGGGATGTGACTGCACATAATGATTTTATATGAGCTACTTGCTAGTTATTTACGCTGCTGGTACAGAAGATGCTCTATACTCTATGAGCAACACAATCAAAATTATATCGTTATAATGCACGCATTTCTGGTATTCCCAGTTCTTTCACCGGCAGGGTTTTTATGGTCAAAAAACCCTTACAACTGAGACACAAAAACGGACATTGAGAGAGCTACAAGAATATGAGAACAGAAGTTACCTGTGTACTTTCCCATTTTCCCATGAAAATCACTATCTAGGAAGTAAAAATATAATTCTTTTCACACCCAAACTGGCCTGTGAACGTGTATTCACAAGTGTTGCATGTGGGAACAGACGTGTTCTATCTTCATTTGTCATTTTAGAGTCTATTTCCAGGAAAACTGAAAGATTATTTGCAAAATTTGGCCCCTCAAAATAGCAAAAAGAGATCGAGCGCTCACAGTCTGAACTATGCTGGTCAGCAGTTCTTTTCAATCATTGTGCAAAAGAAGTTTTGCTGTATGTCTGTAGAATGATAATAAATTATTCAAACTATCTGAAGAATCTGATGTCTCTAGTTCAATTTACAGGTCAGTCAATAAAGGTACATTTCACATAGTTATTGATTTCCTGTTAATTTACTGAGCAGCAGGTTTCTGTTGAGAAGAGATTCCATTTCAAGAGTTGTAGTCTTCCTTAAAAAAATGTCCTGGGGGAAAAAAAAAAAAGATAGTGAAAAACATGTTGTTAGCTCTCATGCAACTTTTAATCTTTCTAGTGAGCACAGATTTAAACTGGATCTTAAGTAGTTTTGATTTGTATTATAAGTAATAATTGAGAAGACCCACATGCAGCAAGAAATCTTCCCTTGGTAGTTCTAGAGATCTTTGACTGTACTTACAGTGATTACAGCCACAGAGAAACCATACAGAGTAAACTGAATCTCAGAGACAAGGATAATTTCAGAACAAACCCATTCTACAGATATATGACAAAATAATAGAGACAAACTTCACTGAAATCAAACACTCATGAATACTTGTTTACAGGCACACTGTGAATAATCCAAATGGAAACTTGTTCTTTGGACAAGCCTTCACAAGAAAATAATTTATAGTTGCTTGTATACTGATGAACTCACAAAGCCGCAGCAGTGGTCCACAGATAAGGAAAAAACCTTAGGTTAATCCTACTTGTTTAGAAAGGGCCTATTTATTTAATAGTCTAGCAGGTGGTAAACCAGTTCTGCAGAGGATCTCTGAGGGACTTTATGAAGTAGAAACTAAATACTTATGTTTTAATAGCACAGGCATGGCAAAAGCCCAAAGAACACTCCAGCTCCAGCATGCCAGGAACAAAAGCAAGGATGGCAAGCAATGCACAGGCAGGCTCATGCTATAAAAATAACACAGCCTCACAATGGCCAGTCATGTTAAGCCAGGTGTGCTATTCACCATGAGGGACACTGCAGTGGTTACAGCTGCAGGAGATATCCTTGTCTGTACACAGGTGCACTGCCTTCAAAAACCTTTCTGTGTGTGTTGGGACTGACTGCTGATGAGGGAATGGTAGGGCTAAATATACAAAATATAAATACAAAAGTAACAGTTATTTCCTTGCCCATTAGTTTATGCACAGGCATTAAACAAAATTTCACATTAATCTACAGTTGGTGTTAGGCAGTAAAACTGATTCACAGCAAGTAATACTCCAGTACTCTGCATAGAGCAAGAGCCCAGGTTAACAGTGACTACAAAACCTTGCTCTGCCATCTTACTTGGTAGTAAGGATATATTAAAATCTCTTTCAATCAAACTAGAAAGCATGGGTCTCACTCTTGAAACTGTTTGTCCAAAGTAAAACAAGCTGTATGACTTGATACCTCTATCGTACTTGTAGCTGTAGATTCTTCTGTTTCACACCTGTGCTGATTATCTTTAAAACAAGGATGCTGTGAACATTGGCAAGACACCCAAATCCCTTAATCTGTTTTGAAAATAGCTTGCTTAGACAAGAAAAATAACTGCAATCTAATTAAAAAAAAAAAAAACAAACAAAAACAAAACAAAAAAAACCAAAAACCAAAAACAAAACAAAAAACCAAAACAAAAAATCACCAAACCAAACAATAGAATTAAACGTCTGGTTGTGATGCAGAATGTTTACAGGAATTTGTTTCCCTAAATTATGATCTATGGGAATATAGTAAATGACTCAGACTGAAGTTAAGTGTAACTTCTAAAAAAAACCCCAAACCCTAAATCCTCAAACTTTAAACTGAAAGTATGAGTGTGTAGTCACGTACAACCAATTCTGAGAATCACAATTTTGCACTCTGGGAACCACTGCTGTAATGCATGACAGCTACTTATAACTATCAAATTAGCAACCATGTAATGCAGGAGGTTATATAGTCCATAAGAAGAAGAAGATACTTGAAAAATGTGTGACAAAAAAAGCAAACTAGCTATTGTTACTCAGCTTTTAATCCCCAGAGAAAAAAGCTTATGCACTTACATTTCATCATCGTATTCTTTTGGAGGTGATGCTGCAATGACTAAGTCAATCCAATCCTGAAAAAGAAGAGCAGAGGCAAACATCTGCTGCTAAATACTGCTTTTAGAGGTGGCCAGTGGACCACCACAGAATATCAGATGGAGAATCTGGGAGGTAATCTATTCCTGGAAAACCACAGGGAGAAGGAGCAAGGTCTCTATTAAAAACTTCTATAGGAAGACCATTTAATGATTGAGCTGTTTGATTTATAGTTTGAAATTAAAGAAAGATCTACTGTTGCAACAAGATTTAAAAAAAAAAAAAGTTATTCTAAGAGTCATCCTGTACTGGTCCTCTGAGCAATGAGAACAGTTCTTGCTGTGCAAACACTCGCTGTAGCTGAAGAGCAATGTTGCTTGTACATCAAGAACTCAAAGGTAAGCTATTATCAGAAAATTCCAATCAGCTTGCAAGTAATTTTCAATATCCAAGAGTGATTCTACATGTAAATGTACTATAAGTACTCAGAATGTAATGTGTTTAATACCAATCTTGACATGTGGCTAAATGCCATGAAATTTCCCAATAAATTACACACATGGTTTTTAGAGATGGTACATACCAGCATCTTCTGCAGATTTTAGCTTACTTTGGGTGTACCTGATGTACCCACTACTTTTGATGTTTGTAACCTTGTTTGTGTTGACATGACAAAGTCAAGTAGAGAAGGAGCTCTCATATGAGCTCTGTAGGTAGAACGAAGTAGTATTCCAGGTTACTTACCCCACCCATGTTCCAAGCTTTTGCTAGAGTTGCCTGTGCTTCTGCCAGCTTGCTGTCAATTAATATCTTGCCATTTACAGCCAGTATTTCATCCCCTTTCACTATGCCTCCTGGGGAAAAGACAAATGTGTCAGATACACATAAGCAAAACAAAATTCTAGGAGCCTTTTCTGTGCCATATTTGTGCAGTACTGACTAAAATGAAAAGTGTTCTCACTGGATGTGAAGGTCTGCACTAAAAATGGTAGGAAGTTTGCTACAGGATTTTTAAGCATGGCAAAGACAAACTAATTTCTTATTGATCATGACCAGTAAGAAACTAGTTCAATGTGATTTTCTACAGTTTGCCTGTTTGCATAATCCAGCTATACAGCTTAAAAACTGTGAGTGACTATAGAATGTTACTACTATGCCCCATCCCCTGGGGAAATGTTAAAGGCCAGATGGGATGGGGCTTTTGAGCAACCTGGTCTAGGGTAGGGTGTCCCGGCCCATGTCAGGGGCTTGGAATGAGATGATCTGTAAGGTCTCTTCCAACACAAAAAATTCCATTATTCTATAAAAATGGCAAAAGTAATTAAATTCCTGAAGGAATAAAGTGCCATTTCTCAAGGGTTTGCATGACGGTCATTTTTTTGCAAGTATATGTGCAGTGTTTGCTCCTTAGAACTTATTTTGACTTGCTGGTCTGGAATGAAGCCCAACCAGTTAACTGGAACTGGATTTGAAGAGGATGGTAAGAGGACAGCCTTAGTTATGAGAGATCCTAAAAAGAGTGAAGGGCCAAAAAGAGTGCTGAGGAGATCAAATAACTGAAATGTTTTCACTTGAACTTAGGTGCAGGCTGGGACAAGGACCGCAGACAGTGTAAGGGAATATTGCCCTCTCTGCTGACCTGGTCATCACAAGAGTTCTCAAGAAAAGGATGGCAGATACTTCCCACCAGGTGCAAAGCCCAAATGTGTTGGTGAGCATGTTCTTGTGCCTTCGAGAGCTAAGCTTCAGAGGCCCTGGCCATTAGTTGCATTTTAGGAGTTGGGTTTTAGTTGGGTTTTTAACAGCCAGCTGCTTAACTGGACAAATTACTATTTAAAGTAGCATAAAGAACAAAACTAAGCAGTGTAGTGTAGCTATGGTCAGGTAATTGCTTTGCATGTGGAAGTATTACAAATGTCATTGCTTGGAAATTGTGAAATAATAGAGAACACATTCTTTGACTAAAGAATACACCAGAGAATCAGGTGTTGGTTTTATAAATTTTACATAATTATTAATTTAATTTAAGCAGCACATATGGGCTGCCCTTAAACTTAAGACAGAACTTGGATCCTTGGGCAATCTAAGTGAGCCTTTCAGTACCAGGCTATGAGGTCAGCCAGCCATTCTCAGCCAGTGTAAGGAAACACTTTTCAACAGCATTCAAATTCCCCATTGTTGCTCACCATGTTTGTCTGCAGCACCATCCTCGTAGATGGCAGACACAACTATCTTTCCAATTGGAGAATCAATTCCTCCCTCGACTGCAAGGTCCAGTGATCCTTCCTATGAAAAGAACAGTTCTAGATCAGAAAAATCTGTTAATTTTTGCCATTAACAGGTGCTTTATCTTTCCTTCTTCCCAGTACATAAAATGCTTACATGAACGTTTTAAATATCAATCAACCAACAAAGTAATTACCTTTTTTATTCGTAATAGCCGTACGTCTTTTCCTATAATCTGGTCTGGGGTAAACTGAAAAGATATAAACATTAATCACTTCCACTTTGAAAACACAAAACAATTAGGCTGATCTATGTAATTTTTTGGGGAAAAGGGACCTTTCCCCCCTCTAAAATAGTGTAAGAGGGAGACCAGAACACCACATCACATTTTCCTGTAAGAACACTCCTGTTCAACATGACCAGAAAAGACAAATACACAAGACCCAGAAAAGCAACAAGCAAGAATCTTACCTAGTCCCAGTCCTCAAAATCAAGGATTTAGCTTTTTTCAAAAGTTTTTCATATTAAACAATGAGGCATGTTTAAAGTCTCTCCTTACCATTGAATATGGATCAAAATCTTCCACATACTTCTGGAAGCCCTGAGAATAAAATTATATTTAATTGCAAAACCAGCAATTCACTCACACACTTTAACACACAAATTCCATCTTATTTATTAGTGAGAGTACATGTAATTCTGTAAGCTATGAAAGAAGACAGAAACTAAAGAAAAGCCCAGAGAGACAGCAAAGAGTCCATCCTGACAGACAGAAGACATTTCAAAACCTCATGACAGATCAATAATTTGAGTTGGTCATACAATGGAGCATTTCTGAGGAAGAGTTTACCACCTGTCAGCTCCATAGCTCCTCTCTACACCTGACAGAACAGAAACAAATCTTGAAAGCACCATAGGCAGATATGTTCTGCCACACTGTTTGGAGCAATATTTCTTGGGATTATCAACACGTTGGATGGTAACAGGTAAAAATGACAGGCTCCAATTCACCCGTCAGCAGCACTATCGCACACTGTCTGGGTTTTAGGATTCTTTTTCAGACCCCTTCTCTCCCTCTTGATGTGGAGTTTCAGGGAGTTGGCTCCATACCACAAGCAAATGCAGGACAAAAATTTTTTAGACAATTTGCAGGACAACAATATGATTTTTGTTTTCATATGGTTCTGTGGAGGACTTAAAAGTGTTTGTTAGACAATTTGCAGGGGACAACAATATGATTTTTGTTTTCATGGTTCTGTGGAGGACTTAAAAGTCAGGGAATGTCTGAAACATTCAGAACTTAAGAAAATCTTTACTGAGGCACCTAGCTCCCACTCTTGTGGCCTCAAGCTGCAACAATCTGGTGACAGGGCAACACAGAACCACACAACCCTTTGCAGACACAGCAGGCAAGCCAATACCTTACACAGACCAGTGGTTCAAGCTTGATATATTCATTATTGCCTCTTTTCTACTGGATCTGTTTGAGAGCAAAGACTATTCCACTGTCAGAGTCACCTAAGTATTTTTCCACTTGTAAACCAAACACACAACTTAAGATTCCTGTGGTGTATTTCAGGGCTGGCTGTTAAATGGCAAAGTTGCAGCAGAAAGTACAAATGCCTCCTCTGCTATACTCTTTATCACCTCCTTTGGTTGTCTAATTTTGATGTGACTATGAACCTTCTGGGTTCTGATCTCAGCCATAACAGAACTGCCTTACATTAAGTTTGTTACACTGCGTTACATTTGTTAACCAGATAAATGAGAATTTCATGACAAAAATCGGCAAGGGCAGAATTTTGTCCTGGGGGAAAAGCTTCAATCAATCATTCATTATTTTACAAGGTGTATTAATATTATGAACCATTTAACTAAAACTGTAAGAGAAACATTTTACAATGAAAGCTACCCAAAAAATTAATACTTTGAATAATTGAATTAATACTGCCTTTTGGAATCGTGGCTAAAGTAGGTATCTATGGGTTTAGAGAGTAATTTAGAGAAAAGAACTCCAATCTCAGCCAAGTCACTAAGTCATTATGTAATCTGAAGGAAGTCAGTGAACTCTTTGTCCCAGGTTGTCCTCATGAAAAACAGATGTTGCCCTTGAAGGAAGCTTCCCTGGGAAAATAATCTTTAAACAGGAAAAAAACCCCAAAAAGCTCCACAAAAACAAGCACACACATTAAAAAACATCACAAAAAACAACCCCCCAGTCTGCAAGCAAAAGTCATAGAAACATAGAATATGTTGAGTTGGAAGGATCAACAAGTCCAACTCCTGGCCTGCACAGCCCAATCTGCAAGCAAAAGTCATAGAAACATAGAATACGTTGAGTTGGAAGGAACCCACAAGGATCACCAAGTCCAACTCCTGCCCTGCACAAAGTGACACCATGCACCTAAGGGCACTGTCCAAACACTTCTTGAGCTGTCAGGCTGGTGCCTCTGGAAGCCTCTTCCAGTGCCCAACCACCCTGTTGGTGAAAAAACATTTCCTAATATTCAGTGTCCAAACACTTCTTGAGCTGTCAGGTTGGTGCCTCTGGGAGACTCTTCCAGTGCCCAACCACCCTGTTGGTGAAAAAACATTTCCTAATATTCAGCCTAAACTGTTCTCCCCTTGGGTTCATGTCACTATGTATCAGAGATATGATCTGGATCCTATAATGTACAAATATTGCCAAGACAGAAAGAAGACATTACTGAACTGTAGTAAATCTTCCCTGAAATGGACACCACAAATTCAGAGATCAGAGAGTGCACCCCATATCCAAGCAGGGATGAATGAACCAAGGAACAGCAAGTGGAAAGCACAGTCCTAAGCCTACCCTCCCACCACTCAGGACATTTCAGGTGAAAGAGTTAAGAGCATTCAAATCCCTTCTTGACTTACAAAACATTCAGAGGACTGATCATAAGCTGAAAATGGAGCACTAAAATATTTGATTGCACTGAAACAACTCTCTGTCTGGACTTCCAGGTGAAAGCTGAAGTTACTATCTGAAGAAAAAACAACCTCCAAAACACAAGCACTTATACTAATGATACTGCTTCGCTGGTTTCTAATAGCAATAGTCAAGAGCAATTGAGACCAGAAATAACAACAACAAACCCCAAACGAACAAACAAAACCCAAGCAACAACGTGAGACCAGAAATAACAACAACAAACCCCAAACAAACAAACAAAACCCAAGCAACAACAACAACAAATAACTGAAAGAGAAACTCACGACCAGTAATAATAAACTTTTCAAAAAATCACCTCTTTTGAGTACACAATTGTTTTATATTCAGAGCATAATGGCATTTACTGGCAAATAAATCATCTCAAAGCTTCATCTTTTTCAGTCAGTTATCCCTTCCAGATACAGATTGAAACTGATTAAAAGAAGAAAAAGTTATTATGAATCTTAATGTTTTACTGCTCAAAATCTCACACAATGAGCTCACTCCTGTGTGCCAACTTTTCAGGTAATGTCAATGCATCTAACTTAGCTTGCACTACCAAAGGGGTTTTGTACAGAAACTGGCACATTTTACAGCAGTGGAGAAGTTTAGCATAAAGTTCACTTCTTCAAGGAGCCATCTATTGAACCACCAGCTAACCAAAGATGAAGAGATGAAAACTTCATCATTATGACAGAGGAAAGCAACAAAAGTAAAAATGCAGCAGGAAAATCCTACACAATACAGGAAGGCTGAATGAACAAGGCTTTCCACCACCAGTTCCTCTAATTTCCTACCAGTAACTATGTTATGATGATAGCTCTATTTGTCAATCTGATAAAGTATTTTATCACTGAAAGCATTGCAGCTGGACACTAAAAGAAACAAGGAAATCTTACGAATATCAGCATCAGATCAGTTATTAGTGTTCAACTATCTTAAAGGTTGCACTTGACCATATAGAAAATTACAGATGGTTCAGCCTGAAAGGTTTATTCTCATTCTTCTGCCTGGCCTTGCTGGAGCCACAGGCACACACTTAAAGCTTACAAAGACTAGCAGTTCTCATGCACTAGGGCTGTCTTGCATCTTCTGTTTTAGAAACTGAGCAACAGAATTAGAAAGGAAAGTTTTAAATCTATGATCAGTCAAACAAGGAGTACCACACAAAACATGGAAAATGTTATTTTACTTGTTTTTTGTTAGATCTAAATGATGAATTGTAAACCACCATCCTTTTAAACATCTCTTGTGGCTGCAAAAGAAAGAAAATTGCCAAACCAGGTGTTAACTTTTTGCTGTAAATAAGTATCACCTACTCATAATTTATCTAACTGCTTATTTTGCTCTCCTAGGGACTGAATCACACTTGGACTTGTTAGTGCTTGTTCCCTGTGTAATTTCAAAATGAGAGAACACACAGAGTGAAATAGTACTGAATGCAAAGTGGGAAGAATTCTAGAGAAACTACATAAATAATGCACATTTCCATACCACAAGATTTCTTAAAAATATTTTCCATTACTGCTTTTACAACTCAGTTCTACAGAACAGTGCTTGGGTCTCTCATCCACTATAGATGAGAAAAAAAAATTGAAAAAAACCTCTAACCCTAAACATGGACAAAATGGTAGACAATAATTTCCAAGGAATTGAAAAGTCATGGTAAAAATATGTTTATGCATTTAAGGTTTTCTTTCCTTCCAAGGATTTCCTATACTGAAGAGGCAAATTCTATTATTAAATTGATATGATTTTATTGTGTTTGGCTTCAAGGTCTTAAATTCCACATTCATTGTTTTTCTGTCACTTCCACTATTCTGACAAAATAGTATGCAGTAGTTTGGAATCACTTAAAATACAGAATGTCTTCTTAGTCTACAAAAATTTTCAAAAATGAAATGGGCTAACCCCCATATTATTATAGAAAACACTACTGACAGTTCCCCAGCCTCTGCTGAAAACAAATGTAGCAAATCAGACAATGTATTTGAGTTTTCTGAAACAATAAAAACTTTGTACAGACCAAATTCTAGCATTTACCTTTTCAAATTCAATTTGCTTTGAAACCAATTACTACATATCAGTTTTACTGATGCTCCTCTCAGTGTCCTGTAGTCCTACCATTACTTGGAAAAAATATATTCCAGAGTTAATAAAATGCGATTTATGTTTAATTAATACAAACTGTAAGTTTTTGTCTTGGAGGACTTATGGGCAAGTTTGGAAAGATGTTCCACAAATCTCTTTAGAACCTCTCTAAAAAAAAAATATTTTCAACACAGATTGTTTTGGTATGGCTATAAACAATACTAACTGAAATTTCCAATCCTCCCCAATCTTGCCACAAGGTATCTAAGCACCTGTCTTGACTTCAGTCCTGCAGAACCAGGCTTCAAATCTTGCAAATTGGATGAAAGCTTAAATGTTATCTTTTATTTTCAGAAATTCTTCCTCTGGCTACGAACGAATAAGGGAGGAAAAATCTTTTATAGCAGCAAGTGCAGCAGAGCCTTGTAACTCACACAACAGGATGTTTTTGATAGATGGGAGAACAGAGACTTAGGTTCATGGCAGTTTTGCATCCATGACAATCTCACCACTAAATTGTAACAGTCCCCTCCTGTTCTCTGAGCCAAAATTTAATTGGCTTTGCCATGAGTGTATTCCAGTTCACTCTAGTATAGCTCACCCTGATTTTGACTCAGAGCAGCCCTCAGCATTCAATGCCACATTTCCCTATCTATAAGTTAAAATCAATTTCATTTTCATCAACTGTTAAAAGACCTGGTAATTCTGACCTAAATTTGATTAATAAAATTACTTAAGTCACAACAGAGACCATATGGTCTAACTACCTTCCAGGTGACAGGAGACTTCTACCCATTCTTGCATGCCTATTTTATTCTTAAGCACACACTTTTTTCATCTTACTAGCCAGTTGCTTGAATATAGGCCAACTGGATTAGCTGCTTGAATCAAATAAATCCATCAATCTCAGTTTCTTGAGCTTGGGACTCAAGAAAGTTCAAGTCAGGTAAAAACAAGGCGGAAAAAGTGGTGTGCATTATGTCAAATTAAGACACAAAAGCTGGAGTTTCATGAGGTGTGTGACATCTAGGAAGATAAGAAACCAGACAGCAAATGGTGTGTTGTCTTTGGTGATGCTCTCTTCCACTAAGAGAAGTGGAACTAGTCCTGTATCTGAACAATGAACTTCTACACACAGGCACAAACCCACACATAGCAACCAATCAAACCCCACTCCCCTTTTGCATGAGATCTAATTACAATTCTTACAGACCTCTGGAGACAGGCAGGCACTGTCTTGTTTGGTTTGTCATACACTGGCCTTTTGTTTTTTTAACTAATAGGAGTAATCTCCCTCTTTGGTATCCATGCTGGTTTTACTTCACATACCACTTTTAGCTTCATTGCAGTGAGAATGAATAAATACCCTTTACTGCAGTAAGTCATCAATGGAAGTAAGAGGTATAAGGTCTACCAAACCAATTTATAGACTGATATTTCTCTCAAAGTCCTACCAGAATATTGCTCCCAAGGAAATTTTCATCTTCCAACTAATATAAAGCAGTTTGGGAAGGAAGATGATTGAATCTGAAAGATTTTACCAGACTTGTGATTTGGAAAATGTGCATGCATGCATAACAAATCATAAGACATTTCCCATGGAGGTGGATCTTGTTGCCAGTTTTTTAAAATAATTGTATGTAGTCAGCCTTTTAAAATTTGTACCAAGACTGTTTGATCACACATAAAGGTATTATTCATTTTGCAAATTAGTTCACATATATACACTTTTTCAAGAGCTAAATGATATTAACTGCAGATTATGACTTTGTTCATTCCTGCCCAAAGGGATTTAGTATTGCTTAGAGATGTTAAATTACTGAACACAATCAAAATGAGAGCTCCAACTGAAGGAAACATCTCTACTGGAGGGATCTGAATTTATTTTTATCTCATGTGCCTGCCTTTTTTTAAGTAACTTATTAAAACTGCTTCCAATTACTATTCAATTCATTTATAATGCAGAAGCTTCAAGATGACTCTGGCTGTGTGTGAAAAGTGGTTACTAAGTATCACTTAAATTTGTTCCAAGTGTAACAGGGGAAAATAAAGAAGCAAGAGTATCTAAATTATTAAAGCGAAAAATGACAAAGAAATCCATCATGTTTTAATGAATCATAGCTAGGAATATTGTGCGCATAACTTACTGCCAGAAATAGCTTTTAATTAAATAAATACAACACAAATTTGATGGGTTTTCTATCACTTACTGTCTTACAAATGCATATATACATATATCCACACACATGCATGAACAAACACAGAACTCTGACACAAACAGCTTAAGTCACGATGACCCTCAAGAATAAACACTACCAACTAGTTCACCAGCTATTTTAGGTGAATTTCAAGGACTGTCAGCTGGGAGTTATCACCTGTCTGAGCAATATTTCTCCTTTTTTTTTTGCTCAGTAAGCCTTGGCTCACTTCTCTCATAAACTACGATTCCCAAGGATGCTACATGGTTGGTCCTAAAATGTTTAGCCTCTGACTTTCCCCTTCACTTGCATTTGAAACAGAAATGAAAAAGAATTAAGAAAAATAAGCTGATTGTGAGTGAATTTTGGAGGAACTCTGAATGACTAGTATTAGAGTCTGATATAATGACATACTTTTTTCCCCCCTGGAAATTAAAAGATATATTTAAGTTTTATATATATATATAATCCATTATATTATAAGGCATATATCTTTCAAGTATGTTCAGAATTGTTTACAAAGGAAAAAGGTAATTGACTTATTTTTTATTATTTCATTTCTGATCAATTCAGAATTTATAAAAATAAAACCCAGTATCTGAATATATGAGAAATAAGATGTACAAATTCTAGGGCTTTACACTCCTCTGAAATTATGCACCTCTGTACAAAAATTGTCATTAAATGTGGCTTTTCCACCTTGGAAAAAAAAAGGAAAAACACTGTTTTTTACTTACCATTAGTGACTGCTTGAAAATATACAGGAATTTTAGTTAGCAAGAAATGGGACAAAGGTTGGTTCTTTGAGGACATCTCAAAGAACAAAATCAAAAACAAACCCCCACAGTACTGGAGCACTCAGAAAAAGGATATTAAAAGGCTTACCAGGGCCTCTGATTTGATTGTTGGCCTGACCACGAAGTTTGGGTCAGGATGCAGCATAACTGGTTTAGAGACTATAGGTACCCCTGGATGACGCTGGGTAGGTGGACTTGGAGCAAGTTGCTATGGAGTTAATTTAAGAAAATTACAGTTTACAATCTAATTGTGCAAATCCATCATTTCACCAAGACACCTCAATTCAAGTGGTTTATCATAATGAATTTTAATACAAAACAGAGCTGACAGAATTATTTTAACTAAGGCTTACAAAGTCAACAAACCAAAACACAATTTCTCTTATATCCAAGTAGTAGCTTTTCACCTAAATTCTGGCTTCACCAGCAAGATTATGGAAAAAATCCCAGCCCTGTTTTTGTGTTTTTCCTGTAAAGGCAACAAACTGAATGAGAAGCTAGAGGAAAAAAACCAAAACTGCTAAGGTTGAGTGTAAGAACACAGTGAACCCAAAATAAGATGTAACTGATTAGTTATGGCTAAATAAATCTTTTAAGATGAAGTTCAGCAGGGCTGCAGCAAACAGCTTTCCGCAAGGAATTTCAAGTTAAAAGATCTTGATTTAACAGCAAGGATTTATTAGGTTAATTCCCTGCCCTTGACTCCACAAAGTAGAGATACCCAGAGGCATCTGAGAACTCATCATTCAGCATGTCCTAGTCCAATCCTACACTTCTCACTCAGCCAAAACTCCCACTGACATCAAGCACAGTTTTATTCAAGAAAAGAGTTCAAAACTGAGCCCTGTGGGTTCAGTTTCTGACTTAGCCCCAGCAACTCTTGGGACACTTTTCTCAATGTTTCTCATAGGAAATCTGATGTATTCCAGAGATTCTTACGGTACAAGCTGTAACCTCTGAAATTATTTATCTGCTTCCAACAAATGGGTAAAGGCACTTTTTGGATTTGGATTTGGTTTTTTGTTTGTTATTTTTTGTGCATGTGTGTGTTTTTTCCCCTGTGGGCTTATTTCCCTCCCATCCTTTCCTTTCTTCAATAATTAAAAAAAAAAAAAAGTTTGAATCTGATATTTTCAAGTCCCTGTGGATATCACTCAACTAATGTTGTTCCACTCTGCAAAACACATTGTATCGTTAAACGTTCTGAACTCAGAAGAATCAGAATCAACAGATTCACAGATACAAACTTGTTAAGCTGCACTGGAACTGGATGATTTCTCCTGGAGTTGCACAATTTAGCAACAGATTTTTCTAGAGTGCAGAATGGATGTCTGATCATTCTGACTCAAAATCAGTGCAAAGAGATACCAAACAAATGGTGGTTCTGAAACTTGCATATTAGCACCCATTATATTTAAAAGGTAGTTTGAACCTAGCAGTTTTTGCTTTGATGGAAGAACAAAGCACATGTGCTGTGACACACAGACATTCACAACATGCAGATATTGACTGCATTTTGCTAAACTCTTGAAATACAAAATCCTTGGACCATTAGGAGTCACTTTCACCACTTGTGCTTTCAGCACAGCAACGTATCCACACAGATCATTCCATATGCTGAATTTTCAATACATTATCTCTGCAGAGTGAAACCCCTGGCAATTCCTTTTCATTGGCACTCCATGGGAAGTTCATGAAACCACAGCCATGATAAACAGCTTGTGACATACCAGCGGATTGCTTGACACAGGGGACGCTTTGCCAACGTGGGAGGCGTTTCTTACAACCTAAACAGCAACACACTTAGTACTGGGTTCATATAAAGTGTAAAGCTAATAATAATTTTTTTCAGAAACAGACAATTTATACCAGATATTTTAACAGTTAGTTCTCAGAACTGTTTCTGACAGGATTTTATTCCTTTTGTCAGGTTTTGTTCAAGCTGAATTGGACATTTTAATTTATCTGAGTTAAAACCAAAAATGGAGCAATGTAGAGAAGATTTACATTCTTGAGTAATATTAAATGAACTTATGGGACAACTACAGTTGTCTTACTTTTTGGCTTTAGGAGGCATTGACATGAGATCTTTAATCCATAGCCACACAAATGCCCTGCTTTTGCTTATGTGTGGGGTTAAAAACTGACTTTGTAAAAGGTAACAAGAATAAATTGTCAAGCTTTGGATTTTTCTTCCATTTCTGAAACGACATGAGATATATTGAATTATCTGTTTATAAACAAAGCAGCTTTGGTTCAATTAATTTTACTAAGAGCCTAGTTATTTCCTCATATACAGTAATTATATTCAGTGAAAACTGACATTAATTTCAAAGACTAGGTTATTTATTGTATATTATTGTTACCTAACATATTTTTCTTAATTATTAATTTATTTTCCCTAACACAGCTAGCAGTGACAAACTGCCAGAAACAGGTATTAGATTATATTGATTTGGGGTCAGATAAGTATGGCAGTTCCCATATTACTCCTTCTAGCTGAATAGTCTCTGTTCTCTGTAGAAGAGTGTATTTCTCCTCTCAACACAAGTATTTTGTACACTTTTGTCATTTCACATCATTTTTATTTTGCAAATAACTTGGGAAACCTGCTATCCATAACAACATATGATATTTCCATTTCAGTAGATCTAGCACATTCTTGGCACTCCAAATGTGTGGATCCATGAACCACATAGATCAAACACTATCAGGTCCATGTAAGTTTACAAGAGATTCATGGGTCACATTGGGGCAATTATTCACAGAAAGAGAATCTGCCAGTTTCCACCAAAAAGGAATAAATTTGCATATCCTTCACCACCCAAAGAGAATCATGCAAATACAAAGACTATTTAGTAAACATGCAAAACTCCCAAAACCCAACAGTACAGTCAGTCAACCCATGCAGAAAACTGTGCAGAAAGACGTGACCATATGGGATCCTCTTCTGCTGCTTGAAACAAGTAAGCAGCTTTTGCCAAAAGAACAAGTACATAATTCTCACTACAGTGCTTAGCAAAGGGAATTATGATGAGTCAGCTGCCATTTCTTTCCTAAAGCAAGATTTGGCACAAGATTTCTTTTATTTGATCCTCTTTTGAAATCAGATTGCAATAAGGAGAAAATCGGTGTTTTCTCAAAGAGCAAAAAGTCAAACCAAGTTACCAGCTCTTGCCTTTTTGTTTTACACAGTTTTTACCTTTTAAAAGTTTGACCTTCTGACTCTAAGCTAATCTCCTCTGTCCACTCCTCACCTAGCAAAGCAATTTGATGCCACATTTCAAGCACTTCTACAAGTAATTTTCACTGCAAGGATACTTTTCTCAAATTTAACAATGAAATAATCTGCTGCCTGTGATTGCCTTTTTTTGTTTTTTTAAAGTCTTTAATCACTCAAGTCCAAACAATCTTTTTCTTTTAACTGATACATTCTGCTTAGTACATCTGCAGGTAATAGGGTTACAAGGTATGCAACCAGGAGAGCAAACTTCTCCTGATTTACATTTAAAAAATGTGAAAATGAAACTACCTCTGGCCTGCATTCACTACTGAAAAAAATGAAGAATCCACCCCATTCCCTCTTTTAACATTGAAAGAGGCAGAAGGGTAGGCCCAGTGGACAAAGATGGTGATGGATCGGGGCAGGGAGGCACGCAGGGGAATGATAAAGGAGCATGCATCCAAACAGATCCCGAGGTCACCTGGGAAGCTGGTGTTACCAACAGGGCTGGACCTCGTGGAGCATTTGAGGCAGGAGGTGGATGAGCTGGTGGTGCTGGGGTAACCGTGGGGGGAGGCAGTGGCGGCGGAGGCGGCGGCGCGCGCTGTTTGGGTTTGTCAACTTCATCTAAGTTGATGTCATCGAGATCTGTGGTGTGCAGCTGCAGGCCCCCGGCAAAGCGCCGCATCGAGGCGACGGGGGGAGAGGCAGAAGGACGTCCGCTCGCTGGCTACGGGTAACAGAGCAGAAACCTGCCTCAACGCTTCCGAAGAATGGGCAGCCCTAGAAAACCACTCAACCCAACTGCTCCTCCACAGGAACATCTTCGCTTCTCCCACACAGGATATACATAAACCTTTTCATCTCTGAAAGCCTTTCAAAAGCACTCCTTGGGATTCCAGTTTGAAAAGAAGAAAAACGGGAGTGGTGTGACAGCAGCTACTTGCGTAAGGGGGCCGACAAAAGAAACCCCACAAAACCCCAGTGGCATGAAGTTTTCAGAAGGCAAAATCACAGGACAAACCAAGATAACACAACTTTTGCTTCTCTGGCTCTTATGAGGAGAAAGCAAGAATTACTCCTCACAAAGGTGATTATTTGAAGGAAAATAATCAAAGACAGCCCTTGAGATTCTTTGCTGTTAAAAAAGGAAAAGGGGTTAAAGTTTTGTAAACATAACCACACATTAGTACAAGAAAGGAAACTAAGCTTGAGCAGCTATCAAAACAAAAATTTAGTGTGCTGTTAAATTCAAAACCTCAAGGGGCTTGAGATTTTTTAATTTATGTTAATCCACAAGGGGCTTGAGATCTTATAATTTATATTAATCCACACCAGATCTATTGGGGTACTAAACAACTTCAGAATGCAATGAGCAGCTCATCCAAAAAAATAAGGATGTCTGTGAGGTTGGAGTCTACATATGCTGTTGGAGTTGCTAACATTTCTTCTATCAGTGGTCCAACTGGACTATCTGAGAAAATTCATTTTGATATTTTGTAGACCCAGCTGAGGAAACCTTACATAGATAAGCTGTCTGGCAGACACATTCATCTTAGTCTAACATGGCAACATGTCCCTCAAGTGGATAACACTTCTCACATTCTTCTTATCTAACATGCTCACCTCTTTGTGCTGAAAAATTGCTATTTCTTTGACAGAGGAGATCTTGACTGCTCTTGTTCCCAAGAAACAGTTCCAACCTGTAGCACCCGAATATCCTTCAGCTGCATTTACTCCTAAGGGGCACTCAGATTTTGTGTTCTACATGTTTTAACTGCTTGGGCAGGTTTGTAGAAAAATTGTAGTAGAGCAATTATATATAACGTAATGGAAAAACTGATGGAACAAACACAACAGAGTGCTGGTCTTAAATCCAGGTTGAGCTCTGAAAATACAACAGTGTTTGTAATGTTCCTTCTTACTTTACAAAGGGGGGCAAAGTTCTAGCAAAACACAGTCTGCCAAGTTTGGATAGTGAGAGAAAACCTCTGCATAATCATTCCACTAAAGACCTGCACTGAAAAACCACATGGATCTGAGCCTAGGGCCATGAGGAACAAAAGATCAGCTGCTTTTTTCAGAGCTGCTCCACGCTGACCTGGCGGAAAAGCATGTGAGAGCATTCCCCAAGGACCCTTTTGTGGTTGCAGTTTCTCGGGGATCCCATGGGAGCTCAGCAGATTGCAGCATTCCTCCTGGAAGTGGCTTTCCTTGGAAGACAGCCAGAGCAACAGGATGGTGGGAAAGCCTCACCACACATCTAGAACCATCAGGCTCTCAGGAACAATCACTTTCTGCAGCTCCCTGATTAAAGGGGACTACTTAAAGCACAAGCCCAAACCCTATTCCTTGTGAGTTTCGTATCTTTTTGTAATTTTCTTACCCTGTTCCTTTATTTCACACAATACAAGGAAGATTGCAAGAGCTCATCATCAATGATCTTGTGTTCACATGATACTAATAAATATAGCTGGATCTAGCTTTTGTTACTGGCAGCATGTCCCACCTAGCCCAAATATTTCATGATGCAATAAAAAACCTGTTAATTTAGTGGTGATAATAGAGTTATAAAGGACAATATACAATCAGTTCATTAAAATAATGTTTAAATTCTCATAAACTATAGGAAAAGCAAATTCTATAGATTGTAAGTCATCAATTATTGACATTTCCCCCCCCCTCTTAGAAAGGACTGTGGGGGGAAAGACAAAGACAGATTTTTTCACTGGTAAAACCTGTTGCTTTTAGGAGACAACTTTCCTTCATGTAGAGATCATGCAATATATGGAAAAGCTAGAATTTTACCTCAGGAGACTCATTCTCCACAGAGGAGATCTGTTCTAACCGTGTTTGACAAAGTCTTTCCACCCAGTGCTGCACCTTTTCTGATTCTTCCAGGTCTTCTCGTTCTGTCTCAGATACCTTGATCATAATATTGGTGCATTAGAAAAGGTTATACATATGGTCATAAGACAAATATATTTCAAAAGTATGAAATGTCACCTAAGATAATTTTCAAAATAATAATAATACTTTAAAGGATTCCCTATTTTGCTGTTTTTCAGTAAATTAATCATTACACATGGACACAACTGCAGAGATATCCTCATTTAGACAAAAGCTGACTAGAAATAAGAAAATGTGGCAACAGAATTTTGCAGTAAAACAGTTTTTAAAATTTCATTATCTCTGAAATAATTAAACAAGTGTCCTGCTAAAATAATTCCACTAAAAATCCATCTAATTTTCTTTCACTATAGCTTTGCACTTGATAAATCACAACATACCTCTTGTACAAGACGATTTATTTTTAATTGCTTTTCTCTCTCCAGCATTCCTTCTTTCTCCTTGGCAAGTTTTTGCTCAAACTCCATTTCCTTTTTATTCTTCTTCTGTTCACAAAAACTATCACTTTTTGATTTCTTTCGTTCTTTCCCTTTCTGGGAAGGTTTTGTGACAAAAATGTTTACATCAGGTAAAACCACCACAAACTTTGATCTTGTTACATGAGTGTCTGCCTTGAAAAATTAATTACAGTCTATGCAAGTATGGAGACAGTTTTTTAAAAGAAAATCCAAAGTTCATTTACCCAGCAATTTGCAGGAAAGTCGAACTTTGGAGGTCTTGTGCCCCCCTAACATAAGCTGGATGAGATCAGAGAATTCAACTTTTTTGTTCCTCTGCAAAGTTACAACTTTAGGGCACACAGGCCCATTACAAAACTGAATATTTAAACAGTTTTCATGGGGTCTTGATTTTCCATCTCTCTGCTTTGGCATTTATGTACAAATATATGAATGATTACTTTCAGGTGACAGATGCTCATGTACATGCAGATGTTCGTAGTCCATGCACACAACAGCTTCATGCATATGCCCTAAAATAAGCATTGCATCCTCTAATAAAACTAAAATAAGGAATTATAAAGGAAAGGTTTAGATCAGTGCAGAAACTGAGTTGCTTCCAAGAAGGAACACTGCATCACAAAGACCATGTAGCTCCTACAAGCACTGAGTAGAATCTGCTCAGATGAGTTAAATAATACAGCACAAAGTGACTCTAAGATTTTAGATGTAGGATACAAACAAGGGGAAAAGCTACATAGTCTTTTGGAAGCCTCTGTTCTTGTTGTCTTCAAAACACACACTGCTCCTTATTTCTTCCTTAGTGATGTCACATTTTCTGCTACCCTTTCACCTTTGCACAGGTAGGACTTTGTTCATTTTGGAAATACCATGTTCTCCTTTCATTTATGAAAAGTAAAACAGAGGAACAGGTGGGCATTTATTGACAATTACTGTCCCAGCCAGAAAGGCTGTGCTTCAGGTTTGATTTTGTTCTTCTCATCATCATCATCAGTTATTGACTTTTCTTGCTTTGAATTCCCAAAACCACCACAAAGTGCTTCACATTAAATAGCATTATTTGTCTTCCTTTCACCTTTTGCACACTAATATTGATAACAAAGCCTTGGAGAACAGACATTTTCCCTGGCAGCTACAGAAGCCAATTCCCCCAGTCAAGCAGTTAACTGGAACTTTTACTGCTGAGTTCAGTGGGATGTGGTCTATTGCCTCATGGTTACATGGTGGTGGTGTTTTAGGGAGGGGAGCAGGGGGAAAAGGAACCCCAAAAACATTGGAGATAAAGCTTAACTAAAAAAATCTAGCTTTTCACACTTATGTTTTAACATAAACCTAATTCTGTGGTCTACTTTATTCAGGGCTAATTAGTTTTCACCTTAACAACAATTGCCAATATCATCCTCTTAAAAATTCAAAGATACATTTAATACTGTCTGCTAGATGTAACATCAGGCAGGTCAACTTGCTAGGTATCAACATTTGAAGAACCACCAAATTCAAAGGCACTCTAAGCAGTACAAAAGCCCAAGTCTTCTAGAACATGAACATATATCTGGCTGTCTTAGCTGAACTCCCAGCATCCAGATACAACAGGATGATTCATCCTTTCCTACAATTTTCCCCATGGATTCAGTTTACTTCCTATTATAGACATTTTTAGTACAGAGTGAAATTTTGTTTTTAAAACAAACAAAAAATCATTAACAATGGGGAGTAGGATAAAAATTCATTACTACCAAAAGCAAATGATTAAAAATAAAACTTGTCAAGTTTCCAGTGCACACAGTGTGGTAAAGTTCAACAGGAATTGTGTTAAGACCATTAGTATATGAAGAGGTATTTGGGCATTCTCTGAACTATAGTTGTAAGCAGCAACACAAAATTTACCCTCTTTGTGTGAAGAGTTTCCACAGTAAGCATGTATAATTTTCAGATAAAAATCCTAACTGCCCTGGCTTTCACACAGGTTACAGATCCATGATGATTTAGAGTCACTAGCAGTACAAAAAGCTATTGGAATGCACCATCTTCTCCTGATCTCTTTTAAGGGGAACAGGTATATCCTGGGCACACAGAAGGTCAAAGCAATAGTCCTAAAGAGTGTCACAAATACTTCATCTGTCAGAAACAATCCTGACCTCCTCTGAAACCTTGAGTTCTTGCCAGATACACACACAAAATCTTCATGGCACTTTTACCACAGTTAATTACCAAAAACCCACCACTAAAGCACACAACACAACAGCAATCCCCCTATAATATGGCTAATATACATTGCAATAAATAAAGAGAAGGAAGCAACAGCAAGTATAAAATATTATTTGAAACTCTCATAAATTGAAATTGCAATACTTCAGCAGTATTCTATACAGAAATATTCTATCAGCTTAAATATTGTTAACTTTTTTTTTGTTTTTGTTCATATGTGCATGCCTAAAAGCCTTTTGCCTTCAGCACTCCTTTTACAGGGAGATTTGGAAGGGTATAACCGGATAATTTTTGTCTCTACTGTTTTTATATACACATGATTGAGGACTTTTGGAGAACATGAGGACATGCACTGCCCACCTGTAATGAACACCTGCGAAGTATTGTTGTACAATTCCTTCTGCACATGGCAGAACCCAGAGCCTGAAGGACTCAAAACGACAAAGTCCTAGACACATGCATCCCAAAGGCATCTTAATTTGTGCACATGTTAAAAGAAGGAACATTTGACTATAAAGAATGTTTACTAGTAACAGAGACAAAAAAAAGAGGAATTCCAATTCAAACACACACAGCAAACAAATTCACATTTCAAACTTTGTACCTTACGAATTGTGGGAAATTTCCCTTCATACCGATAAAACCATCCAAAAGCTACAAAAGGCAAAGGAAAAATTATTTTTTGAAGAAAAGCCATACTCATGGCTCATACTCAGACCAATCAACGCTGATACATGTAACTGATTAAAATTTATTTGAAGGCGCAACACCAGAAGTTTGATATTACTTAAAAGTTCTTGGCTAAATTATTGATAAGTGGTTCTAGAACATTTAGTCATAGGCATCCCTTATTTTAATGATACACATTTTATGCCAAACAAAGAAAATGCAACAAGTAATCTTCATACAGAACAACACAGGCATGTACATTGCTAAGATTTCTATAGTCAGACCCCTATTTTAGAGTAGTTTTAGCAAGCCTTGTGAAAATTAAACAAGTGTGCAAACTCATTCAAGCTTGTGGCAGAACATGGCTTTTGAGGAGACATGAAAAGCTCCATTTCCCAGGACAAAATATTTCAAGCCAAGTGCATAATATTATAAAATATATCACTAAGTAAAAACATACAAAAGAGTGTATTACCATAACTTCATATAAGAAACACTGCTAACACAGAGTGCTCAATATAGTCCACATTTCTGTAGAGTTGTTAGATTTCATATCAAGGTATCTTTAGATGCAGTGACAGCAGCAGTGTCAAAATCTTTCATCATTTACTAAAGGACCATGCATATTGCCCTAGGAAAACTAAATGGTCAGCTGAATGTCAAGACTGACTGTCAGGAGGAGGTGAGACACAGGAAGAATCTGAATCAGGATAGGAAGTCAGAGCTGAGTGGCAAACCTGTTTGTCCTGCTTCATGTTCACTTCATCCATGTCATCTGTTTCAAGTGGGTCATGTTCAACTCCCTTTAAATCTTCTAGAGAAACAAAGGAGGAAAGGGGTGAGGGGACAGAAGTGACAGTAACTGGGGGTTCCCATGAAGTGAAAAAGAGAGCAGTAATGTGTGACTAGAAGTTTCCGTGAAACAAAAAAAAAAAATGTAGTTAGTGATGGGATGTTTTTCTAAAGAATTGTTAAAAAAAAGGCCCTACTTAAAACAATCTCCAACCTCCTCCACTCCTGAAGAGCTGTTAGAATCTACATGTGGACAACTGGTCTGCTATGTGGTGAAGGGAAGCCTGAGGAGTTTGTTGGCTTTTCCTGTAACAGAACCATCAGCAGACTTCCCCAGTCACACACAAAATAATATGATAAAATAATATCAGGTTAGGAATCAGCCCAGGTCTCCTATAAATTATGCAACAAGAGCTTTCCACATTTTTCTTTGTACAATACAATTTTAGTACACTCTCCACATACAATTTGCAGCTTCCAATTTAGCTTCTTAACTACCAGCTAAGTTCCAACTCTCTTAATTCCCTTTGGAAAGTAAGTCAGAAAGCCAGCAGCGTTCTGGACTGCATCAAGAGCAGCATGGGCAGCAGGGCAAGGGAGGCAGTTCTGCCCCTCTGCTCTGCTTCCATGAGACCCCTCCTGGAGTGCTGCATCCAGCTCTGGGGCTCCTAATGTAAGATGGATGTGGACCTGTTGAATAGGTCCAGCAGAGGGTCATGAAGATTATCAGAGGGCTGGAGCACCTCTGCTATGCAGAAAGGCTGAGGGAGTTAAGGCTGCTCAGCCTGGAGAAGAGAAGGCTGTTGGAAGACCTTAGGTCAGTCTTTCTGTACGTGAAAGGGACCACCAGAAAACTGCAAAGTAACTTTTTAAAAGGGCATGTAGTGACAGGACACAGGAGAAAGGCTTTAAACTAAAAGTGGATAGATCCAGGAAGAAATTCTTTACTGTAAGGCACTGGAACAGATTTCCCAGGGTAGGTGGTGGATGTCCTATGCCTGGCAGTGTTCAAGGCCAGGTTGGATGGGGCTCTGAGCAGCCTGATCTAGTGGAAGGTGTCCCTACCCATGGCAGGGGGTTGGAACAAAGTAATCTTTAAGATCCCTTCCAAGTCAAACTGTGAAAAGGTTGACAGGTAAACACTGAACAGAAACAACATGCAAAACAATGCAGCAAATTTCCAAGGTTGATGCTTCATACCATTTCTTAGTAAACCTTATTATTTTTATTTTTCCTGCTGCTGATTGTTGAAAACAGTGACTATTGGAATGGATGTAAATTTTGTAAGATAGGTACCTGTTAAGTAAGAGTTATTTAATAGATTTATCATATGTCTCCAGCCTTCTGAAAATAATCAATTCATAGCTAGCTTAACTTGGAGACAAAGTAGTGGTATATTCCATAGAGCTCAGTGATGTGTCTGAGACAAACAGAAGGAGGCAATTTGACATCAATTACTTACTTTTGTGTTTGGAACGAGGGGCAGAGTGCACTTCTGCAGTTACAGTTTTTAGAGACTTGGGTGGTTCTTTAGGACCCCAATCTTCTTCCCACTCCTTTTTAAATTTCTCTTCTTCTGCTGTTATCCTAGAGGAAGCAAATGCAATTAGACATTCTGAGTACAAAACCAACATCATCACTATATATTCATTACCATTATAATTTTTCTGCATATCTGTTTTTTCTCCTGAATATAAAACATAATAAACTGCTTCTTCTTCATAACTGAATTCCTTTCATCAATTTGTTTCACTTACTAAGCTACTAAGATAATTTTGAAAATACAGCATAAGATAGTCTCATTTAATATTTATAATTCTAAGGCCTATTATATAAATACCTGCACAGATACTAAGCCATGAGTCACTCACTATAGTACTGATACTCGCCTTAAATCAAGTAAAAAAAAAAAATCTCTCATTTAGCAATTTTTCATTTTAGGATGGGAATTACTTATTAGAAAAACTTGGAACACTGAGGGACAGAATATCTATCATACACCTAAATCAGGTGTCACAATGGCAAATTATACCTAAAAAATATGTGACTCCTCTATCTTTAAATCTATTTTGATGATTGCCTCCTAAACACATAGTTCTAGGTTGCCGTAAAAATACCATTGAAATGGAAACTATATGAAATTCTGCATTCTAGGAAAAAAAGGGAAAAATTAAAAAAGAGAGGAGAAAAATAGACAGGTACAGACAGAGAATGTGGGTGGTGCAGAGAGTGTCACAACTCAGGAAAAGAGCATGCAAAAGAAGTAAATTACCTAGTATGGAACCTTGATCAGAGAAAAAAAAAGGCGTTTCAAACAAAAATTCAGCAAATACCAAGTATGTCGCAGCAGAAGTGCTGAATAACCTAACAACATGTAGCTTCATATATGTTGTCTTAAATGATCCAAGATCTATTCTTGACTATACCTTGCCTTGAACTAGTAATATGGTGCCAAAATTTACCAGGTCTTAGATATATATGATGCTATTTATATTTGGATTATCTTTTGCATCTCTAAATTAGCTAAAGTAAATTGAAAAAATATTCACATGGAGTCAAAACACTCTTAAATCTGTAGCTGAGCTCACTATTTAAATATAGAGGCATTGTCAGGGAACAATGGACAAAATTTTTTTTCATTTAATTTTAGTTTTAAAAAGTTGGAGTTACAATGTAACTTGCAGTACATAGTTAGGGACATTTGCCATTTAGGCACGTACAAAATTTTTTCATATGTGAGATACCAAAAAAGGGCACAGTGACTTTATACAAGGAACTCCTGCAGGAAGGATTCTTAGAAGAAGGCAAGGCATGATACTCACAAACAATTAATACAGAAAAATATAATATTTTAGCCTGCCACACCTGCTCATCAAATCTCAGCTTTAGACTTCACCTAGGTTCCTCTACTACCATTCTCCCTCTTCCTCACCCACCAGATCGACACCAACTTAACAGTTTTGATTGTGATATGGAAAAGCTTAAAAATGCCTGAGCAACACTTAAAAATTATACAAGGAAGTATAAAGCTGTGCTAGACTTTCCAATGAGCAGCCCTCAGGGCATGAGAGCCCTCCGTGAGTGAGTAAAGATGCTCTTAGTGCAGAACAACACAGCAGACATCCAACATCCATTATAACAGACAGGCAATCTAGATTTGGAGAACAGAACCATCCTTCACCTGTGATGGTCTGCTTTTATAGCAGCTTTTGGCAATTGCAGGAATTTCTATATAGGCCACAAATAAAGAACAGGATGTTACCAGCTCCCTGGGATCAGAAAAGGGAAATGCATAAGAATTCATCCATGTGCTGTTGTAGAGCCCACAGCAGGACTGCCAGAAGATTTTTCTCTTGTGACAGCTGGGGAATATATTTCTTTATGCACCTTATAAATTCAGAAATCCCTGCTCTTTTTCTATCAGAAAATTTTAGCTAATACAGATACATGAAAAGAGACTTAAATGAACTAAATTAATTAAAACCCCTTAATATGTCAAAGGGGCAAATCCAAAGCCTTGAGGGTCAGTTCTAGCCCTAAAAGGCTGAATCAAAACAGATGTTACTCTGCAATTTGCATTTTCATGCAATTTCCTGGCATCATTTAGAAGTTAATTACTGTGATAACAGGTTTATTTCAAACTTCCAAATGTAAAAGAATGCTTAAGTTAAAAATATAGTACTGATCTGTTTCTTACCAGTACTGCTTTTTTTTCTCTTAGAATTAAATGTAGTGTTTCAGTGACAACAGAGTAAACAAGTTCTGGACATAGAATTTTCTTAAGTTTCTCTATATATTAATAATACTTCTAAAATAAGTGCTCAACTTCAACTTTACACTGAATTTATTATTGCTTCATGTTTACTTATAATCCTAATGTTTACAGGTGCTGATTTTCAGATCAGTTTCCTATTCTTTAACTGTGGTGTACTTACTGATATGTACTGGATCCTACCTTTAGCTAAATGGAAATAATACACAATTTTATTAGAAAGCACTATGCAGAATGTTTTCAGCAGATCTAATCTAATACACAAGGAATCCCTTTCCAGGTGGCACATTGCCTGTGTAAGGTTTTTACTCACTGCTCTATTTCTCTTCGATATCTCTCTTCTTCCTCTGCAGCCTTCTGGGAAATCTCCAGCTTTCTTCTATAGTAAGTGGAATTAGGACAACATGATAAAAATAGTATTTTCTGAGTAAGAACCTTAGCAAAGTGTATCAGCATATAGTTAGTTAAAGTTAAAAATAATACATTTGTATTGGGGGAAAATACCCTGTTTTAAAAGTCATCTTTAAGACACCAAAGGTTCACTATGGTTTCCTAGGAACCTTGAGAACATTCCTGACCATCTGGATAATAAGGGCATATAATCTACTTAATTCTTTAAGTTAAGTCTTCTGAGGCAATACTATACTGTGTTTTTGTACGAGTATAAAATTTCTAACTGTCTTGCTAAAAATAAAGCATGAGTGAATAGCATCAGGAAAATAATGACTATCACACTGAATCATTGGGGTATGACAGTCAGGGAGCAGAGTGACCCTTCTGCTCAAGATGGCTTTGAATGATATGAGCTTTGAAAGCCCAGAATATCAAGAGCATCATAGGACAAACATTTTATGAACAGAGCCTCTGCAAAACCAAAACAAAGTTAATCCAAGTTGAGAATCATCTCACTTCTGTGAGAAATATCACAGAAATATTTATGTGATCCTGTCTGCCATGTCCTGTCCAAATCCAAGCTAAATTTTTCAGGCTGTCCTATAGAGAGTTCTCACAATCTCTCTTTCTCTTGCTGCTCTTTGATGATTTTGTTGGTCTCCAGTGCAAGCCGCTTCTGATGCATTAACTCCTGGCGTTCCTGCTCACGGAGACGTGCTTCTCTTTGCCTTTCTTCTTCAGTCATGAACAGCTCCTTGCCCTGCAATCAGAACCACCACCCCCATCAGTTGGGAAAATATCTAATGAATGCAGTTCTTCTAGGAGATAATTCAAACCCAATTACATAGTAGCACATCTGTGGATGCTGACAGTCTGGACAGAGAGAAAGTCAAATAAACTTTCCCAGGTGTTATTCTGGAGGAGCTTGAGGAAGTTTATTTGACTTCCTCTCTGACCAGACTGTCAGCATCCACAGCGTATCTGCCATTTCCTCACATTGCTCTTCCTGAGGAACACACCCTGGAAGATCCTCAAAGACCTGACTGCTTACTCCAAGGAGCTATTCTAGTTTCAGCCTCTCAGTTACTATGTACCAAACACCTCAGACAAGGTTTGCAACTACTGAAGTCAACAACAATACCACAGGGATCACAAACACATGCTCAGTGTGTCATCCAGAAAAAAATTCACATTATACTTGCTTGAAATCTCACTGAGCAATGAAATGCCAGAGAACAGAACACTGAATGATTCCCAATGTGAAGACAACTACATAGTTACTTTATTTTAATGCTCTTATGCCTGGCTGCTGCAGAAATGTGTTATCATTCAGGAACCCAAATACAGGACATGTACATCCCCAAAACACTGTACAGTTTATGTATTTCAGTTTGTTCAGTTTATATGCTTCAGTTGGTTCTTGTTTCATTTGCTTTACAATTAAGACACTATTTCCTGTTCAAGAAAGATATTTCCATACTCCTATAGGTAGAACACTTTGATAACATTAATCTAATTTTCATTTCCGAAATTAAAATCCCATGTTAATTAGGAATGTAGGATTTTTCCTATCTCTAAAGACCCAAGTAGACATCTTGAACAAAACCAGGCATTGAGGAATGTCTTTGCACCACAATAGGGAAACTGTTTTCTTATGCTATCTGTTCTCCAGTCAAAGATGTCTATTGAGAGATGATGCAAGGTGAAGGAGTGAGGAACCGAGGAGTTCCATAGCAACAATTTGCCATTTTAAGGATATCACCCCAGTGATGCATGCTGAGGTAGAACTCATATTTTTAAAGTTGTTAACATAACTGGGAGTTGAAACTAAGCCCTTAGGATGTTGAATTCCTGGACCTTAATCAGCTAGCCCAGAGTATTTGTTTAAAAAATCTCTACAGTGCCTTTGGACCACTTCATCTTTTGTTACCATAAGAGTAGATCAAATAAACTACTAATTCCTTAATGTAGCTACACAGCATACATGAGCCCTTAGGAAGTAGCTGAAGTGACTTCTTAAATCTTTTTTTCCCCTATTTAATTAGTTGCACGGCAATTAGAAAACACTGTCTTTGATTAGTCTATGGAACTTGATTATCTTCTTGTATACAACTACACACTGTCTATAAGAAGGATTAAAGCAATAAAAACATTAAAAAATTTATTTTAAGTCACACTGAAGTCAGAGGGAGGATTTAATTAATTTCAGCTGGCTTTAGATTAGACCCCAAAGGCTTATAGTTCTGTTGCACAGAACTGTGGAAATGAAAAATTGAGCAATTTTCTGTGTGTCAATACACTAATGGGATCAGATAAACAGTTACAAAAGGAAGTAATTTGGAATAAAACTAAGGCATCAGCTATTCAGGATTAAAAATTATTTGTTTCCAATCCAATTCACCTCTCAGGTTTCAGCAGAAGCAGATATCTATTAGAACAGAACCTCTCAAACATGAGAGACCATTACAATGAAGTTAACTTCCATCCCTTGTCAAGAAAATGATTTTGCATTGGCCCACAACCATGTTTATTTGACAATACTTGGTATGGTATGAAAGAATAACACACCACTCAAAACTGTCCTGGTTTGACAGAGGTATAGATCTTGTACAGAAACACAGGTTTTGTTTTTATCCATTTATTTTTACCATTTATTTACTTACACAGCAATTTTCTGCTTGCAAATGTTCTGCTTTTACAAATATACTACTTACAGCGCCTGCTACCACAGAGATAGTCAAAGTACGGCTACTCTTGAGCACTCTGACAGCCTGCAAATTAAAACAAAACAAAAATCAGTGTGAAAGAAGTGATAAAAGGCCAGCATAATGCTAGTTACCAAGGCTGGAATTTCCAGAACTAAATAGAGTGGTAGGTATGCAAATATCCAAAATGCCATGTTCAATACCCAAAGCCTTGAGTCAGTAGCCAAGTATTAAAACATACTTTTTTGGACAGGACAGATGTTTAATAAGCTGACAACTACAAATCCAGGGAATTAAGAAGACTTGCTTTTACCTCTTTATGATCCACGTTAGAAAAGTCCACTCCATTCACCTCAACAATCTGATCACCAACCTAAAGGAATTAATGCAAATTTTAGTACAGATGCTAAGTTAGTACATATATTCAATGAAAACAGAAAGAGATGTGCTCTCTAACACCCCTCACACAACAATCATGGGTACTGTGCAAGGGGAACAGACTGGAAACTGGTCTGGCTTGCACATACTCCTACACTGGGATCTGCTATTGCCACTGCTTGGGATCAAATCCTCAGCTTGAAAGAGTGTTGGTCTGACTCAGGTCAGTCATGTTCTTCAAATTTCAGAAAACTAGCTTTGTTTGAAATGTAATCACCAGATATTTCTTTCCCATGGGGAGAAAAACTCCCAGGAATCCCTGGAGTTTTCAATACAAAACAAGAATTCCTTCTGGTACCTACCTTGGAAGGTGACAAACTTACCTCCAAGCCCACCTCTGCTGAAAGAGAACCTGGCTTAACATTGCTGATAAAAATGCCTGGCTTTTGTGTTGGACCACTGGAAATACTGGAAATGTAAAAAATCCCAAACATTAATTGGATAATATTTATAAAATAATATTTATGAGGAATACAGTGTTATAGAGTGATTAATTTTAGTTGTTTCTTCATAATTTTTTTTTTGCCTAAAGAATATTTATGGTATTAGCCAATTCTGAAACAAACACCAAAACTTACCAGTACTCACACAATGGTTTATCATCCTATTTTCCTATTCTCTACCCCACAGAACTGGTTTAAAAGAAAAATAGTCAAGCTTCTGTATTTTGCCTTACATGCTGAAACTTTTAGGTATGCTGACCTACACTGTCTAAAGGATTGGGGCACCAATGATATTTGAAAGTGAGCAACTAACACAATGAAGAATTACTAATTATTCACTGAACTGCAAGATCCTGTATGTATAAAATACTGTTATTTTGTTAGGATTATTTATTAGGAGCAAGAAGGATGTTTCATCCAGAGGCCAAAATCTAGCTCAGGAACTTTAAGCTGCCATCTAAACTGGGCCTAGATACAGAAACTACTTTTGTAGATTATATATTCAACAAGTGATGCTGAGCCGCTCCTCAAGGTTTGTAAATAATTAAAAAAACCCCTTTACATCCTCCAAATTAAAGGAGAATAAAGGCCTGACAATTAGAACTATATATTTCTAAATATATAATAAATCCTATGATATCCCTTCTACTCGAAAACCTCCATAAGTATTGCAACAACAGGAGTCCAAGAATCCCAGAATCATATTTCTAAAAAGCCTTGCAAATTCAAGATTAATTTTAGGAGCTGGATGTAGCTTTGTGATGGTGTTTTAGTTCTGAAAAGGGTCAGAGAAGGCAGAGGGCAAACCTGGCGGTGGACAGTGCTGGAATTTGCTATATCACTGAGCAGCACTTTTAAGTATTTAAAAATGCAAAAGCATTTAAAAGAACCAATTCCATGACAAGTTGTATTAAGGCACTTTCAGTCTGCTCTTATTTTTAAATTTTAAAGTTTTTTTCTTCATGACAGAACTTTTAACACAGGTACTTATGCTTTGCCTAAAAATCTGTAACATGTGCCTCAGATATCCTGCTGTTACAGTTTGCCTTCCTGATCCAGCATGGATCTTTATTTTCCTGACAACATATCCAAAAAGGATGGGCATAACTGCCTTGAGTGTCTCCTTTAAAAATCAGTGACATTAAATAAAAAAAACATATACCCACCTGCATCCCATACCTTTTGTACCAATCAAGCTAATGAAGACTTTCTTCTCTTTACTGTCTCTCCCTCCAGAAGAAGCAAGTCCAGCAACACTGCCCTTTCCTTCCTGTAGAGGGATTAAACAATGCTGCAGATGTTAATTCTGTCTTGAATTTGTATCAAGACTACTATAAAATTTCATGTAGCCAGCATGAATCCCAGCCAGCATTAAGATAAGATTCAAGGTCCTATTCAAGGCTCCAAGGTCCTGCTGGAAATGAATGTGAGGTAATTTCAGTGGAGCTGCATAGCTGAGGTGAAAGACTGAACTTATCTGTTTGCAGAAGATTACTTAAATAGTCAAATTTTGTCTTCAGAAAAGAGTGGAGGAAAATTAGAGGAAAGTGATACGGAAAAATAATAATTTAGATTATTGTTCCCTGAAAAAAGGGCTGGAGAAATACATAAGGCTCACTATTTAAGTAAGTCTTTCTTCCTGAATGCAAAAGAACAGTAATTGTGGTGTTTCTTTTCACTTCTGCAACCCTTAGAAGTCACTTGCATTCAAAGTTGTAATTCCTCCACTAATACACCTAAAATAGGCCAAATAATCTGATAAAGATTTATACAGTAGAGCTAAGCCTGGGAAGTTAATATAATTGTGGTGTTTCTTTTCACTTCTGCAACCCTTAGAAGTCACTTGCATTCAAAGTTGTAATTCCTCCACTAATACACCTAAAATAGGCCAAATAATCTGATAAAGATTTATACAGTAGAGCCTGGGAAGTTAATACGCTCAAGCAAAATGAAGAAGCAATTAATGAGTAAAAGCTATTTCATTTGTCTCCTGCCCTTTCCTTACCTAATAGCTCTAGAATAATTTCATATCACAAAAGATATTCCTCACAGAATACTTTCAACAAGATAGTGCATTATAGTAATGCATACAATAGCTTCTGTGATAAGGTCAGAGGAGAAAGTGTTTCAGAACCATTACAGATTGCCCAGAAGACATTTAACAAAATATTGATCTCTTACCCCAGACTCTGACACAAACTGATCCACATATTGCCATTTAAGGGGTTCATCTGGTGAACTGAAAGGAAAAAATAATTTCAAATAATGAGACAAAATAAATGTCAATGTGTTCCAGAAGCTACTTTGGAACAAAGCCTTCTGTTTTGCATCCACAACTTTCTTTGGATACTATTCACATTTGGTTTATTTTCCAGCAATTTAAACAGAACATTAAACAAGAGTACAATTATTTGGGCTAGTAAAGGTTGAATATAAAATTGATAAAGGCCTCCCAGGTGGAACAATTTCAGGAAACTCAGAGGAAGACTGTAAAACAAACTGTAACCACTCAAACATCTTAACAAATGTCTATGCAGACCAACACTTCCTGTCATTAACACTTCTCAAACATTCTACCTAAAGATTCAGCTTTTCAAAAAAAATCAGAAAACCAAAACCATTTTAAATTTTTCTAAACTCTGAAGCCATCATCAAATGCTACATGCACAAAGAAACAGTGGAGCTCTCTGCTAAACTAGGTGCATTGATAATTAAATTTCCAGGAGATATCTGTGACAAATGAGGAAATAGAAATTGGTTCATTTAAGTAGGCAACTGGTATAATATCAGATTCATCAAGCAAGACATCTGCCTGTTCATCAAAAAGGATGTGACATTTTAATCAGCATTCACACATTTTCATAATTAAACACAGATTCTTTGGATAGAAGAGGCTGTGTGAAAATTAATAACCTATTTTCAAATGAAAAGCCATTACCTTTTGACAGGTATCATGCCAATATCTGAAAAAGAAAAATACTTTGTTAGGTTTCTGCAGACCACAAGCATCCCTTAATAGCAATCATTGGTGATAGAGGTGATTTTTTGTGTTACTTACGTCTAACTTTTATGGACACGACTTTCTTTGTACGAATGAGGTTGATGACTTCTTCGTGTGTGCATGACGAAATGGAATATCCATTTATGCGCACTATCTCATCCCCAACCTCACAAACAGAAGTGAGAAAAAAAATGTAATTGTGAATTAATAATTATAGAAGTTTTTAAGATTGAATACAATCTGGCAATCATTTTGTTGCAAAGGTTAGATAATGTCGATTCATGAATACTTTCTGAATCTCAGGTAACGTCAGATCAGACTTACCTGTATTTGCTTTGAATTAATACCAAACACCAAAAGAGCAAATTAATGGCCAAATAACAATTTTATAAATACTGTCCACTATACATCAGATTTGCACTCCACAGATTACCTTAAAAACAAGAGTCTGTTTTAATTCAAATAATTTTGGAATTATTTTCTTCTTCTATACTTCAGAAGTTAAAGTTTGCTTTTGCCATATGTTTTCTGAAATAGCTTCCTTAATACATTTGATCAATAGGAAACTATACTTAGTCTTATTGTGCCTGATCTTAGACTGAGAAAATGCATTATTTTAAGGGATTTTACCTCTTTGTCTTTGTTTGGGGACCCTGCTAACATTTATTAGCAATCCAATGACAGCATCCCAAGGACATTCCCTGTCAGTATTCAATTCAGCAGTGTAGAACAGACAAGGTGCTTCAGCCACTTCTGCAAAATTTCAAATCTTATTTATCAAAGTACAACCAAAAAGTTTCTCTTCCTCTAATATAAATCCAAATTTGATATGCTATGATGATTAGAGACAATTTTCCAAGTTTTTATGAACTCTGCCCAATGATCCTCCTACCCAGCTAGGCTGAGAAGGAATCAGTGATGAAGACACTGCCTACTTCATTTAAGGCAGTGCCTTATTATCAGCTCAAGATTACAATGAAAAATGCCAGGTCCTGGCTGAAGCACCATAAGCAAAGACTTTTACTTGATGTGAACCACATGATGTGGCTGTATGAAAATTAGTGAATGATTCCTTCCATTATCAATGCAGATCAATCCACTGCACAGTAAAATATACAATCAATTACCATGAAATTACCTTAACAAACCATCAACGGTATCATCTTATACCTCTGATCTCCACATGGACAAAGACAAATACTTTGGGTCCTTTCTAGTAGCATTTCCTCTGAACTATTGTAAATGTTTGTTATGTAAAATATATTTGATGAAACTCTTCTCATTAACACTAACTGCATGGGGTTTTGTTCTCAGTCAGTGAAACTTAAATGTGTCTGGTTTCATGGCAGCATTATCCCTAGTTAATGATTGCCTAAAATGTTCCATTTAAAGACTCAAGTGTCAAGCTTCCAAATTTCACTTTAGGCTTAAAGGTTTCCATGTTGGTATCTGCATTAGGTTGATTTCAAGTTTCAGCAAAGCTAAAGAAACTATACTTTTATTCAACAAAATTTAGGTGGAATGCATTATCAAGGTCGTTTAAAAAAAAAAATCTTCAATTACTTTATGAGAGGCTCTGTGCTTTCATTTTACATGAGAGGACTGAGTGAAATTGGAAGTAGAAATTCCTCAATATAGCCTGTATTCTACAGACTTTAACACACACAGGGACATGACATTGGGTGACAGGACATTAGGCATGCTATCACGTTCTGCCTTTTTTCATATTGCAATAATGCCTTGAATGATCTTCCTACTGTGATCTGGTGAATCAAAAAAAAAAAAAAAAAAAAAGCACAAGCAAAAAACCCCATAAATGTATCTTCTTTATTTCTTTCACAAGCTTTTCTAATTCTTCTGGGAAGTGTCTCATGCTCTGTAATGCTACACAAAACATTAACTTGTGCACTATACCAGCATTGCTCATGGTCACACTTTCCACTGAAGCTGAGGATTTTTGTCTGACACAACACAGCACCAGAAGGTAACAAAAGCAAATAAAACCGTCCTGCAGAAGGGAGCACACTCGCAGAGGCAAAATAGGACTGTGGTCCCTAGCCCCTGACCAGTGGGACATCCACTCCCTCTGCTGGGCATCTAAAAAAATCTCATCCAGGGCAATGGCCTGCACTCCTAAGAGCTTGACTGTCAGATTTTTAAAATAATCTTTAGTAACAGCAGAAATAGGTCAGTAACGAAGGCTTTTGGACATACAACCTGTGGTAAAAACACAGAATCAGACAAGAAGAGCAGATGAGGTCTGCATTTTGTAGTTACACCCCTGATAGCTTTTGCTGTCACTCACTAACTTGTGCCAAATATTCAAACCCATGTCCATCCACCCTATTCATTTTCTGTTGATTTTACATATGTGGCAAAGGGGGAGGGTGGGCTCTTTGTTTGGTTTTCTTTTAGTTCAAGATCCCCCCTTTACTCACATCTTCCACATCATGCAGACTGTAACAGAGCATGGAGCTTGGGTTTGCACAAACCTGATTCTTTAAAAGAGTAACCTATCATGCTGTTATGGGCTGCAACGCCTTAACACACAGAAATCTCCAGTTTTAGGGCTGCAAATGACAGTGCCATCCTGGGGCTTCTGTACCAGCAGAATTCACGTTGTTCTGAGGATGTCAGCATTCACTGAGTCAAATCTGTTCTCATCTCCCCAAGAGGCACTTGCAAAATTGTCAATGCACACAAGAGCATATTTATTTTCCCTCCAGTATGGGAATGAGCTTTTCCCATACAGATATATTTAACACTCTCCTTTACTAGACTGCCATCTTATTTCTGAAACTCAACACTCTTCACTCAGCCTAATGACATTTGTATCACTGACAGATAATGACTGAGGCTGCTGTACAAATAACCCAATCTAGGCTGAAGTAAAGGAGATGTATAGGCATACAGCAAACTGCTTCTCTTTAGGATATTTGAACAGCTTTTCCTGAACAATGGTGTCTAATACTGGAATGGTATCTAATAGCTGTTTTCATGTATTTTGTTACTTTTGTACAGGTATCACTGTATACCAAGCTAATGAATCAGAGCTGTAGAGATAAAAGTCTGCGGGACTGAGCAGAGTAGAACAATTATTTTGGTATTATATCACAGTTTCCCCTTTCCCTATCTAACAGGGAGATGACAGACTTTTTAGAAAAAAGATGCAAACCTAACTTTTCTCAAGTAAAATGCCTATTATTTCTGACTTTTAACATGAGAAATATAATATTTAGTGCTTCTAGGAAATTGAAGGGCTTCATATAATAACATCAACTGTTTCAAATTTCCCATTTTGTATGCTGCTTCCACTTTCATCATTCACACCAATCTCTTTGTATTCAGCAGAATCCTCACACACAAGTATCAAAAAGCAGTGTGGGGGGGAGAGATGAAGTCCATTTCTTAATGGAAGGACAAAACACTTGTGCCTTTTAGAGAAGTCGTGGTCAAAGTAGTCAAACCTACAAGTGCCACAGAGAACCTTCATTGTTATTTCGTTATTTTACTGTAATTTGGAAACTACCTCAAGGAGAAAACACACAATTTGAACTGGAAATTTTAAAAGCAGCAGGACGTAAAACTGATGGTATAATAGAAAATCATTACACCTTTCTCAGACAGCATTTTTGGGGGATTGAAAATGTGTAGAGATTTTGTTAAATAAATCAGGTGGGTGAAATTTCAGAAGCATTTGGCTCCACTGAGAGACAGCAATTTAGAACAATGGGCTGCCTGTCAGGTCTTGTTATTCAGTGAGGTTCAGAAAGTGCCTAGTGCCACCTATTATTCAGGCACTTTAGGCTGAGCTTTAATACCACATATCAAAAACCAGAAGCCAGGCAGTTACAGGAGCTGCAACACACCATCTGCCCATATGAATTCATATAATCTAACCCTAACAAATTCAGAATCAGTCTCAAGCATTCTTTCCCCTTATTGTTCCTACTTTGTCAGCTAAACCCTAACAATGTTCTCAGTTACAACAGTTTGCACGCTCCAGCCCAAAGATCCTTTACAATCCCCCCCACTGTCACCAACATGTCCAACAATGACCTTGGTCACAGAAAGCCATGTGGCCTTTTTGTCTACAGAGAAAGCAGGAAAACCAACATCCTAGTTAGAGCACAACAGCTGAACATCACTCCTTATCTAGCGATTGTGTCAAAACATTAGTCTGAAACAACCAGAGAAGCAGAGCTGCAACAGAGCATTAACATCAATGTATTAGAATGGCAATTTAAGGCAGTGGCTAGTAAGTTCTTTACTGATCAGCATCATTAGCACCTTTCAATATTTTCCAGAAGATGTTTACAAAAGCCATATAAGTGACTGGTCTTGATCTTTGAGGAAGGAAGCAGAGGGAATCTCTCCTATTGAGCTCACCACAGCCCGGGAACAACTCCCTTGTCTACACTTCCCATTCTTGCTGTGTAACGCAGAAGAAGATGAGGTAAATGAACTTCTGTAGTGCAAACTGAGAGGGTGCATCAATGTCCTTTTCTGCATTTGCCCACTGGCAAATTCCATGCTAAAATTAGACTGACAACACACGGAGCACAAGATTTGTGCTGAGCTATAACACCCTCTCAGTTCTAACCACAGGACTTGTGGTTTTGTTCCAAGGAGTTTCTAAAGCATCCCCCTGGATGCACCTGTCATGCATGCCAGTCCTGCACCTGTGCAGAGCAGGCTGACAGAAGACGGAATTAATTCAAAGGTGATTCTGGATGGGATATATAAGTATGAATGCACAAACAGAAGGGAATGCACAAGCATGCAAACAGAAAGAGGAACAGTTTAAATTTTAGAAAGCTTTCAGCATGAGTGACACAAACACAGAAACCTAACTTCAACCACCTTGTTGACAGATATTTATTTTTATTTTTTCATCTAAGAGATTTGTGAGATAATACTGAAGCATATCTACAAAAACATGCTAGCTTAATTAAACACTGTAATGAATCATGCTAGTCTAATATATTTTAGACTAGTGTTAAACACAATCCTTAGCCATTGATACAGCAAATATTCAGACTGGACAAATTAGAAGTAGCCAGGCATATTAAATATATTATATTATCCTTTCCAAATCCTTAGCCATTGATACAGCAAATATTCAGACTGGACAAATTAAAAGTAGCCAGGCATATTATCCTTTCCAGTCAGAAATTCAGACCTTTAATATACCTTCTCATATTCAAAGTCTGATAGAAAGATGCAGACATTTGGCACAGCAATTTCTCACTTCTCTCTTCCCTAAGCAATTCAAAAAGAATTCCCCACATTCAAAAAGAAACCAAACACCCAAAACTTCATTAATTCAATTTATACACATAATTATTTTTGTCAACCTTACTGGCAAGTTCATGTATCCAAAATTCAACCACAGAAAGTGCAATTCTATGCGGTGCAGAGGACACTGGGAATAGTAAAAAATATGTTCTTTCTTTTATTGCATAAACCAAAACCCCCACAATTAATACATGAAGTTCAAGTAAACATTTCATTACAGAAATGATATCTATGCAAGATGGAATTAACACTTTTAGCATTTATATGTTCTGTTCTACATTTAATCAGAACTTAGCAACTTAAAGCACTCTTCCACAGTCTAGAAATCTTTCTTTCTGTCTGCTTACATATAACTGGACTCATGAAGTATAAGCATTCCAGAAAAACACTTAACCTTCAAAAATTAGCATATCCCAAACAAGGAAAAAAACCCCAAGGTTTACATATCATTAAAACCAGCAAAATTAACATTTTTAATGACTTGTTTCACCACTGGTATAATGGTATTTACCATGGCATTGCTTTACATATCTTAGGAATTCTGTTAGAAGCAACAAAGAGCATCTTATCAAAATCAATGTCTAAATGTTAAAGAACAACCCTTAGCACCTAACATGTATTTTCTTACCTGAAGTCCAGCATTGTCTGCCTGTCCTCCTTTAACTAACTGGGAGATGAAGAGGCCACAGCTGAATTCCACTCCACCTCTTACACTTAATCCAAGCCCTTCAGGATTCAGTCGATCTAATCTCACCTCTTTCAGCTTTCTGCAAAAATGGAAAACACTTCAGTGTTCAGCAGCATAACACCTTGTTTCAATAATGTTTCATATGAAAGTTAGACATTATTTTTCTCTTTTATAATTTAGGCATAAAAACGCAAGTTTACTGAAGTTTGGATAGATGTGTGTTAACTAAAACCATCAATTCATCATCATTCACATGAAAAGACATTTGAAATCACTGAAACTGCTTTTAGAGTGTTAGAGTGATAAGATTTTTTTTTATTATTAAATTCCAGAAAAATGAGAAAATATTGGTTTTGACTCCTTTACCCTGCTTTTACTAGATTAAACCAACTGGCAAACAATTTAAGTACAGTACAGGTGCTGAACTGCTACCAAATACAACAGAAGTAAAATAACTATGCCCAACTCTGCACAGATGAACAATATTGTACTCTGAATTTACCTCAAAAGAGTATGTCCTATTTTTTATTTAGGTTATTTAAGTTTTTATTTAAGCTAGCTGCATTGTTTTGTTGTTGTTCTGCATTGTCTTACCGTGATCGTTTGGGTGTAAGCTGATCATATTCCACCTGGTGTTTTAATGGGATGAGTGGGCGGATTGCATCGAACAGAGGCAACCTGCTTGGTTCATTAATCACGAGTTTTAGGTCCCCCACAAGCACTGGGAGATTCATAGACCTGCAAAAACACAGTGACAAAACAAACACAGGTAAACAACACACCAACAAAAAGCTTCGTTTTTATAAGTTGTTGTGTACATGGCTTCAATATTTGCATGTCCTTTTGAGCTACCAAAAGAAATACTTGTGTAGATACTGGTTTGATGAAAGCAAAATAGCCCCTGAGAAAGCAAACCTTCTGTAAATAAAGAATACTTGCTTCCAAACATGTGAAGTCTTCTATACATTTACTTGATCTTTTAAGATCATGCACATCACGTTTACAGATGACATCTTCAATTTCATTCTCAAAGTACCCACAAGATTTATGGAACTATTTCAAAATAACTTTCCAGATTAGACATACCTGCATAATGGATTTTTGTTTCCTTACTAGTTAGGGATCCTTGTAAGTAAACATAGGCTACATGCTGCTTCCTTTCCTGAACTTAGGGGACTGACAAATTGTTTCAATCCAGGGGGGAAAAAAAAAAAATCACAATATTCAGCAGCTAGAGCAAAGACTTTAAGTTCCAATTTTGCTCAAAATCAAATTTGAAGGGTGATGAACTAATCCACAAAATCTACAGAAGTTAAACTGTTGTGAACATCTCTTACATGAGAGCTCAGCAAAGTGGTCTCCCAGAAATTGTCAGCACTGAGATGGTTATAGTCTACAAAATATGCTTTGTTGTACAGCTGCAGGAGTGGAGGAATAGCTAAGGTTCAGTGGAGCTATTCCTATAAAATATTCAGTTAAACTTTTTCTGTATTATTTACTGGTCCCTTTCTTTAAATTTACATTTCCTGGGATGCAATATTTCTGAGACATGGGCATTGAAAATACAGATCAGGAATACCTGTATGGGATTAGAGGTCAGATACTTCTGGAAATATTGTTAAAGAAGCAGAAATTAAGTGCTAACTCCAACAGCAATTGCACAGATTTTTGCCCTGGGATATTTCATAATGTATTCCCAGGAAGTGATACATCATCATTATCTATTCAAAGAGATAGAGAAAATTTTGCCCAAGTCATTGCAATTGTGGAAATTAAAGAAAAGTTGCCATATGCATTGTTAATTTTGTAACTGCAAGAAGATTTTAAATAATTCAGATCTGCTGAACCAACTGGCTTTCCAAACAACAGTCTTTATGAATGGAAAAGCAATTAGACACACCTGAGTGAAACTGAATAAGATATGCAGCTGAATACCCCCATAACTACAAACATCAGATGGAAACATATACATTTCACTCAGCTGAGAAGCTTTTAATTACAATATGAATGGAAACAATGTCTATGAGAGCCACTTGTCTATGATTACTGGAAAATATATTCTCATCTTCTCTGGAAAACAATGGATGATAGGCTGATGTCATTTGCAACGAAACAAGTCTGAGGAAACTGTGGTTTAAATCAGTTCAGCAAAAGGGTTGGTAATAGGCCTATCACCTTTCCAATTTTTTACTGTTGTGTTATAATAAGCCAGAGTCACTAAACACACCAAACAGATTCCAAGAGTAAATTTTTCCAGCTTTGTGAAGGACAGTTGCAAAATTTTTATCTGAAAAGTTAGCAAAAAATCTTTGAAAAGCAGTGTCAGAGAAAACTTTGTATCAAACAAATAAGCACTATTTGGAAATATGAATGAATTTTATTAATGCTCTCTTCCTGTTTCCTAAGAACAGTTTTATCATGCAGGAGCCTCCTGCCACACCCCCCCAGATATGAATCCACTAAACTTTTTACAAAAACTGCCAAGTCATAAAACCAAAGTAACTTTATAAGTGATTACAGACATGCTCCTTCTTTGCCTGCAGGTTATGCTGTGAAACCACAAGATTTCATTAAACAGGCTAAACCCCTCTTATTTCAATTACTTTTCTAGTAGCATATAGAAAGACTATTTTAAATCGTGAATATTAATGTATATAAAAATTTTAGTAAAATTCCACACCAACACATATAAAGCTAGATCTTACTGGTGGTACATCCGCAGCACGTCATAAAGGTAATCCTTCTCCGCTTCATTGTCAATTAATAGATTGACCTGAAAACCCAAAGACATTATCCTTAATCTCTGACTTCATAGCCACAAATGCTGAACATGAGAGACTTTCACACATTCTTAAGCTGTAGAGCAAAATTTCATCAAGAAAAAATAATTTTTTAAAGATAAACATGTTTTTGCAAAAGAGCATACCTCACAGTGTCACACAACAAGACTTTCTAAAATTACTATGACAAGAATTAGACAAGGTGGTGAATCCTGATATATTCTGTATGCTAGATTTCCCTTCATCAGTAGTATTGTTACAGTAATATCATTTGTCTTACCTGATAATCACTGTACTGTTGAATAAATGTCTTCAGAAACCTTTTTGGCCACTCGTTAATGTAGCACATGCTGTCACAGATAAAACCACCAGCTGAGATACAATCTCTGTGCTGTCGTCCAAACCACCGATTTCAGGAGCTCACTTATAGCATTATGCAAACTGCTACACCTCTGTTCCTCTTTGCTCCAGCTCTTAACTGATAGAACTTGCTAGTTATTCTTTCCTCCCCCACTAATAGTACCTTTACTTAAACCAGTGTCATATTACTATGCCCGCTCTTGGATAATTACAGTAAATTAAAGCAAAAGAAAACCAAACCCAAATTCTTACATGAGGTGTTCAATTTATATTCAGTGACAGTGAGACCCCCACTAATCTTACTTGTAGTGAGAGGCCACACCACATCAGTTTTACATCTGGACAAGCCTGATGTTTAGGAAAACAATTTACATCTGACCTAAAGGGTAATATTACTGTGACGTGAAGACTGAGAAGCAATTTGCATACTTAAAGAAAGGCCCTTTCTTTCCAGGTTTGCAATGGTTTGTATTATGTTCTAAACTAAATACATGCTTCATATTCCTTTTGTCCCACTTGGCTCTCTAAAGCCAGCAAGACTTCACATACCAGTGGTTTTCTATTACTTGTACCTTCTGGCTCTCTAAAGCCAGCAAGACTTCGCATTTAGGTGGTTTTCTGTTACTTGTCTCCTCTGGAAAAAGACACTTTCAAAACACCTAAAGGCCAGAAAGCTACATGCAGGTCAAGATTGTGTTACAGTTATACCAATGAATGCTATTTATTCACAGTGAATTTCAAAACACATAGCATAAAGTCTGTCTTAAAAGGAAATAAAATGTTTGCAATCAAAACTTCAGCAATACTGTGCACAGACTCGAGGCAAGGCTAATTGTAAAGGTAAAACTCAAGGTCAAACTAATTCCCACATCCATTTTTTTACTTCCCTGAGTGGTAAAATACAGAGCTCAATCCCCAGCTAAGATACTGTATGAGCAGTGTCCCACAAAGAACATTAAAAGTTTAAGTGCCTCAACCCTACACAGCAAAGGACAAAACTATCATCTCTTTTTCCTAAGAGGGAAAGCAAAAATCAACAATTCAATTTCTCTCCTGGTATACTTGCTGGTAGACACATCCTCCTTTCCTCTCAGAAAATGCAGGGCCACATCAAAATTCTGCTATTTCTTCTGACAAAATATGCAGTCTTTCTGTTTGACTCCTGCCCTTCTCATCCTAACCAGCAACTTCCTTCTCGTCTGATAAAACCCAGCCCCCAGGTGATTTCTAATATATTCAGACTGCTACAGCTGGGTTAATCATCCTGGGACACCCCTACTAATGGGTCATTCTCCTCCTGCTGTCTTCTCTTCCATCAATTATCACTGCATCATAGCCACCTGCATCTCATGCAATTCTCCTAATTCTTTAACTCCTTGGGGTTAAGTCTTACTGAAAACATATGCTTTACCTGGACTTATCATGAGCTTCTAAAAGCTGACTCTAATTTCATAAATCCTAAAATATCATCCCCCGCTATTAAAAAAAAAAAAGTGTGCTGACATGGTGTAACTTTTTAGTATCTAATTACTGTGGAGTCATGGGATATGTGATTTCACAACTTTTAAACCAAGGATATTTAAGAAAATCCATCCGGACAATCAGCTCTTGGTGGCCCTGAGCATTGGGAAGAGAACCTCCAGGTTCAACCTCAACCTCAAGCCTTCAGTGATTATTTAAAGAGTCTTCATAGTAGTTGTATCATTGATAATCCTACAATACAAAGAGTTGTTTATGCTCTATTTGTCACTATATACATTGCACTGCTTTTCAAAGAAACTAATAAAAAGTCATTACACAATCTGCACCTACATACATACAAAAAAATGAAGTCTGTCAAGAAGTCTACTTAAGTTTATTCAGTAGAATAGAAGCTGTGGGGAGGAAAAAGCACTTTTTTGGTGTGGAAAAAGTTCAGATTACAATAATGCAATATGTTAGCACTATCACAATCTGCCAGATTTCAAAGAAGAGTATAAAATCCTGTTTAAGCTACAACGATTTTGGAAAACTATTGAAGGAAAGGGAAAAAACTGGTTTGGACATATAACATATTTTACATTGTTGCTTGGTTGATAAGGAAACTGATTAAAATTGCTAAGAAAGAAGAAACTAAGAAAAAAGGTAAAGAAAGATAACTGCCATTAACTGAGGAAATTTAGATCTTGTAGTGAGCACCTTCACTGATATGTCACAGAAAAAGTAAGCATCCAAGACTGTGGATGCCACAGAGGTCACTAGAAGCAGGATGATACAAAATAAAAAAAGACCTGTTTCAATGTCTTCTAACTCAGATAAAGCTATCACTGATATTTGCATCCCAGCTGTTTGCAGCAACACCGACAATATGTTATGTTATCAGGGGTGGGGCTTGAATGATTTATGAATTATAGCAGCAATGAAAGGGAGAAGGTTTAAAGTTCAAGACAGTAACCACCCACCCAGAAACCAGAGTCTGTACAGAAACGTTGCACAACCCACTCTTGAGTTATACAGTAATAGGGAGCAAGGCAGAATCAACGTGCTAGATGGCTGCAGTCATCATTATGGAATATCCAGGTCCTTAATGTTCCTGAACTCCAATTTGACATACAGAAGTGTTCTTGAAGTCCCTCTAATTCATCCTAACAATCCCTTGGTTAATGTGTTTATTACCAGGTGGCAGATACTTCTATAAAACATTACTTTGTGGAAATTGCATGTCTTAGCAGATAAAAAAACCCCAAAAAACAAACAAAAACCCAAATCAAATCAACCACATCTTCCTTCACAAAACAAAACAACCCCCCACAAAACACTGCAGAAAACCTCAATCTGAGAGAGTCCTAAACGGCTTGGCAAAAACATCTTTTACACATGTAAACTATTTTCCTCCTCCTTCCCTTATAATTAGAGCTTTTTGAGAGTTCTTCGCTCATTCAATTTTGCGCTCTGCCGAGCACTTATTTAACCGGATAAATGACAAAACGACGGAGCCAGGCAGCCCGAGCCGCTCCATGTATCAAGTGCGTTTGCACATGAGCGCACAGCTGCGCCGGGAATGTTAAGGTGGAACCCGAGCGGGCCGAGCCCCGCCGGGTGCGCGCAGGGCTGAGCGGGCACTGCCAGCGCCTGGGCTCCAGCACCTGCCCCGAGCAGCACCGGCTCCAGCGGGGCACGCAACAAAAAATTAACTGTTCCAAGCCCTGAAAACGCTCGTGCACTGGGGAACGTTCCTCTTCTCTCCCTCTCTAAAGGCTTTAACACCCATCCCGTCCCAGGAGGCTGCCACCCGCGCCGGTGGCAGGGCAGTGCAAAGTCCCCGAGCTTCTCCCTTCCTGCCCCGCGGCTCAGCGGGACACAGCCGTGCCCGGCCAGGGGGGCTGTGCCGCCCGCAGCCTCCGCTGCAGCCGGGGAGGCGGCCCCGGCCGTCCCCGCCGCCTCACCTTGTGCCGGAACTCTCGGGCGACGCGGCGCTCCATGGTGCGGGTGCGGGCGCTGCGCGGATGCGGTGAGGCCGCGCCCCGGGGCGGTGAGAGGCGCGCCCGCCGCCGCCTCCGGCAGCCCCGGCATGGCCGGGGACGAGCAGCCGGGCAGCGCTACCCGCCCTGGGCTTGCGGCCGGAGCGGCCGAGAAAGGAAAAGGAAAAGGAAAATAACATCCATCCATACACGGCGCCCTGCCCCGCGGTGTGCTAGCCGGGCTTCTCCCTGAGATGGTTTGTACAACTGGCTCTCCTCACACGGCACTCAGCTCCCATAGCAATTTCCCTCCTGTCTTTGTAGGTATGCATGCCTGTCAGTAACACTAATAGTTTTAAGGAAAGCACGAAGATGTGAACTTTAAAACACCCGGGTTAAAAACAAAACAACCAAACAAAAAACAATCTGACCCCAAACAAACAGAAAAAAAATTGCTTCAATAAACTGTTGTACGGCAAATAATCTCAACTTCTTTAGGAAAGCAGAGTGAAGCTAACGCATCATTGTCGAAATCAAAATTCCCCCAGCCTTTCCCACAATGTTGTTGCTTACAAATAGTCTCTGGCTGCTGTGAGTAACTGCAGAAGAATCAAGCTCGGAGCACTTGAAAAGAAACCTATTTTGGACTAATCTCTTTCATACTATTTGTCTTGAGCTGGTTCTTCTCCGGCTTTCCCTACTGTGGTTCAAGATCATAGATTTCCTCAATCAGGAGGGTAGTGACTGGAGGACACCTGCTCACCCAACTCTCTCGGTCTCCACGCAGAATCACCTTTAACCACATCACTCCAGAGAGAGCAGGGTTTGCTTAAGGACAGGTAACTTACCTCTCCTCCTTCCAACCGAGTGGAAACTTATATGAATACATATAAAAACATGATTTAAAAAAAAAAATCCATTCTGTGGAAGCCCCTGTGTTCTATTTTATTATTTCTGTGTGATAACTTGTGTAAGCTAGATCGGCTCATTACACTACCCATTTCTCATATCAGGTGTTAGGAATATGAGAGGAGTGCATATTAAGCCTGTATACAAATTAATACAGTTGTTTTCAGAAAACGTTTTTCTCTTATAATTGCAACTATTAATTCATAAATCACTTTTACCTAAGTTCCAGTATCACGCAATAACAAAAAGCTAGTCTCTCCACACGGTTACAGATTTTCTTCCATGCACATGCAAAACAAAACTGTCTTGTATTTGAAAAGAGAAAGAAGGAAACACAAAAAATTTAAAGCACGCACTAGAATCCATCCATGTTCTGTCTCTAAATTTACATATAATCTAGAACAATCATTGATTATCTATCAAACATTTCTAGAAGGCTTTACAGGAATAGATCTTATCCAAGCTCAAAGTTATGTACATTTGAAAGAAAGTAACTGGTTTTTATGACACAGATAAACTTTCCAGGAGTCAGAAACTCCTTCATGAAGTAAAGAATTGTGGAACTTCTCTTGGTGATGTGAAAACTGCTCCAAATCATCATATCAAGGACACAGTGCAGGATGACAGACTTGGTGGGCTGTTATTCTGCTGTTACATGAATTCCTGTGCTCTACTGTGCTTAAATACAAAGCAAACAAATCCACAAAGCTAACTCCTGCTCCAAACCTGGAAGTTCGATAATCATCAATAAATTTATGAGATGGTTCTGAAGTTTTCATTGCTTCAAATGCACTGTATATTAAAAGATGGTAAAATTATGACTGTTTAGTATTTTTAGATAATGAAATCTTTCCTAGGAAGAAATCAAATTGCATCTAAATTGGTTCTAAATTAGCTTCATTTCTTGTTTGCTACTTGTGGTACAAAGAGAAAATGAACAAAGTGAGCAGCTCATTTAGTAGGCAAAGAAATACATTAGAGTGTGTGTTGTGTAACCTGATCCCTGCTGCTTTTATCTACTTTCTCTACTTCTATTAATGTAACTTGGATCAGTGAAAGTGCACCAAAGCTAAGCACATGCTGCACTCAGAGCAGGTATAGGCTGAGGCTAGCACATAGTTCTAAAAATTTGTTTGGGGTTATTTGGAAAAGGCTGTGTCAAAGTTAAAGGCTATCTTTTATTTCTCACTTTTTTTTTCTCTCAAGCACATTCTCCCTCCAACACTTACAGGAGGGAACAGAATTCTCAGTGAAAACATCACTAGTTTTCCATCATTTCATTAGAAATGAAACGCAAGAAACACAATCCACAGGGACAAATTACAAAGGCAGAAAAGAGATCTTTTTAATGACTTACTGTTAACAGACTTCCCAAAGCAGTCAGAAAAGGCCCCTTTTTATCTGAGACAGTTTCTCACCTGGTATGGGCAGCTTCTAAAGCTTCTGTCATAAGATATGCAAACCTGAAGAATGATGGGGAGAGAGACAGCAGCAGATGGGAAAGGGAAAATAACAGGAAAGGTAACAGTGATAGGAGGAGAGAAAAGGGAAAAAACATAATGGGAGGAAGCACATTTAATCATGAAGGGTGAAAAAAAGAAAAAATAGGAGGAATAAACATGGAAAAGGCTCCAAAGAGAGCTCCAGAGTGTGAATTTATAGTAAAAAAAAAGTTATCAGAAGCTATGGAAACCATCCATACACCTTAGCTGCATGCTGCATCCAGTGTATGTCTCACTTACGCCTGAAATTATTCAAGCCCTGACACCTCTTTCAGTGGGGCCGCTGCTCCGTGCTGAGCACGGACAGGATTTGCCGCTCCCGGCAGGAGCGGGCGGCTCCGGGCCGGGCTCGGTCCGTGCCCATCCCCGGAGCTGCGGGAGCAGCCCCGGCTCCGCTGGAGCGGGCGCTGGGAGCGGCGATCGCGGCTGCTGCTGCCGAGACAGCGGCACACGAACCTCCCAAAACCGCGGAGAGCGGGCAAATGGAAGTGAACGTGTGGAGGCGGCGAGGTCAGCAGCGGGCACAGCCAGGGCGGCAGAGGCGATGGCGGGGCCGGACCCCGCTGCCGGGCGAGGGGCGGTGTCCGGGCAGGGCCGGGCCGGGGGCGGGCGGCGGATAAACCCCCCGGCCGCCCCGCCCGGGAGGGCGGGATGAGCTCGGGGCGCAGGTAGCGGCCGCAGCTCCGCGGGACGTGCTGCCGCCCGCATGGAGACCCGGCTCCTGCTCGGAGCGCTGCTGGGCGCCTGGCTGTCCTCAGGTGAGTGTCCCGCCGGCCGGGCACCGCACGGCACGGCATGGGAATGTGAGGGTGGACAGGGCAGCCCGGGCCATCACTAACCTGCCGCCCTCGCCTTCCAGCCCTGTGTCCGTGGGGTGCCCGGGCGGAGCTCCCGGCCGACCTGGACCTGCCGCTCCCCAGGTAAGAGCCGGCCGGGGCGCAGCGGGCTCGTTCCGGGCTGGCTGGGTGCCTGCGCTGCCCGGGCCGAGCCAACCCTGCTCTTTTCTCCCCTCAGCCCAGGCAGCGCCGCGGGAGCCCGGAGCGGGGGCGGCCTCGCCGCGGCGGCGCAGGTGAGGATGCGGGCCGGGCTGGGCAGCGCGGCACCTCGCTGGGGACACCGGGACACCGGGGTGGGCAGCTTCCCACCAGGCAGGCCCCGGAAAGAGAGCATCCACCACATTGCATCCCGGGCTCGTGGGGCTGATGAGTTCAGGAGGTGCCAGCTCCCAGCGCCGCTGCCCGGGCAGAGCACTGTGAGGGGGCTGGCGGTGCGGGACACAGGGTTGTGTGTTCTGGTTGTCGTCGGCATGATGTGCTCCTCAATAATATACCTGTACATTGCTGGGATACTGTCTGCATTTTAGTGCTAGAAAGCGAGAAAAGATTGTGTGATTGTATCTAAAGCTTTAGCTTGTTCAAGAAGTTATGTGCTGTGCAAAGCATCCTTGCTCGAGGAAAAGCTGAGGTCAACAATTGCTTTGTGGGAGCCTTCTTGCCTCTCGGTAGAGGTAAATGAGCTGGCAGTATCGGGTCACTACAGCTCAGCACTCAGGTTTTTGGATGTGGTTTGTCTTGGCAACTCAACTGTGTCACTCATGGCACGTTGCTGAAATGTAATTAGGGTGTGTGGTTCCCGCTCCCTTGTTCGAGGGTGGGAAAAGGCAAGGTTGCTTTGTAGTCCTTGTTCGTGGCTCCTCAGAGGGAGTCACCTTTCTCTTTGCTTTCTCCCTGCTCTTTCTGGGAAAAGCTCAGCAAAGAAAAAATGTCACATAACTGCAAACAGGTAACCAAATCAACCACCAATAATAGTGAATGCTCCTGGATAAAGGTTCTCCCACCAAGAATTCAAGATGTAGTAATAAACTTTTTTGTTTCTTTCTGGGTTAGCTTGTTGAGCAGAATCTTCAGTAAGAAGTGGTTTTAGGAGGAAGGAAGAAGAAAAATATTGAAGTCTTGAGTAGAGTGTACTTTTTACTTTACAGTGGTGTTTTTTGAGAACTTTATAGTAAGCCAATACAAACCAATGATCTTACTAAAAATGGTGAATTTACTGACAGACAGAAGAGATTTTTAAGTGTCTTGTTTATAGCTGCTGATTTCTTTGTTCTTTCTGAAAGGAGTCTGGAATGGCAGTTTATAACACTTCACCTACAGCAATGTCCTTGGCTCGGAACAGGAGAATTCACAGTATGAAATGTGAACCACCCAGTAAGTTTTTTATGTTTCTACATAAAGTGACATCTCCAGTCCCTTATTTTCTGCATTGTTTAATCATTCCTAGGAAGAAAAAAATTCTAAAATAGGTAATACAGGCCTTAATGATAATGAGGTTTTACCTTGTTTGGTTTCAAGGGTACCCAGGAGTATGGAAATTTGTTGTGGAGCTTCACCTAGCTTCAAGTTTACACCTGGTTCTAATTTGATAATTTGGAAGACTATTCCTAACCACAGGTTTTGTAGTAAAGGGTTTTTGGAAAGGAAGCCTTCTCTTATAGTGGTATACGTAAAAATGTGGATTGATATTTAGACACCAGTAAATTGCCTATCCTTTTTTGTGCTTGGAGGTTGGTTGTTTGTTTTTGCTGAGGTAACCTGCAGATGCTTTTTGTGTGTGCCATCTATGGGTTAGCAGGATAAGGCCCTTTTGGCCACCAGCTTGCAGTGGTGGGCGTTTCCTTGAGGAATGTGCGTCTTTAGTTTTTGATTCATCTTCTTTTCAGAAGTGGACAGGCTTAAAATACCTCTGGTAAAGGGTAAGGGTTTTCTGTGTTAACTCTGAGAAGGGTCTGTGTCATGCTTGTGTTGTACACAGCAGAAGAATGAGGCAAAATAATTCTGAGTAATTTTAGTTAGTTTTGCAAACTCTCTAATTTCTCTTTAGTCAGCCTGATTGCATTGGATGTGGGACCTACCTTAGAGTGAAGAGTCTCAGTTTGCATCTCATAGCTTTACAGCCCCAAGAGCAAGATATGTGGAATGGGCTCATAATTTGTGACAAGGGTTGTGTAATCTCCAGAAGCTTTTAATGTCTTCAGTACACACTGTTTTCAGAATGTTTTGCGAAGTGTGTAGCTGAATGTGGAGGAATGATTTACAAGAGTTTAGGGAAGCATAATATTGCTCAAATAAAAACTATTACCTATTAATAGCTCTCCAGTTTATGAAAAAATCATAGCTTCTGTATGATAAAATTGCTTTAGAAACCTAGCATGCTATACTGATAAAACTTCCTCTGTTTTTGAGGCTTGCACCATCTTATTGACCAAGAAGTTGTTTTGCCTTTTTTATATACTAAATAAGGCAGCTGACAAAGAGAAGATATGCAGATCATGCTGAGAAATTTTTTGTCATAATAATTTTGTTTGTTTCCCTGGGTTTAGTCTTTTCCTAGTGAAAATTTCTTTAATTAGAACTAGTAGGTTTCGTTTTTTGCTTCAGATCTGGAAAAAAGCTTCTAAGGTGTGTTACTGTTCAAGTGTACAATAAAAACTATGCACATAAACCCTTTGCAAAACTTATATTAAAGAGCTTTTGTCAAGGGTTTATGTGCAAGTTTATTGCTTCTTAAATAGCCCTAATATTTAAGAAATGGAAGAATAAATGTGGAGCTAGGGAAAATAAAGTATTTACAGATGTCTCATGCTGACTCATCACATGGCTAAGCTTCTAGAGGAGCATGCAGTAATGATGGCAAGAATTAGGTTTTATTGCTCTCTGTAGATGTAACAGTATAAAGTTTTTGTTTTCTTTCTGTGAGGCAGAACTATTCAGTGCGGGTTTTCCATTTCTGATGTATTTGTTTTGGAAAGGCAATGCTGTTGAAAACAAACCTTAAAAATTATCAATGATTGCCCATACTTGAAGGCAAATAAAATCAGCACTATTCAAGTCTTTTAAACAGTGGAATGCATAGGCTTGAAAGTTTACTTTTTAAATCACAGTAAAGTGTGTGGCAAATAGAGTCTATTGTCTGTATGTGAAAGACTTGTTAAAAAACAAAAGAATAACCTGATCTGTATTGTACAGTGCTCCTAATACTTAGAAAAATAGTTTTTCCTTTTGGTCTCTCCAGTTTAGAGAGAGATGCAAGCTGCTCATGCATCTCTCTCTAAACTGGAGAGACCAAAGCTCTGCCCATGGAGTGGGATTTGCAAACATCTGGGGATATATGAGATAATAAACCTTCTTTGTTTACAAACCTGAACAAATAGAAACCCAAATCAATGGCAAAAAAACCCAAACCAAAACAGCAGCTGTCATCTGCTTTCTCTACTTTAGCAGTGTCTCCAAGAAAATTATTCTTTGAAATACTTGTAGAACTGTGATTATTATGAAATTATATTGCAGTCAATTCTTCATGCAATACCAGTTTTTCTTGCATTCTGTAACTCTATAAAGATAAACCAATGTGTTTTCTGTGGAATGAGTGCATCACTTTTGCAAGAGATCTCTTTACCTTTGTGTTGTATTAGTCAAATGAAAGCATTTCAGAAAGTGATGTAGTGTCTTATCTGTCAACGGAATGAAAAATTTGCATTAGCACAAGCAAAGACCATGAGAAAAGTTCTGTGGTAGTTTCTTGTAGCCAGGGAACACAGGATTTGAAATGTGTATCAGAATAATTGAAGTTAACATGCAGTTTATGTAGCTGTTCAACTTTTAACTTCCTTCCACAAAAATCTTACTCATGCAAAATTTAAAAAATAACAAACAATTAATTAAATAAAAAAAAAGGCCCAAACAGGGAACTCCTGAGCTAAAGCATATTAAGAACCTGGAACAGGCAAACCAAATTATTTCTGGAAGTATTCAGGCTCCTGCTGAGAATTTCTAACATTGTAAGCACTACAAATTTTCTTGTGTTGAAATGCTGTAACAGGCATAAGTCATGGAAGTCACAGAAGATGTTTATGCCTTTCAATGTCTGCTTGAAAACTGATTTCAGGAGGTGTACCAGAACAGAAAATATGCAACTAACTGGAAGGCTCTTGGAACTGAATTGTTAAAATTGTACCAGAACAGAAAATATGCAACTAACTGGAAGGCTCTTGGAACTGAATTGTTAAAATTGTACCAGAACAGAAAATATGCAACTAACTGGAAGGCTCTTAAAACTGAAGGGTTAAAATCTCATTCACCTCAGAATCCCAGAGAGAAAAATTTTACATCCTGTAAAATGGCATCCTGCTGAAGCCTGTGTGCCAGGGAAAGCCTGTGCCACTGCAGGCAGGTGCTCTCAAAGGCTAGGAAGTTGAAGGGTAAAAAAGAATGCAGGAAATGCTTGTTGTGTTAATTCTGCCATAGCTGAAGGAGCACCTGAATACTTGCACCTAGAGAAACGTGCAGTGGAAATTATGCAAAGTTACAAAACGTAGAGTTTCAGGGAAGTTGACTGCAAAAATTGAAATATTACATTTTAAGTATATATTCTACTCTTTTATGTGTGGCTTTAGATCTGATTTAGATTTCTTGTTAATTCTTATCCTGATCTGCTTTGCTTTTTCACTTTTCCATTCAAGAATAAAATTTGTTGATTTTTAAATAATTGGTTATTTTAGTACTGCGATTACCTTCAGACTCTTCAACTGAACTACTCTTCAAATCTTGCATAGTTACTTTAAAAATGTATAATTTTTAAAGAATTCTGAAAAATAGAATTCCTGTCTATTTCTGTAAACGACCTCAAATTTCTAAAGCTGCTTGGGTCAAAGTTGATGCCTAGGCAGAATCATAAGAACTGAAGGCATGGGCTGGATGTTGTATCTATCTTGGTTTAGCAAAACTTTCACTTCAGATTTCTACATTAATCTTTCATACTTAAACTTTTCTGTCCAAGTGAATCTAGTAATGAATACCCTGGAAGGAAATCTGTGTCTACTATTTTGCATTAAGCATTTTTTTTTTCATGCTGTGTTTAAAATAGTAAAAAAAATAGTAATACTAGGAAGTACTTAATGTTTTACAGAAAAATACTCATGGAATAGTACACATCAGGTACAAATTTTAAAGTATTAGTAGTGTACTGGTGATAATGGTGTATTACTGTGAGGTCAGACCTGAGCTCAAGCATTTGTATTCATGTGATAGTTAAAGGAAAAATCAAGTATTTCAAAATGGGTGTTTTCTTGAATGAAAGTGAGAAAATTTTATTTTAGATGTTTCTTTCATTTAGTATCTTATCTTTTGTGTGGAATATGTAGAGAAGGTTTCTTTGCAGTTACTTCCTTGTGGTCCAAGAGGAGAGCATTTCTTTTGTGACTCTATCTCACTTCATGCTCAAGGGCTCCACATTATATAAATTACTTATTTTATTCCTAATGACCATGTTGGCTCAGATGACCAAATCATGGATGAACAAGTCAGGACATAGTTCAACTGGAATTGAAATAAATTCAGGAGATTTTAAGTATTCATTGGAGAAAGAAGTAATGTAAGAAAGCAGATAAAGCTAAGTGTGCCATATCAGAGATGCAAAGCCCCAAAATACATTGCATCAATAATAATAATTAAAAATAAATTTGTATTTTGGTGAAGATGCAGGATGCGTTTGAACAGATACCATGATGCTTCTAGGGAATGTCTCTGTGTGGAGCTTGGACACTGCTCTGCAGAGCCCCTTGCAGGGAGGCTGGATTGGAGTCACACTTTTTCAAAGGCTCTGATAAATAATGGGTCAAGGTTCTGCTACTGCTTATAGAAGAGTTTAAAAATGGGATGGACTGAAAAGGAGGCCCATGTGCTCAAGGGACTAAAATAACCCTACACACGGGGCTGCAGCCTAGTCAGTAATTACAGGGGGTTGGAGTGTTTAAGCTGAGAAGAGCAGAGTAGAATTCAGACCTGTGTTACAAAATGATCCCAAGTCTTAATCCTATTTGAAAAAGGACTTTGAGGCTGGTTGCTTCATGAGAACGATGGTGGAATTATCATGGTGATCTTCAGGTTCTAGAAATGCCATTATTATTTATGTGAGTCAAATCATGCCACTTAGGCCTACTATTTTCTGCTCGAAAATTCTCACCAGTTTTCAGTTTCAGATTCCAACCCAGTGCACTCAACTGGCATAATGTCAAAGGGGAAAGAGGAGCTGAGGAGTTTTTAACAGGTGTTGCTTTCAGGTTAATGGAGGACAAAATATTCTTCTGTAAGTTTTCCTAATTTTAACTTTCAGTTAGTCTTGATGTCTTTTCCTTTTCTGCAAGTATGAAAATGTTTCTCGCATTTCTAGTGGAGAGAAACTTTTGATGTGGTCGTATGGGTTAGCTTATTTGGAGAGCTCATATTCCTTTAATGTCAAAGATTAGAATGGACCCCTTGTTACAGGATATTTTTTCTGAATACTTTGGGAAGTATTTCTGTGTTAATGGATCAGAATGGGATGATTAAAGGAGGCCATGCTTAGAGTAATAGGAGCATTAAATGTGATCTGCGACAATGCTGCTTCCCTCATTACCTGCTTAATTATTACTGTTTGCACACACAGATGTTCTATGCAGTGTAAGGAAAGACACTTAACAGTGATGTAAAAAGGGATATAAGCAAATACAACAACTGAGATAATAATATTTTCTTAGAATCGTTCACACACAGGCAGAAGAGATCTTCTTAAAGAAAAAAAATGCTTGGGATTGAGTAATTTGATTTTTTTTTTTGATTCAGTTTTGACTAACACTCTTTCTCTCTAAAATAGAGCCAGGGAGATCCTTCACAGTGACAGCAAGGGTCCCCAGGTCAGCTGACTGTTTGCACAATCTGAACAAACATGTCTTGGAGCAGGTTACCTGAGCCATGCTTAGAGTGGAATCATTCAACCTGAAACATCAAAAGAGGGCTAACTTCCTCTACGGCTCAGAGGAACATGACTTGCAGCCTAATTGCACATTATTGTAACTGGACAGGCAACAGGGCTTAATCTTAGAGAAGCAAAGAACAGAGACCAGAGCTCTGGTTACACAGGTCTCATGACACTCAAGATGAAAGAGATCAATGTCTGCCTCTCTTGACAAGAGGAATAGGCTTTTGCATTATTGACAAGATTGGTCACTGTGAGCATGTAAATGAGATGGCTCAGTCAGGGTAAGTAGGGACCTTTCTGCACGGTGCTTGCATTATTTTTTATTGACCTGACACTGGCCAGGCAGGGAAAGGAACAGGATAATTGGGCTAGCAGGCAAAGAAGCATTACCTTTTACTTTATCTACCTGGCTTGTTCTTTTAAGCATGGCCTTTTTTCCTCCTCTTTTTTCTTTCTTTTCTTTTCTTTTTTTTCTTTTTTTTTTTTGGTTGGAGGGTGGGAGACTGCTTGTTGAAAGCAAGGGAGTCAAAATTAATTGTTTGGACATTTTAAAAATCTTCAAATAATTACTTAGTATTTATAATGGGATTGCAAATGGAAATGGTAATGGCTTGAAGTTGAAAGGGAATAAGTTTAGGTAAGATATTAATGAGAAATTAATTACTATAAGGGTGATGAGACACTAGAATAGGTTTGCTCAGAGATGTGGATGCCCCATCCTTGGAAGTGTTCAAGGCCAAGTGGGATGGGGCTTTGACAGACCTGGTCCAGTGGGGTTGGAACAAGATGGTCTTTAAGGTCCCTTCCAACCCAAACCATTTTAGGATTATTTCAAGAATGATGTATTTGTAAAGATAAAGAAAAGAAGGCTGAGCCTTCAGTTTGTATCTTCATGAAACCGTTTCTTCTGAGCAACCTGTCTGCTTTCTGCAACAGAAGCAGTCTGTATTCTAAAGTACAAAAACTTCTATGATTGCATAATAGCAAATTATTAAAATTAAAATCCTTTCCTAAACATACTAGCAAAATACTAGCATACTAGCATACTAACATACTAGCAAATACTAGCAAAATAAGTAAATGGATCACAATTTTTTAGAAGATTTAATCATTAAGTTTAAATTTAGTAACAGGAAACTTTATTTCTTCTTGTGCACGTTTTTCTTTATACTGTGAAAAATTTTGCCATGTTTTGATAGAGATCTTCATAGGGAAAATATAAATAAAAAAACCAAAACAGAACAACACCTCCCTCACCCAAACCCAAACCTGTCATTGCAAGTCAGAGATCTGTGTCTTTATGGAAAGTGTTTGTGGATGGTGTACTTGGAAGCTGTGAGGTGGAAGGAGGGCAGGCAGGTAAGGATACATAGCTGGGATCAGAACACATGTATCTGTAAGGTAGCTTGCTCTCCTCCTGGCAGAGCTTGCCCATAGGGTGTTACTTGTGTGTGGATGTAGGCTCTGGTGTTCTTTGTGGTGCGTACTTGTTCACTTCCTCTAGTCGCTGTTTAAAGGACTGGAAACATGTCAGACCAACAGATGTCACAGACATCTTAATTTGGCTTCTTTAAAGGTGCAATAGATTAATGAATCTGACTGTATAACTCAGCTTGAAGCCTTCACACTGTTTCATTTTTGTGGGCCCGGTTAGGTTCTCCATGACCTTATTGCTAAATTAGCAACTCCTGTCATTCTCAGAGTTACATTCAGTGAGAGAACTGGGTGTTAAGAAAGAAAACTATCAGACTTTATTTTTGACATGCCTTGTTTCTTTTTCCTCTCAGATTCTCTTGCATGTTTTAATGGAGGGGAGTGTGTGTACCGAGAGCTGTGCAACTGCAGTCGATTTAACGCGACGGGGCCGCGATGCCAGACAGGTGTGCAAAGAGAGAAATCTGACTGGGTTCCTGGGCTTGCACTCGTGTTCCCACAGCTACAATGACTACTCTCTGCCTAAAGCTTCCCTTCATGCTGTAGCATTTTCTCCCTCCCTTCTTTTATGTCATTATATTCACAGCATGTGGCATGCACTGCTCCACCTCGGCTCCTGTCCGTATCCAAAAAACAGCGCTGTGTCTCAAGTGACTCTCCTTTTGTTAGTGTACAACACAGGTGCTGAAAGAGATCATATATGCAGGACATGGGGCCAGTATAACTTTGAAACTTTTGATGGACTCTATTACTACTTTTCTGGAAAATCCACATATGCCCTTGTGAGACACGCTGAACTAGATGAACAGAGCTTTTCCATACAGGTAGGGAATGGCACTTCTATGTTCTTTTGAATTGTTGTTGAACATGCTAATAATGTATTATTTTTAGGAGATTAAAAATAACTTGAGATGGTAATAGGGGGTTGTAAAATGTAATCTAGAGGTGATTTTAACATGATATGGGCTACGTGTTACCATAGCCTAGGATGTAAACAGCTGGAATATGTCGCTATAGAGCGCGACACGGAGCAAAGCACCAAGACTCCATCAGAAGGGTGTGCAAGAGATTTGTTACAGCAACATGTTGCTTTCATAGTTTTTCAAGATATTTACATTTACTTAACAGAAACATACATTGCCCATTGGTCATAAGAAAAAGACTAAGTTCTCAATGGGTGAACAGGGTGCCACGTCATTCTGTGAGCCAGCTGAAGTCTGTAACTTTCTACTTGCTCTCTTCCATCACGTTGTCATAGTGATAGCCTTGGTGTGTTCCTTGAGAGAGATCCGGGGCTTTCCTTATTTCCAGAAAGCCTTCGCTGGCTCACAAGAGCAGCACGAAATGTCTTTCCCACAGGATTGTCAGGAATAAGACTGATGTGTGTCTTTCCAAAACCTTCTTTGTTCACTCAGAGCTGTGAAAAGACAACTCCATGACCATGGCTATGAACTGCTCAGTTTTTTCCACAAGAGGGGGACCAAACTTCTTGTTCCCATGCAGAGTGCAGATTTGGGGGTATTAGTTCTGTTATGTGTTTATTATTAAGAATTTGGTTAAAATGTTGATTTTGTGATTTTATTTGGCAGGTGAATAATGATCCTGAATGCCATTCTTCTCCTTATTCCTGCAAAAGGTCCATTAGTTTATTCTTTTCTGGAGATGAACAGATAAGGATGAGCAGTGAAGTCACCTACAAAGGATTTGGGTAATTGCAGTCATGTTTCTCATGCTGTGGTTACACTGGAGTTAATATCATGGTACCATTTTGATAAGAGATGTAAACATGTTCTTTGGTAGACTGAAAAAGCAACCAGACCACAGCTGCAATAATTACTCTCCATTTACAGAGTTGTGTCCGAGAAAGGTGATAGCTAAATTAGTGGTATATAGAATTAAATATAATCATTGGCATTCATGATCTTTGCTGTTATTTGCAAATTTATTTCATTTAGTGGAGTTATTCAGTATTTACATCATGGATTTTCAGTTGTATGAGGAAGGCATCAGCAAGTAATTTCTTTTTAATGGTTACATTTCCTAACATAATATTATTTTTGGTTCTGTGTTGTCATTCCAGAGTAAAATTACCTTATGTTATTGGAAACCTACACATCCAGAAACTAGCTGGATACTTCCTGGTCAGGCACCAGTATGCCTTTACCCTGGCTTGGGATGGTACATCTGCAGTGTACATCAAAATGGCACCAGAGTACCTGGGCAAAACCCACGGACTGTGTGGGAACAACAATGCTGTTCTGCAGGATGATCTGGAAACTAGTTATGGTGAGTATTTAAGATACTTCCAGTTGTGCAATATTACCTTCTTAGTTTTCAGTTGTAATGCTGATTGAATTTAAGATGGGTGACTTTTGAAATGGAAAATAGGTTATGGAGGTACTTCTGCTAGATTATATTTACTGAAGAGGACCAGTTTCAGTGTAGGTGGGGCTCTTGGGAGGAAGATTTTAAAGCTGTCTTACTCAATTATCTACAATGGTATTTGTATTTCATTTTCCTGGGACCTGAAAGGTAAAATCTGCTTTTAAATGTTCACTGCCCTTTTAGAAATTTTGTGGCCTGTGGAAGCCTGAGGTATTGCTATTGGAAATAAATCAATAACTAGTAAATCAAATTAATGAAAACTGTCAAATCATGTTTGATCTGGCATTTCATATGTGCTAACACTTCCAGAAATAATCAGTGATCTTTCAATGTCAACTTCAGACACTTCCAAAAGGCTTGGCTTTCAGTAAATAGTGAGTGAAGACATCTATATAATGAGTAAGGAAAAAAAACCAACCAAAACGGGGGGAAAAAAACAGTCCTTTGAAAAGTATCCCAAGTGAGGCCATAAAAACTTCTGGAGATACTGCTTTGGGCTGTTTGACTGTTGGCTCCTGTTTAACGTGAGGATATTTCTGTAGAGCAGTCCCTCAGAGCTCAGAGTGGATGTGGTTTCCTCTGTTTTTGGTGCATTCCCCTCAGTTTCAGAAAGCACCAGCCCTGCCCAGTTAACAGTCATTACCCCCACTGATACTTTGCTCACTAAATCAAGGTTTTTATACTAACACCAAGATCAAAGGGTCATTTCCCCAGAGACTTTTCTCTCTCCTCTCACCTTTCTTAGTGTCTCCAGCACTTAAAGCTGCATTTGTAGCACAAGTGAGTGAATTCACTGTGCATGAGCTTTATCCACTTGGCTTGGGGAGCAGTAGAAGTAAAGATGTGCCAAGATATGCATTTTTGGGTAATCCAAGCAGTAATCAATGCCACCGCCTGTACAAGGTGGATAATAATAATGATGGATTAATTGGTTTAACCCTAGTGTGGACATTTCTACTTAAATAAGAATCACACCCATATTTGGCTAATTCAGACAATAATTTTGTACCATTGCAATGACCCAGGAGTGCCTCACTTTTCTAGGGTTTGGACTCCCTGTTGGGCATTCTATCATAAAGTAGCAGCATTGACCTATATATTATTTATTAATTTAAGATTTTTTATTAAACCTTTTCCTTCCTTTATTCCATTGATGGACTAAGGCAGGCGTAGTCCTTCTCCCTTAAATCCCTTCTTTGCCAAGTTGCTTAAGCTGTTTTCTGCCACCTGAAAACCCACTTCTCTAGTTCCTTTTAAAAGTATTTTTTTGCTTCTTGAAAGGACCAGATTGATTTCAGCTGATTCACTTGGTATTGGGAAGGGTTAGGTGTTCTGTTCTTGGTGTGCTTTGATTATTGAAACGTTTCCCTGGGAAATCCTATAGAAACACTGTTGTTCTTTGAAGTGACTGTGTGATTCTGTGTGTGTATCTTGTGTAGGAAAGCTGACAGATGATGTAACAGAATTTGTAGAGAGCTGGCAGGAAAATCCTCCACAAGGAACACCTGACTGGGACAAATCTCTTCTCAGTGAGCCACCGTGCCTGACACAAAGCCACGAATCTCTGCAGGTTTGGATCAACACAAAAGGGTTATTGACATAGCTGGTGATTCTAATTGGAGCAAGAATTTGACTTAAATTATTCACTGAAAATTCAAATTGACAACTTTTAAAGCTTTGAAGGAGACTGGAAATATTAGCATCTTTTTTGGGAGAGATTAATTAAAATGCTTGCTGCAAAAGGTCTTCCCTTGTCCTCTCATCACGCACTGCCCTTCCCTTTCTTTTGTATTTAATTCTTGATATGTTCCAATATTATGCTGTCTGCATAGCAGCCAAAAGAACTGCTTGACTATGAAGCTGAATGAGTCACAAGTTGTAAAATGTGGGATTCTTCTAGAACTTATCCATAGGAAGGATAGAAAGAAGCAGGGAAGCAAAACCAGAGTCAGAGCATTATTTGCTCTGTCATTATTTGCCAGTGTTTAAAAAGAGAATTATTGTTGCTTTTTTCCATGACTTTGAAGCAGTTTTTCCTTTTAATTAGTATTTTCAGGATACAACCCTTAAAGTGCTTTGAAGCTAAAGCTGGTGCCAGCTATGGTTTATTTCTCTTGCCTTTTACTGTATAATTCAATTGAAATGAAGGCTTTTTCAGATTGTCTTGGCTTAGTTGCAAAATTATCTGTGCCCTTTTTGGGCACTGCTATGACCTTGGATGAAAGATTCAATGTTATGGAAACTCTGACATGGAGAGCAATGTATTACTAAACTCTGCTTCTGTTTGGTGAGAGGAAAGTGATTCCTAGACACAGACAGATGTCTATTCTGATTTTCCAGAGCATTCTATTTTATTCTGCTTATGTTTATTTTTGCAAACCTCATTACAACAGCTGTCTCTTTCATTTCAGAGGGCATATGCTCTGTGTAATATCCTGTTACATCCCCCATTTAAACAATGTCATGAGTATGTGAGTCCTCTTTCTTTTATGGCAAGCTGCACAAATGACCTCTGCATGTAAGTGAATGTTTTTGGGTAATTCAAAGCTTTTATAAAAAAAAAAAAAAACCACAGTCCTTTTGTCATAAGAATGAATTATAAATATTAAATGAACTGATTTGTGACATTCTCTGCATGTAAGTTGGTAATTCAAAGCTTTTATAAAAAAAAAAAACATGGTCCTTTTATCATAAGAATGAATTATAAATGTTAAATGAGCTGATTTGTGACATTTATCTAACATTGTTCTGTTATTTTACTTTTCTCATTTGTTCTGGTTTTACCACTGTGGAATGCTGTGGAATTGTTCCTGTTTTCTTTGGTATAAGAATGATCAAATTCAGGCCCAGATATTTTCCAGTTGTGTTAGTCTGTCTCCTTTGAATATGTCATCTGTTTTGATTCTGAGTGTGCAACATCCTTAGGTGCTTTCTGCCGTTCTAAAGCCTCTTACTATAGTGAAAAGTCAGAGTCAATGGGCAGGTTTGGCTTCTGCATGCTGTATGGTCATCCATTGAAAAGAGGAATTTGATAACCATTTGAACTTATGCTAACATTTCATAATCTGCTATACTCCTGTTCTGAGCAGTTTTGACTAGTTAAATTAAAAAAAAATAAGGCAGGTCAGAAGATAATTTCCATTTCTTGTACCCTGGTGGCTCACTGGTAGAAATTTTACACTTCCTTCTTGTGACTTTTCTGCAAGATATTACTCCTGTAAAAATTAAGAGCTTTACTGAAGTCTCCCTATACTGCTGTATTTCAGGCTTTTGTGGAGTTATTCAGGGAAATAGTGTCAGGTCTCAAAAGTATTGAAACTTACATTGATGACCTCTCTTCGAGGGTGGCAGGCAGTTTTTACCATTTTAAGACTTTTAACCCAGTCCAACAGCAGAGTACCTTAGAACATTGTTAAATTAGATTCAAACAGCAAGGCTGAATGCAGTGCAGGAGCATTCATGAGGTTATGATGGTGTGTTTGAACGGAGGTATAAAATATGTCACCTTTTGTTTGTGTAAGGTCAGCAGCTGATGATGCAACTTGGTGTCGAGCGCTCACCGAGTACGCCAGAGCGTGTGCCCAAGCAGGAAAGCCACTTCATGGATGGCGTCTGCACTTCCAGCAGTGTGGTAATGCCCCTGCTCCTCTACTTGGAAATGCTGCTTGGTCCTTCTGTTTTGAAAAGGCTGCCCTTCATAGTTTCAGTTCTTTGCCTTTCTCCAATTTTGGGCTCATATAATTCATAATGAAATGATTAAGTGAGTCAAACTCACTTCAAGGCTACATAAATGCAATGGATTTTCTCTTTAATATGTGCAATTTGTACTGAACTTTTTAAAATTTTATTACAAGGTGATTCTTTAAGATGGTTAAACATTTTTATTTTCATGGAGCTACTCTTTCAAATATTGCCAAAGTTTTCATGGCTTTGTGATATATAAAATGTATGTCACGAGTGTTAAAATCAAATCTAAATTGCACTTGCATAAGACTTCATCTTACAAGTCACATAATGTAAGTTTGAAAGATGTTATCTGACTTGGTTGCCTGCCTGGAACACAGGACCAAAACTGCTTTGTCATCCATGATGGAAGATTTCCACTGTGGTTCCAAAAAATCTCTGTTAATGAGTGTCCTGACTGCTTCTGATGATGGTCTGGGAATCTAAATAGCTCTCTGCTGTGATAAAGTATGGTTTAAGATTATTCCTGCTTGATGCACCTTTAATGGAGAGAATGTGAATATGTAAATATGTGCCAGTCCTCTCTGTGTTAGGAAAGCCATTGTTTTAGACATCGTTTAGTGTTTATCTAGAGAACAGATACTCAACTGACATGCCAGAAGATAGGTCCCTGAAAGGAGCATGTGCAATCCATTGGTGCCCTGTGACAGTAGCTCTAGACCTTTTCATTTCTCTGTCTGTTCCTGTGTTTCAGTCATTGCCTGTGCTGAGCCCTTGGCCTACAGTGAATGCATCAGCTGCTGCCCTGTTTCCTGTCACCAGCAGTCCCAGTGCATTGGCAGTGAGCTGCACTGCGTTGATGGCTGCTACTGCCCAGATGGTGAGTTCTGCTCCTCAGGGACACACCTGCTTCCACACAACGTTCAGGTTGTTCCTCCCCAGGTTTGCATCCCTCTCTGACCTACCCAGATTGAAAGCAGGAGCTCTTTATAAACTGAGTGCCAACAGTGTGGATAACTGACCTTGTTTTCCTTACTGACAGGAGCCTTTTCCTCCCTCTAGAAAGTAGGAATAGGTTTCAGCTCAGGTCCACATTCTAGCTGTACAGCTACACAATTCCAGTGACAAATGGGATTTGCTCTGTTATTACAGGGCAGGCATCCTCCTGCTTGTGGTGGTTGCTGTTTGTTTCTTGTTGGTTAGGGGGAGGATTATTTTGGTGGCTTGGGTTCTTTTGTTTTACATTCTTTTTCCTGGTTAGGGTGCTTAGAAAAGCTCAAAACCATTGCATAAATAAAACTGATTCCTGTGGCCAGGAACAGGTTTTGAAATTGAGGCTTTTGGATTGTTGTACCATTCTGGCAAGTGAGGTCTTTAGCAGTGTGGTCTGTAGCAAAACTTTGCCCTCATCACCAAATTAGATTTTGATATCCAGTTTTCCCCTAGTTATTGGCTTCTGTTTAGTACCAAATTCCATCTAAAAGAGGACAGAGAAAGTTATGCCATGGGTCTTCAAGTCCTGCCTCTTATATGTATCCTGATTATTTATAAGTTTAATCATATTTGTCATAAATTATGTCTTTTATGGTAAAGCCTTTTTTTTTTCCTGGTCCTCTAGTAAGAAAAAAAATTATAGTAATAAGGAAAAAAGGCAAAAATAAAATCAGTAAAATGAGGACCATAGAGGCAAAGATTTGTAGATGTGTTAGAAAATAAGCCAAAGGTATTCAAAGCAGCATGGCCTGTATGTTTGGGTTTGTTATTTTGTATATGTGTGGTTTCCTCTCCTTCTCACCCAGTAATTAAATATTAGGGTTTTTTTAACTATGTTTACTGTATCTCAAGAAATTTAGTGTCTTGATCCCTGTAATATAATTTATTTAATATAATTCAAATGCACTTCTTTTGGTGAAAATGACTAACAAATAGTCTCGAGATTTATTATCATACTGAAATTACCATTGGGGTTGTTTTTGTATATAATTGTTAGTGCTCTGTCAGCCATTGTCATGGATATTTCACTTTTTTCTTGTTATTTTATTTCTTCTAGGCTTAATTTATGAAAATGAATTGTGTGTCAAGCCTATGGACTGTCCTTGTGACTACCATGGAAGTTTCTTTGAAATGGGTTCAGTGGTTTATGAAGAATGTAATAACTGGTAACTTTTCTTACCACATTGTGAACTAAATCTTTTAATGGTCATATGAAACAGATTCTTCAAGGCCTATTTCACTTAGGAATTGGATAAACTTGATAAGTACTCACTGTTTCTGCATAAAAAAATTCTATTCTGTGTGTGTTTTGCAATTAAGGAAAAGATAAACTATTAAGCTGTTCATGTGGAAGAAGGGAAAATTGCAAACATTGCAGAGAATACTGTAGTATTTAGTGCTGTTTTTCACTTTGGATTCTCCCTTAAAAATAAAAAGAATCTAGAATTCAAAATCTTAACAGGAGAACTATGCTGAGTTTTTCTCCTGTTTGTATGGTCTCATTGGACATAAAGAGCCTAATGTAATTGTGACAGTAAGCTGCTGTTTTGGAGTTTAAGTGAATTTTATGAATTGAAAATAAAAAATTACAGGAAGAGAAAGTGCCTTTTATTGGATCACCTTAAGTGAAGAAAATGGATGAGCTTACAGATGTGTGGCTTTTTTTTCCCCCCAATAATTCTTATCTGTAGAAGTCATAAGATTCAAATTACTTGTGTTTATTCTTCTCAGTGTTATTAATCCTTAACTTTTCTAATGGTTATTAAAGAGCTAAAAAGAAATGGTAGTGGCACTGGGTGCATGGATGAAATTTCACGTGATCATGTCCTCATGACAAGCTTCCAGCCATGAAGACAGTGCTAACTCTGTTGTACCCTTGTCTAAGGCTCTAGACACTTGGTGCTCATTCCATAGAGAAGGGATGCAGGAAGAACAGCTCAGGGACAGTTGTGTATAATTCACAGAATAAAAATATGAAAACTTTTTGTTTTTATTTCAGCACCTGCAGTGGAGGAAAGTGGATCTGTACAAATTTTACGTGTCCAGGTATGTGAAAATCTCAAATACTGTTTGATAAGTCAATTCTTACTTCAGTAAATATTACTTTTAGATGTTAATATGATGTTTCATTATGTAATTTGCATTTTTACTTCAATCCACACACTCAGTAGATTAAATATTAAAATAACTTGGCTTATCAGTTAAATGTGTTGATGTTTCTGAAAATCAGTTTTAAGAGCCACAGATCAAATACCCATAATATATAGATGACAGATATTATTGCCTCCTTCTGGGGGAGGAGCTGTTCAGGTATCCTGGCTGGGCATCAGTAGGAACTCCATAACAAAAACAAGGGAAAGTTTTGTTTCCTAATACCTGGCTGTAATATAAATACAATTTTGTAAGCTATAGAATGTATCAGAGTGTATGAACTCTAAGCAGTAATAACTGTGGAGAATTACTCCACATAATTCTCCACAGAGAATGCTGTCTTTACTGCAGATTTAGGTGCATTACTTATGATGTTTTTCAGCTGAATGCTCAGTTTCAGGAGACACTCACTTCATGACCTTTGATGGGCGCAAATACACTTTCCAAGCCACCTGCCAGTACATCCTGGCAAAGAGCCGCACGTCTGGAACGTTCACCGTATCCTTGCAGAATGCTCCTTGTGGACAGGTAGGAATGCTCCTTGTAACCTTGGTCCTGAAGGGTCTGTTAATTGAGGGGAAAAAAAAACATTGAAGAAGAAAAGCAAGCTACAAGCCTATGCATGTGAATAGCTGATACTAAGGGAGCTATTCAAGATAATAATTAGGGTGGTCTTATTTTATATTTGACAGTTTCTGAAGCTGTGTACAGGCATCACCAAATATTTTGTCTGCCTTATGTCCAAGACCCATTCTTTCCTCTATTTTGTGTATGCATTTCTGAGCATGTATTATAAAACCAGGTGTGAGGTGTGGAACACTTGTGAGGTTTTTGACTACAAAGTTTCTTTTTTTTTTTTGGTCTTGATAGGGCTTATAATTTTCAGGAAGTTATGTCAAGAACAGGTCTTAAAAATACATACATGGTATGGGAGGTGCAGGTGACTGAGCTCAGCTGTTTTCTGGAATCAGGCTTTTCTCGCTGTCTGAGTTCTACATGTGCATGTAAGGGCAGGATTTGACCCACATTTATAATATAAGTCATGATTACCAAGCTGCTGGACTTGCAGTAGGAGAGAGTTTGTATCTCAGCCAGATTTATGTTCTGTCTCCAATGGCCTTCTGCAGTAGTTTTTATTTAGAAGCAACTGTGCAGGCATGTGAAGAGTATATAGCCTTAAATATGACTTTGCTGTAATTCTAGACCATCTGTATATATTAGGCCCACATTATTACATAATTCACATAAAATCAGATTTAGAGCCATTGCTTTGTACTTCTGTGGAGGTAACTACATCAGATTTCTTTTTATGTTCTAAGTAAATGTATGATTCTATAAGTCCTTTTGCATTAATGATTACAGTCACTCTTCTCTGCAGTTTCCATTGTTCATGCACTTGAGATTTCCTTGGGGAAATGAAATGGTTATATAAGTTGTCATGCTACACTTTCAAAAGGTGTATTTCAGTAGTCGTTTTCTATTTCTGCATTTTAGCCTACTTCTCTGGAGGATAGAAAAGACTTAAGTAGAAAGTTAGAATGAAGTTGCAGTGACAAGTTCATTTTAATAGAAATTATTTATTGTCAATCCAGGTAAGAGACAGGAGACTGAGTGCAGGGGAGTCCCCTGATCTCGGTGGTAGAAGTTGGGAGTAAGAAAAATAGTTTAACTGGATAGAGACCAAATATATATTTAAGCAATTTGATGATCCAGAAATAAATGTCTCTTCTGTGGTTCCTAGGAGGATACCAGGTGAGATATGTGATAGGGCCTAGAAGTTACCACTATTGAAAAAGTGGATTCCTGGGTAGCAAATAAAATTGCTGTATAACACTCTAGCAGCTTTTCCTCTGTGACCTAGAAGTGTTACAGGGAGGGCTGCGAAATGAAATGTTGGTAAGGACATTTAAAAAAACTTCTAGGCTTTAACCTCTGTGTGCATTATTCTTGTGATCCTGCTAGTATTTCCAGTTTATAAGAACAGGCTGTTTCAAGATGTATTTGTTTGTTGTTACAATTTCCCACTTCAAGTGCATATTTTAGTTAGCTTGGTTTCATTTTAGCAAGTTGCACTGGCTTCGTTCTGTGCTAACCTTGGAATCCTGAGGAGCTGATTAAGTTAATATCATCTCAAGTAAAAAAAAAACCAAAATAAAAGAATAGCTATGAAACAAAATATAAGCATAGGCATACATCCAGTGTCATAGCCTTAGAATTTTGCAGAGTCCAAGAAGCTTGAGAAAGGTGGTTGTGTATTATAGCTGTACTATATCATGGAAGAGAAGCAAAGGAAATCCCCAGAGAAACTGTCTAGGCAGCTTTTTTATCAAAGGAGAGTTGAGGCCAGAGTGGCTTCTTGCTGAAGCTCACAGCAAGGTACCTTGCAGTCTGACAAGGTTTTCATTGGAAAGCCCATCAATAGAGCAAATTTTATTTGTTGACAAAGTTTATATTGGAAAGCCCCTCAATAGAGCAAATACCTCCTGTGGCAGTGGGCAGAGTATGTACGTGTGTCTCATTCCCTTGTGTTAGGAATGCTTTTCTGTACAAAACAGACAGAATTGTGCTTTTTGGCTTAGTTGATGCTTTTCTGTACAAAACAGACAGAATTGTGCTTTTTGGTTTACTTGTGGTTAATTTTTGTTGAGGAAAGTCATAACCAAACTAGTTGGCTTTCTGCCTCACTGCTGAGATTGTGCAGTGCCTTGCAGTAACTCTTGCCTTCTTCAGCCTGACTTAGTGACTTTGCTTAATGTGTCTCTGTGACCAGGTGGTTTGTAGGTAAAAAACCCCAGATTTTCTTGGCTTTTACTGCATGTTCAGCTTCATACTTTACCTAGCCTTTAACAAAGGTAACCTGACCAGTCCTAGCAGGTATAGATTTCACAGAGGTCTGAGTAAAGCATTCTGGATGTTAACAGTCAGGTAGGTAATCAGCGGATTATGGGATATGTCCCAGGGCTACATGCTGCTGATTTAATTATCAGTGTACAGGTGGTAAGAGGGTAGTGAGAACAGGTTTTGTAGTATAATGCAAGTTTTTGTAGTATAATGTGGGACTTCAGTGCAGCTATTCAAGTGTCTAATTATCAACCAGCTGGTACCACTTGGCAGAGGAGCTGTCTTTCAGTTCCCCAGGCACCCTCCATTATCTTTTTCACCCATTTATTAAAATTAATGAATTGAAATAGGAAGCTAAAAGATTTGCAATGTGGAATCTCATATTTCTTGATGGTTTGAGATTTTATATGCTTCTTTAAAAAAGCCTTATCACTCCCATCTCATTCAAGCAGACTAGAAAATGTGGAAAGAAAATACCTGGGGAGATTTTAGCTTTCTGAATCACAAAGAATCCAGTCATCCTGAGCCTTGGAGTTGGTGACATAAACAGTCATCAGGCAACAAGTTATTTCAAAATGATGTGAAATTTTGTTTAAGCACTTTCTGGAAGGAGAATCAGTCAAGTGATCAGCACAGCTTAACCTTATCTGAGTTTCAGGTGACAGCCTCACTGGCTTTGTAGTTTGTAGGATGAGAATATCTTCTGAATATAGATTTTTTTCTTTTTTTTTTTCTTTTTTTTTTTTTAAGTATCTAGTGAGAGAAATGGCCATTCCTGTGAAAACACTTGCCAAAAGCTGGCAGAGGCAGTGCTGTGAAAGAAAAAGTCTACTGGAACAGAGAACAATTGTCAGGCAGAATTTCTCCTTCAGTTTAAGGCTGAAGGAATAATGAAGCTTTTGTCGAAACTGTGTAGTAATGTATATACTGTGGAGGGTTGTTTTCTTGGTTCTCCTCTGCTCTTCATGCCACCTGCCATTCTTTAACTTCTTAAAAGACCAACAGTATTGTCAGTCTGTAGCTATTGTTGCTGAATGAAATGCACAGAAACCTAATTTCTTGGTAAAGAGGCAAGGCAGCAAGATCAACTACAAGTACATGGTTTCACGAGGCAGATGTCTGTCTTCACTGTCACTCCAGGAGAGCGGGTTGAGCTGATAAAATATCTCGTTATTTTTATCATTTCCCATTTTTAAGTTTGATTTCATCATTTCATCTGCTGGTGAGAGATCACTGTTGCATTATCTAGAGACAGCGAAATTCTGCATTCGTTTCTTTATCTTTACACACCACTGTGTCCATGGTATTTGAAAAGCTGTCAGGTGATCTGCTCTGCTGCTAATTCAGCATCTGTCAGAGCCACAGGGTTCTGTCCTGAGATCCTTGCAGCACTAGGAATGGTTTTCAACAAGCAGGACAACATTTGCCCTGGATTAGACAAGTCCCAGTGAAGGTCAGAGTTGAACAAAAGCGTAAATCTTTGAGCTGAGCATTCTGATCTCTTTACACCATGAACAGTGCTATTCACTGTATAATTTTGATGTTTGTGCAACTGTCCAGATCTTGACTATATCTTTATCACTGCCACTTTCAGCACTGAAGATGCTTAAAGATTTACTGTTTCATCATTAGTTGTTCCTTCACTGGAGGCAGAGGGGCTGAATAATGCAGCCTCCAACACCTCTGGAGGTTATTCCTTGGCTGCAGCACAGTTCCAGATCCAATCAGTGTGGAATGTTCTGGAGGGAGACCTAGACTGTTCTTTGGCCAAGTGATTTCAGACACGTCTGTATATGTTCTGGTATATAAGACTGTTTTAAATTTGTGCTCAAAATGGATTTGGTAAGAGATGTTTTTGTTGCAACACTGAGATATTGAAGATTTGTAATCGAGATGAGAGGAAAATGAACAAATAGTCTGACAAGAGCAGACCCAATTTTTGTCATTGCTCTGGAATAGCTGTGAAATGGTTACAAGGTCTTACAGTGAAGGAGGCTGAACAGAAGAAACAAGAGCTGGATGCTTCCCCTCTTGTCTGCAGATGGCAGGGAATGGACAGTCTCTTAACTTTATCCAGCCACACTAAGCCAGTGGAAGTAATTTGGTGTCTCAAGCTATGGTAAAGAGATTTGAGTGTAGTAGGAGTGTCAGAAACCCAATTTCCTTCTGGAGCAATGACAGAATAAAATGTAGACTGGGATTCTCGTGTCTTTCAGCATGTGACAAGGTCAGTGCTGACATGGGGAAGTTTGAGTCTTCTCTTGATCCACCTTTGCACCTGATTGTCTTTGATAGAACATTTCTCTTTTTTAAAAAAACCTAAATATTGATCAAAATCATCCTGTAAAGAAAAATGTTAATCTGCTGTAATTAATGTACATACTTTAATAAGCATTCTTTCCATACTGACATAGGAATTGGAAGAACCTGTAGTTATTCTGGAAAGTGGAAGTCCTGTCCTGAAAATTTTGATTGTAACTGAATTCTGTTACACCTCTCTGTTAATCACCTCTCTGACTCATTTCCATGTTACTTAATAGAGGTATATTTGTTGTAGAATTTCAGTTAATTAGCTGCTTTTGGTACTGTTGAAATGAAGTTTCACTGAAGAGTCTGGGTGTAAAAAAAGTAATCAGGATTGATCTAGGATTTTTTAAGAAGATTTCATCCACACTGCAATGCAGTATTTATACTCTTGTGTTTTTCTATGTGACATTTTGACTTGGAGAAGTGAAATGCAAATAAGAATAAGCAATGGTAGCAGCAATAAGTAAGCTGGGTCAGTTGGATGTTGTGATATTATATGCTGGCATGATGCTGCCTTTATTATCAATATTCAACTACAGAGCTTACGAACATGTTCCATTCTACAACTCCCCTCAGAAATAACGAACTTAAGTTCTGTTTTAAATAATGATGCACAAGATGTTTTTTTCATTAATGCTTGCCTTTAAAATAATGTTATGTCTTAAAATATGCTTTAGAAGAACCTGGATGTATCAGCACACGTTAAAGTACAAATCTGGAGTTTGCTGCACTGCTCAGCAGATAGTGCAGCCTTGTTAGTGAGCATCAACTCAGCCTCAGTGGGCCTTTAATCGAGGTGTCTCATGAATTGTGTGTGTCTTGGTACTGAGCTGTGTGGGAATTGTTTAAATTTCTTGTTCCAAATCCCGCTTCTGTGCTGTATTTGCATAGCATGTTAATGTCATTATTAAACACATATGGGAAATCATTCAGGATACTGATTTTTCTTACTTAGCTGTAAGGCTGCATGTTTCCTAAGTGTGTATCAAAATTTTCAATGCCCACTAAGTATAATTTTTGTTGCTTGCTTTGCTCTCACTTGCAGAACCAGGATGGATCATGTATCCAATCTGTCAGCCTTATTCTTAAGCAGGACCCCAAGAGGCAAGTGACCCTGACCCATTCAGGAGATGTTTTGATCTATGACCAGTACAAAATTAACCTGCCTTATGCAGATGGTAAGGAGTAATACATAAGCATATAACTCTTATCAAACACTAGACCAGTATTTCAATGGCGTTTGTGCATGTTGTGGTACTGTCAGTATTGCTAACACACTGAAGTTAAAAGGCATATTTTAGTGTAAACATTGTTATTTCTTATGAAATGCTTCACAAATTAACTTTTGGTGTATTTTTTACACTAGTGGTAGAAGTTGTGCAGTAGCTGCATTAGGATAGCTGTTTCTTACATTAAGATTTTGTTTATTTTAACAAGTCCAAATGCCATCCCTCACATTTGCAAGGTTTTTTAGTTCTTGCCTGAGGGGAAATTCTTTCCTCTGATTCTTGAATTGAATAATTTCTTCCATTTTTGTAAGTAACTCACATAAATTTAAGCAGGAAGAACTCTACTGCCCCTTAGAGATGAGCTACAGATTTTCAGACAAAAAACTTTTTATTTTGCTTTGAGTTTTTAAATCTCACTGTCCTGGATATGTGTGGCATTCTGCATAGGTATATATGACTATGAGACTCAGTGTTATCTTTAATGAGAGTTTTATTTGCAAATCATCAGTACGTTTAGCACATTTGATTAGTACATTTAGTACATGTGATGTCTAGGCCTTGGCTCTTTGGGAATTTCACAAAAAAGATTTTAATGTAGGAATTATGTTCCGGGCTTTAGGATTAGTTTGTCTTCAAAAAAATGGTCTGCAATGTTCATATCTTTACATGGATTTAGTTTAGTTTACCTTTGTGGCTATTTCAGTGAACTCTCAGTGCATTTTAAACAAGGGTGATGAGTCTCACAAGTGTCTTGTTTTGCTCCTAAAATTTCAAAGATTTCTTCTTTCACAAGAAATCAATGTTAAGAGGAAAATAGGGCCTTAATAGCAAAAAAAACTTACATAAAAGTGATATAAACCAACACCAGTGAAATGACAAGAAACAAAATGTAAATTTCAAGCAGGTTTCCTTTGCCTTTCAACAATCTCTGTTTTTACTCCCCAGAGTTTTTTGAAATACGGAAACTGTCCTCTGTATTTCTGCAAGTGAAGACCCAGATTGGGTTACAGATCCTCTATGACAGAGAAGGACTGAGGCTTTACCTTCAAGTGGATGAACGGTGGAAGGACGACACCGTGGGCCTTTGTGGAACCTTCAATGGAAACACAGAGGATGATTTTCTGTATGCAGAGCTGCAAGATTTCTATCTGCCAGTATATGAATATCTGTAGTTGAAGTGTTGGATCGAGTGTGTACTGAAGCCGAAAAGAGAGATACCAAGAATAATTTATTTTGAAGTTTTTCATTAGTGAGATAGATAGTAGGGTTCAGTTTGCTAACAGAAAATCTGTAGCTTCAGCTACAGGATATCAAGCCTTGTTTTGCTAGAAATATTTTAATATAAAATTCTAGTGAAATATATGTGATGCACAAGGGCTATTTTACCAGAAAAACGTTGTCCAAAATATAGCCTATATACAGAATGTTCTTCCTCTCTGCAAGACTCCATCTCTTTCCAGCTCCTATTTTCTCCTGTGAGTCCTGATCTGTCTGTGACAGAGCCTCCATTGTTCAGTGCCTGCAGACCAGCAACAGGAATTGGCTGCTGCCTGAGCTTCCCATCGTTCTGATGCAGGGAGAAGTGCTCAGAGCTGCCTGAGCACCGCGGTCAAAGCTGCTGTTTGCCCAATTTTTTTGCAACATGTATCTCACAGACACTAAAGAACAAATTGGCTTCCTGCGGATTAGAGTAGCCTAATGGAGCTGGGAGAAGAACACAATATAGGACACAACAGGGTAAAAAAAGGAAATAATAGAAGAATTATATGCTCTCAGAGCAGCTGGAATTTTCTAACTCAAAACTAATAGGAAAATGGAAAATTTTCCATTGTCGTTCCCATTTAAAAAGACAAATACACAAATATACCAGTGGAATATTGAAGAGTTTGTGTTATAGATTAAAAAGCATTATCAGGCTATTTATTATTTATAATGAGACTAGGAAATACATAGGCAGCATCTCAATGAAGACATATTATTTATGTAAAGCTACCTAAAATATTTCTCTGTTTGACATATAGTTTTGTAGTTTATTTTTGACAACAGTCTTTGGATTGCTCTCATGCAGATGTGAAGCTGTACAATATTTGTTAAAAAAGACCTTAAACCTGGGGTCTTACAAATTGTTCTCAGACATAACACAGACTGTGGTATCGAGGCATCTTGATACAAACAGAACCTGATCCACAGCAGATTTGGGAGACCTGCCATGGGCAGAGGTGTCTCTTGCAGCACCTTCACTCCCAGCTGCTTTAGCAGTGGCCATACTCCTGTTTGCGTGCCTCATGCAATCTTTGCCCTCAAGTAGAATGCTCCATATTTAAATGCACGGTTCTGATCCTTCTCTCTGTACAACATTACTGTGCCAGGGTTATTTTGATCGAAGTCTTTATCGTTCAGCTTCTGTTTCCTAAGCCTCACAGGCGTCTGTTCAATTGCTTTTGCAGTTATACTTCTGGAGGCTTGGGTTTCTTTTCTCTTTCCTACAAGGAATAAAGGGCCTGGGAAATCAGCAGACAGGAAACTATAGGTAGAGGAGAGATTAAAAATGGATTGGATACCACTAAGGAACCAAAAGGACAAATAAGAGAGTTCAAACTATCAGGGCAGTGATGCTCCCTGCTCTCTTATAAGAAAGGAATTTTGTATATTTTGAACTTTGCTTCCTTGAAAGTCTCTAGGAGACATCTTCTGTTTTGTTTCTGAGCCTCTACAAATAAAGGAGTCCTGAAACTAATGATGATAGTTCTATGGGTGAGTGAACAAGAATATGGAATAGTGAGAGAAGAGCTTGAATCAGAGGGTGTAAAAACTGAGGCCATTCTGCAAATTCACTATGCCTTGTCTGACTGACTTCTGTTTTGTGAAAGATCTCCAGTTGGAGTAACAGAAAGCACTCCAGAGCTGTTTGGAAACACGTGGAAGACTTCATCGGCGTGCGTTCTTGTGCACGACAGCTCACAGGTGGATCCGTGTGATGTTCATCTGCAGGCAGGTGGGCAGTGAAGGCAAATTCTTACTGACAAATGCATTTCTACTTAGTACATCTGCTGTGCCCATTTTCCTAGTTGGATCAGGTACAGTAATAACCAGTCCCATCCATTAAAGAAATTAGTACCTAGGAGTAGTACAGAGGCTGCTCAGTTCACTCCCCTTAAAAATTCACATTGTGTATTGTTTGAGGATTTTGTAATACTTGCACTGGTGTTTGAAATAGATAATTTTTATTTCTGGTTTGCAGTTACACTGTGTTAAGTCAGACATGCATTAAAGTTTGATACAATGTCTTGTGTTGGTGATGCTGCTAGTTAAGATGGAGCCTCAACACTATTGCAGTATTCATTTTTGAGAATGCTGAAAAAATCTAAATACTTGGTTTAGTTGTCTACTGTGGAAGAGAATGAGAAGGATAAAGATGCTTATGCTCTGCCAGCCTGTAGAATTAGCTGAAAGAGAGCATCCAGCTGGGATAACATGCAGGTGGCTGATGCTGTGAGGACCACAGATGGTCACTAAGTCATCAGTTATATCTATTTCACAATTTCTACCGCTTCTTGTATTGACACTAAGCACTTGTAAAGACTGCAGAGGTAGAATATTAAAGTTTTCCCCGTGATTTTCAGCAGTGCTAGGGAATGGTCAAGTCTCCTGCTACAACATCACTTGTCTTTTGAGTATTTACACAATGTGCTGTGTTAAAAAGTTGCATTCTTGGTAACAGATTGGGACATGAATGTTAGTCCTTCTGTACAGCTGTATAGATAACAAAGATAAAGAGACTTATGTGGCAGTGATATATAACCATGATTGGTTGCATTGTGTAGAAGACACTTTTTGTTCCAAGTCTTTTTAAACTCCCTCACTGAAACAGTTTTTAATCTGTTATTTGTGTAGCCTCTTATGCAGCGGAAGCTTGTAGCATCCTTACGAAAGATCTTTTTGCTCCATGCTACCCCTATTTGAGTCCTGTTCCCTATTTTGAGCAGTGCAGAAGAGACACTTGCAAATGTGGACAGACTTGTTTTTGCTCTGCTCTGGCCCATTACGCTCATCACTGCCGAAGGTTTGGAGTTGTAATAGATTTCAGAGGAGCTGTCCCAGATTGTGGTGAGTTTCCTGTCACTTCTAGACTTAAATAATTAGTGCCTGAGGACTTTGTAGACAACCAGCAAATAAAAATTAAATCAATACAATCCTTTAAATGAGAGAAGGATTAATTCTAATTAAGTGTAACCTTTTGCACACAAGACAAGGTTCTTTTTTTTAAAAGAGTGTTCTGTCAAGACAGAATTTGTACCAGCGCTTTTAGGGGATTTTTCCTTTATAATTTCCTTTCTGTAGTTCTTTGACTTATGAAACATTATAAATATTTTGAAAGTAGTCAGAGGGCTTCAAATGTATACAGAATTCAAAATATGTCAGTCCTTATTTTATGGCATTGCATATTTCACACTCTATAGATATTATTCATGAACTGCATAAGTAGATTTCTTTGCCTTGTAGATGCTAGGTTTATCTAATTCTTTAAGTGAACAAGATGAAGAATTAAGTATTAAGCAGTTTTAGTTGGATTGTCTGCTTCTGCTGTCTAACAATCTCTTGGCTTATTCTCTTGCTGTCAGTGACACTGAAATACACAAAGTGCTGAAGCAAGTGTTGAAACTTGGTGTTGTAATTTAGTTTAAAATGAATAGAAGATTATAGAATGTATGTATTTTTATAGATAAAGGTGATGTCTATTAACTACACCATAAATCCTCACAAGCAAAGCATAATATTAAATTCCTTAGTTTATATTAAATTTCAGTGATGCAAAAGATATTGATAGGGCATGTTGGGGCCTCACATATATTTTAAAAAATATAGAATTGGAAACCCTATCAAGCAACCTGAAATTGACACCCCTGATGTAGGTCTGGCTCTGTTAACAAGTCTGAGAATCTTTTCAAAGGAGCATTGAAGAACTTAACATTTAGCAGTTGTCATCACGTCATGTAATTATGTGTTTTAATGCATGATAAAGAGGATTAAGTTGGTCCAGCTTAACCATCTTAAACTGGAGTGTCTGTATGTATATCTGACAAGGCTGCCTTGTTTGCATTTATTAGGGCATGAATGGCTGTGTCCACTTATGATGGAATGAGTCACTCAAGCCATTTGATTTTATTTTACTTTTTTGGAAACAAATATAGTTTTCTTACAGTATATTTAAAAAGTCATTGAAGCATTGAAATATGTTAATCTATTAGTATTTCAAGAGCTTCCGTGGTTTTTTTAGTAGAAGTTTATAAGAGACAGATATATAGGTATATATATATAAAGAATATTTAATATGGTATTGTGCAACATCTGCAAAGTAGATGCTTTATTTAAAGCTTTTAAGCATTTTATTAAAACCTTTTAAGATTTTCTTTTAAGGTGCTGTGCATTTCCAAAAGCCCAGGCACAAATGCCAAGTGTTTTTAGAGTTAGAGGTAAAAAGGCTTCAGCTGTTTGCTTTCCACGGTGTAAATCTGGATTAACTGCACAGACTCACTGCACTTGTTATTACTGTGGATTTACATCTGTGTAGTTTACACAGCATAGTGCCAAGATAGCAATTTTAGCAGAATTTAATGTGATTGGGAACAAAATAATGGAGATGTTTATCAGAAAACTGTTGGGAGGTCCTTGAGTCTCTTGCTCCGTAATTTGAGAGATTTGTTTCGTTTGGACAGCTCTTTCATGTCAAGACACAAAGGAGTACAGTACTTGTGTATCTACCTGTGGCAGAACCTGCCAGGCACTGTCTGTGCCAGAGACATGCAGCAGTGATTGCGTTGAAGGCTGTGCTTGTCCCTCTGGAATGTATTTGGATGCCAGGACTGAGCGATGTGTGCCGAGGTGGGTAAAGTTGCACTTCTGATAGCCACACTCTGTGGTTTCAGACCACCACACTTGCAAGTCAGAGTGGAAAACTAATTACCTTGAGCCCTTCTAGATGATATGCATCTGTAAACTTGACAGGGTCTCAGAATTATGCAGAACTAGTGTCTGTGTTGATAAAAAATAGCTTTTCTATGACATGGACACTCATCCAACATCATCAGTGCTTCTTAATTGCTACTTTGTCTGATTTTTGGCGTGTGAGAGATACAAAACATAAGCTTCCATTTTCCTACTGATTTAGTTTGAAGTGTCCTTGAGTTACATGGCAGTATTGAGATCAATTTCTTGCATTAAAAAAAAAAAAACCAACAAAAAAACAAAACAAAACCAACATGTAGCAACTGCAAAACCATTGGCTAACCAAAAACCCCTCACCAAAACAAACAAAGCAACTGAAGTTTGAACAGCAATTAAATCAATGCGAATTTTGTCATCTTTTTTCGTTTTGGGTTAATGAGTTACGTGTTTTTCTTCTGTTGTAGAAATGAATGCCCATGTTATTTTCAAGGAATTGACTATCCCCCTGGAGAAAATGTCATGACATCTTTAGGCAAATGGTAAGATACTAAATTGTGTTTTTACACAACTAAATTGTATCACATTTTTAAGAGCTCTATCAAATAATTTTGGCTAGTTTGTTGGGTTTTCTTTTTGTTGTTTTAGTTATTTTTAAATGAAACCTACAGAATAAACCTGCATCAGTTTTCTGTGTTTGACAAAAGTCCTTTAGAACTTAAGCTTTCCAGGCTGCTGTGCTTTGTAATGCAATATATCGAAGTGCAAAACAGAAAGAAAAGCCACAATGATTTCTTATATCCATACTTATGTGGAGAGCTCCAGAATAGCACAGACATTTCCTGACTATCCATAGATCTTCATTGCTATTCTCCTTCCCTTTACCAGATTCTAAATCCACTTATGAAGAATTATTAAGAATCTATCTTCCACTAGTATAGAATAATCGTAAAAGAGCAATGTGGCTTTTATCAACTAAGAAACAACACAAAAAACTGTCAGCTGCAGCCAATGGTAAATAAGCATCTCTGTTCTTGTTCCTCACATTTGGCATTAGTTCTTGTCCTCTTGGTCTTCCATTTGCATCATTGCAGTCCTGACATTAAAGAAGAAAGCTTGTTAGGTGATCCTGGCTCCTGCCAGCTGCATCCTTTTCAACAGTTGATTTCTGTCTGGAGAAGGTTGAGTAATGTGGACAGCAAGGTCTGTAAATAACAAGCTTTCAGAAATAATATCTGAGCTTGGACTGCCTGTATCAGTTGTTACAGCACTTAATTAAAAGCAGAGCAGACGGAATTGTCTGTGATAGATCAGTGTAGCACTTCAGTTTGTTACCAAGGCCACACTAGAGATTGGTGCTGTCAGACTCCTTTTGCAATGGGGCACTCAGTAAGCACATACACTTGCACTTTCTCTCTTGTCAGCAGTCCATAAATACTGACTATTATAAATCAATATCTTACTCATCAAGTTAGCTTATTTTTTTACCTTAGGGCAGATTCCCTGCAGTGTGCCAGGCAGCCCACTATGCATATGAGGCCCTGCAAAGGCTGGGTGCACGGTTGCCTGCCCTGCCAAGGTGTTTTTGTTTAAAATGTGCCAAACAGCCCTGGCAGCCAAGAGAAGGGGCTTCTCCTGGTAAATCTTTTTATTCCTCCTTCTTGGAGGTCTAGTTCAGCTGCTTTTGCTGACCCATGTGATGGATATATGGTTGAATGCACATCATGTGATGATCCACAAATGTAGTTTTTTGTAAAAAATTGCTGTAGACAAAAATCCTCTTTGTGTTGATTTCAGTGGAATTGCTTGGGATCTGGCAGCTTGTTTGTTAATAAAATTAAAATCTACTAATTTAGAACTATAAGGATGTTAGCTGGTATTAGAGATCAGTGTCTCGCATCTAGTCACAATTTTTGCTTGAGGTGTTTTTTAATAAGGCTATATACAGATCTATTGGGGGGAAAGGCTTTCAAATGCAGAGGTATAGACTGTCAGCTCCTGTGAATTGCCTTGTGCTAAGTAATGCATTAGGAATCATGTAGGAATACATGTGTGGATGAACTGGAAAAAAATGCTGTGTGATGAAGTCTTTTTTTATCTGTCACTTTCTATTAGAAACAATTAAGATCTTTATTATGTTCTCCCCATCCTTTATTCCTCTCAATTGCTTCCTATTGGGAACTTCCCACTTTCAAACTGGAATTTCTTCTCTATGGAATGGCTTTTCTGCTCTGTTGCTTTCAACAAGTTCTTTAAAATATTTTCATTGATGTTATATCAACCTTTGAGTTGCCTCCCTCTCTGTTCCTTTTGGTACTCCTTGTCCTCTTGCCTGAGTGATTCTGTGCAGTCCATGAGTGCTTTTCCTGCAGCGCTTTGGGGTCCATACACAGCTCCAAATGTGCTCACAGGGAGGCTGTAGCACATACAGAATTTGATTCTGAATCTGCTGACCAGCCATAGGGAGTCCTGGTGATGCTTTAGCTAAAAGAATGGGAAAGTAGTGCTGGATTTCATGGCCTCAGGTTCTTTAGTGATGACCAGGATCTGGATCTCAGCCAGCACTGTTACAGTTTTCCCTGACAATGAGCTGCAATAGGAGCTGCTACCATTTTAGAAAAGTACTGGACTATTTTGGCTCAAACTAGAAAGGAGCAGACAGTGTTAGTTTTCTCAGTGTTTCCCTGCATCCAGTATCCTGGTAGGTTGAGTTTTATGCAGCTTGGAACTGTTTCATGCAGGAGAAATGTGTTTTGGGGAGTAATATGGGGGCATATTCCTTTAAATATTTTTTTCAGCTCATGCATCTTTATGCAAACTTTTTTGCATAAAGCAAAAGTTTGGAGTTTAACTAACGCTCTTAATGAGTTAAGGCAAAGCTTATTCACAGTTACAATGTTCAGTGCAGACATTTATAAAATTATTTTCTATTGACTTATTCTGAATTACTAAATAGAAGATATTAATATATTTTAGTTCTTCCTGCCTCTCAGTACATCTTTGTCTATTTCTATTGCAGCCATTGCAGGGATGGAGTAATGAGCTGTGATAACAACATAATAGGTGAGTGAAGGGAGAGAGAAAAGATACTTCAAGGCCAACGAATAAATTTCCTCCAGTCTTGGTGGAACCCCTTGTCTGAATTAAAAGATAGTGCAGTGTTAACCCAGAATTAACTTCTGGGAGGGGATGCATAATTATCTGTGTTTGAAAGTAATGCTCCTGCTTTGTTCCAACTTACTGTTCAAAATACTGTTAGATCTGAGCAACTTTTTTTCCCCCAGTATTTTAAAATAAAAACTTTTTCTGCTTGCTGATGCAGATGAGCTTAGCTGTATGATAAACAGCAAACCTCCAGTAAGGCAAACAAAGGTTAGCTTTGCCCCAGATAGTGAGGAGAGGCAACTGAGTGTTACTAGTACTGCTGGATGTTATAATCTCTGTTACAAATCCTTATTGCGCACATTTACAGAATGCAAAATTTCAGGTGTGAAGACTAAAGCATTTGTCCATTGTCCCCCAGCACACAGCTGCCCAGCTGGACAGATTTATATTAACTGCAGTAACCCACACGTGGATCCCGAGCTCAGCAGAGAGAGGACTTGTGAGAACCAGCTGCTAAACCTCACTTTCTCAGCACACCTCCCTTGTGTGTCAGGCTGTGTCTGCCCACCAGGGTGAGTACAGACAGATTTGCGTTTTCTGGTACACAAACATGACTGAGTAGTTAATAAAATTTGGACAATTTGAGATCTCAATTGCTGAGCATCAAACTTGTGAAGGCTTACCCTGCAATACTGGCTGTTAAAATCATAATAAATGCTAAACCAAGAGACAAGTGGAGTTAAATACTTCATAATAATATGATCAAAAACCAAGAATATAGAATGGCATTGAAATAAGTTGATTCAATTTGTGTTGTTACAGTAGAATCGTGCTTATCTACATTTTTTTCATAAATCTAACCTCTTATTTCAATATTTGGCTGAGGGAGATAAGTTTATGTATTAATAGGCAGAATTTTCAGTACTTTTTCCCTCAAAAGGATCTCTTAAGTCTTGGGGATTTATGCTGGTAATGTACATGGAATCAAGCACTGTATTGTTGAGATAATTTGGATTACAAAAATAATAATCTGTTTAAATTATGCTAGTCTTGATATTATCTAATTTCTTAAGCACATAGCCTGAAGTTTCTTGGTGTTATAATTCTGAAATAATTTGAGTTGTTGAAATATCTCAGCTGAAGTCGGTGCAGTCATACTGAGTGATATGTGGATATTTCTACCTCATGATAAAATATTCCTTCTCAGGATTTTGGGATTTTACTTTAATACTCAGAAACATGAAATGTGAAATGGTTTTTATGAAATTGAACCTGTAATTAGTGGCACTCATACTGTGATAGCATATTGAAAAGTGCTAAGGTAGACTTGGAAATTAACTGGAGGCAGATATTGTCAGAATTGCAAAAATTCACCCTCTTGGACCGGGCTGGCATCTTTCAAGGCTACCTTCAGCAGCACTATGTGGCTGGCAACTCAGATCATATAAACTTTTTATTCTCTGCTATTTTGCTGTGCATAACCTCTGAGCTTGTGATCTCTACTGCTTCCTGATGGAATTTAGGTCAAGAATGTAAGCAATTAGTTTGGCTTTTTTTTATTTTTTTTTTTTTTTTTTAGTATTGGAAGACTCAGTGTCAAGTGTTGCTGATCCCAAAACTCTGATAATACGGTTTTGTGGTTGTAAGAGGCAAAATGTTATAATTTCCTAGGGACAAAACCACAAAATTAAGATAACTTGTCTTAATTGTAACTTTAGAAAACTGTATTCTTTTCTACAGTATATTCCTGTAGAGATACTAATACAAAATTATTTGTGTTTGTTTTGTTGCGTTTGTTTGGGGGTGTTTTGAGGGTGTTTTTTTTTTTTTTTTTTTTTTTTTTTTTTTTTGAGGACGTGCAAAGAGAGGTTTTTTTGTGTTTTCAGGACTTTACCCTGGGTGCTGCTTAAGGCAGAACTAGGAAATAGTGTTGCAAGCCTAAGATTTGAATTAGGAATGTCAGTCTGTACTGATGAAGTAGAAACTTAAGTCATTTACGAACTTGTCAAAACTGGTGTCTTTTAAATATTCAGCTCTAGTAGTCCTATCTTGATTATATATTTGTTTTTATTTGAGGTTGCTTTAGGAAAAACTAAGACGATCCTAAAGGTTTGTGGTTTTCTGGTGTGCTTTTGGAAAAGCAAGAGACTTATGCTGTCTATTAACTATGCAGGTTTTTTATTTAGGTAATGACTCATAATTGTTTAGGAATTTTAGTAAGAGATGCATTTGATAGAAGTTGGATATGAAGAGCCCTAATGCTTTAAGTCAGTAGCTGAATTCACACTACAATGATTCATGCTGCAGATTGAACAACTTGGAGTCAGAGCCAGTATAGCACAATAATGAAAAATTTTAAATTCATTTTTTGGAAGAGAAAAATGGGTAAAATACCATCACCTTTATACACTACCTCATCCTGTGTTCGTGTCCTTTCACGCAGTGCAGGATTCAAATGCACTGTGAATTTATGCAACTTGGAAATCCCTTTTCTAGGCTATCAGTTCTTAGTGGTGAAATAGAAAACTGAGGTGACATTGTGCACTTTAAAAGGGTAAAACAGCCATGGAATTTCTTTGATCTTAACATTAGTCCTTTACCTGAAATAATATGTTTCATTCCTTTGTTCATGCTTTTGTTCCTGCTTGAGGTCTTGCAGCAGTTCATCTTGATTCATTACATGTGAGCTAAGCTGATTAAACTCATTTCATTGCTACTTAAATGGGTTTGATTGGTTGATTTAGGTAAAATAATTTTAAAAGTGAGTGCTGTAAAGTGACTATTGTGCCTAAGAAACCTGTTGGTGGGAATGTAGGAAGCTACAGTTTTTTGAGGCAGAAGGACCTTTCTGATCTGCTTTGTGGGGTGATTATTCCTCAGTGATATCCTGAAAGGTACTTAACAAAAGGAACCTCTTTTCATAGAAGGAAAGGAAATAACCTCTTTTCATAGAAGTGATGTTAAGATTTCAAGGGGGAAATACTTTTGTTTTGCAGTCTATTTTTGTAGTATCTGAAAACTGAAATGTTCTTTCAAATGCTTCTCTGCTTCTAGCACTCCTTCTTTTTTTTGTGCTTATAGTGCATCTGTGCTTCATTATTTTGCCTCTGCAGTGAGTAAATCAGATGCAAGTAACCATGCTTAAGTAAATATCTGAATTTACAGGAGATCATTCTATGGGTTACAGTTTTTATGGTACAAAAATTGATTATGTACTTTGCAACCTTTTTAGAAGCTGTTGAAATCACACATTAATTCTCCTGGAACTCACTTCCTAATATTGATTCACCCTACTTTGCCTGACATATTGAGTAATTTTTAAGACTTTATTTATATTTTTTTCTTACTGGTTTTCATGTGTCACCATTTAAAGGGAAATGTTCTATATTTCCATGTTGCATTTCAAAAAGATAAGTGATACACTTTCAGTGCATATTTTTTCAAGTACAATATTTGAATTACATTTTCTGCTTCTGGATTTCAATGAATCAAATTATTTTTTCCTCCTCAACGACACCAAATGTGCATGATTTGACATGGAGACAGGATCCTTAATCAGACTACAGAAGAAACAGGGAGAAAAGACGGAGCAAAGGAAAAGGAGGGGAATAAACAGTAGTATCTTCCTAAATTTCTGGATGCTGTGTGACATGTTTGCTCCAAATGGACATCTGTTGCTTTGTGCCTGTCCTATTCCATTGGTTTTCCATGGTTTCCAGTCAGACCAGTAATGATCTCCAAAACAGTTTCTGTTCATTGTTGCTTACAGCCTGCTCTTAGTGTTGCTGTCAAGAAAAGCAGTCACTTTCCTGAAGGAATGACTTTTGTTTTCCCACTTGCCTCATTGACAGGATTTTACCTTTTGACTGCAGCATAGGTTGGATTTAACTGATCTGTACTTTATAGAGTGAATGGCATAAAATTTGTGCTATATTTGCAATATATATATATATAACATTTTGGGGGTATTATGGTTGGGGTTAATTAGTTTAGAGGTGTTTTCCAGCCTTGATGATGGTGATTCTAGCAAGAGCCCTGTCACATTTTTGAATACAGTTGCTTTCATTTGGACTGACTGATTGTTTAATGACATACATCAGTATTTATTTTACATCATGTTATCCATTCCTTTTTCCATTAGCTGAAATATTTAGCAAGTTCTATGCCTATTTCATAATATTTCCATCTTGCTAAAAACCAAGGCCCACCAGCCTCTAAATATGATTTAGCAAGTTCTATGCCTATTTCATAATATTTCCATCTTGCTGGAAAAACCAAGGCCCACCAGCCTCTAAAGATGTATAATAAATACAAATTCTGAGAGTTATGTCAATAGCTTGAAATACATATTGTCCCAAATGCAATTGGTAATGTTTTTTTGCTTCTGTTTTTGCTTCTATTAGATCTTCATCATTTTTTCCCTCTCATGTTTTTGTTCCCTCTATAAAGCTATGTTAAACCAACCACTATACAATTATCAAGCAGTCTCTGCTAACTTTGCAGTATTTCGAAACTTCATTTTCAAAATTTTCATGACTTTTTTTTTTCTTTTAACTCTGAATCATAGCCAAACTTCTCTTCCTCATCATGCTTCTAGAACTGGCTGTAATTTTCTCCTTGTTTCAGTGACTTTTGTTTTCCTCAATGTTAGAGCTGCAAAAAGTTAATTCTCAGCTGGCTGCTAGCAGGGGTTATCTGTACATCCAGGTCACTTAATTTCTCACTGTTCAGCAACATCCAATACCCAGCTTGATGTTTTATTGAGTGTCAACAGACTGATCTTAAAGAAAGCAACACCACATTAGAATAAGTAAGAACACAGTGTGCTCCATAATTCAAGTTTGTGTATTTATTTCTGTGGCCTGTGAGTATTTAAATCTCAAGAACACAAGGCAACTGTGTTCAAGTTGTCTTTTTTCCTTGCACTATATGTTTAATTGTTTAAAACTATGTGGGCCACCTTTTTAAGCAAAATGCCTGACAAATCTTTTCTTGTGTATGTTTAGGAAAAACAAAACCCATCATCCTCCCACCCCTACACTCTGGAGACAACTAATTATTTATGACACAGAAGAGCATATTTTGTGCTAAAAACTTTACTGAATTTGAGGGAATTTAACATAATTAGAATTTTTATGGCTTTCTCTTTTTTTAATCACTTATTGCTCCAATAAAATAGATGAAGAGTTAGTAATCTCAAAGCTGTAATATACTGTAATTGTAATGAAGGTTTGTAACTAAGGAATATAATATCAGATTTTCCTTCTAAAACTTTCGCAATTATCACTGTATTTTCTGTGGAATGTATCAAGTGACACGTAACAAGCTGAAACACATTCTTGGGAGGTTTTATTAAAAAAAAAGTAAACTCATCACTTTCTAATTTTCATAAAGAAAACAATTAATGTTATCATCTTGTAAGTGTGCCTATGGACAAACAACTCTATTCATGAAGAATTAAGATGGGAAGAATACAGATGAGTTTCAAATATTTTTAGAAAACTACTCTTTATTAATGTAATTACATTGACCATGTTGTGTCTTAAAATAAGTCTCCTTAGATTAAATAAAAATCCTGTTCTTTTGGTGTGTGTTTAGCATAATTTTTCGGAAGACCTACTGCTCCTCAGTTTAGACTCAGAATTTACTATTATCAGTGTGAAAATAAAACCTGTTTTCTGTCCAAACCTCACTCTTCTGGATGGCCCTGCTGCTGCTATCAGGCTAAGTATTATAAATCTTTTTGTTTAGCCAGGGCTTTGGGGAGGTCTGTTGAGATTTAATGTTTTCCAGGCAAATAAGGATTAATCCCATTGGGGGTACCATCATGGCTATGTGCTTGACTATTTCCTCAGGAAAATACAAGTCTCTTACAAAGACTGCATCAGTATTCCAGGAACCAGTATTTATCCACATCAGATTTTCTGCTGGTTTCTACTTCTGCTGGCAATAAACACAGCTTGTTAAATGTGCAGGAGCTCATTCCCAAAGAAAACATATATTGCAGTGCCCTTGCAAGACAATCCAGTTCTTTTCTATCCTTTTCTGCTTCGCAGACTTGCAAATTTCCTTGATGTATTCTTGAGTTCCTTATTTCCTCTTGCAATACTTATAAACCCTGTTGGTCTCCTACTTTCTAGTTTACGCCAGCTGCAAATAAATGTCTAAATATTTTTTTTCTGTACTTGTATTAATTGAGAGTAAAACTTCATCAGTATCTTCTAGGCTCTGGGGCACCTGTTCATAAGACCTTCTGCTTTCTGACTTGTTTTTAAGAGAAATATTCAACTCTGTCACTTAGTTCAAAGGAAGACTTCAGAGTTACTTACTGAAATTCTGGTGCTGGTGGTAGAGCTGACTGCAGGAAGGTTTCCAGTCCAGGGTGAAGCTGCCAAAGAAAATTACTATCTCAGTTAAAGCATCAAAATCATGTGTTAACACAGAAAGATGGAAGGGTACAGTGAGAATAATCAAAACCTTCTAAGCATTCTACAAAATTACTTAATTTTTTGGTATAACAAACCAGGGGAAAGAGGAAGAGGAGACTTTAAGAAGCTCCCCAAATGAAAAAGAAAACAGCCAGAATATATTAACTCTCCTTGTCTAGATGGTGAGTGGACCCTAATAAAGGCATGAGGTGCTGTAGTAATGTTACTAATGTTGGATTTTCTCTCAAAATTTACCTTGTTTTCTGGTTAGACAAGTCAAATGCTCCCTGCTGCTTCTTTTGTATATTTTTTGCTTCCCTTAAACTCTATTACAGACCTCTGTAGGACAATTTGTGAGACCTTCAGAGAGCAAATTTAATGTTGCAGCAAAAGTACTTGTGGCTGCATGGATCAGTTGAGGATGGGCAGTTGCAGGAGAGAGGGGAAGGAGCTTGTGCAAGACACAGGCTGTTGAAAACGGCTCTGCTGGACCCTGGGAGAGGGATTTTTTTTTTTTTAATTGTTTTGGTCCAGATTTGGGATCTTTGCAGACGTAGTGTTTGATGAGTCTCATGTGATGTTAGTTCTAATGGTGCCTTTATCAAGATTATTTACATATTTCTGTGTGTGTGAATGCAGACAGCTCTAGATAATGAGATAATAAAGAACATGAATGTTCAGCAGGGTGAAGTGGGATAGTCATCCTTGTGTCTTTGCAGTTCATTGTAGGCTGGACAGCGAGTATAAGCATCAAGAAAAATGTCTGATACTTCAAAGCGGAGCTGTGCAAGGCCTCTCTGTGGGGTATTTGTGGTGAATTCTTAGATCATTGAAATCTGACCATTTACTTGGCTTTGCAAGAGAGAAAGCTGTTATCACTTTTTTTTTTTTTTTTTTTTTTTTTTTTTTTTTTTTAATCCAGTGTAATAACATGAGGAAAAAACTGCATTTAGTGTTACCTTGTCAGTGTGATCTCTTTGTGTCTGAATGTGCCCTGTTCAGTTCGGAGCAGCTTTAAACCAGTGGGAATTTCAGTCTCACAGTTGATTGTCTCCAAGTGACACAATGCTTGAAATAAGTATGGACTACAAAGAACACTTCACCTACCCTGGAGGAAAATTGCAGTTTTTCAGTTTAATGGGGGAGGAGGGTTTATGGTGTTCTGCATGTTCCCATTCATAACCTTTACAGAGATGTAAATTTCTGTCTAATACATAACACACTGAAGAAGAGTTTAAGTCAAATACAAATTACAAATTTCTACAATGTAATTTGTAAAATACAAATTACCAGCTCATTAATATGAGCTAATAAAATGCCCTGTGATAAATTCAGGGATGAAATATTTCTTTTTGGATAGCAGGGAAACAAAACATTATTGTTACTCTGTTTGTCATGGATGTGCCTCACACCTATCGCATCTTATCTCTAGTGCCATATCTTGCCCAAATGACAGTGCTAAACACCAGGAGCAATGAATCTGTTAGGAACAGATTTTTGTACAGAAAAACCTGTACAAAATTTGTATTACTACAGAGAGGTACTGGGATTCTAAGCAAACTTACCCTAAAGAAAAAAATAAATTTTCTGCATAAAAGTACCATTTCAAGAGACTGTTTTATTTCTCAATAGAAATACATTTCAAACATTAGAAACAAGGATAATCCTAGGCTGTATGGTGCCTGTAAGGATTCTTTTCACTATGGAACTGGTGTATTAGCTGCTTTGGATTCTTGTGTTGTAGGGAATGGGGTGGGATCAAAACAACTGGGAGCTGCAGCAGTGGGAGTGAAGGACACTGCTGCAGCTTGTCAAGAGTTCAAGTTTCACAGCTTTCATTTAAGAGATGGATTTGTCATCACAGCTGTTCTCTCTGTTATGGGACCCTTAGGTCCCATATTGGTATTGCTTTGCTTATCCAATAGCATTATGATTTTTGTAATAGAAAGGATTGGTTTTTGGAAGAAATGCAACTTTCCTGGGCTCAGTGAAATGACAGCTTAATTAATAAAATAAATCAAGGCTTCTGGTGTATTTCATGACCTTTATTTGTAGAATCTGCTTGAGAGTTCTCTTTATCTCTGTCTCTTTACCTAATTTCAGTTTTTCTGAATATTATCAAAAAGACACGAACATTTTACTTTAAAATTAGGACTGGTTGCTCTATTTAGTCTTTCTGGGCAAGAATTCCTCTGTTCTTTCTCTATGGCAGCAATCTTTTTCACTTTTTTCTTTAATAGTTTTCCATTTTTATCTGCTTGTCTAGAAGTTCTGTATAAACACAAATTCACAGCGTTAGTCTTGAACTCTAAACAGCCATGCATACGGTTATGTATGGTATAATGCAAATATCCCCTGAAGACTGTGAGGATACTTCTGCCACTAAAATTGATTATATTTGTAATTGATTGCATAAAGGTGCAGAAATAAAAATTAATTAATTAATACAATAATTTCATGTAGTCAGGATAGCTCTTTTGATATTGATTAAATTATTCATGGAGCTAGAGGTGAAACTACAGCTATGGAAAAACTACAGTAAAATAAAACTCAATTAGTGAAAGGAAAGAACAGGACAAGAAGAAATCCTCATTTAAAAATCCTTAGACTGAATATACCTCTAATTTTGGAGGGTAAGTTTACATACCGCTAGAACAAAGGGCTGTGATGGCTCCCACATCTCATGGGTTATCTCTTGGCTTGAGTCAAATGCAATTTAATTGGCTGAGTTAAAAGAAATTTGGTGAAATTTAGAGAATTTCTAGAAATTCTTAGTTTCCCTGACCTTAAAATTTATATATTAATGAGTCAGTCTTAGAGGGTTAGTGATTAAAAGGTTAGTACCCGAAGTGCTGGCACTTAATAAAGATAAAATGTTCAGGCACCTGTGAAAGGAAGATACCAAATTGCTCATACACAATTCTTAACAAAATGGTGCCTTTTCAGTTTCAGAAGACTTTAAATGTTCAGTTAACAAAACTGGTAGTAACTTGAATGTTTAGGAAAATATTTTTGTGCCTGGATACCAGCTATACTGCTGCTAGATAAGTGTTTTTTGTTCTTTTTATTTGCTAGTCTTGTGAAACATGGGGATATGTGTTTGGATGCAGATGAATGTCCATGCTCATGGAAAGGAAAGGAATATTTTCCAGGTGACAAAGTAATTTCTTCCTGTCATACATGGTAAGTGGAGATCTACTTAAGTGATGAGTTCATTTTAGTTGTGTATTTGTAGGTTGATTATTTTTCCTTCATGTGTTTTAATCATAAATTTCACAGCAGATTATCTAAATCATCTACTTTGACTTTGTATTCACATTTCTTCAGAGAGCTGTTAAAATTGCTTCAGGTTTTGTTGTTTCAAAGCACTTTACATAACAAAATAATGGTGATTTGGGATCTTTTTAGTTTTAAAAAATCTTGATTTAGATTTTTTCATATATTATTATTTTTGAGGTCATGGCTAGTATTCCTAAAGTACAGGTAAAGTCCCTTAAATATTACACCTGAGTGACATTTTGGAAAGCTTTTTACTTATTCATTTTCACATTAAGCACTGAATCTGAGCAGTCTAGAGACCAGAACTTAGACCTGTGTCCTTAAATCTGCATCCACTACTGTGTTAAATTAAGGGGAGTACTGAGCAACATCATGTACTGAGCAAAGAAACTGACAGATTGGTCACTGATTTTGTGTGTGTGGATAAGTGATGAATCAATCAGCGTTCAAAGGGAGAATTCCAATAGGAAAGGGTTGATAGGCTCCTTTAAACACATGCAGACACCTCTTCCCTTTTTCCCTTTTGCTATCCAGTGTTGTAAATGCAGCACGTACCCTGCCAGGTTTCCTCGAGCACTCTCAGTAGGATGTGTTTTACTGCCACTTTAATAAGCTGCACAGGAGTGTGAAAATGCCCCCCACCTACCTGATCCTGAAACAAGCTCGTTTCATGGCAATCTCTGCCTGTTTTGCTCTCTGGCCAAGGCTGAATGTTGCAGGCTGGCACCAAGCAGGGCTGTTTGTTTTACCAGAGCCTCAGGAAAACCAGCTGTACTGCCGAGCACCATGATGCTGTGGCAGAGGTGTAGCCTCCAGGCTCCCAGCAGAGCAGTTCCCTTTTTGTGCCCTCCTTGTAGCTTCCCAGGAGTGTTTAACCGGTGTCCCCTGGTGAGCTGCTGCTCCTGGCCAGCACAGCTCAGAGTAGCCCAGCCCAGGGAAGGCTCATCCCATCAGCACCAGGCTCTGCCTTGTCTGGATGTCGTGCCCCCTCCAGCCTTGTGCTGACTGCCTTCCTCTGCCTCTCGTCAGGTCCTCAGTAGCTGCTCTAGAAGAGATTTGTAGCCCTTTGGTCGACTGGTGAAGCGACTTACAAGGCATCTCCACTGGGCAGGCAGGTAAAGCGACCCGGGTTGTTCACCCCCTTGTTTCCAAAGGGCTCTCCATTTGGACCTGGTGTGGGATTGCTTGCATCAGAGACACTTTATCCCATATAATCTGTATGAGACTTCACCAAAGGCAGCAGCAATGGAGGCAGAAAGACACTGGATATTTAGCCTTCTATTTTATATATTTTTTTCCCCCTGAGGCCAGGCTCATTATTTCATGCACAAACCCATAATGTTGTCATGGCTTTTGTAGTCTTCCATGTCCAGAAGCAGAGACAGATTAAGTGATAATGGCTTTTTGGCAGTTGTTCACGAATAGAGGAGAGCCTGCTCTGTATGATGCAAAGTGTAGGAAATCTGAGTCTGCTGAGTGGGTATGCAGGGGTGTATCTGATGTGATAAGGGAAAGGTGCAAAGCATGAGAGTGCTTCTGTGCAAACACACACACTGAGGCACTTATAGAAGTCATCCTATCATGGGGTGCATTGAATTGTTTGTACTAATATTAAATATCATCTTAGTCATACTTGGTGTAGTGTTAGCAGCATAAATGATGATATGATTTATCTATTGAACAGTGATGTGACAAAAAAAACTTCTTAAGTTGGCAAAACTCCCTGTGAACTGACAGGAACTTTCAACCCAAGCTCTGGGGTCTGAGTGACCTGTGGCTCTAGGTTTCCCAAGTTTCATTTTCAGTGCAAGGACCTGAAATATTTAGCATGTAGTGGCAACATTAAACACAAAATATTCTAATGCTGAGGCTACCAGAGCAACATTTTGATGGGATGCTGTGCCAGGTAAGGTGGGCTTGTGCAAGTAGATGTGCTGGTCTGCTGTCATCATGCTGAGACCATTGAGCAACTCCTGGTCACTCTCTGTGGGCTGCTGAATTGGGCCTCCTGTATTATTTAACAAATACTTATTGGAAATATGCTGCATAAAAAACTACTTGAAGTTTAGAAGGTTCTGATAGCTCAGCTTTTCAACTAGGGCTCTCTAGATTCTGATAACTAAATGTTAGTACACTTAGTAAGAAACATGCATGGTATGGAGAACTTCAAAGACATTGTGTACCTCTTAATCCCTTCCTTCTGACCATAAATGTGTTCCTGAAAAAAAAGAAAAGGATCTCTCTAGGCTTTACATGCTAAGCCATGTTTCTGCACAGGCCCTTAAGGCATCAGCATATGGAGATTTGAATAGGCCATGAGTGAAACTAAAACCTCATGTCTCAGGAGAACATGAGAAGCAGCACTTAGTCTTCCAGTCCAAACAAATTTCTTCTTTTTGCCTCTCTCTCCATCATCTTGATGAGGCTCCTTCCTTTGCTGCTCTGGGGTGACTGCAGTTAGCAAGTCCTGCTGCTATTTCCTTGTGTTTTGGTGCAGCAAACACTTCTCACATGTATTTTTAACTTATTTTAGCCATCTGCTTAGTGTGTTGATACATGCAGAGATGCAAAATGCAAGCAGTGGACCAAATCAGTGGTGGGATAAGCAGAGTCTTGGAAAACCTGGACAGTGGTTCCATGTAGGTTCAACTTAATTGCTAAGGGAACTGGAGGAAACCTGATGCTACCAGTAGCTGGAGCTGCCTAGATTTTCTAGATATTTGCTGCCCTTCTGAAAAAAGTGGTGTACTGGCACTGTAATAGAAATATGAAGCAGAAGTTATACTGACAAACATTTATACTGAGAGAAAGCTTCATACTTCCTGCTGCTTCAGTATAAGAGATGTCAAATGTTAGAGATTTATCCAGTATTTCTGTAAGTCACATTAAGACTTTAGCTGTAAAATATTCAGCATTCATTTAACAAGGAAATTAAAAATTGGGTTTTTTTTAAAAGTAAACTTAGGCATGTACCAAAGTTATATCACATGCTGTATTTAGTTTAACCTACATTTATAAAGATACCTATACTAAAGCTATGCCAAGGCACCAGCTTTGCTGTGTTTATCAAGGAAAATTTAAGTGTCTGGATCATTTGGGAACCTAGAAATGAGATTTTAATGATTGCTTATGGATGCAGCAAATGAAATTCTATCCATTATTTGTAAAACTTCTATAATTTCTGAAAATTTTATTCAGATTGTAAGAGGGTGATTCAGAAAGAGGCGTAATATCCAATGCTTCAAAGCCTCCTATTATGCAAAAGGAATCCACTTCTTCTCCTATGCTGCAAAGGCAATTCAGCAGGGTCTGAGCTGTCGTTCTGTAGATGTTGTGGTGAAAACCCTTTGGTGTTTAAGGTGGCCATAGACATAACATGAACTGTTCTAGAAGCTCCTGAACTCTTAGGCTGGTGTTTGGGGGTGATGGCATCTGGAAAAAGAGTAAATCCAACAATGTGGTTCTTTTAAGGAACCTAAGCACCAAAATAATGCTACTGTAACATTTCCTTGGTAATTCTGTGAAATTCTTATTCAAGGACAGAATGCATGGAGATTATAGTAACAGGACATGCTACTTTTTGACTGTAAGATTCAGCTTGTACAGAAAAAAATACTTGGTGAGAAGCTGAAAAAGAAGACTTTCTCCTTGTGGCATGTCATTGGTGTGCACTAGAGAATAAATTGTATCACGTTGCGTGGGGTTTTTTGTTTTGTTTTTTGTTGGTTGTATTTTTTGGGGTTTTTGAGACTTGTTGTGGTGCCTATATATTCTGGAGCCTTTAAATTCTCATGGAAGAAGCAACTTAGACTGTATGAGTTCAATATGCACTTTTTTTTTTTTTCCCCCGAGAGAATTAATTGATGAGTCCTGCTTCTAGCCAACATTTCAAAATGCTTCTGTCCACGCTCCTCACACTTGCTCAGCTTTTGTTTCTTTGCTTCTCAGTGCCATAGCTGTAATAATTTGTCTGGGTTTGCAGCTGATATTCCCATAATTGGTCGTGCATTTTTCAGCATTTGCCAGCATGGATCGTTCCAGTGCACCTTCCAGCCTTGCCCGTCGATGTGCACGGCGTACGGGGACCGGCACTACCGGACCTTCGATGGACTCACCTTTGACTTTGTTGGAACTTGTAAGGTTTACCTGGTTAAGGTGAGACTTTGGTGTAAAACTGTGGCATTCACGTTTTCTGAAAAAAACCCTTTTCCAGGATTTTTCTCCTGGGAAGCTGAGAAGCCTCAGAGAAAAAGGAAAACAATTCTTATCTCATTTGCTTCTCCTGTGTTCTGCTCAAGGGTGGAATGTGTTTAGAGACTGTTTGATTGGATTCTGGTGTGAGTTCTTTTCACACTTTGGCCAATCAGTGCCAAGCTGTGTCAGGACTCTGGAAAGAGTCACGAGTTTTCATTAGTATCTTTTTAGCATTCTGTAAGTATCCTTTCTGTATTCTTTAGTATAATATAGTTTAACGTATTCTTTGGTTTAGTATAGTATAGTGTTCTTTAATATAATATATTATCGTAAAGTAATAAATTAGCCCTCTGAGAACATGGATTCAGATTCATCATTCCTTCCTGCCACAAGGGTCTCTGCAAATACAATATAAAACCTCCCTAAAACTGGGTTTAAAACTGCTTGTTAAAATCTACCATTGTACTTACTTCCTGTCTGTGCATTTTATTGAGTCCTACATTCTGTTTTTTCATTTTTGGCATTGTTGAGGCTTTGAATCATACATAACACAAACACAGTCTGAGGTTTCTGCTAATTGAACTATGTAACAATACATATATTTATATTAGTATATTTAAAAATTGACTTTTTTTTTTTCTTCAGGGTATTTCTTCAACCAGTCTTTCTGTCATTATTGAGAATGTTGACTGCTTTAGTACTGGAATCATTTGCAGAAAAAATGTTTTCATTAATGTTGGAAAATCTCTTTTAGTGTTTGACGATGAAACTGGGAATCCAGTAAGTTTCGTTTCTTACTGCTGGTCAAAAAGCAGCATGTGTGCTTCTCTGGGTGTTTCTTCCTTTCATAACCAAAAACTTACTGTGCCACTTCAGTAGCAGAGGTGTAAATATCTTTACAGTGAAAGCTGATTATATCTGGATTGTTCTGTGGAAACCTTAAACAAAATATTGTCTGTATTTGACAAAAGTGTTAGAGGAGATAATTGTAGCTCTTTTGTTTAGACTTAATTCCTGTTTAGTATCTTAGGAGAAAAAAAAGTGTTTTGAAGTCAGTGGGAGTTTTGCTGTTAATTCCCCTAAGAGCTTAGTCAGGTCTGGAATGTATAGGAGAAATATTTCTATACAGTTAAAACATCCCAACAAATTACAGGCCCTGTGGAGTATATCCTCCACAGCTGGAATTTCATTTTTTGTTTTGGCCAAACTGCAAACTCTATTCTGTAAGTGTTTAGTATTTTAGTATATTAGTAACTGTGGTATAAATAGTACTATTTACAGTTTATAGACTGACTATAGAAAGGAAGTTTGTATAATTAAACCAGGCATCTTAGTCCATGCAACAAATAAGTTGCAGCCTGATTGTTAGTGGATTGAGAGGAAAATGCTTTCTGTAAATAAGATTGTGATCTAGGGAGATATTTGGACAATTCCTTATTTCCAGAGACTGCTTCATGCGTAGTTTTTACCTATTCATATTCAAAAAAAGCATGTGCCTGTAAGTGAAAATCATAATCAGGAGCCTTAAGACTATTCACCTACCTCCCAGATGAATCATTAGCATTCTAGTCTTCAGTCCATTACCCATTCTATAAATCTGATATAAAATCAACTTTTAAAATTGGAAAATCATAAAAATACAATACAGTTCACATTCAAAATCCAGGCCCCTTTTGCTTAAGCATTTTTCTCCTCTGTGGCCTTCTGTCTGTTTTTGGACATGTCTGAGAACCATGTTGTTAATTTTATTTAGTTGTTTCATTTCTTCTCAAGTGAACATGTTATGAAGACACTATTTCCATTATAAGCTCCCTTGTTTTATTTTGAACAGAGCTTATCTAGTTACATAGATGGCCTACAAAAAGTGCAGTTATGGAAAGCTGGATTTTTCACTGTTGTTCATTTTCCTGATGAACATATCACCATTCTTTGGGATCAGAGAACAACAGTTCATGTGCAGATGGGACATCAGTGGCAGGTAGGTGGAACTCAGCACTCTTATTCCCATTTATTTGAGGTGTTTATGTAAGTCTTGTTAAATGAGACATAATTATTCAGAGAATAGACTGTCACAAATAAATTAAAGAAGCATTCAGCTACATTGTCAATGAAAATATTCATTCTCATTGATCTTTTTTAGTTACTGTTTTCTGTATAACTTCTGTAATAAATATCTTTGGGGCAAAGTTTTCCTTCAGTACTCATTCCTTACATGACTGAAGCAGGTGTTATTTTGCTGAGGCTTGAAAAAACACATTACTGGCTAACAGCACCCTTTTCTGAACAAAGTGATCTCATTTGTCAAAGACTTGGGGATACATAACTGAAAGGGCATAATAATGACATTGCCAAAATAAAATATCCTCCGTAGCTTTGTTACTGAATTCTTCTGACTGAAAAGCTGAATTCTTTTGATTAAAATTTAGCTGAAAAATGATCAAAATGTGACAAATTTATAATTAAACAGCTGAAGAGGCAAGTTTTGAAAATGGCCATGACTGACAGCATTTTGTCTTGAGAAAATACCTTTATATATATATGTATATATATGTGTGTGTGTGTATATAATTTTTTTTCAGGGAGAATTGACTGGATTGTGTGGAAATTTTGATTTGAAGACAGTAAATGAACTGAGGACTCCAGATAATTTTGAATTAACGAACTCACAAGAGTTTGGAAACAGTTGGACAGCTGTAGAGGTACATGGCAAAAAGACAATGTGCTTACTAGTATATTTTACTCGTAGATTTTTTTTGCTGTTAGACCATAAAATTCATCTTGAATGAAATCAGAAGTTCATTCCTGAAAGAACCAGTCAGGCAGCAATACAAATGGCAATATCAGTGCTTCTTAAAGATTCCATAATCTGTTAAAGAAAAGAATCACCTTTTTTGCTGCAGAGTGTTTAGAGAGTAAAGAAAAATGCTGTAACAGTATATTGAATATTTTTGATTACATTTGAACAGTAAACTAGTGGGATTTCTGTATAAGGGAAGAATGTTGAGTTCACTTTAGAGTGTGTTGACAGTTTAACTGATTTGTCATAGCTGGGAAACATTTAACTGTAGAACCATAGCAATGGAAAGAAAAAAAATTCTATGTGTCTCTCTGGTGCCTCTGATTAGACCCATAAGTATGTGCGTTTTTCTGCTGATTTCAGACCAGTGGAACGTTTCTTCAGATAGTGTAATTTTCCATTTCTTCTTCATTAGCATTGGATTTTAATTATGTATCTTAATCCTGCTTTAGTTTCATAAATTATGCATTTGTTTCATGTTTTGCATCTCCCTAAAAAAATGAAAATCACAAAAATATGCTTTGCAAGTTCAAAACACAACGTGGTTATGAAAAAGATTTCTCACCTTCATTTTGCTTCCCTGTTTAGTGTGTTGACAGCCCTGACATTCGAAATCCATGCAGTTTGAACCCCCTTAGAGAGCCATTTGCCAAGAAGGAATGTGGGATACTGCTAAGTGAAGCATTTGAAGCTTGCCACCCAGTGGTGAGTTGTAGTCCTGTATATAAACAAGTGACAGCGAACACAGCACCAGAGAGAAAGGTTATCCTTCAACGTGAACCTTTTTGTTATTAATGAAGACAAAAATACACCTAATTTGGGATATTTTATTTTTAATCACAAGTATTGTTTGTGTAAGCATAACCACTTGCTTTTAATGAAATGTGTTACATGGCGTGCCCATTTTTCATGAAGATATAAATAAATGTATTGAATGGGCAGTGTCAGATGGAGAGAACTGATTCCTAGAAAACTTACTCAAATGTAAATCCATGTAGAATGTGTAACATTTCAATAAGAAAATTAACATTGACAGTTTTCTTTGAAATTTTGTCACTTAAGACAAGACTCGAAGATACTGTAAGGAAAAATGACAGATTCTTGTGTGAAATTGTCTGATAATATGAAGAGAATATTAACTACTTACATGTAAAGAAGAGCTTTCTGTCTACTTTGATTTCTTACATTTTATGTGTATCTGACTTCCTTAAAATTTCTGAGTTTTACTGATTTAGGAAAATCCGTAAAACTGATTTAGTTTTACTGATCAGTTTAGTCTTTCATTTCACAATTTTTCACAGATTTTTAGGGCTTAAATATTATGAAACAATATAAAACACAAGTCCACATCAATATCTTAATGTGCCTGTTCTTGATGGGTCATTGATTTAATTGTGTTGCGAAGTGCTGGACACGATTTTATGGTGTGTCCCAATGAAAATTTTTTTCTCATGTTTCAGGAAGCATTGAGAGTGAAATCTTTCATTCTTCCAAGCTGGATATATTGCCTTTTGGAAGAGCTATAGCTTTGTGTCAAGGTGCTGGCTGGCAGTTCCTGTAGGGATGTTTCTGATAAGTGATATTTTCATTTCCAGATCGACGTCACCTGGTTTTACTCCAACTGCTTGACAGACACTTGTGGCTGTACCCAAGGTGGTGACTGTGAGTGTTTCTGTACAAGTGTCTCAGCTTATGCCCATCAGTGCTGCCAGCACGGGGTTGCTGTGGACTGGAGGTCTCCCAGAGTGTGCCGTAAGTTTGTTTAACCAGCTCTGCCAAGGGCTGCCCCTGCCCTGCATTCCTGGCAGCCAGACCTGAAAAATCAGTCACACCAGCTGACCTGGGGCCATGAATTGAATCTAAGCCTCACTGGTGCCTCTCACTCCAATTTCATTCCGATTTAGCTGGTTTATGAGCTTTTTCTGCGTTGTGAGTGATACTTTTGTACTTTTAAACCCTTTGTCCTGTGATGTGAAAGGAGAAGTCATGGGAAGTCTGTATTAGGGTACAGCATGCATCCTTCAAAGCAAAGGTGCAAAGTTAACAGCTCAAGGGATTTCCATCTTCAGGAGACCTTCACTTACTAATAAGATCTAGTAAACATACCTGCCTTATTAGAGCCCCCAGAGCAAGTGTGAAATATAAATGTCTTCTGAAGAAAAACAAATCAGTTTTTAAGCTGGGCAGAGTCATTACCTTAGGATTCCTCTCCAACAATCCTTAGAATTTAAAAAAAAAAAATAAAAATCTGAGACCCTTTTCTCTAACGCCTCGTGGAAATGCCTAACAGAAGGCTGTCCTTTCCCCAAAGATGCCATAAAAGAAGTGGAGATGGAAAGAAAGCATTTTTCTAACTTTGCAGTTGTACAGAGAGAGTGTGCAGCTTGCTCAGGGTCTCACAGCAACCTGGCCTCAGAGTGAGGGGGTTACTCTTAACTTTTGATGGAAAAGGTGTGTTGTAATGTGAAGCTCAGTCATAGCCGCTAGAGGTCACAAAAAGACAGCTGTAGGTATGTAAGCTTAGTATTTCCTGCTGGGAAGCAATGCTTCATTTACATCTGCGTAGTTTAAATTAGTGTTTTATCTCAAGTACAGTAAATATTTGGCAATAACTTTTTAATACATGTTTGTGTAAAATGTAATGTGGCCAAGCATTTGGCTCACATCTTAATCGTTAAGGGGAATAGAAAACCTGTTTATCTATAGAATGCCTGTAACTGCATTTTTTTCTTTTTTTTTTTTTTTTAGCTTATGATTGTGAATATTTCAACAAAGGTAAGTTCTAGAGGAAGTGAAAAAATATCAATGGAATCTTGTTTTTTTTTTCATTTAAGTTTTAGCATCTTAGTATAAAAACAATTGTATTACTGAAAACATTTGTGAGTGTTATGTTTAACATAGTCAAGATTGTTTTGCTGCTTTATTTTGCTTTTTTAAAGGCTTTTAATTTCATAATTCATGGACCTCTTCTGCGAACATATGTCTAACTAATTTTCTTTGCAGTGATGGGTGATTTTTAAACATTTAATTAATTAATTAATTAATGGAATATCAACTGAAAAGTGCTAGTGGCACTACTTGCTAAGGTGCAGTGCAGTTCAAAGCTGAGCAGAGCCCAGCGGGTTGTTAAATCACTGACAGGCTCCTGAGCAGCCTCCAGAGGGAGGTAGCTGTTAAGCTATGACAACTTTTTGTCCCCAGAGGGGAATAACACTCCTTTTAGTTCTGTCTGACCTAGGCTGGAGTTCCTGAGCAGCCAGCATTGCTGCTGCATTGGAGGGGCTGTCAGTGAGGGGTGCAAAGCTTGGGCAAGGTGCTGGACCATACCTTGAACCTGCACAGGGTGCATTAGGGCTGTGTTAGCCCGGGAACCCATATTCAGACTATTTCCAAATCACCCTGCCTGTGTCTGCACAGTCAGGTGTGGCACACAAGGCAGCCTGGTGTGAGGAAGGGTCAGGGCTCCTGCTATTTGTGCTGCAACTCTTTATCAAGCTCATATAGAAGCCTGTCTACCCACATGACATGGAGTATTTTGGTCTTCTGATCAATATTGCAGCAGCTCACTCCTGGAAAGGTCTCAGAAAGGGACAAAGTTAAATTAGGACAGACTTATGCACTGTGCCAGGCCCAGAAAATATGGCCAAGAAATGTGCTTTTTTTTCATACACTGACTCCTGAAAAGATTTTGAGTGGAGTCAAATCACTAATGCATGGAAATTTTATCTAAATCACCATTTAAGACTTTCAATAAATTTAAATAAAGGATAGTTGAATATAAGAGGTGATTGAAGGTTTTTAGTTTTCGGTTTTTTTGTTTTGTGAAAGAAATACAGTCTGATAACAGACAATGTTAGTGCAGGTAGACTGCAAGTGCAGTGCCTCTAACATTTGTGGTAATAGTGAAGCTAAATGATCACACATACTTTTAAGGTGTGTTATTACTTTTATTTATTAGAGAATTCTCACTGACAGAAATTAGTGGAAATAGTGGAGATTTGTGCATGTGAGCAGCCTTGAAATAAACATGGTTATTTTATACTTCTTTCTTTGTATTTTTGTACTCTTTGTACTCTTTTGTACTCTAATCCAGCTCATCAGTATTCAACATATAATGTTTCAGAGCTGTCAGTGGGCAAAAAAAAAAAAAAATCATCTCCATGCTGAAGATTTTCTAGTCTACATAACTTAGAGTAGGATGACCCAGAATTACTTTGTTTCAGAGATGGGAATGTTAAGAAATTGTCTTAGACCAGAAAGAAGTTTTCTCTATGTATTCTTTTATGAATCTAGAGTGAAATAGTTCTAGTCTTAGAAGAAGCAGAGGCCTTTTGTCTTTGATCAAGGGAAATCCTCAGCTGGTGGCTGTGGTCTCTCAAATTTTGGATGGGCCTGAGATGGGATACTTAAACATATAAGGATATTTCCAGAGCAGTAGATGTTTTAAGTAGTAATTTAAAACAGGTTTTTTTTCAACTTCCTGTACTGAAGGTAAGGAGGTATTTTGTACGTGTTTAGGTGAGCGTGGACTTGTGTCCTAACTGGCTACTTTTTCATGCCATTAGAATCTAAAGCTCTACTTATAATGTAGCATCCTTAGGATTTCAAAACTCTTAATAAGTGTTAAGGTTTTGGAGAACCAGAGTATGAAGGCAAGTTGCAAATCGTAGTCCAAAATTGTAACCTGTTGGAACAGATTGTAAGAATCAATGCTATTAAGTTGCCAGCTGATAGCTGCAGTTATCTCAGGTGTATGCTTGCCATGTCCTGGCTTGTGGGTAAATGGTAATGAGCTGAACTGCTCAGGTGAGGCATAAAAGGCCTAATTTTAACAGGGAAATTAACAAAAATAGTTTCAAACATTTAAAAATAATCTCTAAATTATTTTTTCTGCAGTAAAGTTTGATCTAAATGAGAAGATGTGGCATTTTAAGGTTTATAAAATGAATCTGTATATTATTGGCTTTTTTTACTTATAGGTAAAATTATGACCATTCTTTGCTTATGATGCTGATTTCTTCCTGTCTTACTTCTCAGTGGTTATGTTTGTATCCTCACTGTTCAAGGAGTTTCTTGATGCTTGTTGACAACAAAATTTTATTCTCTGCAATATGCCTCATGCTTTGGACATTAATAAAATAGATGTTAAAAAGTAGTAAGAAGTGTATAATCAGTTCAACCATACAAATAAATAGTTTAGAAGGATCCTAAATCAAGTAACCAAGGGGCCAGCTAACTTCAATAAAATGATTATGAAACCACAGCAGATGAGAGGGGCAAAAAGCAGAAGCTGATAATGAATCTTGAAAATTGGAAGTAGATACTCTTGATAGTTTTCAGAATATGTATTTTCTAAAAAAGGTTTGTTTTAGTTTTCTTTCAAGTTTAGTGCATGGCACATGACACCTAGATCTATTTGCAGAGTGGTGAGATGTGTTTTTCTTCATGTGCTCTTCCGTAATGCTTAGAGCTCAAGCATTTGTGACACTTGACATGAAAAATAATTGGTTTTTTTCCCCCACAGCTCTGGGAAAAGGCCCATACAAACTGGTCAGCTATTTGGATGGAAAATTTGTAATAGCAGCAAAATTGGTGGATGGCATTGTTTTCCCCATGAAAGAAGATGATGTTGTTCCTGGGCACGTAGTGAGCTTTATGCTGACTTCAGGACTTTATAAACCCAAAGCACATGGTAAAGTCGTAATAATCTAGCATCTTAAATAAGACAGAGCAAACTCTGCCCTTGTTTTTAAGAATAAACCTGGGTGAAAAAAAATCCTTGCATTATCAGTCGGTTGAATGTGTACTTTAATGCCTGCCAAAATTTTCTTTGGTGGGTTTTAGATTGTATCTTTGTAAGCAGTTGAAAAGCAGCTGCCTCCCCACACCCCAGCCTTCAGAAGCACCAAACTGGTATTGCAGCCCAGTAACCTGTGTGTTGCTCCCTTTTGCCTCTCTTCTGGTGGAACTGGGAAAGAATGGGAGAGAAATGTTGCAAGGAAAGTGCTCCCCACTTGCCTTGCTCTGCCATCATCACTCATTGTCTGCCCACACACACAGAGATGCCCTTTGGCACTGGCTGAGGGTGAATGCTGCAAATCTGTCTCCTTTGGTTCCCAATTTAAGTTTTCCCTGAAGGAAACTTCCTTCTTCTTTAGAAGAAAGATGTGTTGCACACCTTCAGACATGTGCAGAAAGCCTACAAGAGTGTATCCAGCATTTGTGACATTAATTAAATGCTGAAGTTGTCTGCATACACAGCTTCAATGCCCACAGAGACTTGGGTGTCTATGGTTTTACTGACCTTGGATAGCCAGAAGGTGGCTTTGTGTCACTTAAAAAATTATAAGTCTTTGATTACTGATACTGCTGTCTGTAGAACTGACACAAGAGCTCATGTAACAGAATAGCTGGGGATAGATTTCTTTTATTAGTCATAGTTTTGAAGCACTTGAACATTGTGTTCAATTTATGTTTGGAAAGGGGAGGTCATTCCTACTGTTCTGTTCCTCTATAAAAATCTCTTGCTCAGAATTTAACCTGGCAAATAGAATTTATGCCTTGTGGCCCAGTTTGTGCAAATGGCATTTCATCATTTGGTCATGAGGAATCTGTACAATCAATATGATGTATCATTACAGGCCATTCATGACTCTTTGGTACCTCATCAAAATGCATGTCTTCCCAGTTTCAGACATTCCTGGATAATGGAGAGTTTGGGCCATTAATGCACTGATTGGCTATACAGCAGGTGTTAAAAATCACACTGACTGTCCTTTGTTACTTATCAAAGAGCTGCTTGCTACAGACAATTCATAAAAAGGCATTCACTAGTACTGCTAGATTTTTCAGATTATCTGAAGCTTTTATGCTCAGAAAACAAGGTGGTCTTCCAGAAGTGTTATGCCAGAATGCGATAATATATCCTTTTAATAGAGATCATTTGTTTTCTAAGCATTTTTTTAAGAAATGCTACCCAGTCCTGGAGGGTTAGTTGATTTTACAGTAGATTAATGGCTGTTTTCAAGAGACTAGCAGAGTTTACAACAAAATAGAATGAAATAATTCTGTGAGCAACAGATGCCTGTAACAGGCTCAAGATCTGATGCCCTGCAATTGGCTGTGCAGAGGCTGCTTGAAATCAGAAGTACTTCAGGGTAAGGTATCATGAGGGAACATTAGCCAGAAAGAAGACTTTGCTGTAACATTCTTGGAGGGAGAGCTGAATGCAAAATACAGTTTTTAAATTTATTTTTAATGAAAGGCTAAGCTTTTAAGCTATCAATTTCTGATGGCAAATGTTAATTTAAAACCTAGTTAGATGGAGTTGAAGTTTTTATTAAACAACTGGCTTAGTAAAGACTGTGAATTAAGTTTTGCTTGACTGCAGGGCTGTATTCCTTTATCCTGTTGTGGGCAAATGTCTCAGTCTCTTTGTATTCCTGTTGGAATCTGTAGAGTATTTAGAAAACTCAATCATCACAATCTAGCACTCTGCGATCCATACATAGTGTATTTTCTTACAAGATTCAGGCTGTTTTCACTGGTAAGGCCAAAGTCAATCTTCGTTCCTCATGCTACTAGTATCAGTAGTGGTACATCAGAATGAACTTGGTTTATTATGCAGGTATCAACAAGTAAGTTCTGTGTGCTCTCCTGTTTTGTTTTTTCAGATTCCAGCTTGATTTCATTTGAAACAGCTGAGAGACCGAATTATTTTCTTCAGCTTGTCTCCAATAATACTCTTGTTGTTTCTAAATGGAAAAAATCGGAAGATTTTCACAATAGGTCTACGTTTGTCATCCACAAGAATACGTGGCTGTCGGGATACAGTTCCTTTGAGTCATTTGCAAAACCAGGATTCTTCATCCATATTTCAGCCTCTTCAGTTGAGCTTTTGAAATACCACCATTCAGAGGAGTTTAGACTGTCAACCCTTTTTAAACTAGTAGGTAGGTAATTATACTTGAGTGTTATGAGCAGCAGTTTTCTCCCTGTGCAAATCCAGGCGAAATGGTGTTGTTATTTTCAGAGGTGATGAGATTGCTTACCTCTCCCCTACATTACCAGGAGCTGTGGGAACTCTGGGATATCCAGGCTCAAAATATTTTTCCCTGAGCATTGTAGGGAAGATGAGATTCTGTTTTCTTGTGAAAAGCCATAAAATAGCTTAATACACAATTTGTTTTTTTCTTTTTAATTTGCCAAATGGATTTGGAAATACATATCCTAATGGATATTTTCTGGGCAATACTTGCTGTGGAGGTGGTAAGAAAATTCTTTAGGAGAGGAACATTCATACTCACAAATTATGTATTCACAAAGGGAATAGAAAAAAACAGATCTCTAAAATTTAAAGTGTGTGGACAACATTTTCTCTCCTTTGCCTGCTGCCAAGAGAAAGATTTCTGTACAGTGGATTCTCATTTTTAACCTTGTGGCCTCCTCAGGAGTAATGCCATCCAGTGCTAAGGACACGGCGTGTAGGCTACACCTTTCAAAGCTCATTTTCTCCTGAAAAATACCTTGGCTTTTATCCACTACCCACTCAGAGATGCTGTGTCTGTTGGGATGTTAACCACTGTCACTCATCATCTAGTTGGGGGTATTCACCCCTTCCTGGGGATACAGATGTTAATTTCCCTAATGTTTCTTGAACAGATACAGCTTTTGAGTACAAAACAGGCTGCTGTGAGGGTGTTTCTACCTACCTGTGAGACTCCCATTCCCATAATAGTTACGTTCCACTGAGACGCTAGGATCAGAAATGAAGATATTAGTCTGAGGGTCCTTTCATAGGAGCTGGCTGCAGATGTTGCTCCCACAAGAGCTGATGACAAAACCACACACACACACACACAAAAAGTCATTCAAGATATTTATATTTCTGTGCAAAACCATTTTTGTTTGGGTTTTTTTTTTTGTTGTTGTTGTTGTTTTTATTTTTTTTTTTTAATATCAGTAGGGAAAAGAAATAATAAGTATTACAGTTTTTACATATTACAAGTGGAACCATGCACTGAAATGAAAGTAGCCTTGGAGGTCAGGAAAAACATGAAAGAAGTTATATTGGCATATAAAATAAAGAAAAGCAGATCATTCATGTAACTACTCTTTGCTTTGGCTTTTACTTGCCTTAACACATTAGATACATCAAACCTATTCATTTATGAAGTTCAGTGACAACAATTACTTGCTGAAATCAAGTATAGTATATATAATTCCAAAATCACTTCAAGTGATTATGTTCTAAAACTTTTTTATTGTACTGAAGTTTTAAATGCATTAACTATTTATTTATTTATTTTTTGGCAGAAGTATTTTAATAAGTGTTCCTGGCTATACCATGTTTTAAAATCAGTTGTTCATTCTCTGAAACTGAAATGTGTTTTACAAGCAAAGATTAAAAAAAAGAAATATTGTATCAAGTAGAGCATGGCCTGGCCATGTTTTACAGTGACCGTCTTGAATGGTGGCACAGACAAACCTGAAGCAACCTTTGATTTCTGTGACAGAAGAGGCCAACTGTATGCCTCGTGGAGCTTCTTGTTATCAAAACACTGAATTAAAGTGTTAATGGTGTCATTGTGAATCTGCCGATGTTTTGCAGTACATTACGCTGACAGCCTAATGCAGCTGTTGACTGGCACACTCCAACTCCAGAAAAACGACAGATTTTGTCATTGCCAAATGCCTGTTGCCTCTTGACAAATGCTTGTAATCACAGAGCTGTTGAGGTTTTTGAGCGGCAGAATTAGAGGGCTAATGCTATTACCGGGATGTTCATACAGCATTTCAAGCAAGGCACTTTTTTGGGACATAACAAAAATATCTCCTTAGTCTTTTATCTTTGAGGGAGGAATGAAGAAGGTTAAAGCATGTTCCAATTCTCAGTGGTCATCCATTAACACAGAATGGTATGTCTTTTCAAGTGTGAAGTCTTTACCCTCCAGTCATTATACCGAAAAATCCTATTTATGCCAATGGAAAACTAAAACAATTTACCTCAGCAAGTGGGATCAGATCAAATGATCAAGAGGTATTTCATTAATCACCACATCCGAGGGCTTGGGTTTCAGAGTTTTATAAGCAGAGGAGCATAGGGCTCCAATCTTTCTCCAGTGTACTTTCACAAGGGCCAGCCTGCTGATGTAGGGTAATTACATGGTCTAAAAATACAGCAGCATTTGTTTAAGTTAATGGAAAAGTTACACCAGCTCCAGAGTGCGCAGGCAAAGGCATATTGGGTTTCCTGCTGACTATTGTAAATGCTTTGCATATTAGATCAGAAACTCTTGAACTGGGAGCAGCTATTCCTGCGGAATCAGAGGATAAATATCAGGAGCAGAATAATAGGCCCAGTAAATCCCCTTGGCCAGAAAGTTCCTCATGAGACTTCTGGGTGCTCTGTGACGCACATTCAAAAGGAAGAATTTTAAGTGACCTGCTCACCACAGCAGTAGACACATGTCTGTTTCGAGTCAGCTGACGAGTCACTTTTTCCAGTTTTATCGCAATAAATATTGTCACGTTGGGATACACCAAGGCTGGGAGGTGTTTGCCACGAGAAGTCACTTCAGCTTTAAAATTAGGTTATTTTCATTATACTTTGCTTTTTTGCTGTTCCTGTTCCCACAAACATTTAAGGAAATTGAGTAGAAAACTGAATTTTGATGTGTATCGCAAGGAAATGTATTTTTGCATTCTATTCAGGAATTGCTTTGCTGGCAAACAAATTGGTATACATTCAGTCAAAAGAAAGAATACCCTTACACTTACCAGATGGACAAACACAAAGGTGTAATGTAAGAGCCATCCATTCCCATTTGAGATTGCTGGGAAATAACTTCATGTAGGAAATTTATGACCTTTTTATGGATATAGCTGCTATTTTCTTATACCTTTTAAAAATAATATGCTCAAACTAGTCACCTTTCATCATTCATATAATTGTCCCCCATTTAGGATCACTATGAGTTATTTTTGTCTGTTACGAAAATGTGACTTGCCCTGTATAAATTCTGCAACAAAGTATTTAACAATGCTGGTTACATGCTGCAATAGCTAACTTGCTGTAAATACAAAGCCTGTTTTAGAGAGAATTTTCAGCTAAAATTAAAATATCAAGATGCACTGAGTATAGGCACACTGCACAGAGGCATTTTTCAATGTTTAAGTTTGATACAGAGCACTTCTAATCTTGATATTTTAATTAACTCAGTCACATTCAGAAATATGGTGCAAAACTGAAAATTAAATTCACTTCAATGAAAAAGTTTTTTACAAAACTATCTTTTTACCTTAAGTCAGTTTTACACCGGCTGTTTTAACATCAGTTTACTCTTATCCACTTCCATTAGCAGAACTAATTTTCTGGAGTGTCTTGCTTCACTCATAATGAGTTGCTGTTGAGTTTGATTTGAGCTCGTGTGCTTTGTTGGCCCAAAATATCTTGACTTGGGGCTGGAAAATGCTGAGCAACTGCTGCTGTACCTGCAAATCCCATGTGTGCCACTGAACACATCTGCCTGGTAGCTCCTGCAGTCGGACTGAGGTTTCTGTACAATAACATCTTTCCTTTTTTCCATCTTTCCATCTTTTCTTTTCCCTGTTTTTCCACAAACATTTGCCCTACCATTTTTGGCTGAATAAATAGGAGGAGATTAAAGGGTTGTGTTAACATTGTAATAGTAAACTGAGCCGTACGTAGATGAGAGGTAGGTAATTGCACTTTGCTTCCAGTGATGTTTTGGCTGGGCACAAAGTTTAGTTTTTCCAGTGATATTTGCTTACATTTCTCATTGCAGAAACTTAGAAGTCATGAGCAGGGTTTGTTACTCGTTTGTGTGTGTTAAGTGAGTAGATAGGATTTCATGTTTCTAAACTTGTAACTGAGGAGACAGGCAATCTAAGTTACCAAGCAGAGTTTTGCCTCCATTATAAATAGAACTAATTCTAAAGCAGTTTTTGTGCCTACTGGATTTTAAAAAAAATTTTGGGCTAAAGTAGCAAAAAAGGAAAAAGTGTCAGGTAAGAATGAAAACCCAAATATTTGATTTTTTAAAATTATTTTTAGATGTTTATTTTAAATACAACCTTTTATTAACACTGGAATGTTTCAAATTTTAGGGTTTATTTTTAAGTAAATAGCCATTTTTTGAGCATAACTTGGAATTATTCATATTGCTGAGATTCTAACAATGGAAGATTTTGACCCTGTGACATAAAAGTCAGCATAGAAAACTAAGGTCAGGAACTTGTGAACAGTAAGAATTGCCAGCTGACAAAAAGAAGTGGCCAAGTCACTAAGAAAGGTGGTTGTGGCTCAGCAGAACCTCAGTCTGTCAGTGATAAAATAGCAAAAATCTTCATTAAATGGTAGCTACTTCTGTTGTCATCCCAGTTTTATTTTTGAAAGCCGTGAAGAAGAAAATCATAAATTACCGGGAAGAAAACGCTTCTCCGGTGTTGAAGAAGGTGTGAAAGCAGAGGAGTTGGGAAATGTCTTTTAATCTATTAAAAGCCACTGTCACCCAGGACATCAGTCACCATTTTGGGAAGGATTTGCTGTGTCACCCAACAGGAGACAAATGCTGGTAGACTTGACAAGGAGACACATGGCTATCTCCAGATGCCATGACGAATCCTTTTGAGGAACACATGCCTGGAACGAGAAGCTTGATTCATTGTCTGTAAACTGCGAATCATTGTTCTGTGGTGAGGGAGCTCTGCTGCTGCTCAGGCTGCTGTAAGCTCGTGTTACTGCTTGCTGGAAGGGGAATTTAAGTATTAAAAAAATGGGAAGCATGTGGTGGAGGTGGCTGAACAACCCAAGTGACCTCAGCCACTCCTCATGGGGCTTCCGCTCAAGGCCCTTCACCATCTTCATTGCTCCTTTGGGCACTCTCTAGCAGCTGAATGCCCTTTTTTTATATTGTGGTGACCAAAACTGCACACAGGGCTTGAGGCGAGGCTGCACCAGAGCAGGTGTTTTTGTGTTGTTTTTTGTTTTGTTTTGTTTTACAGTGGCCTGATCCTTGGGATGCTCAGGCATTCCAGAAGTTAGGTTGACAATAGTGAAAACTCTAAATATGATGAATTATTGAACTGATGTTTTCTTAATACTCTAAAGAATTTTCCCACAAGTCATAAAAAAGTACAGATATCCAAATACTTGATTTTTCATCATACCTTATGGGTTTACAGAGACATCCTGAAAACTTTCTGAGAAAAAGGAAAACAATTCATACAAATACTCAATACTCAACTCTTGCTGTGGTTATTTGGTGTGTTCTTTAATGTAGTTTGCATGTGGTGGAGGTGGCTGAACAACCCAAGTGACCTCAGCCACTCCTCATGGGGCTTCCGCTCAAGGCCCTTCACCATCTTCATTGCTCCTTTGGGCACTCTCTAGCAGCTGAATGCCCTTTTTTTATATTGTGGTGACCAAAACTGCACACAGGGCTTGAGGCGAGGCTGCACCAGAGCAGGTGTTTTTGTGTTGTTTTTTGTTTTGTTTTGTTTTACAGTGGCCTGATCCTTGGGATGCTCAGGCATTCCAGAAGTTAGGTTGACAATAGTGAAAACTCTAAATATGATGAATTATTGAACTGATGTTTTCTTAATACTCTAAAGAATTTTCCCACAAGTCATAAAAAAGTACAGATATCCAAATACTTGATTTTTCATCATACCTTATGGGTTTACAGAGACATCCTGAAAACTTTCTGAGAAAAAGGAAAACAATTCATACAAATACTCAATACTCAACTCTTGCTGTGGTTATTTGGTGTGTTCTTTAATGTAGTTTGCATACTAAAAAACACCAGTATAGCTTGGCCTCGCATACTCCATTCTCTAAATCTCTTGACTGGAAAATTACATGTCCATTGGTTCTACAGCTTGCTGAAAGTAATTTTTTATGACCAGGTTCACAAATTCTTCTGTTGTACATAGCTGTTTTTGTAGAAGTAGAGACAAAATTTGTGAACAAGCACGACTTCATTCTTGACTTGAAAGCAGCATTTATGAAACACTCGAGAAATTCTATGCATTTATGTAGAAATTCACCCGAAGTCCTACCAAAGTATGCAACACCACCAAACTCTGAGAACTTAAGCTGTAGGAAATCTTGAGGAAAATGTGGCCATCATTTCATAAAAGTCAAGGTTCATTTGGAGAATGGGAGATGGTATGTTAATCCCAGCACTTGGAAGTGTTAATTCATGGCCACCCTTCTTCTAAATTGAGAAACTGTCATTCTTCATCAGGTTACAGTCTGTCTTCTGCAAGCTTGTACTTTTATTGTGTTTGAAACTTACTCTGTGGTTAAGGGTGAGTTCCGTGGCCAGAGTTAAAAGTTATGGATTTGTCTCCTTACTTAATCTAGGGTAGACTAATAAATGAGATTTTCTGCGTTTACCTTGGATTTATTTACTGTTATCGCTGCTTTTGGTGATTGCCCATGCCAGCAGGTCTCTGATATGTTTTGTCTTTCTGCCATATATCTTCTTTTTTTCCTTAAACCTTGTATTTCTGCTATGTGTTTTCTTTTGTCCTTAAACCTTACCACTCAACAAGTCCATGCATACAAGACCTCATACATCAGTCACCAAAATGTATGGCAAAAATACACTTCCTCCATTGGATTTATGTAACTTATATTGGTGTCATTGGAAGGGGTCACAGAAGAATTCAGTCACATGTACTTAACTTCTTATGAGAACATAATAAATGCATATTCTACTGTCATAAGAATTGCATTTTTGAAAGCACTGACAAATTACGTTCCGGGATAAAATGAGATGTAAAAGGGGTAACACTAGATGGCAACATGCACACCCTTTTGTCTGAGTTTGATTTCTATTTTTAAGAGAATTATTTGTATTTTAAGAGAAGACATTAATGGTTAATAATGACAGAGGTAATTAATTATAAATGCAGATGCCCTAAATTACAGGATTAAAAATTTCTCAGTATCTTCATGGAAAATTTTACTGTCTTCAAGAAGATGTAAAAGAGCTACTCCTTGTATCTCAGTCAAGCAAAGATCAGGAAAACTTAAAAAATACTTCAAAACCACAAAAATGGAAATTCTTTCTAAGTAGTTAGCATTTTCTTTCTGGTGTTTAATGTAAACATTGTTTAAGAGCAGTTTCTCTTTGTAGGCTGTGAACAACATTGCTCTGAGCTCAGGTTTAGGAGTTTAGAGGGGATTCTTATATGATGGTGGTTGTCTTCTGCAAGCATGATTGTACAGTAAATGTCACTGCCCTGCCCTGGCTGCTGCTAGAAGAGCTGGGGTGGGCTGTCATAGTGCAGGGACTGATATCCAGATATGTCATGTAAATCTTGCAGGTGTTGGAAGAGCCACTGGGCTAATCCAACATTGTGCTGGGGATCTGCTCTGCATGGAGGTGGGAGAAGGATGGAGTGCATTTAAATTTGTGTTTCTATTATGTGGCTTGAAAGTCTTTCAATAAACACTGTGTGTAGATGCTACCGCAAATGTAAGGCATGCCTCTTAGTGATATGTATCTGTGAGTGCTTAAAGGAATACAAGAGTAACAGATCTTTGTTGTTTTTCAGATGTCAAATTTAAGCTTCTGTCCCGTTCTACGTGTGAATGGCGTTATGATGCCTGCACAAGCCCTTGCTTCAAGACATGCAGAGACCCTTTGGGAAAAAACTGTCAGACAGTACCAAAGTAAGTGTATTTTTATAGAAAAGTGTGTAATTTAGGCAAGACACTTAAGCAGGATAATAGGAGTATGAGGGACCAAATGTACAGTTAAGATATCCAGACTGTATTCTTGGGTAAGGAGGTAAGCGAAAGATGAAAGCAATGGAATAAAACCTGCTCCTGTAGCCACATAAACTTGACATTTCAGCCTTTAGTGTACTGTCAGGTTCTGGAATGACTGCTATATTTGTAACTTTCATTTTGGGAGTATTACAGGGTATTAATGAAGAGAGGTTATCACAACTTTGTTTCAAACAGTTGTGCCCTTGCTTTTCCATTATGTCATTGCAACAGCTATGTCTGGCCTTGCTCTTTCCTGTGAAGTGAAATTTGTACTAAATCAGGTAAAAGTGACACTCAGATTTTGACATGTAAAAATATTGTGTGTTTCTTATTCACTCTTGAATCTGTGACTGCTCATTTCAAAAGCTGAGTGTCACAGAGTTCATGCTTTCCCTTAGATCTGAGTGGGAGTAGAAGCATGGCAATGACATTTTGAAGGAGTACACTGAGGTGTACCAGGTTGTCTGCTTAAACATACTTTATATATAGATTCTTTTCCTGAAAATGAATGCTTGATCCAGAAGATACTATTCAACAGTTAATACTGATTGTTTTTCTTTTAGAGTGGAAGGATGCATCCCTGCCTGTCCTCTCAACATGTTGCTGGATGAAATCACTCAAAGATGCGTGTATTTTGAAGACTGTATGTTTGAAAACTTACTTGTATCATATATTAGACTTAGCTTAATAATTAATTAGTTCTTTAGTCAAAATTTCAAATATCAGTGCCTGCATTTGTGTAACTGTGACCTTAGTTATGTGAACCTTGAGCTCACTAAACATAGATTTTAGTTAAAATAATTTAATTCCTCAAAAATATGAGACAAATTTTAAACTAAGAAAGATGGTCTTTCTTCATAAAAGATTTCAGTAATATTAGATGTCAAGCAAATGATTTATTGAATTTATTTTTAAATTTGTCTATGAGTGTTAGAAGTTTAAAGGCTATTGAAAAGATCAGTTTTACGAGTTAACCTAGAACTCTGGTGGCTCCATTGCTATAATGATTAATGAATTTCAGGCTGTTTTCTTGTGTCTGTTTTCAGGCATTGAACCTGCAGATGACAGCCCACCTTTGCTTCTCAGCACTCAAACCCCAGCAGTTCCACATATAACACCAAGTGCAAGTTTGGCAGTGATCAGTGGAGAGGCAACTTCATTTCCTGTACCTGAAGCAAAGGACAGGGAAACAACACTTGCTACAAAATTGCAACTCACAGCAACTACAGGGAAACTGCAATTTTTGGCTACTACATCCAATAAAACACTTCCAGCCAAAACTTTACCTCCAACTATTTCTTCACAGTTAACAGAAATTACTTCTGGGAAAAGCACTACAGCAATAACTGGGACAACAAAATCTTATGTAAGCTTGTCTGCTTCTGTTGACATTTCTCCTTTGTTTCCCTCTGCTGTCAGTTCAGAAACTTCCACAAGGATACAGCTGATCAGTAGTGGCTCCACTAAACAGCTGAGGGCTACAGAACCTCAGGCAGCAACTGCTACACATGCAGTGACCACAAGAACAGAGCCAGAGAGCAAACCAATTGCTACTTCTGTTTTTACTGGGGCACCACTTATACTTAGAACAACAGAAGTGCCAGTCAAAACTACAATAATGGAGTTATCAGAAGTGGCCACAAGAACACTTCCCACGAAAGAAGCACAACTAAGACCAGAAGGACTTACAACATTTACACCCAGCTCATTTGAATCAATAACAGAAAAAACTACTGCCTATGTGCCACAGCTTTCTACATCATCTCTGGAAGTGCCTTCATATACACCACCAGTAAACTTAACAGGAGCTTCTGAAGGGACAAAAATAAGCGTAGAACAGTCGTTTACCACAGTAGCTAATGTTACAGTGACATCATTTTCTCCTATACTCAGTACTTTATCTTTATTAAAGCCAGTGTCTTCAGCAACAACAGGAACAGCAGCTGTTTTAACCAAACAGAGTGCGAAGACTACATTTTCACCAACATCCACACCACCTCTTTTAGCAGGAAAGAGAACTACAGAACCTCCTCTTGGAATGGTTCAACACCTGACTGGTACTCCAGAGGTTCTTTTCACTACAACTTCAGGTCCAAAGATGGCAACTCTACAAACCCAAGAGAGATCATCAGAAACAACTTTGTTATCATTTACAACTCATAAAAAGGAAATCCCAAAAATAACATCTCACGTGGAGCGTACGTCAAGTTCCTATTTCCCTCCCTATTCACCACATCCTAGTTCTAGTACTGAAAAATCTTTCATTCTTTCTACAAAGAAACCTGCAGTGTCTGCTCCTACTCCTGCTTCTCCAGCTTCAGGTGAATTAAAAAAAACATTTAAAACTGTTTCAACTACAGGATATCCCTTACACATGGTTCTAAACACAACTGAGTTCCTGACTACGTTATACACCAAATATCCGGTCATGGCTGAGACGAGCAGTGCGACACCTTTGTCTCTTAAGGTAACATCCAAAAGAACATCCCCTCTTGAAATAGCAACAAAGTCAACTTTGTTTTCTGGAAAAATATCTACTGAATATGAGTCGGCTCTGGTTTCAAGTACAATGAAGACAAGCAGTCCAGCATATCCAGATAGTGTTACAACATCAGCAATGAAAACCAAAGAAACCACTACAGCTCCTTTTGTAGCTACAGAAAGAGAATCACCTCAAAGAACATCCATCACTGGATCTCCACTTGCTCTCCTTAGTGGGACTGAAACCACATTGTTGACAACACAGCCTGATAAATCACAAGTAGAAAGTATTACTACCATCTCTGCTGGAAAGCCATCTGCTTTGTCTTTTTCACCATCAGGTTCTCTGATTTCTTTAAACATTTCTCTTCCTTCACTACTCTCAGATGGAAAAGAAACATCGCTGACAACTCTCAGTCCCATGAGTACATTCTCTGAAATAACCTCTTTGTATCCTAGAACAACTGTACAAAAAACTATGTTAACAACAGAAAAGACCTCTCCAGTCCCAATTTTCTCTATTTTATCTTCTATATTAGAACAATCAAGTTCAATAACAACAGTACCAGATGAAAAATCACTAGTGAATATCACTGATGCCACATTCTCCCCAGCCTCTGAATTCAGCAGTCAGCTCACAACAACCAAAAAAATAATAGGCAAAGAAAAATCCTCTCTGTCCCCTTCTGTTGCTCTTCCAGTGACAAAGCCTTCTTACACTTTCTCCACCTCTCAGTATCTAGGAGATAAATTAGTTTATTCACCTTTAACACAGCTGCTACCAGAAGTAACAACCACACCAAAACATTCAGTAGAAACTAAAATGGTTTCTACAGCTTTAAAACCTGCAGTCCAGAGTATAACAGAAGCAGAGAAAATTCAAGCAGCTGCAGCTCTGCCATCCCTTCCTCCATCTTCAGCAGGCCCCTTCTCCTTGCAGACATCTTCAGGAGCTAAACCTTTGGTACCAACCACCAGGACCACTGTTACACCGCCTTATTCGGCTCAGAAGACTACAGAACTTGATCATCAGACCTCTGAACCTTCACTGACGAGCCAAGTTCACCAGTATCCTGCAGAATCTCTAACACAATCCCCTGGTCAGCCACAGCCTGTCTTTAGCACAACTGAAGCTGCAGCAGAACTGACTTCCTTGAAGACCTCACTACCTGAAGGCACTCATTCCAGTGTGTTACCTCCCTCAGCAGGTCCTACCAAAGTTATTTTACCAACTCAAAAATATTTGCATTTAACTGATGCAGTCACACAGCCACTTGTATCAAGAACTTCTGTTTTGCAGCCTACAGTCCCAGCTAGAGCAACAGCTGACTTGATTTTTGGCACCAAATTTCCCCCTTTCTCACCAGAAGTGCTTGCCACTTCGTCTTCTTCAGCAACAATTGAAAAAGAACTGTTTCCTTCATTTTCCACGCAGAAGACAGCTACAGATCTAAAATTTACACATCAGGCCTCATTTACTAAATCCCTTGATTCAAGACAAACACTTGAAGCATCACCTTCATCGGATTCTGAGTCAACCTCTTCAATGGTTTTGCCACCAGGAACAGCAGAAGTTCCTGTCATGTTGGGCTCCACATCAGGGGGAAGTGGCACGGAGAAAGCTATGGTGTTGCCTGAGCAGGTCACACCTTCAGCCACCATGCACAGCTCCGTGATCCTACCAAGGACAGCCTTGCCCACTGAGCCCCGCTCACCACCCGCAGCTTCAGCCTCTCCAGCAATAAGCAGTGCTGGGCAAAACCTCAGTACTGCATCAGCAGCTTCAGACAAAGCAGCAGCAGTCACAGAGCCCATCTCCAGCTCTCCTTCTGTTACTTCAGAAGAAAAAGGAGCCATGCCCCTCGACACAGTGAAGTCTGAAGAGTCAGAATTAATGACAGAATTCCAGTCTGTCCATACTCAGGGTGTTACTGTTACACCTCAGACATTTTACCCTCCATATTTCACAAACACAACTTCAGTTCTGTCCATTGCACATTCACCTGCTGAATCAAAAGTGTTTTCTTCTATAGCTCCATCATCAGTCAGTACTCCTCAAACTTCAAAATTTGAAGTAACATCTGAGATGCAAACACCTTCTGTGAGTTCACTGCTAATGATATCTGATCATCCAAATGACACAGCAGCTCCATCAGCTTCCTCATTTACTTCATCTACCAAACCACTTCATGGCTTGACTACAACATTTTCTGATGGGCTGACAATAGCTGAAGCTGTGGCAGGAGCTGCAGCATCACCTTTTATGTTGCCTCAAGAAACAGCAACTCTTCAAACTTGTACAGTGAGTAGATATAAATAATTACCTGCCTGCTTTGGAACATGTCTTATTTATTTCTCCACACTGATTAAAAAATAAAATTGTGAGCCATGCCTTGATCTTTAGGATTTAAAATATCTGTATCAAGCAAAGGAGCCTGATTATGTTCTCCATTATATCTCAGACCTTGGGTAACTTCATTATGCATAACATTTTTTTCAAAATGTTGTACTAGACTGGGTTTCAGGCCTCACTTTTCTGAGTGTGACTGTTACAAGAATGGGGTTTTTGACAAAAAAAAGGTGTTTCATACTGTCCAGTGTCAGTGTTTTGTCTCGTTCTCCTCTTTAAAGCACATAAGGCATCCAGACATCCCTGTTACCATTCCTGCTTGTTTCCTTCCATGTTTTCCCTTCTCAACTTTTTTCATTGTAAAGTTAAAAACTCAGTAGTGCTGTTCTCAACTTTACTATAGGACAACAGTTAATCTATCCTCAGAATGGTCAGGTTTTCAAAGATGCTCTTTTCTTGTAGCTTCCATCAGTATCATGGGGATCAATAAGTATTCTGTGCCTGAAGAATGTAAATCCCTTTTTCAACAAAAACGATTCAATATTGTGATACTAAGTTGGTATGAATAGTAACCTCTGTCTTTTATTGAATCTGCCTTAGCCAATCACAGAGAATGAGTGCATAAAACACATTTGTTTGGATGGACAGCTGATCCAGGTTAATAAGTCACAGAACTGCCCATACAATGCTACTCAACCCAGCTGTGGAGTTTTAGGATTTGCTACTCAAACAAATGGTGACAAATGCTGCCCAAAGTGGGAATGTGCATGTAAGTTTTAATTCTGCAGTACTTTTGAAGTACATTCGGGTAACAGTTTAATGCATATGTAAGGAGGGTAAGAACTGACACTTCTATACATAGTATAGAAGTAGAAGATGCACATTTTTTGGGTAATTCATTGTTGAAGGAAATTTATAATTGTAGTTCTATATTCAGGGAAATAAAATAAAAATGCTCCTTTAACATACTCAGCATTAGGTATCTGCAGTGGATATGTTTAGCTCTGATTTAGACAACTCTTGTTATCTCTCTTATCAGGGGACACCTAATCAATACAGGTTTTTTTGGTTCTATGCTTAACTACTTCAGGATGACAAGATTTCCTGGACTGTTGACTACTTCTGTTAACAGTCTGGGGACTCTATTAGCAATTAGCACTTCTGCTTAGGCTTTGGAGTTTGAAATTACTTGGAGTAGAGGTCCAAGCCCACTGAAACACAAAAGCTTTAGCAATAGGACTGAGGAAGAATGAAACTTTTCACCTTAGGAATAAGACTGCAGGTGAACTATGGATCTGGCATGATCTGCTGTCACACATGATTATTCTTTGTTTGGAGTTTCTAAGAATTGCAAGCCTTTGTTGGCAAGAACGGTAAGGAAATAGCTGATTGCAGAGGTCTGCAGGTTGCCTTTCTGAAAATATGCATGATTTGATTCTGCTGTCCATTTAGAAAGATGCACCAGTATCAAATATGTGAAAATATGTGCTGCATATAGGAATCTCTTAGTAGGCTAGTTCATATTATAAAATTTATTGGCTTATCTTCATATTTTGTAAGATTTACTGGAATTCTAAAGTAAGTCAAAAAAAACCCTTTTTTTTTCCTTAGGTCGTTGCACCATTTTCTCTGATCTGAGCATTGTAACCTATGATGGAAATCATTTGGCTTTATTCAAAGAAGCATCCTACATTGTTAGTCAAACTCCAGATGAAACTATAACCATCCATGTCCTTGACTGTAGAATGGTAACTAACATTTATCAGCTAACAAAAGGTGTTTGGTACTGCTAATAAGATGTATCTGAAAGGCAAGAGCATAATAATACTTTATATTGTGGCTATTATTCACTTCTGTGCAATATCTATGAATTGTGCTTGCATTTCACAATACTTAGGACTTTTGTAACACTCTAACACCTGGCTGTAAATGCATAGTGAAACAGCTGGAAGATGAGAGGTGGGTCCATGTTATCCTGTGGTATGTGTAATATGGTGATGAGAGATTAAGTGGATTTACATAATTAGTCACTTCTGTGAGTGCTGTCTTATTACCAATACCACCACAGTTGTACCAGTACACCACCAGTTTCTTTCAATGGAGGATTTTTATCTGTGTTCATATGGACAAACATGGGCTGGAAACACCCATCTTCAGAGCCATGAAAGACTGTAGGAATGCCACCCTGTGCTTTCCAAGTTTCTGACACAGGAGTGAGAGAGACCTAATGGGGATCCTCTCTGATGGGGTAGTGTGGGTTGGCTTTTGTCATGGAAAGTTCATTTCTTGTGAGACTTTTCAAAACTCCTCTTAACTCCAATCTCTCCTGTGAAGGCGATGTCTGTATTTGATGTCTATATGAATGTCCATTGCAAAGTTTGGTTTCAGGTTTCATGTAATGGAAGTTAATTTCAGAAGCTCAATATGACTGATGCGAAGACAATGTGTTTGTGACTTTCAGATTTGTTTTCCTCTTTTATTCAATATCTTCTGTTTTATTCACCCTAATGTAGCTCAGGAAGTATGCATTTATTCCTGATCCACTACCTCTGTGGTGTACATATCATACAGATTCATCATTCCCAGTCTCATCCTTGCAGACCTTCAGATATGTAGTTTGTATTTTTTTGTCCAAACATGTAGTCAACCATATTTTTTTTTCCCCTGAAAACGTGTGTTTCTGTTTTAGTTCCAAGATTGTATGATATAGCTCAGTTGCTGGAAACAATGTCATAGTATTTTGTTTGTTTATCCAGAGAAACTCTGTAGTCTTGACTTGAAACTGCAACCACAAATGGTTTTCCTCTCAATAGTATAATCTCCCAAAATCCTTAATGTCCTAGTACCTAAAACCAGTAAGCAACCAATGTATTTAGATTTTGCACATCATGGCTATGGGTGATGTATTTTTGTTTTCTCCACAGAATAATTCAAATTCAACTTCTTTGTGCCTGGCAATGTTGAACCTAACTTACGTATCAAATCAAATTATTATCAATCGTTTAAGCAGAAAAGTAAGTATTTTGAGGGGTTTTATGTTCCTTTAGGTAACACCTATTTCTGCAGTCAGCTGCCTCCTCACGTGGATACTGAGGAGTAGAGTAGATCACCTCAGGTGTTCGTATGATTCAATGTTCCCGTTTTGTAATTAAATAAATTTCTCCTGGTAAATTCAAAGAGTCAGACTGTGATCCAAGGGCAGTTAATGAGGTAAGACTCATTAGTACCTTTGGTACCTGTATTATCTTTATGGAAGAAAGCCTGACTGCTTCTGAAACTACTTAGGATTTAGATTCCTAAGCTGTGAAAAATCTGGCCTTAGTTCTTCTTCCAGACCATTAACCTCTCTTCTGTGTGTTGTTTAGATAACAGTAAATTCAAGATCTGCTTGGCCTACTGTTAGAAAATATGGATACAAAGTTGAAGATTCAGGCTTCAAGTATGCAGTTGAGACCCCAACAAAAATCAGAATTCAGTGGTTTCACAACACAGGTGTGATGATTATTGAGTTGAACAGTACCAGAGAACCAAGAGCTTTGGGACTATGTGGTAAGTATAGAGCAATGCAAGAAATAAAGGCTTTCAGATGCTTTGCTAGGGAGACACATTTTCCTAATTATATAAATTGTTTATTGCAGGGTCTGTCCCAAAAATGTATTGCAGATCACTGCAAATTTTAAGATACTGTTAGAATTAATCTGTGACTAATTTTGTTTATTGTTGAAATTATATTTGTGCTTATTCCTCTCATCACTCTTTGCCCACAGTGTTGCTTCTGTCTGTAAGCTGTTTGAACCACAGGCATGATTGCAGTTACCAAACCCAAATAATTAAGACAGGTCTAAGTCCACAATTTCAAATATGGTCATTTACAGATTTAGGGTTTGATAGCCATCTGGTAGGAAGTGGTACGTGCTATTTTCAGTTTCTAAAGGTCAGAATTCCCATTAAATGTAAACTTCAGAGAACTAATATTAGTTTAACCTGTAGGAGAAAATACTTTAGAGGGAATTTCTTAATACTGTTGCACTGTGTTAGGTCTGTTATGTGCACTGCTCTGTTAGGTCTGCACAGTTAGGTTCTCCTGCTTTATTTTTTTCTAAAAAGTACAGCCTTGAATAAGCTGGTGGTGTTACAGCTTTTGCAAGCATGTATTTGCTGATATAAATCCCCACTTCGGTAGCTGCATCTGTAAATTTATGCTGTAAATTGAAGCTGGAAATCAGGATTAAGGAGATCATATAATTACAGTGGATATCTTTCCAGTTTCAGAAAGGGCAAATGCCTGTAGCTCAGTATCAAATACCAGGAATAGCTCAGTCCAGTTTCCAGTCCTGCTGACAGAAATGTGCTTCTCACAAAGAGATTTTGAATTCACGCCATTTTGAAATTTGATTGCTAGCTCTTATTTGCCCTAACTTTTGTTTTCAGTATTGTTCTTACTCTTTTTGGCTAATTGGTATTGTATTTAGATAAAAAGAAAAAAAGACAGTAAAGACAGTGGATATTTATAATAAGCCTGATTCAAGTTATCCAGAGAATCTCTTTTGCCTTTACCTGTTTGTTTACTGTGGTAGGGAGGATTGGGAACATTACGTTCCTGGTTTACCAGGCATTTTGATTAGATGACAACACACTTCTGTGGATGGTGTTGCAAGTACAACTTCTTCAGGGAATGTGCTGTGTATTTCTGGTGTCACCTCTGACTGGAAGGTTCTCTGCATGTCTGCCTGTGACCTCGTTGTACTGCATCTTTTCAGGGTGAATTAGTCCAGCCTAAACTCCTTTCTGTGCTTTCTGTGTTAGTGCAGATAGAAGCAGCGTACTTTCGTCTTTTAGCTGAACTGCAGTATTGGTAGGTCTTAATTTCCCACCTTCATGGAAATGCTAAAACGGAAAAGACCATTACAGGTTTGTAGCACAAGCATCCTTTGGAAGGATCCAGAAACAGCGGTGTCTTTTACAGTGCAAGGATTGGGCAAGTGTGGCAGTTGTTGAAGAGCTGGGGTGGGAGATGAGGGACGTGGGAGGGGAACATGAACATTTCTATAGCAAAACTGGCGCAAAAAATTTAAAGCATGTCAGTTCTAGTCGCAATGGAACCTGCCAAGAAAAATGTGGAGTTTTAGTTTTAAAACTGTTTTAAATCTCCTTTTCAATGTGTAAGAGAAGTGAGAAAAGATGTCCCTGACATGACAGCAATCCTTTGAAGTCTTTCAGAGCCATCATGTACTTCCTGTCTGTGTTGCAAATTCAGACTCAAAAGGTTCAATCAGACAGTTTGGAAAGCTGTTTTACTCTCTGAATGTCCGTTGCTGTATCACTGATTGTCATCAGGAACTGCTAAAAATGGTAAAACAGACCAGTTCTTTAGAAAGGGGTAGAATCCACAAATACTTTTTTGAGCAGATAAAGAATTTTGTGGAGACAACAGAAGAAAACTCTCTAGAAGCCTGATACAAAAGTCTCAGAAACTGATTGGGAAGAAAGAATGGGGGTCTGATCCATCATTCTTTTTTCTATCTGCTGGTTTTTAAAGGATATTCTGAGGAGACTACTGCAATACTTGAATGTTCTTTGCTGACCACAGTCACCGTCCATGTTAAATTGCTCCTTTTGTTTCAAAATTTCTTACTATTTTAGTTAAAACAGAAAAAAAATGTGATGCTGCCTTCTGGGATCACATAAACATCCTGACATTGCTCCTTTTGTTTCAAAATTTCTTACTATTTTAGTTAAAACAGAAAGAAAAATGTGATGCTGCCTTCTGGTATCACATAAGCATCCTGACGTTTTATGGTTGTTCCCTTTTCTGATAACATTTACAATTTTAACTTGTTGCTATACGTGGAGGTGCTTTGCAACCTTTTTTAAAATGCATTTTTGTTTAGTGTTTGTGCAGCTTAGGAGCAAACTTCCAGTTTCTTAGCTGGGCTCTCTGAGCAGCTCTTTGATATGCAGTAGATTTCCATTCAGAGATGCATCTTTACTTTTGCTTTCCTTCATTTTTCTGAATTTTGTGTATTTTGATCCTAATGAAGATTTTTTACATCTGTTGTAGGTTGTGATACTGTCATGTTGTATAAGATTTTGAAAAGATGTTTACTTTTTTGAATATACCACTGCAAACATATTTCATATGTGTTAACCTGCCTTTTTTTTTTTTTTCCCCTTCTGGTAATTCATAGGGTTTTGTGATAGAAGCTTGGAAAATGACTTGATGCTTCCCAACAGGACAGTTTTAAGCCAAAGCAGTTCACCCTCGACTTTTATAGACAGCTGGCAAGTGCCAGACACGTTAAAGTATGTCGGAGAAGACAGGCATCAGGAAACTAATTGCTCAGTCATGGACTGCTCAGAGTGCTTAAGAATGGTGTTGAACCAGACCTTCAGCAGCTGTCACCCTTATGTATGTTAACTATTTCAAAGCTTACATTTTGAGAGAGCTGCAGTTCAGATATAATTTTGTATACTTGGTAATTTCACTAATGTGAGGCTACGTGTAACCATATCTGTTGAATGAGATGTATATTTTTGTGTGTGCTTAGTGTTGCAAGGTAAAAGTAATTGAAGAGTATGGCAGCTTGGTAGGAGAGTTGCAATAAACAACTTTAAAAATTTCACCTCTGTTAGTTTTGAAATACAGCATAATTCATAAACCAGTCACAGGTAATTCAGCTGTATCAATAAGATGTAGAAAAATGTAAGAGAAAATAGTTTTAGGATTTAATTAATCCTTAAGCCTTAAGTAATTTAACAAGTCCAGAATTGCAGTAGGTAATCTGAGAACCTGCATTCTCAAAGGCTCGAGAGACAGAGTTCCAGCTTGGAGATGTGAGAGGGCAGAACAGACCCTTGAAAGCAAGCCTAAAGCAAATAGCAAACTCCTGGTGTGCAGATAAATTATTTGTGGTCATGTGAGTCCATTTACCATTTGACCTTTTGTATATAGCTGATTTTGATGAAGAGGAGACCAAAAGTAGGTAAAAATGTAGAGGTAAGAAGGAACAAAGTAATTGTGCCTTCTACTAGAAAAACTGTATTACCTCTTACCTTGGCACTTATAAGAGATGAAACTAAGGAGTATAATCATGTCAATGTTCAGGAAGTCTTACTTTAAAATATTATTAGATTATGCTTGTACACTAATGAAAATTTACCATGAACCAAGAACTTTTGCCTTCTTTGTAGTGAATATTTTTTAAGGTCAGGCTTTCCTACCTAGCATAGCCTCTATGAAGGTGCCATCTCTGTTTTTTCCTTTGTTAGATTCCACCTGAGCAATTCTGTGATTTATGGGCTCGAGACACTGAGTACATTCAAAATCCATGTGTTTCACTAGCTGCCTATGTGGCAATGTGCAACAAATTCAATATTTGCATAGAGTGGAGGAGCTCTGATTATTGCCGTAAGTATTCTGCATGTATGCACACCTCTGTTTTTACACAAAATTTGACTAATTTAGGAATTGTTATAAATTGAAGATACCAATGCTTCTTGAGTCTTCCTGTACTTTGGTGCTGCTGCAGAAAGTGTGCCTTTGGAGATGGGATTAGGGAAATGAAACACCTGTGAGATTAGATGGAGTGTAAGGGGTAAAACCTGAGATCTTAGGGCATTCTGGCAGCAGAATTCTCCCACAGCAACACTAAAATGTAAGGCCAGATGGGATCTGTAGCTGGATCACAGCATCTCCTTATGCTGTCCATGATCACCTAGGAAAAGCCCCCTTCAGTGATAACATAAGAAGGTCTGTGGTTTTTGAGCCAACTTCTTTTTAATTCTTCAGTTTGTATGGATTTTATTAGCAATAACTGTTAAAAGGAGCTCTTACAAAATATAGCTGTTAATATGTATTCGATCCATTGTGAAGGGACACATTCACACTTGTTTTTATACCACAGTGATGCATTTTCTTTGGCCACTGCAAGTTATTCAGATTACTCATTCAGAGCACTCTATGACTGATCTGTGTAGTATTTGTAAATGTTTTTGAAGTTTAAATTATTTTGTGTCAACACTGTTGCATGGTTTGTAAGTCTGCTGCCAGAATGCAAACTGAAGCTTGATGAAAATGTTATTACAAGAAGAAAAGTAGAAGTGCTTGCAGATTCCTTATGTTTTAATTTGTTATGTAGGTAACTGGTCTGTGTTGGTGCTTCAGGATGGGAGATCCAACTCAATTAGTGAGCACAGGAAATTGACAAGAAGACAATAATGTGTTCTCTTAGGTGTTGCCTCATGGGATTACAACTTGAACAATGTCTGATTTATTTATTTCCTTCCTAGCCTTCCCCTGCTCTGAAAACTTCTCCTACCAGCCTTGCATAGCCGCCTGTGAGGTTCCAGAGAGTTGTGAGAATAAAGAGGTGGCTCCTCGGGACTCAGACTCCTGCTCAGTGCTGACAGAAGGCTGCGTCTGTGCTGGAGGGACCCTCCTTCACCGGACCCATACCGCTGTCTGTATTCCTGAAGAAAAATGTGGTATATTTGGATGTGATTTTCTTCTTTATTATCTGCAACTTGGTGGTCAGACACTTCCTTATTCATAAGTTGAGTTCTGGTTTGGTGTTGTGTGAGCTCTGAATATGTCATTCATTTGAGAATTCTAGATATCCAGTGAACATTAACTGTGCAGTGAGCAAGCCGGGGATGTCCTTGTGATGCACAATTTTGTTCACTTTCTCTCAGCTGGAGGATGCTCTTCAAAGTCTTTGCTTAAGTTTATGTATTCAGTTATTGTAATCATGTTAGTCTTGGCCTCCTTTTCACCCAAGGCCTTTGCCAAGGGTCCAACCTTTTGATACCCATTCAAATGACATGCAGCAGCAGTTAATTGCACATTCTGAATAATACATGTGTGTCCTGCCAGCATTCATGTTTATTTTCATTGCAATTCTGCCTCACCACACCAAATAATGGACCAATTTTTCCCCCTAACAGCATGAACCTTAAAGATTCAGTTTATGATAAATCATGCTACTAAAGCACTGTAAATTAATAATAGTTTTGACATTTGGGAAATAAAAAAGTAACTTCTTTTCGGATCGTTACTTTAAAAATGAAGGATGGGATTGGGATTTTAGGTGACTTGCAGTGGAGACACAAAACAAATTGGAGGCCTGGATCTTCTGGAAGGTGTTGAGTGTCTTGCTTTCCTATATAAACTCAGACACAGACTGTCTCCTCATTCATTTTTTTGTGGGGTGATGGACAAAATCAAGCCTTTAAAACGGTGGGATTTTTGTGGTTCATAGATCCACATCCACGATGGAAAAAATGGTGATCAGAATTGGAATTTAAAAGGAATTTCCTCTGTTTTCTGTTGTCCTGATCTAGCTTGTACAGACAGCTCAGGAGCACCTCATGCCATGGGTGAGATCTGGAGAACTTCTTTGAGCGGATGCTGTATGCAAACATGTGTTGACAGTGGGACCATAATTCCAGTGGAGCACAGCTGTTCAGAGATCCACAATTTGGAGTGTCAGCGATTTGCAGAAGTGGCCTTGCTTGTTCCTGATGATCAGACATGCTGTCCTCAGAAGATCTGTAGTAAGTATTTCTTCGTGGTTGTGAATACTGCATATACTGGAATATGCAGATGTCCTTTCTCTGAGGTTTGCTTTCCTGTTGCACTTTCAAAGAAAATGGAAACTACTTTGGTTTGAATTTACAGATTATGTAGAAAACTGTAGAAGCTATTTGGCTCAATATCCAGTTGGTTTTGGAGCAGAGGTAGAGGATAGGAGGACTGAAATAGTGCTGTGTTTATTTGAATATGAATTCTGTTTCCATCAAATTTAGAGATTACTGTTTTATTTTTAATATCCAAATACAAACAAATTATCTGGATAGTTCTGAGGAACAAGAAATCAATGATTGTTTATCTAATTTATAAAGTGAGCAGTAAAAATTGATGGTATTTTTTTTCACTTAATTCTTGCTTGGCTTAGAAAGTTTCAAAAAGAAACTTCAAGCAATTTTCATGTTTTGACCATCTGTGGTAGTGATGCAGTGAGTTTTCCAGAGGAGGTTTGGTTTTTTAATTCTTGCAAGGACTTAGCTCTAGTTTAACATTGCCTCCATGGAGAGTGTTGCAAATGATGAGCACTTCTGAATCCTGTCTCATGGGAATTTTTGTTGCTCCACTGTGTTTTTCATATGCCTGTAATTTGGAGTTTTGGGGTATTTAACTTCAAATACTGCTTGCCACTGCTCCACTCAATTTATAAATGCATAGTTTAGAAGATGCTTGTTCTCTTTTTTTTTCCTTTATGTGACAGTTTGTAATCAGAGTCTCTGTGAACTCCTAATCCCTGAGTGTAGCAGCTTGGAGAAGTTGGTCACCTACTACAGCGAAGAATCCTGTTGTCCCAGCTACGTTTGTGGTAGGTTTCTTTTGAAAGGTGAAGAAGTGCACTCTGTAAAAGACATTCAGTGAACTAAATAGATCGACCCAGAAGGATAAGGGTAGTGTAGATACCATTGCTTGTATGGCCATTTACAAAATTCACTTTTGTCTATAGCTTGGGGTTGGTCTGTGCCTCAGTTTGAGCAGTCTTGTGTTAAATGATCAGGCAAGGTCTTGGGATACAAGGTAAAAGCTTTTCTAAAGCAGCTTGTAGTACCTCTGTACTCCACACTGCCTTTCCTCGGGATATAGCATAACACAGGAGGAATGCTGAGCTTCATCTGAAGGAATATATCTGTTGCCCTTTTTTTCAGAATGTGACCCAGAAAAATGTGAGCCATTGGAGCAGATGCCAAGCTGTCAAGATGATCAAACACTAATTGCTGCTCGGGTGGAGAATACCTGCTGCATTTCCTATATATGTGGTACAGCAGCCTGACTGGTTGAGATTGAGTGTGGTTTTGCATATGCAATTATGTCTGTTATTATCTTGCCAATTAAGATTCCTTGTAGTTTAGGTCTCCCAACTTAGTAAGGCTTGATGCAGTTAAAAAAATGGCATTAATTTTCTAAAATATGCCAACAACATAAAATTAATTAAATTAATTTTCTAAAAGTGCCAACAACCATCAAGAGTCACAGAACAGCTTTGTGCAACTGAGTGGTATTCCTTGGTCAAGTAAAGGAGTTGTGGTGGATGAAGGAATTCAGAGCTTTTCAGATTGTCCATATGCAGTGTGAACTAGATACACAAATATTTTATCTGAAAGAAGACTGAAGTTGTGTAGGCTTTTATTCCCTGTACCTTACTGTCTCAGCTATGGCCCATCTTAATTGATGACAAATATCCCATATTATAGTATTATGCATATTTATTATTATTTATTTATACTTTTGGGGTTTAGCCTTTAATGAATTAATTCAATAATAAAATTGCACTTTTGACATTAGTGTGCAAGCTCTAGTCTTACCATGCAGTTGTTTTCTGCTTGATAATAATCTGATAATGAGGTGCTGTTGAGTTTATTTTATTTTTGAACAGATATCCACATGCAAAAAAAATGAGTGTTAATTGGAAATGTGAATTACAATTCTGTTATTTAGAGTAATCAGATGCTTTGATCATGCTAGCAATGGGCAGCATTTGGCTCTTGTCACTGTGCACAGAGTCCCCTTTTGACTCTTTTTTGATAAAATGAGTGTTTGCAGTGTACATATTGAACAGTTCCTGTTGTGGTTGTCATATGTGTTCAGGTAGGAGGATAGCACTGGGATCATGGGAGGTGCGTTTTATTGAAGGTTGAAGATTCCTGAAAAAAAACAACAGCAGGAGAGAAGACCCAGAAAAATTTTTCATAACATGAGAAGCAGGGAAAATCATGTTTGCTCACAAAAATGTATTAATTTTTTATAGCAGGGAACAAAGGAGAGAGGGGCAAGCTGCACTGAAAATTAGCCTTTTGTAGAGGGTCTATAAGCAGTGAATGCAGAGCACCTCTGCTCTCTTTGATATGACTCTGGGACAAACTTAGAGGAAATTTTCTAGGTGGTAGTAAAATTTCTTCCAATGTTTTAGATTGAAATGATTGTTTTCTCCAGCATGTGGGACTTGCTCGGATCAAATTCCCAAATGTCAAGAAGGAGAAGTTCTCATTGTGGATGGCAACACTACTGACAGGTGTTGTCCTACATACCAGTGCAGTAAGTTTGACCTGATTTTAATATTTTAAATAACAGAACATGGGAAATGTTGTGGTGTGGATGCTCAGTGTCAAAGTGGTGGATTAGAGATGCAGCTTCACTTGCTGTATAAGCAAGTTATCATCTGTAGTCCTGAACAAATAATCTTTACTTTTAAAACTTCATGTGTGTAAAGCGTTTTCTAATATCTGTATCATGAAATATCCAGATTTTAATAATTTTAAATTTCCAAAATTGGAGGCCTGAAACTACAAGTGAGTAGTTCCAGATCTTAAACTGTAGATATTTAAAATTATTTAAATACTGTCTATTCTATTTTGTACTCCATACTGTTATCTATCAATATCTAACAGTCAAATTTTTACTATTAGCCTTGTCAATTAAGATGTTATCCAAATGTGTTTATTGTAAGTCATTTACTGTATCTTGATTAATATTTCCACTCATCTAAAAATGACAACATTGTATTGATTGTTCTTTCTTTCCTTTGATTTCAGTCTGTGAAACACATCGTTGTCCTGAATTCAGATGCATGCTGGGCATGTCTCTGGTGGAGGTTTGGAGCCCGGAGAAGTGCTGCCCCTTCCGCACATGTGGTAAAATCACTGATTTTCACTAAACCTGCCTTAGACAATGAGAGGTGACAGCAGCTTTGGCCCCTTGGTTTCAGCCAGCTACACCATTCTGAGCTGCTCATGAGCAGATGATACAGAAAAGTCATTTCATGCTGCAGAACTTCCTAATCTGCCTGTTTTGCTTTTCTTGCATCCTGTAGAATTTTTCTGTCCAAACTGGGTTATTTACTATCTTGAAAGTGTTGTAAGAGTTACTGTATTGGGTTTGCTGACTTTTATACCTGGAATTTTTATTCTCTCTGTTGCTCTGTTGTAAGCAAATGGCGTATAAATTGCTACCCTACTGTTTCTGATGTTGTATTTTGTTTCAGAATGCGCGTGTGAAACAATCCCCAAACCACAGTGCAAACTGGTATGAAATGTATCTTGTCACTATTCTTTTAATAATTTCTTAATAAATCTCTTTATCAGTATCTGAATAATAGTTTTATCTGTGAAATATGAAATGGCATAGCATCACCTATTTTTTAAATAATTACTTTAGAGTAATTTTTAAACAGTAACAGTTTTAAGAAGCCACCTAAGTCTAAATACCTTGCAAAATAAAATGACTCTACAGACCTGATATTTCCAGAACTTTATTCATTTGATCTGTTACCATATGAATAAAGCTCTGAAATGACTATCAGCCATGATATTTCCAAAGCTTTCTATTACCATGTTCTGCCCCAGTATATTGGTAGAGTAGGACTGCTTTCATGCACACAGAACAGATAAGTCAGGATAAAATTTTGGGTTTAAAGTGTTGAACTAAATGCTTTCAAGCATCACAGTTAATATTACTTGTTATGGTGAATATGTTAACATACATCATAAACTCAGGGTGCTGACTAAACAGAGAGATACTGCTACCCAAATTCTGCAAGAAAGTTGTTTAAAAGAAAAATATCACATAAATAAGAAAACCCACTGTTGCTTCATGTATAATTTTTTTTTCCTGCTTTTATACCCATAGGGGCAGAAACTTCAGATAGATGAACTGTTTCAGAACAGTACAGAAAATGTCTGTAACTGTGTGAAGTACAAATGTGGTAAGTCAGAAAATAATTTAATTCAAAGAATTAGTCTTTCAAGTGCTAAGGGAAATTAGGAATTAAAAATCAGGAATTTACTTTGAACATGGCACTGAAGAGGACAGGATTAATTTACTTAATTCATAAATAGTGTTAATTTTCCTCTGTGTCCTTTGTAATTAGTGGGGATAAATAGACATTTCTCAGGTACATTTCTTATCCTGAAGTAGTTTTACAAAATAAAACAGTTGAAGAAGCCTGCACTGTCACTTGGGTGCAGCTAATAGAATATTATATATTTAGTTTTCGTGCATGGCTATATCTGAGAAGATTGGGTGTCTACAGCAAAAGACTAAATTACTATTAATGGTTTGTTTGAAAATGTGGCCCCTAATTCTAAAAGAGGTAGAGTAGCTTTTTCCATTCCTGTTTTACTGTTTGAAATGTTTTTAGTGGAGTTTTGATGCCAAGCTGATTGTCCTGAGAATGCTGTTTGTGTTTTCTTGCAGTGAGAGACAAAGTTTGCCTGAGTAATGAGAGAGGTGTGCTGCTTCCTGGGCAGAGGATCGTGGAGCACAGTGCAGATGGCATTTGCCATATTTCCTATTGTACAAATGTGGTTGATCCCTCCACTAAATACTACAGAATAAACACATCTTCCATAGACTGCGCTGTCAAGTGCAAAGCTGTAAGGAATTCAGAAAGTTAGACCTGTCTATTGTGTCTGACCTGAATTACTTTGTGATGGGTTTTGTTGAGCAGATGAGACTCGTAGAGCAAATGGGAAAGAGTAATTAGGATATTTCCCTCTAATGATGTGCTACAACAATTCTGATGGAAGTTTGAAAAGTCTCCTTCCCTCCACTGTTTTCTCTGCTGCATAAATCATACACAAATTCAAGTACATAGTGAATGCATCCTTGGGTTAATGGCATGCTGCCTCCTTGTATCCCTGCAGAGCTGCAGCTGCATTATGTGCAAACTGCTACAAATTCCTGGCAAACATTAGCTGAATAAGAATCAGAAAGAGAATAATTATGAATAGAAGAAGAATTCTAAATGCAGTGAAAACAGCTTTATAAAATAAGCAAATGTTATGTTGTCTTTTTATAAAATATAATGCATTACCATGGCAATATTATACAGAATTTTTTTCTGATTTTATAGTTACTTAATGGCTAATGTGTAAAAAGATTTCAGTGGTTCTTGAAGTAAGCTGTTGTATTTGAAAATGGTAGGAAGACCAGCTAATTCTCTCAGATTTGGAACCCCTTCCCTTTTACTTCAATTAAGATTAAATGTATTTTATAAAAGCCTCATGGGTGTGCAATGCCAATGTAAGCTATGTGGTTTTGAAAGTTATTTTAAAAATATCCCTAAAATCAAATACCTGAAAAAAAATCTGCCTGTTACATTAGTAAAACACTGAGCTGCAAGATGATTTCACACAAGGAGTAATCTATTTGATTTTGGCAGAACCAAGTCTATCAGCCTCCAAAAGATTTAACAGCTTGCTGTGGTAGCTGCAAGAACTTGTCTTGTCTCCACACTTTCAGCAATGGCACAGTTACCAGTTTTAAGGTGAGTTTCCATATTTTATTATCTCATAATATTTAAAAGCAAGCAAAAATCACAAAATATTGTACATATCTTGCCATAAAAACTGTGCAGAAAAGAGCTTTATTTGGCCAAATACTAGGAATAGTTTTGCATGTAAACAGTATTAATTTCTTGGAAAGTCAACCATATAACTGTCTACAAAAATTGAAGGATTATGATGTATGTGAGAGAATTACCATCAACTTGACTATTTTAGAACCTGCTAACATTATGTAATTTTTAACTGGGCTTTCAAATGCAGTACTTAAACAGAATATGCATCTAAATTATATTTTGCTGTATTACTGTTGATTCCAGAAAGATCAATGAAAAAAAATTCAATGAAATTTAAAAATTAATACTTAAAATACTGTTTTTGCTGAGTAAAGTTTCTGTTTTAAAATTTTTGACAGCCCGGTGCTGTTTGGATTTCCAACTGCATCAGATATGAATGCACCAACACAGCAATAGGAGCAGTTCTGGTGTCCTCCGCAGTTGGATGCCCACCCTTTAATGAAACTGAATGTGTGAAGGTCAGTGTGCAAGACACTGTTTGCATTCTATCTGTGATTTATGTTTGCATAAAAAGATTTAACTCTGACAAAAGATGCTTTTTCCTCAAGAAGGGAGAAATTATTAATTTTTGTAGTGCCTGTATCTTTTTCCCAGATATTTAAAGGTAAAAGGTATAACCACTCACCAGACTTCTGTGCCACCAGGTGCTGAGTTATGGGGCTGGACACACCTCTTCTGATTCTTAGAATATTTTTTTTTTAAATTGGGATATGTGATATCAAACTAGTCTTCATACAACTGTCTGAGCTTGGATGCTTTTCTGGTCTGGACCTCCCCTTTCTAACATTTTCAATGTATAACAATGTGATTCAGCATAATGATCAAAAACATGGAAAAAAAGGCAAGATTATCTGACAATCAGGACCATCTTTTCTACAGTGGCACATAAAGTTTTATTAACTAATTTTGGAGCAAGAACAAAAGTTCTATTTGAATATGCAAAATGAGATTATACTAAGTGCCAGGGAATGGAGGCAAGGAGAATTCCTTTGCTGCTCTCTGCAGTTCCACATTTACGTGTTGATAGAAAGATCCTCTCCTGGGTGGGTGATGTTACACAAGCAGGGAGCAGTCCTGCAAGAACTGAGGGGCTGTAGTTCTTCCTCACAAATAGCAGTGGGCTGGTTCCTCAGAACTGTCTCAGTTGTGTAGCCAAACCTTCATCCATTCACTAGTGCTGCATTTGCCTGAACAATGATGCAGAGCTTTATCTGAAAGATATTTCTGTTTCTAACAGTGCAAATACCTGGGAATGAATGCCTGAAAAAAATCAAATTTTTCCTCTTTATTTTCTCTCTTGGTCAGGTTGGAGGCTATGTTGTGCCATTCTTAGAAGGCTGCTGCAAAACATGTAAGTGATTATTGACAATTCCTGCCTCACCAGTCTCTGATCTGTTACCTTATGAATAAAGTGGATTATTTCCCATATAAAAACTTGATTCACATCAGAAAGCCTGTGCTTTTCCTAGGTCTACTCATGTAAATAACACAGAAAATAGTGGAGTTAAATCAAAAGAAAACACTTCAATATGGAAACATTTACTCCACTGATAGTGATTGTAGCTGGTCAGTTCCATGAAATTCCTACCTCGACTCTTTTGTAGTTCTTGTGTAAAACTCCTCAAAATTTTAGGTACAGCATTAAGTAAAATAAAAGGTACTGTATTTTAGAAGGCACCTTAAAACAGTGCTTCATCTACATTAATATCTTCATATTTTGTAGAAGTGAAGATTGATTTATGTCATTTGTAAGTTAATTTTGTAACTAATGAATATAGTAATTAATAGACAGTTAAGAAACCTTCAAGGCAGTATCTTTTAAAAGAGTCTACAATTTTAAATTTCCCCTTTTCTTGATTATTTGTGAGAGCTAATAAAGATTGTCTGAGGGGAAAAAAACTGGAATAAAAATTGTCTAGAGAATAAGTTTGAAAAATCTTATGTCTTAATACAAATCAAGAAAATAGAAACTATTTTCTTTCTTAACACATTGGTACACAGCTGAAACATTTTGGTTGATCTCATGAAGGCTTTAGGCTGAAGTTTGATATTATTAGAAGCAACTGAAAAGGAGATTTTTACACTGGGCAGTATAATATTATTTAAAATTGAAAAAAATCTGACTTAATTTGCGTAAGTGGCTGGAAGAGTGACCTGAAAGTGTGGGAGAGAGCTGGAGAAAAGTGCAGATATTTCCTGCTGGGAGGGATGGAGCTTGCACAGCTGTGATACCTGACATGGTACCATGTGCACAGTCACTGCAGTGGGTTATGTGCTGACAGCTGGGAGGTACCTTTTGGTGTTACTGGCTTGGGTTACATTTTGTAGTAAAAAATTTATTGAAACTGTGCAAGACTTGGGTTTTTTCTCCACTCCCACCATAAGGGTATGATAATATCCAAAATTTTTCCCTGTGGTGGACCTGTGTTTCAAACACTTGTCCTACCTAGTTCTGTGGCAAATTCTCCATAGGCACACTGAGATCAGTTTTTGAGTATCAGACATTGCCCTTCAATGCCCTAGCAGCCAAATAAACCAGCTTCTGAACAAATTAGTAAGACAGTTAAACATGCATTGAGCTACTTTTCAACAGGGCAGAACATCTTGCTGCTATGCTTAGAGAAAGATTATAACAATGCTCCTTAACTGTTAAAGACAAAAGTAAATTAACCTGGGGCATGCCTCACAAGGTAAAATTAAACCCTTGAAGAACCCAGTGACTTCTGAGATGCATTTACAAGTACATTCCTAGAGTTTTGATTTCACACTGGTTTGTGCACAACACAGAACCCCTGTAAATCATGTAGTTCATTCTGACTCCAAGCAAGCTGCCATGAGAGCTGTCAGCCAGTTGTAATTGTAGGAGATGTTTTATGAGAAGGATTATCAGTGTTTTGTTTTCTTTTGAAGTACTTTGTCATTAGAAACAATTGTGATTTTCAATTTCAGTTTTAATTGGTCTTGAAAATGAAGAGCCAGGATCTCCATCAAAACCTAGGGAGGAAATTACACTATTTCTCTGTTGTAGCCCCAAAGGACATACTGAACTCAGGATACCAGATTGGCTTGGTTATACCAAGGTAGACCAGATCCTTCCTGGTTTGCACATGGGGTTAACAATGCAAGTAATGCCTGGATGTGGTACTCAGCTGCTGGAACTTCCCTGCCTGGGCAGAGAAGCAGGACCAGGGGTCCTCCAGAGGTCTCTTCCAGCCTCAGCCATTCTGTGATCCTGTAGTATACAAACATTTATAGTTGAATTCTGTTTTCCAAAATCTAGTAACTCCCAAATGTTTTCATACTACCTACAGAAATCCTCTGTAACACGTGCTCTGTTCCATGTGTAATATTCTCACCAGGTTCTTCAGTGTCAGTGCTCCTCCCATTCCCTGTTAGCCCAGTCACTCCTACAGCCTATGTTGGCTGTCACACAGGTACCTTTTCCTGAAATAAGTAGGACCAACCCAAACAGCATCATTGTTGATTTCCAACAATGTACTCCCTGATAGGAGCGCCAGACCTGTCGTTACCCAATTATTGCCAAAGCTGCAGTGTAGCACAACTGCTCATGGTTGTTCAGAGTGGCTCCCATTCTGGTTTGTTTTGTACTTTGCACTGTGTGGGCGGTGCATTGTTGTCAGCCAACAATGTACTGTTGGTAGTAAGCACTCGCATAGTCTTTAGCTTGCTGCATGTGTAAAATTGCTGTGTTTAAAAGGGTAAACTAATTCCATCATGTTTACAGTGCACTTAGAACATAGAGACTAATTGCTTTGCTTGTTAAAGCTTGTTATGTCAGCCACATTTTTGCAGATGATGTGTCATACAGTTTTGCTTCCAGTGCCATGTACCGTAGAAGCAAGTAATTGTTTTCCCACCCATAGTTAGGACAATGTACTGAAAACAGCAAGCCTGTGCTTAGTCCATGAAAATTGGAGATTATCTTTGTTCTTTTTCATAAAGCATGTTAATTCTTTGAATTGTAACATGCTTGTTTTGGCAATTGTTTCATGAAAGCAACCCTCCAAATTTCTGTAAGAGAAATTATGTTGACTGTAATTTTGTACACCACTGAGTGATACATCCTACATTATACTACACCAGCTCTACTAAATCAAAATCGGTATTTCTCTTTCATATTGCTGTCATTTTAAGTGACCACAGTGTTATGAGTCAACCCAAAAACCAAGCAAGGATTTTCAACCATACAGTTTGGTGCAAAAGAATCTCATTATATTATGACATACATAAAATGCTTCCATGTTTTGTAAGGTTCTTCATGTAAATGTTGTAAAGCTCATTAAAAAAGCATTGGATATGAGAATACATGCATGGAAATACATTATATATTTATTTTGTATGAGATACGATGTACTTTCACCATAGCCTGGATGAAGTCATAGTCACAGCTGCACTGAATTCTCCACCCTACACACCATGTATAATGTAAAAGAAGAAAGAACCATGAAAGGAACTGTGAAAAACATGAAATAATGGTGAGTTGGGGTTTTTTAAAAACAATTTATTTTTTACTTTGTTTCTCAATTTACTTTTTCCCTAAGCAAACATAATTCAGTGACAGTCAAGCAGTAGCCAGACATTTGTCTGTAGGTTTCTATTTGTTTCCAAGAAGATTTATTGCTCTCCTTTCTCTCATGTTGTAGGAAACTCTGCTATGTCTAGAAAGGGTACCAGGCTTATATCATTAAAAAAAAAAGGCAAGAAAAGCCCCAAACAAAAAACGTCAAATCTCCAGACAGACATTTAAAATTTGTTTCTCTAAGAAGTGATATTACTAGTTTGACAGTGATTAGAGCAAGGAACTGGACATTGTGCATCAAGATGTAATTAAATTGTGTCACAATTCAATACTGGATATTGTTCAAAGCAACAAATCCTTTATTGCCCATGCTTTTCTGGAGCTAATAGTATTTCCCTTTTGTCAACATCTCTGGATTTCCTGGCTTAAAGAAAATGCAGCTCTGTAAGGGGAGAGTCATTGAGGGCTGCATCATGGTGTGTAAAATCTGGTGTGAAACAGTGGAAACTCCTCTGATGGAATGGGCTGTTCATTCTCTTACAGATCTGCAATGTGATGGGGTTTGTCAGCACAGAGAATCATTCTCAGAAGAGCCTGCTCTTCCTGTTCTCTTGCAACTGAACTTCACACTGAACATCTTTATTTTGCTTCCAATGTTCAGCATTCCCTTGTTTAATTTAATTTAACTCCTCATTTAATTTCATGATCTCTTGTGATCTCTTTTATTTGATGCATGTGCCTTGTACAAGAAAAATTGTGGAAATAATGTTAATGAAAATAAAAGTTTCATTTTTTCACTGGTGTTCTTTTATTTAATAAAAATATACAGAAATGTAAAGCCCCCCGAAGCCCTGTTCTTTATCATGTTCTGTTATGTATTCTGTTACGTATTTATTTTAAATTTTGTTTATACCACTGGAACACAAGTGCTGCTATTAAATTTTGTTGTATTTATTTCATAGAAAATATACTTTAATTTATTAACAAATGTACCATTTGATAATGATACCATTTGGTATCATTAACAAGTTAGAATAATTAACAAGTTTTCTCACAGAGTTTGATCAATTTTACAAAAATTTTTGAAAACAGTAGACTTAGTCATAAAAGCTTCTGAGTGAAGAACACACCTTTTATAGTTGTTACTAAAGATAAAAAGAGATACTTTAATGAATGCAATAATCTTAAAATTGATTCAATGTGTAGCTAATGTTACTTAACCAAAGTTATGTATGTGCAGTGATGTACTGGGTATTTTCTTCTTTGTGTCTCTTGAACCCAGTAAAAGGTCGAGTGTTCTTGTCTCTGAGATGTTAGAAATTTGAGCTGATATTTTTAAATCTGTGCCCATTTTGCAGGTAAGGAAGATGGTAAATTCTGTAAGAAGGTGACTGTTAGGATGACCATCCGCAAGAATGACTGCAGGAGTAACACACCAGTAAGTAGATAGCCATTGTGACTTCTCTCAGCAGAGGAGAAAAATTTTGAGCTATTAAAAAGAAGAAAGAAACGGAACTCAGGTTCCACAAGGCCATTGTCTCCATCTCTGTTGCAGAGGCAGAGGTTTCTGTGTTTCACAGGGCTGTTTTAATGCTTCCCTACATTCTCAGCAGTCATCTTCTCAATAATAAAAAAGGAGACTGTTACTTTTTTTTTGTGTTCATTTAGGTGCATGCTGATTTAATTTTATTTCACCCTGTACTGCAATTATTCTGTGCAAATTAACTATTAAAACTGAACTTTGCCCTGATATTCTACAGCTAAAACAACTGCAGATGTGTGTAATTTTTCATCTGCCCAGGGACGGTGTTTAAATGCCAGCTTCATGAAGAAAGGAATCCTGGGTCCTGAAAGCTTTTTTTAGGCAGCAGCATGAGCACACTGTGAAATGTGAAGGAAGAATGAGGCACTATCTGTGTGTCTATCAAAGGATTTAGTGTTGGAGGACACCAACCATGTCCTGCTGAGCAGTGAGGCTGAGAGCGGCAGCAAGGGTGCAGACAAATGTCTCGTGTGAGATGTGTAAGAGCGCCTGGAAAAGCTGTAATAAAAGAGAGTAGGGAAACAGCTGTAGCCTCTAAAATGACTCCAAGAGTACATTTAGTGTAGAGTAAGCTGTTGAGCAGCCAGGAAATTTATTCTCAGTGTTTCACTGAAAAGAAACACAAATCCTGACTATAAAGTTTAAAAAAAAAAAAATTATCAGATTCTTAATCCTATTTGTCTTACAGTCTGTATTACACATTTGGTATTGTTAGAAGTAATTCCCCTTGGCTTTCTAAAGGATTGGTTCTTTTATTCCTTCTTGCTGATACCCAGTATAGCAACATTGCATATATACCCGGTATAGATACTTTTCAGTGTATCACTGAAATGAATACTGTAGGGAGTTGTGGAAAGAACATTTGGTGCCATGTTCAAGCCAAGGTTGTTATGAACACTTTAAAATTCAAAACTGAAATTGCTTCTTTGTTAAAATAGTGCAAATCTGTTACTGAAATTGACAGAAAAGTCATCATTAACATCAGTAATATTGACATTGAGACCTGTCTGGGCAGCGCACTTCAGAGGTTATTTCCAAATGTAGTGGGATTTCATAAGGGAGTAGAGGAAATACATCCACATTTCTCACTGCTTTGCTATTGGGTTTGGGTGCTTGATGTCTTCATAATCCCTTGAGAACCCCTGACTCTCCTCCCTGCTCCCATTTGTTAATGCCTGCCCGGTGTGTTGCCAGGTGAACATCGTTTCGTGTGATGGGAAGTGCCCCTCTGCCAGCATTTACAACTACAACATCAACACCTACGCCAGGTTCTGCAAGTGCTGCAGGGAGCTGGGGCTGCAGAGGAGGACCGTGCAGTTGTACTGCACCAGCAACTCAACCTGGGTCAGCTACTCCATCCAAGAGCCCACAGATTGCTCTTGCCAATGGTCTTAAAAAAAGAGAAAGCAACAAGCCCAGCTGTTCACAACGTAATTTTATAGTAGTTTATCTATTAAAATATAATTGAATTTCACCAGTATACTGCAAAAGACCACAAATACATTTGGACTTTCCTAAGTTTCTGAAAAAGCGGCTTTGCATCATTTGTATTGTGATATGTCTTCATTTTCACTCACAGGGATTGTTTTAAGGGTTCTTGTGATATGTGCCAACATAAAAGGTGATTTACATTAGTGACATCTAAAGAGAAAGAGCACCATCTGTTTTGTTCTGGAAGGCTGATCCCCTCTTTGTCAAGCCCTCATTCCAGTTTTACATCATTGCCTGACTTACCTGGCAGTAGGTCACTGTTTTGAAAGCATTGTAATTGTGCAAGTATGTTTAGTGTCTATTAAGAAAAAGTCTTTGGACAACATGAGAACAATTTTCAGTTTAAATCATATTCCTGTTGCTAAGTAGAGCATGTATAAGAAATGTAGGATTCAATGTAGGATTCTTTTTTTTTTTTTTTAGTCAGGGAAACATTATTCATACTGATAATTGTATGTAACGTTCCCTGTGAATCATTTCAGTTTTTCTAGTGTGTTTTGTATTGTAGTGAAAAGCATTATGGCAAGCATGTGTTTATGGAACAGATCTGCTGTCTTTAGGCTATCTAGATTAACCTTTAGTCACATTATCTTTCTGCTAAACAATATGGCATAAACTGAAAATACACAGATTTTAAAAAGGAAAACCATTTTATATTCCTTTTTATAGATATAACTTAAATGAAAATTTTCATCTTATGAAATGAACCATACTTAAATTGTCTCTTTAGGAGAATGAACATTGTTTAACACTAATTTTAAAGATGTGAAAGTTCATTAGGAAAAATAAAATGAGGATTATATGTATCTGCCTCAAAGAAAAACAAAACTGAAAATCTTTGTCACCTGTATAGTAGATGCAACTTCTTAAGGTAAGTGCTTGAAATTCAAAATGTACAATTGTAAGGTTTGAAATTTCAAAAACAATTTTTTTATGAACTTGAAAAATTAAATTTTTTATAATGAACTGATTTTTTTTTCTTCTCTAAGCTGATCTTACTATTCTGTTCTTCTTTAACAAATGCCACTGAGATTAAGCAAAAATTCAGTAGCTTGTGCTTTGTAGATTAAAATTGTAGATAGCATGCAGTGATACACTTGAGGTCTATAAGAGTAAACAGATCTCAGCACCCCTCTTTGGAAGCTGCTTGTCTGCAGTAAATCCAAAGAAAAATGCATTGTTAAAATCAATCATGTAAACATTTTTGATATTAATTTTGTATACTGTACATTTCATTCTTACAATATCTAATAAACAACAGGAAGTCTTATTTTGTTACAATTAATTTTGCTATCATTGCTAGAGCATCTTACTGCCATGTGATGAAACACGCTATACTTACTAATATTTTTCTTGAGTGGTGCACATGGGTAATTTTACGGTTTACTGATATCATAAGTAGTACATCAAAGAGGAAGACTTGCTCATGGATTTTAAAAAATCTGCATATTTTTCTGATTTCATCACAGTTCACTTTCAGCCTCAGAAATACAAAATTCATCTGTGTCAGTTTGTTCAAACAACAAAATTTCAAAATTGGAAAACACTTCTTCATCAAACTGTAGCAACACTACTTTGACACTGTCAGACTGTTTGTCCTGGAAAAACAGGGGGAAAAGAACGTGAATTTCTGCACATCCCTTTCCATATTTTTTTCTAAATTAACCTTCAATTTGACTGCACTGTGTGGACTGTGTTTTGAGTAATTGTTGTGTAGTGGTCATCATAGCTAGGGCCAAATGTGTCTTTAAACTCTACCTGCTGTTTGTGCAGCCCCTGCTCACTTTGCAGATGATGTTCCTTTTTCAAAGCTGTCTTCTAAATAACCAGAAGTGGCAGAATTTGGGAGGAGTCCATCCTTTGGAAATCCAGGGGGGAAAAAATGCTGTTTATAAGGCATTGAGCAAAGTTGAATTCTTGACGCCCCGTGCTTAAAATTTATGCTTTGACATTTTCCAAGGAGAAGTTCAACGTTCCTTAGTTTACCAGCTGGCAGATGCCATCCTAGAGGGCTGGAATTAAGAGACATTTCTTTTGCTCTCAGCTGAGATGATAGTTGTGTGAAGTGCCAGATACCACCATGAGGGACGGAACTAGAGCAGGAATTAAGCCAACCAACATTTTTCCCTCTGCTGCAGTGTGGTCCTTCCTCTTTCCACTTGAGCAGAGCTGATTGTGTCTATCAGCTCAAGGCAGTAACTCTGAGAAGTATTTCAGATCCAAACTTTCAGCTCTTTATTGAAAAGATAGTGCAGGCAGAGAGCAGAAAGTTGACAGTAGTGTGTCTGGTAACCATAACCAAACAGTACTGCTGCTGCTACTTCAGCAGTAAAATAATAAACATTGTGCTAAGTCCCTGCTTCTGCTTTTGTAGACTTTAGGCTTATGCTGGGAGAAGCAAGGGGAAAGATTCAAACTGCTTCTGATGTAGCATGCAAAGCTACTTTAATCCTGCCTCCGTGTTAAATTCCTTCGCATGTCCTCAGCCTATCTGTGTTTGTTCAAAGCCATCCAGGCCTTCACCTTGTATTTACCTTACACTGTATTTGCACAAAGCAGCTCAGCTGGAAAAAGTACTTCCACATTTGTACTTCCACATTTTTGGAAGCCAAAGGGACCTCCATGTGGGTTTCATCTGGCCCTTCCATGCTGGAAGTACTTGGGCTGTAACTATGACTGAGTCCTCAACCAATTTTATTTTCTTTTCATTAAATCCTTTGCTTGAAACTGACCTGCTTGAAACTGAGGCTTCTTAACATTTCTTTGAAAGTCTCAGAACTTTATCCCACTCCAATAACCCTGGTCTCCTCACATGTGTGGAGTTTCTTCACAAAACTGATTCCTAATGTTGGGAGGGAAATATCACAGGTTTATGTTTCATTACCTTCCTAATGCTAGCTGGTTTTCAGTCTTTGAATAAAATGTGTTGTATTTGAGTATGGAAACATTGGTTGGTTGTACAGTGCCGATTGCCCATTTTCATCTCGTTTAAAAAACATTTCTTTTGCATTAGCTCAAGCAAGCTTACCCAGCCTTGATTCACAGGAAAAGATGAGATTTGGCAGCTGTACTCTTGAATATTATGGATGCTGGCCCTTGAGAAAGACCTTTAAGAAGAAATACAGTGATATCAATTGTGTTTTCTAAATGCTCACTCTCTGGGGTTATTAGTACATGATCTGGACTCAGGATAATGGCTTCTTGAGTAATGCTTCCTCTAATTAGTGATAGGGCTGCCTGGTGGTTTGGTAAATTAATCTGAGATATTGGCATTTGCTGGGCTGCAGTTTAATGTGAACTATTAGTCACAAGTTAAATAACTTACACCCCCTCAGACAGCTTTCAAGTATGCAGCCCATGAAGTCAGACCAAAATCATTCAAAAAATTTTTGCCCTCACTCTTATCTCTGCCCACACCACCATCTCTCTCCCCTTTACAAGTGGCTGGCTATGAATAATTAAAACGAGGTAACAGCTGCTATGCAGATGGTGATTTTTTGGAAAAATCCCCTCTCAGTGTGATGAAGACATCTAACCTCTTCAGAAATAGTACCTGACAGACTGCCATCCCCCTCAGATCTGCTTTCTGCATGGACTTCTGACCAAGGCTTTGATCATGTCACTTCCCATCAGCTGTTTATAACACAGATATCTGAATTAACTCAGGTGTCCTGGCTTCATCCATCACCAAAGAGAGCTGCATCCAGAGAGTGACTCAACCCATCCTAATATAAGTATCTAAGATTGATATGGTGATTTATGTGCCATCTTTCCTTTTCACTGTGGAGAGAACCCAGATGGAAAAATATGGTTAGGTAATTTGCTTTTGGACTATTAAAATTAGTTGGAATTAAATTCATGTTTAATGGTTAAAGATATCTCAACAGATGTCTCAAAAGATATCTCAAAAATCAGCTACTCTGATAGTGATTATGGCATATCTTATCTGACAACCTCATATGAGGTGATTAATGGTAATATTTGATTTGCATGAAGTTGAGTTGAGTGTCCTCTATCTTGTTTGGTGTTTCCTGTATGTTTCCAAGAATTCTTACTTTGCATAACAGCTATAAAACTATCCTGTATTTCTAGAGCGGAAGGCAGACATCGTCATCAGCCAAACCTCCAAGATGGAAAAGCACAGCTGAATTTGCAAAGTTGTCATGTGTTTATTTCCATGACAATGTCTTCTATTGGCTGGAAAAGATACATAAGGTAAATGAATTTCAATATTTTTTTTGTTTTGTGGACTTTTCATTGCACCAGTACTGGCTTGAGATCTGCAGGTGATTTGTGATCTTGCTTTCCAAGCTTTTGGTTTCCAAGATATTTAAGGTAATGTGATTCTTCAGAAAATAGTGAAACCCCTCTAGGAAATATAAACAAGTGCTTATTATATTCACTTAAGACAACTTTGAATGAAAAAAAAAAAAAACCAACGAAAACCAACAACAAAAAAACCCACCATGTTTGGTTAAAATCCCTAAAATGCTACAAATGGTTTTCTGGTAACTTCCTTATTTTCAAATATTTAGTTGAAATACCAATATTTTAGATCCTGACTCTCATCCTTTTCATTTCTGCTCTGGAAAAGGAGTAGAAAGGAGATGAGAGATCATGTTTTTCCTGAAAACGTTTAAGAGCTTTTCAGATTGGACTGGCAAGCCCAATTATCACCAAGTTGTTGCTCAGGGGACAAGGGGAGTCAGTACCTAAGGGAGCCTCTTGGGATTTTTAGTATTAGAGGTGGGAAAAAAGTCCCTCCCTTGACAATGAAGGAAAACTGACTTGTTCTGTGATTACTGATGGCAATGGGCTTGAGTGCAGCTCTTGTGCAGGATTACTGGAGGTAATAGAAATTTCTCTCCTATCTTATTCATATGTCATAAGGCTAAAGGAGAAGTGTGGGGCCTCCAGGTAGCTCTAATAATGAGAGTCTTGTCATTACCTGTAATTGACATGAAATGAAAGTTAATATAACCTAGTGCCCTATAAATGCTGTATTTAAGCTGATCTCTGGAAGGAAATTCACAGCATTTGCACATTTTTTTGTTGGCTCCAAGACTGGAACACAGGGGGAAGGGAAGGTATCATTTTTAGGCTTTAGATTTGGCCATATTGTAGCACTTCCAAATCTTCTGTCAACACTGGCGTGATGTTGCATTCATTAAAAAATGCATGACCTTTTAAAATATCCATCTGTTATATAAATAAAAATAATGCAGCCTTATATTTTTAAGGTATGCTAATCCTGCATGGCCATGGTCTAATTATCAAATGATTTCATGCTACCCTGGTGGCAGGCAACATCCAGACCACTGAACACTTGCTATGGATCTCTCATTAAATCCCTCTTGCACAGTTTCATTCATAAATTTACCATGGCTTTTAAAACAAAATAGTTTGATGCTTATACAGCAATATCAAGTAAGAGCAGTGTGTTTCCAGAATGCAGCAACATTTTTCAGATGCTGCACTTCATGCATGACTGAGTAATGGGTGGCAAACTCTGTTATTGCTGCCTTTTACCTTGAGTGGAAACCTTGCTGCTGGTGGGGAGAGCGTGGTGGTTGTGCCCAAAGATGAGATGTCCTGGATGTCACCTTTGTGGAGCTTGGATATTCTGCTCTCTGCACCAAGCTTCATTTTGGCCATAGGTGCCCCAAGCTGGGTATCAGCACTCCTGACCCACACCCTGCTCCTTTCTGGCTACCTTGGAGCTAGCACAGAGGTGCTGGGGTGCTCATGGCTCTTGCCTTCTCTGATGTTCCTCCAGCACTATCCTGTGCCTGCTCCCAAGTGCTTTAGAGCTTTGGAAACGTGTCACGTTAACCTTGGAGAGCCAAAATGCAAAGAAAATTGTGGGTTTGTTGGTTATGTTGTTAATTTAACTTTGGAAAGGCTTGGAAATTACTTGGTGGAAATGGGTACTGAAAATGTTTGCTTATTTCCTTATTTGCCTTATTAAGGCAAATTTTAATTTTTGAATTCAGTGCAAATGGCTTATTCCCAAGTGGCCACACGATTAACTCCATTAACAGTGGAATTATTAGAAACACAATTAAAGTGCTTGTGCGGATTTACCTTAGACTGCAATTTACCCTAAATGATTTCATGCCATCTGTGCCAACTTAGTGCCATCTGCTCTTTTTGCAGCCTAACAAGAAATCTTCCTTCTGTGTTGTGGCTTGAAGTACTCTGGTAGTATCACTTTCCCCAGGCTTGCACCACCCCTCATTGTGTACTTTTTAAATCAGTATGAACCCCATAGCTGTATTTCCCTTGATCTCTTAAAGCACTGCTGGGCTGGAAATAAAGAGAATTGTTTCTGCCTCTGTGTGAGGGCTGGTAGAGAGCCAGGTAGCTGGACATGAGTGGTGGGGGTGACAAAGAAGAGCCTGTGACCCACCAAGGACAGATCAAAGCACCCTCAGCAAATTTGCAGATGACATCAAGCTGAGTGGGGTGGTTGGCACACGTGAAGGACAGGAGACCACCCAGAGCGACCTGGACAAGCTCGAGAATTTGGTCCACGGGAACCTCATGTGGTTTAACAGGATCAAGTGCTGGGGCTGCAGCTGGGTCAGGACAGCTCCTGGTACCAACACAGGCTGGGGAAGAGCAGATCCAGAGCAGCCCTGCCCAGAAGGACTTGGGGTGCTGTGGGTGAGAGGCTGGACATGCCCCAGCCATGGCACTCCCAGCCCAGAGAGCCAAACGTGCCCTGGGCTGCACCCAGAGCCCCGTGGGCAGCAGGGCAGGGAGGGGATTCTGCCCCCCTGCTCTGCTCTGCTCAGAGCCCACCTGCAGCTGCATCAGCTCTGGGTCCCAGCACAGGATGGATAGGGACCTGCTGGAGTGAGAGTCCAGAGGGGACCACCAAGATGATCAGAGGGATGGAGCACCTCTTTTACATGGAAAGGCAGAGAGAATTTGGTTTGTTCAACTTGGAAAAGAGACAGATCTGAAGTGATCTAATTGTGATCTTTCAGTACCTGAAGGCAGCCTACAAAACAGATGGAGAGGGACAAGAGAATGTAGTGACAGGACAAGGGGCTATGGCTTCAAACTGAAAAAGAGTAGGTTTAGATTAGATATTAGGACAAAAATTCTTTACTGTGAGGGTGGTGAGGCTCTGGCACAGGTTGCCCAGAGAAGCTGTGGATGTCCCATCCCTGGCAGTGTTCAAGGACAGGCAGGATAAGCCTCTGAGCAGCCTGGTCTAGTGGAAGGTATCCCATGTCAGGGAAGTTGGAATGAGATGATCCCTTCCAATGCAAACCATTCTGTGATTCTGTGATTCACTGAAGCACCAGTGTCTAGGTAGCTGGGGGCTGTCTGGGAAGGGGAGCATAGGAAAAGATACCTTGTGACTATGAATTTGGATTAATTTCCTATTCTTGCTGCATTTTATTCTCTTGCCTGATGAAAGGTTTACCAATTCCAGTACTTTCCTATTCTAGTTCATATTTCCTTGTATAGCTCTGAATATTTTATCAGCCTTTTATGTTTGCCCCAAACTGCTTCAAATAAGAATGAGAAAGTACCACAGGAGTGATTTCCATCAATGTGCTACCAGCATCCCTGTCTTCCTGCTAAAGTATAAAAAAATATTTTTCCTCTTCTCAGGCATATCTTATTCTGATTTAAGTATTTGTAATAAGCTGGAAATTTCAGTGACTTGTGTGCTTACTCACAAAAGTATGTGACTTGCTCAGAGCTTACAGGGTTTGTTTTTGTTACCAGGTCATTTGAAGTTCAAAGCAGTGGAAGATCTTTGCAGCAGTCTTTGAGATACTGCTGTTCTCTGCAGGAAAAGCCAGAGTAATTGAGAAATGTTTTTTGAAGGTGGAATCTTTGCTAGCACACACTACAAACTTAGGGAGGACAATGGCCATTACAGAAAATTTCTGTCCAAGTGATTTTCTTGTCTAAACTCTAAATTTTCAAAATAAGAATTTTTACAAGGGAGGCTTCTGGGTAAATTATGTGGGGGGTGGACTTCTGTCACCAGCTCTAGCAAATAGTAATGCATGGAGGGTTAATGGATGTGCAGCTGAAATTTGTGTTGCTTGCCCTCCCATAAATTAAGCACCTATGGCTAAGTTAGCCTGGTATTTCCAATGAACAGGTAACTGAAAAGGCTCCTGAAAACAGGGAAACAGAAAAATAAATTTCAATCTGATATCCTGGTTGTGCTTGAAGTCTATCTACACTGTGTGTATTCCGTGTGCATATGTATTATATACATATATATAATGTATACATATGCATCCAGTGGTATATGTGATACTGGTGACCAACAGACAGCACTCAGTGTTCACAAATGTTTTCTCTTTATACCTGTTCAATATTCCATTTAAGCACCATTCATTTTATATATATGTTTGTGCAAGTAGGTAAAATCAGATATTGATGTCTAATATGTGTAGTAATAGGTTATTTATTCAAAGCCCTGGTTACTAATTGGATTTTCAGTTCACTGACCTTGTCACAGCTCTGCTGAGTTCAAGATGTTACGAATATTTTCCAAATGGCCAAATCTCATATTTAAAATTCTAATGTATTTTACATAACATAAGAAGTTTTTAGTACCAGAAAAATTCCATTTTCCTCAGTCCAGTTTCAGGTTCCTAACCTGATTTTCTGGGCTTAATCCTCTTCCTGTTGAAATCAATAAGTACATTGTAATATAATGATTCACGTTCAAGGTTCAACCATAGAAAATTAAGGCTACATGCTGATTTTACTGCCATTGTAGAAAGATGATATCTTAAAATGTGTAAAAGTACAATAAACATTTTAACTCTTTCAGCCCTATTTTTTTTCTCTTCAGACAGTCTAAACACTTGAAAATGGATCTTTGTTTTAGACCTAGTGATGGCAAGGAGATAAAAGCTGAGAGATGCTATTTTGATAGGAATTTCTTTTGTGGTTTCAGATGCTTTATAGTGGGACAGTCCCTTCTTTCCTTAACTAAAGCATGTTAAGCAAGACTGAAAGTGGAGCACACTTTATTGCTTTAACAGAAAACAGTAGAATGAACACAATGGAATTGTTGAGCTTTGATTTGTTTAACACGTTCAGAGATGTGGAGAAGCAGCCCCAGGGAGTCTGTATTGCTGAAATGTACTGGATGTGCTGGGAATGTTCGGGTGCCCTGCTGTCACTGAACAGCTCGGTGGCATCTTGTGTGCTCTGCAAGAGTTCCCCTGGTTAAGAGGGTCCTGTCAGGTGCTGGTGAATCCAAAGGTGAATATTTCAAAATGGGCTCTGAGATGTGCTTCAGCTCTCCCCAAATAGCTCTTCTGGAAGTTGTAAGTGGCAACATTTCTGCTTTGCTGCATGGGATAACCACAGGGATATCAGGAAGGTGAATCCTCCCCTTGGCTGCCCCAGTTGGAGTGTGGGGGCCCTGCTCCCTGTGGATGTGCATGTGAGGAGCCTCTCCCACTGTTTTCCACCAGAGCTGTCTCTGAGGGTCATTAACATCCTTATGCTCCTTCCAGGGGATAAAAGTCATTATACATTCTATGGCTTCTGCTTCTTAAATATTAAACAGCCTGTTAATGGAACAGATGGACCTACAGCATGGACCTCAGGCTCTTTGTCGTCCTAGCTGAACAAATGTTTTCTTCTTAACTTCAAAGTCTCTAGGAGAGGAAAAAATATTAATCTCCATCTCTTCCCTCTTCCTCACCCCAGAAGACTTTCGTAGGAAGTGAAACCTTTTCCATTAGGTTTCCAATCTCATTCAGGCACAGTGATTTCCGCCCAGCTGCTGAAGTCTCATGTCCCTTTCTGCCTTGGATGGAGGACATGATATGTTCCTTGGTGAAATACAGCCTTTCCCATTCCTGTAGGAGCTTGAGGACATTCTGTCCCTCTCCCTGCTTTTGGGACCTTGTATGGAAATACAGTATCTGGAAATGGGAGTCTGTGCCAGCTGTTTGGGGGGCCCTTTCTTGTACAGAGGGAAAGGGAAACTGAGACTGACAGAATGAGAGATGTTGGCTTTTTATAGCACCAAGGCTTGTGGGAAACAGTGGACTGATCAATGAATATTTCCAGCACAAGTGGAAATATGTATTCTCAAAAGTGCAGTATCCAGAAAAACTTAGTCTGAGCATATATGGTTAAAGTACACAAAGATTGTACAAAGACTGATTCCAATTCAAATGTATCCATGGCAGTATAAGATACTACTTCTTTTCTGAATCATCTGATCCACCATGAAAGGACTGCCAGATTGTAGATAATTCCTCCCCATCCCCAGATTATGGTGTTTATTGAATCAGTAAGGACAAATTTACTTTTTTAAAAAACACTGGCTGATCCCTGTTAGACCAGTGCAACTGACTTGAGGAGAAAAAGGTAAAAAGCAGAATAGATACAGCTTGGTCTCCTTGCAGATGTTCTGCTCTGGTGGTAGAAGAATGGAGTTGGCAGTTTTGGCAAGGGTGGTGGGTACATCTGCTCCAGGTCAGATGTTCCCTGTTCCATACTTCCCAGTGAAAAGGAAACTGTTCCAAAGCAATGCGGGGCTGGTGCCTCCCAGTGTCTTGGACTTCTCTACATGCTGTAGTGGAAAGCAGTGATGAGAAAACTTGAAGAATTTTCTCTAGCTCTTGTGGTACAAAAGAATACTAGTGCAAATGTGGTTTGTTTTGGTGTTGTTTTTTTTTTGGGAATCTGGTTTGGTTTTGGTTCTGCTTGGGATTTTTTTAAGAGACTAAGAAATGGTCTGATCTACAGGTTTCCAGACTGGTTTTTGTGATCTCTTGAAAGAGAAATTTGTATGCAGCTTACAGACATTACAGACAGCCTCAGACACTGCAAGGCAGGACTCTGGTGACATAAAAACAGACTGAGACTCTAACATCAGAGGCACAGCTGACATTTTATTTTCAAATATACTTTCAAGTTCATAAATTGCTACTATACCAGAGGGCAAGGATTTGTGCTTTCTTCTTTTGCAGATAGTGATTCTGGCTTGCTTGATACCATGGAAGGAAGATTGTTTCAATGAGCTGGTGTTGGTGCTTTGCTTTCTGGACCAAAGCAAATTGACTTATTTTTAGACTGGTTTTGATGTGGCTGTGGGCTGCCAGTACACTTCAGGAATTTGTGTTGCATAGTTTTCCCAGCAATATCTAACCCTTGACTCCTAGGAGTGTAATACAATATACATCCTAGATAAAAACATCTCAGTGATAATGCAACCTGCAATCAGAGTGAAAGTTATGGAACAAATGGAAACACTTCCTAGAAAGATGCTACAGAGCTTGCACTTGCAAAAGCTTTGATGAATTAATGTGTAGTGATATCCTTACTTTTATTAGGGAAGATCTTGAAACTCTGAAATGTATGCGAATAGTTCAAAGTTATGGCTAATGAGTATTATGAATGGAAGAGTGGCCTAAAAATTAAATACAGGATTATCTGGGTGTACTAAGTGTTTGGCTCTATATAGGACAGTCAACGTGTTGCCAGATCACATCGTGGCACTGAACATGGAGGGTCACAAGCACTTTTATCAGGGCAGCTTATGATTAAAAATGTTGAAAACCACTTTAAACGGCTTTTTGCATTGGTAATAAGCTGAGTAGGATTGTTTTGGGATTTGTTTTATAGCTTGTTTTTTATTGTCTCTTTGGTTGTTTGTTTCTTTAAAAAGAAGATGTCTTTTTTTTTTTTTTTGTCTTGACAGCTGGAATCTAATTTCTAACTCTGAGGAGGATATTACATTTCTTGTGCACTTTCTGCATTTAAAAAAACTTCTTTCTAAATCTATCCTGTGTTTGTCTGTTGGTATCTACAGATGAGATTTTGGCTGTCTTTAAAAAAATTATGAGACTGATTAACAGGCACATTAAGAGGGATGCCTATGAAGAGATATTAATATGTATTCAATTTAGTATTTTTTTTTCTATTTGCATGGTATCACTTATGGTTCAGGTTTTCAATTGACATGTGTTTCCAGGCCTTTTTATTGGCATCCAGTTACAAATGAAGAGCTGGAGAATGCATGAAATTTCCCCTTGAGTTAGAATGAAGATACATATTTTAGCAGGCCTTTTTATTGGCATCCAGTTACAAATGAAGAGCTGGAGAATGCATGCAATTTCCCCTTGAGTCCTATTTGGAGTTAGAATGAAGATACATATTTTAATTGCAGAAATGCATTTCTGATGTTAAAACAGGGAACTCTCTGTGGTGGGGCCCCATTAAGGTCCCTTTCTATTATTTTAATTCTTGGTTTAGCTTTATTGTAGATTCGTGTTTTTTATAATGAGTGTGTTTGTGCACGAGTTAGATATGTCAACTTCTCATTTATTGCGATGCCTTAAATAGAGGGGAGAACTTGGAGGGGAGTGAGCCAGAACCCCTGCTCTTGAGAATGGGTAGAGCTGTTGTTGTAGCAGAGGATTTGCTGCAGTGTCAAAGTGCAGGAACTGGGTTTAGAGCAGGAGTGAAAAGGTAGTACATGGAACTCAGCCAGAGGAAGGCAATACAGTTTTACATGAGGTACGTGTACAAAGCCTCTTTGCATTGAAAATGGCTGTGTTAAAACATAAAAGGAGAAAAACAGAAGACTAAAGGAATTTATTTCAAGTAGCTGGAATGTAGGTCTTGAAGGTCCATAGGGCTATGTCCTCATCGTAACTTAGATTTGTGAAAACTTGGTTGGACCTGCATCCACAGCTTTGGCTTGGCCTTTCCTTTGGCTGGTTCCTCACCTGGTGCTGAACAGTCAGCAGTTAGCTGGTGACACTCCTTGCTGCCTGCCCTTAGATTTATTTCTGTAGCTGCAGTGTTGCTGGAGGGATGCTTACAAATTTAGAGGTGGAAATGTTTCTTTGGATTGTCTTTGGCTTTAATGATGCTCCTTCATCTCCCATAAATGCCAAGATAAGTATGCTGACAGCCAAGACATGCTTGGCATAGTTACTGTAGAGTTAGCTCAGTAAGGGTTCTGGAAGACTTCTGGGAGCTTACTGCAGCAGGATCCAAGAAGGGAACAAAGAGGGGCTGGAGCCATCAGTCCTGCATGCAGTCATCCCCATCAAGATGATGTCCCCTAATGACAGGTAGCTAGTGGCAGATGTAATTCATGGAAGAAAAGAATTAGTGAAGAAAACCAGCCTGTGAGTGCAAATGCATTCATCTTCCAAGAAATTATTACCAGGAAGAAGTCACTACTGATCCAAACTGTCTCCATTACTGAGTTTATAAACACTTTTGGTAAATAAGAGGTTAATAACTCTGTTTATAGTAAGAAAAGACCCCTGCCCCAGGATACACACACTTCACTGTACCCAGATAATCCCTGGAGCAAGGAGGTTTAAGGTAATTTGTGGTGCAGCTGTCCTTTCCTGGAACATGAGCAAATTCTCCTGCACATGGTCAGCTGCAAGAACAAATGTCTATAGCAAATGAAAAAACAAGATGTTCAACCGCAGCCTTCTGCACTTCCAAGAGGGGCACGTGAGCCGGGCTGTTCCTCCTGCCGGAATCAAACTCCACAGCACGAAAGGGTTTAGCCTGCGGCTTACGGCCAAGTGGGAGCAACGTGTCAGCGGTGAGGGAGGAATGCTGGTGATGGAAACCCAACTGATTGACATACAGTGGCCATAAAGTCATAGTAAATCCATTGTTTTGCCAGAAGGAAGCAGGATTAGAAGATGTATAATCGTTACAATCCCTGCACTATACAGCATCAAGTGACGGTTGCTCTCCCGGTGCTGGTGTGGCTCATACTTGCCTTAATCCCAGTGAAGTCTGTACTTAGGTGAAATCTTCTTATGCTCCATGTGGTTCAAGCCATGGCCATTCCTGTGTTTTAGCCAAGAAATGCCTCTATGGCACTGCAGAATTTTAGCTCAGTATTTCCAAGGAGATGCTTTCTCTGTTGTGTTGCTGCAGACACCCCCACACTGCAAGTGGCAGATTTAAAAATTGCAGTCTGGGAACTCATTCCCAACAGAACTGTTAATAAAAATGTAGCTAATCAAGAGAAGAAGAATCCAGTTCTCTGGAACAGCTATCTTTTATCTAAAAAGAAGTGAAAGTAAAAAGAGATAAGAATGTCACTAATAGCTAGAGACCAAACTTGCTCCTGATCAAGCTGAGCTGAAGGAAAAGTTGCATTTTTCAGAAGCTTGAGTGGCCTGAAGAAGGTTGAGGGGTAAATGGTCTATGCAGCCACACCTTCAATTCCTTACTAACTGACAGACAAAACAATGGAGATACCCATTTTTTTGACACCTCTTAGGAGATGACGCCTCTTTTACACCTATTTGACATCTATTTGCTGCATTTTTTTGACACCTCTTAAGAGATGCAAAACTTCTGTATTTGTATTATATGTTGCCCTAAATATAAGGGTTTAAATTGCTGCCTTTTCACTTGCCTTGCTGGATGAACTGTGAGTCTGATTGACTCTCTGTGCACAGGATGTGCGCCAGTTACAGAGATCTACATCAGCACAAATCTCAGTTCTTCCTCCCAAGCAGACACAGTAGAGAGAAACCCTCAAAAAATTTCCTACTAAGTCTCTAAAATAGTTTCAGAGGGTTTTTTTGAGATGAGTGAAAACGTTTGGTGAAATATTGGAGTAGGTGCATGATGGATATAACAGAAGTTGATGCTTCTCACAGCAGTGTGCTCTGTCTGTGTTGCCATACGGGGTTTGACCTGATGATGACTTCTTGCTGCTGCATGTACTGATGTTGTTTTGATGGTGTCTTTATATTGTAACACAGTGTCTTTTGTAAATGAACTGTGGCCTGTTTTCTTTCTGAATGCTGGTGATATTAAGAGGATGGAACAGGTCTCTACGTGCACTACTGTATGGGATGGGAGAAGATCTGTCTGATACCTGCCAGAGAACAATGGAAAGTCCATACTGGTTGATGTCTGGGTTTTTCTTACTCTTGATGCTCAAGAACAGCAAGTGTTCTTTGTTTGTAGGGAGATGCAGACTGCATGAGAGGATGTGAAGTGGTTCCCCTATTAGTGTCCATAATAGAGGGGGTAGGAAAATTCTAATTCCTTTCTGTTTTACACTTTACTCAGAGCTGAGATACCTGTGGAAAGGGCATTTGCTACCTAAGGACTGCACCTGCACTGAAGTACTACCTGATGTGGGATTGGGAATGTGCTACTGGAATACAGCCTGCAGCTGCCCAGAGACTGTCTGACAATGGTGATTCATCTTTTTTTGCTAAAAAAAGTGGAGGAGTTTGACAGGCTTTAGACTAAAATAGTGACATATTTCATATACAGTGAAACTACTTCATATCTACTTCTTCCTTTTTTATGAAACGGGAATATTTTTAACTAGATTACCAAATCCATAAGGTTGGTGTGTGTTTATGGCTACCCTGAGCTGTACATAGGAGGCCCTTTTGTTGAATGTGGCCAGTCCTTGCCTTTTACATAAGCAAGCTAAGGCTGTCACAGCTCTTGTGAAGAGTGAAAATACTGGGGTTTTGAATAGGATTTTAAGAGTTTGGCAAGTCACTCTTTCAGTTTAGAGTGGAAAATATTAATTAAGCTTTCTGTTGAGGAAAACTTTTAAGTTATTAAACCATTTTTTTCTTGGAAAAATCCTTGAAAATGTTTATCCTTGAGTTTCCCTTTTTCTATTCATACTGTCTGGATCAGCAACACAGAAAGTTGCAATATAATTTCAAAGTAAAATTGGGTATTCCTCCTTCTTAGGAAGTTAAAACAAGATATTTTGATGTGAATTACATTTCAGCATCTTAACCCAAATCTGTGTTGTCAGATTTAGTTTTTTTCCCAAAAGCCTTGACTTTTAAATATCCCTGAGTTCAAATGGGCGATAGACAAGATGAACTTACTTTGAATAAATTTTAACAACAGTTGATTTTTTTTTCCTGGAGTGAGAAGCTGACAACATGAGCAGTGCATGACAAGTACCTCATGGGGTGATGTAGGTGTTGTTTTGGGTTTTCTGGTGTACGAATGCAAGTCTTGAAGATAGAGCCGCAATATCTCAGTCATTTGATTTAGGATAGAGCTTGCTTTTGCATTAATTGGTTGTGCTTTGTATATCTTACTTTTGAAGTTTGTTTTTCTGGGGTTTTTTTCAATTGAACACTCGTAAGCTTGGAATAAGGAACCTCTCTTAAAATTTACTTTGAAGGCTGAATTTGATTGAAATACAGAGCAGCTCCTTTGTTTAAACTGGGTTGTGTTGGGTGAATACCAGCATAAATCTGGACCTCAGCTTTTGGAGAAGTCACTTGACTTCTCTTCTTTGACCTCTCATTAAAGTGGAGCCAGGGTACCTGCTCCATTAAGAAATTCCATCATGACAGTGGCGATTGAGATCCTTGACTAGAAGGTGGAAGGGAAGAATCCAGCTTCAAATCAATTTTTCTGATAGGCACGAAAGCCCGGAAATGAATGACAGCAAAAATAAAAGCAGAAAAGGGGAACTGGGAAGAACCATCATGCAACCCTGGGTTTATGCGAGCAGCTCAAGGTGCTGAGGTGATGCCGGGAAGGGTTAACTCGGCAGCAGCTGGCCACCAGCGCTCGGTCCTTATCTCACTCTTATCCTCCACTATTAACTGGCCACAATTCCAGGCCGTATCGCTTACTGCCATCTGTTTTTTCATGCGGCGCTGGTGGGAGCGCGGCCAGCGCGGGGGATTAGGGGCAGAGAGGCGGGCACGGCCTAACGCCGCCGCGGCGCGGCCCAGGCCACAGGCCCCGACAGCTGCGCAGAATTAAGCGCAAAGATAAACTGTGAAGGCACTTTCAAAGCTGCTGCGGAGGAAGGAAATGCATTTCTGCCTGCAGTTGTAATGCAGGGCTTGTGCAGAGAGAGATGAAGCATGAAGCCAAGGTGGGCAGTGGTGGGGTGGGGTTTTGGGTGGCCTTGAGCTTCCGCTGGGCCTTGGTGGTGATGTGGGCAAAGTCCCCCAGGCAAGCAAACAGCAACAAAAACATGGATATTGGGCACGTCGAATAGCAGGGGAAACCACCTCAAGCTGCTGATTAAAATACCCCTTCAATGCCGTAGAAATCACCATCTTTTGCCATAGAAATCACCATCTTTTGCCACAGACATCACCATATGGGCTCATGCTGAAATCCAGGACTGCTTCAGTGTGACCAGGGAAGGCGGCACATTTCAGTCCTGATTATCGATGCTTTGAGAAGGAACAGGACTTTTGACAAATATTAATTGACTGCAAAGCTATCTTTCTAAACTTCCCAAATGTTAGGCCATCCTGCAGTAATGCGAGAAAGGAAACATTTTCAGCATGATACCAGGGATTCAAGAATCATTACAGCTCAACAGCTGTACTTTGATTCCAAATTTTACTAAGACCAGATTAATTAAATTATTCCAAAGTACATTATACTGCCAAAATAAGGATCTCTGGTATTTATTATTTTTGGTAAATTAAATTAAGGGTAATACAGAATTTAATGTTGGAAAATTAATACTTAACTAATATTTAATATACTTTCTTAATTTTTAATTAATACACGGTAGTCAATATTATAAGGATTAACATAAATAGAAAAGAAAATCTAATTATTTAGAGCACACAAGTAAGAGAAATAACTAGAGGTGCTCTGTATTTGGAGAGCTACTCTCCCCTTTTCTATTCCTGATAAACTTGAGTAACAAATGGTGGACAGGGGAAATCACATCGTTATGCCTTTTGACTTTTTCATCATTTCAGGTCAGCTGATGCTTTTTGGATCAGGGACTGATGCAGCACTGAGACCTTAATGTGATCTGTGCTCTAGGTTTGGAGGTAGGAGGGAGTAAGTTTTGGTTGTGGGGTTTATTTTCCTCTGTAAATGCCTACAGTTTAACATAGTATTGAGAATAAGATGTACATTAGAAGCAAATTTAAGTTGATGTTGCAAGTCAGTAGTATTAATTTGACATGCAACTACCTTCTTGTTCTGTATCTAAGTAATGATAGATCATTACTGCAGACTTATCTGCCTACAATATTTTAAGCTGAAGGATGTAATAGGTTCCTAGGTCTTCACATCAACTTCCCTTCTTGCTTCTATCCTAGTTCAGGTAATTGCTGAAATAATGTGTTTATTTTTATGTTATAGAAGTACATCATTATTATTATTATTATTTCTGTGCCCAAATGGGATGCAAAGCAGTTCAGCATTTATATAGAAATGTTCAGGTAGTTTGAGAGTAACTTTTTACATCTTTGAGTATGAATGAAAGCTGATGTTGAACTATTAGGTCCCTTGAGACCCAAGGTTAATCTGCTAAGAGGAGTCATAATGTAATGGTAATATTTTCCACCTGTTGAAATCAGTTTATTAATTTTAAAACTTTGTACCTTCTTTTCTTGACTATGTAGAAATATTAGTTGTTCTTCACTTAGTAAAAAGCACACAAAGGAACACTTGCACTATATCCCTTTAGCTCCTGGTGTATGCCTCTGTCAGAATTTCTTCCAGCATGATTAAAAGATGTGAAGAGTTGAGCACAGAAAGTTATGCTATCTACACAAGGGCATGTCTCAGGCTCCTATTGTACCCAAGGCCAAAATTTAAACTCTTTAAACATTTTTTTATATTTACCTATTTGATCATTTCTCTCTTTCTATGCCTCCAGCTATGTGAGGGCTGCATTCCAGAGCTTTGCTGTACAGTGGAAACATCAAACTCATAGATGCAAGAAAGAATGTGATGGTTCATGGTCTTCCTGACAGTAATAAAATTAAAAGTTGTCCCCTCCTTCAGTGTTTCACTGGAACTTGCACTTGAAAGTGGCAGAACTTTTAAAAACTGCTCTGTGGAAAGAGCCTTTACTTAGTTGACAGTGCCGATGGGCATTGAATAAATGCAGCTAGAGGTCTCAGTCCAGGGAGGCCAGACTGAGCTGTTGGTGCTCTCTGGGTATGAGGAGAACTAATTAATGCCTGCACTGCCAAAACTAATTAACACCCACACTGCTTCCTGGGTGGCAGCATCTCACAGCCACTGGGGCTCACAGTAGAGTGGAGAAGTGGAAATGATTTGTGAGTGACTGGAGAGTTCCCTGTTCTCAGCACTCTCCTTCATGAGATGTCATTTGGGGTTGTGAAAATGGGGCTGTGGCTCCTGCAGTGACTCTGCCCAGAGTGAGTGATGGCAGCATCCAGGGGAAATCAACAGCAGCATCACATGGTCTCATTCTTTTATTATTTGTCTGTTCTCCTCAATCTCCCTGGTCCTGTAGCAAGAGAGGAATAAGTTTTCTTGCAGTGGACTCAAACCATGGAAGGTGCTGTGGTTCTGAAGGCAGTCTGTGCTGCCATAGCTCATACAGGTGGTGAGGGAGGAAAAGGGAAGCTGAAATAATCTTCTTGAATTGCCTTTCCTGGGAAGGTGCATAGGGCAGCACTGGTTGCAGGGAGAGCTTTGGTCCTTCCCCACCTCGATATCAGCCTGGTGAGGGATCTGCAGCAGACATTGAGGTGGGCTTGCTGCAGGTCCAGCCACGTGGGGCAGGGAGAAGACATCCATGCTTAACAAGGCATTGAACATTGGCCAGCCTCCCTCAGCTGTGAGGCAAGACCAGACTTCCACAGGCCATGGACCACGAAACACAATCTCTCCTTGCCCTAGGGAAGGGATCTGGTTACTTTTCCAGAGGATGACATGGACTGATGTTGCACTTTGCTAGATAGATGGGGCTGAGCTGACACCCCTGTAAATGCTTAATGCCTCTTGACTAAGGGGAGTCACTTCTAAACTGCAGAAGATGTATGGCTGTAGGCTGAAACCAATGGATTTATTTCAAATTTATCCTGTGGGCATAGAGGCACTCCAGATTGTGTTTTCTGGTAGTAGGCAAAAGAAACCTCATTCTATTTTCTCATTCTATTTTTCAAAACACTTTTGCATGATCCTTTAGATATTTAAAGCAACTCTTGAGTTTAAAAAAATATGTTCAATTTCTTTATAAATATTACTACGTTATTAAGGACATCAGAGAGCAACAGGCCTAAAATCTCAGGAATGGAAAAATTAATGTACATTTGTGAAAATTAATGGTAATAATATGGTGTAATGGGATAACTTCATCTTTTAAAGGGCTTCTCAAATTTTCATAAATTATACTTAAACAACAGACACAGCAGTTTGAATTCAATATGAAAACTGAAACTGGGTTTCAAACTGAATCTCACTCAGATTTCTTTTTAATCTTCCCCTGTAACAGACTTTCCACTTGAGGAAGAAAGTGGATGTTTTTTCGTCTGTTTTCATTTCAGTTTGGTTTGGTTTGTTGTTTTTTTTTTTTTTTTTTTTTTTTTTTTTTTTTTTGTTGTTGTTGTTGTTTGTTTTTTTGGTTTTTTTTTAATACTAATACTAACTAAAATGATGAACCTATAAAACTGATCTCAACCCAAGACCTGGAAATTATGAGGCTTTGAGTAAATCACTGCTAAGTTTAGGTCACTTTTTTATTTAGAAGTTTGTTTCTCTGTGTTTTGTGGTGTGTTTTGGTTTGGGGTTGGTTTTTGCTGTCATAGTGAGCTATGGTTGAGGTGAAATGTTAATTATATTGCATTAGAAGGCAGTTTCTTCAGCAAAGAGTTCAGAGCCAAATGCAGGGACTCTAGAGGGGGAGTGATTGGAGGCAGTGTGGAGTCTGTCCTGGATGTCTTGTTTACATGAGTCTGGTGGGGTAGGTGAGTGTAAGGTTGGAGCTGATGCCTGTGTCATTCAAGCATGTTATTCATCCCATTTTATAGCTTTTTAGATAGCTAAGTTGCTGTGTTAGAAAGAAAAGTAAATCCTTGCTGACATAAAAATAACTCTTTAACACTGAGGCTGAAAGAGAAACTATCTTTTATTCAGTGAGTGTTGACAACCTCAAGACTTTGAAATGCATGTTCATCGTCACCCACAGTAAAGAGCAGAGTACAGGTTAGACTAATCAAACCTGTTGCCATTTGTTCTGTTGAAATCAAGGCTTAACTCAAAATAAATAAATATTTATGTAAAATAAAAAGACTGTTAGAACCATTGCCTTTCAATAGGGTAAAAGGCTTCACCTGTACATCCCTAGTAAATATTCCTAATCAAATACAAGTTGGCTATGGTTTCTCTTCTAATGCCAGCATGACGTTGCATTGTTTTTCTGTGGTAGGATTGCATAACATTTGGTGATTTCTCCCATTTTCCCATGCTTACATTCTGCCTTGTGCCGTATAGTTGCAGCATGAGCAACCTCTGAGTTTCTGTGACTATCCTGATTATCCAGACTGTGTTCTACACTGCTTGTGAAGACTACCTGCCTTTAATAATACTGGAATTTCTATGTGGCTTATGGGAAATTATAACATTTGTTGCCATGGTGGTGGTTTTTGCATGAATTGACACTTTGCATGCTCTTGGCTTGATGTGCTGGGATGAAGTGATAAAGTTAAGGCAAAGGACAAGGAGTAACGGTTTTAAACTGAAATAGTGGAGACTCAAACTGGATATAAGGAAGACATTTTTTACAGTGATGAAACACTGGAACAGGTTCACCAGCGAGGTGGTAGATGCCTCATCCCTGGAAACATTCAAGGTCAGGTGGGATGGGGCTCTGAGCAACCTGATCTAGTTGAGAATGTCCCTGCTTATCACAGTGGGACTGGGCTAGATGACCTTTAATAGTCCCTTCCACCCAAAATGACTCCATGAGATAGCAGGTCCAGCACATGGATGAGAAGAATTCCCTCCACATTCTTCATCATATCTTCAAACACTTCTATTTCTAGGTGTTAATGAGAGAACAAACAATGGTATGAACCCAGAAACAGTTCTTTGCAGCTGCCATATTTGTTAGATCCTTGAAAATCCCCTCGGTACTTGGTTATTACATGCTGCACGCAGTGATACTTCAGGCAGTGCTATGGAGCAAAGCATTTCTGAAGGTCTCAGCAAAAAAGAAACCTGACAGTGGTGCTGCATGAGGAGCTGATGACTGAGAGGGTGGAGTTTTAGCACTGGAGCAAGGCTGCACAATGAACCCTCGTGTGTAAGAGCAGGGCTGGAAACAATTCATGGCAACCTTCACCCCATGAAGGAAAGCTGTGAAACAAGAATAAGTTGCTATTTTTTTCTTTAATTAAAACTTTAGGTGGTAAAACTCTCTTACATTAGTCCTTCTGAACAGATCTCAGACAAAGATCATCGTATCAGATTAAGCAGTCCAAGGAGCAGTTAACAGACAGCATGGTGAAAATGTCTGGGTTTGTGTTTTGTTAACGTTTTTAACTAAAATGGTGTCCTTTGTCATACAGCTTCTTGGCACAGAGGCAGGGAAGATAAAATGCAAACTCAAAAATCATCGAAGGTTCTGGTTTTACTGGGCCTGTACTCCACGTGGAGTTAGAAAAAAAATCCTTGGAGGACCAGAGGAGAAAGTCCATAAACCATATCTGGCTGAAGGGTGCCCTTCTGGCCCATGGCAATGCAGCTTCACCCAACGAGTGATGCAGTGTGCCATTAAAGTGAGTTTTATGCAACTGCATGTGCTGTCAATGTTACCAAGCGCTCCATAGTTTCTGGATGTTTTCTATTCTTCAGAGTAGTACAGCAGTGCCCTGAGGGACCAACAAACCCTCACTGAACATATCTTCCCAGATGGAGAGAAGGATCTTACTGTGGCTCTTGGAAAAACATTTTCAAGTTAACATTGCAAAGGGTTAAAATATTATAAATTTCAGTTTTAGGTAGTTTCGGAGTTAAACATGCCAGCAAGTTAATTATAGGCTATGCAAGACCCCTTTAAAACCTTTATCTTCTCACTGCCAACTACAGAGAGAGTTTCTAAAGTGGGATTTTCAACATTTCCTGCGTTTGTAGATGTGGACCTGGTTTTTAGTGCTTATAGTGACAAGCCCCTAGAGGCTTTCTTATTATGGAATTGGCATAGTAAATTATTTCTACCTGTATTAATTATTTCTACCTATGATCCAGTTACAAGAATATTATGAAAGAAAACACAAGTAGAAAGCCAGGGTATAGCCTGCAGGAAATGGTTAAGGAAACCCTAAATCTAAAGGGAGATTGTGCTTCCCTGTGCATTCTTGAAAAGTAGAAACTGTCATAAATAAAAAAATATAAGTTAATAAAAAGCCCCAGACAAACGGCAATCTAAAAGTATGACTGTAAGATTTAGTGGCCAACAGTTGCTCTTTTAAGAGATGTGTGGAGTTGAAGCATTTGCTTGCCCAGACAAGCAAAGTGCTGGGGATCTGCTTGTATTAGATGGTTTGACTCCCTGCCACTAATACCATTATTTATAGTGTGGCACAAGCAAAGTGACTTATTCCAACAGGCACCAAATAGGTGGCTAATATTTTTACACTCTGATGTTTCAGTAGCAAGTAACCAAAGAGGACTCACATTAGTCATGGTCATTTAAAAAAAATAAAATAATGGTCCTTCAACTCTTTCCTCTATTTCATCACTTATATAAGCAACACATTTTTGTGATTAGAGTTATAGGTTTTTTTTCCCTTCTAAAGATGTCACATAACTTTCAAAGACTCCAGTGTTCAGCTTAACAGCTGCTCTTGCTTTTTTAAACCATGGCTTCTTCATTCATAAGTAATGTAAGGGGAGTGTGTCTGTATAGCTTCTGACAAAGTATTCCCCTGACCTCTTACTGCATGGATAGGTAGGTGCCACCAGTACTTAGATACACTTTGTTTTATCCTTTTTGAAGGACAGTTTTATATTATTCCTCCATGAAGCACTGGGTGTTTCAAAGTCCCAAAAATACCTCACACAGCACGTGGACAGCAGAAGGACCAGTTCCTGTTGTGCTGAGCATTTGTCCTTGGAGCTGTGCACTCTGATTTCCTGCTGGCAGTGTTTGTGCATTTGCCTTTGACACCTGGATGTGGTGAGGAGGGTAAACGCTGGGCATTAGAGGAATGAGCTGCTTGCAGGTTCAGGCTTTGAGCACTTACAAGAGAGAAAGGGGAGGAAATGGCAAACAAGACAAAAGGGTTTTAAAAACACAGGGTAGTGTGACACTGCCTTAACCTGGCTTTAATTTATGCCTCAGTTACAGGCAGTAATGATACATGTTCCTCTTTACATGAGTGGGATAGCAAAAGACTTCAACTCAGGACATTAATATTTAGAAAAAAATCCTTTTCCATTGGTTATTGCTTTTATTTTTGCCTTTCTGAATTATCTCCAAGAGGAATACAAGTTTTAAACAGAGATATTTTGGATTTGAGCAGGATAGGCAGTGTTATAAGTGTATGACAACTTTTTTCACATCTTCATTTTAGAATACAAGTGTTTTAGCAACCTAGAGTTACAAAAGTGCTTTTGTCCTCTGCCACTACCTTTGTGAACGTCTCCTGATGTGTTAGACATAATTTAAGCTTTTCAGAAGAAGGATAAGCACCCAGGAATTGATGTTCCTCACTTCTGAAGTGGCTGTATAATTTTCAGGCCTGCTCTTTCACTGCTTCACAACTCAGGTTCTAAATTGGAGTAAAAGTCTGTACTGAGAGATGGGAATAGCTTTCCCTCTTATTCTGAATTGTACCTGAACATATTTGCCAAATTTCTGTTGAGCCATGGCAAGGTCACTGCTTCTCAACAACATATAGAAATTTGCCTAGTCCAAGGTGGTGGTTTTTTTTTTTTGTTTGTTTGTTTGTTTGTTTTGTTTTTGTTTTTTTGGTTTTTTTGGTTTTTGTTTTGTTTTGTTTTCTTTCTTTCTTTATTTCGGGGGGGTTTGTTTGTTTGTAGTTGTTTGGTTTTGCTTTGGGGTTTTGGGGGGGTTTGTTTGGTTTTTTGTGTTTGTTCATTTGTTTCTATTATTATTTTTAAGATGGGGAATGTTACCATGCAAAGATTAAATCCAGGAAAATTACTTTTGCATCTAATGGCTGTAGCTGCATTGAAAGGAAAATGCTCAGCTGATGTCTTGTTGCAGTTTTTCATTTTCCAGTGGATTTCTGACAACTTACCCCAGTGAAGGGCCTGTCCTTTCCTCCACAGCTATCAAGTTACATTGACAAAGCATTCTGCATGCAACAGAAAGGTGCAGCAAATTATCATTCGTGACATGAACTGCATACCAGCTCTGAAAAAAAGGCTTCAGTTATATTTTTATGACTTATTTACAGTGAAGAAGAAATGCAGTTAATCAGGTATTTTAGTATACCCATTAAGAAAATTAGCTGGTGTAAAGACTGCTTATGCTGTTATGCAAGGGTTGAGTGTAATAATAACTCATGACACAGAGCTAAAATTTTGCATTAAATCAGGAAAAATGATCCAAGAATCTAGGGAAAAGGACTAAAAATAAATCAAAAAACAAACAAAACCCAGTATCAACCAAACAATCAAAACCCAGCAGACTCACCCAATCTGATTTTGTGCCTGCCTTGGGCTTGAGATGGTCTCTTCCTAAAGTTTAGGACATAAGCAGAGTGCAGAGGAGCTTAGGGAAGAGGCACCTTTCTGGCTTTGCACCAGAGAAAAGAGATCTCTGGGATGACAGGGCCTTGGTCACCTCCTTTTTGGCTGAGTGCCTTCAGGCAGACAGGAGACATCCTGCTCTCCAGGCACTGTGGAAATGCTATTGATGGGGGGTTTAAAGTCTCTTGTTTTCAGGCACTTGCATGGGGGTTTGTCACCACTGAGCACATCACTTTTTCCTTCTTGGTCCTGGTGTGCCTAACCCAGCCTTCCCTTGATTGCATTATCTGTGGCTTTCTTGGGGAAGGGAAAATTGCTGGTGGGGAACTCAGCAGACAAAAGTTTTAACCATTCCACAGTTCAGGACTTTTTCACTGTTTATGTGGGGAGATGAATGTAAGATGAAGAGCAATTGCAGATCTTCCTCTTCCATTCTCTGTGTTTTTAGCTGAGTTTGACTTCTCTAGATGGAATCCTATATGTTTCAGCATTTGGCTAAAGCCAGATCAGTGAGACTCCTGGCCCTAGTTTTTGTGTTGGAAGGGAAGGGCTGTGTGTTGACAGGAAGTTGTGACAGTGCGTTTTCTCCTCAGTGTCTTCTCTGCCATGGATAAACCCTCTGGCAGCGCTGCCAATTGCACATTGCTGTTGAGTGGGCTGCTTTTGTGTGCACAGCAACAGGTCTGAGAATGCAGGCCTGAAAACTCATCTCTACAACTCAGCCTTTGGGCAACAGATAAAATTCTGTGTGACTATTGCAGTGGGTAGATGTATTTTGTTTCATTTTTGTGATAGCAGGTTGTAAGGTAACACAATTTTTACTGGCTTACAACCTGAAAGCGACTTCCAGAGCTCAGTTCATAAGCCTCTGGGGGGGTTTTGCAATAGTTTTTTTTTTTTTTTTTTTTTTTTTTTTTTTTTTTTTTTTTTTTAGGGTGGGAGGAGGGGTTTAGGCATTTCAGCTATGGTAGGACTGAATTTCATGCTCCTCTAGTATCAGACATTACTACCTAAAATAGTTCTACCCCACTGTGGGCTGAGCTGGTTTCCCTTGTGCCGCAGTGGACAGCAGCTCACCAGGAGAAGGGCAGTGCAGGGGCACACCCGAGCTGCTTGGGAAAAATCCACTCACACAGCCATCTGAAAATCCACTCACACAGCCATCTGAAAGTTAGGGATTGCAGGTGAAATTCAGGGGTTACTCACCAGAAAGATTAGTTGATAACATTTAATAGCACCGCTGGCAGGGTCTGTGACAGAAAAAGCCCCATGCTTTTGGCTAACCTTTTCCAACAAGGTATTTCTAGCCAGAGCAGGCTCTGATAAGATTTTGAGTTTTCTTTCAGGTTTTTCCTTAAGTACTTCACAGTCATCAAAGAATGGCTTGTGTTGGGAAGGACTTTAAAGGTCACCTTGCTCCAACCCCTTGCCATGGGCAGAGACCCCTTTCACCAGGTCAGGTTACTCAGTGCCCCATCCAGCTTGGCCTTGAACACTGCCAGTCTTTTGTCACCTGAGAGGTGTTTCATCCCTTTGATCACCTTGGTGGCCCCAGCAGGTCCCTGTCCCTCCTGTGCTGGGAAGCCCAGAGCTGGATGCAGCCCTGCAGGTGGGGTGTCAGGGACAGAAGGAGCAGAGAGGCAGAACCTCCTCCTTGTCCTGCTGGCCACACTGCTCTGGATGCAGCCCAGGACATGTTTGACTTTCTGGGCTGTGAGCACACATCGCCAGAGGTTCAAACATTTGTGCTGACAAAACTTGGTGCAGCAGGATGTCCCCAGAGCTGGTTGTCAGGTGGAAATAGCTGCCACCATTTCATGCACCTCAGCAGAGCTTCAATAATTTCTGCAGAGGCAGTCTTTGCTTTACTGCTGTGGGCATTGCTGTAGGGGAAGGTGTCCTGCACATGGTAAATGCTAAGCAGCGGTGGCTGTACCTACTGTCCTTGCAGGAGAGAGCTGCTCCATTCCTCTAGACAGGCTGTCACCTAAAAAAATAAGGATCATTTCTGGGTCCAAACTGACCACGGTGAAGAAGTTGGAGATATGTGGCATTACTTTCCATGAGCAGGGATGGAAGCACAGCATCCTCCTGTGCTAACCTGGCTGGATGAACTGAGTTAGAAATGAGACATGAATGTGGATGTGGGCACAGCCTGGTAGTTTTGACACGCATATGCAATTCACAAAATGTACTGATTTTGGAGACACTGAGAGAATGCCACTCTGGCTTTTAGTGTGACTCAAAATTTTACTGCTTTCTTTTCCCCTTCCAGAGTATTCTGTGTGTTGTCAGATATAGATGTGAGAAAAGAGTATGTGGTCTGTGAGGAAGGTGGGGAGCAGAGAGAAAATAAAAGTGAAGTTAGAGGCATTTCAGAGTTGAGCAGCACCCAGAATATTGTATTTAAACCCTGAGCTGATGAGAAAAAAAAGGTATTGGTTTCATTCATCTTTAATGGGACTAAAATATCTGAGTATTTTTAATGCAGTTTAAAAACAAAATTGCTGAGACTGTGGAACTGTCACGTAATGAGCTCCTTAACCCACTGATACTGGCACAGCCTTTCCACTATATTCAGTGGAAGGTGGATGAAGGTAGAGGTTTTGCACCTGGTGGAAGTTATCCAGGCTCAGAGCAGTGTGTGGCAAGCAGCTAAAGAGGATCCATCTGTTTCTACTGATTTCAGGATGACCACTCTCCCAGTGTTGCACATGAAGCATCATCCCTCTCTGGGCAGATAGGTCCTCCTCTTCAGTGGGTATTTTTCCTCTAAAACAGACCCAGCCACAGCTGGAAAGGATGAAGACTGGAAAGGATGATGAGTGCTGCCCTAAAGCTGATACATTCCAGCTGCATTTCAGGAGTACAAGCTGGAGCTGGGATAGCACCCAGGCTTCTGACTGAGCATGGCCTGGAGTGTGCAGGGAGCTCCTGGCAGGGGCAGCCAGTGCTGGGGAGCATCTGGGGATCCCAGAGGTACCCAAGGAGTGCACATGGAAAGATATGTCCATTAAAAGAAAAATGAATGTAGTTATAAATCTACAATGTGAAGAAATTATTGCAGAAATATTGTATCTGAATTAATTGTATGTACTTGGATGAAAATGTATTAAAAATTGTAAATCTCAATAGTTGAGAGTCAAGTGCAAATATGAATGAACTCATTACTGTAGACAGCTACATTTAATAAACCAAAGTTCCAGGTATTAATTTGCTACAAATTTTTGCATACACATGCATAAAAGGTTTTCATTTATTCTTAAATAGAACTTACGTAATTTTCAATCTAATAGATATGACTTTTGCTTCTCTAGTCTCTATCAAAGATCAAGGCACCATTTCTGTAGGTGCCAGAGAGGTTGCTAAGGGGAGTATTATTGCAGGGGCCTTACAATGCCCTGGTGATGATTGCAAATGAAAGACAGCTCGTTCTTTCCTCTCCCCCACCAAAACCCCAGCCAAGACAATGTTCTACAGATAGGTAACTTAAGAGGCATAAACAAATTGCCTGTGCCAGTGCTGATACCTTAGCTGCTGTGAAATGGAGGGGAAGAATAACTTGTTTGAATCCAAATATGCCTTTGGAGTTGGCTTCAAGTCCCTGCTGCATGGTGGAGTATCAGGGGTTTCACATGGACTTTCTGTTTGGCAGTAGCTGTACTGTGGTTTCCTGCTTTTGTTCATTGAACCTGCCTCTTGCCTTTGGGAGTCTTGCATGAGTTTTCAGTTTAGCACAAGGGCTGTGAATGGCTCTTAAAGGAGTTGGGTTTGGGATAAATAGCTAAACTCAAGTAGAATTGAAATAAGCATTTCAGTGCCAGAGTTGCTCTCTGAAACACCGTGTGCCTGGCACTGAGAACACCAACTGTGACACTGCTTCTAACTCTTCACACTGCCCTTTTGACATATCCCTTTTTCTGTATCAGTCTTTGAGGATGGAAAAACAAAGCCTTGTTGTGAAGGTGACTGCACAACCACAGAGAGCAGTGGTTTCAGCATGCTCCTGGCTGGCTCAACGAAGGGAGAAAACCTTCAAGTAATGTCTGCTGCTGTGGTTGGTGACATTATCAAATTTCCCAGTGCAAATACCTTTGAGAGGAGCAAGCCTTCAGTTTTTCTTCTTAGGATCATTTAATGAGTCATTATTTACTTTTGTCACATAGCAATACAGGACTTGATTTCTGGGAAAAAAAAACTGTAGCACTGCCAAGGTTGTTGCTGAACAGAAGCAGCATATTTACCATAACAAAGTTTAAGCTCATCACATGGGGAAGTTTCCAGATATAACTTTCATTGTGGTTTCATATTTTCCACTACGTTCCTGAGGGACAGCAGCTCCTTTCAGATAAGGTCTGCTCAGTAATGAGCTTGAAAGCTATTTCTGCTTGGAAAGGAGAAATCTGCTAACAACACAGGAAAAGTAGTATAAAAAGTCAGGGTGTGAAGCAGGGAGCACCTCAGTTTGGGTTATGACAGCAGGAATTTTAGGATGTTAGTGTGAGGGGAGCCTGTGCATTGTGCCCTCCTGCCACAGGCTGGGACAGGGTGTACCCCCAGCGTGTGCCCTTGGGCTTGAGTTTCACTACAACCATTTAAGCCAAGTGGTTTCAAAGGTCTGTGCTGCTGTTGTCCTGATGGGGTTTGGAGAGCCCTTGGGGAAAAGACTCAATTTTGCCATCTTTAATCTTCACTGATCTCTTTCCCCCACAGGGCAGGATTTGTTTTGGGGTTTCTTCTTCTTCTTTTTTTTTTTTTTTTTTTTAATGCTAAATGACAAAGCACAGGGACTGGGCAAGTTTATAGAGTGTTTTCCATTTTAACAGCAGTAGGGTGGATCACACTGTGCCCAGTCAAGCCCTGAAGTGATGGGGATCAAATGTTGCTGATGTCTTAGTCACACCATGAAGGAGAAGACCCTTCAATCTTCCTGAACAAGAGGAATTTCTAAGGCTCAGAAGATATCCTTGCAAGCCTGCAGTGCCAGAACTGCAGGAGAAATAAGCAAAAGTAATAGGCTTTCTCCAGATTAGTCTGGCCAGTTTCCTACAGTGGTTTAGGAAGAAATAGGGAGCAACCTTTGCCACCAGGATAGTATGTGAGGTTTGCTGCTGAGCCCTCCTTGGCTATGCTCTCCTCAGGAGCTGCACATGTACAGAGCTGAGGTTCTGCATGGCTGCAGTACCAGCTCCCATCTGCTATAAATACAGGCAGCCCAGCAAAGCTGCTGTGATTTATACCAGTCAGGGATTTGTCCAAGGGCCAGGCTAAAACACTGGTACCAGGAAGTCTCTCTGACTTTTATTTTCAAATATTCTAACTTCTAGCAGCTCTGCATTCATGTTAGGATTACTTTATCTCCCCCCTCCTTCCTCTCCTGCTGGTCCTGTACATTTTTGTGTGACCTTTATAATTGTGTCAGATGGGATCAAAGCAGAGGTTTTGGGGTTGGGTTTGGTTTGGTGCATTTTCTTGATGTTTGTTTGTTCAGGATTTGGGTTTTTTGGTTTGTTTTTGGTTTTGGTGGTTTTTTTGGTTTTTTGGTTTTTTTTGGTTTTTTTTTTTGTTTTTTTTTTTTTTTTTTTTTATGGTGGTGTTGTTGGTGTTGTTGTCCCTGACTTTCTTTACCTTTTGAGTGTCTACTCCAGTGGAAATACAAGAAGTTTTGGCTTGACCACTGAGGTGGGAACTGACAGCAGTCTGTTCTTAGGATGTCTTTCTCTTAATCAAAATAGTGATCAATACCTTGCAGCACAAGACTATGAGAAACTTGCAGCAGGTTGCTTTAAAACAGATCTCCCTGAGCAGTCTGCAGTGTTGTACATGTGCCTCCCCAGCTCTTGGACTGCTTGGTTGCAAGCTGGGGGTCACCCATGGCATCAGCTCTATCACCTTTTACTATCAGGGCAGTACAAAACCTTACTTTTAAAAGACAGAGTAAGAATCACTTTTCTCAAAGGGAGACTGCTGAAATTTACAAACAGAAAAGGGAGGAAGCAACTTTCACTCATGTTGTGCTCAAAGGGATGCTTCTCAGCCAAAGACTTCAATTCACAAGTGTCATCACGAAACCTTGACAATTTGCCCAAACCCCATTTTCATTCAGGAAGTTTGTGATTAATAGAACTAAGCTCTAATCATGCAAATCATAGGAAAGTATGTGAGAATACCCACCTTTTATGGCATGGCATTTGTTGGCACTCTCAGCTTCATTGTAGCAGACAAGATTAAAGGATCAGTATGTAAGCCAGACACTGAACTGCTGCTGCTGAAGATGTGTTTTGCCAGTATATTGATTACAGAGGATTTTTAAAACCTTCAGAAGAATGTTCTGTATCCTTATTTCTATGTTAGCTTGTAACTGTATATCTTTAATGAAATGGAGAGCTCATTTCATAAGGTAAGTGTGAGGTGTCCTTTTTGCCAAATCAGTTTGGTCCATTCCTTTGGTGTCTGTGTAGTTTGGGGATTTTTCTTTTTCCCTACAAAGTTTTCTGTGAAAGAGAAGCAGATTTTTGACAATGTTGACACAAGGAGGGAGACCCATGCTGAGGTTTGGTTTAATACTGAGATGCGCAAACTTTATTCTCCTTTGGAGGATGCTGGCCACACCTGATACTGTCTGCCAGCCAGCCAGTTTCTTTTCTGGAAGATGTTCCAGAACAAAGCCTTAAGGTCTGTTCTCCAAATCCCTGCTTAATCACAGAATAGGCTGAGTTGGAAGGGACCCATCAGGACTGAATCCAAGCCCTGGCCCTGCACAGGACATCCCAAGAATTACACCATGTGCCTGAAGGAATTGTCCAAACACTTTTTAATTCTCCTTGTGTCAGAATATATTGTAGTGGCTTCACTTAAACAACAGAGAATTGCAGCATTTTAAAAAAATTAGCAATATGAATGTAAGGAATTTAATGTTAAGCTCCTGACTTTCTTTTTTTGTGGAAGATTACACTTGGGAGGATGCTTTTCTACAAGCCTCTCAGTCTGGACTTGTTCTTTCAGAGCACCAAGCTGTTAGGAAATGCTGGTGGTGGATTGAGGTAGCCAGAAGACAGGTTAGAGCAGGAAATCCAGGGAAATTGCTCCATCAAGTGTTGAAAGGTAAAACTGGCACTGCAGGAAACTAAAAATACAGGTCTGCCTTGGGCCTCAAGCAAGGTGATCTGAACATGTCCAGTGCAGAGCAAATGGTAAAATCCCTACTGATCTTCATAGGGCCTGATTCCACTCTGAGCTGCACAATGTATTATGGGATGGTCTTCATTTTAATTTGATGTTTACTCCCTTAAAAATGTCCACTGCAGTGACCAGTTAATCTGAACTTATTTTTTTCTTCCCCAACAGTTGTAATAAAAGCAAATGTTTTGCTTATATACACATCAAATGCATGCTTGAAAATTAAAGCTTTACTTGCTTTCCTTTGAAATGGAACAATAATTGTTGAAAGATTTGTAGGGAGAGAAAACTAAGTATTTATCTTGAATTTTAAGACTGTATTTAATTATTCTGTTATATATTGACAGATATGAAGACTGGTCTGCATGTACAAATGTCACTGAAATAATCTTCAGACTTAGATATTCAGGCTTTCTTGCTTTCACAGTGGAAATTTGAACCCTTGTGACCTGAACCTATATTTTACTTATTCATTTAGGATATCTGCACTGCTCACTGCTTAGAGAAAGTTTACCATTTACATGGTAAGTCTGCTATCTACAAGTAGACCCTGATTTTTATGCAAATTTTTTCCCAAAATGAGTCCACTCTTACACAGCCACTTGAATCAAGTGAAGTAAATTTTACTTAAAGTTTTTGGCTTTTAAGGCTTTTTTGGGGAGAAACTACACTGAAATTTTATTGAAACTTTATAAGAGAATACATATTTATTAAAATCTTAGTTGAAAAATCCAGCTAGGAAATGAATAGAATTAGTGTAGTAACCTGATTTTTAAGCAAATACAGTGCCGTGAAGAATTGAATTTTTGTAAAAAAAGATAAGACCTTTCAAATGTCAGTTCTTAAAAATGTTATTGCTGTTTAGATTAAAAAGCTTTCTGATAGAGTTGGGTTTTGGGTTCTTTTGGTTTTTGGTGTTTTTTTTTTTTTTTTTTTTTTTTGTGTTGTTTTTTTTTGTTTGTTTGTTTGTTTGAGTGACAGAAAATTCTTCCTTCTACTATTTTTTCTTAAAACTGTTGAGCTTTAGGCTGTTTCTGCCTCTTCCCCAGGGGCTGTCCCAGGATTTGTTCTATCTCATCCTGACTGGTACCTTCAGGAGCCCCAAAACTTTGTAGAGTCATGGAGTCATTTAGATTGGAAAAGACCTTAAAGATCATAGAGTCCAACCATAACTGCTCTGATGTATTGCCTCCATCCCCAAATGCTGAATGAGGCTGGAGACTGTACAAAAGCTAAAAATTTCCTTAAAAGCCTCAGACACACCCTGATATTCCCAAGCAGGTACAACTCAGGGTGTGCTCCCTCCTCATTCCTGCACTCTGTTAGTAAATATCTATATATTCTATAAATAATAAAATATTTTATTAAAATATTGCCAAATGCCACCTTTTTTGTAAATGCAAGTTAAAACTACGCTATGAGAGCAACCCAAAATGAGCAGCACTGTGAGTTTCTCTACCTGCTTAAAAAAATGTACATGCTTGCCAGTGCCTAAAGGCTTCCCTGAATTTTGAGTTGGTGAGAGAGTGATTAGTTTATAGAGAAATAAATAGCAACCAACCCTAACTTGTTTCAGAAATGTCTTGGGAGGGGAGTTACCAGTGTAGTACCTTTTGCTTTCAGTGGGGTGCAAAAAAATTGGATGGCTTCGGGTGCCTCCCTGAATTGTTTGGGTTTGTGTTGAATTTGTTAGCATGGCTGAAACCAGCCTGAAGGGGAGAGTGGTTGTTGCTGGAGGACCTGGCAGCAGAGAGTAAAGAAAAGGATATTGAGTCAGTGCAGAGTGATACTGTTTTTCATCTAAAATCCCAAAAACCCCCTCCACTACTATGCAGAGTAACAGGTGTAACCACAAGCTTCCCTAGCTCCCTCCCCCAGCCCAAGCTAATTTAGGTTTCTAAGCCTATGGAATGAGTACAACACGATGGAGCCAAAATTTATGAAAAAAAATCCATGTTAATATAGGCTGTAAAATAAATGCAAACGAAAGCTGAAATAAACCAGCTTTTATTCACATGAAAAAATAAACCTGTTAGCTCTGATAATCAATTAAAATATTATAGAATCAAGCAATCGCAGATGTAGAAGCTTATCCTTCTTAAAGTCATTATAAATCACATCCTTTCCTAAATCTCTCTATTCCCTTTTATTGCTTACATTCTAATCCCTGTCCGGGTATCATTTTCATTGCTAAACACTGTTTGCCAGTCAGTTTATTAAGGTTTGTCTTGATAGTGCCAAAACAAATGCTCCTTTTCAGAGATAAAAGGAAGGCTAATATTAAAACAATAATTTCACCTCTTTGCTGGCAGAGCCTATTTATTGAAGAAATTGGCACATGGAATCTCTGAGGTGACAGGGAATTAGTGTGTCAATAGGAGCCTGCTTTGAAGTTGACCCACACTGTTCTTGGTGGTGTTGGGTGTACCCTGTCTCTTGCAATAGGATGTGGGGCAGGAGAAAGGTTTGGGGTGGGAAGCAGCTAACAATGAAAGTGTTCTTCACTGGTTTTGGTGAAGAAGATTTAGTGAAAAAAAGGATGCATCACATAGGGGACACAAAAAATAAAAGCAGAAGAATTACAGACTTGAGACTGTAGTGACAGGATGAGGGGTAATGACTTCAACTGAAAGAGAGGAGGTTTACATTAGATATTAGAAGGAAATTCCTTACTGTGAGAGTGGTGAGACACTGGAAGAGGCTGCCCAGAGCAGCTGTGGGTGCCCCATCCCAGGAAGTGCTCAAGGTCAGGTTGGATGGGGCTCTGAGCACCCTGCTCCAGTGGAAGGTGTCTCTTCCCACAACAGGGCTTTGGAGCTGCGTCATTTTAAGGTTCCTTCCAAACCAGGCCATGACTGAGAAGAAGAGCAGAGAGGCATTAAAGGGGCTGGGGCAGCTAAAGGAAATGTGTAACCCTTGGGTTTGTACAGGAGGGCTTTGGTGACATCAGGCTTACAGCAGCGGTGTCAGCAAAGAGCTCTGAGCAGTGAGAGGGCAGTAGGGCTGAGAGCATTACTTGCCATAATGAGGAGTGCTCTAAAATATTCCAATGGAAGCAAACACTTGGGTTACACCCAAAACTGCCACCAGTTCAACTGAAACCTGGGGGAAGCAGGAGCTAACAGCTTAACAACCCTTCTGACTTATGTGCAAAAACTACTGTGAACAAGAAGCAGAGCTCCTAAAAACATGACTTAAACCCAAGCCTGAGAACAGATGAGATGTAAATGAAATGTGTTCTGTTTTTCTATGGTTTAGCTGGTGGCAGGCAAATCCAGAGCCAAGGAAAGGTGACAAGCCACACTAGGGCTAAGGGGTCTGAGCACTGGGAGACAGAAGCTGCTGGTAAGGGGGAAGGCTTTTAAACCCTGAGTACTCAGTACCATTTCAGCTTGAAATGCTCAGATTTCATGAGAGCTTGATGAAATAAAATCTAACTAAGACACCACCCAAATACATACTTTATGTGTACAAAGGAACTTGAGGAAATGGCATGACATGGTCAGGGGAGGTTCAGGTTGGATATTAGGAAAAGGTTCTTCACCCCAAGGGTGTTTGGGCACTGGAACAGCTCTCCAGGGCAGTGGTCACAGCACCAGCCTGACAGAGTTCAAGAAGCATTGGACAATGCTTTGGGGGACATGGTGGGATTCTCAGGGTGTCCTGACCAGGGCCGCAGTTGGATTCAATGATTCTGGTGGGTCCCTTCCAACTCAGCAGATTCTGCTTCTATAAATCTGATTGCAACAAGAACAAGCAATGTTCTCTTTTTGCATGGATAAGCTTATTTAAAATAATTTAAAAAAAAAAACAGAAATAGCTCCAGTTCATGGCTAAGCTTATTTAAAAAAAAAAAAAAAAAAACCAAACCAGAAATAGCTCCAGTTCATGGTAAACAGCTGATAGATCTCTGTGGTTGGACATGGATGGGCATCAGAAAAAGTGGCAGCTTCATCTCTAATCGACCAAACCATTAGGAGTAACAGTGCTTGAGATAAAGAAATAGGTCAAGATGAGGTAGCATGGGGGAAACATTTAAAGGAAAAGAGAAACATCTCTCAGACAAGAGCAGCCAGGTATCTTCCTATGGAATTGCATTTTACTTCACATTAAATGGGAAACTGTACGTTCTTTGATGTCCCCAACTTCCTTTAAAGATGAAGCCAGAGAAATTATTGATGGTTCGAGGGTTTGCCCCTGGAATGGTAAAGGTGGCCTCAGTGGTGTTTTGTCAATAGATACAAACTGGTGTTACATTTCCATCACAGGCTGGCATTCTGGACATGGAGAGGCAGGTCTCCATAGCTCCAAAGAGATTTACAGTAGATCAGAGAAAGAAAGTGTTAAAAGTGGAGTGAAAAGGTTGAGTTTAGTATTTGTATTAATGTAACTCTACTGATTTTGATGTAATTCTTTCAAATTTTTCTCTAAAGGATAAGATGTCTGTTGGGGTTTACCACTGGGGAATTACCAACTTTGCTGAGGGGAAAAACATATTTAATTTAGAAGTATCTTTTTTTTCTTGTGACAGAAAATGAAGTAGTGTAAGAGTTATCATCAGATTTGTAAACCTGGATTTGCAGTATGGAACTTGGAGAAGAATGCAGGATCCTGCCAGTCAGGAGGAATTTCTTCATGGGTTGTCTGGCATTGGAATGGGCTCTCCAGGTAGGTGGTAGAATCACCATCCCTGGAGGTGTTCAGTGCCACTGGATGTGGCATTTAGTGCCATACTCTGGTTGACAAGGTGCTGATGAGTCAAAGGTTGGACTTGATGATCTCAGGGGTCTTTTCCAGCCTAAGTGGTTCTGTGATTCTGTGATCCCTGGGACACTCATCCCAGTGTCCCTAGGCTTTCTTCTGCTTTGTAAAAGTCACCCAGAACTGATGGGACATTCTAAACCCAGTGTAGAAGTAGAGGGATGAGATTTCATGTCTTTTTGAGTCACCACCATATTGGTTACATTAAAAAAATCTAATTTTTAAAGAAATGTGACTGGAGGAATATTTTTCGGATTGCTCATCAGATAATTGGTGTGGAGTTACATTTTGTGGCTGCTAATGATTAATAAGACAAGACCAGAGTTTCCCTGAGATACTGGATGGGTGTTTCTGGCAGTCCTCTTAATGAAACGCTGTTTTTATTAAATTCCTGGTCTCTGAATGTAACAAATTCCTATGTCAAAGCTGATGGGACTCCAACACCTCCTAACTACAGCCCTGCCTCAAGATAGTAAATGAGCTATCAATTCTCAGCTTCTTCAGGACTAGGATGAATTGGCTGTGAAGTTTCATTTGAAAAGATATTTTAAGTTATTTCATTTTTAGTCACAATTTTTCCTGCCTACATGAAGACTCAAGAATCTTGGTGCCCCATTCATTTAATGGAGCCACTGGACATTCAGTGATACTGAAAGCTGCTCCCAAGCTGCTTCAAGTGAGTAATTTCAAACTTACAATGCAACAAATCTTTCCTAGAACATATATAGACCACTATAAAGAGGTGAGCTACTAGTTCTTGTCTTGAAAATATTAACAATGAAATTGCTTAGTTAAACTTCTAAAGAAAATAGAAAATAAATTTTTAACATTCTCTTGACCTGAGAAGTGTTAAGTTTTCTGTTTTTAAATGCATCACTCTGCTGTAGAAGGAAGGGTATCCGAGTTGATAACTCAGTTTGAGACGTTCATGGCAGTGAAGAGTTGGTCTAGTGATGAGCAGCACGTGCTCAGCACTGAAAATCTGCTCTGACCTTTTCCTGGCATGCACACTCTGGACAGAAAGATATTTTGACATTTTTAATGTGATATGAAAGGATATGGATATCCTCTTGTGAAATACAATGAACTTATGTGCTTTATGTCACTCTGCTTTGAGACAGCTGGAGCTGAAAATGGGCTGTAACTATAAACACCATTAGCTCTTTTTTTTTTTTTTTTTAGTCTGTGTGGAGCACAGCCACCCCTACTCTGTGCTTTTGGACCCACAAGGATGACAATTTACCTGCCCCACCTGCACTCTCAAGGAGCACTGAAAGGTATGCTCAGGTAAACTGAGGCACTGGTGGCTGGGCTTTTGTTGTGTTATGGTTTCTTGGCTGTGCAAAGAAAATGAGTGTTAATTACTGCTTATGCCCTAGGATTTCTATGGGAAGGTTATGAGAGATCCCCCAGGTGGTGGGAAGGACGATGGCCAGTGTGGTCAGGGGTCCAAGGAGGACGTGCAGTGTGGTGGAGCAGTTTCCTGGGCTTCCATCCCATCAGCAGTGAAGGCTGCTGCCTTAACCTGGCCAGCATCTGCAAAGGCAGCACTGGAGAGCACCAGCGTGGCCAGCAGGAGGGTGCTGCAGGTTTTGGAGAGCTACTGGGAGAACCAATGGCTGGTGGAGAGTGCTCAACACAAGTGCACTGTATCCAGATGAACCCTCCATCATGGCAGCTAATTAAAGCACTCCCCAAACTCCCCCAAAAGAAGGGGAGGGATCACCCAAAAGCAGCTTCTAAAAGCCTTTGGCAGTCATTAGTGCTGTCCCCTGTGCTGCAAGCTGCCTGCAATGAGCATGTCCACATCTCTGCAATGTGCTCACATTTCAAAGGCAGTGCTCCTAACCAGCTGCATCTCAAGAAATCGAGCAATTTTTTAATTTTTTGTTCTTTCTTTTTGGTTTTTTTTTTTTTTTGAAGATACCATGCCAAGTCTTTTGAAATGAAAGCTGGGGCAGGCCTAGTGGAGATTAATGTAGGAAAAATGCTGCTGGCTTGATAAGCCCCAGATGTCTGTGAGATTTGTGGAGGTTGCTGACAGCTCGTGATGGCTTGCAGCTTGCAAGGTCCCCTGCTCCAGGACCAGTGTGCTGAATCCATGGCTGGAGGTGCAGGGCAGGGTTTGGCCCAGTGTGGTGCTAGAGTGAATGGCTTGAGAAGACCTGGAAGAAAAACTGGTCTGGACCCACTATGTTATTGCAGAGTTTTCTTAAGTGCTGCACTTATTTATGAAAAAAAAATTTATATATATATATATATATATATATTTAATAATGTCAGTATTGGCAACTGTTTCTATAATACTACACAACTTGGTGAAACTCTGTGAAAGCATAATATGGTGATGAAAACTCAGGTTATTGCACCAGCCTTGGAAAATTGAAAAGGTGACTTATGTTGGTGGAATCATTCCTAGTGGGTGGACAGGAGCTGGGCTTCTGTTAACTCTGCATACTTAATAAAAACTATGCAACTTTTTTCAGGTAAAGTTTTCATTGAGTCCTGTTAGGTGGTACCAGTAACACCAATGAATTGACAGAAAATTGTTTCTTGCTTGTTTTAAACTCAAGATTGTCATGTCATCAAACACTGTCACAGAAGCAGTGCAGAGTGTGACAGAAGGTCCCTCTGTTAGGAAATGCTTTGTTTTGATTGCTGGTTGCTTTGGTTTTTTACAGTTACAGATGATTTCACATATAAAAATACAACAAAACTTGTAATTTCTTGACATTAGCACACATATGCATCTTGAGATGCATCATTAATGAGATGTTGCCAGTTAGACTACTTGTGGAACAAAACTCTTGTTTTCATTACATCAAGGCCAAATACTTCACTGATTTGTGGGCACACATGAAGTGCTGCCTCACGTGCTGCCAGTGACTCTTCATGCAGAAATCCCCTGGGAGTCTCATCCTCTGCCCTGATATTGTATGCTCAGGTTCATTTTAGGCAGATAATTAAATTAAATCTCTTGTGAGTTTTAATTTTGAAGTGATGCTTTTTTATCACCTTAATATACCTTTATGGGCCCTGATGTTTTATCCAACTTTTTGGTACCAATACTTTCCACATCTGGATAACAGGAATTTGTACAATCCTTGTCCTAAAAGTCTTGGGGAAATGCAGACAATTCCTCTGCCAAAATGTTATTAAAATAATTTGAACCAAAATAGTCTTTGGGGTTTTTTGGGTTTTTTTTTTTGTTGTTGTTTTTTTTTTTTTTGGTTGTTGTTGTTGTGTTTGGTTTTGTTGGTTTTTTGTTGTTGTTGTTGTTTTATCTGGTTTTTTTTTCCTGGTATTTTTTGCTTTGTTACTTTGTTTTCTTTTGTTTTGTTTTCTTTTTCCTTAGAACATGGTTTTTTGTAAAATTTTGATAAATGCTGGGCAAGGAAGTAAATCTCTAAATAGCAATTTAAACTCTCTATAATAGGAATTTATGCATGTTCTTGTAAACAAATTAGCAAAGAACCAGGCCTCTCTTGTCATCTTTGTAATTGTATCTTTTTTTTCCTGCTGACAGCCTCTGTTGCTTACCCAGGCTGGTAGCTTTTGCCTTGTGTCTAATCAACACCTCTTGGTAGAATTCAGAGACAGCTGGTATTTAGCATATATATTTTTATTGAAAAAACTTGTACATTGGTAGCTCACATAAGCTGATTGAGGCAGCTAAGAAATAAATTCCAAAAGCAATAGGATAACTTTTATTCCATGTGCCCTCAAAAATAGCAATAATTTTAGGGGCATTTAAAAGGAAAATCACAGAACAATTTGGGTTGGAAGGGACCTTAGAAATCATCTTATTCCAACCCCCTTGGTCAGGAACACCTTGCACTAGACCAGGCTGCTCAAAGCCCTGTCCAGGCTGGCCTTGAACACTTCCAGGAATGGGGCATCCACAGCTTCTCTGGGCAACATCTTCCAGTATCTCACCATCCTCACAAGAAAGAGCTTCCCCCTAAAATCCAACCTTAATCTATCCTCTTCCAGTTTAAAACCATTCCCCCTTGTCTTGTCACTATTTCCCATGTAAAAGCTGCTCTCCTTTCTTTCATGGCCTCCTGTGAGGCCCTGGAAGGCCCAGTGAGGTCTCCCTGGAGCCTTCTCTTCTCCAGGCTGAGCAGCTCTCAGCCAGCTTCGACCAGCAGTGCTCCAACCCTCTGATCACCATGGTGATCTCTAGACCTATCTAACAGGTCCAGCTATTTCTCCCCTGTCTAACATGTCCAGCTCTTTCTCCAGGTGGGGTTGCAGGAGGGCAGAATCCCTTGAGAGGTTGGGAAGCCAGTGAAAACTGAGGCAAAGAACTCATGGAGTATCTCAGCCTTCTCCATATCTGTAGTCACCAGTTCTCTCTTCTCACACCCATCCTGCACACCCTCCTTGGCCCTTCCTTTCTGATCTATGTGCTTACAGACTCCCTTCCTGTTATTCTTCACATCCCTTGGCAAGTCCCATTCCATCAGCTTTTCTGATCTTGTACCTACACATCTAAACTATGGCTTCAGTTTCCCAAAATATTTGAGTATTTGAGGAAGAAAATTGAAAAGGCTTTCATTTAAATTCCTCTATAAAATAAAAAGCTTCAGGCATTTTCTTTTGAGTAGGTGAACAAGATGGAGACTGGCTATTTATAGATAAATATATGAATATATAAAAATTTATATATTTATAAATATATGTAAATTTATATAAATTTGTATACATGTGTATATTTTATATAATTATAAAACAAAACTATGTAATAATTATGTAATAACTATGTAATAGTTTATATAACAATGTATCAATAAATATTATTTATATAACAATATAATAATATAAATAGAACAATATAATATAAATATACTAATATATATTATACTTATTATATAATTTATATAATAATTTATAAATTATCTAAATTTATATAAATATATCAATAAATAAATATATATAAAATTATCCTGAGCCTCTAGATCTTTACAATATTCTGTATTCACAGTTTGGGATGGGAGGGTAGGGGGGATAAAAAGTGCTATACATCATGATCATCTGATATTTTTGCTTGTGAGCACAAAAAAAGCCTGATATAGCAATAAAAAATACCTGGTGTCACCAAGTGCCACCATGATATTAACAAAGTGAACTCTGATATCTGCATTTGCAAAGGGTGAACAGAGACAATGCTCAAGTGAGCCCCAGGGAATTCTCTCTTATTGTCAGCTCTTCTGTTTGTGGCTTTTCAGTGCAAAGACCATCCCCTGTTCACTTTGTGGCACTTGTGGGGCTCTTGGTAAAGCTCACACACCAGGTTACCACTTCAATTCCTGTATCCTTGTGTGGCATTTAGAACAGTATTCAGAACATTATTTTTCTTTACCCAGGGGACTAGATGATTACTTTATCAGCTGCAGGTTGGTGTGTGCCTCTGCAGGGAAATCCATCACTGTAATAATGTAAATTCAGCTCTAGGAATTCTGCAATGCACAGCAGGGTGGAAACATCCCCCCAGTTTGGGATGGGAATGAGCCTCCCTACCTCCAGGCAAGGTTTCTTTGAGGTAGCTCATCTGTGGTGCCAAGCCAACCTGCAGTGGGTATGATTTCAGCATTGCTCAGGGCTTTAGTGTATGAATCTGTAGGATAAGATATGAGCACGCTTTAATGAGGATCTAAAAGCCAAACTTTCCCACATACTGCTGTGCTGTAGCTGAACTATGACTTCTAGGTAGTTCTTAGTGCCTTGAATCTTATTTTCATGCTCTTAATGCTTATGCTATTTAAATTAATTATTTTTGGGGTGGAATGGGTCTGTAATCTGAAAATATCTTAACACAGCAGCTGAATAATATCTGAATAAAATTGCTTGTGAAGATTCCTTTGTGGAAATAAGCATATGAAATTCACCATATAAAGGTGGCAACGCTACATAAAACCCCTGCAGGACTGGGTGGGGAAATGTGTATATTTAGGGTTTGTTTTGGTCTTTTCAAAAACAAGGGAAAAGTGTAATTTATGCCTGGATAATTAGTGGTATTTTACCACTGAAATGGACACCACTTGGAGGAATAGTCACTGGCGTCTTTCACACCTGCACAGGGTATGAAATTCCAAACAATTAAAACAATTAATGTTTCCTCCTGAAAAAAGTCCATTGTGCTTTAGCAAAAAGTGTGTTGTAGTACTTGTAGTAAATGTGGTAAAACAGAATGTGTGGTAAATGGAAAATGTGCTGTTAAAGACCTTGACACATTTTTTCATTCCCAAAAGTAGATATGGATAACTTTGTGAGCTAGTGTCACTTGCCAAGATGAATTTATTGTAGTTATTCCATGTGAACGGCTTTTGCTTTTTAAGAGTTGTGACAGGGTGCTGTTTGGAGTTTTTTGTTCTAGAAACAAAAGTGTGGTGCCATTTGGTCTTTTGGTCAAGAACTGAAAACAAGTGGTAAGGGTTAAAAGTCATCTTAAAAGTGAACAACTTGTGTGTATCTCTACTTATCCTCTGTGTGAAAGGAACTCTAAAAGGGGGGGATAACAAACAATTTTTTATATTAAATATTAGTTCATTGTGTCCTGGCTTTCCTTGTAGGTGTTCACTTTCTATTTCTTCAAAGGGCAGGAATACTGCAGTGTATCAATCCCTTCATTTTTACACTTTGTGCTCTATGAATGTCATCAGACTTTAAGTCATCATATGGAAAAAAATTTTATATGTACCCTGAGAAAGCAAATACCTAAAAAGACGACTTGCATCTGACAGCTCCAAAATGTCATTCCTGAGTGCTTGTGGCAGTATATTAAAAATATTTATTTAGAAGAGAAATTTGACAGAATTTATTTAACAGAAATAGGGGGTAAAAAGTGCATTTGACTTCCATTAATTAGTGTTTTCTTGGTCATCTTTGTAGAGAAAGGGTGAAAAGGCATTTAAGAAAATGAAAGCTGAAATCCTCTGCATCCCTGGTGCAAAGCAGGAAGAGCCACCAGCACTCCATGGGCACTCGGTGCCATCCCTCTCCCAGTTCCCTATTTTTGGAAGGCTCTGTAGAAGGTCAATGGGAAACATAACTCCTGGCTCCTAAGGCAAAAGCAGCCTGGATTATCATCCATGTGAAACCAAAGACGGGCTGCTAGCAGAGAGCAAATAGTTACTCCTGTTAGTATTTCCTAGATGAATGCAAGCAGCTTAAATTTCAGTTGTTCTAAATTAGCTGCTGAATTAAAAAAAATATTTAGCTCTATTTTGTTTCCCCTTGGTCAATCGTTCATTATTTCCATCTAATGCTTGAAACCTAATCACCATTGCTGAGAAAATATTTCAGGAAACACTCTTGACAGACCATTTTAATGTAAATATTAAGAGAGAAACTTTTTGCCAGCTTGATAAGAATAAATCACATATAATACATCCATAATCATATACTTCACTCATTTTTAGTGTGCAGTTGCTGCATTTTTATTAGGAAGCCATAAACACTGATACTGATATTTCATGTTTTACCAGTAATAGCAATTGAAGGAAGAAATTGCTGGAAGCTCCAGCTCTCCAACAAGCATGTTTGCGTGAGCACAACACCACTAGGGAAGGGTTTTTGTTGTCATGGCCAAGATTGTAGTTGCCAGCACATCCCTGGTTTGGAATTGTGGCTTTGTCCCTCTTGTGCCAACCAGTGGCTGCAACTTTCTTGAGGAAATCTCAGTACACGCTTTCTCCAAGAAAAGCTGGGTTTGTCTTTTCTCTTAAAAAATATTTTGAAATAATAATATCTTAAAGTATATTTAGAAGCTGCATTTGAAATTCCAGTCCCTCAGCAGGGGAGAAAGCACCAATTTCACCATTAGATGAATGCCATAAGCTGATTTATGGCTTCTTTTGACGCTCAGTCATGTGGCAGGGGCAAAGGAGCAGCTGGTAATGCAACCAGTAAAAGTTAAAGAGAAGGAAATGCTATATTACAGAAGCAGAGGGATATTCTTAGCTCCTGCACTCTGCTAGAGATGATGTTTGGGATGGGAGAAGCTCTTTATGGGGCCAGAAAAATTTCCCTGAGGCTTTCAGGGCTGTATTTCCCAGTGGGAGCTGGTCTGGACCAGACTGTGCCACACAAAAATGAGGGGCCACAGATGCAGATAGGTGCTGGACATAACTGAGTCCAGCACTGGCACTGTATTCTTGCTAATTACTGTAATTGTGTGGGCTGGGTAAGAGACAAAAAAGTCAGGAGCTGAGGCATCTTGGGGAATTAAAACTGAAACTTTTTCTGAGTGTTGCTTTGTCAAACTGGGCAGGACCAAGGTGACCCCTCACTCTGCAGATGGCAAAGGGCAGACACTGACAATAGCACCTGGATTGCCACATCAGTAACCCTTGGAAAATCATTGTTCCTGTCCTTTAGAGCTCTCTGTGTGGAAAATGTGGGCCAGCCCTTCTCGTAACTTTACCAAGCTCACCCTGACAGCCTCAAGCCTTGCTCAGGCATCTCTCCATGAGAAACTGTTCCAGACATTGATTGCTCTGACAGTGAAACCTCCTTCTCCTATTTTGCCACCCATGTCCTAAGATAAGCCACCAACCCCCTTGAGTGGGCTGGCAAAGTGTGAGATGCTATAATGTTTAAGAATTTAAATGTTTATAGGGAGTGAAAAGGCAAGAAAATTTGACATTAGTAATATTTAGCTTTAAAAAAACTCAAACAAAATGAAAAACCCCATAACTCCCATCCCAGTGTTCTTAAAACAGAAAGAACCTCTTCATGTAGGAAACTACAGAAGGAGCATTTAAAAGGGCAAAGAAGGAAGAATTCTAACACTGAAAAAAAGTGCATGTGATAGCAAATGAGGACATTTCTGCATCAAGATGGGTTTTTTTGTGACTCTTCCCTACATGTATTCCAGATGAAATTCCCCTTTCCTAAATAATGAGTTGAAGCATACTGACTTAAGGATACTGTTGACTCTTGTGTAGTGTTTTTTTTTCTTTTTTAGCAGCTAGAAGTATTTGTGAGCTGGAAAGCTTATAATAATTAATGTCGCTTCTTCTGCTTTTCATCTCTGTGTCTGCCAACCTGGATATATTAAATTTCTTGAGCTTTTCTTCCATCTTAGTTTTGATAATCTCATATCCCTGTTGCCTTGATCCAGCTTGCAAAATGAGTTCAAGTTCTCATTTAAAGCTGTATCTGGATCATCCTTGATCTATGTCCTATCTCTATCATTTAACACTTTTTCTTTGCTTCCTTGTTCTTCTCCTCTTATTTGTACACAACAGTCTTGTTGTTCTTTGCTCTGAATTACAACTCTCCTATTTGTAAAATAGCGCTTGTTCAAGTCGTGTTTAAATTATGTTCAAAAATTGAATTTTTTTAGTAGACAGTGGAGTATTTTTCATATACCCTAAACTCTCTCCTAAATCCATTTTCACTTTTTAAAATCAAGTGTGTATTTCTGTCACCTTAAAAATGAGCTAGGTTTTAAAAAGTGATTTATTTATTAAAAAAAAAAAAAAAAAAAAGAAGAAGAGGAAAAGCAACAGCTTCCAAACTACAGACTGAAAATTAGTTTGTCCTTAGCAAGTGAGATGGTTTTGGCAGCAATCACACTAAACAGGGATTTTCCAATCTTGGCTGCTAACATGAGATTCCTTGTTTAGGATCACATTGCTTGTAGATTACAGAATTGGCCACAGAACAGACACACTACTCAAATGACAGATTTGTCCAACCTGTGCTGTGTTACAGGAAACGGGGCCATGTTTTGTAAACCAGAGCTAATATTTTCCATCTGTAACCAAGTACAAGACTGATGAAGGACATAAAAAAATATTCTGAAATGGAGAGCGACTGGAAGAACAAATACCCAGTCTTTCTTCTAAAAAAATGCATTTCTGTTTATTTATTTCTCTTATGATCTTGCAGCCTGAAACTGCAAGGTGTGAACACCCATCCCAAGGGCAGGGCTCCAAGTCACAGCCCAGGAGCTGAGCTGCAGGGAGGCGATTGGACCAGCTCATGAGAGCTCCCAGGCTTTGCCTCATGGGCCCCTCATGCCCTTGGTCCCTGTGTGGTGTGCTGCAGTGGCCCTAAGTGGATTAGTGGCAGATGACCTTGTATCTTTGGATAGATGCTGGTTTGTGGGCCATTTAGTGTTCCTTGCTTATTTTGAATAAAAAGGTAATGGTGCCAATTTGAGATGCTCTTAAGATTTGTCCTTGGTAGAGGACAGCTTTCTTGGCAGATGTTGTTGCATTTCCAAAATTGATTTAAAAGGAAGGGGACGCTCTGCGTTGGGAACAGGGAGCTCTGCTCAACTCATCACGTGTGGATTGAGTGTGAGGACAGGAATTCCCATTTTTGAGGCATATTTTAGAAGATGGTGCCAGGGGTGTCAGTGTGAGAGCTGTGTAAGATTGAAAGAAAGAAATCTTATAATGGCTCTCAATGGATGATGATGGAAATGCTCTCCAGGCTGGGACTGCCAGGGTGCTGAGGTGGTGTACCCAACCAACTGGGTTTGTGCAGAACAGATGGCCACAAACGTTTCACAGCTGTGGAAGAGGATTTCTGAAAGGGCAGAATTTGGCTCAAAGTGTTTCTCTGAGGTTGTGGTGCCGGCAGCAGTCATTGGGTTGTGCTTTAACCACAGGGTGAAAAGTGCTGCCTGTGTAAACCAAATACTCCTCTGCCCACTTGTATTCAACAGCAATGACTGCACAAAGTCCATGATTGGCAAATTCTGGTGTGGATTGGTTTGGGGTTTTTAGCATGAAGGCTGTCAGTCCTGTAAACCACACACACTTCCACCCTCATTTCCATCTGCTCAAGGTATCACATGACTCATCTAGCACTGTGGTGGAATTTCTTTATATTTATTGTATATAGAAAGACAACTTATTTAACTTCTCAGTCTTTATGAAACATAAAATATACTTTACTTGAAAGTTTATTATCAAATAGAATGGTTTTCTTATGCTGAGTAACAAACCTTTTTAGGAGAAAACATTGTAGTGATGCTACAGCCCCAACCTACAGTGGGTTATATAAGAGAAATATTGGTGCCCTCTCAAATGGAAACAGTATTTGGGTCTATTACTCCAAAGACTCTCTTATCATACCTTTGGCAGTAAATGTTTATTAAAATAGTGATGAAAAACACTGGAGTGCAATTAGAAGGCTTTAACATGATTGCTGTTCCAAAGTGGGAGTCTGTGCTGGTATTATTGTAAATTAAGACTTTTAGCAATGCTCTGGGACATATTTTCATGTTTGTAACTACAATTTCAGTGTTGGAATACTAATAATTCAAATTAGCTTTAAAGAGAAAGTTTGAGGTGTCTAGTTATAAGTGTGAACACTAGTATTGTTTTAATATAATACCTTCTTTATGAAGGAATAATCATTGTTGTTTATTATTGCTTTTGTTAAGCCTAGAGTTCAAGTTTTGCTGAAGTCTGATTTGAGAAATAGAGATGCCTCATTATTAACAGCTCACATTAATTACAGGGAGCTGGAACAGCAGAACTGAGCATCACTTCTCATGTCTTCAGCCAAGAGGAACTGAAAGAGCAGCACTTTGGTGGCTGCTGTGTGGCTGCTGTGTAGTTTGCTGTCTAACTGAAACAAGTGCTTCAGTTCCAGAGACACAGTAAAACACATCCTCCCAAAGCAAGAGCTAGTGTTGAAATTGCTAAATGCTGCCTTATTCTTTAAAAAACGGTCATGGACATTTGACTATCTGTATTCACTGGGTAAGGACCCAGGGTGGTGTTTTTTTCTGGTTGCTCCAGATGAAGGCTGGTCCTAAGTCTGCTCCTTGTGCCAGTCTTGGTCAGTCATTTTCAGGGCAGACAGTTGCTGTCCCATGCATAGGCTGCTCCCCTTGTCTGCTGTTGATTTTAGGATTAGTACCAAAGCTGGGAAATAGAGGTGTTTCAGAAAAATAGAGGTAGCTGAGCCAGAGTAACTGGTGGACCTTTAAGTATCTGCAGCTACAAGACAAAGACCAGCTTTGGCAGACACATTTCTGCTCATCATTTGCCAGAAAGACTCATGCTGATTGTGACTAGGTTCTGCTGATTGTGGCTTTGTTTATGAGTGGAATTGGGACTAGGCTTTAAGGCTTCCAACCAAAGTGCTCAAACATACTTTTATTGTGGAGACATACCCCTGCATGTGGAAGCTGACATCTGCAGGAACCTGCTCCTCTTTGGGGCAGGGTTAAATTTCAGTTTTCTTACACTGAACTAAACAGTTCTGTAAGGTTTAAAGCAGTGGTTAGTGCTGAGATTGATGCCTCAGGTTTTAGCTTTTATATTTTTCAGATTCTGTACTGCTTTAGTGTAGTACTTCTGAGCTTCATATTAAGGGATGGTGAACTCTCTTCACAGAGTAGGTAGACAAAAATATTCCTTCTCTAGCTGGGGACCAAGGACAAATAATCTGAATTTCAGGCTCAAGAGCATAAACAATGTGGACTGAAGAGAGAAAAACAAGGATGGGACTTCATAACCTAAAGTTATAATTGGACAATTAACTGCAATGTGCAAATAGACCAGAATTTATAAAAATGTGAGAACCTGTGACCAGTCATCCATTTTGGGTTAATCTTGGGTGCAGCCCTGGCTGGGCTCTTGTGCTGCCCAAGGTGCATCCATTGAGACCTTTAATAAGTCCCTACTTTATTCTTTAACTCCATCTAGCCTCTGTTCTAGGTCAGCCTTCACAAGGCATCAAGATGGAGGCTCCAGTTCAGGAAACCTGAAGCTGTTGGCTTGGTTCTTGGATCCCTATACTTCAGACAAAGTTGGATGAGGAAAAGGAGAATGCTTTATCCCATCCAGTGGTCAGGGATGAAGCCACCTTGCTGAACAGAGCCAGCCTTGCAGCTCCCACTACCAGGACCCCAACTGGACCCTGTACCAGGTTTGCTAGCTTTGCTTGCAGAAGGAGTTACCAGTCTGGATCTAGTGACAGCTAAGGAGGAAGGTTAGCCCTGGGACTGCAGATTTCCTTCTGCTCTTTGCTGGGATTGCATTGCCTAGGGACTATCCTGGGGCAGTGCTTGCAGGTGGGATTAATACCAGATTAAATAAAAGTATGGGATGGGACCAGAGTGAATTAAATACCTTATTTGTTCAGTTTTTCACATTTTTGGTAGACTGACTTTTCTGCCAATGTCCAACTCACTCAGAAGCTCCTTTTGTGGGTGATGAGTGAATCTCTGTGCATAGTTCTGACCCTTTACATTTCTTTTCAATGGTAAATTGTTATTTTTAGAAAGGAGTTTGACAGAACTCTGTATGTTTTAAAAAGCAAGCCAGATGAGGAACAAATATAATTTGGATTCAAATTCTTTTAAGTTCAAGCTGTGCATTAGCTCTGCTGCTGTTCATGGAATCCACAAAAAATCTGCCTTATGGCCTTTTGGATTTGTTCAATTCTTCTTTTATGTTGTAAACATTTGGAGCTTCAGCCTAACTAAACCCTGGGAAAATAAGAATTTGGTTTAGCTGAAAATTTGCTAAGCAGACATGGAAGAGGCTGGTGCATAAACTGTTAATTGTTGCCACATGAGGACGCAAGCAGGAGGAATACATGGAGAAAAGCAGGACTGTGGCATTACTGTTTGGGGAAAAGCTGTTATTTTGCAAAGCATTTTTCTGGATTAGGGAATAACCTGGGATGCCCTAGAGACATCCCTGGGCACCAAGTCAGAGTCATGCACAAACACATGACAAGGGACTGACTTGCACTTGGCCCTGGCCATTTGCTTTTCCATGTGCACAGCAGGAAGGGTTGGTCAACCAGGCAGGCAAAGCAAGAGGCTGCCACCTCCCTGTGGCACAGCCACGGGCTCCCCAGACAAGGAAAGTCTTTGAGAGGGCAGCAAGGACAGCCAAAGCCAGATGGGATGGCAAGCTTCTGGGAAAACATTAGGGAAGGATGGGGGGAAAGCTGCAGTATTTGTAAATATTATCTGCATCGAGTTCAACGTGCCTTGGTGTTGTGAAAAGCTTTGGCAGTGCTTTGCAGCGAATTACGTCTGCAGTGAAATGTGAGCAGATGAAAACTGGAAGCAATCATGCTAAACACTCCTGAGGCTTTACCCTTCCAAATGTTTATGTTTATGTGGCTCCTGTTTTGATCACCTGCTTGCAACTGAGTGTTTTACCTTTCCTCCTTGGATTTTAAGGGAGCAGCAGACTAATAAAGGGATTTCTCTTCCTCCTCTGTTCTCATACCCTGTTTGGAAGAGTAGTGAAATGTCCTGGCAAGCAGATCTGAAGCAGATCCCTAAGCTTTTGGGAGACCTAATGAGGGTCTCTGTGTTGTGTGTCCAGCACACACAACAGGATGTCAGACTAGAAATGGGAGTTTTGGTGTTGTTAAAATGTGAGAAAAATAAATTTTTATTTCCTCTCTTCATAAACACCAAACTTGCTCAGCCCTGCACCTTATGGTGGCCTGTGCTTAGGTCCTTGGTGAGCCTGGCCTTTCCCAGTCCATCCCTCATCCTCCAACACATTTTCTGTGCAGTTAGACAGCCTGGGGCTCTGGGTTAAAACAGGAGATTTTAATGGGATGCCATTCCACTCCCTGGTACACATCATCCACACTTTGCTCACCACAGGGGACGCTCCTGGGGGCTGATATTTCATATCACCACCTTGCCATGCCCATCTATGACAGGGAGAACATTTTAGTCGCTCGCCTCGTTGGGTTGCAAACCTTTATGAACACTGCAACAAATATCCCCGGTAAGTGGAAGATTAATTTCTGTACCACCTGGCAGCAAGCTGTGGATTAGGCTGCTGTCCCTCGTGTGGGTTTAATGTTGGAGGAATGGGGCACTGGAGCACCCAGACAATCAGCCTTTTGTTTAAACAATGAGCTTCTCGGTCTCGTTAGCCAGCGCTCTTAAATTTTCATTTTATTCTGGAATGCAGGCTTGTGTGATGTGGAGAATTGCTTCAGCACAGAGAGACTGCAAACCTGTTCAATTAAAGGAAATGCTCAGATCCAGCTGTTGGAGTCCCATGAATGCCAGTACTCCTCACAGGGTAAGACCAGCGCACTCTGCCCTTGGAACAGATACGACGATTTGCGCCCTAATTCTCCTGAAAAAAAGAGCCTTTGTTGGGAGAGGACGACTGGGGAAAGGAGGAGGAATGCAGAGCGTGTGCAGAAAATGCTCAGTGAGACCAAGTTTTCCGCAGATAACAGAGAGGGCTCTATAGCATGAGCCCGGTAACGAGGCACCACCAGAAGCACGTACGGTACAAGCTCCTGTTACAGCCATAGAATTGTCTTGTAAGTTTTGTAAATGCTTTCCTCTCATGAAAAAACATATGTTGTGGAGTAACTTACCCTGTGCTTTCACTTCCAAGGAGCAGACCAACAAGCACAGCCCTGGTGTGTGACCATACACTGCACTATTTGTGCCTGGGCATTTGGTTGCCTCAGTTTTGGTGAGAAGTTTCTGCACCCGTGTGTAGATGGCAGAGGTGATGGGGCAGTGTTGGATGGTCACCTAGATATGCCAGATGTTTTTGTACAGGTCTTTTTATAAAAACCCTTTCATATCTTTTATGTATATCTACACTTACCAGTAGACATTATATATATATATATATATATATATAATTTATCTAAATATCTAATATTATATATATTTATACATATATATTAAGGGCTGTATCTGTTTCAGTAGGTGCTGAATACACTTCATTTACAAACGCACAGCAGCTGACTTAATGCTCATGTCTTAAGCAAGAGCTGAGTGTTCCCAAGGCTGAGGCAGGGGAAGGAAGACATTGGAATGGAATAAACCACACGAAGAAATGATGGGCTTCACCTGAGTGGCAGAAGCCATCTCCCTACAGGCACCTGGAATCCTCACCCCAGAGCAGGGGCTGGTAACCTCTTGTCTGACTTCAGGAACCATCGTGTCTCTGAAAATGCAGTTTTCCCCACTCCTGCTGTTGTTCCTCCCTCAATCTCACTTTGTTGACTGTTTAAAAATTGTGACATGAGTGCTTTAAAAAGATACTAGGCACAGTTTCAGTTGCTAAGGTGGAAATGGGTTTCTGACTGGCCCTCAGTGGCAGGCAGGCTGCTGCTGGCTGCAATTGTGCCTTTTGTCACACAGGCTAAAAGAGAAAAGATTGCATTTTCATTTACTAGCTGGGCCTGTGAGGTGCACAGGATTGCATCCTGTGCTGAACTGGATAACAAAGTCTTGATTGTTAACTGACTGCCCCAATTGTCTTTTTTAAGTCAAGTATAGGTCCATCTTCCCCCTTACATAGCTATATATATAAATATGTACACATATGTAAATACATGTACTTATGTGTGACTGGGTTTGTATGCGTACAAATACACACATGTATTTATAGATACATCATTTATGTGCATGTTAAAAAATATATAAATGCCTGACTTTGTTGCCAGGTTGAGAAAGGGCTCTGGTGCTTTAAATCAGTGCAGAAGATGAAGCAGCTGTTGGGTCAAATCTTTGCAGCTTTTCTGTTGTGTGATTCTTGTTTCAGGCAGCAGCTGAGCCTACAGGCTCTGTGCAGAAATTTTGCTGAAGAAATCCTCTCTGCACGTGGCCAGCAGCCTGAATCAGCCTTTTCTGGTGGATGGTGAAACAGTGGAAGACCTTTGAAGGGAATTGCTACCATGGGGTTTGTCTGGCTGTGAGGTATGTACAGCACTCCCTACCCCTGCTTCATCAATTTGTTGTTAAAGTGTATTTTATAGACATATTGCTAGCAACAGATTGAAGGAGCTGCTTTGCAAATCAAAAATAAATAATTCTAACTGTCTGCATGATATGATCTATATGTGGTTTTCTTTCAGGTAAGTTAAAATGCAAGACCAGAGACAGTTGTGGTCCAGCTGATGAGGTGGTATATAAATCAAGAGCTGGGACACTAAGGTGAGTGGGCTGAAAATAAACACTTAATGCCTTCCTGCACTGTTCCTCTGTGTTTGAGGCAACTGAAAATGGGTTAAACAGTAAAAAACAGCTCCAGAGCCCAAGCTTTACTGAGTTTTTGTCTCACTGACTAGTGTAGAGGCTTGCCACACCTCTCCTACAGCAGGCTGGGAGACTGACCCTCCCTTAGAGTTATAAATCCAGGTTGTTGCAATAAGAAATGTCTCTAACTATTATTAACCTTGCTTTGGATTTAGGTTTTTTGCAGATGTGCTTCTCTGAGGAGGAAGAGGGGATGACTTGGCTACAGGAGCTGCAGTTCTGTCCCAGCCCAGCTGGACATGTTCCTGCACCCTCAGCATCTCTCCTGCTGCTGTGGGGATGCTTGCATGAGAGCAATCTGCCAGCCTGCACCTTCACCTGCAGGGCTGTGGCTCCTGCAGCCACAGAAACCTGCTCCTGTGCGCAAGGAGAGTGTTAGGCCACCCTTGACAGAACCAGGGCTGTGCTGTGAAGGGGAGTGGGACACAGAAAACCTTTCCAGCCTTGAGAAACCAGCGGCACTGCAGGCAGAATCCTGTTGCACAGCAGCCAGACTGGCTGGCACCCCAACAGGGCACTTCATCCCCAGACAGCTGCAGCTGGCCATGAAACAGCCATGCTGGGCAGGGCTGGAGCAGGCTGCAGGGCAGCTGTGGGGGGAATGCAGCGGCACCCAGGGGTGCTGCTTCCTGCACTGCACAGACCACACGTGCTGTACATGGGAGACACAAACCCCTCGTGCCTGCCCCAGGTGCACACCACGCTGGAGACACAAAACACACAGCCCCCCTCTCCTGAAACACACACCATCCCTGCTGCACAGCACTTCCACTCTGCTCACGGGGCAAGCAAAGTAGGGGTGTGCTGCAGACATGGGGTACAAGGCACATCAGCCAGCCTCGGGGGGCAGGGTCTGCGTGCTACTCCTGCTTTGCCGGTTCAGGTTTCCCAGCCCCTTTCTTTCTTGTGCTGCTGGGATTGACAGTAAGCAAAAGCAGAGCTCAGCACATCCACCCTGGGCAGTACAGCAGAGAAAGCAGCATTCACCATTTCCATTCTTTCCTCTGCCCATCACCTTTAACCAAACGCCAAACAACATCCATGAGATTTGTCTTAGACCATCTCAGCCTTCCCAAAAGGCTTGTCCTGCTGACCCTCAGTAATATCAGGATGCATTCAAGTCTTGCTTGAGGCAATGCTGTGCCTGGTGGTTCACACTAAACCATGCACAGTGCTAAAGACACAGCTGGGTAACTCAGGAGCAGAAGGTTGTTACAAGCTGGAGACTGACACTCATTACCCCCAAATATTTGATAACAGTGGTTAATTTCAATGTCCTACCTGAGTCACTTGTTTGAAGCCAAGTAACCAAAACCAACAACAACAAAAAAAGCTTTTATACCTTAGCATTATGGTACAGCAACCATCCTTCTGCAGTGTGGGCTTCAAGTTGGTTGACTTAATTCAAAACTGTCTGGTCAAAGGCAGTTTATTTGCCAGGTATATGCACCCTTTCCCAAGTAAAACATTCCATCTCAGTAAGGGGGTTAACAATCCACCCTCTCACCCTCAGGAGAAGCAGATGCCCACTCCAGCACTCTCAGCAAACATTTCCTCCACAGCAGCAAGTCAGAGGCAGCCCCCAAACAACTCTCTCTGTGCCTGTGCTGTGGCACAGCAGATGATCAGCTAGGGAAGAGCCAGCCTGCTCCCCTGTGTAACCCAACTCCCCCTGCCACAGCCTGGGTGTTTCAGCTGTGAGGGAGCCTTAGCAGGAATGCTGCAGGACAGTGCTCCTGCCTGCTGAGCATAGCTTTGATGGTCACACATCTCCCTTCTAGCTGGAGGGACTTGCATGGCCAGCAGGCAGAGACCTGCCTTTCTCACATAACTGCTCCTGGTGCTGTTAATAAACCAAGCCTGGAGCAAGAGCTGTATTTTGATTGATCCTGGACAGAGTGACACACCAGGTTTGCTGTGGTGGAAGCCTGCACCTTAAAAAAAAAAACCAAAACAAACTAACAACAACAACAAAAAAAACCCCACAAACAAACAAACAAAAACAACAACAAAATGCTATTAAGCACAATAAAATGTTGCATGTTCTCCTTCAGGGTGGAGGCCTGTGCTGGGGCTGAGGAGAGCAGGACAGACTGTTTTTGGGGATTTTTTAATCGTTTGTTTATGTATTGACTCAGAACCAGGTGAGGGCACTCTCCTCCCCTCTGGAGTCCTTCAGCATCTGAGTGTCACTTGCTCTGTTCACCAAGAGCCACCCACCAAAAGTCACTCCCAGCTTGTGACCATCAGCAGCACATGTCCTTGGAGTTCACTGGGGAAAAAACAACTTTTCCTGCAGAGTTTATGAAATTTGGAAGCAGTGAACAGCTCAGAATTTGCACAAAAGGAGTGCACATCTTCAGTGAAACCAAAGCATGAAAACCACCTCTACCAACACTCTTCTGAGGTACCAATGTCATGAGTATCAACAACAGAGTGGCACTAGGTGGGTTCTCCCGGCCTTGTCAAAGGGAAAAGACTCTGGGGATCCTTTGTCATTTCTGATAAAGGTTTTAAATTACACATCTAGCTCCTGTTTACGAAGGGATTTTGACACCAATGAGAAAGAATGCTGTTGGTGGTAGGGGTGAGGGGGACCTGCATGCCTGGCTGGTGAAGGGTCACACAACGTGTGACAGGTAACACAATGTGTGCTGGTGACTCTTCCCATCCTGAGACTCAGGCAAATCCACTGCAGCCTGCTGGCCATCACAGGAAGCCTCACAAGTACGGACACAGACCAAAATCAAGTGCAATCAAATAAAGCAGTAAGTTCTCCCAAAAAAAAAAAAAATAATTTCAGGTTATTACAGGTACAATCTAGCATAGCATAACACCAGCTCAGGGTGCCATGAAGTCAAAACACCTACTGAACTACCACCACAACTCGAGTTTCTATGAAGTACTGAAGTTTGTATCTCTAACCTTGAGTCTAATGCAGCTTAAAGGCAAGTTTCCACATTACACCAATATATTCTGACATGCGTGTGCTAAGGTGCACAATACTTAATATTTAAACACACTCAGACACCTGAGCAGAGTTCCAGAAACTGAACAAAAGCATCTTTATAGGTTATCTAGGTTATCCCACCATTATTTTGTAGTGAAAAATACATCCACAATGGTCCCCATAGATTTATGTGCCTCCATACCTGATCCATGCTTGCCAGCTACATAATGCACTGTATTGAAGCCCCTGTATTTGTGGAGTTTGCAAATAAAGCAATGCTGGACAATCTTATTTCCAGGGACATCTTTTGTGTTGTCTAAACTTACTCCTTTTCTTTGGCATTTCATTTTTCCTTCTCCTTTGATTGAGGCCAAGCAGACAATTTCCTTCATTGCCCCCCCACCTTGGGTGTCACCTGTTCTAGACCCAGGTGTGGATTTAATCCCAGTGATCCAGAGGAAGGAGCAGCCTCCTAGCTCTTGGGACAAAGAAGGAAAATTAAGTCTTTCTGGTCTTTCTTTTAGTGAAGGCAGCTGGTCCAAAGCTATTGCTAGGTTAGAAAAAGTACCTTTATTAGCTGTAACCATCCCGTGTGGAGGGCTGGACTAGAGGTAGTCTCAAACAGTGGGCAGAGGAGTCAAGCAGAAAATCCCCCATATGGAGTCAGTAACTCTTATCCTGTGACCCAGGAGACATCATTCATGTTGCAACTTGGATGATATTTCTGGAGTGAGCCATGAATTAATGGCTGGCCCCATGCCCCACAGAATGCATTCCTGTTTGTCACCGACTGCCACCCAGGGCACTGGGGGCTTGATGCTTGTTGTGGACACAGCCACGTTAGCCTGATGGAGTCCAGACTGACAACTGCTTAAAGAACTAAACTTGCCCTTGTGCATCCTGCAGGAGAATGATGGGCATCATCCAGTAAAGCCTCAGTACATGCAGTAGTCAAATATACCTTTGCATACTTAGAAAGGTAAACCTAGGTTGTGGGGTTTTAGGAAACTAGAAGTTTTTTCTGCTTCTTAATATATTTATGTGATATTCTGTGACAGCTGCTTATCTGTCACAAGATACAGTCTGGCTGTATTGATCTAATCACCTTGATTAGCACAGGTTTATTCTCATTACCATGTGGCATACAATCATTTATCCCCAACCTCAAAAGCAGTGGGGGCAAAAAGGAACAGACCCCTTGTTAGTCATCCTCAAATGATGAAGCTTGTATGGAAATTATGGCAACACAACCTGCCATTTAATGTACAACTTCATTTTCCAGGGGTTTACAGAATTTTTGTCAGTCACATTGCAACAGTATCATTTGCTTGGGCCCACTGTTTGAGACTACCTCTAGTCCAGCCCTCCACACGGGATGGTTACAGCTAATAAAGGTACTTTTTCTAACCTAGCAATAGCTTTGGACCAGCTGCCTTCACTAAAAGAAAGACCAGAAAGACTTAATTTTCCTTCTTTGTCCCCAGCGTGCAGCTACGTAACATGTTCTGGAAACTTTGAGTATTTGAAACAAGAGATAGTCATTTGTCTTTATGGGCTGCATCAAATGGTGGATTTAAAACAGTTGGGAGCATACAGAGCAAGAGTAGGAACGAGGAAACTTGGTTTGCTTCCTTGGTAACAAAATCTACAGCACAGCAGGAGAACAGAGCATGATAATTAGGGAATTACAGCTGTTAGTCACAGAAAATATGCTGCAGTTGCAGGTCAGGGACCTGAGGTTGTAGCACAGGAAGGAAAACTGTAATTTAGAGTCTTCAAGGAACTCACTGCATGCATCAGACTTCTAGTTACTTATAGCATCTCTACACCTGTTTTCCAGGGTGGAAATCCAACAGACAAGAGCAGAGATCAGCAACAAGCCACCAAGGAAATAAAGTTTCCCTACAATAGCTAGGAGAAGAACTATTTTTAATGAGAAATGGATATTCCATTGACTCTTGTTCATCCTCCCTCTTTCTAAGCAGGACAATCAGATGTGTGAGCTTTAGGATGAGGGAGATGACAAACTTGATCCACGTAGATATTCTGGGAGCTAGCATCTCCCTTAAGAAGCACCAGTTGTTCCAAGGGATGAAACTGGGCTTGGCTTGGAGACCTCTGTGTATTAACCCAGAGCCTTGTATTAGTTTCCTGCAAGGCAACTGAAAAGTTCCTGAAGGGAACTGAAGAATACAAAAGGAAATACAAGCTTCACACTGAATGCAACACCACTTGATTTTCCTAGCCTTCCCCTTAAAAATTACTACCTCTAATCAAGTGCTCAAGAACAAGTCCAACAGATGCCCTCAATAACATCATTAAAGCCATTCTGCCACAAGTCTTTAAAAGGAGAGGACCAGCTGGTATAGTTAAAGCAAATCTATTACTTGTGCTTTACTGTAACCTTTGATCCAGCTAAATCCCCCATAAGAAATTCCTCACTGCCATTCCACTCAAGAGAATTTTTATTCATTTATTTTGCCCAGTCTCCACCTTTTTTCCAAACTGGTCTTGTCTGAGGTTTTGAGATAATATTTCTTTCCAAAACTTCTAGTGTGCAGAAAAGCATCTTTCTTACTTCTCTGTCCTTAAATTAAGTTGTTTCAGAAACAAAGAGTTGACTCTTACAGGTGACAACTGCATCATGAGGGACCTTGAGGGAACCTAAACTTGCTGAGGAAGAGAAGATACACCGACCACTCCCTGAGGCTGACCAAGAGCTGACAGCTTCTTTTCTTCAGACCTGCACCTGTGCTGCCCAACCACACAGCTCAGATTCAGAGGCCAGTGCCAGGAGAGCTGAGACCATGAGGCTCAAGGTCCTCCATAAGGCATAACAGCTCATTCAAGTGATAATGGACAAGACTTTCAGCATTTGCTTGCTGTACCAGTTAGCAGCTTTACATCACATCTCAGCCAAACTCATTCTTTCCATGGAAGAGCAGCTATTAATAACTTCCTACCACCCAGTCCAGCCTGCTGACCAGTAGCCAGGCCTCCCTAGTTCTCCTTGAAGCCTGGCAGCATGCCATGCAGATCAACTAATTCAAACTATTCTGGACAGGAAGATATTTCAGTGTCCTAGACCCTCAAGCTGTCCTAAGCTAGCCTCTGTTTCAAAGGAGTATTGCATGATTCACCCACTGTTCTCCCTTGGGTGAGGTGTCACAGCAAGAGCTCAGAGGTGACCAAAGCCCCTGGGCTCTGGAGTAAAAACCTTCCCATGGTACCCTACCAGCTCTCTGGATGTCAAGTTTTCCTGACCTTGTAAGCTCTGAGGAACAGTGGGAAGCACCTATGCTCTACCAAAAGGGTAAAACACTTTTATTCCTGGTGAGCTGCTCACCCTAGAGCCTTCTCCTCAGTCAGAGTTAGGTGTCAGTCAGATGGTTTATGCATTTGGAGGCTGGGGCAGTTGTGCCAAATGCTGGCAGAGCCTTTCTCCTTGCCCTGTCTCTGGTCAGCACAGACTGGCAAAGGCAAGTTGGCTCCCAGTCCTTACTCAGACGACAGCCTGAGTTCTCCACCTTACTGAGACACAACACCTCAAAGGAGAGGCATTGCTGCCATTTGGGACAGGATTTCTTTACATTCAGAAGAAATATTAGCTGAAATGCAGCTCAGCTGTGCCCTTTTCACCAGAGCCATTTAACCGTAATAATGTGACATTTGGTTTTAAAGCCTTCCAGAGGAAGACTGCAATTGGCATTTTAGAGCCCCAGGCACTGACTTGCCCTAGATGTACCTGCACCCACTTGCTGGTACTTGTGCAATCATTCCTCTAGGGGAGACAAGGATTCACCAGGTCTTGGTGCAATGCACCCAGTTCATCTCAGTAAAAGTTTTGAGTCCAATCCTGATAGTGCCAAGTGCTTGATGCCATTTTTAGAAAGCAGAATAACTAAGTATTTAAGGACAGATCCTTCCCCAAATAGACAAGAAGAGCCAATCAGCAGCTGTTTCTCTGGAAAGATTTTGCCAACACTACAAATGCTCCATATAGAAGCAGAAAGGCACTACTTCTGAGCATAAATGCATGTTAGATGACATTGCCACTAAATATACCAGGTGACTGTTAGCACAATTGGTTTTCTTCCAGTCTGGTTCCCCTCTTTGGTGTGGGCAGCAAGGGCATCTTAAATGAAAAAGCCCCAAGATGAATTTAGTTTAATGACTGAGTGTGAAGGGGGGCAGGGAAGAAAGAAGGAGAACCAATATTAAGTGTGGAAACTAATACAAAAAGCTTCTGGGATATTAATAGTGTGCTGAACTAATAAGATGCAGTCAAAGCTATGAAGTTTCTGCAACACCGCAGCAGCTGCTACAGTGAAGTAAGGGACTAGAGTGGATCTGTGTATTTACAGCAGTTATCTGAAAGCCTGGGCATGTAATTCCACTCAGAATCCCCACCAACACAAATACACTAAAAGCAGACTGAAAAAGCTCCTGTAAACCCACTAAGCACAATAGCTAAAGTTTCCACAAGGAATAATTCGTAGCATTACAGTTATGCTCACAGAGATGGGCTAAGAACCTCTCTGGACTGAACAGAGAGCAGAAGCTCTTGCTGAGAACATGATATACTGTAGCAGCTCAAATACCTTCCAACCCTCTTGACTGCTAAAAACCCCTCTGGGACAGGAATCTGTAACATAAAGAAGTCCCATAGAATTTAGGCTAGAGAGTGACTGCTAAAAAACCTTAAATCCACATAGCTTTTTTGGTTTTTGTTTGATTGCTTGGGGGGCTTTTTGTGGGCTTGGGATTGGGTTATTTGGTTGTTGGTTTTGTTTGGGTTTGGGTCTTTTGAGGGTTTTTTGCATGCACCTACAGATGAGGTTGGTTTGTTTATGAAGAGATGAGACCAGGCATCCACCTCCTTCAAGTGTTTGAGAACAGGTCCGGTCAAAGGCAAATCCTAGGAGCCAGGATTTGGAGCTAGAGCATAGATCCCAGCACACACCAGACCAGGTGGGAGCCCCCTACATGAGCTGGCAGATGGCAGCAATTTACAGCTCGCTGACATACAGCTCTTCTGTACATACCCCCACAGCCTCTCTGAAGGCTGAAGAAGGCTACGAGATTGAGAATCCCACAAAGCACAAGAAAGGCAGTGCCTGGTTAATCCCACACAAGAGCTGAGGGAACAATTCAACCCCCTGTCCATACAGCACCTGTCATGCCAAGGGCACACCAGGAAAAACTGCAACCACAACAGCAGCACAAATGCTGCTCTTGCCCAGAAACATCACAGCTCTGGGTATGGAGCAGCATCCCACTATGGAATGAGTGAGTAAGCATGTAACATGAATTTATAATGGATTTGAGAGTAAATGAACGTGGTCTCTACACAACAAGAGATTGAGGTCGCAAACAGCATCACCATGATCCCCTTGGACTCCTCAAGATAAGCAGTAGCCCAAGAGTATCTAAAGCCCTAACCTGGTTGACTATTGCAGTAAGAGCTCTCTGAAGGCTGAACAGCAAGCTAATGTTAGATAGCAAGATATTAAGAGAGGAGTAAATGCCATTTCTTTAAGGAAACTTTAGAGAAGAGTGACAGTTTTGAAGACTCATTTTAAGTTTTCATCACTGGCAGGAAAGAGGAGCAGTCAGGTTACTTAATTGCTGTTATGACAATTATCAAATGGAAGAGACCAGTGACTTGAAGAGAACATTGCAGTTCAACAGCAAAATTCCACTCTGCTTTTCACTAGGTGTGTCCAATTACTTCCAGTATAAATTAGCTAGACCGTTGAAAGCAGGTTTGCAGAAAATGAGTTTAATGCTATTATGAAGTGGGGGAAAAAAAAGAAAACAAGGAAAGATTTGTCTCCCATTAAATAGTCACAAAAGTTTAAAGCTGTGTTGAAGATCTCTCAGACACTGCAGAACCTTTCAGAATTCCTATCTGCTTCACTGGAAAGATTCAGGATTCCAAGGAAAGATCCGGGATTCCAAGACAGCACTTGATGTTAACTTTGTGCAGCAGTCCTAGGAATGAAAAGCAAGAACTTACCAGGGTCAGCTCCAGTAAAGCTGACTTCAAAGTGTGCTTTCAGGCTGCTGAGCAACTGCAGATGCAGGCAGATGGCTCATAACTATTCTACCAAATTACTCACACAAATTGTTGCTAATAGAGTCATGCCATCAGTATTACAAGCCCTGTCCCCAGTCCCACTGGGCTCAGTGACCATTCATGTTCCAAACTAACAAGTCAGCACCTTCAATTAGGCCAGAAGACAAGTAAGGAACAGAAAACAGGAGTGATACCATGCAACTCTACCTTGTGTAGTGTAGGTTGCAGTTATCTCTGAAAGTTTAGGCAATACTGCTGAGTCAGACAAGCTTCTCCTAGAAAAACTCATGTGTTTCTATTGTACTGACATGCAGAAAAAGAGCCTCATCCTGTTTGTGATACTCAGCTCCGACAAAAGCAGAGGTACACACATCAACCTGTTTGGAATAGGGGACTTCAAAAGCAGAACACCCCAAAACCTTGGTGAAAAAATGCTTTAAACATTTCCCATATGGTAAAACTGCTCTCTAAGGGTTGTTGTCTTTGCTCCCAACTGGGCCATTAGCTGCCTGGCCACCATGAGACTTAACACTATTCCCTGGAAGCAGAAGAACTGGGACCTGTTCTTTCATTATCAGAAAGGGACAGGGAGGGAGCTGGATGGAGGGCAAACAAGAGCCCAAAGCACTCCCATCTCTAGTGCTCTTATTGCCTGCATTGTCTCCTTTTTGAGGGGAATTAACTCTGGGGAAAGCTTGGTCATTTGGAACAGTGCTGTGACCCCACACTTTGCCTTTTGGGGGATGGGTGGAACCAGACTGGGCTCCCAGCAGTGCAGGGTGAGCCATGCACACATGACTGAGATAGGAAGAGACACTAATGAAATGTTCAGGGTTTTCTCAGACCATCCTGTCATTTGGCATAAGAATCACAGAGGAAACTGCTCCTCCTTACCTGAACTGAGCATTGAAAATACTCAAGCTCCGACATTCAATGAGCACACACCTGCTCAGGCTTGCTGGTCATGAATTTAAACCCTGTATAAGTTAAACTTCAGTTGTGGAGTCATGAAATAAAATAAGTGTTGAAAGCACAAGTAAAGTAAAAGATAAAAATGTTCACAAGGAAATGGGCAGAATGACCAGACAAGAGAAACTGAGACAAACAGGTCAGAGAAGTGATATCAGCAGAATTATTTGCAATATTGAGAGTTCACATACAAACACTAAAATCAGAAATTTACCTACCCTACAGGAAGATCAGACATCACATTTCTATTTGGTTCCATTTAATCTCACAAGTATCAATTGGAATTGGACTAGATGATCACTGTAGGTCCCTTCCAACTTAAATACTCTAATTCTCTTCCACTATGATGATCTCCAGACAAGGGAACCTGGGCACTGTCACAAGACTGCACAACATCACAGGATTATTTTCCCCATGTACAACTTTCTGTTTTTTTGAAATTTTTGATGTCCCACCAACCAGAAGGAGACTTCCAAGCTATCACAACAGACCTATTCTAATAGAAAGTTATTTTATTGCTTTAAGTTCGACACAGTGCAGAAGTTGCATGAGCAGAATTGTTAATGGAAAAAAAAAATGTATTTTTTTATTATTCTTAGGAATAACAAATTTGATCATTAAAATTAAAGTTCACACTTCAATTTTAAAATATTTTAAAGAAACACTGGCTAAGAGGCAAAGGTGACAGCAAGGTGAAGTTTACTATTACACTCATTTCTGTCCTTATCTCTTGATTCCTGTAGCATCTTTCATTTGATTGTCCAATGAAGAATCAGAGGAAACAATGAGCTTGCATCCCCTAAAAAAAATTCCTAGTGATGAGCAATCTGTTCTTTTGGTGCTCATTTGGTGTTTTTGCTAAATGCTCCCATGATGTGGTGAAACCCTAAATGATACCAACCAAGCTCCACCAGATTTTTGGATGCCTTTTGGAGACCTTGCAACACCCCCGTGCGGTTAAAAAAAGGATCTTGGCTCATGCCACCCACCACTGAAACAGACACCCTCAGGCTGGGATGAAGCAGCTGTATGACACCACGCAGCAACACTTCACAGCATTTTAGGGTAGAAAGCAATTAACCTTTGGCTGAATCCCCTTAGCTCCAAGCTACAAAAGGAGTGTTTGTTCTGTTTTCTTCTCTACCCCCCACCTCCCCCTAGGCTGCACGGCTCTGGTGTTCTCATTAGCTCACTGCCCAGGCTGCTCTCTGGACCCTGAAATGGAGAACAACAGTTGTCATCAAACTAATAGGCTGTTTATCCAGATATTAATTTTGTTTTTTCTTGCTTCTGCTCCAGAGTAGTGGCAGCTGATTCCAGTAAAATTAGGGTGAGGTTGCAGTGCACTGTTTCTGGTGGGACAGTAAATACACTGGAGCTGAGATCTACTTGAGGCCTCAGATGTACTTTGCAGCAAATTAAGGGAATTTGGGCAAGGTCCTCTTTACAGGTATGAAGAGAGTAACTACTTCAGCTGAGGGAAGATATCTTTCAGCCCTCTACTGTTTCTTTCTGGGTTTGATTGAAATTTTGAAATTTAATCCTACTTCTGCACTCACACAGAACCTTCATCCTCAAGTCCTGCCCTAAGACAAAGCTTCCCAGAATCCAAGTTTGACATTGACATTGCGGAAGCCTGGTAATCCCCCCAAATGTCCCTTAGATTTTTAACTCCTGAATGAGCATCCTGTATAGCACAGGCAAAAAATCAATGAATTATAAAATCTGAAGGCAGTTAGTCAAAGGAATATAAACTGTGTTTGATCCCCTGACTTCACCCTGAACATGTATTTCCAACGTCATTTGCTGCTTATCAGCGTCACTCCGTTAGTCTTCCACTCCCTTCCGTAACAAAGCATGTTCCTAAACACACACAGTTTTCAGCTGCACCACTTCAAGCAGTTAGAGAGCACTCTGACACCTCCATTCCAGTGCATGCTTCTAACATCAAGCTTCAGCAGAGGTGCTCTGCTATGAGCCATCAGAAATGGGAAGATGTGGCTGAGGCTCTGGAGCACTGGGCAAGGACAGCCAGAGCAGCAACAGCCAGTGAGCTGCAAGGGGAGGGTACAAAGCCAGCCTGACACAGGGGCAACATAGCTGGAGCTCTGCTAGGCACCCTCAGGAATGGTCTTTCCAGAAAGCTCTGGCATGGCCAAGACCTGCCTGGTCACAGGACCTACCTGCAAGTGCACATCCCCTCTAAGTGGGCAGGAGGAACAAGCCCACTGCAGATCCTCAGCCCTAGGCCAAAATCTGTTTTCCTACCTTTTGTTTCCTTCACCTGCATGACATGAAACCTTCCACCAGCCCTTCCCAAACAAATGTTCTCAGCTGAGGTGCTGTGAGAGTAGATCTGACTATAACTTGACACCTTCCCACTCCTATCTTGGGTCTGGTGTCATATTCAGACATGAGTGATACATTCATCTTTTCCAGTGCCTGAGGACAACATTTTGCCTTGGTTATCTACAGAAAAGCCTGCTGTAAATGCTCCTTCTGCAGGCAAACAAGAGTCAGAAAACAAAGTGAGTGAAAGCAATGCTTCTCCTAAGGCCAGCCTCACTAGAGAGATGCAGGCAGGAAAGGAGAGCCTGCATTAGCAGATACCCTGCTAGTGGGCTAAAGGGGAAGGAATCCATAAAACCTCCAGGCATTCCAGCAGCTTGGGTACCCGGGATCACTTTCATAGTTTAGGAAACAGTTTCATCTCAACCCCCACGAACTGACCTTGGCAGAACACCGAAAGTTTGCACATAACAGCCATGTTTGTGCCATGAGTAATCCAGTCCTCTAAGCTAATGCTCCATTTTGCTGGTGGAACAAAATATCTTGTTATCATGTGAACTACATCACACTAAAATGATATTTATGAGAATCCCCTAAGTCCACTTAACGAGATCCTTCTACCCATGGATTTTCATCATTTTATGCATCTTCACGTCTTTCCCACATAATTCTTGTTTTAGACATTACCACATTTTTCTAATACACCAGAAGCAAAGCATACATGCTCAGGCTGAAACAACAGCCTGTGCTGGACATGAAATGGGGGAGTCTCTTCTTCAGAAACAACCCAACATGAATCTTCTGATTAACCACAACCCAATGAAGGAAGAGATATATACATACCTCAACAACATATATGGTCTTATAGTAACACCTTCCTTTTTCTTTTCCATTTGTTGAGGTTTTTGCACACATTCAGAGCTAATTCCATCCATTAGCAATCCAGGTTAGAGACTCACTAACACCTGGACATGAACATGACAGGACACTATTGCCTGCTGCTGGCCAGCAAGGGAAGGAACAGCACACTGGGACAGCCAGGAGCGGGAAGTGTTGCTTCCACACTTGCCCTCTTAACCCAGTCAGCTGGATTAAAACATGAGAATAATGCATTTAGGCATTTCTAGCTAAATTGTGTTTCTGTTTTTCATGAATTTTGTGTTCCCAACATAACTACAGTAGTTAAGTAGGTAGTTACAGAAACTCTTCAAAAGGAAGAGGAAAAGCTTACACAAAATTAAGCAAGCAGAGAGAAAATTCAGGAGCCTCATCCTATAAATGCTCCAAGATGGCACATCAATGCTCTGCACTTCCATCTCTTGAAGAAAAAGCAACTTCAGAAAGTAATTTATGCCAATTACATTAAAATTAGAACAGGTACCTTACCTGTATTAATCACCTTGTAACCAGTTCAGAAGCCCTCTGAGATATAGCAGTTTCTGGAAATAAGAACTAGTGAACTTGGCCAAAGAAGCTGTAACTTGAGGAGTGGGAGCAGAGTGAAATATTTCAAAGCCAATGAGGAGTTTGAGCCCAGTGGAAGAGAGATGCCTGTTTTTCTAATGAGTCAAGGTGCCCATTTCTAGTGCAGCTGGACCAGGTAACATGAAGTTTATATGTATTAATTATGTTACAATTCACTTACATTTAAAAGTCTGAAGAGAGAGCCCCTAGAGCCAGTGAGAAGCTGGCCTTGCCACAGCTAGATACTGAAGGAAGCAAAAGCATGAAGGGCAGATTTAATTTGTGGTATGTCTTTGAAGTTCTTGGGCCATTTGGCATTAGAGGCATCTCTAAGAGGCAAAAGGAGAAATAATGCTTTAAGAAATGTGTGACAGCCAAGTTCATATAGCTCCTGGCTTTGCAAGTTCTCACAGAATTAAGCACATTCACATGCATTAAAGGGTGGGTGTACAGACCATACCTTTGGCTGCATTAATAATATGCTGATTTGTATTGATAATATTTGTGGGCAACCCTTTTCTCCTGCCTCTTTCATGCAGACACTCCAATATAATGAACAGCTCATGGGTAGATGTTTCCAACAGTACCTGAGGCTTTGCCTTCCAAAACATCATTCACTGTGCCATGAATTCAGAAGTGCAGGACCACCTTGCATAGGCTGAGTGCTCTCCTTCACAAGGAACTTGGGATCCATGGGCACAAAGACAGGAGCTGATGTGCTGATGAGAAAGTTAAGGGGGACTGACGTTTTCCCAACATCAGGAACATTGCAGGTAGGACAGGGTCAGCAGTCCTCAGGCAGGGACCTAAAACCACAGCCCAGTTTATGTGTGCCTGATGCAGAAAGAGGGGCAGGCTGTGCCCAGAGGGCTGAGCAGCTGCACACACCACTCTGAGCTTCTGCAGCTTTTCAGCTGCCATTGTGCAACTGCAGCTTTTCAGAATGGAAACAGGACGACTCCCAATGGTTACTCATGTCCAAGTCACTGCAAGGAAAAGAAAACACATGCTCTGTTCTAGTTGTCCCTGTGCAGATAGTGAGTGTGGGTGTGGATACATCACTGAAAAGCTGGGGTGAAGAACAGCCCATCCACAGGCAGGGCTGTAGTGGGAATTTACTCCTCTGGAGCAGAAAGGAAAGGCTCAGCTCACAGGTATCCCAAAAAGTGCAGCAGGCATTCTGCACTACCTCTGCTCCCTCCACACACACAGCCCAGCACACAGGCTTCCCCAGCCCTTCCTCTGCCAGACACAAACCAGCTTTTTGCCGTGTCAAAGAGAAAGAGGGAAGCAAGCTAAGAAGAAATGCACTCAGCCCAGTGTTATCTGGCAATGCTGAGTGAGAGAAGGAGTATGAAGCATCCAGTGAAATCCCACTGTGCAATAACTGACTGACAAGCCCCTGGAAGCTCTATAAAGTGTCCTTTCATTCTTGCCTGCCCTGGGATGGGCAGGTGCAGGCAGTAAGGCAGGAGTGTAGAAAGAAACTCTTAGCCCTCCAGACAGTATAGTCTCCAAAGCTGATATTATGGTCAAACAGCACAAGGCATAAGCCAGCCCTTCCCTGTCTGTCATCGTTCCTGCCTTATTGTCCTGGGCTTTGCTTTGTTCACGGGGAGCAGGCATGCTCCAGTTCTCAGGCACATGCCAGCAAAGGCGCTGGCGTGCTGCCCACCCTAAGTACCGTGTAGGCAGGATGGCGCCTCCGATATTTAAAACAATATTTAATGTTTTACATCACTGCAGGCCTGTAGATTATTTTCTAAATCCATGAAGCAACAGTGGATCAGCATGTGGTGCGTTAATGCTGCACAAGGAAATAATGCATGAGGGGGAGAGATTAGGAGGGAGCACTTGAAATTGCAGTTGGCATTAGCTATAGGGTAACACATAGCATGGGATGACCTGTTCATCCCAGGCTCCACAGTGCATTTAACAGCGCACTCCAAGAAAGAAACATACGTAAGAAAAGACTGCCCTAGAAGCAGTTTCACTTTTCTAGTTCTACCCACCCAAACCTTTGAGGAAAAGCTTCTTCAGGAACTACTTGGGAATCATTGTTTTCAGAACAGAGGACACAGGTCTAAACTGAAAACCTCAAATACAAGCCTGCTTCTCATGTACAAGAAAAAAATAAACATAATGGGCAGGGAATGACACCCTCTGGCTGATGACGTACCACGGACTCCAGGATTATCCTCACAAAGCATCAGTGGATCATTTCTGCTACTATTGTTAGAAGTCACCTTAAGGACCTGAGCACACACCGTTCAGCTTTGAACTGATTAAGGTAGTGGTATAAAATGTAAGAGTTCAAGAATGGTATTATAAAGAAAATATGTTACAGTTTTTAATCAGGAAGAAGTTGGCTCAAACCAAATGGAGATATCTTGACTCTCTGCCCAGTTCTATTTTCTTGTTCAGTGATCAACTTTGTTATGAAATTAATTTTGCAGGATTAGGGGTAAGTCCTTTTCCATTGCCTTATATTTGTCACTCATGAGGTGACAGCAAGGATCATAACTTCAATTCCAAAACAGAAGCCTGACAATATAAGAAGAATTTGTCCAAGATGAATGGTGAGGTTCACTGACCTCAGTCAGGTGACACAAGGCTCAAATAAATACTGCAGTTCAAAAAGCCATCATTTGCACACCAGCTGCTTAGTAGGCACTGAGAGGTGAGACTATCCCACAAAGATGGGGAGCTGACACAAAAACAGGGGTTAGCCTCTTTGGCACATGAGCAACCACCTCCAAAATGCAAAAGCCTTGGTTCCATTCAGACCCTAGTACAAGTACAAGTTGTTCTTGCCACGGTGACTATCCCTTTTCCACAGAGTCCCTTCAAGAAGAGGCTGAGGATTTAGCAATGGCTATCGGGTTGCAGTCACTGAGCAGAAGTGACTGAGCATACCATGAACATGAGATCCATCAGGGAGGAACATCCAGCCCTTCCCTGGAAGCAGGCACTGGCAGCAGAGCACCTTATATCTGTACCAAAAATCTTGGCTTCAAAGAAAGCCTAAGTGTACTCAAGAACATTTAATTACTTATCTGCACTTATCCTAAACTCAAGTAATGTTGGGCCAGGTTTGTCTCAGAGAGTCTTCCCAGCTTATTTGGGGTTGTCTATTTCTACCCAACGCAATTATGCCTTTTTAGTGTAAGAAAACATGTTACACATGCATGGGAATTCATGTACATGTCACTATGGTCATTCTTATCAGGTTTCCCACTTCATATCCTTCATTCAGTGGTCAGAACTATTTTTGGATGGAGAAACTTGAATTCAGACCCTCTTTCTGCTCTGCGAGGCTCACAGGAGAGCATCAACAGCTTTGTGACATGAATGCTAACCCTGCTGGATGTATTTAAAGAGGTAGGGATGCCCACACTCCTTCCCTCTTGGAGCTGCACATGACTTCTGAATTTTACCTTGCTAATTAAAAAGGAAAAAATCTCCAGACAAACAAACAAAAACAAACAAGCAAATAAGATCCCAGATTTCTTGCTGTTACTTAGAAAAAAAAATTAAAAATACCTGGAATTGAAGCAGTGTATTGGTCTTGGAACACATTCTGCTTTCTTCATTCTCTAAAGACTTCTCTGGTCCCAAAGGATTTTTCCTTGTCTGTACAACCATCAAACTGAAGAAAAATAACCAATTATTTGCACGCCTCTGGTTTTCAGCAGAAGTCTGCTCAAGAAAATCATTCCCATGTACACTTCCCACCACTTTTCCTCTTGGAAGAGGACTGAGTACAGCAGTCACCTTCTCTACTTAGATACAGTAGTGTAGCAAAACACATTTCTGAAGTTACCTGTGTCCTCCTAAGTGTCACTACCTCACATACAGTGCAACTTTTTGCACTGAACTTTCTATTTTACTTAATGGCATTTTCTTGTTATTTCTTTTTGGGACTCCCAACATTTGCTGGTTACAAAAATGCATCTAAAAGCTGTGGTCCAGAGACATACGCCTCCCTTATGACTCCAAGATTATTTTCTCTAAAATTTGATAGGGAGATGTGGACTACTTTGTAGTGTGATCCATTTCAACTGTTCTAGCAAGGTAGGTAACCCTATACTGTCCCAGTTTTATAAAAATCCAGGCAATTTGAATTAATAGCATAAAAGTATAGCACTTGCCATAAACACGGAACAGTTGCTTTATTGCACTTGTCAAATGCATTCCTCTCTTTGGTCACAGTTATGGTCGAAGAATTTAACAAAAAATTAACAAGCCCTTCACAATAAAAAGAAACTCAAAAAAAGTCAAAGCTGGAGAAAGCATCACATACCCTACATATTTGAACTCTTATGGTTTTTCCAGCCTGGTTCTCACTCTTAGTTCCACAAGTTTCTTGTAAGCAGCATCCCTTGTTCAATACAAATTCAAGTGGAAAGGACAGCAGAGAGGTGTCGAGAGACTCTGAGAAAAGTGAGCGGGTGCTGCACACAGGGTAAAGATCTGCCCTGTTTCTGAAGCAGGAACAGAAGCAGCAGCCACGAACAGAAAGGCAGACAGCATTGCCCAGGTCATTAACCTAGATGGTTCATCCTGTGCACAGCCATCTGCCCACAGCTTATCCCATATCCCAGGTATCCAAGGGGAGCCCACAGGCTGCCGTGCCCACACACAGCACAGCCAGAGCAGACAAATCCTGCAGCACTGCTGGCCCCACATCCTCATCCTGCTGCCAAGCCTCACCACCGGGGAAACACTTTAAAAATGTCTAAAAACTTCTATTTTATAGCAGCAGTCAAAGAACAACAATTAACAGAAAGAAATCTCTAGCACAATATTTAGAAAACAAACCCCTTTATTGTTAAAGTGCTACAAGCGAGCTGAGAAATTCACGTGTCTGCTACAGCAGAACAGCTTGACAGACCCACTATAAAACAAACAATTTACCATTTTGATGTGGCATGGTGGCAGTAGGAAGCATAATTTTATCTGCTTTTTCTGCAGTGACCTCTGACCCTGTGCATCATAATTTGAGAAGCAGCTGTGTACTTAGAGCCCCAACGCCCTGCTCGCTCCTGTGAGCCGGGCGCGGCGAGTGTCACTCCCGTGTCACTGCCGGTGATTAGCACAGCCACCGAGGAGGCTGCCACGGGGAAGACCCGGTGCCCCCTGCCCGAGACAGGTGCACACCGCTGTCACATCCCACACACGTGTGCTTTGGGCTTGTTACCACTGCTGTCATCAAAGCAGACTACATCGGACTGCCAGCAGTTGGAATTCAACATCTTAGTGGTGCCCATCAAAGGCTGATTTTCTTCCAAAAGTGTTGTAGGAACAGTTTAAAGATAAGGCAGTGGGGTCAAAGCAAAAGGTGCTGAAGGAATCCTTGTTTTTTCCTCAAACAGAAAACATAAAATGTCCTCATAAGAAAATCAATTTAAGGTCAGCAATAGGGTTTCTTTTCAAGTCTGTCACCAGCCTAGTAAAGAACTATTCTTTTTATGCAAAGTATAAAACTCATAATATAGCAACACTGCATGAAGGTTTTGCTGAAAATGAAAAGTTTAAGAACCAAACCATCCAATATTCACCAGTCATGGGTGTATTTCAGTAATCCTGCAGGCCCAGGGGTCCACATGAAGTCCTGAACACTGCAGTTACTTGAGAAAGGGAATCTCCATCACATTAGCATTTTGGCCCCAGTCCAAGAAAGCACTTAAGCATGTGCTTAACTTTAAGCACATGAGTGCTCCCACCCACATAAAAGGACCACTTATTCACTGAAAATTAAGCATCTGCAGAAATACTCTCCCGTATCAGCTTCTTTGCTGAGTATCTTACAGGATTATACCCTATCAAGTGACTGCCTGGAAAAAGAAAAAAACCACCACCACCTAAACAGAAGTTGACTTCGGGCAGGATTGCCAGGGGCTGCCTAAGCACATGTGGCACTCGGCTTTGGAGCCCCATGTCCTGCCCAGCTCTCACAACAGCTGCACAGCAGCGAGGAGCCTCTCCCGAGGCCAGCGCGTGTTCAGAGCTGCTGCCTCAGCCTTTGCTTCTGGTTCTAAAAAAAGTCATGTAAAAGCTATTGCCCCTGACCAAAAGCTTGCCTGCTTCTCTGAAGGCTGGGATGTAAAAGCACAGACCTGTCACAAGGCACTACAGTGCCTACATAAGGTGAGACCTGCTGCCAGTTAACACCAACGAGGTGTTAGGATGACAAAACAATCCACTACAGGCTGGTTGCTTTGTATCAATCCCTAACGACCTTAAATTATACATAGAAGGAGGTGGTGAAGGGGTAAGGGCACCTCAAGAATTAACGTATATGGGTAAGGCAGTAAAAAACAATTCTAAGCAGGCAGTAGAACAAAATTGTGTCAAGTCTCCCAAATGCATTTTTGGAAGATCATCAACCATCACAAATGCTAACACAGCAGAGTAATACTCATCAATCATCCTAATCAGCTAGAAATTACTCACAGGGATAGAACAGATATTCCATAAGAAAAGTCCATGCCCAAACACCCTGAAGCCCTTCCAGGATGTGAGCACTTACATCTCCCTCTTGCATGTTGGATCTCCCTCCTTGGGAAAGCAACATGGGTGCTGAGGGCCCAACCCCTTCAGTAGGAGCAATTGGGGAACTGCAGGCTCAGTTTTGTGTTGCACAAAAACCTCTTGCCTTAGTGCTACAAATTAACATTAAGGTTATCATGACTATTAAAGAGCGTGGAATTGAACCCAATCTGAAGTCAGAGCATAAACAGGACTCATCCCAGTTTAAGGAAAAGCAAATGCTCCTAATTCTGCACGAAGCTGTGCACCCAGCTGCCCCTGAGCGGAGAATTTGAGTCATTTGTACAATCTGGCCACCCACCACGCAGGTTTCCTACCTGCTGCTGCACACCAAGGCACACCCCGGTGCAGGGTCCAGCAGAGGCACCTGTCAGCCCCCTGATTTGTGAGCCATCTGACAGGGGCGGCCGCAGACGCTCTTTACAGCCTGGTGTCACTTCTGGCTGTGTGTGTTCCAGCTGCTGTGGTGGAGAGCTCCCTCCTTACCAATCCACATCAAAGGCTGTACCAACACAAACACACGAGGTTTACAAGTCGCTCAGCTGTGTACTATAACAAAGGTGTGCCTGGGACGCTCCTTAACATTTCTCTTACAGTGCCCAAAACTGGCATCAGCTTGTGTGAGGATGGAGGTCTGGGAGACAGGAACTAGCAGCCACAATGTTGGTGGGTGACTTTAAACAAGGCTGAGGAAGTGGTTTTGAATGTACACACACATTGTTCTTACTCAGCTTTCTATAGCAAATCAAATGCAACTGAGGTTTTTTTGCTACCTAATCAGATACACAGACTACTGGGTATCTGATGCATGAGGTGTGGGATGAAGAGCAGGCTGAAGCTCTTCATCCTGCCAAAGTATCAATGAAGCTCTTCAAAAGCCAAAGTATCATGCATCATTATTTTCCTGTGGCTCCTAGCTTCCAAGTTCCCAGGGAATATGACAATCATTTCCACATCTGACTATTTCATTTTGAAAAAAAATGTAAGCTAGACTTAACTATTTTCTTTCCATATGTGTCTGGTAGATATATTTATCATCAAGAGATTCTTCTCCTCCTCTTCCCCCCACTTAACAGCTCTTGACTTTGTGTGGCCCCTCCATACCAGCATATTGTTTGTGCTTTTTGCAAGACCCTACTTTAAAGTATGACATGTTTATGTAAGAGGCATTGATGGCTAACACAGGCTTCAGCTCAGTAGGGCATTTGGGATGGTGTCAGCGAGGAATGCTCTTCCCTGATTTATGAGCATGTTATAGTTATTCAGGTGGAGTGGCAGGACCTGGCAGTAAGCACCAGCATATAGATCAAATGTGTTTTAAGTTCACAGATCAGCCTGAGGTGCTGCCAGTCACCACAGGGCTGTGGCAGGGGAAACTAAGCCCTCAGCTTTTAAAAAGAAAGCAGTCTCTGAAGACAAGGAGCTGCCTTCAACCTTAAGCCTTACTAACCAAAATCTTAGACTGTTCTTACAAACCCTGTTCTGCAATTTCATGATGGCATATATGCAGATTCAGAGACAGATGCTCATGAGAGCCTACAAGACTGACTTACTACACCATTCTTTTTGCAAGACAAGTCTGATTCACTTGGCTGCTTCCAGATAGCTAAGCACTTGAACAAAGTTCTTCAACTTCTCCCTTTTAATCTCCTTTATTTATAACAGGTACAGGTTGAAGTGATGTTCTTTTGAGGCACATGGCTGAAGTGCTCATATTTATAAGCCCATTCAACTCTATACTGTGCCCCCTAAAAACAACTAGCTTTGGAGCATCACATGGTTCCCCAGCAGCCAAGCCCCATCCCCAGTGTCTGACAGCATCCTTTCTACTCAAGGTGCTTATTTAACATCTTCAGCTCCCAATGAATTCAGTGCTCCTAATTTCCTTCACAGTTTGAATAGCTTTGCAGTTTGCTCACATCTGCAGTTTGCACCTTTAACTAAGACATTCAATTTCATGTTTCCCTTATGCTTTTACACCTTCCTCTGGTATTATCAATTTGGCAACACAACCCTGTAAACCTGTTCATATAGAAAAGCCTATGATGAATTAATATATCTCCCATGAAGTAACAGGAGTGCAAGTCCTTCCACTTCATAAGGAGGAGAGGAAGAAAGGCAGAAAAACAAGTGCTCTTCAGCATTTTTCAAACACTAAAGAAATTTGGCAGGCTGAGAGAGTTGGGGCTGTTCAGCCTGGAGAAGAGAAGGCTCTGAGGAGACTTTATAGCATCTTCCAGTACTTACAGGGGGCTTACAAGACCTGGGAAGGGACTTTTCATCAGGGCATGGGAGGAATGGTATTAAAATGAAAGAAAATAGGTTTAGATTAGGTATTGAGAAATTCTTTACTGTAAGAATGATGAGACACTGGTACAAGTTGCCCAGAGAAGTGTGGATGGCCCATCCACGGAAGTGTTTCAAGGCCAGGTTGGAGATGGGGCTCTCAGCAACCTTGGTCTAGTGGAAGGTGTCCTCCCTGCTCATGGCAGAGGGGTTGGAACGAGATGATCTTTAAGGTCCCTCCAATGTCGCTCTGATTTTGTAAGACTTTGTTAAGCCTTCTGATGTTTGCATTCTTTCAACAAACTTTCTCACACACAGTTCTGTAAATAACCTATGTTTTGCATTCTTTCATGGAGGTGGAGAGAATTGATGGCCCCTTGGTCTGTCCAGGGGCATTGGGGAGGTGGCACGGTGACCCTCCAATCCACTGTCACCTTTGGAAAACTATAAATGTTGGAGTCAGAAAATAAAGGTTTTTTTCTTTTTTGTTCCCCTCGAGAGCAGCAGTGTCTGTGTCATCATTTCGTGCCTTATCACAACCCCTCCAACCCAGGCCATTCTGTGATTCTAAAACTCTTGCTGATGCTTGAGTGAAGCCAGATAGGGTACTACTTCTTTCTAGGAGAAAGGTATGTACTTTACCCATAAAAGTCCAGTTATTAACTATGTGAACTTTTTGCTGCTGCTCTCACAATGGCAGTGAAGGTAACTTGGCACACATGATTTCAAGTTAGGGAGTTACTTTTCTCAACAAAGAGACAACAACTTTCATTGTTTCTGTTGTCGTGACCAATTCAAAAGTCCTATTCTCTTTCCACAAAGGAAGAAAACACACACACATTAGGGTCAATAAACAGAATTCAGCTCAAACTCCCCAAAACACAGCCAGAAATAGCTCAGTGTATGGTTCTGTACACAGCAGTCATACAAACTAATAACCAGCCCATGGCACATTCAACCATTCCACACAGGTCTCCAGACAAGCACTGCATATTTGCACAAATACAGGATGACTAATTTTCAGTCAGGCACCATTCTGGCAACTATAGGGAAATGCCAACATAGTCAAAATGTTAAAGAGGTGGAGTATTTTAAACAGACTCATAATGCAACACCCAGAAGAAGACCCAAATATTGGTGCATTAGAACATACCTGACTGTTTTTCTGCAAGATGTTCATCTGCTAGAGATCAGGTTTTGGAAATTATTTTTAACTTCCTTTTCACCAGCTACAAATCCAAAACAATAAATCAAGGTTCCAGAGAGAGTTACATTGTAGGCATAATAAGAGGCACCAGTTACCATATTTCGTTATATGCAAAGAAACCCAAATCCACAAAAAAAACCCACCCAAGCCAAACTGCCGCTTTATCCTTCAGAAATGACCTTGTATTGATTATTACTTTAAGATAAAAGCACCTTTTAGAGGCTCACTGCTGCTCTGTTAATTATTAATTATAGACTCTGTTAACTGTAAATTATAGACAAATTCTCCTCTTTCCTCACCCCCAGAAGAAAAATTTCAAGAGGCAAAGCCTAGACATACATTAGATTGCAGGGGCTATCCCGCACTGATTGGAGTGAGTAGAAGCTTATTCAAACTTCATTCTGGTTTGTTTGATTTGCTCTAGTCTGAAATGCAAATGAAAAGTCAAGCTTGAGTCCCAGCCATTAAAAATTCTTCTAAATGTTATCTACCAACATCAAAGACTAGAAGTTAATGAGTAAGAGTCTATTTTCTTGAAGGAATACAGAATTCCAATGTTACTTTCAGTTTGAAGCTCTTCAAAATAGTCAGTGTGTATGGTTACACTTTTCTTTTTTTCCTTGCAAATTTTTTGTAGTAATTATAGAAGCCTGAGCTACTGGAAAGAGTAACATGAACCATTTTATGTAGCTAAAGAAAAGAAAAAAAGAAAAAATATTAAATATTAATCCTTAAAACCAGACAAACAATTTACCTGTAGTAATGATGATGCAATGTCATGCAGAGGAGAACTGCTCCCCTTGACCTGCTGCTCCTGCTGCTCACACTTTGCTCTGAGGGAAACTGACTGCAAATTATTTGTATGGGCAACTCTATTTGTAAAAGTGATCAGAGAAAATAAAGTCTGTACAAATCATTGTGTTTGAATATTAAGCTGCATAACTGGGGAGTACATGTACAATATTGCATGGATGTTTCCATTTATTTCTAATAATTAATGGGTGTGCAAAATTAATGGGGTTTTAAATTAAATTGCGTGCCCAAACCTGAGACTCATGGGATGAAACTCGCATTTTCTCTTTTAGAAAACATAAGCAGTGATGTACAAGTTTTTAATTAGCATGAGAGAGAGTACAACAGTCTGTGTGGCACATCAGATAGCAGTCACCATCAAAATGTCCTTGGGCCATCAGGCATTTCTTGGCTAAACATTCCCAGCGCATTACTCAGGTTACACTGCACCAGCATTTAGAGATCTAGAAGCTGAACAATTTGGAGAGACCTGGTGAGCCAGTTACTCCCACAGGACTCACAACTCATCTCCAGGTGTTCTGCTGCCATTCACCAGGGGGTGATTGCGTGGTACACAGCCAGGACATGTAAGACTGGCTGGCAATCCCATTTTGGGTCCAGGCTGTGGGAAAGCAAATCAAAGCTTCCTTTTTTGATCTACTGAAATGCTTTTAGCTCCTTTCAGGTTTGTCATAACAACAATACACTTACGGAATAATCTAATGCAGGCTTAAACCTCTGTTCAGCACAGACTGCTAAAAATGCCTGTCTCAATTTGATATGCTACACTGACATATTGCACTTTTCTGTATCTGTTTCATTCCCTTATGGTGGATGAAATTCAAAGGTATTACACAAAGTAATAGCCAGCCCCAAGTGAGGCAGCTAAACCCACAAATCTAGAAGTATAATGAATATGATGTAGTCAAAGCTAATTAATTGTTCCATATCCATCATCATTCTGCCGTTACAAAGTTCCTTTCCCTTCCTCTCAAGGGCTTTTCTCCTCCAGTCTACAGCATTTCTGACTCCTTTCCCCTGATGTACAAAGCTCTGAGTTCTCTTACATGAACCTGGGCTTCTTCCCCAGGCTTACTGGCATCATTTCCATGCATGTTTATCTGAATCTAGTGCTGTTTTCTTCCAAAGCACGTGTATCTTGAGTTTAGTCCTGGAGATCTGAATTGAACAGAAGCTCTCAGTACCTTCTGGACGTGGCTCCATAGGTGTGTCTGCTGCTCCTGCTTCACTCTCCAAGCCCTGTTCTGAGCAAGGCACTGCAAATACCTTCTCTCAGTGTCTCCTCTCCTCCTGTTTCAGAAGGGAGCAGATTTGAGCCTTCCTCAGGGCCCTGTCCTTCCTGAGCAGAGGCCCAGGCACACCCGCAGAGGCACCACACTAATGGCAGCTGGCACTGTCTGTCTCCCAGCAGCAGGGCATTAATAACCATTAACAAAATGCTATACAGTTCCAACATGATGTCAGTGGTATTAACCTCTGTCATTCCTGTATCAGCACTCGTGAATGACTGGTTTTCCTTTTTTTGTTTTAAAACTTAACTCTGAAACACTCCATAGCAGTAAACCCAACAGTGACTACTTAGAATAGCTGTTATTTTCCAGTTTTGAAAATGAACTCTGTTATCAGTACTGACTATGTTGAACAACAGCTACATTTCTCTTTTTTTTTTTACCAAACTTTACAAAAAATAAACCAAAGCAAAGCCTTCATGTCCTGCAGACTTGTGAGCATTTTTGAGAGTTACTGAGGATTTGCCACCTATTAGAGAAAATAGGTGGGAGATATTTGGGAGTTTTCTGGATCTGGAATGGATTGTTTATGAGCAGATTACTCAGAACTGCTGTATTACAGCAAGTCTACTATTTCTTTCAGGAGCATGAAATATGAGTATCTTTTCTCAGTTCAAACTACTAACCAGAGCAGAAACAATTCCTTTTAAATGATATGTTCATAAAGCCTCTACAACCTTACAGTATCTAGGCATACACTGTTTCTCAGCTCAAAACAAAATAAATGCCAGCACTGTAAACAGATAAAATAAAGTCTGTAGGAAGAGAGTTGATATCATTTATTGCAGTAATAAAGACAACTGGAATAAGATACAGTTTTCCATGTATTCAACCACATTTATATTTTTAGATCACTAACAAGGACACCCCTGTTGAATTCCCCTGTGATGATTCAAGATCAATATGCCTTAAGATGATTTGAAAGATTGATGGATTTTCAAAACAGTCCTTTTCTTTTTACAGATTAAGAAGAACATATTTCCATTGCTCATATACTTTGCTGTTTACTGGCAGACTCCAAGATGTGAGAATGCCTAATCCAACCTCAGTTTAAGGGCAGTTACATCCCCCCTATCTCTCCCAATGCTTTAATATGTCCACTTTATCACACTGAAATCTTTAGTTCCAGAAAATAGTATGGTTCCCAGATAAATGTTTGCATGGCAAACTACTCTTGTCCATCTCCATGTCTATGCCAATGCCTAAAAGCTATTAATAGGTATAGGGAGTGGATGTGCAAGATCAGACTGGAATGCTTTGTACTCCCATGGACTGTATCAGTCACACAGTGCAGTTGTTTCTCCAACTTGGGTTCAATGGGTGGGTTTTGATTTTTTTTTCTGTCAGTTTTGAGTTTGTTGGGCTGTGGTGTTTGGGTTTTTATTTGGTGTCATTTAAAAAAAAAAAGAAAAAGAAAAAAAGTCTTTACCTCTCAAAAAACCCCAAGTTCATGTGATGTAGAGCTTCAATTGAAAATCAAAAAAAGTTATGAAGATTTGCCATTTTTGGTGCCTGTGGGTAGAGGAGCTAGTCCCAGTGGAATAAAAGCAAGGATAAAGCCATCTTCTTCATGAATGGCCTAGAAACAAGGGATACTGCCGCCAAAAGCAAAGCCTGCTCCAAGGCAGCTCCATACAAACCACCACGAGGAACATTTCAGGGAGAGGGAGCTGAGAGCACAGCACAGGCACTGCAGATGTGAGGCAGCAGGTGACAGGAGGGAAGGGATGCAGTGCTTGCAGTCCTCCAGCCCTGCTGCAGACCTCCTGAGGAAGTGCATGCTTCAGGTTAAGTCAGATCTTAGAGACACCCTCCAGCAGGCAGTGAACCAGCCAGCAGCACCTCGGGGAGAGGTAAATCCGCATCCCTGTGGAAATGGCAGAAGACTGATTAATTTAATCCCATGCCCTTCCTTAGAAAAGACAGTAAGAGATGGTGAGGAGCAAAATTTGTACCAATGTACCAATTTCTTCTTCCTTTTTTGGCAGAGGAAAGGAGGAGCAGATTCCACCATATGCCCACCCCTCCCCTGATCACAGCATTTAGCAGAAGGGGGGAGAAGGGCTTTTCTGCAGAGCCTGTGCCTTTGAGGCAGCAGCAGGGCAAGAGTTCAGTTTTACGACTCTTGGCCCCAACACAATTTACCATTTACAAACTAATCCTCCTCTGCTGGAGAGCACAAGGCCTGCTAAAGCTCTCATGTCCACTTCTCTGATTCTCCATTGTCCACAGTGACAGGGAGAAGGCGAAGACCTAATCGGTGTGTAATTCAATCGCTGTCCAGGCTGTGTCACAGCACAATGCTCTGCTTGTAGTGCCACGGGCTGAGGCAGCCAGCTACTGTTATGCCCCACAGCAGGTGTGAAGAATGTCACTGGCTCTGACTGTGTGCTGCCCCTCTCTCCAGGTCCATTGCTGACACTCTGTTCACTCACCACTTAAAGGCTGTTTTTCCTACCGGCAGCAAGCTAATTGTCGGCTCTCTGGTGAGAGGGCACTGTCAGTATTTTTGACCCTGAACTGGGAATTCCTGCACAGCATAACATGGGCCTCATATAAAGTAAACCTCTTTGCTCTCCAGATCCCCTAAATGTGGAAGCCTGCTAACAAGCTCTTTATTTCCTTGGTCTTAATCCAGCAGTTAGTAAATTATGATCTACCACACTCAAACTGTTTCACTCAGTTGTTCCTCACCAGACAGGACACTGGGCATTGCCACACATCTTTAGGATGGTTTAAATCCTTGGTACCAAATTACTTTTTCATTAGCAAAACACAGATGCTTCAAAAAATTCCTATCCACATGTAGGTCATTAAAAACCTCTGGAATACCAAATTAAATGCACTGCCACACTTAAATACGGGGCCACTCTGAAAATGTCATTTGGTTTGGTTTTTCGCAAGAATTCACTATTCCACCAAGATTTGAAAAGCTGCACTTTCATTCATCTTGAGTTCAAGGAAGCTGAGGAAGAGAAGTGCAGAGGAAGGAGGCATGGCAGCAGCTGCCAGGTGATCAGTGGGTGTGGGTATCAGCCAGCCATGCTATCAGACAGGTAAGGAGACAGCACAGAACTACTGCTGGTATCCACAGGAGGACATCTCCCCTGGCACAGAGCTACACCACACACTGGGAACAGTAGTGTGTGGTGTTTCTTTCCACATGAAACAGTGACTTGTCCGAGGGATGTAAGAACAGAATGAGCACAGAAACACCCTACTCCTAACACATCCCTCTCCTTAACAGTCTTGAGAATTTAATTTGTGTAGAGTTTCTGGTACTAATTTTCCAATTCCTTAATTTTCACATAGAAGCAAACCAAATAGCAGGAATACCTGATGGAAGAGCTACATTGGGACAGAAATGGTACAGGCCTGTACAGCTGCAGATTTTCATCCAAAAGAATAAACAAATGAAGACAGTTGCATAACCCGACCAATCCAAGAAACAAATAAACCAAAATGGAAACAATTTCCCTGCCACCACATAGGTAACTTTAAATCCATATATTTGACTATTTAGACTATTTCTACACATGAATTATGGTTACCAATCTTACCTAATCCTGTAAAGGGATGAAATAGTTTGTCACACTTGCAAATTCCGTGAAGGCAGCGAGCAGATGAAGAAAGATGATCCAGCTTCTTACCACTTGCTACAGACAAGTTCATAATATTCATTATTCAAAATATGAATTGGACATCTGTATTTACAATGTTTAACAAGTCTTGCTTAGTGTCGAAGCCAAGCTCCTCATTTCACCCATACTCATCTACTGTCATCATCGACGGCTGATTTCCAAACATGGCCAGACACCACTTTTCATGGCAGGGGTCATGAGACATTCTTGCATCCTGAATCAGGATTCAGCAATGCCATGTGCCAAGCCTTAGAAGCATGCAAAGCATTTACAACCGAGCACCTGCGGAAATCCCATTTCCTGACAAAGAGAGGCCTCTGATAGTCATGTTTTCTCCTACTCTTAGGCTATGCTGTAATGAAATCTGGCCTGAATAATCCTGTTACAGCTGGACAAGGAAGTATCCTTGCTTAGCATTTACCCCTCCTTATGGAGGTTCAGTGTAAACCTGGTTGAGCCATCAGCAAAGATGCACAGAATGAAAAGTCTGGCTGATGGGATATGACAAAAACACCCACAGGACAGGGACACAAACTGAGCCTGTTAGAGGAAGTGGAAGGACTCTGGTAACGTCAATTAATACAGGTAAGAGCATGGGACCTAAGGGGTCACATTAAACTTGGTGTTAATGCCTACAGTGACACATGCAGACACCACCAGAGAGTGCATGTTCCTGGAAAGGGAGGCCAGGAGCACTGTTGCTAACAGCATGGGAATAATCTGAGAGTGGAGGACTGCATGGGAACCACTGCAAGGTCAGTGACAAGAGTTGAAGGGGAATAAATTGAAGGAATGCTGGAAGGGACTTGGAAAGGGCTGTTTGTGATGCCAGTGATAGAAATTACTTTGAACAGCTTATCCTGTGAGACTCCCTGCTCTGCAAGGTACTCCCCACTACCTCTTGCTGTAGGTCTGGGTTGACCTTACTCCAAGCAGCCCTCATCCCTTTGAAGGTTGTGATTCCCTTACTCCACAAAACCTGCATCCTTGTCCTGTCCCTGTCACTCTAATCATAGGTTGCTGCTGCTTTATCTCTGACACAAACTATCTGTGCCCTGTCCTCAAAGTCTGACCTCAAACTCCCAACCATTACATCTCCATACATATACTCATACACTCCCAAGTATATGGAGATATAGATATATAAATATAGATATCTACATATATATATATATATATAGATATAGATATAGATATAGATATAGATATAGATATACATACACACCCCCTCTGCCTCCATTCCCTGGCACTGTTCCCTGTAGTTGCTTCACACCCCAAATTATCTCTGCTTTTGTTTTTTCCCCTCTAGCAGTGTGAGTGTGAAGCCCAAGCTATCAGAGGTAGCAGGCCATTAGCCCGTGCACTATTCTATGATTCTATGCCCAATCTCACTTTTGCTGGGCCACTCTTTGGAGCTTTAACCAGTCCTGCTGGTCTTTAGTGGTCCCTCTTTTTTGGGAACCATAATCCATCATGGTACTGAGCTCAGTGGATGCAGAGGGACAGCCAGTGTTCCCTATTTCCACAAGGAAATGCTAGAACAACTTTTGTCTGCTGGGTATAAAAACCAGGTCTCCGTGGCACACTTCCCTGTTCCTTGCCTGCTGCTGATCAGTCGTTCCTCTGGGTCCTCCAGGGGACCTCCCCCTCCTCTTGGCCAAACAGCTGCTCGGGCTGGATGAAGCACCTGCTCTGGGCAGCAGCAGCTGGAGTTCATTTTGGGTCCAAAGGGCCGAGGCCAAGCAGGCTGACCGCATGTGCACTAATCCAGTATCATCACCAACTCCACCAACAACAGGTGCCCTTTGAAGAGGGAGGGAAAAACTATTTGGGGAGGAACCAGAGCTTTATAAAGGACATTATGGGCCAAGTCCTCAGCTGGTACACGCTCAGTTAAAGCATGTACCCTCTTGAAGGTATATGAGTAATGCTCACATACACAACCAAAAGCTTTGGCCCACTCTCAGTGCTGCTTCTCTTCTGTTTTTAGCTTTCCTAAGGATTTTTCACCTCCTCTCCTTGCTGTCCATTGCTCTTCCATCAATACAGAAACTTACCTGTCCATTGCGTCAGACCAGACAGATGAAAGCCACGCATCCCAGATTTCACAATCCTCCTGTGCACAGGTAACACAATCTTACCATGTGTCCCTCAGTCCTGCTCGAGTCCTAGGGTTGGGTCCAGATCATGAGCCTACAGCAACAGCAAGGGCAATCCCATTCTGGAACAAATGAAACCAAACACCATCAAGGTTCATTAAGAGAAGTCTTTCAGCACAGGCATCCTAAGAATTGTCATGCACTTGCTCAAGCCAGTGGTCCCTGTAGGACAGAGCATAATTTCAATGCAGGATCTCTACAAATGACACAGGAAGAGAAAAAAAAAACCCCAAAAACCCCTGTCAGAAACTATTGGTCAAACTGTCTCCAAGTGCAGTTTTATTCTTGCCTCATTTTGCTAGAAATTTGTTTACCGTCCAATACATACAAATCTCTTTTTTAAAGTCCCTCTTAGTGTATTACTGATAAACACCTGAACTAATGAAAGCCTCTATGTTTCCTTCTTTTCTGAGTCCTGCCATTCTGAGCTCCAGAGGCCAGTTCTGTAAATCTGGTCTCAATCACTGCAGTTACACTTGTGCTTCTGGAGAACCTGGAAGCTCTCTGGAGCCTGAGAATGGAGCTGGATTCACAGAGATGGCACTGCAGAGCAAGGCTAAAAGCACTCTGCTCACACCACCCGAGTAAAAGCAGGATTTTCAAATTCCTGTTGACGCACTTTCAGAGGAAAACATGACCTTGCTGCAAGTTGCTCATGTAAACCAGTCACAGCCTTCGTAACTTTGTATTCCAAAATTTCTTTTCCTGAGCTATGCATCTTTTAATTCTTGACTTTTCAAGATTCAGATTTAAGCCACTTTTCCCTCGGGACCATGTCTCAGCTGGGTTATATTACAAAGAGAAGCAAAGTGATGAGAGACAGTTGGATGAACAGAGCTGGTAGTGAGAACAGCACAGGCAGAAAAAACACTCTCCAATCCATAATGGTCCCTGACATCTCACCCACAAGTAGAGACAAGTGTAACCTATACTGCGTGGCTTGGACATTTAAATAAGTCTCCAAGAATTTCCCTTGATGAACACCACAGTACAGGTTAGACAATTCCTCACCAAGGATGGGACAGATACTCAACCACATGGGAACCTCCAGTGCTGGAAATGTATTCTCAGCTGCTGCAGACTCACACATTCCCTTTAAGGCTTTAACCACAGTTCCGAAGTTGGAAAACACCAGAACACGTACAAACATACACAGAAGGCAGCATTGCACACTTGTGCAGCAGTTTTGTCCACACACATGCCTGAGGGAACCACTTTGCACCCTTATACTGAGCAGTAGAGATACCTACACATTCCTGCCATTCCCAGCCAAAGCAATAAAACACTGCAACATCTGACAGCACAGAGCTCTCCCTATCCCTCTGAATCCTTGCTGCCGCTTGCTGTCACTGGACACATTTCACGCAGGCCAGCTGCACAGGATTTATTCAACCAGTTTTAGAGTATCAAAGCAAACTTTTCTTTTTTTTGTCTTTGCCCCAGGCAGGCACTTGGTATGCAGGATTTAAATCAGAGAACAAAATGTTCTATGAAATTTGTAAATAGCCCAGTAAATTCTAAATTCTATTAAAAAAAAAAGAAAAAAGAAAAGAAAAAAGCGATAGCAACTGGAATGGTTTAAAAATCAGAAAAGAAGAGTTTCACTGCATCACTGTAGGTGATGCCACTGTGTCCTAAAGATCAAAATAATTAACTTCCCAAGATTACCAATTAATGGTGCTGACTGCTTTAAGTGATAGGAGCCAAACATACCTTTTTGGCTCCTAACATACCCCAGTGAAATCAGAAGAACACTCAATTCAACAAATGCTCTGCAAAAAGACACTGAAATTGAAAAAACAAATTGTTTGATCCTTGCAGATTGGCAGAGAAGACTTTGTCTGGGACATACTGCCACAAACTTACTACAATCTACCTATCGCAGTAAGGTTTTAAAAATTTATTTAAAGCTATTAAAATTGAATGAGGCAGAAGATGATAAGGAAATAGATACCCCAGAGAATCACAACACTTAAGACAATGGTCTACAAGAGGTGCTTTGACCAAAAAGCAGCAATAAAAGGTCATTTGTGACTGGAACTAGAAGAGGAATTACTTCATTGGAGTTCAGCATTGCCTTTAAGGTGCATGATGTTTGAGTGAAATTATCCACTTCTGCTTTGTCTGAGTCACCACCACAGGTTCCATCTAATTACAAAATTTTAAACAAAAATTTAGCTGATGAATGTTCACATTAAAATTTCAAATCTCTTTTTTTCTCAAGCAGTTTCACCAAGACTTTGAAAGGACTCTTTTACAAAAATTATGATTTGTTATTTTTTTGGTGATTACAAAAGCCAAAACATTTAGAATCATTTCCTCTTCACCTGCAAACATTTCACACTCCTCTTACCACAACTGTGGCTTTAATTTCTTCTCTCTAAAGCCAAGTAGCAAATGGGATCAGTCAAACCAGTTTAACTCCCAGGAGTCCCTGTACTTCAGAATAAGGTGCTCCTGGTACTAGCAGGGACTCTATGAGCACTGATTATCAGTAGCATACAGCAGCACGACAATAAATGGTTTCTGGACCTTCATCCCTTGCCCACAGTTTACTTCTAGCCCAGACTAGTTTACACTGCCTGGAAGGCATTACCTGGTCACTGATTTCAGATGGCACAGGCTGCACACACACAAAGAAAGGCTCTGCCTTTTTCAGTGTGTCAAGTCTCATTTTCTCATTTACCCAAGAGTAAGTACAGATTCTAACTCACAGCTGTGGAAAGGAAGTTAGACTAGAAAGGCAAGTACACAAAGTATACAAATTATGGCAGACTTTAGGCAGTTTGGCATTGCACAACTCCCTTATGCAACACATTGCCTGGGGCAAGACTCATGTTTTCAGAAATTCCACAGAATCCCCTTAAATATGCTCCAGTGCTGAGGCCCTGTGCCTTCCACTTGCAAACTTATGATATACCATAGACAGATTACACGGATGAGCCTTACATCTGCTGGCCTATGCTTTTTTAGATGTGACCTGAAATAACAATTGTAAAATCTCAGAGGCAGATGAACCCTGCCAATTTATAGAAACTTACTCCTAAGCACAGCCTCTTTAGGAAAACCAAAGGGGTAGTATCAGCCAGTAGCACTTGAAATGAATAGCCCACTTAAAACTCAAGTGTATTAGTAAGAGCAGAAATGGAGATGGAAGAGCCAATGCTGCCAGCCAGGCTGGAGCTTCCTTAGCCAGGCTGCCACTCCTCTGCAGCCACCAGCTGGGAGCACAGGCTGCCCCTGGGCTCCAGCTCTCCCTGCTGCCTCTGCCCAGTCCCAGCCATGGCCTTCCTCGGTGCTGCCAGAGCCTGGGCTCCTACAGACACGGCCGAGCTGGCAAGCTGAGTCAGGACGTGTGATGGTTCTGTGAATACAAGGAGAAAAGACAACAGTGAACAACTCAGTGTACGGGATTTGTCAACATTTAAAATTGCAGAGTGGTAAGTGCTTAAGAGAAAATAGTGACATACAGCCTGTAGACATGAGTTAAACAGTGGCCACAGCCCAGTTTAATCTGCAGCCCCACACATGTAGGCAGTCACACAAACACAGCCACGTGCAGCTGGACTTGAGATGATATGGGAAAGATGAAGGTGGCAAATGCTAACAAGGCTGGGGCACAACAGTCACAGCAAGAGTTTGTCAATGCACTTAAGATGCACTTACATCTTCTAGGCTTGACTGCAGAGCTACACACAGATCCCAAACCTCCTCTTAGCACCATTTTCCCCAGGGTCCAGAGAAGGGAGAGTGGAAGAAAGGGAGAGGATGAGTCTGCCTGAGCACTGTGGCTGTGCAGCAGTAGGAAAGAGCCCCCAGGGAGAAAGAGAAGAAAGGAGGGGCACCTGGGGACAGGAGGGCGAGGGCTGGTGGTACACAGGCAGGATGTGCCCTGTACACCAAAGCCCCAGAGCAGCTCCTGACTGAGAAGCAGCAGAGGCTGTCCATCTCCAAACTCTGCTCCTGGAAGGGTCCCATGGTGGCAGCAAGCATTAACTACAGATAATCCAACTTAAATACTGCGGAAAAGAAAATAGCATGGATTAGAAAACCCTCCTATATGTATTCTGTGACACAAGGTCAAAGATAAGTTTTGCTTGCATTTCAGAAACTCTTACAAGCTTGTCTCCTATGTTAGCTTTAGACACAGCAGAGATATGCCTGTGGGCATATTCTCTTTCAATGACAGATTTCAATCAGTGAAGTTTCAAAGAATTCCATATATATATCACAATGTTTTATGTTATCCAGCATTCAGAAAGTTCCTTAAGGAAGAACTTTATTGCCAAAGAATAGAGGCAATGAGCCAACATTTCAATATCTGTGCCATGCAGAATTGTGCCTGGGAAGCCTGTGGAAACTGTCTGAGATAAAAGTTACAACAGAACAAAAAGTGTTGCAACATTATCAAGCTACTGAAGCAACGTTTGGGAAAACTCAAGGCAAAAAAGACATGGCTGTTTCCAGCGATGAGAACATCCTCAAACACCTCATCTGGCTTCAAACACTGCAGTAACGGATGTTTGGCAAACACAAAAATCTCAATGACAGGAAGAAATTTTTGGGACTCTAGAAAATGAAAGCAAATGAAAACTAAGGCTTGGAGTATTTGAGGCGAGTGCTTAAAAAAAAAAAAAGCCAAAAAAAGGCACTAAAAATTACTTTCAAAATTAAAAGTTAATCCAAGTATTTTTCAAACTGAATTTCATTACGTTACCTCATTTTATTAAACTGAATATATGCAAAATATGCACAGATCTGGCACAGTATAGTAATTTTCAGTACGTATAAACCCAAAATACAGGCTTCTGGCTGTTCTGTTTGACAGCAACAAGACTGGTTTCAAAGAGACTATGCTTTATTTTTGAGCAATCCCTCTCTTGTATCACTAAAACATGCTGATTTCAGAGCACTATAAGCAAACTGGCCCTTTGCATTTGGTCAGTGACAAAGAGACAAAAAATATTTTCCAGAATGTCCATGTTGCAGCCTGGTCACAACACTGTTGTCTCTCCAGGGCCATCTCATGTTTTGCTGGTGACCACTTTTACTGAAAGTCAGTTAAAAGAGGTTATTTTGCTACGCTTACTTAAGTACTAACATTCCAAATTTCAGGCTTCTTTTTTAACTTTATGAGTCATACAGTGCAAAAAGGCAACAAAACAACTCAGAAATCTTGCTGGCTCTTCCTCTGTGGATAAAGGAAGCAAAAAAAAGAAAAAATAGTGAGATGAAGCACCTGTTGAGACTAGAAAAGTGTAAGAAAAATGGGTTAAGGGACTTCAAGTCCAATAAAAGCAATCATGAATTCATGGGTGCTCATATGAATCATTCTTAATTTCCTGCCAGAGAGCTTTGGTTTCACTTAATTACAAAACAAAATGATGAATGAAGAAGGCCAATTCACAAGCATACATATCATACATTTATTTGTTTTTTCCTTTTTTCTTACACAGCCCTCTGTTTTCATCATAGCTATTGATGGGCACTGAATGAGAGAAAACTCTGGCAGCATTAGATAGACTTTTTGCAAAGCACACGAAAAACCCATCACAGCTAGAAAGAAGCAAACAGATGGTAGCTGAAGAGAAGGAACAGCCACAACTCTTACTACCTGTGGTGAAAGAATAAACAATACCAACTCCAGATCACAAAGCGCAGCCAAAATAATCTAGCTTTAAATGAGACAATCAGGGTAGAAAATGGCCAGATACAATTAAATGTTTGCAAAGTAGGCTCAGGAGAAAGAATATTTTGAGAGGGCTGATAAAGCTCAGTGACACAAACAATCCTCTCTACTGCACTCTACCAAAGAATAAGCAGGAAAAAGAGTGGGGAGAAGTAGAGAAGGTATGGGTTTGTGTGTAAGAGAGCTTATTTTGATGGAATTTTAATTGTAGTTCTGTATTCCACACTGTGGTGTTTTGGCTTCCCACTCTGCAATACACTTTCAACACACTTTAAAATGTGTTGTACCAAAATAATACCAAATCATAAAAATGAAAAGATACCTTTTATCAAGGCATGTGCCTGTAACCAACCCTTGGATGATCCTTGTAGGTCCCTTCCGACTCCGAATATTCTGTGATTCTGTGCTGAAAAGCTGTAACTAAGAAACTGAACAAAGTGCCAGCTCCCTGGAATGCTGCATTTCTTGAGGGCACAAGCTTTTGGAGCAGATGATACCTTCCCCAGTCCAGATACAAATAGCATAGCTCATGCTATGTAGCAAGAATCCCTATATCACTTTGTCATGGAATTTTTCCATAATACAATTGATAACCATGCAAATGGTCTGTATTTACTTTAGTTCTATGAAGCACAAAGCAAAATAAACTGAATGGTGTTCTTAGAAAATGAACATAAGGAGTATAAAGAATTTTTGAGTCAGTTTTCAGATCAGCTCCATGCATCACAGATGACCTTAAGAACTGCTCTTGTCTCTTAGCTGTCCACCACTGAAATGGGATAATTTAATATTGTTTTCCAAGGCTCCAAAGCCCACTAATGCAGAGATAAACCTCTATGAGATGATCTGCCCAGAAATTATCATAATAAATGCCCAGTGAACAAAATACAACCATAAACTTTTCCACAGGGACACTGGCGAATTTGCTTGCTATTGCTACTTCACACTTCAAGTTATTCAAAGAAAGGAGGCCATAAAGTATTTATTTAGGTTGGGATGTCAGTGCATACACACACAGAGGCATCACACTTGCTCTTCTTCCTCCTCCTCTGAGGGAACCAAGGGACTATTCTGAATATTATTATTATTCTATTAATAAAACACTAGCAACTACTTTACAGGCCAACTACTTTACAGGCCAAAACAAGGGCAGTTGGAATGGAAGGAACTAAAAGGTAGTTGATAGAGGTATGTCCTCCCAGCAAAAGTCCCCAGAGCTACTTTGAAGAAGAGGATGCCTACTGAGAACTTCAGAATAAGGTCATATGTTCCTCAAGTTTCTTGTCAATATATTGACATTTAATGACTTTTTATTTCAGCCTCGCAAACATTACAGCTATATTACTCACATGAAATTTTAGCCAAATGCTTAAATGCTGTTTGATTTTTTTTAAGCTAAACTTCTGATTTAACTACATGAAGACTCAGAAGTAAAAAATGGATAAAACAGCTAACAAAGAGGGCTGAATTAGCATATGAGATGGAGGCAATGAACAAGAATTATTTAAGTTTCTCATGAGCAATGTTCTCATATCTCTACGTGACTACTGTCAGATGATGCATGCTGGGTTCTAGGCAGTCAGATCCAATAACAATTAAAACAGGCAATGGAAAATGATTCTGTCCTTAGCATCCTGGGTTGGTGGGGGAGTGGTCATCTAGAAAAATATTCCACAAAACAGCACATAACATTGAGCTTACTAGACAAAGTCACTGAAGAGAAAATTATTAATTTCGAAGGATGTTCAGATTACTCGTATTTCCTCTCCACTGGTCTGAATCTATTAAATGTAAAGAAATGCTCAAGAAATGCTGAGCTCCATCCACGTGGTAAAACAGTTGAAAAAATCAGTAATGTGTATTTGAAGTTGCTGTACGAGCTGAGGGTTACTGGTTACTAAAATACTGAAGATAGTTTAAGAAGCATAGGTAGGACCAGTTCAGCACTAACATTTTTAGCACTAAACCAAAAAACCTAAAGAATTTACCCTGCAGCAAAGACATATACACACACTGCTAAATTGCCAGGACTTTTCAGAGCTCACTCCCCCACCATGAGGGAGGTAAGAACATGCCTCTGCCTGCATGTTCTCACCAGCCACTCCAGCCTCAGCCCAGCCTGGCCACAATCTCAGATGCTACTGCTGGAACCAGAGGTACTGAATGTGACTGCCTGGAAAAAGGCTTAGCTGTTTCCTTACAAGAGTTTTATCCACGGTATTGCTGCCCCATATAGACAATATATTAGAGACAGGAAGCAAAAAAGAGCCAGCAGGTTACACTATCTCTGCACAGCTCTGATGTCAAAGAGAGTGAGCGGCAGCAGCTGAGACTTTGCCAAGAACCAAACTGAGGGAGCTACAGCATCCTCATCTGCTGGTGTCCTGACCATGAGTGTGCAACACTGCACAGCTGCTGTCCCTTGCACATGAGTGTGCAACACTGCACAGCTTCTGTCCCTTGGGCATGTGTGTGCAACACAGCACAGCTGCTGTCCCTTGCACATGCTCTGCACCAGAGTACACATAGCTGCATATCGAGCTGTTGGCTTGTAGCCTGCCTAGGAGGGGCAAGCAACAAGTATGTGCATTTCCTACGTTCTTCTGCTTCTGATAGTCTTCCCTGCTTTCCTCCACTACATGCTTAAATAGGAAATACTTTCATTTTGGCTGTATTGCTCTGTTCAGAAAGAAAATGAAAGCATGTTAAACACACAAGTTTATGTTTTTCTCTTATGTTTGTAGGACCATCTTGGGATACCCCAAACCTGTGACACATGTACACGTGTAATCATGAACCACTTAAGAGAAAGATACTGGAATGCTTTATTAAGAACATTCATTGCAGAATCCTTTTCCTCAAGTCACTCATAGCCAAGATTCACTGTTTTTTAACCACTTCAGCACAAGCGTGCGGCACGACTTCAAGTGGAGGCCAAGTTAACACATCTACTTAATTGTTAGGGTGAATCCTTTATGCCAATCATTCACTGTTCACGCTGTTTGCCGGCACCCGCGGGCTCTCCAGCGCTGTCTGCGCTCCCGCCGCGCCTGCCCAGGGCCCGCCCGCATCCGCACACCCACATCCTCCTCCTCCTCCTCCTCCCTCGGAGGGCGGGCGGCAGCTCGCAAGGTGTGTCCCAGGTGCCCGGCTATATCAGGCGGCGCGGCGGCGGCGCGGCGGGCCCATGGCGGCGCCGGCCATGGCCGAGCCGCGCTCCAAGCGGCCGCGGGTGACGCTGCCCGCCTGCCCCGCGCACCGCCCGCTGCCCGGCAGCCGCGTCCGCCACGGCTTCCCGCCCGCCGTGGAGGAGGCGCTCTGCGGCCTCACCGGCGCCCAGCTGGAGCTGCACTACTGCCTGCAGGCGCTGGTAAGGCGGCGGGCCGCGGGAGGGCACGGCGGGCTGTCTGCGCCGGCAGCCACCGGCGGAGGGGAGAGGAGTGCCGGAGCCCGGCTGAGGAGGGTTTGGAGTCGGGCGGGGACGGCACAGCCGTGCCTGTGTCCTGACACGGGGTTTGGAGGCTTTCCGGGCTCCCCAGCCCGCCGGCGGCAGCGCTCCTGCCAAAGCCGCGCACGGCCACGAGACAAGGAGAAGGAAGGTCCGTAAGGCGCGGGCCGTGAAACGAGCGCTCGGGTGTTTTGGGTAATTCACAGAGGGCCTCTTGCCTGGGGAAAAGGCACAGGAACAGGGGATGCTAACAGCTTTGGAGTATAACGCTTGAGTTCATAACTTTGGTGAATAGTTGAGTGTGGTTAACTGTAGTCTGTGGGTTTCTTGCTCCACAGGCATGAACTTTGGACATGAAATCATAAAAGGTATCACTGATACCATGTCAAATTCATGTCAGAATTGCATCTGGCTACATATAAGGCAAGCATATAACTTAACAGAGATATTAAATTTTTTTAAAAAATCAAAATTATCAATGCCATACCTTCTGATGGCAAGCATCCACGGGGAAGCAACACAAACGATATTCAGTATATCCCCAAGATCTTTCAGTTGAGTTTGGTGTCAAGTATAAGTTCAATTAAAATTTAAGTATGCAGTAAAACCTGTTAAGCCTGTGGAAGAAAAAAGTTGTAGTGATTGTTAGCTGGATGAGATGGAGAAAACTCAGTTAGAAATTGACTGTGGATAAATCAAACCTAGAAATGTGAACATCCTAAATAGTGAATGAGTGACATAAAAGACATTTACCTTAACAGTTAAGCAGATGTGTTAACTTGAACTCCACTTGAAGCTGTGCTGCAAACTTTCACAGAGGAGCTGCTTATAAAACACTCAATCTTGGCTGTGCTGCCAACAGAAACAGGAATGGGTGACTTGAGGAAAAGGATTCTACAAATAAAGCAATGAATGTTCTTAATAAAACATTCCAGTATGTGCTTTCTTCTCAATGGTTTATGGTCGCGTGCGTCTGTGTGTGTCACAGGTTTAGGTTATCCCTAAAAATATAAGAGAAAATACTTGTGTGTTTGACATGTCTTCATTTTATTTCTGAACATGGGTGAAATGAAAATATTTCCTATTTAAGCAGGGTAATAGAGGGAACCAGAGAAGACTATCAGAAGCAGAGGAACGTAGGAAATGCACATACTTGTTGCTTGCCCCTCCTAGGCAGGCTACAAGCCAACAGCTCGATATGCAGCTATGTGTACTCTGGTGCAGAGCATGTGCAAGGGACAGCAGCTGTGCTGTGTTGCACACACATGCCCAAGGGACAGAAGCTGTGCTGTGTTGCACACACATGGTCAGGGCACCAGCAGATCAGGATGCTGTAGCTCCCTCAGTTTGGTTCTTGGCATAGTCCCAGCTGCTGCCTCTCATTCTCCTCACCATCAGAGCTGTGCAAAACCAGTGTTCCAGCCAGTGTAACCTGCTGGCTCTCCTTTGCTACCTGCCTGTAATACTTCTCTTTATGAGACAGCCATAACATGGATAAAATATTCTAAATATAAGAGCTGTTAGGTCTGTTAGCATGGTTAAATATGGCAGTGGTTTGTTACTTTCCCATACAGAACAGAACAAGGCCAGAAGAGGATTTAGGGTTGTAATACTTCTGAAATTACAGAATGGCCTGGGTTCGAAAGGACCTTAAAGACCATCAGGTTCCAATGTCCCTGCCATGTGTTAGGGACACCTTTCCCAAGACCAGGGTGCTCAGAGCCATCTTCTCTGGGCAGCCTGTTCTGGTGTCTCACCATCCTCACAGTAAAGAGCTTTTTCCAAATATCTAATCCAAACTTGCTCTTTCAGTTTTAAGCCATTCCCCCTTGCCCTGTCACTGCATGCTATAGTAAAAACTCCCGCTCCATGTTTCTTATAGTTACTGGAAGGATGCAATTAGGTCACCAGAACCTTCTCTTTTCTAGGCTGAACAAACCCAATTCTCTCAGCCTTTCACAGGAGAGGTGCACCATCCCTCTGATAACTTTGTGTCCCTCCTCTGGACTTGCTCCAACAGATATATGTTCTTCCTGAGATGCCTTCCCAGACATGAGTTATATCTTATATTGAAGGTGTATAGTTCAGTAGCAGTATCCATTATTTTGGAATACCATTGTCCATAATAAAACTGATAAACAGATATAAAGTTGTGCTTGTTCTCTTTTTGGTATTTGCCTCATCTTTCTCATACCTTTGAGAGCTAACTTTTGACTGGAATGCAGGCCTGCAGGGATAAATTTTATGCTCCCTGTTCTGGGAGTATGTTTAAAAAACAAAAACCCTCCACAAAACACACTTGCAAAACACACACATGCTAACAATTCATAAATAAAACATTCTGAAGATCTCTTAACTGCTCCTGCAAGAGCAACATCATTACTACAGTTGCGTGACCAATACTAAAGGATAGAAAGAGTTCTAGTAGAAGCACAGATTTTTCATTTCATACTCAAACTACTCACGTCATTTATTGCAGAAATCGGATCAAGGTCTCCAAAGTGATCGTGCTTTGTGAACAAATCACCTTCCTTTGGAAGGGTCTCCCAAGTTCTGTTAAAGCCACATTCTGCTGCAGGTGAGTCCCATATCTGGCAAATCTTAACACTCTTGTTTTGTGTGCTTAGGGTGAATATTTTGATCAGTCACATGTGGCTCTACCAAATATTTCGAAGTTCTTCCTGCATCAAGCTCTGGAAGAGAGAAAAGCCGCAGAGGCATTGATGAAGTATCAGCAGGAAAGAGGAGGCCATTACTGCTCTAAAACCATCCAGGTGGGTAGTAGTCAACAAATTTTCAAGCAGCTGTGATCCCTTTAACTTACTGAATTATATTGTTGGTACTTCTGATCTCTGCATTCATTCACTATTAGATTTCCAGATATAATTTATCTGGCATACTTGTGTACACGGTTTTGTTCTTGATTGTGATGCCTAGAAACTGTCAGACATACAGTCCTAACTCTATGGGGTTGCTTTCCAGCCCAAAATAATATGGACAGTGTTCCCCTTTTCTTTTACTCAGCTGGACACTGCTGTTTCCACTATGCTGTAGTGGATTATGACTCCTTAAATTGTGCTGAAATAGCCCACTTGTCTACTTCACACAACCTAAGTGGAAGCTTAGACATGACTAGCACCTAAGAAGAGTGGTAAGGAAGGAGAACCATCCAGCTTGGAGCAGTAGGTGATTTCCTAAAGTACAGCTCGTGACAGAATTTGAACTAAGATCTAACTTGGGCTTGCACAGGTGCAAAGGAATAACTCAAATGTTTTCAGGAAAAAAATAACCCACCTCATTTGTTTAGGACCAAGAGGCTGATTCTAGTTAACACAGAATGCTCCTCTTTGGTCCATCATAGCAGTTAAGCTGTAGAAAGTAAAAAGGCTATTGTAAAAATCTTTCTTAATACTCAGTTTGCATCAAGGAGGAGCTTAGGGCTTCCAGTACTTAAAAGGGGCCTAGAGGAAAGAGGGAGAAGGACTCTTTGTCAGGGAATGCAGTGTTAAGATGAGGGATAACAATTTTTAACTGGAAGAGGGCAGATATTTAGACTAGGTGTTAGAAAGTCCCTCTTCATTGTGAGGGTGATGACACACTAGAAAAAAATGCCCAGAGTAGTAGAGGATGCCCCATTCCTGGGAGTGTTCAAGGCCAGGTTGGATGGGCCTTTGAGCAGCCTGGTCTAGTGGAATATGGTAGAGGGTTGGGACAAGATCATTTTAAGGTCCCTTCCAGCCCCAACCATTCTATGATTGGGTTTCCTGGTGTAAGAACCCTCTTCAGGCATAGTTGCTGCTATGTAAATCTGTTCCTTGAAGAAGTGCTTGGGTTCTGCCACTTGTGTTTACAGCCTGAAAAAAACAATAGATGCTCCAAACTGGAAGCAGTTGTTGCAAAATCCTAGTACAACATTTTTAGAGCATGAGGTTAAGTTGCAGGAATCCATTGATGAATACAGATACATGAGCTGTTCTTCTGAGTAAATACAATTCTGTCTTTGTTTTCAGAAACCAAACTGTGATTATGCAGTCGGTCTGATGAAAGCCCTGGAACTAGCAATGGTACAATGGAAAACTATGCTACGATATTTTGAAGAGCTTTATGCCCTGAGTGTTGAAAATGCAGACCCTCATAGTGCAAGCACCATCAAGAAACAATTTATTGGGCCCAAAATCCAGAAGATCAAGCTGATGGGAGATCTGCTGACCAATGCTCGCAGGCTTGACTGTTCCCAGGATGGCAGAAATAGTCTTGGGGATTACTTTATGGACCGGCTGCAGAAAGAGTTCAGGACCAGCTTAGAGCCAGAGTCCAGTGATCACTGCAGCCCCTGCCCGCCTCTCCAGCAGTGCACAGGAGCTGCAGAAGGTCTGAAGCGACCCCAGAGAGAATGCTCCCAGCACAGAAATGGCATAGGGCCAATATATGCAACCATACACTGCACCACGATGCTGCCACAGTGTAACGATGGCACGGGAGCAAAGGTGAAGCAGGGCAGGGAGGGCCTTTAATGCTCAGGCTGCTGCAGCTACAGGGCACCTCCTCAGGCAGACCTGTCCCGAGGGTGGAGCTGGGACCAAAACTCAGGAGACATGATGCTCCATCCCTCCTCATGCTATACACCCCATCCCCTCATCCTGCGCTGAGTCACAGCTCAAAATCTAGCCCGTGCCACTATTTGCTTTAAATGATAGCAAGGTTGCCAGCTAGATTGTCACATTTATCTATGCAATTCTTCCTAGAAGCCAACAGTTTTTAAGCTTCTTCTTTCTCGTAAATGATTAATAGGACCAGTTAGAGCAAATTATTTTAAGAAGATATATATAAATTTTATTAAATCAAATAAAAAATAAATCACTGCACCTTTAGTGCAAGGAAACTTTTACATGGCAGAAAATCCCAATATTTAGTTTTATATTACTGAATATTTTATTTTACTATTTGGTATTTTAAATTACTAACAAGTATAGTAACATAATGAACTTTTTAAAAGACTTATTCAAAAACAATGGGTTTTTTGTCTTACTTCTATCATACTAGCAATTTAAATAAGTAGTCTAATGCATTTACTGATCAGCTGTTTCTAGTGGTATACTTCAGAATGAAGGATGCAAACATTTCCTCAACAGTGGGAATAAGAAAATGTGCTGATTTCTCTATAGTTATTGCCTAGTTGGCTTTTCTCATCCTCAGAAAGAAGATGAGAGAGAAATTAGGAATTCTTCTTAGATGAGAACTTTAGAGGTTCTAAGGCATATTTTGCAAGTGTCACCAAAGAGAGTAGCTCTAGGATTTTGTCCAGACTTAAAGTAGGGTGATTGCTTTAATTATGATACAGAGCCCTATCTCAGCTAGCTCTCTAAAGGAATTGCTGTGGCACTCCTGCTACTTCTTATATTCCCTCTTTGGTCCCAAGTAGGGGCATGAGAGCCTAGTGAAAAAACAGCACACTTAACTAGAATTGCATCAGAAAGAATGGCTACTCATTAGTTTTGCTTTTCAGTTAGGGCAGTGTTAGCCAGCTTGGTTCAAGTGCAGAGGTGTCCAAATTCCTCTTGTTAGTCCCCTGCTAGAGTGCCTCATTCTGCACCCTGGCTCCCAAGGTCACCTAAGAAGAGCAACTGGCTAGATCAGCTGCCTGCAGTTAGGAATTTTTTGTCATTATATACATCTTTTATGCAGTTGGGGTTTGATTCATTAGAAGACTGCCTCCTGTTTTGCTTGAAAATAAATTCAGTTCCATATCTGTATCTCCAGTGTATTCCTCAATTCACCACCCAGGCATGCTGGTATTCTTCTCCAAGAGATTTTGCATATGTATACAAAACTGCACAAGTATTTTTCTGCATCTGAGGAAGTTGTGCATGATGGAAGAGTGTGACAGAGTGAAAATAAATGCCAGAAAACTGCCTTACTCTAAAGCACTTCATCACGAAACATTTTTAGTAAACTCTGATACAGCTACAGTTAAGTAGCAATTTCTGCAAAGCCCACCTTCTGTTGGTGTTTTGACATGGGACAGAAAATTACACTGCAGATGTTTTCCCAGTCTTTTCTGTGAATGTGGTTCAACTTTGGGGTGGGGATGGGGAACACAACCACTTTAAAACAACCTCTGTATTCATCTGTAAAAATACTGCCATGTGCCACAGGAATGGCTCAAAGCACTTTTAGAATCATACTAGATTTGCCTGTGTTGAGATTGCTGCTCTCTAATACAGCAGGAGTCTAAAAGATATTTCCATCTGGGCTAGATTCCATCACCCATCCTCATGCTGAGCATACCTTATTCAACAATTAGTTCCAGTGACTGCAACTCAACATGAATAAGAGCAATGGAATCCGTCCCCCTCCGTATTAAAAAACAGCCCACTAAGTGTGAACAGAGCAAAGCTACTAACTGAATTCTAAACTACTGCTGTATAAAACTACTTCATTACCACTTGTAATGTTTGACCTACTTGTACAATAACCTTCACTTTTTAAAAGCTGATGACCTGAAATGTAGTTACAGCTTCCTCCATGATTTACAGCATTTAACAAAGTCCAACATAACAAAGAACCCGACTTTTACATTTTTCAGAGCCAGACTTACTTGCCTCTTATTTTTCCATGAAGTAGTGCCATGTCTGTTTCTCAGACTTCTCATGTTCATCTTCTAATCAAATGTATCCACACACTCTAGGAATTTAAGTCTTTTTCTCTCCCTTTTCCTTTGCCAGAACATGTTCTGGGCCCTCTGCCTCTAAAGACAATTCTGATAATTCCAGATAAACTCACAATCAGCTGTTTCCCCAGCCTCTGTCCTCTGAAAAAGAAAAGAGAAATCAATCAGCTACTGTAGATATTAAGCTCTTGTCCACATGCTGCTTCTGCTGAGAGAGCACACACGCTTGTGAGTATGGTCTCAGATTTAACAATACCTGTCAGTTGTGTATAGGATGAGTCTATCCATGTTTCTCAATGTAGGAAGAACAATCTACTTCTGCCTTCCCAGCTTCCTTTTCAATCACATCCTGAAAAACAATATATCAAAGATGAATGTAGAATAGGTTAAGGGCATCAGCTCTTATAGAAACTTTGCAAATTATCTTTCTCTGCTGAATACTCGCTGAGCCACACTCCCTGGATCTGTACTTCCAAAGCAGTGCCCAAACAATCCAAACACACAACCTGGGACAGCTCTGAATAGCCAGTGTAGCACCAGTATCCTAAACATAGCATCCAAACTGAAAGCTCAGGAGAGACCTATCTTAACTGAAATTATGAGTTAGAGCCCCAGAGGCTTTTGAAGAGGTTTAACAATGGAATCCTTGTAAATGCTTGCCATAAACACTACCTATGGCTGCCTGCTCTCAGAATGAGGAATGCCCTTAAAAGTCTCCAAGTGGAGATTGTTCTGTCCTTCATCCTCTCCACTTTGGCCACAAAAAACTGAGAAGAGCATCTCAGGGTTTGTTCTTTGCAAGGATGTTTTTTCAGGCCTCATTGTACATGGCAACATCTTTCCGTCTTTGGGAATGACACTGGAAAGTGGATGTTAGTGGTGACACCAGCAGGGAATCACAGAATCAGAATTATTAGGATTGGATGGGATGTCTGGAGACCAGCATGTCCAAACCCAAAGGAAGGTGTCCTCAAGGGCACCTTCACTGGACGACAACTGTGTGGAATTCACTCTGTGGTCACAGCCTAGTCACTTGGAGGAATTAATGCACTTGAGCCCACATTCATGGGCAATTATTGGCAAACTCCCTGTAGTGCTTGTCCAAGCCCTACTGTTACCACTTTGCCCATTTTGCTCCCTACTCACTCAAGTCCCTGAGTGTCTTTTCCTGGGGTCACATATAAGCTGCAGACACACAGAGGCAGAATAGGCTACAATACTGACTAAACATAAGGTAAAATTACCTTTTTCCAAAAATTAAGCCAATGGTCTGGAGAGAGTTTAAGTGTCTTGAGTGGGTCACACTGCCAGCACAAAGCCTTGATATCCCATTTTACGTGTTCAGTTGTTACAGCATAAAACTTTCTCATTTAAATTTGTTTTACATAATTGTATATATTGCACTGTTTTGAATACATATTATTTTACTTTGTTAGCAGTTCAATAAAGATTTAGAACTAACTATTCCTTCTGGATCAAAGAACATCTGTAATAACATTGAAGTGTCTCCACAAATTTGCCACTCTGCCTCTCAGACACAGCTGGGAGATACATTTCTAAATGTGTAGGGGTGGCCAGTAGCTGATCTCCCTCCTTGGGACATACTGCTTTTCAGCATCGGGTACATTGAAAGAATTAATTTCTACATATAGTTTTATCTTCAAATAAAACTTTTATCTTTTAGAGATACTGACAGAATGCAACTTACAGTTCTCATCTTGGTCTGTACTCAAAGATATTTAGGTAAGTAGAAAATGGGGAGTGCAGATAAGGAATTTTTGCCAAAAAACAAATCGTGTAACAACAAAAGACACCATGAGAACTCATCTGAGGTCATAGGCACAGGGACTGGGAATTGATCATTGATGGATATTTTTTACCTTTTGCTCAACCCCCTGTCCCACTGAAAACAGAGCTCTGCTGCTAATTTTGAATGAGCTGAAATTTCATCAACGTTTATAACTGCAAAACAGAAATTATTTTTAGCTTTTTGGGATATTAAATATATGTACTATTATTTTAATCATTAAGTCGGAGAAATCACATAGTTGAATTACTCAATTCTGCTGAGAAGAACCTAATTTCCCATCTCAAATGATACTCAAAAAAACCAGAGTAAAAACTCTGGCACCCTTGAGAGACGTTACCAAAACCCATCCCATTTCCCCAGGTTCCAAACTTTCCCACTGCTAGAAATAAATCCTTATCGAGCGAGCCGTCCAACAGCAGCGCAACCGCAGCAAAACGCCGCGGCACGGAGAGAGAGATCCATCTCTCCCAAGGTTTCCGAGTGAAAGTGAACAGAGCTGGAAGAGGAACCCGGAATGCCAGAGTTCCCAGGGATTCCCGGGGGAAGGAAGGCTGGGACACCGCGGGCACGGCGGCGCTTCCCGCTGGGACAGGCCCGCAGCGCCACCGGGTGGCCGCCACCTGCCCGTCCCTCCGCTCCGCGGTGTCCCCGCTTCCCTCTGCCCCGCACCTCCCGCCTCTCCGCGGTGTCCCCGCTTCCCTCTGTCCCGCACCTCCCGCCTCTCCGCGGTGTCCCCGCTTCCCTCTGCCCCGCACCTCCCGGCTCTCCGCGGTGTCCCCGCTTCCCTCTGTCCCGCACCTCCCGGTTCTCCGCGGTGTCCCCGCCATCCCGCACGGCCCCGGCTGCCCGGGGTGTCCCCTGGAGCCTCCCGCCCCCACGAACGCCCCCGCTGTATTTACCCTTGCGGCCGCGAAGCCGCGGACAGAAATATCCATGGGCTGGGGGCTTCTTCCCTGCGAGGAGCCAGCGGAGCCGTCACGGGTGCGTGCGGAGACAGCGGGGCGCGCCGCTGTCCCCCCGGGCGAGCGGCCGGCGGCACCTTCGGGCATCGGGGCCGCTGCTCCCTGGTGCGGCGGCAGGGCGGGCTGCTGAGAAAGGAAAAAAACAAACCGGGGAAATGTAGCCCTGAGCGCATCCGAGCGCCCGGGCTGCCGCTGCCCCTGCCCCAGCGGGACACCGCGCCCCCGCGCCGCCGCCCCGGCCCCCGACCCGCCCGGCCGCGCCCCCCGACCCGCCCCGTCCCGACCCGCCGCGCCGGGGGGCTCGGCCATAAATACGGCCCCGAGTGGCGCTCCCGGACCGGCGCGGCTGCGGAGGGGTCGGGGCAGCAGCCAGCGCTGGTGGCCTCGCCTGGGAGTGGCTGCGAGAGTCTCGGCTCTGCGCACCCGCCCGGCCGCAGAGCAGCCCGGTCGAAGGCCCCTCCGTTGCGAGCCCCTCGCTGTCCCCCTGGCCTAGCCGCTGTTCCGTCTGCCGCCCCCATGGACTTACTTGGCCCCATGGAGATGACGGAGGGCTCCCTTTGCTCCTTCACAGCCGCCGATGACTTCTACGATGATCCGTGCTTCAACACGTCGGACATGCACTTCTTCGAGGACCTGGACCCCCGGCTGGTGCACGTCGGGGGTCTGCTGAAGCCCGAGGAGCACCCTCACCACCACGGGCACCACCACGGGCACGAGGAGGAGCACGTCCGGGCGCCCAGCGGGCACCACCAGGCTGGCCGCTGCCTGCTGTGGGCCTGCAAGGCGTGCAAGAGGAAGACCACCAACGCCGACCGCCGTAAGGCCGCCACCATGAGGGAGCGCCGGCGGCTCAGCAAGGTCAACGAGGCCTTCGAGACCCTCAAGCGCTGCACCTCCACCAACCCCAACCAGCGCCTGCCCAAGGTGGAGATCCTGCGCAACGCCATCCGCTACATCGAGAGCCTGCAGGCCCTGCTGCGGGAGCAGGAGGACGCTTATTACCCGGTGCTGGAGCACTACAGCGGGGAGTCGGACGCCTCCAGCCCCCGTTCCAACTGCTCCGATGGCATGGTGAGTGCTGCAGGGAGGACTCCCTGTCACCAAGGTGCCCTGGACGCTGTTGGTCCAAACCTGAGCAGGGCGAGTCACCTCTTCCTGCCCTTCCTATAGCAGCTGCATTCTGTACCTCCCCAGGCAGAAGACAAAGCCCTTTCTCGTGCCTTGAGCACCTGCAGCAAAGGGAGGTGGGGTCCCCACATGGCAGGATCTCTGGGAAGCAAGAAGAACCTCATACACACATTGTTCCCTGGGATAAGAAGTTAGGCAGGTTCCCCATGTCCTGGAGGAGCCAAGGCAAAGCTGCTGGGGGAGAACTTTGGGAAGCTGCCTGGAATGGGCACCCGGGGGCATTGCCTGTGATTCCATAGCTCCTGAGGCATCTCTGTTTCCATCTTCTGCTGTATCATTACCTTTGAATCCTCTAAGGACAGCAGAGAGCAAGGGCCCCCTAGGACATGGTAGTTACACGGGAATTGGTAAGAGTCTGAGTTTTGTTTTCTGCCATTCATCATGACAACAGGAGGAGTGTCTAAGCAACAAGAATTGTTTTTCTTGACCCTTAAGAACAAGATTATCCATTTCTCTTCTCACTCACTTAATCCCCTCCATAGATATTTACAAGCAATAGGAAGGAGAATCCAGGCTTTCAGTCCTGTTTGTACATTATGGGCATGGGAGAAGAAGGGTGGGTGCCAGAGAGGGTCTCTCATCCCTACGTGTTTTGGCTGGGGCTGTAGGTTCAGCCTCTGGTCAAACTCTGGGCTGGTGGGATGTGGTGACCAGAATCCAGGACAGCTCTCTGGATAGGCTCTTTCAGACCAGAAAGGTTTTTTGTGCTCTGGTGGGTATAGTCCTTACTGAGTTGAGTATCTGTGATTATGAGATACTAAACAGATTGGAGAGATTTGCACAAATTATTCCTCTTCAAGATACAGCCTCTTTTAATACGGGAATTTCATTGTGGATTAAACTATTGGAAACAAATATATTAGTCAATGTTCTAGAGCATTTTCTGTATGAAATGGAAATGGGAAGGGAAACTGAAGGAAATACAAAAGGACAAGGTAGACAGAGGCTTGTAAAGAGGAATTCATGTTTAGAGAAATCTTCAAAAACTAAATTAAAATGACATAATTCCCCTTTCACACAGGTCTCAGGACACTCAGGTCTCCCTGTTGTAAACTAAAGATACATGAAAGGCTGTATCTGATCAGAATGCTGGAAAGCCTCATCTCATCTGTAACGCTGCAGCATTCGATGCAAGAGTGGTAACTTAACTGTGGAACAGCTGTGCCACATAAAATATTCTGGGGTGGACCCCTTCTAGCCAAGTTTTTCCTTACTCAAAGAATCTACAAGTTGATGGCATTTCAGACAGGACTGGAATGATGGCAACAGACCAGAGCCTGAAATATGAAATTAGATGGTTCCTGGGATTTGGGTAAGAGTCTGACCTCACTTGGATTTCTCTCCTTCCCAGATGGAGTACAGCGGGCCTCCTTGCAGCTCTCGCAGAAGGAACAGCTATGATAGCAGCTACTACACAGAGTCCCCAAACGGTGAGTACGTGCCCTAACAGCAGTGTGAAACACTGAGACAGAGGCAGGCAGTGCAGCAGCTTTCCTGTGCCTGCTCCATGTCCAGCTGGGCTGAGAGAGGAGCTTGGCTTTCCAGCCAGCAAGCCATTGTTGCTGGTAGAGGCACTGCATTTCCTCTAGGTGTATTTGCAAATATGGGGATGTGTTATAGCTGTATTTCTCATTTTGCAACTCTAACAGTTGGATAGAAGTAAGTTATTCCCTGCAACTAATTTCAGCATTTAACCATATTCTACATGAAGACTTCCTACTCTATCATTGATCCAAAATGGAGTAATTTATGATTGGTTTCAAATCTGCTCTTCCCTTGCTATGGACTCAGTGAAGCCTTAGATCCTCCCTGTCCCCAGAGCAGCACACTGTGGTTGGACCTCTCTTCCTTTTTGAAATTATAATCTGTTTTCTGACTATTGGTGTCCTTCACCAATATCCATTTCCTGAGTCTTCACATGCCCACAAATGTGTAGTGCCCACTGATGTTACTTACCCATTGGATAATCTGAGCATCTTTTTGTCTGTTTTTTAGATCCAAAGCATGGGAAGAATTCTGTTGTTTCCAGTCTCGATTGCCTCTCAAGCATTGTAGAGAGGATTTCCACAGATAATTCCACATGCCCTATACTGCCTCCGGTGGAAACTGTTGCTGAAGGGAGTCCCTGTTCCCCTCCAGAAGGAGTGAATCTGAGTGATGCTGGAGCCCAAATTCCTTCCCCCACCAACTGCACCCCACTCCCCCAGGATAACAGCAGCAGCAACCCCATCTACCAAGTGCTATAAGGACCCCTCCAGCTGGACTGCACCAAAACCAATTTGCTCCGTTTGGCCTCGCTCAAGACCTGCCTTCTAAGGTTGAAAAGACTTCTTAAGACTTGTTCCAATTTTAAAATATCACTGAAAATTCCTTCAACTATCTAACTTTGCAAACCTGTATCACTTCAAAGTACACATAGTTATTTATTGGTTGTTAAACTAAAGTTATTTAATGCGTCTAGAGATAAAATCGTATACCATGAAATGGCCAATGTTTAATCTGGGCTGTGGGGAATAGGAAACTGGCTCTTGAATGTGGAGGAAAATAGAAATCTACAGCAGTAGTGGCATGATAGATCCTTCCTATTACTCCTGTTCTGGCCAAAATAAGGTTGTGGACCATTTTTTATAAAACTTTTGTATAACTGTAAATAAGAGTTGCTTTCCAAAAAAAAAAAAAAAAGAAAAAAAAAGAAAAAAAATTAAAAAAAAAAAAAAAAGAAAAAACCAAAAACTTAAAAAGGGGAAAAATTTAAAAATATTTAATATTGCTTGGTTTGTTGTGTCAAACTTTAACTTTATATATTTATATGATTTGGTTGCCAAGAATGTTTTCAACAGTATTCTAAATAAAGACCCTTATTTATAAAATCTGTGGTGTTATCTTGACTTTCGTTAGGGCTTCTAGAATTACTAGTGCATTGGGAGTGGTATTAGATCGCTGCCTTGGCAGGAAGAAGATACAGGCTCTGATTCAGCAAAGAAATCAAGAACATGCTTCAGTTGCACTACTTTGCATAAATATGCTGCTGTCAAAGGGTCTCCTTTCTTCATAGTCTGTTGTGGTCACTGCTAAACCTAGACCTGAGCATCACAGATTATTAGAAGGATCAATAAATAAGCATGTTTCTCCTCCTGCCCCCAAAATTTACAATTACATTGTAGGACTTGATCTTACAAAGATGTGTTGAACTAAGAATCACAAAAAATTAGACACTCCAAATTCCAGTGTAGCTACTGAAACCATACAAAACTCACAAGAACAGGTACTACATTTTGGGACAAGTGTTCACATTTTTCATTCAAGTTCTATTTAAGTGTTTGCGCCAAGTTCATGTATTCTCAGGTATTAGAAACTAATTGCGAATGAGTTTTTGTCATAAAGTTCAAGTCACAGATCACAGTTTTCCTCAAGTTCAAGCTGGAATGTAGGCCAAAGATAGGCAGTTTTAATTTGGATTTGAACTTTATGCATCTCTGGCAGCACTGCTACAGGGATTTGCTTCTTGTTTAGAGCCTCTCTAAAAATAACCAGTGGGCTCTGTTTCATTCAGTATCTATGTGTAACCTTGAAAGCTGGCTGTGCAACTGAAAAATGTTTAGCCCTGAGCTGGTTGTCATTGGAAAATAACAATCAGGGCATTTCTGTGCATCTGGACAAGAATAACCAGCAACTGCGACCTGTTTCTTATCACATCCCTATGATTTATGGATTTTGTAGAAACATCACAGTAAAATAAAAACAAAAAACACACTGAAAACCAATCTAGGTATCGTCACCATCCCTAAATACTTTGATGACAGACCAGTCATTGTATTCTCTGTTAGGTGACTCTTATAGAAGAAGTTTGTGCAGCTCTTACCTTAAGCAGGAAAACGAAAGAGGGAACAGCTAATTCCAGGGAATGTCTCCCACTCCTTTAATTGTGTATGGCCTTGAAGATCAATGTTCTGTGGAGAGGAGAGGAGAGGAGCAAGCTGCCACGCGTTGAGCAGAGCAATGCAGTTGCTTCTCCTTCTTTCTGGGGCAGTCATGCTCCAAGCTTGGTGATTTATCTGAAGCCAGAGGGTCAGGGATGGTAGCAGCCATGGGTATTCCTTCCTCATCCCTGAGCTTGTGGTCATGGTGGATGATAAATCAATGTCAAGGCACGGGACCATTCTGTGGAGCAGCCCAGACTCCCATGGACCAGAGGAGGCTCCAAGGCAGGATTGGCCACGCAGCATCTTCAGCAAAGTCCAACTTTGTGAAGGTCTCCCACTGATTCCCTGTGGGCAGAAAACACTCCAGCCCATAAAGATTGAGCTTACCCCTTTCAATTTTCCATTAAAAGCAAAAATCAAACTAATTTGAGAATGTGCTAATTCATACTATCATGAATCAGGAGGGTACTACTAAGGCTGGAAAAATAGCCCAGGTTAGTTGGAAGCCTGTATCCCTTATAAAAGCTAAGGAAAGACAGTTGCCTCAAAAATCAGGACCTCACACATCATCAATATAATTTTCATTGCCTTCAGCAAACAATCAAGCCCACAATGCAAAAAAATTTTAAAAAAATGCTTTAGTGAAATACTAAAATCTTTTAATCCCCATAATTTGAGGCTGGTAAAAGTATCCATTTTACTGCCATTAAATGGCAACCAAAAGTATTTTGGCGGCTCAGGAACAACAGAGGCTCTGGACATGCTGGCATCACACAGTTCATGCCTGCCTTGCTTGCACCCCACTTCTGAGGGACAGAATGGGGGGTACCTGGCTGTAGGGCTGGCATGGCAGAGCGGGCACAGGGCACTGGTGCTCAACAATGTACACTCAGTTCCATGTGAAGTCATGTATATTGCATTTCACTGATTTATTTTAGCCACCCGAGTTTCCACATACTGATGTTAATGTTACAACAGAGAACAGGCATTTAGCACATCCCAAAATAGATGGATGGATGGATGATGAGGAAAAAATATTCATAGGTTTCCTATGCAGAGTCCATCTTTCTCCCATTGATGTCAGTGAGAAAAGTTCACTGGAGTAAGGCCAAAGGGCGTCAGCACTGATAAATACATGTTTAGGTTACAAATTTTTTTTTTTTTTTTTACTTAGATAAGAAAAATTGTTCACCTGTTCCATTTTTTCTGTTTATTTCTAAGGTAATAAATATATTTAAAACAAAACCCTGTGCATCAAGAGGACAGCATGTAACTGATAGAAATATATCCCAGTCTATGAGTAAATATTTTGAGGCTAGTAATATTTGGATTCAGAGCTTTAGTTTAGTTCTGACACAGCCAAGGAGCATATGCAAGGCTGATCCAACATATACAAACTTTTGTTCTTAAATTGGTCTCCTGAAGATGAGTTTAGGCATTTAGGGTTGATCCTACAAGACAAAGTGTAGCCTACCTTGGTCTACAGAAACACTCCAGCATGGGCTCTGAACACAAAATGGTAATCTGAAAGTTTATATCACATAAACTTTCCAGTTCAATGTGATGTTTCCTAAGGAACACTGCTTCCAAAGGCAAAGTCATACAGATACAAACAAATAAAGGAAAGTAGCTGTCTTCAAACATAGTGATTAAGTGTGCATTTTAGCAATGTTTGATTTGATTTGGTAGCTTAAGAAAGCACTGCATGATAAACCCATCATTACTGGTTTATCTCACTCAAGCCACTGCTATGGAAAAAGTGAAGAGGAATACATTTATACCTCACTTACATGTAATAAATGCTCCGATTTTACATTTCATCAGATCATTTGCCAGTATGAGAATGAAGAGGATCTTTTTCCTACTTTCAATATTCCACAACAAAGTGCAATAAAATTGCAAATAACAATGTTAAACACCATTTCCTGCATTATCATAGCAATACTGCTACAGAAGTATTTCACAAACTGAACATTCAATTTTAGGTAAAAGATATATGAACTATTCCTGGTATATGTTTTCCCTTTAAAAAAGATTTTATTATCTGTATCCAAGTATGTTAAAGAAATGTTAAATTGGCAGTTGCCTCACACCAGAAGCTCTTCTAAAATGACTTGTCATTTTCAACTCAAGATAAAGACCTTAAAAAAAATCCCTTGAAAGTGGACAGAAAAGCAGTTTTCATTTTACATCTTACATTTTGCAGAGATATTTGAAAGGTTCAAAGTGTGCAAAGGGCCAAAACAGCCATCTTCAGAAGAACTACATCCAAAACAGACAACGAAACCTTTGTACCTCATACCTCATGAATTTTAACGAATTGATTAATTAATATTTCATTTTTGTTTAAAAATTTCCTTGAAATCAGTAGGAATATTTCCAGCTTCAGTAGGAATACTTGCAGGCTACTGCACATAATACTGTCTGGGATAGTGTTCATGTAGCAGTGCAAAGCCAGGAGAAACTCCCTGCTGTGACTCTTTGCTCGTGCTCTGGTCACTGACCCATTTCTGTCACAACGCTTTCAGATGTGCCGATGCCCCTGAGCACAGCCCTCTGAACAAGCTGCCAGGCTTTAGTGCTCACCTGATCTTGAAAGTACCGTCCAGAAACTGCCCCCATAATAGTGCTGAAAGCCTACAACAGTTCCTAAATGAGTGGCTGACACGCAGCCTGTGATAGCAGGAGATGGTGTGAAGGTCATTTCACATAACTTGCATGTGGCAATCTTGGCTTCGCAGGCAGTAGGTAAAAAGGCCTCTGTAGAGTTAGAGTGCAAATCTCTGACAGCATGACCTCGGATCATCTGGGGAGGCACATCCAAGTACCTCATTAAGCACTATTTACTATCAGTTCACCCTCCCTCAGCCTTTCAAATCACTGGTTTTCTAGTAAAACTGTTGAACAGCCATGACCTCCTCTCCTTGATGGATGCAGCATGCTCCCTTCTCCACAGGCTTGTTGCACAACTGGGAATGTCATTAAGTGGAGACCTTTCCATATTTGACATTTCAGGGCTAACAAGGGAGGGGATGGTTCCTAGAGTAATACAGAAGAGATGTCAGATAGTCCTTTCCCTCCCAGGACCCAGCAGGATTTAGGAACATGTCTGACAGAGCCACTTCGGCCAGTACAAGGAATGCAGAAATTTCCCTGTGGACCCAGAAACCTACATTTTGCATACACAGCCACTTCTGAATAAAGATCTTAACAATGTAAGCTAATGGTGAAAATTTATCTATCCTGTAACCATGGGGTGATAGAAAACCTCAGGGGTTTCCCAATAATTCAGTCAACTGAATTTACATTTTCTTACTACAGCACTAATTAGTTTTATCATCTGCAAGCATCTTAGCAACATCAACAAGTGTGCTATTTTATTTAATACTCAATGCATAACCTCACATTTATCAATAGCAAGGCGTGAAAATTTATCTATCCTGTAACCATGGGGTGATAGAAAACCTCAGGGGTTTCCCAATAATACAGTCAACATGGCACTGAATTTACATTTTCTTACTACAGCACTAATTACTTATATCATCTACAAGCACCTTAGCAACATCAACAAGCGTGCTATTTTATGTAATACTCAATGCAAAACCTCACATTTATCAATACCAAGGTAAATACTGTAACTATTTATTTAAAAATTACTAAAAAACTAAAAACAGACAATAACCCACTTAATCACATGACTGAGGGAGGTTGCAATTTTCATTGGGATGTTGTTATTATTTGTTGGCAGTCAGATTCTCTCAGAAGCCTGTGTCTCAGCACAGTTACCACCTAGTGCTCATATCCATGGCAGGAAAAGGGGTCCCCCAATCTCCACAGTTCTCCCTTAACCCACCTGAACTGACCTTGAGCCTTTTCTGGTCCAACAGCCACATCTGCTGGGAAAAAATATTAACTACATTTCTTCCTTATATTAACTACATGTGAACTCCATGTTCTGTTTCATCTTCTTTCCATAATGTAAGGTTTGTTGGTGCGGAAATAGCAAAAATATTCACAGTCTTCAGACAGCACCTGGAGGCCCATACACTAGGACCATCAAGAAAAATATATTGGAAAAACCAATTTCCTCCCTACCAAGAACCTTCTACAGAAACAGAGAGAAAAAACTGCATGAATAGTACAGCTGGTTGGGTTTTGACTTTTTTATTGCTAGACAAATTCTAGGGCACCACTCTATTTTTCTTTACGTGAAAAATAAAGACAAAAGGAGGGAGAAAATGGAAGGTCTTTGAATGCATTGTATGGCCTGTGCTGAGAGCAGTGGTCCTGAGGGAGACAGGCTGCTTGTCCAGAAGGCAGGTGGGGCAGATGCAGAGGAACTGCAGAGGACACCAGGATCACAGTGACATTTTCTGGTGACAAACTCCCTCAGTAGGGCACAAATCTTGGCCAGCAGACCAAGGGAGGTGATTTTCCCCTCTATTCTGCTCTGGTGGGATCCCACCTGGAGCTGTGCCTCCAGCTCTGGGTCCTCAGCACAGAAGGGATATTGACCTGTTGGGGCGAGTGCAGAGGAGGCCACCAAGATGATCAGAGGGATGGAGCACCTCTCCTATGAGGAAAGGCTGAGAGAGTTGTGATTGTTTAGCCTGGAAAAGAGAAGGCTTCAGGGTGGCCTTCAAGTACCTGAAGGGAAAATACAAGAAAGATGAAGAGACACTATTTAAAAGACCATGTAGTGACAGGATAAAGGGGAATGGTTTCAAGCTGAAAGAGAGTAGGTTTAGATTAGGTAGTAGGAAGAAATTCTTTACTGTGAGATTGGTGAGACACTGGCACAGGTTGCCCAGAGAAATTGTGGGTGCCCCATCCCTGGAAGTGTTCAAGGCCAGGCTGCATGGAACTCTGAGCAACCTGGTCTAGTGAGAGGTGTCCCTTTCCATAGCAGAGGGGTTGGAACAAGATGATCTTTCAGGTCCTTTCCAACGCCAACCATTCTATGATTCCTTTTATACTTCGGCCACACAACATTCTTTTTTTTTTCCACATCAGTGCTCTACTTCTGAATCCTAAACCAAATAAACAATACCTTTTCGTCCTGAATTTTTTTACTTGTTTTTATGGCACCTGTGAATTTCCTGAGGCAGGAGCCTGACAAGCCACATTTGAGAGCTGCAGCTTGCTGCAGTGTCAAAGTACCTTTTTGAACCAACAAGAAGTGTGTAGGCTTTTCTCCAGGCCACCGGAGGGCAGCATTTCCATGAAAAACAGGACTTCGACTTTTTTTTTTTTTTTTTTTTTTTTTTTTTTTTTTTTAGTGTATACATTCCTTTTTCTCCCCCTAAGCTCTTGCATCTAACTCTTTCTCAGCTCAGGTAGAGAGTATCATTTCACACCGTGACAACTGAAATCAATGAGCCAAATTCCCACCCAGTGTAAATTCATCAGTCTTGCTGGCGGTTGACACAATGTATTGGGATTATTACAGCAAGTACAAGCTCATGGTTTGAGTTTGGATGCTCAAAGATGCATTTTTATGGAAAAAAACTACAGGCTTTTTTGGCAAGGCATCCTGATATGTGGACTAAAGTTCAGGATGAAGAGCATCACAGAGCAAATCATTTATAGAGCAGCTTGTAAAGGGAGACCCATTCTCCATGCAGGGCACGTAATGCTCTCATTACAGATCTAATGGCATAGAAATACAAATGGATGCAAGGGGGTTCATGTGTCACACGTGTTCCTTTGTATGGGACAGGTCACACTAACATCCCTTTGTTCCCATTGGAAAGGAAGCGGGTATGTGCTAGGCACTCACTCTCTATGCTCTCAAAGGCTGTCCTCTGCAGAACTCCACACTTGAAACAGCTTGCAGTTGAAAGCCAGCTGCACAAAATGTAGTCCCAAACATGCCTTTCAAAAGCTTCACAAATGCCAATTACATTAAGCTATAAGAAAAAAAGCAACGAAGTAATGTGCCTAATTAACAAAGCTAGAGATGGAGCCAGACACTTGGTTTGAAGTACTTCCAAGAGAGATGTTAAGTGCAATGGTCAGGGCAACTCTGGAAGAAATAAATTAACATGCTGGGTTAATATTTCAAGCTCTGTGGGAGTAAAAACTGTGTGTGGTAAGGGGAAACAAAGGTAAAAATATCACAGGGTGCTATTCTGTTTGTTTGCCAAGGACACTTTAGCTTTTGCCATTTATTATTCTTCATGGTATGCTCAAAATTATGCAAGAAGACGTGAAAGTGTCAGCATTGCGTCACTGGCCTTGCTAAGTTTATCTTTTACCCACCTGTTAAATCTCAGCTCAAGGTCAAGAGAAAAACCATTTTAAGTGAATGGACTATGAGATAGACAGATTCATGAAAAATATCTTAGTAGGGTTCTTTTATCTTTAGTACTGTCTGCAACCACAGCTTAAAAGACTCCCCACTCTATAGGACAACAGTGGAGTTTTGTTCTGGTCCTCATAAATAAGAACTGACTGACAGCTGCCTGGTTCCAAATCTTAGATACCTGTGGTTGGGAAAGCTCAGGCCTTCACAAACTCTCAAGTTCCAGCAAGTAGTGTGGCTTGAATCCATTCCAGTACTCATCTGTTGGCAGCTGTTTCCATCTGCTCCTTCTTGAACCATTCTGCTCACTCCCTAGGGAAGAGCAGGAAGACTGTCACGCAATGAACTCGCTTGTTGTGAGCTGGCTGCTCGTGCTTTACCCCAATCTGTCATCTCACCTCATGTGCTCTTTGGCCTTTTGTTGCCATAAGAATTCTGAGTTCTGCTCTGCACCTAAGGGGGAAAAGAAACCCCAAACCAACCATTTCTCAAATTATTCCTTCTTTTAAGTACAAATAATTATTATGAACAAGAGATACACAAAAGATTGATCGGATCACTGAGTCCCCACAGCTAATCGCACAGTGATTCCTGCATGTATGTTTTGCAGCTAAAAGTGTCTGACATACCTTCACTTTGTGATGAGGGAAGGCAGATGCTCTTCAAGCACTCCATGACCATTACCTGTGGCTTTTTTTGGTTTGGTTCTGTGGTAAAACACAAAATGAAGAAAGAGGAAAAAAATCAAAAATAACATTTTCTATTTTAGACAACAGTGTTTATGTTTCCAGACTTGCAGCTGAGCCTTTAGGAACTTTGGTTGACTGAGCAAATGTCTATGCACATTAAGACTTCTCTCTTAATTTGTCCCATTGCTATTTTATGTACTTGTTAACTTGATGTCTACACATTAACATTAATTGGCCAGAGTAAGCAAAAGATTTTATCTTTTCTTAACCAATATAATTAGTTTTATATTTTCATCTTTGAAAGTTTTAATTTATGCTTTGATATATTATCTCTAGCCTGATTTCCAACTAGACCAAATCCCCTCAAATCTCAAAACTTTCAGGTGTACCTGAAAATGTAAACTTTTTTTCAGAAACATCTTTTCTTTTTTTCAGTTCCAAAGTACCTGAAAGTACATCCCTAAATATAAGCAGCATTCTGCAGATCCTGTTCAGCCGAGGGTTCAGAGGGGACAGATAATCAATAAGAGAAGCAATACAACAGAATATGGAAACAAAGCTGAAGAAGATTCCATTAGTAACACAAATGCAATCATCTGGATTTTGCCCTAGCCAGAATTATACATATTTGTGGATATAATGGTCAAAATCCCTCCTAAGGGCTTTACAAGCATAAACTCAGGAAAACAGAATGATTTCACTGACTTGCCCCGTCACCTTTTCTGTGCTGCACTGTCCTTTGCAGCATGCATCTGTCTGCTTGGATGATGCAGTGGTCAAACTGGGCCACACGAGCACAGCACCACCTCAGCACTTCTGCATGGAAACCTTTCTATATAATGAAGGCTTCTGAAGGGGCTTGGCATGATAAAGCAATTAGGAAACACCTTGGCCCACATCCTGAATTCCTACCACACAATCAACCATTTCCTCCACTTTTTAACAGGCAGGATAAGCTGGCGAACAATTTCAGAAGAACTTGCAGAAATCTATTGTATTTTTTATTACAGTTGGAAAATTTTCAATGAAAAAAAGGTCTTTGTTATAGATTTGAGAACTGGACCCCCCTTTTTTCTCACTGCTCCATAGGAAAGCCAATAAACATGCTACTGTAGGCCCTCTTAGGATGAGATTTCATCCTAGAAGAGCAGAAAGGTCCAACTTTGTATGAGAATGGAGCATTTCTTAAGGAAGACTCAACTCTGATTTCTTGCAGGCCAACTCTGAATATCTTGTCCCACTGTGATCCTTCTCTGCTTCCTCATTATTTCCCAGTTCCTTCTACTGCTGGGCTACCTAGAGGCAAAGACTACAACTGCAAAACCTGGCAGAACCCACAGATGAATCAGACTGAATCAGTAAACAATGACTAAAAGTGCAGCGTCATAGGAACAAGCATATCACTGTGCCTCAAGTTAAATCATTTAAATACAAACCTGCTGCAAATCTTAACTGGAATTCCAGCCACAGTCTGGAGGGCTGGTATCATCCTATTGCACTCGGATTCCTACAGAAGTCTTCCCCAGGTCCTGGAAACCTGGTGGAGCATGTTCCTGCTTCCCGGAGTGCAGAAACCGTTCATTATAGCGTGCCCCAGAAGGGAAAGGCAGAGGACAAGCTAATAGAGGTGCCATCCCTTCACTATTGCCTTTCTTCTAGCTCTGAACACTTCATTTAACTGGAACAAAGGCTGCTATCAATGCTGAGGCATAGGCCCAGGCATGAGACAGGATAAAGAAACCTTCATTTCCAGAAGCTGGTCCAAGATTTGGGAAAGAAAGTGGATTTTGCTTTCCATTTACTCATATTTATATTGTACAAATCCTAGCTTTTGACAAAAGAAATGCAGCATATTTCATCCTCAGTGCTAATTATTTAACTAGCATCACTGGAACTATTATACTTTCTATCTCTTCATATGCAGCATTCAAATAATTCAACAGGATTAAATGTCATATTTCATGGGACTGGCTGTGTAAATATTTACAAAGCTAGAGAACAGAAAAGACATCTCAGAGTTATGGATTCATGTCAAATATTGAGAAGCTGGGTTAATCAAGGGATTTAAGTAATGCTTTAAACCTTTGAGTCAGCATTGTTGAGATTTATTTAAACTACTCTTACCTTTTAGCATCTAAAGTTTTACAAATCGTTTATAACAATAAAGACTTACAGGCCATTTTCCCATCTGTATGTCTGAGGACATTTCAGTTACTATTGTGAACTCAGTAGGCTGAACAAGTAATAACAGCTGTGAAAAGTGACTCATTCAACAAAAACAAAGTTCTCATTTCACTAAAAAAAAAAAAAAAAGGTAAGAAATGTTCTAATTGTTTTGTTGTATTAGAGAAATAGCCAGCTGATGGGCAGGCTTATACATTTCATAAAATGGAGCATATTGCGTACTCCTTGGTCAGAAACAGACCCTATTTTTTTCTGGTTTTTTGGTGGTTAAATGAAAAAGATATACTTGCAGCACTGAGAGTTGCATGCCTTTTTCAAGAAAAGACTAGCACCTCCTGTTCTGTATTCTGTATATAGTAGTTGTGAAATACATATGTCTGTATCTATGTGTTTGTGTCTGTTGCTATGTTCATGCACCTGCAAATTGGCTGAGATCTTAAAAACATAATGACAGCATCAGTAGAGTTTTGTTTTCAGGAAAGGCTGACTAGGCCAGTCTGAGAAAGTCAAGGACCTTCTAGGACCCCCAAAACAAATCAGCTAATAAAATAAAGCCAAGTCCCTGGCCTTTTCTGAAACTCTAGCTGCAGTACATGGTAGGAATTAAATGGTTCCAACCTATGTGCCCTCTTTTGGCAATGCAGATTCAGAGCCCTCAGGATGACTGAGCTCAGCTTGTAGTAAAGAGTTTAGATAAGGGTTTTTTTGTGATGTGCTGACAGGAAACTTCCAATTGTAAGCTCAATTTTCCTCATCACCAGCTGGATTTTTGCTGGATCACACCTAGATCAGCATGAAGAGGAGGGACAAATCTATATCCTTCCACAACAAGGTATTGTAACAAAGTAGCACATTAGCTGTATGCCTAATTTCAGATGCTTAAAGTAGATTTTTCTGTGATTTAGCCCCATGATTTCTTGAGGGGCAATTATTTCTGTTTAGGAGACTGTCTCAACAAAGACAAATCCTGACACTTTTACTACAGCCTGGACTTGAGGACGTGCTCCAAAAGAAGCACAGTCCAGATTTAAGGAACTGAGTGTGAGACAGAAAACTCACCAGTTTTTTGCCGTGCTTATTGCCATTTTTGCCAGGAAGGTGCAGTCTTCTCTTTCCCTACAGGTAAAACAGTTTAGAAATCTCCCTAGTCCTTCAGCAAGCAGCAGAACACCACTTCCACCACCTTGCCTTACTCGTGGACATCATCTCTATAATTGTATCTTCTTGGTTCCATCTCCCATCAATTTTCAGCAAAACCAAATGGATTCAGGTGGGAGTTTCTCTTAGTTAACGGAGTGGGTAAAGACCAAATATGATCTCTAACATGTCACAGTGCTACTTCCATTTTTTTTCCAGAACAGCTTCAATTTATCTCACAGTTCGGTGCACACCTTCTGAAGGATCCCGAAGGAATCTGCAAATCAAAAAAGAACATTCACTCAGAAACGTCAGCCCAGTAGAAATGGATGAACAAGTGCAACTCATCAGGCAGAGCACAGCAAATACTTCTCAGTTCAAAGCAAAGCCATGCAACAGTTGGAAAACATGGATGGGAATGAAGTACATATTCAAGCAAAACTGAAGCAATTAAGAATAAAAAAATCCAGCCATAAATTTAGCCATAAAGAATTTAGCCATAAATTCTGCTGCTCTGGTTACTCTCATTAAAAGCACCATGCCTTCTTTGCAGCAGGCTTTGGGCTACACATCTCTTCAGACATGCAGCCTCTCTATGACTCCCTCAGTCAACACCAAGCATGAACCCACAATTTTTTTCTCTATTCTCATTCTTTCTATGAAAGGCTTTCATCCAATTAATGACAATTCAGAGAGGTAAATCTAGCCTTTCAGAAAAGTAATAACATCTATGTGATTGCAGCTGCTTTATTTTTAAATGATTTTCAAGGACAAAATGAGTACATTGCATGCTGAAGTCCATCATAGTTTTCCATTTGAAGACCTCAAACCAAATGATTTACAAGGGTCAGTGCTAACAGATAGAGCAATTCACAGCATGATGTAATCTAAAACTGATAAAAAACTGCACTGAAATACTGTTGAGTTGTCATGAATTTAATACAAGAGAGCACAGGCTGAATTATAGCATTCAAGCATTGCAAAACTGGTCCTCCAACCCTGGCTGCCTTTTCTTTTGAGGTTATAACTCTTACAAATAATTCTCTCAGCCTCCTCCAGCTTTAAAACATTTTGAAATATTCTCCAGTTTTATTCATAGTTGTGCACAAAGTCACAGGTTCTCTCAACGTCTCCTTTTCCTCTTCACATTGTTACAATGGGTCATTCTTTTTCTTTGAAGATAAACTGAGTGATGAAGTCAGAGCTAGGCTTACATTTCAGGAGCGGGAGCTTCTTCAGCAGTCACCATTGTTGGTGTCCTCACTAGAAACCCCAGTGAAGGAAGAGGCTACAGAAGAGTGCAGAATCAAGTACTCTTGACACACTAGTAAAGCACCAAAGCATACAGCAAATCTTCCTGATGTGCACTTCTGTGCCTATACAGCCCTGGGATTTGGATCTGTCAATCCAGTGTCTTCAGTAAGAGGCAAAATATCTTCATACGATAATGAATATAATTAAATAAAATTTTAGAGAAAGGTTAAAATTTTACTTCAAATTAATGAGTTACTAAGTTTAGAAGTGTTAGGGAATATATGCTCAGTCATCTCCCACATTGAAAGAAAGCTCCTTTGGAGTTAGAAATCACTGCAGTTCTCAGCTAAAGAAGTAGAGAGCAGGGGGATTAACAAAAGATTAGCATGTGAACCCACTAGTTTATTTTTTTAGTTTGTACACAGAATTTAGACTTCTGTCTGAAAGACAATCTACCTTTTCTTGTATATGATTGCCCTGAAGATGCTCAAGTATAGGGCGACAAAGGTGATCCCAGTACACCAGACACAGAGGGGAAAGGAGGACTTATTCTTCCCGTGTCATCAGAACAGTGAGGTGACCTAACACCAGTGACAAAATTAGTAAATGGACTCACTCTCTAAATCAGCTACACAGTAATTTGAAAACTAAAACATATCTATGGCTAAAAGTTATTCTTCCATGATCACCAGGTAAAACTTTTGAGTTAGAAGAACAGCTAAAATTATAGACAGACCAACAGGACTGCTCAAAGTGCACATATACCCTCCTGACAGTAGGTGTGCCACAAGGGAGACCTTCAGAGTGACCTTTCTAAACTCTACAGCTCATTTTCCTCACTTAGGCCAGATTTTGGTCAACCCCAGCTCAGCGTAGATGATCATCAAAATCTCTCACCAGTTATCAGAATAAGTTCAGGGAAAAGTCTATTTCCAAGGTGAATGGCTTTTAATGCATTTAAAAATTTTCTGGTAACAGAACCTGCAGCTGCTGTTGCTATACCATAATCCTTTTCCAAACAGACTGTGAACTGTTTGGAAAACCTACCAACTCTGTGCTTCCTACAGAGGTCTCCCAACATAATTAAAGCTGGTTTAGTTATTTTTAACATGTAAAACTTAGTAAAATTAATTAATAAGTTAACTTAAAATGACAATCTGTATCACAGAAAAGCTAGACAACCTGGGGACTCACACATCCACCTTCATATTAAGTCCTCCTTAAAGATATCAAATATAAACCAGATGTTTAAGGATTTAAATATGTCAAACATGAACTAGAATAAAATCCAGTTATAATAGCATTATTTTTCATGGGACTAGGAGGACAGAAGCGCTACTGTCACGTTTGGGATTACTCATAATTCCACAGAAAGTTTTGTCTACAAATTGGAACTTGGAAAATTAGATTATTTTGTTTGTCTATCACAATCCAAACATTTCTAATTATAAAAAAATTATTTTTTAAAATTAAACTAGAATGTTATATTGCTATATGGCAAGCTTAAAGCAAAACTTTGCTCAGACACAGCAGCTGCTAGACTGTCTTAAACCTTCCATTCCATGCAAGCCAAAGCCATTTATGCAGTGTTATCAACTGTGGCTAATTAAGCATATGCAAACCATGCTGCAATCTACCATGCAAACTCTTTGTGCCTTAATATGCAGTTATTTTGTGCCATGATCCTTGTCAAATAAAGATATTATTTTTGAACAATTTTCCCTCTCAACCGTCAATATAAACTTCAAACATGTTATCTTTCATTTTCCACATGAAAATGATGCCTAAGCTTACATTCCAATTTATATTTCTAAAAGACCTTCTATTTCAGCAGCTATCTTGCTCCAGATCTCACGGCTTGCCCATCTGTCTCTGATTTGGGCCCCTCTTTCATGTCTTTTGAAACATCCAACTCTTCTGTTTCTACCAATACTTCTTCATCAATTGCAGCCTTACAGTAACTTCAAAGAAACCTTGCAGGTCACTTAAGCATGGCCTCCCCACCTGAGTCCGTGAACACTCTCTTTAAACAAGCTTTCTAGCTTTTAACATGCACTCCCAGATGACTTCTAAGGTCCTGCACACCCTTCTTCAGTTCCCCAGACAAGAAGGGAAACCTAAACAAGGGAAGCTTGTATCTCTTTCATTCCCACAGCTGCCTTAGATCCCAACACTGAAATTCCTGAAGAGAAATCACTCACTGCAGGTAAGGTAACATGGAAGGCAGGAGTTAATGAGCTGGGAAAGTCTTTAAAATTGTGGCTGTGACCAGAAGGACCCACAAGCCTAGGATTCACAGGCCCTTAACATTTTCCTGGGTCACCTGCCCTCCACAGCCTTCATTAACTCTCAGAACGTACCCTACAGCTCTTTCCCATTGGTCCCCAGATCTATTATCAAAAATAGGCATTTACTATGATTTAAAAGAATTTTCACATGTATTATTTTTGTCAGTGAGTCAACACCCTCTTTTCCTTTCTTAATGCCAGGCTTGGGTTCGCAGCCCTCCTTTCCTTCTGTGTCCTCTGGCTGGCAATTCTCAAGGATTTTAGATAGTGTTTCTGCACTTGTGATTCTCGGATTCTCCCTCTGTCATCAACCTTTCTGCCTCTGTTCAGTCCCAGAGCTGAAGCTGCTGTCTGGCATCTCTTCCTGGAGATTTTTTCATCAGTTTATGCTAGCTCAAGTGCAGAGTTGCCTTGATTTAGCCTCACTTTCCCATTTCTCATTCATAGCTGATACGAGTAACATACTCCCATTCCTGCTGTCTTCCCTCCCTTTTCCCAAGAGTTGCACACAAATAGCACCAGGTCCCAGGCCTTCCTTCTACCTCACCAGCTTAAAGAGCAGCCTGTACCATTTTCACAGACAAATCTGCTGGTTAGACCTCTTTGGAATATCTCACCACAGCTACTGCAAAGTTTTCTTCTCTGCATCCCAACCATGCAACGCTCTTTGCAAGGAAGCTGCACGTGACCAAACACCTCATCTCACAAACCTGAGCACACCAATTGCTCCTTCACAGCCTTCCACTTGTTCTTCACCTGCTGTTCCCACACATCTGAATTTCTCTCATACTTGGAAGTTCAACCTGACTGCATTCCCCGGGTCTGCCCTCTTCTATTGAGCATCATACTGTCCCTGTCACTTGCACACTCCATCAACATTCCCTAACCATGTAACTTTCCATTGTATGTTTCACCAGCCTATCCCGTTCATCGTGAGGTGACCTCCCATGGTCAATCCACAAAGACTCAGCTCTCCAGGCTTTCCCATAAGCCCATTCCTCCTGAGACACTGACAGCAAATAAAACAAAATACAGAACACATCTACATACCTCTCTTGCTTCTTTTCCGCACAACCATCTCCTTGCTGTCCTTCAAGCTCCTTGCAAGAACTGGGGGGTTTTAGAAACCTCCCTTGTGGTTATTTGTGAATTAATGAGAATTAAAAAAAATTAAAAACACAAATTACCCAAATTACGACTTCCTACCAACTTGGGTGTTAGGAAAATTAAGCAAGTGCAAAGTAGGAAAAGATGGAGAAGTTGTGTAGGTGTGTGGAACCGAGTAAAAGCTCAACGTGATAGGAAGGGACAACCCTGGCTACCCTGCTCGTGAGGCAAGAAATTTACACCTGGGGAGATCCTGAGTTCTGCCCTTCAGCCAGTCCGGTCCAGGCAGGACGAGCACAGCCGTGACTCATGTCAATGGTGCTCGAGAGGGTCACTCGGAGCAGAGCGAGGGGCAGCACCGGGACACCCGCCGCTCCCGAAGGGGACCCTCGGTGTGACCACCGCGCGGCTGCGAAGGTGAGCGGGGCGGGAGGGCGCTCTGCCCGCAGCCCCGGGTCCCGGAGCGGCCACCCCCGTCCCGGCCGGCGCTGTCCCTTCAGCACCGGCGGCGCCCCCCGCCCAGCAGCGCCGGGAGGGGCGCGGGCACAGCCCCGCGTTCCCCGCGGGGGCTGCAGCCAGCACCGGCGTCCCGCAGCCCCGCGCACCTGTGGGCAGTGCCGGTGCCGTGATTTTTCTTCCCCCCCCCCCCCCCTCTTTTTTTTTTTTTTTTTTTTTTTTTTTTTTTTTTTTTTTTTTTTTTTTTTTTTTCCCTTGTGCTTTTGGCCACGTCCAACCAGGGAAAGGCCCTCCCCCTCCGGCACCGCAGCGCCCGCGCTCCCGGAGCATGGCCCCCCCTGCCCCTGCCCCTCCGCCGCGGCTGCAGCTGCCGCGGACCCCGAGCGTCTGACTCCAGACGGAGGCGGCGCAGCGCCGGGAGCCACCGCCACCGGCATCGCCTCGCAGCGGCCCCGGGGGAGCAGGGCTGGCCGGGGCCCCTCGCCCCCGCGGGCCCGGAGCGGGGCTCGGCTTAGGCACCGACTGCCGCCGAGCAGCCGTCCCCTGACGGGCTTGCTGCCTGCCGTGCTTGCTTGGATGAGTCTGCGACATGCCTAATAAGAGACGAGATGGGCCAGGGCGACGAGAGCGACCGCATTGTGATCAACGTGGGAGGGACTAGGCACCAGACTTACCGCAGCACCCTGCGCACCCTGCCCGGCACGCGGCTGGCCTGGATCGCTGAGCCCGATGCCCACAGCCACTTTGACTATGACCCCCGCACGGATGAGTTTTTCTTTGACCGGCACCCGGGCGTCTTCGCCCACATCCTGAATTACTACCGCACTGGCAAGCTGCACTGCCCCGCGGACGTGTGCGGGCCCCTGTATGAGGAGGAGCTGGCCTTCTGGGGCATCGATGAGACCGATGTGGAGCCCTGCTGTTGGATGACCTACCGGCAGCACCGCGACGCCGAAGAGGCTCTGGACAGCTTTGGTGGGGCTCCCCTGGATAGCAGTGCTGAGGACGGAGACATAGATGGCACCGGAGACTCTGGTGATGGTGAAGATGAGCTGGAGATGACAAAACGCCTAGCACTTAGTGACTCCCCAGATGGCAGGTCTGGGGGCTTCTGGAGACGGTGGCAGCCCCGCATCTGGGCACTCTTTGAGGATCCCTACTCCTCCAGATATGCAAGGGTAAGCTATGCAATCAGCACCCTCATCAAAACACTCCAACCTCCCTGTAGTCCCACTTCCAGCATCACCAGGGTTCTCTCCTCTGTCAGAGCAGAGCATCCATGTGTGTGGCCATACAAAAATCACGTGGGGTCTATGGGGATGCAATCCACACTCAAGCAGGCCCCATGCATGGGGAACAGGTAGGCACCAAGGCCTGAGCTTGTGTACTCAGATGTGGGCCTCCAGAGACCCTTGTTTTCTAATAGGCTCCCAAAATGGGAACAGGTAGGCACCAAGGCCTGAGCTTGTGTACTCAGATGTGGGCCTCCTTGTTTTCTAATAGGCTCCTAAAACTCCCAGAACAGCTTGGGGCAGGGTCCCGGTCATAGGCCAGAGAGGTCTCCATTACACCAGGTAATTTCCCTCTGTGCACAGACGTTTACATTCAGACATCCCCCAGTAAAGACAGACACCTTGTCCAGCCCTCTTACAAGCTAATGGCTCTCTCCCCTTTACGAGATGAGGAAAGGATTATGGGAGCAGGCATTCCCAGCGGTATCAGGGGATTTGGAGAGTTTCAGCCTGGACTGGAAAGGGAGTCAGTGCCTTTCTCTTTTCTCATATATACCAAGTTAAATATTTATGAACATGTTGCTCTGAAAATGGGTAATTCAGCTGCTAACTCTGTGTCTTTTTCCCTTGTGGGAAATGCAAAGTATTAATCAGAGGAAAAGGTTTCATTCATGTAGAAGGGACACAGTGTTTGACAGGTTTCTTGCCTGCTACTGAAGGACAACTCCTCCCCTCCTGGTGCCTGCGGTTGTTTTGGAAAGGGAATGCACACTGGTGCAGCTCACAGCATAGGTGTGGATAAAAATGGTCTGTAACAGTCATTCGACTGCTTTAAGTAGGCACCTCATCATGCTAAGAGAATAATTACATTAATTAGGGCCTGACTCTGCTCCTGAAATCAAAAGTACTGAAAACATTTGCTTGAGGAACAGCAGCAGGATTAACTCCCAAGACAGTCAATTTGATAACTAGGGAAAAAGATGGAGAATAGTGCCTTCATAAAGAAATTGGTTGGCATAGGCTCTACTCTTAAATGTACCTTTGTTACAAGCATAATTTCTGCCAGCCCTCCAGTAAGGATGAGTGGTGCTTTGGTGGGGGAAGGTGATCAGTGTTCCTGAGAAGGATCAAAGAAGTGAGATCAGATTAGGGAGAAAATTGGATGGATGGAGGAAAGAGAAGTGGAAATGCAAGGAGCAGGGAGAGGGGAGCTGGCCGTGTATGAATGGGTGGTGGAATAGCAGCTGCCAGAGACTTGGTCTGAGCAGAGATCTCCAGCAGGGAGACACCAGGTCTGCAAACTGAATGAATGGGGAAAGCTGGAGCAGAGCCTGGAGTTATATCTTGCTGCATTTCTAAAGATTCTTGTTTGCACACCATTTGGAGACTTCCTCCCTGAACAAAGGAGTTCATGTTTTAAATTAATTCCTTTAAACAGCCATGGAGTATAAAGGAATAATAGAATATTTACCACAAGATGGAAAGATGATGCTGTTGTATTGCAGCTTTCAAATCCCTGATTTCTGCCAAGGGAACAAGGAAAGGGAAAGGCAAGGCTGGAGGGTATCCTTCAAAATGCTTGGTTTCCATTAATCAAGCCCGGTGTTAGCAGGCAATGTGAATAGCAGATCTCTCTGGTACCCAGGAATCTGTAGGTAAAACACATTGCAAGTGAAAGTAATGTACTTGTTCAAGGTTTTGGGAAATGGTTTGAAAGCCAAATGGATAATGTTGTCCCATTGAAAAGGATATAGAGGTTAAAACATCCTTTTGCTTGGAGGCATTATAATATTTTAGGAGAAGCACAAACATTTATAACCAATATTGGGAGTCTTTGTGATGCACAGGCTCGAATTCTAGAAGGATATAAATTCTCTAAGGGTATTTCCATTTAGCAATAGGTGTTTTATAAAATGATTTGGCTTTGTTGGGGTTTTTTTTGAGTGGATGATGTACCATTTATTCACAATCACTTGTGCATACCTGTTAGCTCCTGATTTACCTCTAACTTGTTCTTTCCTTAGAGGATTGTTAAGACTAGATAAATATGAGTACTCTGAATATTTCATGGGTTAAATATGATTCTTTAACGTGTATCTATGGAGACGGCCACATGCATTAATATTTTGCATGAAGGAAGATGGCTTTCCTCATCAACACATGCATACACTGTCCATTAAGAAGACATTATAGGACACTTAACATTTCCTAATAAAAGCCATAATTTATGGTTATGGATGTAAAAAGAGATGGGAGCTTGATTTATGCTCCTGTAACCTAACATAGACATTGCAAAAAGACCTGAAGCTCACAATAGCTAATTTATAGTAAAATAATTGATAACATCATTAACAAGTGAATGGTATATTAAGGCAATTATTGGTAGAGTCAGGCAACAAATCCACTGTTACCCCACTTCTTTCAGTTACAAACTGCAATTCAGTTGTGCAAAAATCTAAATTCACATTGCCATTTTGTCAAAAAAAACAAAACAAAACAAACAAACAAAACAAAAAAAAATCCAAAACACCACAAAATTTTCTCTTCCTAAAAGGAATTGGGACCTGTATTAAGGGTGGTTATTACACACCTTTAAGGTTTAGATATGGCACCAAAATGCATGTCAAAATAACATCTCAATGTAAGCATCAGTTTACATAACCATTATAGTGTTACACTTGGGCAAGTAAAAAGGAATACAGTCTCTGAATAATAAGATTAAATGAAAATCTGCATCTCTGTATAAAGTGAGATTCTCTGGACTGTATCTGGTATGCTAGATCAGTGAATGTTTAGGAGCTGTCTATGAAAAGCTCAGCATTTACTCAAATCCAGCCATTCTTGGAGGATTTTGATGGACACTGCTTGCAAATACAAGTACATTTGACTGTGTTGCTTCACCTCCACCTGACTCATACTAAATTACTTCTGATCTCGTAGACAGCCAGGGAAGACTGGAAGTGCATTTGTGTACGTCAGGCAGAATCAGCTAACTCTGCAAATTTTGTTTATTTCTTACTTTGATTAAGCAAAGCTCCTAGTCACTAATCATTTGTCTTGAAGTGCAACATAGTCAACAGTTGTTTCTTAAAACAATAACTGTAACTGATTTTAATTAATTTCAAGTTTTCTCCACACTAATTTCTTAATATGTAGTTCTTTCTAAAAAGAGGAAACACTTCAAAAATTGCATAATCTTCTATATCTGTAATAAGAAAAGATAGCTTGTTTCAATGATAGACTGCCTTAGACACCTGTCTTAGTAAGATAAACAGGTATTACACTTCTCCTTAATCTAAAGAATCCACATTTGGATATCAAGGCAAAATCTTGTGCTGGGAGATCTGAACAGACTAAAAAAAGGTGATGGGAAAGATCCAGGGATCCAGGAGGATTGTGTTTCTTTGAAGCTCATAAGAACTGTCCTTTTTGCATCATCAGACAACTTTGTAAATTTATTTTTTCTAAGTAGGCAGAAAGGGGGAAATAGAGTCAGCCAGAAAGCTATGCTAAGGCAGCAGAGAGTTACACTGTGGTAGAGTTCCTGCCCTGTGTACTTACTAGACTTCATAGGTTCCTCAGTACACAAAGGTGTGAAAAATATTTTCTTGGCATCCTCTCTCCTTTATATTTATGTCTGGTCATGCTGTTCTTCCACTAGTAAAGCTCCCACTGACTTCCTGGTGAGTTTGGCCTGCAGGTATCTAACATATTTATTCCCCTTCCTCCTCCACAGCAGGATAAGGTTGTGTTTGTGTTAATTCACATTCCTTGGGTTACTCAGAGTTTGAGAATGAGGAGCTTTGAGCTGAGATTGCGCGCTACTGCTCACATTCAAATTGGACAGTTAAGCTTTTTTAATGAACTCTCAGGCAAGATTTTGTAGTCCTTCCAAATAAATCTTTTTACTGTTTTTTAAATAAAAGCTGATTAGGGTCCTATGGAAAGTCCTCAACAGCTTGATTTGCAATCCTGGCGTATGCTGTACCACTTTGATCTGTAAGAGGAAAAGCAAAACTCTCACTCACCCTTCCCTCATGTTTCCCCTTCACATCCTGCAGAAGAATCTGCTTTCCTCAGTGGGTGACTTTTGAAGGACAAGTTTCTGACACTGAGAAGGAGACAGGAAAAAGGATAGTGGAAAAGAGATGAGAAAAAGGAATTCCCCAGGGATTTCTTCTAGCTTTCTTTTGTACATTCAAGAGCATTTCAACCTTGCTGTGTAGATTTAAACTGATTTTTCTCTATATAAAGAACAACTCGTAGGTATGAAAAGGCTTATGGGATCCTAGTTCCTGAATAACCACACTGTCTTGAGGATTAGAGCCTGGGGTGATCCTGCTCGTTCCTTACCCCTGGCCAGCACAGTTTAGCTCAGGAATTGAGGCAGATCTCAGGGAGCGGGAACAGATACTCCTCATTCTTCACAAGGGGAGCTTATTCCATGGATGTGTGATGCGGGACACGCTTGGCACAGGAGCACTCCACAGACAGCGGTCTGGAGCCTCCCACCAAGCAGCAGCAGACAGGGACAGAGGGGATGAGAGCTGCCCCGCTCGCTTCCCTCTACCCTCCTAGGGACAGCTTCCAAGGGGCCCTGGGGGAGCTGCTCCCCCACACCTTGAGCCTTTCTGGAAGCTGTCTCCTGCAGAGCCATATCTAATCCTGCACTGAAGCTGGCTGCAGGGATTCTCACCATATACTGTGACAATTAACGAGACAGCCTAATTTTAACTGCACGCTGCATTACAGCTCTGGAAAAATTAGAATCTTTCCACATCAAATGAGGTTTCCCTTGCACTTGTAGTATAATGGAATTACAGACATATTAACTACCATTCTATCATTCATTATTAATATAGTTCCTAAAATTCCATTTTATTCCTATTTTCTCCCATCGAGGAACACGTTACTGCAAATCCTTATATAACCCACGATAAGCATGGTAGTCTTCTCTGCATCCTGACCAAAGAAACCTTTGCAATGCCAGCGAGAAAGTGTTCACTGCTCCAAGTCTCACATCCAGTCCCTATCAAATTGGTCATGGTGGGAGCAGGTGTATAAGTAATGCCTGGGAATTGTCCATCCAAATTCAGAAGTAATACAGTTTTAAACTAGCACACACAGAGACACACAAAAAATCAAAAATATTAGAACAGCCATGCAGAATCATAGCTTCACCAGTCTGAGCTGCTCAGAAGCACACAGGAAGATATGATGTCTGCCCAGAAAATCTTACAATCTCTTTGAAGTCACGATCTCACAGGGAGATGAGAGAGATGATGTTACCCACCTGACAATTCCATGGCTGCCTAGTACAGACTTAGCAGTTTGGACTCAAGGACTTTTTTTTAAAATCTATTTTCCTATTTCCAATTTTATTTCTATTATTCTTAAACCTTAAAAAAGAACAGCATCTGTTGCCATTTTAATTCAATTTTTTTATCTCACTTAATTTTAATGTTTCTAGGTTACAAAATTTACTTCATTTAGCCAAGGCTGTGATTGTATGGATCATACCATCATATGCATACACATATATATGCCTTCCTATTGCTGCCACCTCCTACGATGCTGAGTGGGATTTCCATATGAGGAAGGACTTCAAAATTAAACCACCCCAAAATATTTCTGCAGAAGTAACTGTGGTGCCACTGAAATCAATGTGAATTTAGTGGCTGGTTTCAGAAAGATATTTGGTCCCTTTTCTCTTTAATCCACCCCTATGTACCTTCATTTATTTTCTTTGCCCTTCTCCTGACATTTGCTATTTTGGTTTTGTTTAGGGCAAAAAAGGCAACAAAATACTGGTAATTCTCTGTTGGTCTATCATGAGACAAAGGAGAATAAGATCTGTGGATCAATTATAATATTTCTATTTTGGAACTGTTCACAGAAATGTGGTGTATTAGACTATACCTAGGAAAACTATTTTTCCATCTTGTTCTTCCCTTCTGCTGTGTGATCTAGCGTTTAATGGTATTTGTCTTTCTTATTTGTAAAAATGTGTGTATATTTACGGTAGTAAAGTCTATACATACTGCCTTTCTCAACATAAGGAGATGTTAGCAAGTCAGCAACAGAGGGCCCAGCCTTACTGTTATTGAAACTCAGCCAAAATTACCACCAACTTCAAGGATAGAAATGAATTTTCCTGCAGTATGGTTGAGGATAACAAATTAATTGCTGTGTACTGCTTTTTTAATAGACACAGTGCCTATTTCCATTCCAAATCACTAAAGTGCAATAGATCTTAGCAATTTATTAGGAGCATACATATTCAAATACATGTGTTCATAATTTTTTTAAGACATGAGCATCTTTAGCACACTGCATCAAAACATAGAGCTCTAATACTGACAAAGCTCATCATGATCTTATTGGCTTTTTTTACTGCAAAGGACTGTAGAATACATCCCCCTTTAAACCACATGACTTCAATTAATGTTCAACTAAATCATATCCAAGCACTGTGTTTCGTAATAAAAAGGGAAAGCAGGGGTATTCAGATTGAAAAATTGGGCCCTAATTGATAAGCAAGTGCGTAATTCTTTCTCATGCAAATACAGATGGCAAAACTGAGTTTCCATTTTGTATAAGCTTGATTTTATGAAATTTGTGTGCATTCTTGGGGTATAAGACTGATAGAAAAGCCATTTTGAGATCTTTGCAATTGTCTTACAATAGTTACTATATGCTGAATTTGATCTGAGGAAAGAACAGTTTAGAAGGCTGACTTGGCTTTCCCTGCTGAATATTGAATTACATAAATATGTGATTCACTCCAAATGGTACACAGAAGCGGTAGGATCGGATGAAATCACAGAAATCTATGAATCCATGGAGAACCACCTCCTCCCCCTGGAATATAAACCAAATGCTGTCATTTCTAGAATAATTTTTACATCTCTCTCCTGTGCTCACTAAGTAACCAGATTTTGCTATCTTCACTCCTACTCCTGTAGTGATAGCTTACTCCAGGAATATCCCTGTTTCCGTCAGGCTGAGAACAAGGTACCACCCAACAGGGGTAAAGGTAAAAGGACCAGGCCCTAACTGATTTTAATTTTTTTTCTGATAAGATTCATAAAATGTAACAGAGGCGCTAATAAATCATGCAATAAAAATTATGAATAAATTGTGGGCCAAGGCTTTTTGCAGTGATTGCTTATGATGTAAGACCCTTTAATGACAGTAAGTTAAAATTGCATTGTAATGGCCTTTTGTAAATGCAATAAATCTCAGGTTTCAGTGCACTGCAGACAGCCAGCGATGTGTGTGCTGCACATGAGCTACCAACACAGGCACACACTGCTGGCACACACTTACGTAATTATGTTGATACTTCAGGAGCAGCAGTAAATCTCAGCACTGCTAGATTGACTTTGAAAAATCTTGGGTCAGTAGCACTGAGGTGTTGTGACTACAAGAAATAGCTTAAAATATCATACTGGATTTTTACTTGAAAAAAAGGACATTATCTCCCAGGTTAAGAAGCAATAAAATGGATTATTTTGTTTTAAATAGCAAAGGCAGAACCTATTGCTGTCGAGTCTTATAATTTACAGAGGCAAATACGAGCTAAGACATACATTTTCACCTGCACAGTCAAACCAAATTGATCCTCTCTTCTGAATTTTCTTGATCATCTACCCATTCACCAAAAAAAAAATAAAGGTACACAGCGATACATCAACAGTTACTTAATAACTACTTGTTTCAACTACAGCAAAGTTTTTCTTGCTGCCCACGTTTGCCCTCAAAAAACACATTCTTAAATACAGAAAGATCTGGTCAGCTTGGGTTGCTTATCATTTAAGATGCCTAAGAAATTTAGCTGCAGATTTCCCTTGAAAATTCATTCCAATACCCCTGTTCTACTTATCAGCTTGGGCTTCTTGCAGTCTTCCTTACACCAGATCAATTGATATAGGTATAAATGGTGGAGGCCAGTTCTGTGATTTATCCAGCCCTAAACTAAATTAAAACCTTCAGTTAGAATGCTTAAGACACGATAATAGACTTCAAAACAACATTAATAGGAAGAAATCTCTTAAAATGCTGAGCACCTACAACGTCCAGCAGAAGGGAGGTCATGTCCTAGAGCAGAAAAGGACACAGGCAGGAAGCGAACAGACCATCACTAAAATCCCACCCCACTTTGTAGGGCTACAATCCCAACTACCACTGATTTGAGTGAGATCCAACCAGAGACCCCTGCAGAACCTATTTCAGGTAAAATTTTTCAGGACAAGGACAATTGTGTAATTGCCACAACACGCAATGCAAAAGGGCTTGCCTTCTCAGCAGCCTTTGATCTCTACTCTAAAAACACCACAACATGATCTCATCCACATTGTGCTATTCCTGTTTCCCTTTTTAGCATGGATCTCCCCTTCACATCTAGTGTGGAGTTCTGCAAGAAATCTAGTGACAGTACGTCTTAGCACTTCTCGGGAATGTGTCCCGCATAATGCAGAACTGATTTTAACTCAGGGTTTTTCAGTAAAGCACTTGTAAGGACAAACCAAGAACAACCTGACTGTGCTGTGATAGCTCTACCAATATCCAGACTGAGGCAACTGCTGTGGGGTGGTGGTTGGCTTTCTGGTTTTGGGGCAGTACCAGATCAGCTTAAGTCAGAATTTTGCTTAAGTGATATTGAAATTTAGTGTCCTGTTGTTTAGTGTTCAGTTGATAGGAGTTCACTGTCTATCCTACCAAGAAGTCCCTGAGGTGCTAGGGATTTTATTAAAAGACCTAATGTAAATTTCAAAACTGTATAGATTACTTAAAATGTTAGTTATGTCTAAGCAGCAGGAAATCAATAGTGCAAAAGTGCATTCACTGGTCTAAGGAAAGCATCTTTTGGAGAATCTGCTCTACTAAGCAAAGAAGCTCAGTTTTCAATGTGCAGTGGCATGGACTACAGAAAAATAAAAGTTTGAAATTCAATAAAAAAATTCTATAGCAGCTTCAATTCCAAACCACAAATTTATCTTCATGTCCATATTACCATGAGCTATAGGAACGCCTAAAACTCTGCATTTACTGTTCTCAAAGGATATCTTTGTTGGGACATCAGGGTAAGCCTTTGTTCTTACTAGGTGATTTTTAACCTTTATTCAGAAATTTCCCTCATGTCCTCAGTCAAGTACACAGACCTACACAGTGGAAATTTACTAGAAAACAAAAAATGAAACCCTAAAAAAGCCCCCAAACCTGAGATTTGGACAAATGGTTGCAAGCAACCAAATTAATGCGGTTTATGGAGAGAGCATCTGTTAGAAGAACTGACCAAAGCCCTACTTGCTTGCCTGTGTTAGCACTGAAGGATCCTCACAGGAGGAGCATCTGCAGCATGCCAATAGTGCAAAGGCAGGTCACACACATTTAGCTTAGCAAATGAACATTTGCAATGGGCACAAGCACACAAACACCACACTTTATTAGCTCAGAATGGCGCATCATTTGGGTATGCTTCAGCCCCTCTCATTTTCTTTGAACTTTACTGCATGTGAAATCATACAAGGTGTTTAATCTTACTATGTCGTTTTCAAAATAGAAAAACAAAATTTCTTGGGTTACTTGCTTTGCACTTTTTCCTCTCCCTTACTGTATGTTTATTTCAGTAGCTAGCACAATAGAGTTATAATTTCTGTGACACCTCTAAATGCTTGTACTATAAAAACAACAAGTTGACAGCATCTAAGGGAAGGCTTTACACTATACTCAGATGTAGTGTTTTCCAAACCAACCTGGACTGCAGCAGAAGATTGCCCGAGGCTGTGATCCTTCCAAAGGTGTAGGATGTGCCTGAGCTGTGGTGGCCAGTGCACAGACAGCAGGGCTTCTCCATCACTCCTGCATCCAGGAAATCTAGCAGTCACTTCCTACATCTTCACTTCTGAGGGCAGACTCATGGAAGGGTGTCACTGTGTGAGCTCCAGCTTAGAATTCTCAAAACACTAACCATGCATTTGTAATTTTCTTAAAATGTGTATTAAAATTTCCCATCCTACAACGTTGTTTCTGCATGTGCCCAAAACTGCCTTAGTACTGTTGGCAACTACCTTATATCAAAGTCTGGTTGATGCCTATAATTTTCCTTCACTAATAGGAAAAGTCCTTTAAATGAACTTGCCAAATACATACTGAATATACACTGTTTTACAAAACATACTCAAATAAAAACATGAGATATTTGTAGTATGAAACAGTTCCCTGGATGCAGTAATCTAGTGGCTACTGCTTTTTTTTTTGCTTAAAATGTGAAATTTCAAATTTAATCTTTTCCTCCCACTGCACAATTTCAAATTTTCATCCATCTCTGCTTGGGAGTCCTTCCCACTTCACAAAGCTGCATAATCCAGGCAGTTAGTGAAGTTAATCCAATTTGCACAGCATGAGGTGTTCAAACCATTATAATGGGAATATGGCAAAGCAGCATTTCCCAATAACGTGGAAGAGGTTGTTACTCTGTGGTAATTCTGGGCTACTGAACTCGGCAAGATCAGTAGCACAAAACAGATATACATCGTGGCATTATCAGAGATGGTTTAATGTTGGCATACGACAAGACTGGTCCTTTAATTTTCACTCACTTGTTGGAAGCCAGTTCCTGGTAGGAAATAACCATATGTTGCTCTCATGCACTGGACTCCAGGGTGAGCCATGCACAATGATTTTGGGATCTCTGTGCAGCCCCTATGGAGAAGGAATGTGCAAAATGCACAAAAAAGTAGGAGATGATATGAGAGTAGATGATTTGCAGAATTAGAGAGGACTTTTTCACCCCAGAGCCTGAGCAGTTCTGCCATGCTGCAAAGCGAGCTCCAAAGTCAGTGTGAGGACACATCAGATAATTTGTTTTGAAAAGACCTACGTTTCCCAGGGCTATCAATCTGTCACCTTTCACTCGTGCCATGGAAATAAAAGCATTCTTGAAATCTCTGAAGGCTGCCTTTTCATCAATATTTTAACATAATCATTCTTTTAATTTAAATGGAGATTGATCACTTATATTTTATTACTTTTTAATAAAAACCCACGATCACCATTACAGGAAAGTGATCTCAATGAAATTATTGCCAAGATAAATTTGACTTGGAAAAGCACTAGAACAAGTCTTTGTTAGGTCAGAGCCTTTTACAGCATATATGTTCAGTTCTGGTTTTAACAACCAACACAGAAGTGATCAATGGGCATTCTAGGTATTACATTCACTGCTTTCATGATACACTTAAAACTAGTCCAAAATCTTACTGGAAACTGTAAAGGGTATATTGTTAAATATCCCTCTGCTGTAATTTACCCTATATAGGAAGACTTGCCAGGGGCGCTAATGAAGCGGAGATAGTTTTGCAGTTTTACCATCTGTTATCAAATATACTCCTGCTATAACAGAAACACAATTGTATTAGAGTGTAGAAATGACAAACACTGAAAAAAAATTTCTTTCATTGTTTAAATAGGTTTGCTGCATACTCCAAAGAACAAAGTGTTTGGACAATTAATAAAACATCTTAGGGCTGCTTTAAAAACAAGCATGCAGCAACAGAATAGTGATGAAGTTGAACATAACCACAACACAACAGAGAGGTACAAATAAGAAACCACATTTTTCCACAGCCTTCAGGTTTAGGCTTTAATTCAGGATAACACATCCTATTTTTTATATCCTACAGAAAAAAAAGTCAACAAAAAACCCATTTGAAATGTGAATGTCATTGAAAAATTTAAAAATGCTGCATCTACACTAGCTTTGTGATGATTGTAAAGTGCTTGAGAACTGCATCCCCCTAACCCTCTTTCCATCCTAAGGACCTTTGGGGTAAAAACTCTAAAGAACACTACAGTTTAGCTTCACTTATGTGCACTGGACTAAAAATGAACACTTAATATTTATGTGAATCATTGTCAGTGTCAAGTGAGATGAAGCTTATAAAAATAGATCCAAATCAGGGAATTAGTTTTAAGACTTAGTGGGTAAATGCCTCTTTACGTATGGTATTATTTATAGATATTTTTTAATCTGTTCTGTCATCTTGTCTCTTAAATTATTAGAAAGTAAGAAAGAAGGAACTATGGTAAATGCAGATGAAAGAGAAATCTTACTGGGAACCATGGCAGGAATATGAGCAAAAGCCAGGAAGTTTAAAGCTGTGTTCCTAAGCTCCTTGCTTTCTGTATGAAAACAGTCCCAGCCTATTTTGCAATTAAATATGCACTTTTTAAAACCAGCTATGCTGTTGAAATAGGAGGAATGGTATTTTTAAGACTCTCAGGCACCCATAAGTCTTGCTATCACATCTGAAAAGAAGCTAATCACGAGCCAGTTTCACGCATTGGGCTTGAGTCCTGTCTCCATGGTCTCGTGAAGCTTTTGACACCCTACATTAATCAAAGTCCCCTCTAGATATAAATGTTGAGCTCACCATGGCCACAACAGAAATTTCAGCATCAGATTCCAGTTTTTGTAACCCTCTTAGAAGTCAGTGACAAGTGCAGATGGTCTGTAAGTTGATCTCCAAATGTTCTAAGCATTAAAAAACTTAAAATGTTGTTGTGGTAACTTTGTCCATCTATTTATCATAATCTGATAAGGAGATTGCTGATACTAATATTGCCCTGTATCTACAAGGTTGTGTGAGTCTCAGCCATTTATGAAAGTACTTTAAAAAGCTGGTACAAAAAGGACAACAATAAAGAAAATATTATTAGAATATGAAGCAAGTATTCAATATTGAAGGGCAAAATACTCAAGACAGTTAGGATGCAGGTCACCTTGCAAGAAAATTCAGAGGAATGGGGCACATCCACAAGGCTTCTGCTGGTTTCTTGCAAACAGGGGCATGTTACATATCACATGTAGGAATCTGGGGAGGTCATACTTACTTTCTTTCTGCTAGCAGGTGGAAAACTCTCCTTTGAAGCAATTGGAGCCATTTCTTCCTTTATACAGACACATTACACAACCTCTATCCAACAGGAAATAAAACGGGATAAAGCAGGCAGCTGCTCTCTTCCCTGGGTCTGCATGGTTATAGAATCCTGCACAGGGGGAATACGTAGCCATAGGCTTTTCCTTTGACCATTCATTTTTATAAGCACCAAGGTGAAGGGGTTTTTGTACTCTCTTCATCCAGGTAGGATTTCAATGTAGCTCTATGTTTGCTGAGAACAGCACACAGAGCTGCTCTTTGATTTGAAGGCATTTCTTGCAAATACAAGCTTTTCCTGCTCTTGACTTCAATAGCAAGATCTAATTTAGACCAGTGAGAAATTGCATCTAATATTTTTGTTCTAAATATATTTTAGAAGTGAGATGTATGTGTTTACAGGCACAAGAATTGCTGTAAATTTAAGCAGAGGTTTCAGATGTGAATATTAGGAATAATTGGTTTGGGTTTTTTTTATTGCCACAAGGATATCTGAGGATATTGTTCATCCCAGTAGTCAACCAGGTTTTATTTAGCAGTATCAGTCTAACAGATGCAATTTCCACTTACGATAACTGTGGGCACATGATTAATTTTAGTATCTGCAAAACTTATAGTAGAAATACTTTTATGTGACATTCCTTGCTCCTCACTTTGACAATTGCAGAAAATAAAAAAAAAAAGAGACATTTCTGCTATGAGCTTGTACAACTGTCCAACTGCTAGAACAACTTGCACAGCAGTTTATTCTAAAGATCTGTAATGTACACAGATGGCAAAATACATCCAGAAATTATGTGTGAAAACCAAATTCACAAGTCTTGTTCTGTGTTTATTGAGAGACCAGAAACTGTATTTTGACAGGAATATCAATAAGGACTTGGATTCCAATGGAAAAAAAAAAGTTTTTCATTTAGTACTTACACTGAATAGGGTACTAGCTGTAATCAAGAAAAATTTCAGGATGGCATTAAACTCTCAAGCTGCATAATTCCCAATAACACTCAGTGGAGTCCTGCTATTTAAATGCCCACAGGCCACAAAAATGCTTTTAAGCCAACTCAGTAGCCTAAATTACAAATTCTAGTTAACAAAATTCACCACAGGCTGGCAGCTTAGGGTAGAATATATTCTTTTTTTTAAATACATCTGCCTTCATCAAAATGCTTAGTGGTCACTCAATGGATTTCAATCTCTGATTATGCTGAAGCAGAGATGATTTTTTTTTTTTTTAAAACACACAGAAAGACATGAGGCTTAAGTAAAGTCACCATGCTTGCCACCAGCCCCTCTAACATTTATTGCACAAGGTTATTTGTCTTTCCCGTTCAGCTGCTCGTGAGAGTTGCAAGGAAGGGAAACCATTCATGACTTGATTTCTTTTTTGAGGTTTACATTTCCGGAAGTTTTGCAGATGATGTTTAGGAAGCCCTGTCACAATACATAGACATTTTGGGTCAGAAAGAATATTGCATGTACCCCAGTTTCAGATCTAGGGCTGGACAAATAAATGTAGATACATTTTGGCAACAAAATATTTTTTCATCCAATTTCTTCCCCTCCTCTCAAATAGCACTTTTTCAAAGCTTTATGCTTTCCTCCATAAGAAAAATCCCAGTTTCTCTTCTCGCCCCAGTATTAATTTCCTTTTCTCACCTCACACTAACTTAACAAAAAAGTGAAAACGAAACTGGTAGTCAGAAAAAAAAATAACAAAGCAGCAAAATTTAAGAGGGAATACCAGGAGATAAAAAGGAAATAAGTTTCTGCACAATATTTTGCTAAAAACTGTAGGTAAGAAAAAAACCTTGCTTGTTTGAAATCTGAAGGACAAATATGACAAACCTTGTTGAATATTTTCAAGGAAAAAGGGATCTCCTTTTTTTCCAAATTGCTTTTTATAATTTCCATTTATTTACTTACAAATAGACATCCATCTTGTTGCAGTCTTTATCTTGATTGAGGTGAGGGGTTTTTTTTGGTTTGTTCAAAATTAGTTGGGAATATAAACAGCTTTCCATGTAGGTCAAAAAAAAGAAAAATCTTCAAATTATCCTCAACCTGGCACTGTGTTTTTTTAGCCTTTTCTGGACAGGAAATATTCTTCCTTTTAGAAGCATCAACATGTTCTTGTCCGTCTGATAGTTCCTCTTTCACCCCAAGTCTGTGGCACCAATTCTGGGTTTTAAACAGCATTTTAATCACTGCTGAAAAGCTGCTCTCCTGCTCACAGAGCATGGGATGCTATGCAGTGGAGGAACTGCAGTCACCATCAGACGTGAGAAGGACACTCCTGAAGTGGAACTGCAGAAAATAGTGGTTGCAATGTAAGCAGTGAGAAGGAAAATGCCTGGAGGAGGATATATCTCCTAGAAATAGGAGATGGAAGGAGTCTTCAGAACTAGAAAAACAAATCACTCTAGGGAGAGGGAAGTCTCACCCCTCAAGGTTCACTGGACATGGAGGGACAAATAGAGATAGGACCCTGGAAAGGGAACACAGGATGACAAATCAGCAGCTTGCTAGGAGAGAGAGACAGTCAAGAGTTTGAAATCTCTGACTGTGGCCACTTAGAGCAATTCCTTTTTCAGCAAGGTGACAACCTATTCAAAATAATTCAAGTGAATTAGCAATATGCAGTACCTTCTGCATGTGCTGCAAGCAAAGAAACTGCCCTCACAAGAGCCCAGGGAGAAGGGGGTTTGCAGTAAGAGATTTTGTGGTCAAAAGAACAGATTTTGCTGTTGCAAGTTTGCCAAAGAATAAAAAAAGGATTAGGTTCCACGTGAAAAGCTTTGTGTATTGTGACCAGTGCTAATTCTGGAGAAGCCTTTGCTGTAAGGACACGTGAGGATTTTGGACAGCATGTTCTGATGCACTCATTTTCTTCTGTGAAGGTTAGACACCTTGATGGCTGGCACAAGAACTGGGCAGGACAATAAAAAAATAAAAAAAAAAAAAAAAAAAAAAAAAAAAAAAAGAGAGAGAGAGAGAAAGGCCAACTTCATTTCCTTAAGAGCTCTAGAGTGGATTTTTCAGCATTCCAACCTAGCCAAACTACCTTCTCCACTCAGAAGTCCTGCACAAGCATTATGTCCTTCACCACACACAGAGACATTTTTCAGCTGTGATCCAAGACTAAATGGGATTTCAGGAGAAAACAACAGGCTTGTATATATAGGGCACTTGTGGAAGTGAGAGCACACCACAGGCACTTGCTCTGTCAGGCTAAAAGATGCTGTGCTGATTCCAGCAGTGGTCCTCATACAGGAATTATTCTGGGGTTGATTCTCATGCACACCTTTGCCCTTGTTTGATCATATTAATTTTTTTAAAGGGTTCTAAAATAAATGAGCAATCTTTAATTGACAATATTTGCTATCTAATGAAAAGAAATGTGTTCTGTTCACTGAGGACTCCAATATGAAAATATGTGTACGATTCAGTGGCAGATACAGTGATGGAGCTGAAGCAACAAGGAGATAAGGTAACAAAGAAAAGTGTTACAATTTTATTTGGGAAGCCCAGAAATGCACCAGCTCTTGATATGACTTCAAATGAGACTTCTGGCAAGCCACAATTTCTTGGTAATGATTTACATCTATAATCAGGATAATAGAACATTATTTATCTAACTCTTCTGGGTATTGTGGAGACTAACAGTTGCACAGTAATTTGGAGATAAATTGGAGGCACTAGATGAATTTCCACTATCATGTTTTCTCTAAGCAGGTGAAATGAGGACACCTTGACACAGAAGGAACGAAAGTTTTCTCAAAATAAATCAGAGATCAGAAGGAAATTTTATCTCTGCTTGATTCCGATTATTCAGCATTCCTCAACAAGATTGACAGGAAATGAGAAAACAAAGCTTTCGTGGATGAGGGAGGTAAAATCTAATAACATTTAACACTGCATCAGCAAAACAAGAGTTTAAAATCCACAAAATTATTTCTGCTGTTTCAGATGAAAAATTAATGCAAGGTGCACCCAGCAGATTGTGCCTAACCAACTATCGACAGATCTAATAAATAACTTTTAATTACATAATGAGAAAATTTAAACATATATCTTTGTTTAAATATATATAAGTATATATTTGTTTAAATATATGTTTATAATAAAGAAATATATATTTAAAAAAAAAAACAGGCAAAGTTAAACACTAACATGCTTTACCAGACCCCATATTTTAACTGGCCCTGGCTTGTGGCAATCCCATAAAGTCAGAAAACTGTTTAAGTGAATTAACCCCTTGTCTCCATAATCTGTGTACTCAGACTAAAGGTTCTGAATGGAAGGAGCAGGTTATTCATCATCCCTGAAGTGCAAAAGAATGAACCTTTGATTTTTATCTTGCCTGTTGTGAGAAAATACATCACCTTCCCCGAGCAGGCAGACTGTATGAGCTGAGAGCTGTGCCTAGCAAGGTGGGTCTCTCCAAGGGACCAACACCCTGTGGAATGAGATGCCAGAGCAGATGCTGTATGTGCTGAAGCCTCACACACCCTGGGACGCCCTGAACAATCCCAGGAAGGCTCAAAGCAGAGTGGGAGCTCTCACCTTTTTCTCAGCTGGGCTGGCTCTGTCTCCAGGATCATTGTTATATTACAAGACCTCTGACACAAAGGCATCAGGCAGATATTGAAGATGAGCTAATCACTTCCCAGGGAAACATTCAGCCAGAAGGGACAGAGGTATTGTTACAGATCAGGGAGGAGGCAAAGAAGTGAGGACAGACATGGCAGAATGACACTGGGACCACTTCTGGCAGTGTTGAGACAAGGAGTAGCCCAGTTATTGCCTTGGAGACTCAGGGAGCAAGGCAGATGATAAAACAGTTGCCCATCTGTCAATGTCTCTGAAAATGTCCTGTGACTGGGATGCAGACCAGAGGGTGTATTGCAGATATGTGAGCAGCACAAGACGCTCCACTGAAATAATCTGGTAATTCTTGCTATCGGTGAGCAGAAAATGGCTGGATGCCTTAGGCATTGCTTAGGGGCCATTGTGTTCCTCAAAAATACATACTGCTTTTGAAGGATTAATTCTACCTCATATTTACCATGGATTTATTCCTTACAGAACACAGGGATAGCCCAAAATTTCTTATATCATTACCTAAATCAAGGAATTAGGAGTGTCAAATTTGACTTCTTTGTTCATGCTTTTTTTTCTTGAGTAACTCCTGAAAGAACCAGGAATTACTCCTTTTCCAATTAGAATAACAACAGAAAGCTGCTGGAATTTCAACCAAAAAATCAACCACAACCAAAAACCAAACCAACAAAACCAACCCTTTCTTCCTCAGCGTTCATTGATTATAATTAATGTGAAGTTAATCAAAAATCAAAGCAAGAGTAAAAAAAAAAAAGGTCAAAAAGTAATTATATTAGAAATATGTTCCCCAGTCAATTGCTTGCTTTTCAGGCTTTAGCTCTGTGGCAATTTCAGTACTTATGCAACCACCATAGAATTTTCTAGGTCTGACTTTTACTTGAGAAGCAGAAACTTCTCACCAACCAACCCCTTCAGGTCCAAGCCCAGGAACTTTTTTTGTCATGGGAGTGGGGTAGGGTGGGGGGGAGGAGAGAGCTTCCTTCACACCCTCAGCCCCCTCAGATGCCACCACTGCATCACAGAAGAAACTATCACGCACCTTCCTGCTCACTGCAGATCCAGTCAAGGACGCTTGGAACCAGCCGGGAGACACCTCCTTGTAGCACACAGCCCTTGCAGGGAGAAACCCTCTGGGGAAATCAGTTTATGGCAGATTTCATACTGTGCCAGGTTAACAGCATATGTATCCCTGTCCTTTTAGCACAGGTTTGAAGGAACAGTGTTTGCTAAGGCTACATAGCCAAGAAGCACACTTTAAAAATACACGCTGTAGTCAGATGTCTGCTTGTAACATTTATGACTTGGCAGATTGACTCGCACATCAGGCACACATTTGATGGTTAATTCTGAGCCCTAATGCAGCAGAGCAGTCTTCTACCTGGCTGGTGTCTATCCTTTTCAAAAGGCAAAGGAGTGCATAAATTATGTTTAAAAAGAGGTAGGCATTTTCTACCCACAGAGTGGAGTCACTGTAGGTGGATTATTATCCAGGAATACCGAAGAGGCAAGTCTGTGATTTAACCCATTCTTTGTAATCTCCTTGCCTGCTACTGTTGGTACTGCTGACAGTCTGAAATTATCCATATGATACAATTTTTCAGGAGGTTCTGCAGCACAGCAGCTGCATTTCAGACAGTCAGCAGGAGTTAAAGCCCTAAAGAAAGGATTTTATTCTGAAATAATACCAGCTAAACCCTGCAGTAGCACCCAGTTTTCTTTGCTGATGTTGGCAGCTATGAGGTTGTTGCAGTTTACTCTCTCTCATGTCATGTTTTAGCAGAACAGGAAGAACTCTAAACCACCTTAGAGATGACCAGCAGGATTTTGAAACCTATTTCTTCTGCAGTATCTTTACTACTGGGAAAACAAAAAACAATAGTTTTCACAGTGCAAACTGAGACATTTGTACATCAGGATACAGGCATGACCTTTATCTAGCACAAGTAAGGCATAGAGATGTTCACCTGAACACAACCAACTGCATTTACTCCAGCCAAGAACCTGGTCTTCAACACTGAGCTTAAAGAAAGCATTATGAATTGTGATGAAGAAAAATAATCAGCATTGGGTCTGAGCATCCCTAAATTCCAGTGATTTGCCTACAAACTGCTGACAGTGAGCATCTTCAGAAATAGGACCTATAAGAATAGCCAAAAAAGAGGAGGATTCATAAATGTATGGGATAAGTTTTAGGATATCATAAGTATCCCTGCTCTACTTCAACATTTCGTATTTATGCAAAGAGAATAATATTGTCCTTGTTCATAACAATTTTCAGAAATTCAAAATAATTTGCAAAAATTACTTAATCCTTTCAGTATCCTTAGTGAGATATGCAAGTATTCTTTCAATTTTTTCATAAGATGTGTGATCTGTGGCACAAAAAGATATCGCTTATTTCTTAAATTAATCAAAAGAAATAATTAACAAAAATGAGAAAGAAGCCCTGGCTCCGTCTGCTTAAAAATTTTTTTTTACCAGACTCACCATTGTCAGTAGATCTAAAAGGGCTAAAAGCAATAATACTAAATCCAGGGGTACCTCTGCTGCATTTAGTACCAATGGATGCTGCTCTAAAATCTGTGATGCTCCCTGAGAAGGGTAGCAAAGGCTCAGTATTTTCTGGGCAGATGGGCATCTGTAAAATCATCTTGGTCTCTTTCCATGCATACCCATCTTCGTTCTCTAGCAAATATGCAAATATCTTAGACTCACCAAGTGCCATTGAGGGGCAGGCAGGGACATGGACTTGTCCCTGTCCCCTCCTGACCACACACAGGGAGGAGGCCAGGAGCTGCTGGCCAGTGCATCCTCCAAGAGAAAGACACCAGGCAAGGTGAGCCAGAGCCACGTCTTGAGAGGAGACAGGGGAAAGATTTGCAATGAAGAGAAAAGCCCTGCTGTGTTAGTCAACAGAGCTGTTTGTGCCCAAGGGCACAAATGAGAGGAATCCCACAAGAGGAAAGGGGAGTGTAGAAACACTTCTCAACAGCAACATAGCACCTGCCCTTCCCACCTTCCTCCTCACCATCCCCTGCAGATGCTCCCCTTAGGGGATTGACCATACTGGCTTGCAAGGTGCTCAGTTTAAAACTATTGCCAGTACACTGAAATTCTTATTTCTGTTCTGCACCACAGAGGCACTGGGTAGAACTTCCATCATACTCATACATCTCATACCCCATAACAAAGAATACTAAAACGTTCCAGAACTCCTTCACCTTCCTTCAGCAGCCTGTGCATGGGGTTGCCCCATGGCCCAATTTTAAACCCCAAACATGCAGGATCCCTTTACACTCCCATGTTGCTTATAGCAATACTTCAGTTTATCAGTTGAGCTCAGCCATAATACTGGGAGCACTGAAGTTCAGGCTCCTTGCTAAACAGAAATCTGGGCAAGGAGCCTGAACTTTCTGACTACCTTAAACTCCTGAAGCAGCTCTCTTAAATAAAGTACTGCTCCGCTCTTCTCTTGGAGTTCTTGAGTAGTTTCGTATTTTGTTTGATAGTTGACCCTGGTACTTGCTGGTAAAGCTGAGCTGGAATTCTTACCTGTATCTTGTCAGGGTTGAAATTTTTAATTTACAAACTATATTAACTTTCCACTTAAAAAAAAAAAAATTAAAAAAATAATTCTGTTTTCCCAGTCTTTTTTAACAGAAATTTCAGGGAATGATTTTAAGCTAACACATGAATTAAGGGCACCATTGGCATAAAACTAAATTCTGTTTCAAGACTGCCAAATGGTGCAGCTCAGGAATAGATATAGAGATTTCCAAAAATAACATTTCTACCATGAAAACTTCCCAAAAAATTCCCACAAAAATCCCCAAAATTATTTTGGAAACATACTACTGCCTTCATCACTTTATTTTCCCGAATGTATTTTATTTTCTTGGAGGAGCACTTAGAGGGTGTCATTACAGAACAAAGCCATGCTATGATAGCTCACTTAAATAGGTAAACTGAGATAGTTTTCAATGATAATTAATATGAGCAAAATAACCTTAATTTTTACAGGTACATACATCCACATATATATTTAAACGTTGAGAACTATTTCCTTCTTTTCTACAAATGTGGAGTCTATTGGAGAGTAGGGAAAAAAAAATATCTTTCCACAGAAAATAGGAGATCCTCTGCCAGTATTAATCTCTGGGACCCTAAGTCCTCATGTTTTTTAATTTAGAAAAGTCACTGTGATTGTTTAATGAGTTCTTGTACTCTTCTTGATCCCTCAAAATACAAACCAAAAGCAGTCTGCTTGTTTCTACAGATGTGACTTCTGAATAATTAAACAATCCCTACACATTTGTGAATATTTCCACAGCATTCATAAAACAGTTTCTAACATAATCCAGAGACATCTACGACAAGGCTTTCACCTCCTGTATCAGAGTCCACCAATCAACCCTGTTGTCTCTGCATATTCCTAAGGTTGTGCCCCTCCATCATAAAAGGATAACACCAGTGGGAACAGGAATTTAAATGCTGTCTCAATATCTTTAGCTTTTTCTCAGCAGAATATTTTCCTGTCACAAGAAGAGAAACTGAGGCATTATTTTAAGACCTATGCATCCAATTTTAAATCCCATACTACTCCAACACAATAAAATCAGTTTTCCCAGCGAGAAAAATAGTTTCCCCAAGGATGGCTGTCATCTTGGGCCTCACCAATTTTCACATCTCTTAGCTCACTTTTTTTTTTTTTTTACCAATAATGTAATTATTACTTTTTAAAATCATCTTTGGTCAAAGTCCAGACCAAAGGAAAATTGATTGAGAAGCTACTGATTTAAGAAACTGAAAGAGTTAGAGCTTGCTAAGGCATCTGATTAATTGAGGCTCATGCTGCAACATACCAGACATTTGCAGAGGAGAATTAGATGCCACATTGCTCACGTAGTGCCCACAGATGCTGGGACTTTCTCAGGACTTTAAAACTCCCATTCTTGCATTCTGTGTTCAGGGAAGCGAGTGAGGGAGCACAGCACAGTGAGGTTTTATCTGACTGGAGCAGGACACTTTGGCAATAGCAATACTGGGAGATCCAGCACAGCAGCCTGGATGTTATCCATCTAATTTCAGTATCTAATCTCTCTAGACACTTATAATCTGACACTCAGTGGTGTGCTCCATCTTAGCTGATAGTGAAATCATTTAATACAAGTGGGTAGTGAGGTAGGTGACAAGCTGATTGATGGCAATATCTTCATTTAAAGCTATATAGCACCACCAGACAGAGGTCTAGAGCAGCTCAGGAGTTCTGCCTAAATTTGCTGGTATCCATGGAAGTTTATCATGCCAAAGTGTGGCTTATACCATCTACTAAGTCATTTTCCTAAAATGGATGTAAGCTACCTCAAGCCCATTAAGGCAGAAGTGTCAGCATCTCACAGGATACTCAGCAGTGAGATTACAGTGAGCTTCATCATTTCTCCCTCCTGGCAGTCTGAATCTTTTCCACTGCCTTACAGTAAACAGAAGGAATGCTGGCTCCTTGAAGCTACCTGTACTTCAACTGTGACCTCAAGTGCCCCACCAGCAGAGATGGTGCTGTTTGACAAGCACCAGCACTGCCCATGCTTGGGGTTACAACTCTGTCCTGCACATCCTGCAGTGGGAATCTGACCCTTGGAGGCAAATTTGGTGTCCAACATTTGCTACAAATGGATGAGGGGTCCAGCAAGCAGCAAGAGCACAGATGAAAATACAGTGATGCTCCTGCATGTAGAAAGTGGTTCCTGCATATTAAGCCACATTATTAAAGCATGGGAAAGCCTTTGCCTCTCTATTTCTTCAAGAACTACTGCTTGGAGAGCCCAGAGGGCAGACTGGATCCCACAGGGAATCCCTAAGAAGTCCACTCTTGATGAGTCTGCAGTCAAAGCCTAAAGGCAGGCTCATGTAAAGGAAAAAGGGGCTGTACTGAGTTTATGAAGAAGAAATGTGTTTCTTCCCTTTCTTAAGGGCCTTCAGCACATCAGGTTGCCTACTTTTCTCCAGCCCTTCAGCACAGCTGCTTCTAGGGAAAGCAATGGCGGAAGAGTCCCTGTCCACCCTTGTATTGTCATGAAGACACAACCTGTCTACAATTTCTGCAGCCACAAATTCCTTCAAATTCAAGGGGGTTTTAAGTCTGTAGGCGAACCTATTGTTCTGCCTTAAGGAGAAAGATATGGGAAAGGGTTTTCTCACTTCCATCAACACTCTCAGAGAAACTGAGTCTATGCAGTCTCAAACTCACTATTCAGACCTGCACAAGAGCATCTGAATGCATTTTAATCTGGCTCCTGGGGGGGGGGGGGGGGGGGGGGGTGGAAATCAAAACACCTTCCCCATAATTCATTAAAGAATACTAGAGGTAGTGGCTAATTCTTACCAAATTCTTCCATGCTTCAGTCAAGGTCTACATCGTGAGGCTGTTTCTAACCCAGCAGCAGCACAAAGATGAGCTTTCAGTAAAACCTGCACTGTCCAAGGTGTTCCAATGGCCATAAGCAACAGCATTTCCCTGCAAAAGGTTGAATTTACATTGTTTGCAATGCGACTGTGACATACCAGCATTTCACACCCTTTGAACAGCAGGGATAAGATGAAGACAATTTTAGGGCTAGTGATTGCATTTCTTAATGAAGGAGCTTTGTCTCTCCCGGTGCGGTGCCGTGTGTTGTTGCAGTTTCTGTGGTAACGACTGATTGCACAGAGAAAGAAGTCAGTGTAAATTGCTGGCATGTAAACAACAGCTACCTTTGAGTCTGGTTTACATACATACCTTTTCTGACTCAGTTTATGATCCATTTCTACAAGGTAATTTTTAATGCCTACATTTATTATTTATTATTGTTTCCATTTGGAAGCCGTTAAGCAAATGTCCTATGTGACATACCTCACATGCCACAGTGCCAAAGCTGAAATACAACTTATAAATTAGGATAAAACCCATCTGATTTTTGTCCACAGAGAAAAATTAGTTCTTCAAAAAATCAAATGTAAACTCTCTCAATGAAAATGACAAAACAGAAAACATAAAAGTACAGAGTATAAAATATATACACATATATACTAGCAAATAGAAGATGACATCATGTGAAAGATAAGAACAGGTAAAGCTTTTTTCCATCCTCTTTCAATGGAAGAAATTGTTCTGTGTGAATCTCAGGGAATAAAGCATTTCAAGTGACTGCAGTTAAGCAACAAAGAAGCCCAGGCTTAATAGTTTTCATTTTAGAAAAACAGTTCATATTCAGAGTTAAGGTTTCAGTAACCATACGTAAAACCTTTAAAATAACTCAGGAAATGCCTTCAGAAATCAAGACTGCAGTGATTGGTGCCATTTCTTTCACTACCCACATCTACTCACACCCTACTTCTCTAGAAACACATTCTCAAAATGGAAGCAGCTTCTCAAGCACCAAGTTGTGTTTCTGGTTTACTGAATTCCCACAGAGTACTGAAGTTTCATTGAGTAGAAACTAAGGCATCCAGACAAATTTGTTTAGTCATGAAAGGAACAGAAGAATGGAAGACAAACAAGTTGCAAGAATGGAAACTCCTGAACTAGTTTTCCACCAGTTTCTCACTATCCACATATGCTTTATGAAATGTGTGTTGACTAAGACAGAGGACTAGCTCCTTAAAAAAAAGAAATGGGGCACAGTCATTCATTTCTCTCAATCCAGCTTTGAATAATGCTCCTTAACACAGAAGTTTCAGGCTACCATAACCACAGCATTCTCAGCTAAATTACTTTCTTACCTGAAGTGCTAAAGTGATGCCAAATATTCCATAGAAATATGTTGACATACCCCAATCACTTGGCAGCCCAAATCCTGCCGCAGTCAACAACAGATTTTTACTGGCAGAAGCAAGGTGGAGCTATTTCTGGAAGTTGTTTGATGTGCTGGTGACATGGCTGAAAATAAACAGCCCCAGCACCATATATTGGGCTGGCAAACCCCAGTTGTTGTAGTGTTAGGTCTGACCGTGGCAAAACTGGCTTCACTTGGCTGTGGCACCCAGGAGTCAGGGTAATGGAGGTGCCCAGCTTCTCCTGGAGCACGCCAACTCAGCAGTGCTACTGCTGCATTTCCAGTGTTGCATGTGTTACAGCATGTTCCTTAATATTATATTACTTCAGCTTCTGAGTGCAGATGGACCTTGAGTTGCTTTTCACAGGGGAGTTCTCCTGGGCAGGGCTGCTCTTTGGCTTTTAGCATTTCCTTTCACAACAGGCAAGGGCTATTCCCGTCACCTCCTGGCTGTTTGTTGTTGCTCTCCAACATCATATCAAGCTGTCACACCAGGACAGCTACAGAGCTGCAAGCACTTGGAGTCAGCATGGCTTCACAATGAGGGGGATGGCCCTGGAAAGGCAGGAGCAGCCTCCCCTCTCAGCTCAACAGCTGCTCCGACAGGGACAACCTCAGGTCACCACAGCTGCTCTCACTCCAGAGGCTCCAAAGGCTGCCCAGCACAATTGCGTGGGCAAGGAGGAAAAAAGAAAAATGCCAAAGGCCACACTAAAGATGTCCCCCTTGATTAGCTCTGTTTTCATCAATCCAAGTGACACATCTGCCACATGTCAACAGCTTTCATTTCTCCTTGCTGTAGCCTCTCCTTCCTCTCTCAGTAGTTCAGATGGTCAAATCTGGACCCAATCCACTTTCAGTTTGGGCCTATTCCTACTCAGGATTTCTGGATAACACTGTGTTTGAAGGCGAGTAGGATCCCATCCATGTCCTTGGAAAAGGATAGTCAGCAGATCCAGAGGCATGGTTCTGAAGGAAGAATTCCATGCTCAGTTCAGATGCCCCTTTCCATGAAATGTTATCTGGCAGATGTTGAAAGGCAATGCTTAAGGCACCTGATGGATATTGAAGGATAATTTTTGATTCCCAAATTGAAGTAATAATTGTCTCAAGAGGAATTGGTACCTAAGCTAACAAATTGTATTACAGACTTGTCATTTTGAGAAAGGATCCTCTAGTTAATTTTTTTAATTGCACAACAACTTAAGTTGATACTTTCTAAACAGAGATCCATTATTTTACAAATGGCCCTCTCTGATCCGGCCGAAATTAACAGCTTTAAAAAAAAAAATAATTAATTTGCAGGTTAACTACAAGTTTTCTATTTATTTAGCCAGCATTTCACTATACCTAGAGAAACACCACTACCTGTTTTTATCCAGTTATAAGGAAAATATATCTCATTGCTCGAGTACATAAATCATCACCTACCATTTGCTTTAGAAGAGAAATATTTTTAAATTATGACTGGCTAATATTTAACCTAGAATTAAAACAGTGATAATACCTATTTTATTTCTCAGACTTAAATAATAAGACCACTAGCCCAAGGCAAGGAAAAGAGAGGAGCAAGGTATGTGCAAAACAATCAGACATTTCATGATACTAATTAATATTTCAAGATGTCATGGGTTCAAACATTTCCCCACACATTTATTACACTGCCCTTGGACATCAGCAAGCATTTCATTATTGACTGCAATGGGAAGAGAAACTCACCTGTATTCTGTCCTCCATACTTAAGCAAACAATTCATCTGGTATTGACAGATGTCTGGGACAGCAGGACTTTTGTGCTGCACTGATGCTAAATACAGCAATTGGCAGCCTTGTCTCTGGCCAAGAGAATTTGGGCCATCAGAAACAGTGTTTCTGTAACTACTCCTGACAGGAAGAATTAATTGTTTTATCAATTCTCCCTGAATTTAAAACACCTGTATTAATAATTTGCTTGCTTGTAAACTGAAAGATAAATTGATGCCAATATTTAATTATGGTCTTGTCAGAATCCCATGGCAGTCTAACTTTTCCTAAAAGCATAGATGTTCTTCACAGGTTTTTGGGATTTCTTTCTGAGAACAAAGGATTCAGTGGAGCAGTGAACTAATGGCCCAGGTTTCATGTTTCTGTTTATCTGGGAGGGTTCTAGCTAGAAACAAGCCTTGGATGCCAAGAGATCTATATAAAGAACATGGCCTTAGTGATTAGGTCCTAGGATGTGGCATACAAAACACAAACAAACAAACAAGAGCAAGAGACAAAGATGCAGATTTATGATCCAAACCAAAAAGCCAAGAGTACTTGTGGAGATTCCCACAGCAAAGGAAGAGAAATGAGTGAGAACACAAAGTACTACAAAAAACTGTCAGTTATTTAAGGCAGAACTGGTAAAAATGAATTGGAAAGTTTCCAAAGAATGCCTTTTTGCTTTATTATTTATAATGGCAACTGCTTTGTATAAACTACCTTACACAATTGTTTTTGCCTTCACCCTGATTTATCTTACTTTCCTTGACAGATTCTGCCAGAACTGTTTAATAATAATTTGATGTGCTACATGCAGATTTTCCTGTCTACCCTCACCCTCACACACAACCCAGCAGTCTCACTGCAAATCACATAGGGATCCACCATGCAGTTTCTCTACATAAAGGATGTTGCTTTGCTTTCAGACAGAAAAGGTTTGGCTTTTCTGAATGTCATTCAGAGGCACAAGAAATTAAGGGGGAATAAGAAATACATTACCACTAGGATGCTTAAAGACTCCTTAGGGATACTCTGTACTCCCCATTCACATTCTCTGCTTCATCTGCATGCAGAGCTCTGAGACACTAGAAAAAGAGCCAGACGGGGGAACAGAACTGAGAAGCAGAAAACTGTTAGCAAGGAGTTTTGCCTTTTGAGCATATTGCCCAATTAATAATTTTTTTAAAACGTATTTTGCATGCACTCAGTGTTTTGTAAAATGCTCTGCAGTTTTTGAAAAATAATATTAAAAACCAAGGATATTGGGAAGGAACACAAATATATATAAATTCAATTGAAATATTAGTTCAAATTTGATCTGAAATCAAAAATCAGGAAAGTAAGTACATAGAGGAAGAAACAAGTGACAGGAGCTGCAGGAGCTGATAGCAATGAACGGTGTGGAACAGCTGAGACTTAAGTCCATTTTAGGACACCCAGAACAGGCATAGACATAAACTTTGCTGGACAGGTTGGAGTAAGGTATGAGACAACTTGCAACCTGCCAGATAGAAGAAAGAAACATAACTGAATCTAACTGAAATTTTGCTGCAGTTGACAGTAAAAGGAAACCAGAAGCTTGTTCTTTTAAATAGGGTGGGAACAGGAGGACCTGTCCAAATGTTAAATGCAGTTTTTTCAGTTATGTATTCAAGTCCCCCATGTGTACCCCTCCAATTAACTGAACTAAATTGGTTGGTCGGGGTCTTAATTTGCCCACAGAATACCATCCTGACAAGGCATGTGATTTTTGCACAACTTCTTGAGTTTGGGTTTGTTTCTTTTCAACTACACTGAATTAAGATTTTCTAGGATGGAAGGAAATAAAAGAGCTGCCAGATCTCGACATGGCACTAACTCAAATAGGACAACAATGGTGCTTTTGTATACTTTTGTTAACTTTTTAGTATACTTTTGTTAACTAAAGTCGTTCCCACTTATAGGTAAGTGTTAACAACTCGACTGTTGATTTGTGTGGTGCTTTACCACCAAAATCTTTCTTCCCTGTGTCCCCTCTGTGAAGCCATGACTTGCAGATACCTGCAAAGTCCCTTAACTAAGAGCTTTAAGTATACTTGAGACCACAGCACATTTGAAAGGTCATTATTTATCACCATTCATTACATAGGAAGCAATTAATTTTTAATGAAAAAATCAAGTCAATACATCAAGAGGATTTTTTTTGACATGCCACAGCTTTATGAACTGCTAGGAGAAAATGAGGCAGCCTGTAGGGAAGCGGGAAACCTTTTATTTACTAGTGAGGAGAATCCTAACAGGTCTCTCTTGTCTTGTGGTATGAAAGGTAAAACACAGCCAGATAGTACAGCAACATTTAAAATCACATAGCATACACAGTCTGGTCTCCTTCTTTCCAAATATTTGTAGTGAGAGTTCATTTTCCCTCTTGCTTGCCCTCTTGCTGAACAAAAATAATGCTAGCAAAAGCACACTGCACACAACTGAAATGGAAAAACAGCTAACAAATATAAAGTGGTCAGAATGAACCAGGCTGGTTTAATCTCATTCTGATTTAACAAGGTTATTTTGTTTAACAATTATTCTATGTCCTTCAGGAAAAAAAAAAAAAAAAAAAAAAAAAAACCAAAACCAGAGAGAGACAGTGCAACCATGCTACTTCCAAGAAGCAATTAGTTGACACAAATCTCCTTTGAACAACATAAGAAGAGTCTTGTAGTCTTTCCCCTCTCAGGATATTCCTTCCTGGATGAAGTGCTTTCAGAGGGATGCTAACCTGGAACATAGCCACAAAGTCCTCCTGCCTCAGGCCTCAAAAGTCATTAATGCCTCCAGAGGCAAAGACTCTCCAGGAAGATCGTGTTTGTACCAGCTTCACTTCAGACAGCCCCTACAACTCACTGTGGGGATGGAGAGAGGAGGAGAGAGGGAATCCTTCTGGTGAAGGGATAGCACAGCTGCTGCTGCAGATGTAAAGAGACCCTGGCAGCTCAGGGACTGCCTGATGTGGGTGGAGGTACCGAGCATTCAGCACGTGCCAAACGAAGGGGACGGACACGCAAACGTTGCACAAACGCTGTATCAGAGAGAACTGGAGATACTCCAAACTCTGCTGATACTCCCCCAAGACACAAAGTGAAAAGCACATTGCTGCAAAATGGAAATCACACTCCTGATTCCTCCTGGCTGGGGAAGGAGGGAAATACTGCACACAGAGGAACGGAGCTTTTCCTCTCTTGAAACATCTCTAAAAGATCAGAATCTAAAGCGTAACAGAAAGCCATCAAGTCTCGTCTTATGGGCCACTGAGGGGCTGTGGATCCTGGGTTTGGCAGCCATCCAGAAGGACAGATGGATATAAACACAAAGGATGAGTCTCCCAGCCACCTGGGACTGTAGGACAGAAAGGTTCAAAAGCCAGAACCATGGCCCAGCAATGGACTACCATGCGCCAGAAACAGGCACAAGGTGGCCTCTGCAATGGGGCATGACTAATATTGGCAGGAATAAAAGAAAGCCTTCCCTTCTGCATCCCCCAAATCCAGCTTTTTTACCATATTTGACACTTTAACATGTCTGTCTCCCCAGAACAACAATATTGTTGGGACAGGATGGAAATAACACGATGCTGTATTTTCTAGCCACAAGGATAAACAGGATGCAGAGCTCAGATTAATTCTCACCAGGGTCATTAACAAAACATAGCAGCAACAAAACATTTCGTAGTCACTCTGCATGTGCTGCAGAGAACATTTAAATTGGGTGCTATGCTAACTTGGCTCAGGGTAGACCATTTTGCCACAGAGATCACAGAAAAATTTTTTCCCCAGAACTCGCTTTGTGAAGGGACAAGATCCTGAAAATATTTTAGGGATAATTTTTTCATACAAAAGGAGAAGAAATGAATTAAGAGTGAATCTAACAGGAAGTGATGTTTTGGGAATTAAAATCTCTCCAGTAATTGCATGGATCCTCTGAATTCTTAGAGCAGCTAGGCAGCTTAAACAAGTAGGCAGACACTCATGGTGATGGCTGGACCAGCTGGGTGTGAACCACAACTGAAAACACATTTCACAGTGCTTTGAGTGAACACTATGGTCCCAGCCCTTCTGTAGCAACTGGAATGAGGAGATAATGGATCCAAGTGTGTTCTCGCATCATTAATGCCATGGTCACTGCATTAATTTTAGATTATTGCCTTACTGATTTACAGCGAGTCCCAAGAGATCAAAACCAAACCACTGATCTCCCTTATCCTTCCCTTCTTGTATCTTACTGCCAGAGAATCCATAAGAGCTAGTCAGATTTAGCCCTTCCATAATTCTACTTATTTCTATCTGAAAGCTCTAGTGCAACGTGAAATTTGGTCTTGTTTACTGTATTTAAAGTTCTAAAGAGATTATTCTAAGCTTAGTATAAATCACCATGGAAAGAAGACTGCACGCAAGAGTAGGGATTTCCAGGCCACTTAATGACTTATCTGTAGTCTTTATTTCATTCTAATGAAATAAAGGAAGTACTCTGACCCTGTGAAATGTCTTCAGTACCAGAGAATCATTATTAAAGACACATAACTGTGATGTTATGAAAAACCCAACCTCAGCCCTGTGTCCCTTAGTTTGCATTTCTAAAACTAACTTCAGTTCAATGTGGTCCATAAACTTCACAAAGCATTGAAAGTCCACCAATGTCCATAGGAAGATAAGTGCTAATTGGTAGTGATCTTCAAAATTAAATCAGTTCAGAAATGTTAAAAGAAAACTATAAAGTGGTGACTTACCACTAAGTCCTGGGAAATATCATTGCTAAGGAGTTGCACTAATTAGAGAGAAGGGAACAAAAAAATATGACCCCAATCTAGCTAAGGGCTCAAATAACTTAAACCCATTTGAACCGGGCATCAAAGTTATTCGCTCTTCAGAACTGAACATGTAGTTCTGGCTTAGCTGGACTAAGGCTGAGAAATAGGAGACAACATATCTCTCCTTTTCATCCTGAAAACTGCTTTAATTATGTGTTGGTGATCCAAGCAAGGCTTAATCCTCAGCTCTTTGAAAACATCCTTCATTTCTGCAGTTCTCAGATTTCCTGCTTTCAGCCCCATAGCACAAGGCATCTTGCCTGGTACTTGCTGGCACAGCTGGCTCGGGTACTGAGCATGGCTTTGCAGACTCCTGGCATCTGCCTCCTCCCTCCCAAGAGCCGAGACTGATGCATGCTGTCTGTCCCTGTTTGACAGACAGTCAAACAAAATTTTCAAGTCTTCTAAGCCACCTCTGACAAGTGGGCACATCACCTAGCAAGGGGCACCTGCACCCCCCAGCTGAGTCTGCCTAGCTGTGTCCATCCTCACAGGAATCCAACCCCTTTCCTGTAATTCTTACAACTAACATTTTCTAGAGCTAATGAAGGATATGGCTGTCCTTGGGCACCATTACATCAGTTAAAGCGCAAAGGTCTGGGATGGGTCCTTTCACCCCATTAAAGAGACAGTGATAGCATTTTAAAAGATTTTTGGATCTCAGTAAGAAGTTATTCAGCCGTTTTGAAAAGCTGGGCCATTTTTAGCCAGATACCAGCTTGCATTCCTAAGAGGCCTAAAATCCAAATAAAGGAAACGTCCCCTGAAGTGGCATCCTATTCTGCCCTTTTGACTTTGAAAGAAGGTATTCAGGATCCTATAGTTCACTGTATCCCTTTCTCATTTGGCAATTAAGGCAGGATTTTTCCCACTACGTTCATCTCATTGATTATTTTTCCTCTTTCAGAAGGCCTGCAGTGAAAGGCAGGTTTCACTGCAATCAATGCCAGCACTCAATGATTTGAGGCTGGGTCAGCATTTCAAATCACCTCTTCTTGGGGCTAATTTCTAAATTAGTGTAAGGAATTTGTAAGGAGTGCATGATGGTGTGGGTCCTCTATAGGAATGCGAAAATTCAAGGCTAGTGATAGGCCTGAAACGCTGGAGGTGCCCTGGTATTATTTCATACAGAGTGCACACTTTGTTCTCATCTCTAGCATGGAAATATGGCCAACACCATTTTTCTGCTTATTCTTAAGCACAGGAATATTGGTGTTCATAGGAGAAGATTTCAATACATTACAACTCTGTAAAAATCACTGAAATGCAATAACATTGTTGCACATTTATTGCTTCTAACCAACTCTATAAAATGTCAGCTTTGCTTCCCTCCAAGGGTTTTGGGAGAAAGCCGATCCTCACTCCACAAAGTGTTATTTGCAAAATGCTCCTACCTTGCCAAACCATTAGATGTAAACCTTTTTTAAATAGTGTACAGGATACCATAAAGCCTAGATAGGCTTTGAATGACTTCACATCTCCATTTGTTCCCTTTGGAGTCATACAAGTGCTATTTAAACATGATACATGTTTTAATACACTATCATTACTTCGTATCTTTAGTCAATTACTTCCCAAGCACAACCAAAGTAATCCTTTTTGCTTAGCATTAAGGACTTGGAGAAAAGGCTGTTACAAAGGAAGAGGACCTGACTTAAGAATGGCCCAAGATTTCCTAGATAGCCCCAGTGGAAGGATGAGGTGAGCAGTGGGGCCTGCAAGTCAATTAAACCGCTTGAAATCCACAGCATAACATTAATTCTAATGCTAAATTACTGTACATTAACTGGACTGGCCCACACAATCATTTTGTTCTTATGAGATATTTTTACTACATCACTTTAATGACAAAAAGAAAGAAAAGGAGGAGAACCTCAAGTCCAAATAATTTAACTTTTAAAGCTTGACATTTAGCTTGAAATATAATTTTGCTTCCAGGTTCCACATTTAAAGCTGCAAGGAAGCACACCTACTTTTATCAAGGAATCCAAGAGATTTATGCTTATTTATGCAGAGCCTTAACACATAAAACACAGCTGGCAGGGTTTTAATTTCTATCGAATTCAAATCACAAAGAGTCCTTCCAGCCTGATTTAGCATCAGTACCAAGACCTACTTTGAACCCAATCAGGACTACAAAAATCAACAACAGCATCTGGTAGAAAACTTGAAAACCCTGCCATTCAAAAGGTAAGAAAAACCTCAGTCAATTTCAAAAAGATTAGGAGGAATATCTTATCAGTAATGTTTTCTTGGCTTTCAGAGAGAACACACTTCCTGTCTGAAATCCATTCACTTGGCAGACCAGAATTGCCTAGATGCAGTTCGCTACTGCATAAACTTTACATTTTTAGTCTCTTTTAATTACTTTGATTTAGACAAAATGAAGCCACTTAAGACCTGGCAGAAAATTACCCAATTAATATTTCCCTTCTCATCAAGTCAGAAGATTAATTATGCATTCTAATAAAGGCTTAAGGACTTGTTTCCAACAGCTGCTGACCATTTTCATCTTAAACCAAAAATGCCTTTAAACACATGCTTAACTTAATTGCCTAAAACATCCTTCTAGTCTAAATGGTTCTATTGATTGTGATCAGAACTTGGGCAGAAGAGATGGCCACAATCTGAGCGCTTAGAATCCAGAAGAAAAAAAAAAAAGGAAAAAAAAAAGGAAAAAACTTTAAAATCTCAAGCTGGAAAACTTAATAAAGTAGGCATTAATTCATATTTTTCATATCTCAGTACATTATAGTATACAACATAGCAGTAGCAAATTACCATAGTTTGTGATGCTACCATGAGTAAAATAAGTTAGCTGGTGGAAAATAGGAAAACAACAGACCAGGCAACACCAATAAGTATTGCTAAAGACATGAGATTTGAAAAAGGCTTGGACAAATTAAAATGTAAAGTAATTTTACAGCCATCAGTTGAATGAAACTGAAGTTTCCTTTAATCTTACTGGCAGCTACTTGTCAAAGAGTATATACAGTCTTCCTTCTAATTTGAACAGAATGAGCAGGACAAGCATATGATGTCCTGCTCAGCCAAGAATTCAGGGATTGCATTCCAAGTCCAAAGCTTAAGTACTCTTATGTGCTTTTACAAAAGAATGGCTGGCTAAAAATAAATAAATAAACAAACAAGCCCCAGTAGAAACCTCACAACTTCTAGCCAATGTAGTTTTGCATGAACTGTTGGCAGATAGGTAGCAGCTGTAATCCTGACTGTGACTGCCTTCTGCTCTCATCAGGAGATTGCTTAGAAGTGATCCAAGTCAGAAATATGGGACATTTGCATTTTTGTCCTTTGATTTCCATGCTGCAAAACAAGGATAACTAATTGCTGTAACTTCCCCATTAATAAAGAAAGTAAGGCTTTTAAGCACTTTAAATATTAGACAATTTCTATGCATTTAAGCACTGGCAAGATCCATTGAAATAGGGCTGAAACTAATCCTTGGGAACCTTGGGATTTTACCACAGCAGTTCAGAGGCACCCCTAGCCAAGTATGGAACAGTGCTACAAGCAACACTGCCTGTGATGTACTCTGCCTCCCCCTCCCCTGCCCCCCAAAAGACAGTGAAAACCCTGTGTGGTTTTAAGAAAAAAAAGGAAGGAGAGCAGAAGCAAGATTACCAAGTGTGTGATTTCACTGAGTAGTTGGTCTGCCCTGAGGAATTGGTATGAACTTTCCTGAAATCAAGGGCAGTCCTTAAACCAAGCATTGTGACAGCTCTGCCAGGCATGTGCATTCATGACTGGTATTTTCTGGAAGAACTTTGCACCTTAGTTTGCTGAAGGTATCTGAAAACAATCTCTTGAAAGAAAACATACATAGCAAATGCTCAAAAAACCCCAAAGCCCAGCAAACAACCAAAAAACCCAACAAAAAATTCCCAGCTAAAGAGATGCTCCCCAAAGAAAACCAAGCCACCAACTCCCTCCTCCCCAGCTAGAATCTTCAACCTCTGTTTTTCACGTTTCAAGGTGAGAAATAGTTGGTCATCAGTCAGGGAAAAGGGCCTCAGCAGGAGCCCAGAATTATATAAAAACTGCTCACTACAAACTCCAGTACAGATAAGAATACCTTGACAAAGGCAGAGAAAAACAAAGTGGGTAAAATTTGTTTCAGAATCCTGCCAATGTAATCAAACAAAAACATTACTCAAGAATTATTTTGTAGTGTCTTGATCTAGCCTTATACTTTCAGTGTTTGCAATACATTTCTTTTTAAGTAGGAAAAAATGGCTTTTCCTCTTCACTCTCTTCCACTGGATTAACACACTGAGGTTCAACATGGCACAGGCTAATCCAAAGCTCTTGGTTTATGCCCTGGTACTTCTGTTTGCTGTCAAGTCCTTACTTGTTTTTGCTGTGTGTTCTAATACTGCTCATGGGATGCAACCTGAAAGGAAAACAGCAGGAGCCTGAGACAAGGGTGGAAGTTTGCATCAACACTTAAAAGGGGAAAAAGCATTATGCACCACTTGTTCTTTAAGGATCTTAAAACTTATGGAAACCATTTTGGTTTATGCTAAGACAATACAGTATACATTGCTCTTAGCAGTAGCTGAAGAGCTGCTCTAATTCTTCAGGAGAGTGTTGCCAAAGAAGAGCTGCAATTTCTAACTGCTGAAATTCAGTAGTGTTCAGCTATAAAGGTTTAACTTAGGACCCACATGAAAAGCAGGCATGGGTCACAGTATCTAAATCTCCTTTCTTAAGGACCTAAATGAAAAGAATGACAAATCAGACTTGGCATCTCCACACTCTTGAACTGGAAAAGTTTTCACATGAATAAAATTATTCTGTCACATGACTGGATGCAATCTAAACTACTTTCCTGGGTTAGAGAAAATAGAATATACACAGGAAAGGAAAATCATCTGAATTCACTGCAATGACTAAGTCTGGGCTGAGTTCCAGTCTCATTAAAATCAGAAAACCATGGACCAATCCAATATCTTGGCAGAGACATATGAGCAATAAAAAAGTTCCTCCCTGCTTTCCTCGTCTTGACATTCATATGCGAGGGCAAGGACGAGTGCCGGTATCCCCCCACATACAAACACTCTGAGTGGCACAGCACAAACAGGTTGGCATAAAGGTTTGAAACTGATGCTCAAAGAAAGCAGCAGGTGGCTTTTTTACAGGTGTGTGTAGCTGAAAGGGAGTTTGGCTGGATAGTTTGCAATTTCAGAGGCACATCTTACTGCAATACACAGCTTCAGCCTTTTGGGGATCTGGGAGTTTTGGGGTTGGGTTTTGGGTTTTTTTTTGTTTTGGTTTTTTTTTTTTTCATTTAGGCAATTAAGCCTCAGTGGGGGAACATGGGCAGAATGTGACTCTAAGGAAAATGTGAATTTCTAAGGACACTTTTTTTGTTTCTCAGCTCTGATCGGGAAAATGCAGGTGCCCACCCTTTGGGCTATTTGCAAAGACCATTCTCGCATAGAGGACACTTCCCCGCCACTTGTATGGTAGTAAATGAACTTCAAATTAATGTGATCAATAACTACTTTTCCTCCACAAATGTTTTAATCTTAAAAGACAATTGCTTCCTCAGTGCCCAGCACTGAGAAAAGGCATCAGCATAAGAAAGTTGGGCATGCTTTGTGCTGCTCCTCTCTGAGTGGAGATCCCTGTTGAATTAGAGAGAGTGATTTCTGAGAGATCAATGCTACTGCAACTTGTCTGATTGTGAAGTTGCTATGGAATATCATCACTTCAAAGAATCTAATACAATTACTCTTACTATCCTAATTCACTTTCTTATGACATGGATTTGTAATGCAGAAGAGCTTTGGATAATTGACCTTTAACTAATGTGAAGGAAAAACTGGTTTGCTTAGTCGTTCTCCTTTCATCTAACATTCAGAGCCATCCTGCAAGTGGAAACAATACTTTTTAAAAAAATAAGATGTCAGAGAGTTTGATACAAGTGAAAAGATCCTTTGAAAGACAATCCTTACAGATGTACCTTGCACAGAGCACTTGCCATTAATATCATCATAAACTTGCAGCTGAAATTAGAAACAATTTTAACATGCAAAAGGAATCCATAGATCAAACACTACAAAGGAGAAGAACATAATGTAGCTTTCAAACAGATGTAGATGGATTTGACAGAGGAGAGGTTAACTTGGGCTAGAAACACAAACTGAGGGGAAGATCAGGCCACACAACTCATGGGGTTTCTGTATTAATTTCTTTACCTGGGCCATCTTTTCAAGTGATGAAAAGTGATTCTTTTCATGCTATTGCTGTAAAAAGACAGGGAATGGGAAGTATCGCTTGTATGAACAGAATCTCTGATAAAACTCAAGTATAAGTAAAATTATTCAGCTGAAAATCCAAAATTGTTTTCAAACACTTAAATAAGTGATTTGAGCCTGTGAGACTAATAAGCAATATAGCACTAATTTTATTAAAGGGAATATACAATTTGGTTTAAATTCAATGACAGAGTTGAGATTAGAGGAACAACCTCTTTTTGAAACTGGGGAGCTAGTAAAAATCACTGGTTTGTCAACAACAATTGACTTCAATCTTCCTTAGGGGTAGAAGAAATGTCCAAGAGCTCTGCTCATTCTGCTCTCCAGATCAGATAATTTCTAAGTCATGCTGCAAATTTTACCTTTAAGGTCTGGGGAAAAATATCCCCAATTCTCATTTTCTTCAGTAATGAGAGATATCTCATAGGAATTACAAATAGTTGGCCTAAAAGTTCCAAAGCACTCTTATCATTCTGGAATGGAACTTTTACCATGTTTGCAACATCTTGATACCGCCACCCCCCCAAACAGTCTACATGCTGCCAAGGCTTGCCTTTGAGTAATCCTGTGGTTGCAATCAGCAGAAGCAGCTTTAGCAGTCAGCAGGTGGGGGCCCATCTTGAGTCACACCAATTGCAAAATTTCTCTGCGCAGAAAAGCAAGGACAGGGTCAAAAGCATCAAGGTGAAAAAAAAAAAAAACAGTAAGGTGAGAAGTAGTTACAAACTTATCCAAGGGAAAAACCAGGCCTTTATAGGGGAGGTAGATACATTCTCTATTCCTGTAAAATGGCTTAAGTCCTGAATTTATTGCAACACTTTCACAGCTCAGCTCCTGTGTTGTTAGCTCCATAAGAATGCTGCAACTGCTAGACTTGGGTGACATTAATGGAACTTCTAACCCAATAAAACATAGCTGTTTCTGAGGATTTTAGGAGGCACCTTTACTGGGAAGCTCTGGAATATATTGCATGCTGTTAAGTTTAACACTGGGTTTTAACTGAATTTCCTTGATGCCAGCCGAGTGAGTCAAATTGATTCTCAATGCCTTGTGCAATCCTCACTTTGAGGTTCAAGCTGGGAACATAAACAGCCAAACACAGCAAAGAGAAAAGCAGGAAAACAGCGTAAAAATAATGGATAACTGCAAATAGAAAGCAACATTAAAATGCTATACAAATAATTGTACAGGTCTTTTTAATAAAACTTGCTCACTAATTACCCACTTCTCTGAAGTTTTCAATGGTATCTTTTCTTCAGGGCAGCTGTGCAGAATCTCCCCCTGCACCTCTTTGAGGCTGGTTGTTGGCTGTGGCACGAGGCATGGCAGCAAACCCGCTCCCCATGTGCCAGCAGCTGTGGGCTGTGTGCTGCCACGGCCGGTCCATCTGCCACCAGCACCCGTGCCAGAACAAAGGGCATCATTACCCTGCACTGAAAGGAGGAGGAAGGAAATACCTCTGGCAGCAGAGCATTCCTGCTTTCAGAGCTCCTCTTTGCTTCCTCCTTTTCATCAGTGCTCGGTTCTCCATCTGCTCGCCAGGGGTGCTATGGCAAATGTTGGGGAAAATGACCACAATGCAACATAAGGGAAACCACTGCCAAAAAGGCATTCTTGGGTTGTTTCTGCTCTTGCCCTGAGAGGAAGGTGAGTAGATGGAGTCATCAGTCTGATGCTTCAGGTCTAAATGAAGGCACACTCCAAGAAATGTGGGTTAGCCTTGAGGCATGTCCTGCTCTCTCAGAGCCCAAAGAAGAGCAGTTTTACTAAAGCTGGAACAGCAACTTTTCTCTGTCCCAAATTGAGAGAGAGGGCATTAATATGGATTACATGAATTCATGGAACAGCTTAATTAAAAAGAGGCTGCTGTGTAGCATGGCAAAAACCCCAAGTTAGAATGCACAAGCAAGAGTCAAACAAGCACCAGTAGAATTCCCACCAAGAACTGAACTACCATACAAAGCCTAATTAATTTTGAAGAGATCAGAAACCCTAGACTTCAACTGTTGTTTCTTTGAGAGAAGATTAAAGTATTTCAACTGAATTGAAATTTTCAGGTGTAATACAAGGGGGAATAAAAGCCAGATTTTCCAGAATATGCAGATTTCATTAACTGAAATCTATTTCAATGGAAAATTCCTGAATGTTGCCACCTAGTCTGGAAGGATAAACACAAACCCTCCACTGCTGCCACTATCAAGCTCCTACCAAATATATTTTGTGCACAGGGGTGCAGGAAGAGAGGGTTCCTGTCTAATTCTGCCTTCCACTTCCCAGGACTTCCTCCAGGGCTCAGAGGTAGGCAGCCAAACCTTTCTTCCCCTTTCCCTATATCACACCTCAGGACAGGACTGTGGAGCAGGAAGTGAAAAGAATCAGATAAATCTCAGCTGACAGCCCTAAGCAACAACAAATAGCTACTCCTAAAACTGGTAATCCATGTTCTCCCTACCAAAAATACTATTTTTGCTCCTCCATTAGTGGGACTAGCATGAGTCAACAGACAAATGCATTCTCTTTTTAAGAAAGGCATGACAAATGTAATTTCACCCTTATGTTGCAGATTGCCCCATTTCATCAAAAACAGCTTTGTTTTTAAGTTAAGAAAGATGAAACATCAACATTACCCTTGGAAACCAAGCCTTCTTTGCCACTGGTGGAGTGAAGCAAATAGGGATTGAGATACAAGCTTGAAAATTCACAAATCACTTCAGCACCAGACAGTTAAGGTATCTAGAGCTGAGGTCAATAGAGCACAGCCAGCTGAATATTGAAAAACTGGAAAGCTATTGCAATTTATAATGATTAAGGATCTGACTCATTGATTCCAGTTCTTCTTTTCTTCTTACTAATGAAAAGGCAGAAGTTGTCTTACGAAAACAAGGATAGGCATACAAGCGTAATTGAAGAAATGGACCCCTCGTATCTGGTAAATAACAATCCCTCCTCTACATGCATTGGGCTGAAGTGCTGCAAGTTGGCAGTCAGGAAATGAATTCTTTTTGCAGTTACAGCTGGATAAATTCAATGCTTGGGATAAATTGGCCTCAAGCAAACTTATAAAAAAAAAAAAAAAAGTACTTCCTTGCTAAGTGATCCCAAGAGACATATGTCTCTATAAAACAGTTAAGGGGAAGCTGCTGACTTGCACTCAGTGGGTTCAACATTTTGAAAATGATTTTGTTTTAAATCTTACAGAACCACTTACATAACAGACAGCAAGGAGAGATTTTTTTTTTTTTTAGACACTTGCTATTTGGAAGATTAAGAGATGGAATCAGTGGTACATCACAATGAAACTTTAATTATCGGAAGTTTGGCACCATGATAAATTTCACTGTGTTGCTTTGACAGTGCACTCTGTCTCACAGAGACTGAGCTTCACACACAGCCTTTAGCTCCAGCTCATGCACTTTGGAGCTTGCCTCTCTACATGATGTTCTGTTTTGGAACTGCTGAGAGAGGGAGCAGTCATTTCCCATCCATAGAGACCTCCTGGTAGCTTTCCCAGGGCAGCTGGCTCAGCCCTCCTGCAGCCACAGAGGAGAGTGACTCGTGTCCTTCTGACTTTGAGAGCTGATGGCCCTGAGGAGAAGCTCCTGCAGGATGAGATGAGATGGGCAGCAGGCTATCCCAACAGAGGGTTAGCATCCCCTGCAAACTCACTCTCCTCTACACGGAAAAGCAGTGGGACAGCAAGTGCAGGAAACAGCTCCAATAGCTCTGTGCCAGCACATGGCTCCTTTTTGCCAAATGAATTCCCAGATGGCCATTAGCACCCAGCTATTTGACTTGCATGCTTTCAAAGGCCTCTGGGAGCAGAGTCTGCATGCCTGCCAGATCCCTGTGGGGTAACTGTAGCCATACCATGTTCACTTCAGCTCTTCCAGCAGGTTTGTTCACAAGTGGAGCAAACTTAACAATTTTCAGTCCTTAATTACAGTGACTAAGCATATGCCACATTTGATTCCAGAGGTGAGAAAATTCACTCATGCACATATTTTTTACATGAAGATGTTGTATGTGGCTTTTATATTTATTAAGGTGGGATTCTCAGTTGAAATCAACTAGAGTAAGTTTGGAAATGCTCTGATTTATGGCAAAAATGCTGGGAGATAGAGGCTCTAGGCTAAAACATGGTATAGAAGAGACAGGCATTCTTATTAGTCTCTGGTTTAACCCTCACATGTAAAAGAAAGTGATGTGGAAGGAATTCAGGAGAAAACACTGCTTTAATAGTAGGAGCTAGAAATTAAGTACAAACCCTCTGCGTGTTCTTTCAGCACCTACTGTGCTATTCACAGTCACTTTGCTCATTTAGGACAAAGCTCTCCCTGGGGACTTCACCCAAGAGTAACCAGAGTTACTTAGGGCATCCCACAAAGAATAAACCTGAAGAAAGGACATGGATAGGGTTTGATAGGAAAGGAAGGTACAACTCTCTGCACATAAGCAGAGCTGAAGAAATTCACGTACTCTTCTTAGATAGCTGGAAGTGAAAAGAAATCACCTGTTATATTAATAAGGAAGGGCAGGTAATCAGAGACTTAGAAAATCACACCCACTCACCTGCAAGGAAGGAAAATTTCATGCTAAAGCAGGAAATACAATTGTTGTTGACCTCCATAAGAGCTGCAAATAGCATAAGTCAAGTGAATCTGATTGTAGCTTCATAATCTATATAAAGAGAAGCCAGTTTTTCTTTGACTAACATGCTTATATTTAGGATCCTAAATCTGTATTTGGAAACCTAAGGAACTGACCTGATTTTCTGAAGTGTTCAGCACCCAGTGAATGAGTGGAAACATTTTTAAGTGGCTTCAGCAGGAACTGCTGAATTCAAGAGCTTTGGGTAGGGAGAAAGAAATCGAAGTTTCATTCTATTTCTTAACTTTGTGCTTACAAAACTAAGACTTGCATTTTCAGAATTCTGCAGCAGTGTCTGGTTTTGCTTTAACTAGTGTACTGCTAGAACCACTAAGTGTGTGGATTTTAAAAAGCTTTCAGACTCCTTGACTGTAACTTAAATAGGGATATTTAACACAGAGTAAACCAGACCCACTTTGCTCCATGCTAGTTTGAAATCTGAATAAAATAATCCCTACAGCAAAAGCAAAGCTATATAAACAAAACCATGGCACAGCCATATGAAAGTCAGGATTAAACTACATTTGGGAATGCTCACATGTAAAAGGAAAACTCCTGGTATCTCAGTTGAGGAAAAAAGAAGAGTTCTAACAATTCAGTAAACTGTGAGGGCCTGCATTTCTCTGAAAATGGCTTTTCCCCAGCAGATATTAAAGTTTTGAGATCACATTGCTTAAAAGGGCACTGGTATTATTCTCCATCTCATTCATAAACTTTTTTATATATTCTGAAGACCACAAGATGGTATAAACCTATTTGGAAAAGACATTGTAAAAACCTATGGCCTAGCCAACCATTACCAAAACACAAAGATAATTCAGTAATTACTGCTGCTTTATTTCCTCTAATGGCACTATAGCATGAAAATCCCAATGTTCATGCTACACATTTGCAAGTGCAAACATTTTTTCAGTGGTACTGCATTTGGAAATTCTGGAAATTGGGAAAAGAAAAACATAGAATTCACTGAACATAGAATTCTTGTTTTTATTTCACCATGACCATGAAGTTCTAGTGTAATTCATAATTTAAGATTTTGATTGAACCCCACTAAAAATATTTAAATACAGTCCTCTCTGCATGGCCTTCACAGTAGCATTGGGGTCTATGAATCTCATAGATGTGTCTGATAAACGAGTTGCACATTACAGCCACTTCTTAAAAGCACACACTAAATCAGGCACCTTTCTGCAGAGATAAGATTTACAGGTTAGTGCACTCTTCCTAATATAAAACACTCATACACACAGGGTACCATTACCAGCAGTCATGAAGCAAAGCTCATTAAATAAAAAGAAAATTGAAGTCTTACTTTCTCCAATGCAGAAATGTTACTACCCAGAACAAGAAACATATCAAGACCATTATTTCCAGCACAGAAATGTCTACAGGCCCCAAAAGCAGCATTGAGGACCCTTTATGGCAGGCTCTGCACAAATACCAGCTAGAGGTGGTCATTACCAGCAGTTATTACATTTGTCAATGGACAGACAAAAGGCAAAAAGTAGAGCAGAACAGAGACACACCAGATGAGATGAAAGAGAAATTAAAAAGACCTCGAGGTCACTCCTCCTGCAACTTCTAACTGGTCAAATTTAGCCCCCAAATATGCTTGTGTCATTTCTGTGTTTTTTTGAGTGTGTGCGTATGAAGTGCTTTCAACAAGTGTAACACAAGCAAGTGAACACAATGGATTTTTCTACAACAAACCCCATTTTTGAAGTATTATCACCTGTTTCCAAATTCCCTATTGACCATGGATTGCCACTGTGCCCTGGCAAATGACTTTTCAGACTGTTCTATAGTTCAGGCTCTCTTCTCTCGGAAAGCTTTTCTGTCTCTGGAGCTAAATTTCTAGCTAGATTTTCAAAGCACCACAAGGAATATAATCACTTTGCATTTTTTTTCCATGGAAAGCATGTGACTCAAGCCTGCCACCCCTCAAAGAGCTCAAGCTGGGCTTTCCTTCTACTCCTGGCCAATGCTTACTTGTGCGGAGTCTTTGAGTAAACTTGTCAAGGCCAAATTTGTACTAGATATACTGTTCATAAAAATGTGCAAAAACCTCCCAGATGACCTGTAAAAAATTAGCAGGATTTTTTTTTTTTTTTACTTAGTCAACAGAGTTTTCCCTTAAAACAGCACTAGAAGAAATATATGATCATTATCTCTACAAATCAGTTTATTTATAAAGTGATCCTGGAGAGCTGGGACAAAACCACACATTCTAGGGCAGGTGATGTACCAAAACACATGCACTGGCTAGACAGCACAATTACCTTGCAATTACAAAGCTGCTCAGGAGTGTGATACTTCCAGTACTAGAGCCTTCAGGCAGTGTAAAGCAGTGATTTAATACAAAAGCTGGCTATTAAAAAACTTAATAGTCTTAAGACAAATGCCAAGTTTCACCATTAGAATTAAGGTCCCAGCTGGGACTGAAAGTTTCTTCCCTGGGAACCATTCAACTCATAATTCAGCAGTGGCTGCTGTTTCTGCAGGCAGGCAGGCAGTGAATAGCTCCCCACTATTGCCTCCTGCTCCTCAAAGCAGAGGAGAGCTCTCCTTCAGCCTCACAGAGATGGGAATGCCTTGCCCCTCCCTAAAACTGGTGCAGAAGTGAGCACCCCTTAGCAGACAAGAGCAGGAGCTGATGCACCTCTAGGTATCTGAGATGGCTGGAGAAGAGGCTTGGAAATGAAAGGAAAAAGAAGGAAGATTTAACTCCTTCATTTAAAGGCGTTTCCTAATGCCAGCGCAAACCACTTCTGTCCCCAGGATTAGCAGGAGGTGCTGCAGAAGAGAAGGGGTCTTGGGGATGTTTAAGTCACACGCACAAAGCCCAGAGGAAATGCATCATAAGCAGACTGGTGTTTACAGAGATTATGCAGCACTGATTTGTCCTCTAAAATGAGGCAAAACTCCATTAAATTATTGACTCATCTAGAAAGGAAGTTACTAGAAAGGAAATAGACTTTCAAAGGTGCAAAAGTTGAATGACAATGTTGCCTAATAGGAGAAGCAAATGGATTAGAGTCCACACAGCAATGCCCAGACTGACCCTCTTTCATTCCATCTCCCTCATAAAATATATACTGAAATGTACAGAAATAATCACTTTAGTACCAGAAACCCAGTGAAACAACAATGATCTAGACTTCAAGTGTAAGCTGCCTGTAATTGTCCTTCATATTGTATGTCAGCTGTTTCCAAATGGACTTCTGAACCGAAGCCCACAAATCCCCGCTCAGAAAAGGGACCAGTGTGACCTTCAGAGCCAAAGCTGCCCATGCCTGGTAAAAAGCCATAGAGCTTAACTTCCTCTACACTGCAAAGGGGCACTTTGCGGCACTTAAACTGGCTCAGTAAGTCACAGTGTTTCAGACTGAATCTTTGAGTCAAAGCAAACTTCTCTCAGGCAAAACTGCTACAGGACTGAGATCTGCCTGGCTGAAGCAACAGCCTCCTTCCCTCATGATGGCATTCAAGAATTCCAGCGCGAAAACAGAGGACACAGAAAGTGATTTCCTCCTAAAGACACTTCAACACCGGGAAAGAGAAGTTGCAAAATAGGCAGCCAGGTTCTGCTTTCTCCTGGGGTGTATCTGCTCAGCCAGTTCTTTAGGGCACAAACCGGGTTGGCAAAGCCTATGGAGGAACAGCTGACAGCAAGGCATTACTCAGGGGAATGCACAGATGTTACAAACACCTACGCTGCATTCCAAAATTAACTTTTTTATTAGCAAACATTTGACAGTCTCAGGTCTGTCTGCCTTAGAACAACAGTCTGCTCTGGAATGCTCATCAGGAAAATGTTACCTATTTGTTCAGGCAATTTGATCTTGGAAGATGCACACACAATATTTACTGGAACCAACGGGTAGAGGGGGAAACAAAGTGCTATATACCATATACTCAACACCACTAATTACTTCTTCCCTTCTTAAAACAACTGAGTTATTTATTACACACGGTGCTGTGTCCTGGATGGTTCAAGTACAGGGTTGTCGTCGTAGAGTCATTCCTGATGAAATTCTGAAGGCTTCCTACCACTTTTAGTACTTACTTAAGGTTTAGGCTTTCCTAGGCTGACCTTACATATGCCTTGCACTGTCTTCCAGGATATTTGGTCAGACTCTTGTGTGATGTAAGTGAACCTGGCAGCACTGCAGGGAAGAGAATGATTTCCTCTTCCACCGGCTGAGAGTCTGGCACATACTTTCTCCTAATTAGTATTCATCCCTAGGCCTGTTGAAATTATGGGAGAGAGTTAGCTGCCCATGGAAATCCTAATTGTTTAGAAGCTCAATATCCCTTGTAGCCTGCAACTCTCAACTGAGAGCACCTTAATTATAAAAAAAATCCCAAGCCTATTATATTAATTTGTCCTCAGTAAGCTGACAATACACAAGCTAATATTTTATTAATTTAAAGAGTTCTGTAAAGATTTAGAACATTTTCTAAAAGCCCTGAAATGACAAAAGACAAAACAAAAAGTCCAATTATTAGAAAGTGATACACCTCTAGTTGCACAGATGTTCTCTGCACAGAGAAATATAGCTTAGTCTTCAAATTGCTCTTCAACTTCTGAGTCATTTGGGCACATTTAACATTTTTTAACAAAATAAACACACACACAATACTGTTGACTTTCAAAATGACAGGGCAAAATCATTCACAAATGAAGAAGAATTATGGAAATACTCAGGGAATTCTCTCTGCTTTCTCCCACCTCCTGCCAACTTTGTTACATAGTATTTGACCTACAAAAATATTCCACATTTTCGTTCTTTAGTCCATAAGTCATTTACTTTTTGTCCCAACTTCCATTTCTTTTAGGTCATAATTTTCTCTGCCTCTCCCTTCTCGCTTTCCTTTCTTTTTTTTTCTTTTTAGCTCCACTAATGAAAAGAAAAATTATTTCAAAGGCCAAGGACAATGCCAGGTCACGTATAACTTGGGTGATTTGCACAGCTGCCAGGCACCAATGCCAATTTCAATATGTGGTCAGAGTGGACAGCACAGCTGAACTATTACCAGCTTCATGAAGCCTGGCACTTGATTTCAGACATTCAGTTGTGACTTTTCTCTTTCCTCTCCCAACACTGTGAAACTTGAGCAAGATCTTGATTTCCAACTACTCTTCCAGAGGAAGCCACTGAGGCAATATACAGGATGAAAATTTTGGAAGAAAGTGCCAAAAAATTAAATGCCAAGACAATTTCCAGCACAAAGGCACACCTACATATAGTGCAAGAATCTTTATTTTTCAGAAGTGGAGTTTGGAAGGCAACCAGCTTTTCAAAATGACAGGTCTGCAGCTCAGTTTGAATGAATGTATTGGATACCACTGCAAAATAGCACTCACTTTCAAACTCTGAAAAAAATTAATTTGCTTTCAGTCAAAGAACACAAGATAATATGCAACATGAATCCCAGTCCCATGCCAAGCCTCATGTGTTTCTTTAATCTCAGATACAATCACATAAAGCCATTAAAGAAAAAAGGGAGAGAGAAGCTGTTAAAAAAAACCAATGCACATTCACTATTAGAAAATACTAAGCCTGTGAAAAAAAGTCAGAAGATAGGAGCTTCCAATGATTACCTTCATAAAAATTAAGTTCTTGATTCACACTGGCAAGTTGGAGTGATTTGTGTGAAATTTTCTTCTGTGAATGACATCTAAGCTCTAATGTATATTTTTTCTGGGAGAAATAACTCCTGTACCCTATATTTAGAATTTATTTAAGGAATTTTGTTCTGGCTATCTCCAAATAGAGTGCAATATGTGTTTGCACTAAAAATATCTATAAGTGCAGTGTTTTTACACTGGCACAGGGTGTTGATCTGGTCTAACACCCCTGCTCAAGCAGAGTCACCTGGAGCCAGATCCATGGGAACATACCCAGGCAGCTTTTGAGTATCTCCAAGGTAGGGCACTCCACAACCTCTATCAGCAACCTGACCCATTGCTCAGGCAAAGAGTTTCCTGATGTTTGAAAGGAAGCCCTCCTGTTGTTCAGTGTGCGCCCTTTGCCTCCCATCCTGTCCCTGTGCACCACTGACAAGAGCCTGGCTCCATCCTCTTTGTATGCTGCCTTCAGGTATCCATCATTAACAGCACCCCCCCAAGTCCTCTCCTCCCCAGGCTAAAACAGTTCCAGTTCTCTCTGCCTTTACTCACACAAGAGATTAGCTATTTCCCTAATCACTTTCCAAACACGGACATTGCACAACACATTTCTTTTTTCTTTTTTTTTTTCCTGATGAAACTACTAAAAACGCTCACCTGAGCTACCTAAGCACAGCTTTTAATTCAAAATCACAGTAGTTTATTTCCCCTGAAAACATAGCTTACGCTACTTCAGGGATGAGCAAGGAAGAACACAAGTTCTCCAGGAAAGTACTTCAAAACAAATAATCACATTTTGCATGTTTCATTTTCCCCTACCTCTCCATATTTAAAAGAGAACTTTTAAGCAGAGGGCATATACAATTCATTAAATCTATGTTTTGGATACTTGCAATTAAGCTGCAAGGATACATTTTTTCATCAGAGCAAAATTATTTTAATAGCCATAATCAACACAATCAAATATAATCAGTCTGACAAGATAATAACATTTCAGAATCATTGACAATAATTTTCTGCCTTGCCAGCTCACATCTATATGAAGATGATTACCCCCGGAAAAGATGTGCGACTTCAAAGGTTTCTACCTCTGTTTCAATACAGTGTTAAATTATGTATTTTTATTTTCATTCTTCTGTATCCTCACCTTCCCTTCTCTGATGCTCTTTTTAACTTTTTGAGATATGTACTTTTGGTCTTTTCCTTTATTCTCTACATTCTCCTCCTCTTTATGCATATCTATACCTTTATGCAAGTGATTAGGATAATACATGGACATTCTTCAGCAATCTTAAGCATCATAAACCTCATGAAAAGCAAGGGACACAGGTTTGCTTCCTAATGTATTATTTTGGACTTTCCCCCAAATCTGCACATCAGCTTTCCCCATTTGTCTTCAAGTGTGCCCAAGATGTGTTGGCCAACTTCTCAGTTTCCATTCTATTACAAGCACCTCTCCAGTGCTATTACTAGGAATCTGTCACAACATGAAAATCATCTCCTACCCTTTACCTGCTCAGTCTCCCACAAATCCCGCTCTTCTGTCTTGCTGTCATTTTCATTGCACTCTTTCACTCAGTCCCCTTACTCGTACCCTGCCTTTGTTTTCCACTGGGAAGTAGCAACACTGAATTCAAGCTTAATTTTCTTTCTCAAGTCTCTTATTTTGAGCCTGCTCACACTCTGAAAGTTCTTCCCTTCCCTGCTTGTGGCTCAGACCTTTGGCTGTCCTCAGTTTCTCCAAAGCCCCTTGTCTTTGCTCCTGATATCTCTTAAGTCTTTTCTTCTACCTCTGCTTTACTCCTGTCTTTTTTTAATTAGAACAGCTTGTCTTTCCTGGGTCAAGAAGCACTCCACTTTTTCTTCTTCAAATCTTTCAAATTATCTCAGGAACCCACCCTTAGTTTTTCAACATAAAGCTGGAGTGTGTTGAATTTAGCAATGCCACAGTCTCTTCAGAAGGAGCTACTTCCCAATGAAATTGGAGCCCAGACATCTCCAAAAAGATGCTTCACACTCCAGCAGGGAGAATCCTCTGCAGCTAAACACTGGATAGACCTAAAGCCCATCTTCAGTAGGTCATCTTAACATAAGATGCAAAACATTATTACTATAATAAGAAAACATTAATACTACAATTGCAGCTTTGATATTGTGTGCTTTCAGAGGCCAAATATTCCAAGAAGACACAATTTCTTACTGCCTCCCATTTAAAGGGCATTTCCCAAGCTGAGACAAGTTTCCATGAACAGACAGTTTTTCTAAGCAAAAGAACTGAAGTCTAAACTTTGTTTCACAGTGTGCTGGGACCCAACAGTTGCTATTGTTCCCAAAAACGTGTCTTTACATACTTGCTTTAATGAAATTGATAATTTATGATATCAACAGTTTCCTAGAATAGCTTACTGATCTTGATTTAATTAGGAGCAAAAAAATCATCTTTTTGTAGTCATGGCTGAAAAAAAAATAGACCAAGACTTTACAATCCACAAGATGCAAACCTGTCCTGAAGACAAGGCTCTATATTTGGTTCTTGAAGTAAATCTAATGGTTCCAAAGAGGGGAAAATGTATGTGCGTACTCAGTAGCTTTCATAACAGAAATTTAAGGAGAAAAAGCCACTTGCTCTTTTTTAAATAATCATGATTGCTGAAGGAATTGGAACTAGGTTGATTTGCAACCTGCAGGAAGCTGTTCTTCTGTCTTCTCTCTAGTCTGCCAATATTCTACAAAACAAGTTTGCCTCACCTTTTGAAGAAAACAATTCTATTCAAAACCATGTGATAGAGAGCTGTGGCAGGGCATGGTTTCATACTGAGATCACATCACTGTAGAAAGGGGAAAGGACAGGAGTGTTCAAAGCCTGTGCTGAAGACCAGTGTAGTTGTTCCTCAAGGAAACACCACCATGTTTGGGGTTTATCTGTTGGATCTACTTCTCATGGACACAATTTCATTAAACTATTAGACTTATGAAAAAGTGACAGGTTACTCTCAGACACATATTGTCCTATCCTTTTTTTTCACCTTCTTTTTGAAATACTGAGGTACTAGAAGCAGTGCAAGAAACTTAGGCAGTTTTATAAGGTTGTTTATTATTCTTTGTTATAATAACCTTCTTTTCTAGTCATACAAGATGAAAAAAAAAAAAAAAACAAAAAAAACCCACAACCCTTAAAATGTTTGCAAACACTAACATCAATTGATTACTATTGATTCGCCCCTAGGGTGAATGAGAATAAAGAGTATGATAGAAATTATCTGGATATAAAAACTGATGACAGCAGTTATAATTCTTGGATATAGTTCCCTTTTTGCTAGAAAGACTTTTTTATGAAATCCTTTTGCCAAGAACAGACCTAACCTTTCCTGACAGCTGGTTTTAATTTGCAAGAGTATCTGTACTAAAAGCTCAAAACACTACAAGCTAGAAAGGTCTGGACTGTGATTTTGAGAGGTGTTGATAATGCTTCATGAAAGTGTAACAAAAAGCTTCAGATGTAAAACACTTCTCAGTATGCAAATCCCTTCCATCTACAGGTCCTTTCCCGAGCTCCTTGCCTGCTTCTTCCTCCTTTGCCATCAGCCCTGATTATGACATGAACCTTTGCCTGTGCCAACATGAATGAGACATTTTATTGCAATTAGCTGCTAATTTATTACTGACAGTGTCTTTCCCAGACAGATGATCAATGCAGCTATAAGCATAGCAAGACATAGTGAGGTATGAACTATATCTAGAGTTTAAAGTCTGCATAGGCCTGTCAAAAGGTAAGAAAAACAGAAGTAGTATGAATCACATTTTACCAGTAAGAATTGAAAATAGACCAAGACACTGCCAGAAGGAAGTTTGTTGCAGAGCCATGAAAAAAGCCTTTCCATCATCTGAGTCTTGGCCCAGCACTTTGAGTGACTGTGTACTTACTTCATTAGAGGCTTTTGTGGGTGGGAGGATCTTGAAGTGAGGAGGAGGGTAGCAGGGAAGAGGACATTATGCATTGCTTCTTGGGCTGTGAGCTAAGGTAATTTATAACAGCATTACCTAATCAGAGTTCTTCAGGATTTTTTTTAAATTTGTTTGGGGTTTATTTTAAGTGACACAAAAAGTAGCAAGAAGATATTATAGTACTCAAGGAGACTCAAAGGTACATTGCAGGGAGTCACAGCCCTAAAAGTTCCTTTGAACAGGACAGCACAGTAACAGACTGGATGGTATTCTTAGTAAAAGATATATTTCATATATAGGAAGGGATGGAGATACAGATTTTTTTTTTAAAGCCACAGAGACATGGGTCTGTTAGATATTTTACAGACTCGGGCCAAAGTCAATGCAGTAGCACAGACTCACATTCTAGATATGGTTGCATTTGAAAGCTGTCTTTCTTTCCAAGGTGTATAGAAGAAGAGGTACATCTCTACCTACTATAAGGAAGAAAGATCTTGTCATTAAATTATGAGGCCAAGAATAAAAAAACCCTGTCTTTAGTCCCACTTAATTCACTTCAGTTTATTTACTTACAGCTGTCTTTAGACAGCTGCTGGAAATTGTACTTTTCTTGTGCCTCAGTTTCTTCCTTGAGCCAAGCCATTTGTGGGAAGAAGTCAAGGCATGACTTCACATTTGTTTCCTTGTTTAAAGAACTCATTTCCATCATTCTAGGGAGGTTCATGACCAAGGTCATTGCAGCCATTCTGAAGACAAAACAAGTAATTAAACTATGTCCTCAGCCTGGCAAAATGGCTTGACATAAATAACTTGTTAAAACACAGTTCACCTGTAAGAATATCAGCAGTGACTTCCATGCAAGGACTTAAAATTACATTCCGAACCACAAGAATTAAATGTTCCAGCTAAGATGAAGGTTATCAATCCTAGCTTGAATTTTTAATATTCCTCCAGAACACAAGACATCACCTAAAATTTGAAATCTACATGTTTACCTTCAAACTCATTCTCTGCTGTCACTTGACTGCCCAGTGTGGCACCTGGCTCCTAATTAGAAAGGCATTTCAGCACGACCAGCACCAGTCCTTGCATTACATGTTCTGAAACATGTTTAGCAGAGTGTTAACTAGGTGCTGAAAGCCAGGTGAATTCACAGCACCGCTGAAGCTCTTATGGAGCAGCAGCAGCACTTTCTCAAAGCAGGTGGAAGGCAGGGAAGTCTGACTGGGAGCAGAGAGGGAAGGCTGTGACTGACTGGCACAAAGCACCGGAGGGAACCCAAGAAAGCATGAGGATGGAAAGAGGATGACAAATACAGGGCAAGATAGGCTGACCACTGTATCTTTATCAAAAGCCCAAAATTCTAGAATAAAAAGAGGCAGCAGGGTGGAACAATCATTTCTTCCCTACTCACTGGAGACTGCAAAAACAGGAGAGATCAACCAAGGATGAATTTTACCAGAAGTTTTCATTGTACCAATTCAGATCATCAGCCAGTATAACACGATGGAGCTCAACTCACACACACAAAACCCCCAAACCACCACAAATAATTCACTCCCTTCACATCCTGCCCAAAGCTTATATTATGACGTTCTAAAATCCATTCCAAAATCTTTGCTTTCCAAGCAATTCCATTATGAAGGTGCACTGGTATCACTTTGAGATGCCCCATGCACTCTGTCAATATTTAAGTTGTTTTTCAATAAAGCTTAAAAATTAGGAAAATATAGTATTAAGAATGATTTTGAACAGAAAAAGAAAAGCTACATGAGTAAATGCTAATTTTCATGTATTTGGTTTCATAACCAAAAAAAATTCTAATTTTCTCTGTAAGTAATGTGCCTTTTAGTAAAATCTTCAATGTATGATTAATTTTTTTTAAAAGCATTAAAAAATGTTTTCTGAAGTTAAAAAAGAGCATGACAATACAAAGCAGAATGAATCCAAAATTTTTGTAAGTGCTGTATGCATTCCTCCTGTCAGTTGGGTGACTTATCTTACTGCATGTAAAATCCAGTCCACAGGTCTTGGTCTTGTACCACTGCAGTTTTATAAATGGGTTTCTACTTAATAATGATTTTGTTGGAATTGGAAATGGCTGTGCACAACACCGCTGCTCAATTTCCAATGAAGCCTCTATGGTTGGCAACAATGTCTTTTATAGGGAAAAAATTAGGTTTGGGTCCTTAGTCTTAGTGTGTCTTTATTGTTTTAATACACCAGACTCATTTTTCCATGTAAAAATAGTATCTGTGCTTGCTTGGGAGCTGAGAATGGAAAATGATGGCTGAACATTTAAGTGCTTGCACTGCCTGAGCTGACATCAGTTTTGGGAAAGCAGCTGAGTGTTCATGTTACCCTACAAGAGTTTTAGGCAACTGAGTATGAAAATCTGCTTCTAAACTGAAACAGATCTGCTAATTTTATGAGAAGAGGTACTATAAATATTGGAAAGAAGAAGAAAGGAAGTCCAAAATGTGTCCAGTAGAGAAGCAATTGCTCAGTTCTTCTGCCCTTTATCAATCTAAGCAAGCATCTAATACTGAGATGGAATATCAGAGGAGACTAGGTTGAACAGAGATAAACTTTGAGCTAATTAGAAATCATGCTTCACGTTATTCTTCTAGTAACAGCTGTTTTGAAATACTGCTATAGGGATGATCCCACTGCAATGATGGCTTTTGAAAGCCTTCCAAATCCTGTAAAATGTATTAATCTGTGACATTCATATGAATAGCACAGACAAACGAAAGCAATTACTTTCTCCTCTTTGTTCTGATTTGTTATCTTGGTTTGATGTGGAGAGCCTATGCCAAATATCTATTCCTGATGCTTCTATGATTTGATTTCAGATTTATTTCCTTTAAATTATGTGGTCTATTTTGGGGCTTCAGCTAATGGAAAAATAAAGACAGCTAAACAACTTCACTATGTAGGAAAAAATATAACTTTTTTCCTTCAGCTATCCCTCAGGAACACTGGATTTGGAGGTCTTTTTTAAGCTAGTTATTGAAATAATTAAAAAAAAAAAAAGTGATGGGAATGAAGGAAAAGGGAAGAAAGATGTTTTTCTGAAGTACTGCAAAAACTGCTACCATAGGCAGTCTGCACAAAAATCAGAGGGGAAGGGGAAAATGCTGCGTATCATAATTGAGATAAATTTGTAGAAATGGGCAGGAGAACTGCAGCAGAGAGCCTGCCTGCAGAATTCCTGAGCCAATCCAGCAGCTATCCTGCCTACTTTGTTTTTTCTTTCATTGATTAAATGCAATTAAGAAGAAAGAGGCCCTTCTTTCTGTCCTCAAGATGCAACACGAACAAGGCTTGGGTGTGGGGGCATGAGAGGGAATGGCACCACAGACAGCTCCTGCTCCTTTACGGCAGGAGGATGCTCTCAGAGACATTTGGAAACCACAGCCAACCTCAGGCTGACCCCCATTACACTGCTATAGTATATAGGGGATGCTTGCATTCCTCAGGAGCCCTGCTAATGTAAACCCTACTCCCTAAGGACATTGGTGAGCTCTGCCTGGCCATCCCAGCAGGGCTGGGGATGAGAGAGAAATGAGGTGTGCCTCTCTTCACAGGGACAACGACATGCAGGCTGCCCCAGGTGCTGCTAACCTGGGAACTGGATTTGGCTTCCCATACCACAGCAACAAGATCTTTCTTCTTTGGGAAGCACCTAGAAAAACCTGACAAAGCCTTCACCAGCCATATTTTGAAATAATAGAAACAAGAACCATTTTGTAACAAGTGTAATGAATTGAGAGGAGAGGACTGTGATAAGGAATGACCTAGAAGTAGTCATGGGAAAAGCAAGGTTAGAGTTAAATCTTTAAAGTCTCAGAGCCCAGAGCTCCTCACTCTTGCTCCTTATTTTCTTCATCTCTTTAAAGCAGCCAAATTGATCTGGTTCTAATTTGGATGTTAATTTTTTTCTGTCAACATCCAATTTGTTAAGAAAGAAGAAAAGGGAGAAAAAAATTTTTTAAAAGCCTTCTGCCTGCATTCTCCTTGAGAAAGCCTACAGGCCTGAGAGATTAGTGCCATCACAGCTACATGGACCACTACTTCATAAATACAAATAAATCAGTGACCTGAACCACACTTGCTCAGCACAGTCCCAAGCCTTCCTGCCAGTTTTTTAAAGCAGAAAAATAGTTGATCCAAAAGGCCAAATGGCTTTGGATTATACCCTAAGCCTGCAGCATATCTTCTGTCCCTGGCACTTTGAAACAACATGTGAGGGGCAAGGCTTCCAACTGCCCTGGATCAAAACTCAAACAAATGGCAGAAAGGGAAGGGGCAGTCCAGGACAGGAGACTCTGACAGATGCAAGCCTGTTGGGAGTGCTGTTCTCCATGGACACAGCCAAGAAGACAGGAAAAGAGGAAGCAAGAGCAGGGAGAAAGCAGGGTGAGCACACCGGCATTAAAAATAAATAGTTGTGTCACATATTGTGTACAAGGCTCCAAGACTAGTGTTTGCAGCTGACAGGGGTTTCAGGGAGGTTTTTTTTTTTTGTGGTTATTTTTTCCCCCTTTTAATGCATACATCACATTACCCCAAAGTGACAACTCCAGTCATCCGTGCTGCCAGAGCAGCAGCCCTGCAGATCCCCTTCTGTGGATTCTGCTTGCCTGGGCACCCTGACACTTCCTTCGTGACAGCTCTGGAGACCTCAGGACACGATCTTTCCCTAATGCACGCACAAGCTCCCAGTAATGCTGATCCTCAGCTACCCAGGCAAATCAAGCCTCCCCCACACCCTCCTTTTCTTCTCTTTTTTTTTTTGTTTTTTTCCTGTGTCCACAGCAGGTATCCTTTCATGAGAAATTGGAATCCCATGTTGCTAAGTCACTCAGTCTTTCACTACATGCTGGAGGGGATGTCTGATGTTTCTGTCTGCTGGTGCTATTCCTGGCCCAGTTTTCTCACAGAACCTTTAGAAAATGACATCCAAGAAGTAGCTTTTCATAGTCTGCCACAGAACACACGAGTAGATATAAAGGCATAAAATTCATGACTGGATTCTCACATTAGATTCATGCTTTCCATTATTTCACAACACCTGGATGCATCTCTTTGCATTTTGCATAATTAGGCAGAGTCAGATTTTACAAGCAATCTTCGGAAATCACATGCCCCATCCCACTTACCTGTGAAGAGTGCTGGGTTCCTAATCCACTTAGGTTCACTTATAAAAATCCCACCTAACACCCTCAAGTCTTTTAATCTATTTCTAGGGATTGCCATCACCTGCAAATTTGAACAAACCCAGAATTTTCTGAATGACTCATCCCCAACAACAGGGAACAGCAAAAACTGAGCTCCCATTGCAGGAGAAAAGCTAAGAGTACCCCCTAGTGTTCTGGGTGCAACCTGAAAGTCTGGCCAGAGTGAAACCAGAGACAAGCTCATTTTAGAACATGGCCTTTAGTCACTTGGCATCCATTGTCTCCCTCTGGAAAAGAACACCTGTCACGGTGTGATTACCTGAATATGCCTCCAAACCATCGTGTACCCACAGCTTGGTGTGTCACCACTTCCAAGTAGAGGAATCAATAACCACCCTTATGATTTAAATATGCTCATATGGATTTACACCAACCAGCCCTTCTTTTCATTGGCAATGGCTTAAGGGTGCTCCCAGTCACCTCAAGCTGCTCGATGACATGTAAAAGTCATTAGGGTTTGGGTAACTCAACAGCTTTTGATGCTTTATGGATCTCCTATGAGAGTCGTGCATCTTAATTAATCTGTCAAGTGCTTCAATATCCACAGAGAGAAGGTGCAGTACAATGCAAGGCAAGGTTATTTATAACTCTCCCTCCTTCCTGCGCACAAAGCCACATTAACTCACATTAAACCCTTCCTCAATGACAGCAAAGTTAAAAAAAATAGTGCAACTTCTGCTAACTGAATCCATTCCAGACACCTGTTTCTTGCCCTGCCAGGTCAGGAGACCAGCAGGTTCTGCCATTAACCTCCTGCTGTGAGAGCTCAGCAAATCTTTTCACTTTTCTGGGCTTCTCTTCCAAGTCATCTCTCTAGAGATGTTCTTCCTGTCAGGGTGTATTACCTTGTGCATTTACTAAGGAGTAGTAATTATTTTGTCAATAACAAAGGAAATCTATTGTTAATCATAACAGCATCTTAATATACTTTGTCTTCCTGGCTTTTTCTGGAATAACAACAACTGGAAGGCAAGTTTAATTTAAATCCAGGGAGACACACATGTGGAGTGCAGTACCCAGCAATATGTATGCAGATGATAACATGCTTGAGCAGCCTGGCCAATACAGTACTTGCAGTAGCACATCCATCAAGGTTTAAGTTATAGCAGATGATGCAAATTTAATGATTAAATATAAAAGCTTAAAATTCCAGCTAGTAGCAGCAGCTTATGAGTGGGTAGGGGAGGGCAGTCATGAAAGCCTGTCACCTAAACTTCATCTTACACTGGCAAAGTATCTTCCTGGAGCAAGGCAAGCATATTAATAATGCAGCAGTGCCAGCTGAGGGAAACGGCTGGGTTTGTAAAAGCAATTCTGACTGTAAGGGTCCAGGAAATGCAATCTCAACAGGATAAGCCACATTTACAAGCTCCTGCTAAGATGGTTCCTTTAGCAAGCCAGAAAATAACTTACAAACAGATCACAGTTTGCACTTTGGCAGCACACTTAATACATGCTCAAAGTGCCCAGTCTGGAGGGAAATACACTGCAATTATAGAGACAGTGCAACTTGTGCAGGCCAGGCCACCCAATGCCCCTTGTGGGTCCTTCAAAGCTTCTGGTTCTGCAGGGCATGACTTTAACACAAAGCTCACAGTGCAGACCCTGTAAGATACAAATTCAGCACATCCTGTGATTTTTTTTCTGATTACTTGGATGTTTACTTTTTCCAAGAGATCATTTTGCAATTTTGCTGTGATTTCAGTTGGTCCAAATAGTTTTCCTATTAAGTTATCTCATTGCTTGTACTTAGGCTCTAAGCACAGCTCTGTGATGTTTAAAACCTGGAACTGAAATTAAACACTATGTGAAGCAACAGAAGATGAGCTGGAATCTTCTGGTTTTCCCTTAATCTAGGGTTCAATGTTGCCCCTCACCTGCTTCCTTTACCTGGTCTGTCACATGAGGTAACAGCAGTTATCCAGCAACCTCAGAAGTAAATTGTAAGGATCAGCTTGTCAACACTCACTTAAATCCACATAAATTGCTTTGAGCAAAGGAAGCAATAAAGTGCTGAACAGCATCACTGCTGTTGTACCCAAATGGACCCTTATATTGTCTTGCCAACCTAAAAGATGCAGACAAGATCAAAGCTCTTGTTTTGTTTGGGTTTTGGTTTTTTTTTTTTTTTGGGGGTTTTTTTTTTTTTTTGGGGGTTTTTTTTTTTTTTTTTTTTATGGGCTGCATAAGGATTGTTGTCACCTCACACATGAAAACTCTTGGAAAAAAATAATATCTATCCCTAAACATCTTGAAATATAACTAACCACTCCACAGTGCACAAATGGTCTGCTGTGGGTGCTCCCCACAATAATCAAACACAGGAAAGTGAAGAGGAAGGGAAAATCAGTACATACTGAGAAAACCTCTCTCCAGAACTACCAGCTGCCAATGCTGTAGATTTCTCTGGAAAGCTGGATTATATTTTATTACCCCACTATTTGATGAGCTTACTTCCCCTTTCAACTTTCCAGCCTGTTCCCTGCTCTACCACACATGGTGAGGGTCAGTGTTTTCGTATCGCTGCGCACACTCGAGCTCAGCAGCACTGAGCAGCTTTCCAAGGAGTAATGGGAGCGTGCTCCACATGCCATCAGGTGTACGTAGCACAGAGCCTGAACGTGTCACCACTCAGGGTTACACAGCTCTGAGCAAAACACAACCCAGCCATGGCTTGTTCTCCTGTCAGGAAGCTGAACCCACAACAAACATGAGGCTCACATAAAAAGATAATGCACCTTTTCTAGCCACACTATCCACTGAACACAAACAAGCAAATGGAATGTGTCCCACCACTTACTCACACTCCAATTCCCTAGTGTATGTCCACTGCTCCAGAGTATATTCACAGATAGCCCACCCTTCTCTGCTGCTCCCCCACCACACAATGCACAGAAATCACACTTCAATTCCACACTGAGCCCCTCTGGCTCCTAGTGACCCTCATGCCAAATTCCACACTGCTGCAAATTCTGCTGTGGCTTCAAGGAGCATTAAGGAAAGAACATTTTTGTTAAATTGAGTCACACATCAATTTATGGAATGTGGAATTTCTCAATCATTGCATGGCATCAATTTTCTGTGACAATATCTGCAAATATGCAGCATGCTGGGGGGTGGTGGATGGTGTCAGGAAGAAGGCATTTGAAATGAGAACTTGTGGGTCAGGGGTAGCTGGTTGAACCTCTCTGATGAGAGATTCAGGGGTTCAGGAAGTTTGAAGGCTTCTGAGGGGTTGCTGCACCCACTGTCAAATACTAATTTTTGTGTATACCATTTCAGCAGTTTTGGCCCTGTTTCAGTGACCCCTCCTCTCCACACCATCATCAATTCCAATTTAACAGGGATTACCAAGTGTACAGCACACTGGGAAAACACAGGACTTCTCCAGGTAACAGCTAGGAGGGATGCCTTACCTCAGACTCAGTGGAAGATCAGTGCAGATGGTTCTGGAGCTTCATTAAAGAAAAGGGATACGTGAGATCATGAAGAGCTATTAAGCTTACATATTTCTCCCAGTTTCTCAAGATGATCAGTACACAGGCAAAGAATTAGCTGCGAGGTTTCTGCCTTCTGGTACCTGCTGTCAAATGCCCTAGTTTGGCTGGTATAAAACTAATGCCAGCTGTACCCTAATAAAGAAAAAGGCCTTGGACTTTACATGCATAACCAAAACCCAAATTACACTACAAACCTGCTGTTGTGGCATTTGTTCTCTCAAGGGTATTACAGTTCAGAATAAACTGGAGGACAACAGAGGAAAACACAGATATCTTTGTTGCACAGACCTAAAAAACAAGTGAAGGCCAGTATTTTGAAGATTAAGTCAATAATGCCAACTTGCTTCATGAACTGTGAAGTGAGAATTGGCTAGCAAGAATTGTATATGTATCTTTCTTTTAACTGTGCCTCTCTTGCCCCTTAAAAAAAATGAACAACTGCCAACTCCCCACCTCTCTCCCACCAGGAACTGGCTGCTTTTCTCCATCACTGGCATTATCCAGTCCTGACTGTGCCCAGGAATTTCACTGCCTGTCTCACTGATGGTATTTCTCAGCAGTCCTTCGTACATATGGGACATCATGTTCTGCCCTCAAGAAACCCACAGCATGAGAGTCAGGAATCTATTTTAAAAGATTAGGTATTCCCCAACCATGAAGGAACAGTATTTCTGGCTATGTGTATTTCAGTGCATATTCCTTGGCAAAATAGGACAGTGGAAAGGGGATGAAACCATGACTTACTTCATACTCTAGTCCTCAGGCTGGTAAAACAAAATATTTGACAACTACTCTTCAGAAGCAAGTGAACTGACCAAGCTGCTATGTCTGGGTAGTGGTTTTGCTGTCCTCCCCAAAATTGTGACAAACAGATTTCAGTACTTCTCCTCTCAGAGGATACAAGACTTCACCAGAAAGATATGTGGGTCTCCAGAGGTCCCTGCTGCATTTACAGATGCAAGAGCTTTGTCTTTATTATGAGTGCAGGTTGAGCCCTGATGAGTTGCCTGGTGTTGTCACCCATCACTAACATGCCCCCATGACACAAAGATATCTCTCCATCTCTGCAGTGACTCACATTTTTGGGATCACTTCAACAGCTGCTTCAAAATGTAGTTAGTTGTTTACAGGTAGAAAGGATAAATTTTCCATGCACTGTAAACTCCACGTCAAACACATTACAAGAAACTGAGAAGGGAAAAAGCTATGGACTGAGTTTTTACAAGTGAGTCTGGCTCAATAATGAAAGGTTCACAACTGCTCTAATGACTGAAAACAGCTTTAGACAGAACACACAATTCACGGCTCCATGGACACCAGAAAATAAATTTTCTAACCACTGAAACAAGCCACAAATTATCTACCAATTTCAAAAACAGCATGACTGTGGCCTACACTGATATTTTCACTGAAAGGAGGAAAATATGACAAGAATAATAGTCTTACACCTCAAGCACTGAACTCCAAGGACTTCTGTGTAGCTCCTGACACTTCAAGGAGCTTCTCATTTTACTCAGGCAAATCACTTCAGAGTAAATTCATCTCCCCTGGAATATGACTAAAAATACATATATAAATTGCAAAAGTCATTGTATACATGGGTTTCTCATTATTCCATGTGAATAGGAACAAATTGACCACAAAATAAAGCAGTCCTTCAATTGTGTTTGAATGCTTCTAAATACATACTCCTAAACAATAAGCAGACAAACTCCACACTAGTTTTTTTGTTCAGCCACTTTGAAAGGAGCACCTTACTTTTGTCCCCAGGTTAAAATACAAAAAAAGTGTGCACACTTCTTTGTAAACATAACCCACTATGACAAAGAAGTCTATTATGAGTATCTTGATGCTCAAGTTAAAAGGACAGCCTGACAAGAAAATTGTATCATCCAGTTTGCTAAGTCTCTACCTATTTCCAAAAGTTCTATTCTGCACACCAGCAAAACTTGATTTTTTTTTCCAGAATAGAGCCAGTGAGCAGATTTGTAAACACAGCACATAGAGTTTGTCCTTGCTCTCCCACCAGTTTTCCTATTCAATATTAACTGCTTGGAATTGGTTTCTTATGGGGCTACATTATTTTCTCTTGTGATATTCCCGTTATCTTGCCAATGTCCTTTTTCCCCTTAGTTTGGTCTGAGGTGAACATACTGATTTTAAGGCTACAGCTGAGAGTTGTGCCCTGAATGCAGCCTTAAACATGAAGTTCTTTCCTGAAATCTGCTAGTATTAGAATCATAATGAGAATAAAAACCAAAGCTGTCTTGACCCACTTCATTGGCCCTTTTAAATAAGCCACAAGTCTACACATGAAATTGTGACATGAAGTCTGTATCTTTTACCAGTCTCACCAGTTCTTTAAATAATGAGTCAGGGAAAATTAAGGCACAAGGCCCTATTCTTTTTCAGAGTCACGACATCCTTGGAGTTGCAGAAGAGTGCTCTTGTTCCAATTTTAAACCAGCAGGAAATAGACTACAGAACTTGGTTTTCTGAATGACCCTAGACTCAATACATGTCTAACAGCTAAAGCTACTAAAGACTGACATTTGCCTTTTTCTTTCAGAATTCCTTTAAGCGGTACCATTAATGCAGCAAATGAATAGAGGCATCATAAGCCACAGTGCTCTGATATTTGGAAGTTGCCTGGCTCCTGCCCCATTTCTAGTTCTATCTGAAGAGAATTTTCAAAGAAACAGACTTAATGAATCATGTTTAGTCATGCCTGAATGCTCACTGACATTGTAGCTTAAAAGCAATACCTGCTCTCAAGGGATGTTTTTGCCATATCTACATCCCACACTACATTCTGGATTGTGTTTGTTTATTTCCTAGAAGCACATATACTTCACTAGTGAGCAAATACAATTTCATCTTTGCAGTTTAGTCCTCCCCAACCACAAATGGGGAATAGTGCTAGCCTATCTCTTTTGTAAATCAGTTTGAGACATGCTCATGGGAAAGCTGTTTAACACAACACTACTAATCTTTGACACTGATTTCTAGGGAAAAATGAGCAGAACACCATCTTTTTCTTCTCCCCTCTCCAACTACCTGCCATTCCCCCATTTCAATGAGGTCAAAAACTTACAAGGAATTAAGTGAAAAAAGTTATTAGTTGAAACTGAAAGGCCAATTCTGCAGTTTGACTCAACGCTGTAGAAATATGTTCCACTGGACTGGGGTTTGTGTGAGCAGATCAGAACCTCCCTAACAACGTGTGAGAGATGAGAGACAAAGTAATAAGACTCCATTTATAGGATTTACTACTCAGCACTGTGGAACTTTCAGACACAGTGTCTCAAGTTGGGCTTTCATTCAGGAATTGCACTACCTCAGTGCTCCTTGCCCCAGCCACAGGACCCAACAGCCAGAGTGTGACCTTCAGTCCATCAGGATAAGGGTTTGGAAGGATCAGACCCAGCAGAGCTGCTCCTGCTACATCTGCTGGCAATGTCACCTCAAAACTGAAACACTGATTTCTAGGGAAGAGCACGGAATACCAAGATCTAGCACTGGCCTACGAATTTCCCAAGAATGCTTTGCTTTCCCCACTAACATATTGTTTTCCAACCCCTAAGAGTTTTTCTTTAATTTCATTGTAGGCTGGTTACATTTGATGTTTTTTTCACACAAATGTACCCTTGACCTGGCTACAAATTTTTTCTTTAAAACAACAAAGCCCATCATAAAGGATGAAAAAAGCCAATCGTTCCTGACATCTGGTAGGCAGCCTCACACATCTGACATTCTACAAAGCACTAATATCAAAGCCTGCCAGAAGTATGCCATGTGCAGCAGGGATCAGACTGAAAATTAATGTGCCGCTTACAAATGGTAAAGGCATAAAAGTGACTAATCTAATTCCACAGTGCAAGAAACAGCTGGATCAGCCAAGGGCAGGTGTATGAAAGGAGAGCCAGACACCCCTCACTGAGGCATCATAGGGGAGGTAGGCTGAGAATTAGCTCCAGGCATTCCAGGGAGCCAGGCAGATGCCATCAGGCACAAACCTGGCTGCAGGGAGTCCCTGTAATCCTCTCTAGGTCTCAACAGCATGTTCTAGATGATTACATAAAATGGTGATGAAGATTATATTTTAATGTGCTTTTTTCTTTGATTTCTTTCTCTCATTTCAACCAAGTTCAATCTAAAATAATTATATTATTTCACCATTCTTTTCTAAGTGTCACAGAGCACCTGGTCATTTCTGGCCTAACCTTGCTGATTTCAGGGAGAAAAAATTTGACAGATCTTTCTCTTTTAGACTTATCTGAAAGCTCTACAAAGATCTCTCTCTGAGCAAGCTATATAAAAATATAGATTTGCCCAATTTGTTTTACTCGAAAAATTAAAATAAACAAGCAAACAAGGTATCCAAAACCAAGCAAAATTATCATGATAATGAAGTAATATGTATCCAGAAATTTCCATCAGCTGGGGAAGGGAAAACCATGTCTCATGACACCATCACTTTGTGTTCAATGCACAAGACTTGGCATACTATGAGCATACACCATTTGGCAATTACATTTTTAAAAACATGCAAGGACAGGGAAAAATCTCGCTCTCATCCTTATTCTTCCATTTATGATTTGAAGAAAGAGTAAAGAGCAGAGGACTTAAAACAAAAAAAGTGTCAAATCCTAAGTTCAGCTACCTGCTTTTCCTTTCAGTCTTCCTTCTGTTGCTCCCAGGTAGTATTTAGTTGTTGCCAAGCAGCAGAAAGCTAATTAGCACAATGTCATGTTTCCTTGTTTTCATCTCTTGCTCCTTCCCACTTACATGCACACTGCTCCTCAACATTCCCAAAATAAAGGTAAATTGGCTGCAAGAACAAAGAGAATTGAAAGCATAGTTCTGCACTCAGCCTATGGAAACACTCCCTCCCCTAGAGCACTTGCTCTTATTAACACAAATGGCCATAAGCTTTGGTCACAGAGCACATTAACATCTCCAGCCAAGCATCTGGCAGGGCTGTGCTGCTCACCTACACCCAAACCAGCCAGCTGAAATACAGCAGGTATTCCCACAGGAGATACCCTCACTGCAGTGCTGGTGAAGCTCCTGTTGAGGCAAGTTTAGAGAATTTAGCATTTGTGCTGCAGTGCACATAGCAAAAAAAAGGCTGTCAGAAAAACACAACACCTGTCAATTCATTTGCTAGGGTGAAAGAGATGCCTTATTCTAAGGCTATCCACTGTAATCCATTTAGGTACATCACCTTCTGCCCATTTTGTATTTCTTTGCTTCCAAACAATAGTAATCTTTTTCAGAGTGTGGAGAGCAAAAAGATTTTTTCTTCCAAGCTACAGACTCACTTTGCATCAGCACTCTTTTTTTAACCCAGCGATACATGTCCCTAGTAGCATGAGAAGAATTTATTCCCTTTTCAGAAGACTCAAATCTATTTCTGTATTTGAAATAGCAGTAGGTCCTAAAAACAACTACTGCAACCCTTACACACATGGGCACAGATGAGAAAGGGATCCCAGAATGCAGAAACTGACTGCACATAAAATCTAATAAAGTTAAGGGGGTAAGACGGTCAAAATAAGGCAGACAAGGAAACGCCAAGCAGAGTCTGATTGCACTGAGACTGAGATCATCTACTTACAGCACAACAAGGAGGGGAGTTTTCCAACTCTCACAGCCACCATTCATCACCATAAGCTAAAACACTTGAATTCTTCACCTTTTTTCCCACCCCCAGCACTTTTGCTAAGTGCAAGATGTTTGTGATAAACCAGAGGCTCTACCACAATTTGTGCTTGCAACACCATGGCCGAAAATCAGCCCAACAGCCATTTAGAACTTAGAAAAATCAACAGTTATGAAATTCACTGTGTCTGGCATAGAAGCAAATTCCAGTGTTGCCTTTCTGCAGGAGATTGGGAGTAAGTATCTCTTTTTTGAAACTGCTGACATATCACCTTCCACTACATGGGTTTTTTTTCAAAACATACGAAGGCATGTGTTACAAAATAACATCTCTGTGCTTCACCATTTTGACCCAATTCCATTCTAATTTTGCTCTAGCATTAATGTCCATGGCATATCCAGGGTTCCTGGCCCATGAGATTAATGAAACCAGGTCATTTTCCAAAGACCTCCCAAAGAAAGTTCAGCCACGTGTCTACCATGACACCTAAGTGAGAGCTGGGAAGGGAAACGCTCCAGTCAGTGTTGAAAATATTTAATCCCAGAGAGCCGGTCAGAGATCCAAGTCCACTTAGAAGAGCATGACACTCTAAAAAATGCATTGCATTGTGTTTCTTGCATCCACAAGCCACAGAGTTGCTCTTCATGTTCAGGCAGCTTGACTATCTCGATACAGTTCCCTGTCTGGCAGAGAGGAGAGGGCTGGGTGTGTGCAGTGAATCTGTCACTTGCAGCAGACAAGAACATCTTGTGCTTGAGCTCTTGTTGAGTAGGTTAGAAAGGCAGACAAAGCGGCAGACTTATTAGATTTTTTTTTTAAACTGAGGTATTGAGAAGTAAAACCCTTATAACATTCTATTAATTTAAACAGCTCTGTGCAAGGTATCTCACTGTCTCCATCAATAGGAACAATAACATTTAAGGGTTAATATTGAAAATAAAAACATTACAGTCTAAACTGAGCTTTGAAGAGATTTCAGCATTCCTAATCCTTATTTTTTAGGCAATCATCACTAAAATCAAAAGACTCATCTGCAAGCTGGAATTGCTGAAAGTAAGGAGACAGATTGAACCAATTCAGTGTTCCCATCTCTGCTAAGCAACAGACTAGAGAGGCAAAAAAAAGTACTTTGCAACAATCTGAAGGGCATTTTGACCAAGGAGGAAAAGGTCAAGTGAAACTAAGCAGCACATAAATAGGAATAATGGAATGAAAGCTTGATGAGGCTAAAAAAAACTGAATTCAATTCTTTTGCTCTGGAATTCTCCATTAAAGGAAGTGAAATAAGCCCCTTATAATACCCTGAATAACCCTGGAAGATCCTCACAGTTGCAGCAGGATGTACAAACACACCTTTTGGCATTTCTCACCTCCAAGATTTGTAAGAATAATGTATCTGATATGCATCTGTAAGAATTTAGCATCTGATATGCTAAAACCCTAGGGGGTAAAGCACCACCTAATAACTCTGATTTGCTCATCTTTAATACTGGTATGAGTTGTGTACACATGTGAAGAATTAAGAGGATTTTCTAAGCAAGAAGAACAACTGCTAATGGTCATTACATTAGATCAGAGGACTGTAACATCATGCTCTTGAGCAAACATATGTTGTTCAGGGAAAATAAGCACCTTTAAAACTCAATGGCTGTGTTAAATCCCATGACATCTGCCTAAGTATCTCTGGGGTTTTAAAGGCACCTTCTGAACCTTGTCAGTCTCACAGCATTGCTGACACCACTACTTAAAATTAGCAGACCTGAGAGAACTTTGTAAAACTCAGCTTTTCAGACTTTTTACTTGGTTTCAGACCGTAAGCTTTGCATAACTATTGAAAAATCATAGCTGGAGACACAAGAAATGAATGCAGCAGGCACTGCATGTTTCTGAAGAGCTACATCTCGCCCCCCTCGCAGTGATGTGCCTGCCGCATGTCTCTGCATGAGTCATCAGTGCAGGGGAAATACCTCCAAATTAGCAGATTAGGAACGGCAGATCCTGCAGACTTGGGCACACTGTCGCAGCTATGATCCTTCCAGATCCAAGCCCTTGATGCTCATGCAGCTCTGATGACCTCAGACTGCATGGCTCTGGACATGCTCCTGCCAGCATCAAGCAGTGTAGGCTAAGCACAATGCCCCACCAGGACAAAAAGCATTCTCCTTCAAGACTCTATTTTCTTTGGGCACATGAGCCAGTGGCAAAGTGTGGAATTCAGATGGAGAAGAGGGAAACAAAGGCACACGGTTCTGGTACGCCCACCCAAACCAGCTTTCAGAAGCAGGTCCTGGCCCTCATGCACATCCATACCTTCTTGTATTTGTGAGGTTCCCAGACAAAGGAAGGAAATTATGAATCCGACTCCATGTTCTCAGAAGGCTAATTTATTATTTTATGATACTATATTATATTAAAGAATACTAAACTATACTAAAGAATACAGAAAGGATACAGACAGAAGGCTAGAAAGATAGCAATGAAAAACTCGTGACTCTCTCCAGAGTCTGACACAGCTTGGCCCCACTTGGTCAATAAGTCAAACACAATTCACATGAAACCAATAAAACAATCACCTGTTGGATAAACAATCTCCAGACCACATTCCAAAGCAGCAAAACAGGAGAAGCAAACGAGACGATACTGTTTTCCTTTTTCTCTGAGGCTTCTCTGGTCCCCAGGAGAAAAATCCTGGTGAAGGGATTTTTCCAGCAAATATGACAGTGACAATACCAGGACACAAAACTATTTGAGTGCAAACCTATTACATAACTTACACTGAGTTATGCAATCCTTTAGCGCTCATTAACAAGCAGAGGCTACCACAAGTTACAAGGGAAAACAATCTGAGGAAATGAATAAACATGACCTGTTTTACCCATGCTTTTGGGCCAAGAAATCATGCATATTACCCCAGGAATAAAAGTTACTGAGCTTTAGAAAGTAACAGGTTCACTAATAGTATTAAAAAAGACAAAACCAGGAATACTCTTGTTTGCATAAGTTACAGTTTATCTTATTTGGTAGGACTGTAAGTGTCCTAATTTGGTTTTAAAAGTAAAATCAATTGTAAATTTATTTAGACCAATTTACCTGCCTGCCTGTTGTACATCACTGGGCCTGTATTGATTGTTTGAGATGGAACTCATTCCAAATTGTATTGATTTGATTCATTAGCAAATTTTTAGCAAAGCATATTTTGTTGTTTCAGGGCAGAAGTACATAGAGCTCCATTTAGAGACTGCAGGACTGCGCAGGGGAGGTATGGGAGGGGGCTAGAATTTCTCAAATAAATGAGATTTACAAACAGCAATATGAATCATCTGTTTCTGATGAAAGATCATTTTCTAAACAATAAATAAGAAAAACTAGGACTGGAGAAAGCCTAGATACATTGATGGGGGAAAAAAAAATCCAGTTGGTGAAATAAGAATGGGGTAAATAATTCATAAATAGTACAGTGTATTGGCCGTTTTAACAGACATTTTGATTTATGAATTTAAGTGCCTAAAATAGCTCAACAATTTATAAATCATCTTAAAATCAACAGATCATGAGTAGATTTGTCTGGCTTTACAGCAAGGCAGTCGAGCTGCATTTGTTGCTGTGGCAACTGAAGGTACCTCAGTTACCATGGCTACAGCTCCTTTAAAACACCGTTGGCAATTCCTCCCTCCCCAACTTTTGAGACTATTTTGAAAAGGAATTTTAAAAACAAAAAAGAGAAATCCTAGTACTCTGTCAACACTTGCACTGAACAAAAGGCTTGCAAAATGCAAATTTTGTCAACCCACAACACCAGGTTAAAGAAAAGCTAATTTTTGCACTGCAAATCTTCACCTCAGTGAGACACTGTGATTTGAAGAGCTTAGATCTGGGAATCCACAATCTTGGATTATGAGCTTGATGATCACATACTCAGCTCAACATTTCACATCAAAACCCAGTTCTGCTGCTCACTGGAAGAGGTGCAGAAATTGACTTCTACCACACTGCAAATTCTCTGTATATCAAAGTTCCCCACAAACAGCTGCCTGGATTGCTTAATGAAAGATGGGAAAAAAAGGGTTAGAAATCCTGGATTCTTGTTTCTGAGGCAGATAAGTGGCAACATTCACCTCCCTGGGCTGCAGTCAGCACCCGAGATGTGCTTCCTATTCTGAAAAGGATGGCTTTATGGAGGAAACTCTCTACTGCAGTCAAATCAGTGTCCCCTGAATTATCCTGAGGTTACAGTGCCATTTATATTGCTAAACTGCAAGTAATCTGTTTAGGGAAGTTACTTGCATCTAATGTATCAAGACAGGAAAAGGCTTTTCCATCTTCCCAGAAAATTGTGCACCTCAATCTGAGACACAGGGCATAGGGCATTCAAGGAAGAGGTCACAATGTGTCTTTCACCTCACTGAGGCTTTACTGCAAATTAAATATAAAAATACTTCAAGTTCTGATTGAGAAAAAAATATTTTTTTAAAAATAATCACAAACCTTGATTTGGACATCTTCTGATTCCCAGCTAGCTCTGTGTTTTAAAAGCACCTTGAACTTTCCCTCCCTTGAAAACAGTTTTTTGTGCTCTCCCAAAACATTCAGTTGCACACAGTTGATGTTATAAGCAGGCTTATGGCAGCACACAATTGCTACAGATCACTTAAGAATTAGAAATGGAGCAAGTGAAAATAAGCCCTCTGGGGTGAATGCTATTTTTCATCCTTATTTGCTAAGAGAATACCTGGCTTGAACACGAGTCCTGCCTTTCTCCTCTCTTCTCCAGCTTCCCCCCAATACCCTCTCATTTTCCCTTAAATTTTTATGCAGTTTTGTGCCTATTATATGGATACTTGCTAGGGAAGACTGCCAGAAGTGATTACTGATTTCTGGCCATTCACTGTTAATGAGACTCCAAATCAAAATCTCCTGAAGGGCTAAATTTTAATAAACCATCAGTCCAATCATAGTAAAATATCTGATAAGATTTCCTAGTGCTGAGGACTTCAAAGTCTCATAACAAAGTATTGAGGACACCAGAAAGGGCAGTGGAAATGTTTTCACACTTTTCTTAACCCAGAGCAGCCATTTCTACTGTCACTGATGTCACAGGGTAGCACAAAGAACAAAACTCTAACAGCCTACACAGATCTGAGCACTGCCTCCCATTCTTTACACCCCCCACACACATTTGCTGTGTGTTGGACTCACTGAGCTGCAAGGTTAAAAGGAAGAACATGGCTCAAGGACCAAGCTGGAATTTCACAACCAGATGGCTTTGAACTCTGCAAACACAAGTTCTGGGCGACCATAGCTTGGCCAACAGACACAGTATCCTAACAACAGCCCAGCACTCCAAATTTCACAGATTATTCATCCCTGGGGAAGTTTAGATATTAAGATACAGATTTTGAACACTGTCCTCTAATTTTACCCCAATTCAAGGTCTCAAAACTGGTAGTTTTGTACTCAAAACACCATACTTGAGAAACACAAGCTCTAAACACAATCACTTTGTCTGTGGGACAGAAGTAGTACATACTTGTTTTGCCTTACAAAACAGTTGCAGAGATTGATACCTACATTAACATTTCAACAGCAGGTGTAGAGTTCCACACTGTTAGATGCTATAGAGTGTTTTAGATTCTTTGTACTGCAGGTAGATACATAATATTCAAACAGAGCTGTTTCAAATGAAAGATATTTCCTTTATGTCTGAGGTTAGAATTCAGAAACTGAGTTGGTTCTCCAACCACACATAGCATGTGCACTTGAATAAACCTAAGAAATGAAAATATACCACAGATGATACAGCCAGAAGACAGTAAACAACAATATATGAGAGGATCTTATCATCCAACAAGATGTTGAGTGTACTGCAGAACACAAGATAAACACAGTTGCATAATATTGCTAGCAAACATTTTAAAATATTGTACATTCCTTCTACCTTGTGCAGAAAGCAAATTTTCTCTAGGTTTAGGCTATGACTTACCTTGTGATCCTTTCTGAATATTTCCATTTTCTTTTGACCTTGACCGCACAAGAGGTTGGTTTTAGAAGTGTTGCTTATGCCTGTTGCTTATGCAATACACCTCCCAAAGGGCTCCTCCTGAGCCTTTTGTAGCCCCAGCTGAAAGGGGTTAACAAAGAGATGTACTTGGTGCAGCACCAGATGAGAGAATGGCTCTCACCTGCAAGGGGCTGTAGGGAGCCCCTTTGACAATGCCAAGCAATCAGCTCTGCAGCAATCCTCCTGGAAATCCTCCCTCTGCAAGGCCTCCACAGCTGCGAGCCCTGAATGGCTTATGGGAGGGGTGATCACCACCTGTAGCTCATAGCAGGGTTGGTGTCACAGGTGCTAGGTGTGACTCACCAATTTAGCCTTAAAAACACAACCACAAGGACAAGACTTTTTCATTGCTCTCCTCCGTGTCAGGACAGAGTTTTTACATGTCTGTAGGGCACTATTGTGGCTAGATTGGGTACAATCTAGGAGAAAATATTGTACTGTGGAAAGAAAGGATGCTAAAACTTTCTCCTTGAAATCAGGATGGTGCTGTCAGCAAGGGGGGTGGCAATGTGCTCTGACTGCCCTGTGTAGCAGCTCATGCCATGGCAGATGCCCTCAGGAGCCTGGATTGTACGTTGTGCTTTCTGTAAATATCACATCTATACTTGCCCACAAAACAGTGGAATCTCACCAAAACCAAACTGGGCTGTTTTCCATAAGATGTTAGATAAAGAATAAAAAAAATACTGGGGAAGCAGTGTGTGACTGTCTGAACAGGAGACTGGCACCTAGTGGCCACATTATGATTCCAGTTGCTTACTGCTGACACATTGAAGAGTGGAGCCACAGAAATACAGGAATAAATATTTTCTTCTTCAGAGCAACAGGAGAACTGATGTTGAAAAAAATACCCTCAATCTTGCTGGTCTTAGTCAAGACAGACTATACAGAGTCCTTTAGGCTGGACTTTTAAAGGTGATCTGGTCCAACACCCTGCAGTGTGCAGGGACATTTTCAACTACATCAGGTTGCTCAGAGCCCTGTCTAACCTGACCTTGAATGTTTCCAGGGATGGGACATCTACAACTCCTCTAGGCAACCTGCTCTGGTGTTTCACCAGTCTCAAAATGAAAAAACTTCTTCCTTACATCTAAGCCTGATTCCCTCATTAAGTTTAAAACCAATAACTCTCATGTAATTGCAACAGGTCCTACTCAAACATTTGTCTTCATCTTTCTTATATGAAAAAGACTATTTTGGAAGTTGCCTAAAAGAGCTACCAACACAGTTTTATAAGTTACGTTGTCACTAATTTGGATATCTAAAATGGCTCACAGCCAGTCAAAACCCAGTACTGACAAAGATTGCTGTCAGTGGAAATTTTGTATGCTCCCATCCTATGCATTATCCTTGCACAAATTAAGCTGTGCAGGAGCCTCTGCCTAACTAGGGATTGAAAATATCCTCTGCTTTCCAAAATACTGCTTATTTTTTTAATACTTTTTGGGTTTTCTTTTTTGTTTATAACAGTTGCAATTATAAATAATGTGGATATACTTTTATATAATTATATAATAATTATATAAATTACTATTTTAAGTCTTGGCAAGCCCTGAGTCCTCCTAAGAGAGAAGCAGGAAACCTCCTGCTGCTCAGGGCCCTGCTCATGCAGACTGAGATGACAACTGCTTAGTTCCTTTTTTTTGCTGGTTCAACAGCAAAGAGATGTTGATATTTGATATTTAGGTTTTGTAGAGCAAAGGCACAAAAAGGTCTCAATATTTAGTAACATATTTAGGCCATCTAGGAGCTTAACAGGACTTTTGTGCTACCCACTACCCAAAAGTAGGAAAAAATTATGGCCATAATGCTTTAAAAGCACAAACTGCTAGCTATGGATTAAGCCAAGCAAACAATATGGAAGGAAAAGTGCCTACAACACACTGCTAGTCATGAGATGGAAAAAAAATATGAAGAAATGGTGAAATTATCCAAAATGAAGCAGTCATTGAAATGCCTGAGGTTTAACATCCTTATTTTTAGACACCTTGTTAAGAACTCTGGCTTTTCAGGGAATATATCATCTGTGACATCCATCCATATAAACTGCAGTGAAAACAGGAAGTCCTGAGCTCAACATTTACTGGCACTATAGTGATCCCAGGGCTTCCAGTTTTCCAGGGTGAGGAGTTATTTTGAGTGCCTCTGTTCTGCGGTGCTAAACTCAACTATCAGAGGGTAAACACTCAGCTGCTCCCAGAATTTAAATCTCTTTGGAACATATCCCACAGAGTCAGAAACGGAGGTTTCAAAATCCATGGTCAAATATGAAGTAAGTTGGTCTGTAGATTAATTCTATCATAACTATTTTTGCTATAGTATTGCTTTGGGAGAGAAATTGGGTTAAGGCTGCAGACAAACTGCTCACCTTTGGGGCTTGATGCGTTATGGACCTTCCACTTCATCCTAAGTAGGAGCTGCCAGCATCATCCTACAGCCTGCCATACCCCAGCAGCTCTGTGTGAATGTGTGTGGAAGGTGTGCAGGCAGACCTCACACCTTGTCCAAGGCTGGTTATGTAGCCAGCCCTCCAACATGGGTAACTACAAAAGGTTGCACAGGAACTCATTTTCATTTGCCTTGAAGCAGAAGCATTATTGCCTGCACACAAACATGATTTGGAGCACACACCAAATACTTTGGCTTGAAAGCCTCAGGGATGATAGCTGGCCTTGCACATAAAGTTAAAGAGTTCTACACTCAGGGCAAAGCCTCCCCGTGTTTCAGGTATTTCCTTACAGACTTTTCTACTCAATACTCCCACACACTGGCGGGTTTCGTCTTGCAAAAAAAAAAAAAAAAAAAAAAAAAAAAGGTAAGTAAGCAGGGCGTTATCTTTCTAAAGGAGCTGGCGACCACCAAGCACCCTCTCACCCCTCTGCCTCTTTCATACCTGTAACAACTTCATTCCTGGGGGCTGCTGTGAAGCTGAGGTTGGTGAATCAAACCTCACTGAGGGTGGGCTCCAAAAGGGTGCAGAAATAATGTCTCCAGCTCTACGAAAGGCTTCTAGCACCACTTCAAAAGTAGGTTTGAGAGAAGCTGCACACCATATAGGCATAAGCATATGAATTAAGCCACCTTTGGGCAAGTCACAGTGCAGAAGCTGTAACAAAAAGGGAAAAAAAATAGACCAGCAGCAAGTTAGAGAGGAAGGAAGTGTGATTTTCTCAGGAGATAAATCCAGAACAAAGGTGGTGAGGTGAGATCCTGAAAATCCTTACGCATGACACCACCACCATTCATTCCTACAAAACTCTCTGCTTCAGTTTAGAACAGAAACTGTGCAAAGTCCAAAAAGTGTTACCAACCGTAAAAGATTGAAACTCCTAGTATTAATGGGCAATTAAAATTCTCTGGTTTATTTTGTCATGTGTTAGTTTATGTTCCATGTATGAAATATTACATTATTTTCTCAGTTTCTTTAATCCTAAAGCTCTTGACAGAACCAATAGCATAAAAGTGTGTGGAATCATCTAAAAATTAGATTAATAATTATATTGAATTTATGCAGCAAAAGCACAAACATGAAAACAGATGTCTAGGACTCATGGGGTGCTTGAATGTTTAGTGTTTGTTAGCTTACAAAAGAAGGAAAAAGCCTGAAAATTTCTAAATGCTTAGCTGTCTGTGATGGATAGGACAAAAATGAAAAAGCTTAAGATGAAGATGATTTAGGGCAGGCATTAGAAAGAAAAAATATAGATAAAAAATGGTGAAGTACTGGGATAAATTTCCTGCAGAATTTTCATGATATTCACCAGTAAAGATCCTTAACAGTCAGTGTAGCTGCCTTTCATGAATGATCAAAGACTGTGCTTTGGGACAGGGAAATGACAATTTTGAAGGTCCCTATCAAGCACACATTTCTGCAGTCCCTCAGAGATGGAAGGCTTAGTTTCACACTTACAGCTCTTTCTGGGTATGTGTGTCTCATACACTTAGCTGCAGGAGTCTCAGGGCCCTTTTGGATCAGGAATCTATATATGTTAAGAATTTCCCACTGTGCCATTGCTGAGCAATATGAAACATTCCTTGGTCCCACCATACTGTTCCCATTTAGTTCTCACTACCAGACTAGGGAGCAGCAAGGAAGCTTTGCAAAATAAATTCACTTCTCTTCTGTGTCAATGTTCCTATTAATTCACAAGACTTAATCTGTCCTAGATAAAACTGGAAGGCTTGCCTGTGACATACAAAGAACCATTCCAGCCCTTGCCTGGTGACCACCTGGCTGGCCATGTGGCCCCAGAGGAGCACTGTCCATACCCCACTTCCAGCTCTGATGCAGCCTTGCTGCCTTGCTTATTCCAGTAACTACCTTGTCAAAGCACATGGCTGCCTGCTAGGACTAACATTTGAGAGATCAGCTTCTAATTTATTTATTGCAACGTCAACACCGAATAACTTAAGCATATTTTCCACAGATGACTGCACTTTTTTTTAACACGCTGTTTCATGTCTGCGTGCCACAAAGCATTCCAAGATTTTTTTGCAAGCTGTCATATATTTTTTGGCATTACATAATCATTTGATCCATGAGCTGCTAGTGGACTTTTTATCCAACTCTAGAGCAAGCTCTGTCTATCCACAAGGCTCCTTCTTCCATTTGTCTCAGCTACAAAACATGAATTTGAATAATCTTGTGAGTGAACCAGCATGTTTGCTGATGTGAGTTTCTCTATCAATTGTATTATCATCTCCTGAAAGGCAGGCTGCTGAGAGGGTCATCTCTGCCTTCACTGCTGCTAACATCTGATTCTACCCTCATATACCTACACCACACCCATAAAAAAGAACTGGATTTTTTTCCCATACAAATAATTTCCTTTTCATGATCGTTGCTCATAGGATCTTGAAACATCTTCCATTAGTATTCTCAATGAAATACTGCAGAGGTTGCTTTTTGACAGAGTCCTAGATTTTGCTCACTTCCCCAGCATTATCTGGTTGTTGGTATCATGTGCCCACATTTAGTCATCTGATCAGTCATACAGATTCAGTATTACTTTGAAAAATTCAGCAGAATTACTGGCACATTAAAAATGAGTAATTTGTTTGAATCAGGGTCCATATCTCTAAGAAAGCCTGGAAAATTGGTCTTGACATAATAAAGTGTTTATAAAGCTAAGTATGTAAGGCAGCTTTCACTTAACCCATACTTTGGCTGAGCTGCAGCAAAAAGATTTGCCTTGTTAAATAATTTGGGGACATGTGGGCTGAATTAAATTAATTTTAAATTAAGAGTGGTTAAAGTACTGTTTACAGATTAAACCAAAAACTAGGCAAAGCTTTGAGATTCAAGTCACAGATGGGCAAATGTGGCATTTTCATGGAAGCGCAGTAGTTTTGAGACACAAACTTCAATCAGATGACCTATTGTAAAGTACTTGAAGAGATACCTTGTAAATAGAAACCTAGTGCTTTATGCAGGTGTAGCACAGGTCTCTGGGCATATTTGAATTACTGATGTTTTGTGGAAAACCATCTCCTCTGTTGCCAGCATATGTTATTCAAACTGTTCAGAGCTTAACTATTTCCTGCAAGTGTGTAGCAGTGATAGACAAAGTGAAAAATTACTACACTTGGGATTGTTATACTATTCTACCCATCCACACCCCTCAGCCCTCTCCCACGCCCCCAAAACAAACAACAAAACCCCAAAACAACTAACCCAAACATAGTAGATCTCACTAGAATCATAATATACTTTTTTGAAAGCTCCATAGCAGTAAGACTACCATCGTTTCTCCTTCAGAGACAAAGCTCTGTGGTGAGTTCTATGTTCTCACCTCCCATTTCTTGGCAAGCCCTGAGTCCTCCTAAGAGAGAAGCAGGAAACCTCCTGCTGCTCAGGGCCCTGCTCATGCAGACTGAGATGACAACTGCTTAGTTCCTTTTCTTTGCTGGTTCAACAGCAAAGTGCCACTTATATAGAGAATTTCCTGATGCTTTAACAGATGTAGCTCAATCAAAATTTCACTTTCCTCTGCTTCTCTGCTTTTCATCCAGAGGTTCAGGGAAGGGTACAATTTCCTGAATTTCCCTATAAAAGGATAGGCATTAAGAACTACTTTCAAAAACATTTCTGATAGCAGATGGAAAGGAAAACGCGGGCAAATCTTGTCTGAGTGTTCTGTGTTTCTTTTCTCCCATCTAGCTTGAGTAGGATTGTTAAATGATTCTGAGCAGTATCAAAGGTGAAGAGCACGTGTCTGCAGCGTGCAGCTGCTACTAACTCGCTCTGAACGTGTGATCTGGCATGAATTATGAATAGCATGTTGTGTACGCCACTATTTCCTCGAAAACAAACTCTGGAGTTACTGAAACCTGACTTGCAAAGCCTTGCTGCTTCCACTTTCCTTGTTGTCTCTGATCTAAGAGTGCTGCCAAGATTCAGCCAAGGCCTCCATTCCCAAGTCCTCACTCCAGACATGCATTGCTCTGGACAAGGAGCAGATGTAAATTGGTAGACAGTTCCAAGCCCCAAAGAGTTTATTATCTCAATTAAATTTAAAAAAAAAAAAAAAAAGGATGGTGCAAAAGATGCAGCCCCACAATGCAGGATGAATGTGTCAATGGTGGAGGCTGGAAAAGAAGCTCACTCACCTGATTCCTGATCTGGTACTATCGTCACCAGCCTTCACTGCCCATCGGCTCTGAAGTCTGGGAATTCTAGGCACCATATCAATGAATTCTAGCAGGTTACTCAGCATATTTGTGTGGAATCAAGCATAAAAGAAGGTTTCTTATCTCCAAGACCAGAACTAAGACATGCAAGGTAAAGTGCTGTTTTAGAAAACTAGTCCCAGAAGTAAAGAGCAAAAACTCTGTATTTAATCCTGTCTGGTCCAATACTCCGACCTTTTATCTAAGCCTAGCCTCTAAATCCTCATGTATTAGAAGGTTTATTTGGGTTTTTAAGGCTGTTGGACTTTTGTTTTCTTTCCGTGCTGAGTGGAAAGATGCTGGCTAATTATTCATGAGTGGCTATGTCTGATTCCATTACCTTGCTCCTTTTACAGCCATGCAAAGTTGATGTGAAACACTACTGTTATGAATTAATTGGTTCTTCATATTCCCAGTGCCCTGGCAAAAATGGCTGGGTTAGACACAAGGCAGGGAGAAGAGATAGATAGATAGATAGATAGATAGATAGATAGATAGATAGATAGATTTAGTTAATCAGAGGCAAGATAAATTAGGTTACAAAATTCTCCACTTAGGGGCATGACACCTTTTAGACTCTTTCAAAATAAACTCATTAAAATATAGCCAGTATTAAGAGAAATTATGCAGGAGTGTAATTTCATCTGTATCCAGAATGGAAATATTTTAATGTAACTTACATTTTAATCCAAATCTCCCCCTGTTAAATATCCTCTCTGCCTTTGCTTATGGCTTTTGCGGTTTTGAACAATCTGAGATTTTTCTTTGTTGGTATTAGACCCAGAAAAAAAAGGTGATAGCAGCAGCATTTCTACTGAAATAGAAATCATTCATATATCAAAGCAAATGAAAGAGTTTTGATCACTTCAAACACTTCACCTAGGTATATTATTTAATTATAGAAAATTTTAGATGGCATTATGTAACTCAACAGCATGTGACATCACTTCTTAAAATCATCACTCTTTTCCCTCAGCCCATTCAGATCCTAGGAAGAAGAGAAACTGCTGTAAAATGTAAGAAGAAGATTAAGAACCACTAAATTATACAAGAGCAATCCATTGGTTTGATTAGTTTTCAGACCATTATTAGTGAAATAAAAAGAGACAAACTTATTTTCAAAGACAACAGAACACGTGTGAGTCCCATAGTATTCCCAAGATTTTATCAGTACTGCCCATCTCTGGATTTGACAAGTTACCATGTTAGGATCAGTGGGCCTCTAATGGTAGCCCAGGGAGAACTCTTTTTTTTTTTTTCACATCTTTGGAAAAAATTAATGCTGGTCTACCTAGAAAACCCTACTCACCAATTTTTGTACTACTAGATCATGCTTACAGTTTGATAAATATCAAATAATTAACAAAGAAAAATACTTGGAAGAAAGAAGGGATGAGAGTAATATAAACTGGGGATCACAAACATAAATCTATGCCAGTGATATTTGTGGTAAGCTGATAAATTCCTGTGTTCCAAGAAGCTGCAGGTGATAACTATCAGAGATGGATGCCAGTGTTAAATTGTCAGGCCCGACTTTCAGGCATTTTTGAACTTAAATTGGAGAAAAGTTAAATTGGAGAAAAATACTGGGATTCTTCCTGTCAATACCATTACTCAGACATAGTTTAATGAAATCTTGAAAGCAGACTCATGCTTTCAAAGCCACGAAGACTACAAAAACACGCCCATCCCTGGGAAAAATGCTGTTAAAACCAGATAGGAGGAAGCAGACACTTCACACTCATTTAGGAGGTGCTTCCTGCTCTGATGAAGTGGGGACTAAAAGCTCTCAATTACCGTGTGAAGCCAAGGTATGAGCACACAAGGGCTGAAATGAGAAAGATCATGGGTGTGATGTTCTCTACCAATAGCACTGCCAACCTGTACCACTGCAGAAAACTTAGTGCCTGGTCAAAATTGGTTATTTGTTCTCTTTAATACAGCACAACATCAGTTTCAAGATACTTGCTGTGCAAGGTCAGCCTGAAGGTTTTTCTAAGCAGGAAAAACTCACTCAGGAGATGTATTTGTATACACCAAGAAGAGGATTGCATTTGGAGCCAGGATAAGGAAAGGGGCCATCTTCATAAACCCTTAAAATGCAAAATGGTTTTATTCCCCTCTCCTTCTCATCTGTGAGTGCTACCTGTCTTAAGGAAGTGTCAGCACTTCCTTCTGCAGCCTGAATTCTCAGGGCTCTATGATTCTGTGCAACAATCTGCCCCAGGCTGGAACACAGCAGACATGCTCAGGCTGCTAGGAGCATCTTCCTGACTGCTTGGTGCAAGATGCTTTTGGTTTTTCATTTTACTCACATACAGACAATTAAAAAAAAAAATCTGAGTGCTATTGATATCGTTGCAAGATGCTTTTGGTTTTTCATTTTACTCACATACAGACAATTAATCTGAGTGCTATTGATATCGCACACAAAAGTGATTTTTTCAGGAAGACTGTTGATATACTAAAGCCATTAACATTTAAATAAAAGCGTATAGAACCTGCACATATTTATATGGGATCACAAAGCACAGGATTAACACTACCTATTTTACAGATGGAGAAATGGTGCATGGACAAATTTCCCTCTTTAACAGGAGAATCTGACAAAAAATAATATACCCCAAAATCCTGCTTCTCAAGTTCCTTAATCTTCATATTGTTTATCTCCCAGATATATTAGGCATTGATTTTAGCACATATCAGCATGTATAGCAGATCCTCACAAAACAGTGCTATGAGAACATGAAATTTTTAGGGGAAATTATTGCTTTATTGTTTAAATCTGCAACAGTGGTTCTGATCTTTTTGAAAAGCAGAAGAGTCTCTTTGCTTCTGTATCTTTCCAAGCTTATTTGCTCTTACTGGCCTAACACTGACATAGGCTGCCCAGAGAGGCTGTGGGATATCCAGATTTGGAGATACTCACACCTGGACTAGGCAAGAGCAACCTGGTCCAGCTTTGAAATTGTACCAAACCACCTCCAGAGGGCCCTTCCAACCTAAACGATTTTGTGATTTTATTCTCTTCCATTTTCTTTGTATTCTATTAAATGTTTCACCTCAAATTGTGGTAAATCCATGCTTTTGACTTTGTTTGCTAATGTAGAAGGTCAAGTGTAATTCTGTAGTAGTTCCATCCAGGAAGGCAGACAGGAGGAACATCTTGATTGCAGGAGAGTTTTGATAGTTTGAAGTATAGGTTATTTTTAATGGGTCTGTTCCTTTGGCAGCAGTTTTGTTCAGACTATTGCACTGCATTCACTGGCAACACCCACTTAGAAGAAACTAGTTCTTTTTAACTCCTGTGTTGACTACACTGTTGAAAAGGGGACACTGTGAGTAACAGGAAACTAAAAGGAACAGGAAACTAATATTTTTATTATCACAGTTGCTCAGGCTTATAAAGACAGGGAAATACCTTATATGACATCTCTTGTCAAGGTGACACACAAGACAAACAAGAAGATAACAGATGTAGGAAGTAGAATGGCAAGAGGTACCATGACTGTACTACTCCAACACACAAAGAGAATTAGATATGTGCAAATTACTTAATTGATTAAAGGAGGATTGAGTGGGGCAACTGTGGTTACAAGACTTGTGAATTTTGGCCTGACTGCACTGACTGTACACCTCAGTTATCATGGAATACAACCTTTAGGCTGAGGAAAGACTGAGAAAAGCTAAAAAATCTGGAGTCAATCAGCTTAGAGAATAGAATTCTCCAGGGAGATCTTATTGCTGCCAACAAGGTCTCCCTGTCAATACTTAAAGGGAGCTCATAAGAAAGATGCAGATTGACTATTTTAGTAAGTCCTGTTGTGACAGGACCCAGGGTAATGGTTTTAAACTAAACAAGGGAAGATTCATACTAGAAGAGATTTTTTTACAATGAAAGTGGTGGAACACAAGCACAGATTTCCCAGAGAGTTGGTGGATGCCCCATACCTGGAGACTTTCAAGGCCAGATTGTAATAGCAATCCAACATTCTTTAAAAAAAATTCATCTAATTCTGGTACAAGTCTTACACTGTAATGAAAATCTCTTCACACATATTATTGTGAAATAAAATTGTGTTTGGTGAAAGCCAATAGGTCTGTGTCCTTTGGAATCAGATGACAGGCTTATCTGAAACCTCTTCCCCACTCCCAAAAGATCTAGAGAAGGGAACTGAGAACAGAGGCATTTGAGAGCTCTGTTTGATAATGTGACTCTTCTCAACCTGTGTCTGGGTTTGCCAAGGAAGTCTGATGATGCCAAGGACTCTGCTCCTTGCTGTAGAGCCCACCTGAGACTGCCACAAGTATTTACTAGCACCTTTCTGAGATCTGAAATATCACAGCTCTCACTAAGCTGGGAGCAGCCACGATACTGCTGAGAAAATGCTGAGAAAAGTACTGCCTGGCAGTTGTCCTGGAAGGTGTGCTCTCTCTTTAAGGCAAGGAAGTAACAGAAAACCAAGTTCAGGAAGGTACAATTTCAATATGCCTTTAACCTTAAATCCCACAGACAGTCCTAAGATTTAAGTGCTTGCTTAAATTTACACTCACACTCATCTGTATAAGAATGGATTTTAGCATGTACTTATATACTGCTTTCCCTCCCAGGCTGAATGTTAGGCTGTCTTTGCAGGTGAGACTTGGCATCTTAAGCCCACAGGAAGAAAGCTTGGCATTATATTCACATTTAATACAGCTCTTGCCTCTCCCTGATGCTTCAGAATCAAAGGCCCCATACTTAACCTATGGTTTAACATTTCTCTCATATCTTTCTTTCCACAGTATGTGGCATTTGCCTCCCTGTTCTTCATTCTGGTCTCCATTACCACCTTCTGCCTCGAGACCCACGAGAGATTTAACCCCATTGTGAACAAGACAGAAACTGAATTCATCGGGAATGACACGCAGGTGCGGCACTACAGGGAAGCAGAGACGGAAGCCTTTCTCACCTACATCGAAGGTGTCTGTGTGGTCTGGTTTACATTTGAGTTCTTGATGAGAGTCACTTTCTGCCCAAACAAGGTGGAATTTATCAAAAACTCTTTGAACATCATTGACTTTGTGGCCATACTGCCTTTCTATCTAGAGGTTGGACTCAGTGGCCTGTCTTCCAAAGCTGCTAAGGATGTCCTGGGCTTCCTCCGCGTAGTCCGTTTCGTGCGAATCCTGCGAATTTTCAAGCTGACCCGCCACTTCGTCGGGTTGCGGGTCTTGGGACACACCCTCCGTGCCAGCACAAACGAATTCTTGCTGCTCATCATATTTTTGGCATTGGGCGTCTTAATCTTTGCCACGATGATCTATTATGCCGAGAGAATAGGTGCTAAACCAAATGACCCTAGTGCCAGTGAACACACACACTTTAAAAATATCCCCATCGGCTTTTGGTGGGCTGTTGTCACCATGACGACCCTGGGCTACGGAGACATGTATCCTCAGACTTGGTCAGGCATGCTGGTGGGGGCCCTCTGCGCTCTCGCTGGTGTGCTGACCATTGCCATGCCTGTCCCTGTCATTGTGAACAATTTCGGAATGTATTACTCCTTAGCTATGGCTAAGCAGAAGCTACCAAAGAAAAAAAAGAAGCATATCCCGAGGCCACCCCAGCTGGGATCCCCCAATTATTGTAAATCTGTCGTAAACTCTCCACATCACAGTACTCAGAGCGACACTTGCCCACTGGCCCAAGAAGAAATTTTAGAAATTAACAGAGCAGGTAGGAAACCTCTTAGAGGAATGTCCATCTGACCGTTAACCTCCATCCCGCGTAGTGATTTAAGATTCAGCCAGACTGCTTTCTTAGAGCAATGGGTAGCACATTTATCCATTCTAGTCCCACCATCACACAGTGAATAATATGTGTGAAGTCTAGGTTGCAGGGACAAATGGTACAGTGGAGGCTGATCAGCAAAACTAAGGATGAGAGCACGCTCTAGGAGCCCAAACTTTGGTCCTGGTTAAGGGCATACAAGTCTCAAGATATTTTGGAAAGCTGTTACATCTAGTGGAAGAATTTTGAGAGTTCTACAGCTGTGTTGCTGGACTGTGTAATGCATCTCAGAGGCTCCTGAGAGCTGAATGCTTCATAGAGCAGAGTAGGAGCCAAGTACTCAGCAATTACAGAGCTTTCTGACAAAACAGGGCTGAAATTCGAAACAGCCAGATGCTTTCTCATTTGTTCCCATTTGGGACCTTTCAGCTGTTTTAAATGGCAGATATTGTACATCTCATTACAGAAACTAGGTGCCTAGTAAGTTGAAGGGACAACTACACCATCATGCATATTCATGAGACAATCCAGTCTCTTTCTGATGATTAACTGCAAAGTAGAACAACAGCTCAAATTCTTGACACTAATGCAAAATGACTCACTCTGAGACAAGACTAGATGTAAGGATGTTTATTCCATGGCATGCAAATCAATCTATTCTATAATATTCCACTAGAATTTAGCATTTAGAACTATGACGAGCCACATTTTCTAAAATATGCTCCTTTTGCAAGTATGGGTTGGTGAGTTACAGCTCTTTCAACCTTCTAGCAACAAAGGCCAACTGTAAAAGGTCTGACTGGTCATTGCCAGGCTGGTTTGGCCTAAACAGTGATTGCCTCATTCTTATTTTTAATTGTACTGATTCATGTTAGCAATAGGTGAAACCAGAGCTAAATTAACCGTATTAATTCTACTGGGAGAGGGGAGGGAAATGGAAAGAATACTAGTCACCATGGAATATATTATAATATCCCATGGCTAGTGGTTAATTATGGGAATATCTCAGTTCTATGAGACTCCTATAGCACACAAAATTACGGGGCTCCAATTTGATTTTTTAAACCCCATAATCTACCTCTACCCATGGAATATCACTATTTATTCTATGGAGTAATTTGAAAGTAGATAACCACGTTGAAAACAATGCCAACTTCATTTCTGGCAGATGTTCCAGCCAAGTTGCATAGTAGACATTCTTCAGCCTTTTCAGAATATACTCCTGCGTTGTTTTAGAAAGGACAGATCGCCAGCCAAGTGATCTCAACTGACACAGAGTTCAAAAGAGGCGTTTTGGAAGAGCTAGCATATACCTATGATGGTCTTGTGTTATCATTTTTTGCTTTGAAGAAAATTCTGATTTGTTACTCATTGTGAGTGAGATACTTTCTCATCATCTCATAGCCATGCATGTTGATGTCATTGTGAGAAGCACAAAGAAAGTGAGACTTTCCTTTGTGTGTGACTTCACCAATGCCAATGCTAATTTTGGAGGGGAAGAGCTGGTGGGAATCTTTCTCTTCTTTCCTATTCTCTTTTCTCTTCCTTTCGTATTTCTTTTCCCTTCTGTGCAAGTATGTAAAATCCATTCAAAAGGTAAATAGCTTTCATTTTGTTTTTGTTAAAGGCTATTTCCATTGCAACAGGCCAATCACAATTCACGTGACTGATAGACTGTACCAATTGTACCCTTGGCACACATAAGCAATGGTTTTATCATCCATTCCCCTCAGGTTGCAAATGCTTATCACTGCTCATATTCAAGCAGCAAATTTCCTCATAAAGCAGATGCTTTTGTGGCATCATGGATCAAGAGGGAAAGAGGGCACAGCAGTATTGTGTGTCTCCTACCATGAGCAATGTGCCAACTGCCCCAACTGCAAGAAATGCCAGACTCTGGGGTACTTTAGCAGTCAGCTACAGAGTGAAATCAGCTCAGAAATCCCTGGCTTTATAAAATTCCTTCCATTACCTACCCTGGTCCTCTCTGGGAACTGGAGGACCAGGAACTGTACAAGTTCAGTACAATTCTGCACTGGTATCCTGAGAATACATGTAATTTTGGTTCAATGTGGAACTGTTTCGCCACCTTCAGTGCTCTAAACTCGGCTGTTACCACAATATCCATGAAGTATTGATAGTAGCAGCAGCTTATCTCTTTCTGCAATAATTAAGAGAGACTATTTTTATATATATATATACAAGCATATATATTTTAAGAAGTAACAAAGCACACTTACACTTCAGCTAACAAAATTGTAACACTGTAGCTGAAGTTCTGTTTCTGATAATTATTATGCACCACTAACAGCAAAAAATATTGCCTGCATCCTTTAGTTTCCAAATAGGGAACAAATCTCTATGTGTGCAGGAGAAAAGCAAAAAAATACTAAGATCAAAACCAAACTGTTAAGACAAGATCTGCATTGCCTAGAATGTTAAGTTTCATATCTGTAACATGAAGCATTCACAGGAACTGACTTGTTTTTGAAACCATTACCAGCACATTATATGAAAGCAGGGACTTGCAAGCACTGAAAAGCTTTAGATTGGTTAACATCATCTAACTGTAAACAACTAGTTATAGTTTATATTATAGTTAATATTGCATTAGGAACACAGAATGGGTGCCTAACTTATCTAAAATAGTGTCCAAGTTGTCCAGCACATTTCTTGTAATTTTTAACTGTAAAGCTTCAGTGTGACAGCGTCTAGGTCACATAAGATCATGTGATTTGTATCCAATATGTTATTAAAAAAAACAAAAAACCTGCTTATTTGCTCAGATGTAAAGGACATCACATGAAGTTTTTAATTCTATATATTATTTGTGGTGGAGTGATTAAACACATCACCAAACAATGCTGAGCATGAAGCAGTTCTACACATGAACTCCCTCTCTCATTCTCCGAGTCAGCACTTCACATCTGTTCCTAGTCCATGCCCTCAGGGCCAAGGGGGCTCTACAGAGAGCTCAGCACAGCTCTGCCTGGTGCCTCCTCCCAGGATAAGGAGCACTTTCCTGGCACAGGCATGCAAACAGCAGAGCTTTGCCCACAGGCTGCACAGCTGCTGCCAATGATGCTGTGGTCATTTGCAGCCAAAGCAAAGATGTTTTGAATTTAAAGACTGGCAGGTTTGAATTAAATCTTTTTATTGCCCCCAATACTCTCAGCAGCTCAGTCCTGGGCTAATCCACCTAGCAGGAGGGTATCTTTATTTAACAGCACTTGATTTTAATCTGTCAGATTTTAAGAATGTCAGAGTTTCATTCTACCATACCTCCTCTTCCTGCAGCAACCCTTCCTGTTTTCCATCCTGTCTGATCCCACCAGTGGGTGGCTAGGAAAGCAGCAGAAGTGAGGAAAGGCATTTCAGAGCAGAGGATGGCAGAGCTACAGCTGCAGGCAGACCTTCACCAGCAGCATTAAGAAAGGAGAAATTTCCCCTATACAAAACATTGTCTGCAAAGCCATTTCTGCTGCCCATAATTTCTCAAGATACTGCTTAAAGAGTGCCTGGTGAAACTGGGCCTGATACAAAGCAGCAGATTTCACCTGACCAATTTGACCAAAACTCCTTGACCTGGGGATATCTCAAATTATAGAGAACTGTGTCCCCTCACTTAACATACACCCACCAAATTCTAACATCTCCACGTCAAAAGATTAATGTTATAACATGTTGCAGTGTTGTTTACAGGCCCTGTTCAAGATCAGGGCTTCATTTTGGCATCATTTTATACAGGACAACCACTCCACTGCAATCAAATACCCAACAGGCTAAGTGGACAGCAGAGACAAAATGGAAGTAATCCCCAATATTTTCAGTTGACATGGTGCCTAATTTAATTGAGGAAGATTACTTGACTTGAAAGGTCTCTGGAAAGCCACTAGTTGAATTTAACTAAAAAAACATCAATCAACCACAGTCTGCTATGCTGGAGTGTCTTTTATGTCAAGTATTCTAAACAGTCAATATTATAACAGAAGTAAAAAAAAAAAAAAAAAAAAAAAAAAAAAAGACAGTTCGAACCACTTAAACATGATTTTTGTCCCAAACCTCACACTGTCCTACAGGTATAATAAGTTAATTCAGTATACAGTGAAATATTTTAAGTTGCAAGTTTGTAAGAAGACCTCAAAACATGCAAAACAAATATTAAAAGCTCTCAGTTTTGTTTTTAAAGTGTTGCCCAGTTCCTCAGCCCCTCTCTTATGTGAGCTGTGTGCTCACCTGCTGGCCAGGTTAACGTCATGGTTACATCTCAGAGTTGTCACTGGATGAAGCAGTGAATGCAACTTCCCAACACTGTAAAAGAAATTTAGAACATGAGTGGAATTCATAACTTCATTTGATGCCTACAGCACTGTCTGGTGCCACCCAGCAATGGTCTAAAGAATGCATTCATAATACATAAGACAAGGAGATGGGTTCTTTGGGGGTTGTTCAGAGTTCTACCCCACCCTTTTATTCTTTTCATATATATATATTTCCAACACCAGCACACAAAAGGTTTATATTGACTTTAACATGGCCAGATTAAGACTTTCTCACCTCTCTGATCCCCTCTGCATGCAGCTTCACTTAAGTCATACTCCAAGGATATCCTATATTCATACAAATGTATTGTGCAGACTCTTTCACAGTGTACTGGTGGCAAAATTCTCTAGTCATTGCACAGCTGTAAAATACACACAAAAAATTTACTAGAATTGAGGCACCTAAGAGGTGAGGGGAAATGTCTGTCATTACTAACACAGACTTCATCTTCAGAAAAACACTCTGTGGTTCTTTTACTTCTCTGCCCCAAAGCCAATTTTCAGTAACCCACTCCTAGACTATCCTGATGTCTGAATAGTTAAAGTAATCCAACTCTATCACCACAGAAGGAAGCTACAAAGTTGCAGTGACTCCAGTGTACTCCATGGTCAGAAAACTGGAACAAGCTATGATGTTAGGAACCCATTATTTCAATGCAATTTCCTGAGAGAGAGCTGATCTCCTTTTAAAGAAATCGTGTGGAATTACCCATTCCAGCTTTATCACTCATGCTTTCTGAAGGAGCTGCTCTTTTCTCAGGGCTTCATTTTTCATCTCTTCTGTCATCATAACCTAAATAACCTGTATTCCTTGTGCAACACACTGGCTCTAACGTCAGAAGTGTGCTGAGCACTGTAATTCTAGTGCCAGTGCTCAGTGGGAGTTGGGAACTCCAGGCAGCTCTTGTCAGAGGCCCATTCTGCTGCCTAACATTTCACTGCAGCTTGTGAACCTCGGTGGCTCTTATGGAGAGCAAAGCATTGTTAAAGCCATAGGTATGTAGTCACTGTGGTGGTCCTTCAAACCTCTGGGAAGCAAATCCTCTGATCAAGAGTCTCTGAACATTATTAAAAAAGTCTCATCTAATTTTAGTGTCATAAAACCTTTGCCTCTCTCTGTAAGATGGACAGTAGACGGCAAAGTAACTGCTAAGATCTTAGGTCTGTTTCAGCTCAAAAAGCTCAGGTGTTTAAATGGATATAAAAAGTACATAAAAAGGTAATAGGGAGATGTTTTTTTTATTTCCTCACTGTACTTAGCCTTCCTAGTCTTTAAGATCCAAAACTCCTCACTCCAAAATAGTAAATGAGGTAATGATCACATCTTGATATCACTGATGATGGAGTCTTTGGGATCTAATGGAGAAATTGCTAACAGCTCAAAACAAAAGGAATAACACTCAGCTATGCTCATCTAACTTAAGTTCAATTTGTCTGAGGTGCCCCTTATATTGGAAGAAGAAGCAGGCAGCCTCTGAGAGTAATCCACTCATTTATGACCTGAGTTATCCTCTGGGGGTGCCTTTCTCCATAAGAGATCACAGGTGACTGCAGCTCTAATTCAGTATTGTCAGTTAAGTGCCTACAGCTCTGTGGAAGCACTGTGGATCTATTCCTTGCCCCCTGCCCCATGTGGCATTCCTGCAACCTCATAACTGAGGATCACATGTAAAGCAGAATCTATAACTAATATAATGTAATACCTTGTTGTGCAATTATTCATCTGTCTCTTCCTGTAGAGATAAAACCAGTGGGTGTCACTTGTACTACTGTTGACTTCAGAATGTGAGTAAAAAATAACATCCTCTATGTCAAGTAATTTGAAAACAAAGAGGAGGAGCTATGTATCCAAGCTCAATGCTGTATGTTTCCTGCTTTTTTCTGGCACTAGGTGAGACATGAAAAAAAAAATTCTAAAATTAGAACATCTCCCCACACAAACCCTGTAGGCCAGAGCCAGGGCTGTGTGTGTTTAGGGACAGGACTGCACTAAGCTAAAAAACAAATGCAGAATGAAATAATAAATTTTAGGAGTTTTCATGCCTTAATAACCTAATGAGCAAAAAACACTTAGAGGCATGGGAAAACACAGATACAAGCACTTCAGCCAAATAAGGCCAACCCGTGCCAATCCTCCAGCACAAAGCAGATATAAATATGGTAAATCCTCTTTCTCAAGCACATGGCTCCCATGCCATCCAGTGCAAAATGCATTCCTGGAATATGAAAGAGATACTCTTGGCATCTCTTCCTTCTGCTGTACTGAGTATGGTTGGTGTTTGCAGGACAGATACAAGAAAAGGCACCATTGTGCAAAAAGTGCATTTCTGCTGCAGTACAATTAAACACACCAGATCACTTACCTGTTACTACAAAAGACCAGGGACAAAGAGGTGTAGGGTATGAGGTCCCATTTCTGTGCCCAGCCCACTTGCTTGTATCCCTCTTGGACTATACTTGCTGGATATTTTCTCTGAGCTTTCTGTTGACTTGCTTGTCTGTTTATAAGCACAAAGCCAAAATAACAAGCACTCTACCATTCCTGCTGTCATTGTTCTTTGTATTCATTCATCCACGTTTCATGTCTCAGACACCTTCCATACTGTATAGATCATCATACTGTATTCCTCAGTCAGAGCAGTAATATAATATGGTAACATGACTCACCTGACTGCATTTCCCTGTAACCTCTACCTGACCTGCCAACGACCCCCTGGTGTTATTGAGACTCTCAGACATTGAGGGTAGGTATAAGTAAACACCCAGGAGAATCAGGATGAAACTAGGAAGGATCTTCCAGAGCTCTTTGCAATGCAGGATTTCCAGAAGCAACCGTTCTCAGCACTGCATTAAGCACATATCCAATAATGCCTGTAAATAGCAAGATGCACTGGATCGACTTTCCTAGAGCTCCTGTACTTCTCTAGCAGTACCAGTAGGTAGGCAGCCAACATACTGTCACCTCACTTCAAGAAGTAGTACCTGTCAAGGGTGATATTCTCTGGGAGTGATGTTACTATGTTGGCCAAGTTAGTACTGGGAGAGACGGTCACCACCGTCACTGGAGTGCCTTTCCTGGGGGACACGGCTTCCTGGAGGGACCCAGGTCGACACGGTGGTGAGTAAATGTTGAAGAGGTAGGTTGGGTTGGAAGGATACTGCATAATTCATGTAGCATACTAAATTCTGCTCTCGTGCCAGTGTAAAGTCCTTCAGTACTCAGAAGAGCTTCATAACAACTTTCAAAATATGCAGTAATATAAAAATCAGGAAACTAATAAACATACCTAGATAAAGATATGGATTTTAATGGCCTTAGAATATTGGGGTAACTAAAATTAAGTTGTTATATAGGAATCTTAATTCTTTTACATGTTCACATTTCTCTCTTTTTTCTCTTTCTCTCTTTCGCTCTGTTTGTTAACATTTACTTGTTATTGCTCTACGTTGCTTGCAACTTGTGTATGTTACAGACTGTCACATTTTATTCTGTGAAGTTTTTCTCCAATTCCCATCAACCTGAGCTCCATGTTGGGCAGCCGAGGAGATTACAATACAGTTCTTTATTGCAAAAGAACCAGGAATGTCACAGACTATAGGTAACTTCACTGAGGTTGTGACACAAAACCTGATGCGAGGTATTAATGCAAAGAGTAAGTACTTGGTATGAAAATAGAGCTATTTAGTCAAATTACTTTCTTTTTTTTCAGATAGTCTGCATGGGAAAAATTAATTTTCATTACTCTCCAGAAGAAAACACTCCCAAACCTACCAATCTAGGATTCTTGTCACTCTCATTTGAAAACCAATGGTGCCTATGTCAACATATCACTGCTCATTTTCAAAGGCTTAAACCCATATTTTCTATGCTGTTCTTCTCTATGCTAAACTTCCTTTCACACTCTCCAACTCATCATTTCATCATTTTGTCATCCTTTGTCTGTGGTTTAATATATCTTCTACATAATTCTTTTTCTAATTTAATATAGTTATAACCCTTTCACTCTGAGGACCTAATTAAACAACAACAAAAATGAGTCCCCACCCATGGGATTCACATTTCTTAATCCTGTGTGAGGCTCTGTGGCCTATAAAATTGATTTCTGTAGCCAAAGATTGTCTGGCACAGAAGCATAATTGTTACTTTGCTAAATGATGTCCTGAGCAAAGCATTTCGTTTTACAATCTTCCCCAATTACTCCCATAAACTAGTTTTAAAGAATGGTAAAAAGTAGCTGATAGACATTCTTATCATTTTCTAGAGGGACAGCATGAAGTTTATTGCTTATTTTTAATTGCCAGGAACTCAGAAATCACTACAGTCATGCACCAACTCAAGAAAAGCTTATTTGTCTCAGTATGAAGTTCCTTTACTACCTGATTTGCTGTTATGCTCTGACCCTCTCTTAATACGTGAAGAAGCACAGCAGAGTTTCCATGGTGTCCAGCGTAAAAGAATACAGTAATTTATACTGATGAAATTGATGAGTGGACAATGAATATTAATGCAGAGTAAACACTATCCAGGCAACTAAAACAGAAACAACTTGCTAACACGAGTGGAATTTTACTTCAAGAGACTCAAGAGAGTCAGGAATTTAACTGTAAGTACTTCCTTTCCATGCAACATCTCTGAGAGAAATCATTGAATAACACAATTCTTTAGACTGAAAAAGGTCTTGAAGGTCATCAAGTCCAACCTCCAACCCAGTACTGCAAGTCCACCACTAAATCATGTCCCAAAGCGACACATCTACACGACTTTTAAATAACCCTGGGGATCGCAACCTGACCACTTCCCTGTTTCAGTGCTGAACAACCCTTTTGGTGAAGAAATGTTTCCTAATATCCAATCTAAACCTCTCCAGCTACAACTTGAGGCTATTTCCTTCTGTCCTATTACTTGTTACTGGGAGAAGATCAACCCCTACGGGAGCACCAGGACAATCTGCTCTGTGACCTTCCCAGGTACCAAAGTCAGACTGACAGGCTCTAGTTCCCCAGATCCTCCTCCTGGCCACTCTTGTAACTCAGAGTCACATTTGCCAACCTCCCCAGTGCAAAAGTACTGCTGATAAAGGATGGAAAGTGGCTCAGTGAGCATTTCCATGAGCTCCCTCAGTACTTTTGGGTGGACCCCTTTGGCCTGAAAACTTGTGTCTTAGTGCTCAATGACCATTTCCCTTGGATTATGGGAGCTTCATTCTGCTCTTCATTCCTGTCTTTCAGCTCAGGGGACTGAGTATCCAGAATAAAACTGGCCTGACTGTTAAAGACTGTGACAAAGAAGGCATTATATAGCTCAGCCTTTTCCTCATCCTCTGTCACCCTGTATTCCCCTCCCACATCCAATAAGGGATGGAGATTCTCCTTAGCTCTCCTTTTGTTGCTAATGTATTTATAGAAAGATTTTTATTGTCTTTTATGGCAATAGCCAGATTGAGTTCTATTTGGCCTTTGGCCCTTCAAATTTTCACCCTGCCTGACCTCATGACATTCCCTGTAGTCCTCCTGAGCTGCCTACCCCCTCTTCCAAAGGTGAAAGTCACCCTTTTTTCCTGAGCTGCAGCCAAAGCTCCCTGTTCAGCCAGGCTGGTCTCCTTTCACCAGCTCATTCTTTGGCACACAGGGACAGGCTGTTCCTGTGCCTTTAGGATTTCCTTATTAAAAAAAAATGCCCAGCCTTCCTGCCTTCCTTGCCTTTCAGGATTGACTCCCAAGGTACTCTGTCAACCAGGCTCCTAATGTCTGCCTCAAGAAGTTCAAGGTAGCAGTTCTGCTGACCTCCCTTTCTTACTCTCTAGGAATCAAAAACTCTATCATTTCATGATCCCTGTGCCCAAGATGCCTCCAACCATCACATCACCCACAAGTCCTTCTGTGTTCACAAACAACAGGTCCAGTGAAGAATATTCCCTAGCTGGCTGACTAGGAAAGTAAAATCTAGGGATATAAAGTCAATGAATATTTTCAGATAGCAAGCAGCTCTTAACTCCTCCACAAATCAAAGTAAATATCTTTGAATACTTGAATTCCTACTCCTAATTTCATCAAATTAATTTGCTTAGCACGAGAATTATCAGGCAAAAGTGATGCTGCAAAACCAGGATGCAAAAAGGAATGTAAAATCCTTGCTGCCTTTTTTTTTTTTTTTTTTTAAGAAAAAGACATCTGAGAAAATCTGTCCTCCAGCAGCCTCACAGCTGGTCTACTTCCCACTTCCAGATAAGAGCCTTGTAGCTAAGAAAAGCTAGAGCACAGCAATTCTCCACCCTCACCTCAGCCGTGCCACCCCTGCTCCTGTAGCTTTCTGTCACGATCCCAAAAGCCAGGGAAACCCATCATCCCAGGAAGAACTTCCCACTGCCAGCACGGTATGACACAGATAATGTTTGCCACAGTAACAACCCTTTTACATCACCAGGGGAGTGTGACAGGACTGAAATACAGAAGAGTAATTAACTCATGGAACACATACCAATACTTTCTTCAGGGAGCCAGCTGGATTAAAGGTCTCTGCTATTAGGGAATCTTATGGAGATCCTTCTTCATAAAACACTTCAGGCAGCTACTGTAAACATCAGTGACACATTTAAAATGAAAATGACCCTCATGCTCTGAAAAAGAACCAGACACTCAGTTGATCAGGAGTGGGACTATCCACAGACAATAATAATGGCAGTCCCAGGTTTGGATCACGACTATCAGTTGAGATCTAGAGAAGTGGTAGGTTAATTTTAGGTGTACATGGGGTGGGGATGTGAAATGTAACTTTACTCAGAGAAGATTTCCTCTGCAGAAGATCTTCATCTTGCAAGAAACTTACTTTCCTGGCCCTGTTCTCAGCTGCTCCTGCCTGCTTCCTCCCTGTCAAACCCGTCCCTCAAAACAGGCTGCAAAGCCAATATCTGTTTGGGAAAGTTGTAGGTACTCAAGCTCTGTCCTAATCTCTTTCAATCTTTAAACAAGGGTAGGAGCAAGACTGACTCTGTTCTTCTGGAGGAAATCATCAGTCACTTCATTTGACCAAAAAAAGCCCAAAACTGTCTCTTATTTGCTGTGTTTCTGATCTAGAGCTGAGAAAACCCTATCTTCAGCAGAATGTGGACACATCTGTCACAGTACATGTGTTCAGACATTGACTCAAGGGTGACTGTGCTTGGATACCTTGCTATGGATTGTGGGGTTTCTCTCTGCCCTGTTTCAGTCAAAGTGATCCTGTAAACACTGAAAATGATCCCCTCTGAGAATACCTTTCAACTCATCCAGTCTTTGGAGTAAGTGACCACTGCACAGGTCTGTAAACACATGGGAGAGAAAGACGTTAGGGTCTGGGGGCACAGCTACAATCCTGAGATGAAGCAGTGAGAATTGCCACCACCCCTCACCCCCAACATGACTTCTGACAGTACCTACTGGGTAAAGCCATGAACTTGTTTCTTGGCAGCTGTTGGAGAATGGCAGTGTTTGCTCCAGGGAACTGGGGTTACTTTCCCCATGCAGGAACCATTTCAGCACAAGTGCCACATTTCTAAGCACAGAGTGAAGTCAAGAAATGTATCATACAATTATGTCCACTGATACCCTGAACATAAGGTGCAGTTCCAAATAGTTGGAGAGTCAGTGTCAGACTCTTACTTATAATCAAAACCAGCAGTACTGGTAAAGCCACTGTAACAATTTACAACCATTTGCTGTGGCAAACAGATGAGTAATGGAGCAGCAGCTACATGGGCAGCTCTACTGTGCTTCTCCACAATAAGCAGAATACACTAATGCAAAATCCAGCAGCTCTCCTAAGTAGGGATATTTTTCAGAATTCCTTCCCCCCATTTTAAAATCTAGCATTTGCTTGGAAATACACATGGCATTTCAATATACTTTTCTACAAATGAAGAGGGATGAAATAGGAAAAAAAAAAGGCAAGTGAAAACCACACAAATGAGGTGGTTGTGACACAAACTGCTCACCTGCGAAATATGCTGAATACTTTCTTTAGCCTCTCAGCCAAATCTCTCCAGTAGAATGTTTTGAGCTGCTGCAGTTAGCTAGGCATTCACAGATAGGACAATTAGGGAGATAAGGTGCCAAGCTGAGAGTCAGAAGATTTTGTTGTAAATAACCACTTACATAGCAGTAGGCAAGTCACCTCACTGCATGGTAGTTTTACCCATCTGTAAAACAGAGATGCTAATATTGACTTCTCTTCATAGAACAGAATCTAAAGAACAAAAAATGCTGTATGAGCCTAATTCAGATTCTGCTAGCAGGGATGGAAGGACTCGTGAGTTTGGTAGGGCAGAATCAACCCTTAGAAGTTTTAAGCACCTAGAAGTAGTTTCTATTAGTATAACTGGACTCAGAGTCAGCAGACAGCAATGCTTGCATAGTTTTTCTTTATCTGGAGTTCTCTCAAACACAGGGTCAGTCTTGGAAAAAGCAAACATGCAAATGGAAATTAACCTGAAATGTAATTTCATTCCATCTTTGGACCTTATTCCTAAAATTGTTCAGCATGTCAATCTGCTAGTTAAAACAACGGGAACTTAACTGTGGACTGATGGCTTCAGTGATGTTTACATTTTCTTTACTCCCATAACAGACTAATCACATACCTCCAGAGAATTAGGTGCTATAGCCAGTGATTTGGAACACAACTATTCTACTTAGCACTTACTTAGATACACCAGCAATAGATGCAGTGTTCTGTGCTGGCAATTTCTCTGCTTCCTAAATATTCACCCAAGTTGTCATTGTGGATTAGCATGGCTATCCAGAATGTGATCCCTAAGGCATGGCCATGACTGTAATGTTCAAGGGACATTAATAGGATAGTTCTGTAATTTGCCCACATCTCCAGCTACTCTGTTCTCTTCCTCTTGAATGGAAATAAAGTAACAAGGTTGTGGAATTTTAACAAGCATAGAGGCAAAATCATCAGCGCTAAGGGACCCTGAAGAGGCTGTAAGAGCAAGTTCCAGCTCAAGCTACTAGAGATTTATAATGCAATTTAAGAAATTAATTTGAAGAAGGTCAATTTTGTTGCCATTCAAGCACAACAGAGCCTGCAAGCTGCTTCCAAAAGAATCAATGGCTGTTAACCAGTGAGCAGCCTGACCCACAACCACTCTGCTCAGAGTTGTTTGAGCTCCTGAAATGGATCAATTTGCTCTCCATCACCAAGAATTTCATTTCCAAACCTGGGCTCAGGAGCAGCTGTGGGTGTCTCAGAGATTTCAATGCACAGCTCTGCTGACTCAGCTGCCTCCCTCATTTCAGGATTAGAGCCACCAGCTTGTAGCAGTAGAGGCTTATGAAGCAGCCCAGTTCTTTGCTCCTCCCCAGGAGGACTGCAGGTCTCCCCAAACACAGTTAAGTGATTTTTAAATACACGGCTCAGTACCTGCAGTGTCAAGGTTTCTATGGCAGCCGTGCCAGGTTTTTGTTCAGTTTTTGGTATTAAATAGCAGTGATTATTATGAACAGAAAGGAATTGCAACTCAGTGAAACATTAAAACTTTAGAATCCTATTGAAATTAGTGTCTACAAGTATTAAAATGGCCCTACAGCTTTTGCCACATTTTTAAATGTGTTGAGAGACCTAATTATTTCATTGCTCACGGAACAAAACAAAACATTACTACATCCCTCTCAGGGGAAATAATTGGCCAATTCTGAACAGAGGAAAATGGAGGCAGAGGTGAGATGTGCAGCAACTGTTTATGTTGTGACAAACCAGTGACATCTAAATAGAAGAAAATAAAGGCCTAGAATGCAATTACTGGTGCATGATAGGTGCATAGTGTGTGTCATGTACATCTGTGTGTGCGCGTGAAGCAACAAACATAACTTGAAAATGCTTCTGCCTTCTACTCATCTGTTGTCCATCAGAGGATTGAAATCATACCTCCAAACCCTACCTAACTGTATTTATTTTTCTTTGAGGCTTGTTTTATTAGTTGGCTTCAAAACAATTGCAAATTAAATGACAATATTATACAGCATTTAGAACAAGCTAGTACATGAATGTAGAAGGGGAGCTGAAATGAAGTCTATCCATTGAGTTTCTTTCTTTAAAGACTTGCAGGATCACCCATTGCCTTACAGTGTCTAGGTAATAAGCATTGTGCAACCGAGGTGTAGGATGCTGCCAGTACCACTCAATTAACATATCTCGGCATTTGTGGAGCTTCAGAAAGCACATTTTGACTGTTTCTCCTTCCCTTCAACCAAAATACTCATGTCAAGCTGTGCCATATTTCGAGTATATTCTCAATACACTAATTTGCACTTTCAAACCCTAAAAAAAAAACCTACATTAAATAGCACTTTATAAATGTACAAACCAGTCACACAGAGAAAACATGATTCTCAGTCTATCCTCATGGGAATGTGTGGAGCAAAATGGGCAAATCTAACAACCTATTTTCATTATTTACAGCCAAGAGTAAATTGAACTCTAGTTTCCAAATTCATGGCCTGCTGTGGTGTTTTGTGTATGTAAGTGTCCTGTGCTGGCATTGCAACTACTGTATGCGTTTCAGAGGAGAACATCAGAAAATGGATTGGGTTTTCTTTAAATCCACGTTCTGCTGTCGTATTTCCATACGTAACATACTCTGTGTGTCTAAAACGTGTACAGCCATTCTGCATGACTGATACCGGAAATGCTATAAAACCATCTGGGTAAATTTTGGGGAGGGGAAGAGCAGGAATTTCCCCCTCAGTAATACCGCACATGGGTGTAAACCAGCACAAACAGAATATACTCAAATAGTCAAACACAACTCTCAGTCCACTGCCTCTCCAGAGCTCTGAGCGACAGTAGGCTCCATGACAAACAGGTCATCCATGCACCATCCAATGCCATGCAAAAACATACTCTGATTTCTAACCGCGGTCTTCTGCTCGCAGGACTAGGAACCACTGCACGCCCCTTTCTGAAAGGGCCCCTCAGTGCGGATGTACAGGTGGCTGCTGTCACACCTAACGGGATCACCTTTTGTTTCTCCTCCCACTTAACAGACTTTATTTTATTTTGGTGCAGTGCACACGAACGCAGTGTCTAGGACAGATGTGCTACCTTTTAGTGTGTCGCTATAGAAGTCTTTAGCTGTGAACCCTTAATTTGCAGCTGAAACTCTAATAAACAGTGCATAGTGTTTCAATAGCCTTCTGCTTATATGTTTGAAGATTCGAAACTGAATGGTGAGGTGGCCAAGGCGGCGCTGGCAAACGAAGACTGTCCCCACATAGACCAGGCTATTACGCCTGATGAGGGCCTGCCCTTTACCCGCTCTGGCACTCGGGAGAGATATGGACCCTGCTTCCTCTTATCAACCGGGGAATATCCCTGCCCGCCTGATGGAGGAATAAGAAAGGGTATGTAGCTGGGGCCCTGTAACCACGTAGCTAGCAATCGGTTTAAATAACTAAGAGAAAGTCAGCTTAGCTGTAGCACGCGATAGTGCGCTTGCTGTAGAGATGCACGTTTGGGCTGGAAACCACCACCTGATGTCTGCATTTGGAGTTTCTAACCTATTTCTTTCAGAAAGAAAAGCCTGAGGAGCTGTAACTACCCTGTGCAGCTATGCTAGGCAGTCGAGTCTTCCACCCCAGCTGGTGCAGAAAGCTTTAGTGGAAGATGCTCTACTATATCCTTAAATTAGCCCATCCCGTAAGGAGAGACCAATTCATAGCAATGAAGATTTGTCACTTGGAAAGCTCACAGAGCTTACCAGACTCTGAGGAGCACAGACTTGGAGGTGGCAGACAGAAGAGATAAAACACAAAAGCAAAATATACTCAAGAAAAAAAAATTATTGTTTAGTGACTTTACAGAGCACTAATAAAAATAAAATATTTGGATATTCATTGCTGGTTAGTTCAATAGAGAAAGAAAAGCATGAACATCTGTTGGCACAGGTGTCTTAAAATCAGAAAATAAATCCATCTAAAATCCTTTCATAAATAAATCATTATTAGTTAGTTTTTCAGATTTCTGACAGGTAGGAATCTCTCAGAAGTAGTTTGCTAATGGCCAGAATAATCTATTTAGCAACAGAAGTAAAATTCCATTTAAAAAGCCTTCCCTTCTTAAAAGAGACTGTTTTGCTTAAATAATTTAATGTGAGACAACCATACAAACCCAAAATTAGAGTTACATCCATATGCATCAAAGTTGATAAGGAATGGGAAAATTGTAAAAGAACTCACTTTCTTCAAATCAGTGTTTACCACTGGTGTACTGTATATAGTATAAGATAGAGTCAATATTTTAAAACTGCAAAGATTGTATGACATAACCATACACTGAGTATGGAGTATGGAATTCCCATGTGCCATTGTATGATGGGCAATAGTTATAGTAAATGCCAGTTATAGATAGTGTATGTATTTATAAGTTTAAAGCTTATCATCAACAAAGATATAGTAGGACCACAAGACTTTCATATGAAAGTATATTCTCTAAAATTTACCTTTGTAGCAAAGCGTTTTACTTGATTCTGTATTGGATAAGCATTGGCCGTGTTCATTCAGCCTGGGCGAGTTCAGGTGGTTCCAGTGGATCAGGGGAACACTCCAAATGGCACATCCTTTGGGATGGGGAATGTATGGTTTTCACGATGCACTGCAACCTCCTCTCGTTCCTGAATGAAACAGAGGCTGGTTGGCTAAAGAGTAATATACGTCAGCATATTGTTGGCCTGTTTGAAACATGTTGAGAGCATCTTAATTGTTGTTCCAACAGAATTTCATCCATAGTTTGTGCAACTCTCTGTACACTTGCTGAGCTGTTTACGTGCATGCCTAAAAAAGAAAGGGGGGAGGGAGGGAGGGAGGGAAATTGAATGCATGCAATTTTGTTTTCTTTTTATTTTCTTTTTTTTTTTTTTTTATTGCTGAGAACAAAGGAGTAGTATCTCTATAGCAACACATTCAATTCTATGGATTTTGCTGCCTTGCCCCCCTCCTGCCCCACAAAGATACCACAAACCTTAATTTTGTCTGAGGTCACAATGCATGAAGTGGAAGGGAGACATATGTGTGAGTGTATGACGGAGACATAGAAAATCCCTCCCACTGACTCTTCTTTTTTTTAGGGTACCACCATGTTGCTGCCTGTAGGATCAATTACATAGCCTGACCATCTTGAGAAATGATTTTTTTTTAATGTATATATTTTAAATTTTTTCTGTATTCCAATGGCCTTCTGAGTCATGTTGCAAGTGATACTACTCTCGGCATGTCCATGCATGCAGATGCTATTGAACTGGCTACAATGTTGACCTCATTCTTAGTCCATTCTGTCATTGATCCAATGCTGTACTTTGCATTTTTCTTTTAAATGAAGGTTACGAAATGTCACGGAGCCTTAACAGCATAGCTGGCATAAGTGGAAAAGCGATAGGATTATCCTCAGTGTCTGCGCCCTACAGCTCTCCTAGCCCAGTGAGACGTTCTTGGTCTCCCATCCCATCTATTTTGTAGCATGGATCAGTAGCAGAGAATGGTCTAAAAAGCTTTACTTTCAATTAGCCTATGCGATGTTGCATATAGTCCAGGTGACTAAGTCTGAAGATGCAATGTCTCACAGTAGCACCCGCTGCAAACGGTGTTACTTCTGATGCTTAGGTGACAACACTCCTAAATAGCACTCAGATGACAATAGGCAGGCATTGGCGTAGTACTGGTGGGCCATACGTGCTGCATGGTATCACTACATAGGATGAAGGGTAGATGCACCAGATGGCTTCCTTCCTGGTGCATCCTGCTAGTATATGCTTATTGTGGCTAATGGTGGATCTACTGGCTCTGTATGGAATGGGTTAGGCGTTTAGTCGATGCTGAAACATGCCAACGATGGAAGATTTTGCTTTTCTCAGGATATTTTTGAGCCATAGGAACCCTGCAGGAGTTTGAGCAAACAAGCACAGTAGGATGAAACTTTGCATGGGCAAATTCACCTATTTTAAGCTGAAAGCAATACTCAGACACACTGTAGAGAGGTCTCAGTCTGGCTGACTGCATGGGAAAAAAAAATCCTGTTGAAGAAGAATATGGCTGCCTCTGCATGTAGCTATTTCACCTTTTCCTCCTTCCTTTAACACTAAGATGCCGAGCTTGATGTGAAAAGCGCAGGGAAGAAGCTCAAGTACTGATTGTATTCTTTACATGCAGATCTTTGCAAAGAAAGTCCAGTCATTGCTAAATATATGCCAACAGAGGCAGTCAGAGTGACCTGACAAGGCAAGATGGAGATGAACATTGATGGCTAATAAACATCTCTGTGGAACTGTGCAGGCATAGAAGACCTTCTCATTTGGACAAAGTTAAATCGCTCCATGCAGGTTTTGTGGATGATTCTTCGTGGTTCTGGAGTTGTACTAGAGATGCAGGCTTTTTCTACGGCCAAAATGTAACAAAACTGTAGAAGATTTTTTTTTTTAATCTATTTTTTTGTTCCAAAGCATGACTTGCATGAAGACAAAAATGAAAATGAAAAAAAAAACAAAAAACAAACAAAACATCAACACACACACAAGAAATACTGCAAATGTATGATTAAGGAGGAAAAAGAAAAAAAAAAAACAAAGTTATATATTTTCTTTCAAAGCTCTTTACTTTTACATACATTGTTGTAGCGAAAATGTAAAACATTATAAAACTGTACATTTCTTTGCTATGGATCGCTTCTTTTTGTATACAAGATAAAGAGTAACGGTTTTAAAAAGTGCAATCAGGCAGTCATCGGTCATATTGACCACGCCTTCACAGTTCATCACACCGACATGGAAATCAAGAACTTTTAATCCAACTAGAAGTGTATAAAAATAAGAAAAACTTTTTCCTGTCTGTTTTTGTTGGCATGCTTGTGACACATGGGACCTTCCTTCGGACCTGACAGTAACAGCTGGTTAATTTTCCAGCTCTGGTTATGTTGTATTTTATTGATGTATAGATCCAACGTAAAGACCCTTCATAAATTGTTCATATTAAGTAATCAGTATGAATTTTAAACAAAAGAGGTGTTATTTTAAAACTGGGACTTATAGTACAAAATCAGGAAAATACTCAAGTATAAATGGTCTCAAAGTTTAAGAAACAAGACAACAGCATTGTATGCAATTTAGTACTGAGTAAAATGCATGCACAATGTTATGCAAAACAATTCTAGCATGAAAATAAATTTTGTATCATGGTTTCAGTGCCTGCTGTATAGTGTAAAGGGGAATCCTTTTCTGAAGCAATCAGGGGTTTCCAGAGACTTGCTTCTAAAATCTTGAATAAATACAGTGTTCTCAACAGAAATGTAGGAGAAAAGCTTGGTATTGCTTTGGTTCTACAATGCTAATTTTGGTTAGTAGATAATAAATGAAGCCTGCAAACACTTGATACAACCGATGTCTAAAGAATTCACACCATTAGTAATTTTACAAGGGAAGATTAAAAACCCCTATAATGATCTAGGTATCTTCCTTTTCCCTCCCCAACAATAATAAATGTTTGTCTTTTTAGCTGATTAAATGAATTCAGTTTTTCTTACTTCTTCGGGCCCCGTCCTTCACTTTTTCATCACTGAGCCACACCAGTCCACCTGATGCGAAATGGAAAGAAATCCAGGTGTCCGAGTCACACTCGATTTGCCACACAAAACATGCACCAGTAAGATCTGAGAAACAAAATGGGATTAAGTTCCATTTTCGATGCTAAAAAAGACAATTATGGACTATGTGCCAAGAGCATTCTAGTTGCCTGAGCATTTTTGGTAAAGTACTTCTATAAAGGAAGGATACACACCTTTATTCTCACGTGAGGAACTTCAAAAGAGCTGTCAAACTCCTAGCCAACTTACAGCATCTGCAGCTACTGATGGGAATGGAAATGCAAAGGAATAGTATCCCTACGATCTGGAGGAAGTAGAGATTAAACCCAAAAAAAAAAAAAACCAGAAGAAACACTCCTGGCTCTGGTAAGTGCTAAATTATACACAAAAAAAAAACCCAACTGCAGCTGGACCTTGTCGTCACAAAACTCTACTCCAAAAGAAACACATGGAAGACCTCAAACTGTGTTTTAGGAATAGAGGAAAAGCTGTACATAATTAGAGAGATCCTTTGTAGCCCTTGATAGAGCATTATGTACTTGATTTCTGCTTTAGTTTCTCCCAAGAACTATTTTTCTCACACTGTTTCTATGCCGTCATTCTCAGGAGATAAATTTCTTACCTCCAGAGGTAAGATCCAGATTCATCCAGGATTTGCTTAATGAACAACTTTTCCTCTTATAATGTATTAAGAATCCAGAAATAGATTTATCTGCCCCATTTTTTATTTAACACTAACTCAAGGGCCCAGTGCTAATTCTCCATTACTATAAGGAATACCAGCAATTCAGCCCTGTAAATCCCATGTAGGTCTTCACCTTCCATCAATCTGAACCTCAGAGAACAGGCTGGGCACAACTGTCATGCTGTGCTACATTTTACACTCCCCACTCTCGTTTTCATTTAGGTTCCCCTCTGCTCATTCTGATTTGAGGTAACCATGACTTCTATAAACCTTCAGAAACAGAACCATCCACTGCCCTTCAAGAGATGCTCTAAAGCTTAAGATCTCTTTGACCCCAGAGTTCCCCTTGCACAACAGTGGCAGCTCTGACAACACAGGGTGAGAGGGAAACAAGAGAAGTGGAAAATCTCAGAAGCTGTTGCATTGAATCCTAAGGGAAATTTACCACATCATCCCAGGAGTCTTGCAGTTAAGGAGCTTTTGCTTGGGTATTATGATTAAAACATTAATTCCTTCAAGCTTGCCCCCTCTCGCTACAGGAGGTGCATGTCTTTATTAAAGCATTAAAACTATCCATGTGGGTAGATTCTGACTTCAGGCTTCAGTAATGCCACCAGCTACTTCTGAGTTCATACTATGGCAAGTAAGAGCAGAAGTTGGTTTTGTAGTTCAATTATACTCTGCATGTTTCCTGCTGTAAAGGAACATCTGTGTTTCCTCCTCTGTAAACTCAGCTTTCAGCAGTGAGTTCTCAGCTCTAAGACCCAGTGCTGGCCCTTCATGTGAACCCACTGGCAATTAATTAGCAGCTTATTACTTGCTAACCTATAAAGCTCAACCACACCTTCTACACATACAGCTTTTCCTCTGACCACAAGAAGGTACTAATTTTTTCTGGACCCACCTGATGTGTCTCCACAACTGCAATTTTAGACAGAAGAAAATTCTGAGAAGAGGTTTCTGCTTTCTCACTCCACCAAAAAAAAAAAAAAAAACCTAGCTAAAACCGCTGTGATAACAGTCAAGTGCAGCAGTCATTAATCTGGATAAAGTGATTTTTCATGTAAATTGCCTCCTCTCTCCTTAAAGTTTCAGGGCCAAAAAGAAAATACATCACTGAAACAAATGTCTGCTAGGACAAATGAGCCGACCAAAATGCAGAAGAGAGCAAGCAGGCTAAGGCAAGAGCATTCAAAAAAGAACTGAGCACAGAACTGCTTACAAAAAGGATATCCTGAAGATATTACCTTGCCAGTTTGCATATCCCTTTCATAGTTTCAAAACAAAGCAGCCTACTTTTCTGCTTTCCATATAAATCCTGGAAGGAACTTTGCCTCTGAGCTCACACACAAACTACCTTCACTTCATGAAAACACGCTTAAATTATGTAGGTTATTTTTAAGTCACTCACTTACTTGAGTTTGGGCATAAAATACCTGTCTGTTCAGGACTCCCAAAGCCTTTGCATTCATCTAGGACTATAAGTGCCCAATTTTTCTCCTAGGGAAATAAAAATGTTCATTTGCAATCAAGAACAATATTTGAATTCAAATTCAACAGAATGTTCAAAACCAGATCCAGAACTGCATCTCTCGACTTTCTTCATCTGACATGGCAAATGCTATATAACAAGATATCTTCCCTGGCAAAGCCAAGTTTTCAACTCTCAGCATTCACTTAAACATTTAAAAAAATTCATGCAAGTGCATAGGTTTAAACATCTCCAGGCACCAAATATTAAAAGTGCATGCTCCAAGGCTTCCCTCTTTTTTCCCGCTGCCCAAGCTAGAAATTCTTGGGCAGCAAAAGGCAAAATGTTACATTTGTGTTAGCTCAGCTGTCACTCTGAGGTACCTGCAATGCCTCTGGACTCAAAGGGCTTAGCAGGGATGACACAGCCTGTGCAGAGGCTGCTGACTGTGAGTCACAGCAGCACAACAGCAGACAAGGCTTAAGACCAGGGAAAGCAGCTCAGTAGGGGCCACGCTTTGCTGGGGTGGCATCAGTGCAAGTGGGTGACCGGAGGAAAGGCACTAGCTCAGGAGGTGGGAAATGAGAAGGACTCAGGATGAGTTTGGAAAATGGGTTATGCAAGCAGGAGTGGTGGAAACAGCAATCAGCAGTGAGGGGGAAAGAAGAGCAAGGAGAGAGGGAAAGAATGACAGTGAGATTAACTCAAAATAATCATCAAGAGCCACAAGCCTACAAGGCAGAGTCTTGGCCTGGGACTCAGGAAATGGGAATTTTATTCTAGACTCCTCTGTGGACATGTTGAGTTACCTTGGTTGGGCCAATTTAATTTTTTGTGCGTCAGCTTCTGTTTCTGTGACATTATGCTCTTTTTTAAGTGTTCTGATGTCAAAAGAGGAAAAGCCATATTTAAGAAGGAATAGTTATTATAATCCACTCAGAATTAAGGCACCAGAGGAGAGAAGCATCTCTTCATTATTTGAAAGATGCCATATTTCCCTGTCTGCAGAAGAACACAATGCCCCTGTAGGAATCCCTTTTCTTTTGTACTTTAAAGCAGAGGATTATTATGGGAAATGATTAAGCACCCACACAGGTAAAATGACAGAGCATTTTCATTACTGATTGGCAACTCCTCTGCTGCCCTAATTTAGGTACCACATGTCTTGATGCATTCAAATCAGTAAAAACAAAACAAAAGCTAAACTCACTTGACATTTGCAGCCAAAAACTAGAGTCATGTCAGAACATTAAAAATCTCCCAATTCCTGACCTCGCTTCTAAATAAAAAAAAAATGTAAGAGTGCAGTCTGCTAGCAAAGTGTTCACATACACTTAAAAGAACTCTGGTGACCAGGGAGTACTGGAACAATATTGAATTGAAATTCTGAAACTCCACTTATAACTCTCAACCCCAAAACCTAAAGACAGAACTCCTCCCCAAGACTGCATTGTGTCTAGATAATTGGCTGGTCTGCATGCAAAGCAGCCTGGAACCAGGTGAGGAAGTTGGAAATGAGCTGAGAGAGAGGCTAACCAACACAGGAATTGGACTTACACTCCATTCCCTACCAGCCTGCAAAGGTACATCTGGAAATGAGACAAAATCCAACATGTCACAAAACAAAAATGCCAGAGAAAATTTTGCAAAATAAATGTCACCCCTGAATTTTCTCCTCTTTCAGCCAGCTTTTATTCAGGAATAACTAGTTTGTTGTTCTTGTTTCCAATCAAGCTGAAGAATGTGTTCTCCCAATAGTCTAAATTTATGCTTCCTCACTCTCCCACAAGGAAACACGTGGTTCATCCAGGCCATGATTCAAATACAGAGACTATTTTCACTGCTGAATATTTTCAGTCACATACTCTATTTCAATGTTTTACAGAGGCACTGATGAGTAAAAACTGCTGCTGCATTAAAAGCAGGTGAATGCTGAGACAACTGACTGATGAACCTGAATGAAATGCACAAATAGCTCAAGACTGTGCCTGACTTCAGTCCTTTAACATCTAAATGGGTTACAAAACAAGAAGGGCTCTACACATGCAGTTCCTCCAAATTAACTTCAAAGGCACATATGATACAGACCTATATCTTCAGTTATGTTCACCCAGTAGAAGGCCATTTCCATAAAAGCAAAGCATTTAAATTCAAGGCTATTATTCTTGCTAACATAGAGCAAAACATGCAAGATCAGCATTTACTGGGAAATAAGAACAGCACAAAAGCTAAAGCAAAAGAACAAAGCACGTACTACACCTCTTTTTTGCACATGTATCAAGATATTCATATGTAAAAAGTTAAAGTGGCCAATTATTTTTGTGTCAGCTGGAGCTGTCAGCAAATTCCATGTAAGTGCCACTTTTCTACTGTGCACATTTTGAACCACAATCAAAACCACACAAGATGATTCTCAACCCCAGGCTGTATCCATTCCAAGCCTTTGGAATTCTCAGCTAGTAGCAAATAGCATAAGAAGGACTCAAATACTGTTAAAAAATTCTGGAGTCCTTTTCAAGAAAATACCTAGCTAAAAGAATAAGCCCAAGACTTACCATGCACCCTAAAAATATCCAAAATTGCTCAGAGTGACCAAGATCTGTCATCATCTTGATCTCTAACAGGGAAAAAGGAACTGGAAGTCCCAAAATTACTTAAGTCTTGTTTAAATCAGATCCAGAATTCATGGAATCAAATGGAAAAATTAGTAAGTATTTGGTTAAATGCTGGACTAGATCAGAGACCTGATCAAAATATTTCTGAGGCTGCAAGGTGAAGACGGATGTTGCAGTTTTTGCTGAGAAGAACTGGAATTCAAGATGTGCTGTGGATGAGAAAAAACCCAAACACTGCAGGTCAACAACTCACATTATAAATAAACAGTGGAAGAGGGAGAACAATAACATCCACGAAACAGAGTAGTTTGTCTCTCATCTCACTCCCACCACACCGGCAGGCTGGAATGCTGTTATGCTGTGAGATTATTCAGTCCTCAGGAGTTGTATCTTGGCTCTGTCCTCCCCCTCCTTTTCCCTATTTTCTAGCTGACTGTATCAGGCTCTCTATTGCCATCCATTTAAATATTTTTCCATGGTCACCTTTCTCTTGTACATTCAAACTGATCTCCTTGATCAGTTGTCCATCCTCATCTCTAAGTCTCACGACTCAACACATGCCATAAAAAGCACAATCAAATTACTTTCTCCCACCCTCCCCACAATTTCTCCGTGCTCAAAACATGCAGCTGAGCAAAAGCTCCTGTCACTCATTTAGAAGTGACCTTTGTGGTGATTGCAGATGGCAAGACTAGTCAGACACCAAAAGGACTGCCCACATGCAGACAGAGAAGTCAGTGTTGTATAAGGAGTGGTGACTAGGCAAAACATCTTCCATCTTTCAAATGAGCACACTTCAAATACAGAGCCTGGCACACTGAGCACAAAAGCATCAAGTAATTCAGAATGCCACACCAAGTCAAATAACATCAGTGACCACCACGTGGCCCAAACAAATCCCCCAAGGACAGAAACTTCTGACACAACACACACATCATCCCACGAATGTTCTTTGAAATGGAAGAGGAGCATCTTGCGCAGGTGCACATGGAGATTGCATGAGTAACATCTGCATATCTCTCAGGACTTCAAATAACAGAAAGGCACACAATAGCTTTTTTCTCCTTCTCCCCCTCCACCCAAAGGCCTGAAAGTTCTCTGGACTGAAGGTCAACAGTTCACAACTTGTTCTCCCTCATGAATGTCAGCTCACTGGCAGGTTTCCTTATCTTCAGAAAACAGGAGGGAAGAGCAGCTGCACAGACACTTCCTTAACTTGTTCCAGTGTCTTTTTGTAAAAATATATATTATAAACTTTGTCAGTTTATTTCCAATTGAACTTGAATGCAGAATGCTTATGTAACAGGCTTCTTGCTTCGTTTATCACAGAAGACCTGTAAAAGAACTCTATGAACCGCAGCACACTGGGTCTGCATTTTGCCTTGCAGAGACTGACCTTCTCCATGAGGATTATCAACAGGCAACAGTCACAAACTCTTAACATCAGCACAGAAAGTTGTCTTCCTCCACTTGATTAGGAACTTTTCACTATGTGTTCCCTTCCTCACAGATAAAGCCATAGCTGATTTTGTACAGTGCTTTATTCTGCAAACAAAGCCACTGACATACAAAACAGGGCATTGACTTCTGAAGGAATGAGCAGCAACTTGGTTTTGACATTCAGCCATGTACCTCCTACAATGAATTCTATTCACTCTCTGTACTACAGCAGCACCTAGAAGCCCTGACTGATGACAAAGCACTCACTACGTCAAGAAAAGTCATTACTTCCCAAAATCTTCAAGCTATATATGCACAACAAAGGAGAGAAAAACGCAGTTCTTGCCTTTCAAAGATGAAGATCAGATGCAGATATGAAACACCAGATCAGGACCAGGAACAAACTGACACACTCCTTTCTTTCTTCACCTTATCACCCCAAATCATTCTTTGTGTTCCAAAATGTGTTCACATTACAGGCATGAAAAATTGAAAACAATCTCAAATACCAATTCACATTTATTTGTTACATAATTCGTTGGTCTCCTCTGCAATGAACCACAGCTACAGCGCACACAGTCACAACATGTCCAGTCCAGTAAACCTCATGTAAGGCACATAATGGCTGTGATTAATCAAGGAACAGACTTATTTAGAGGAGATGATTACTGAAGCAAGAGAACATGTTTATTTGGTACACAGATTTTGCAGAAATCACAAATAGAAACCTCAGACAGACTGTCAAAGACAGCATGAGGAACTGTTCAGTGCATATAATAGAGAAGCTTTGGTATCCAGAAAGTGGGATTGAGAACAGTCAATAAGTATCAACTTAGATAATTAAAAGTGCAAGAGGTCACAGCCTGGAACAGTATATTGCCATGAAGAACCACAACTAACTCATGGATTTAAAAAAAAATGTTTTGCAGTAGAAATCTTAATTCTACATATTTTGCCAAGGACCCATTTGATTATTCTTTTGGTATCTGTAACAGTTAAAATCAGCTTCATAGTCTGCTCAAGTTTCTCATCTGTTGAACAGAAAAATAAAATATTCTTGAAAGTGAAGGCAAGAACTATAACAGCTGTAAAACCAAGGGTGAAAAACCCCATGCAGTCCATGTTATCACCTTAATTCTTTCCCCTTCATGTGTAAGCTGATACATTGTTAGAAGGTCTTGCTGTCCTATTTCCTAAGAGCCTTTCACTGAGCATTTCGTAATTCTGTAAGGCTTCCTCCTTGGCAAGCTTGCCTTAAAAATTAAACCACTGTTTAGCAACAGTAGGTCTCATTAAAAGGTGCATTTACTACACAGTAGAATTCTCTATATTTAGAACTTGAAATACATTAAATACCACAGCAAATATAAGTATTGTGGGTGATAAACATCCAGTTTAATGGCATCCACAGTATTTGTGTGGAAAAAACCAGTTTTATAAATAGCTTCCAAAATTTTGCTACTAATAGGCAAACACATCTCATTTTACACTTTTTCCTTTCTCCTACCAGAACAAGTGCTAGGCCTACGTTCTCTGTCAAACCCCCACCTGGAACCAGTGCTGTGGGCATGCTGTGAACAGCAACTCAGCTGGGCTGCTCAGCTGGGCTGAAAACAGAAGTGAGAACTAACCTGAAATTATCAGGAGCATTCTGGTCTACCTTTTAGGCTGGAGAACTTGTAAAATCTTTCTGGTTAGATTTTGATGTCTTCCTATTCCAAGGCAGATGGAAACACAGGAGCTACTTTCGATCAAGCTGTCCTCAGCAGCTATGACTGACTTATGCCCTTTGACAGGAACCTTTTGACTGTTTCGAAAAGCTCTTAGAAGTTTTCCTTCCCTAAGCAGTAGCTTCAGAAACTTCAGGTTTTGTTTGCAAGTTAATGATAACTTATACAGGTCTGCAGCCCTGTAAATCTATAATAAACTGATGTCTGGCAGAGAACATTACCGATGAAAAATACTGCTCCTTTCACAGTTTAATCAAGACAAAGCAAGTTCAAAAGGGCCTCATTTTCCCCTTTTTCAAGCCTTCTACATTATATTGCTCCTTTTCTTTTAATCCTAATCTTCTTTAAAAGTGTGTATGCATCTAGTCACTTTCACTGGCATTTCTCTGTGACACAATTTTCTGAGCTGCTGGGAGCTCACAACCGCAGCAGAAGTTGGCAGGTGAAACATTTCATGATGTAAAGATACAATAACAAAAACCACCTTTCTCAGACCGTTTCTTCAGACTGAATTTATACACCAGTAAGCCATTAAGCAGTCAGTTTCTTCCTCAAAGACTTCTCAGAGGAACAAGAAAATGTAAATTTGTCTTCAGTTGTATTGCATCAAGGCAGAATGTCTGTAATTCTATCCGTGGGTAAGAAAGTCAATTCCTGTGGTAAGAACCCAGGAAATAATTTTTAAAATGTTACAGCTTTTTATGCATAGTCGTTCCTTTGGGATTTAGGAAAAATATCTGCAGTTTCCAACTACTCTGCTAATCATGGGCATCTCCCCTGTAGTTCCTTTAAGCTACACAATCCAAAGGTGTCCATCCCCGTCCAGGACGTTATGATTCCAGGTGTGCTGGGTCTAGGGAGGAGTTTGACAGAGGGCCATGGAGTGTCCTGCCCCACATCCAATTAAGATCTGTTTTGCACAGCCAAGAGCTTTTACTGGCTTTGGGACATGAACGTTTGCTTCTGTGCCATCACCACACATCCCATGTTCATTCCATCCCCAAGAGAAGCACTGGCCACCTGAAAGAGAGGGCAGAAAATACAGAATAAACACCCCAGAAATACAACAGCTTTGGCTAGTTTTGAGGAGCAGATTTGTCAAGTAATTTTCTGTTTAGGTTCTAAGAAATTCTGCTAAGGTGGGAAAAATATTCTGGTTTTCTAGAAAATGTACATAAACCCAAATGACTGATTCTCCATCCTGTTCCATATTGTTAGCAACAGAAGAGAGATCAAAATAACAGAGACACTTGAAAATCACTCCGTAAATACATAGTTCTGTATTTATGCAGAGCCCACAGAAATCTCTCTGCATTTTAAGAGCCTTCCCTGAAAGGATGTAGAATCTCTTTCAAGTTTCCCCTAGTAAGCAGAAGTATGATAAATCAAGAGCAGTGGCTTTATTCATTCACAGCATGATCTGCAGGATTGGGGAACACAGAGCGACAGTTTAGCCACACTGCATTTCATTCCTAGCTTCTAGTTCACATGTCACCTTCTCCCTTTAAATACAAGTCTTCAACAGCTTGCCCTTCTCTTAATTATCCTACCTCTTCTACTTGCTTTGACATCCTTTCACTGCTTTTATTATTCTGATTTTCCCTTATTACTATTTATTTTTGCAATACGTACTCTATCATATCCCAAATAACAATTCATGTATTATTGTTACCCCATAGTACTCTTTATTGAAGCACAACATACAAATTTTGTTCTATAAATGGCTGGCATAATAAAAAACCCACTGAAACCTCTTAATTCTGAGCTATAAGTGCTATTTCTTCCCTATTTTCTATTCTTTATTTGGCTGCCAGAGACTGTGTCTGTGACTTTCTGTACTAAAAAAAAAAAAGCCATCCTGCCATATAATCACATTTGTGATGCCATTGTTATTTTTGAAAAGCAGCAGGTAATAACTGCAGGAAGTAGCATTCTGGATACCAAATAATGAGAAGAAAAATGCCAAAATTCACAAACTCTAATCCCAGTCACGATTTTACTTTTCAAAATTCAGAAGCAAATTATTGCAAAGCTAGCAGGGCCATTTTCCCAGCAAATCCTGTAACATTTCACTGTCCTCTGCTCTCTTTCACATTATTAGTATATTGACATTGCCCTCTTCTGCAACGAAGTGTAAACATTACTGAGGCCAGATGTAACTAAGCAATGACATTTCATTTTCCTGACAATCTTTAAGGCAATGGAACAAACAAAGCACCACCAGAACATCACAGTAGCCAAGGCACGTCTCACCTGATACACAAGTTCTGTCCCTCTTATCTCAGAAGGCACCGGAAGTTCTCACCGTTGTGCACGTGTAATACCGACAGCCCAACCTACACCCCAAATGCACTCACGTGTGCTGCCAAAAGGTGCCAAAATCTGAGTGGGCAACATATTCCATTTAAATATCAACAGAGTGTCCTACAGGTTAATGGAATTTTGCTTTTTGGTAAGGTTCCAGGTAAAAATGTTTCTCTAAATATCAAAAAGCAGGAAAAAAAGACACCTCAAGCCCATACTGGAGAAACATCTCAGACTAATCATTCAAGGAAGCTGCACCTAAGAAAAGACATCTTTTGGCACAGTTAATATGTGAGCCCTGCAGAATGAGCCAAGCTTACAAATGTAATGAAAAGAGAATGCAACATGTCTTAACTTTAATTAGCTCACTGTGGTAACTTTTTGTAGCTAGACACCAGCAATTACTACAACAATTTACATGCTTCTATGAAGACTCGCTACAACTGTTTAAAGGGTTTCTTGTTTCTTTTTTCATCCTGTCCCACCAGGACAAGAGAGAGGAAACCAGAAATTTTCTGGTCACTTTGTATTACAAACTGCTAGGTGGAACATTATTGGTATAATAAATAGCCAAAGAAACAGTGTATTAGGACATTAACTTCTCAAATTGATAAACATATCCAGTGAAACATCTTTTGAAAAAACATAATAGAAAAATTTACAAGCTAGGAACCCCCCAGACAAGAACATCATTCCTAAAATAATGATTGTGGAGTCTTTTCCATACTTTACTTCAAGCATGTCAAAAGGCCACCAAAATAGATTTTTCTACATGATTCCAGTGATCTCTACAGTTACTGAAATGGGACAAGAGTGAAAACTGGCAAAAGAAAAATAGAAAGTAAGTAGGATTTATGAATGGTCTTACACAAAAATTCCTTGTCCATCCATGGAGAGCTGGCAGAAATCTGAAGAGATGAAAGGGCAGCTGACAGATATGGAATGACAGGCCACAAAAATGTTTCTCATCACCATCAAGTCAGAACCAGGAAAGCCAAAAGGCAGAGAATTTTTGCTGTGCAAATGGAAGGTGTTAACTGTACCACATCTGCCTGTAGAAGATTCAGTGAAAGGTTTGTAGATAGAAATAGCCAAATGCTTGACTTGTGTCAGAGAAAGCAGAGTTTGCAGAAAACACACCAAGTCCATTTTTTGGACAGTAACATATTAACAAAACTTGGAGGAGGGCTGGGCAAAATGAGTGAAATGGTGAAATTGTCCAGGAGGGAACAAGTGATGTGAATCACTGGCACAGATGTCAAAGTCAGTGAAGATTGAAGGTAATAAAGCATCTATTTCAAAAATTACATAAAAGGAATATCTGCAGAGTTAAAGGCAGACCCTAAGAAGAACTAATGGCTAGCCTCTGGACAAAGGGCATCATTTAATGGTTTTTTCCTTTTCCCATGTCCCCCTACCTTTTATTTTTTCTTTCTTTTCTTCTTTTATTTCTGATTGCTTGTATTCCCCAGTTTATTGCTGATAAAAACATAGAACCAGTAGCCTACACACCTTCACAAGAAAATTCAGTTTCTATGTCTGTGCCAGACCTTCGCAGCATGGAAGAGCATTAGAATGATGTGTATTAGCATATCTACATATTTCTCCTAACAAAATTTAGACCAAGCACTGTAGCATGTTCTCCAACCAAAGGATTTGTGTTTGGTGAAGTGAGGGAAGATTACTCCATGTTACTGGTTAAGTGAAACCACATATAATGTTGCATTTACTCTTCTCTTTTAAAACATAAGTACTCAAAGTACAAATCAAACCCAAAGAACTCACATGGCAGCACAGCAGAATCCCAAGAGAATTTCAGTTGCATTCACAGTCACTCTAATCTAAGTTTAGAGCAAGGCTATGCAGGATTTTTCCCAAAATATTAAATATACAAGACAGGGGGACAACAAAAATCTGAGCAAATCTGTTTTGGTCAAACAACACAAGAAGGGGCTACTGCTCTCCTTCTGTCTGCAATAATTATCCAGGCTTTTCTCAAGGTAACTGAAGAGACAACAGCAGTCTAGAGGTTCATTAAACTGGAGAATAGTAAGAAAATAATTTCCAGGTAAAATAAAGCTGCATCAGGTTAGAGAAACATAAGAATTTACAGTCGCTCCTTATTGCTGAGTGAACTCCCCAGATGGAAGAATAAATGCTAGCAAATAAGGTGCTCTGGGTGAGATTCACTGCACTTAACTTCAGCCACCTAAAAAATCAAGCAACTTAGCTACAGATCATTTTCCTCTGTATTTCTCAAAAGCCAATGGAGATATCTGCATCTCTCCAGCAGAGTGAGAGATTCATCTCATCCAAACACCAACGTGAAAATCAAGTCTGTCTCACTTTGGTGATGATAAAGGGAGACCAGGGGATTGTCCCAGCCTTGGCATATCAGTTTTATGCAGCTGAAGACAGGTTATATTAAATCACATCTTCACAACTGGTCTGAAGGCAAAGCAAGGAAAACTGGAAACAAGGAAGCTGCAAATATCACTGCAGCCTAGCTTCAGGCTACAAACAATCTGCTTCTAAACCAGCCTGTGCCTAGGAGGCTTATCACTGAAATCTTTAAGAGCTCCTCTTTTCTGTTTCTCCTCTCCCATTCTTTCTACCAGCAAATAAACAGAAGTCAGCCTTACAGACAAGACAAGTATCTTGAAGTCAAGTTATTCAAGACAGAGCTTCACATTTTAGGGAAATGTTAAAATGTTTTAGTACAGCTCTGTTATATTGGCTCTGTGCTCTTAGTAAAACTCCACAATAATTCAAATTATTACTTCTTTTTTACCTTAAATTAGTGCTACTCTACTCTTTTGTTACAGACAAAGTTACAGCAGGCAGGAGACCAACTCGGATCAAGTCACAACTCTCTAAACAGCATCAGGGCTGGACCACAAAAAAAAAATTCAGGTGTCTCAGCCACCTTCCCTTGATTGAAATCCTTCAAAACCTCTCAAGGAACAATGTAACACTACACAGAAGGGGATTTAAACTATACTTCTCCCAGTGAGTTGCAAAACACAAATTACTATGTCTTCCTGGTTTTTTTTCAGGCCATCTGGTGGTTCAGGATGTCACATAAAATAAAAGGCAATAAGCATCCCTCTAAACTTTTGTATTTTTAATAGCAACAATTCTGCCATTAGTGCAAAAGATCTACAATTTTAAATTGTAAGAAACAGGATTGATATCAATTGCTTTCTGCAGAAAAACATGGAACTAATAGTAGTTGAAAGAGAAGTCTAGGCATTGTACAAAATCTCCTTAAAGACAAAGCCTGGTATGTGGAATGTATGATGGCATCACTGCAATACACAGCTGTACCTCCAAAACCAGCAAAGAACTATGAGAATCACACTCAGTTTTTACTATGGAGCCACATTTTCAAGGAGCAAGCTGTCATGTGCTCCAGGCAGCCCATCCAATTGCTGTTCAACACTCAGAAATGTGTGTCTGGCTTTCAAGGTAGTAAGCTGGATAAAAATCAGACACATTACAGTGCTAACACAATACACAGGTAAGAAACACCACACATTTTTGATATTAAGTACAAAGCCATGGTGCTAAAGGCATGCTGATTTCAAAGATAGTCTCCAGTCAACAACCTGCCCTCACTCCACCTTTACATCATTAGTAGCTCTCCTCAGGCAGTGGACCTAAACCACTCAGTGCCCTCAGCAGAGGTTTTACACAAGAAAAAAGTGAGCTGACTTCAGGTCGTGTGTCTGTGGCTCATCATAGCACCTGGAAAGAACAACTTTCAAAGTCCTCAAACAATTCATCACAGCAAACGCACAAAGCCTGCACTGTGTGGACATCTCTAAACTAATATGTTATGTGAACTATTATTTTTCCCAGCAGAAGCACTGGTTTGTTACAGGACCTTCTGTCTGGCTACGTTTGTACCTTGTGTAATACAGCAGGGACTTCAAACTGGGTCACGGCCTCAAGGCCAACTGTCAGAATATCCAATTACAATCCATAACCACCTACTGAAGAGAGTCACAAAATCAAATTGAGAGCACAATATGCCTAGTAGGAGCTTAGGCATGTGCAGTACTGCAAAATGCAGCAATAAGGCTACACGTTTCCTTTGCACTTACATTTCACTTGGGAAAGTCTAATTTCTAGTTTGTGCTTCGATATCAGTCTCTATCCCACAAACAGCAAATATTAGAGCAGTACAGAGCACATCTAATATTTTCTGTTTCGTTTCCACAGCATCTAAGTAGCCAAGAGTTAAAAAATGGGAAGGGGAAGGAATCATATTTATGATCATTTCCAAGGGCAATGTAGCACATCTGCCACAGCCTGAAAACTGTCTATGACAAGGAGCCCCACATCCAGCAATGCAGAGAAGTGGAGAAAAACACAGTAAGATGTCACTTAGCAATAAAAGCCGTAGCAGATCCATGCAAGCATGCTGGGCATTTTCCTGTGCACTGTTTTTAGCATCAGGCAAATAACTGAGCCCACCCCTAGAGGAAGTGCTATCCTGCCAAATTACAATGACAATAGAAATTTCGTTCTGTTCTCACAGGGCACTTCAAAGCAGGAGCTGAATGGCTCACTGCACAAATTAATATGTATCTATTTGAAAGAATCACTCCACATTACATCAAATAAACAGTTTAGGTTACCACTCAGGCTAGTTTATGACAGAATTTATTTTTTCCTTCTCAGTTATGCATAGTCATTTTGAACCAAAAAAAAAAAAAAAAAACCAAAAAAAAAAAAAGGAAGAAATAAGCAAAATTATATGCTAGGATTTAAAAACAACAGACTTGCAACTACAGATTTCTTGGGCTGATGCACCCATGTAGTTTTGCAGTGGAGCTGAAGCCCTGTAGGATGGAGATGGCTGCTTTGCTCTGTGGAGGTAGCAAGGACAGAAATCTACTGCAAGGATTATCTGTTCACATTTCTGTTTCCATGGGGAAACATAAATGGTACTAACTATGTCTAAAGCTCACAGATGCTGCACGAGGTTTTTGTTTTGGTTTCACTCAAACTTGTCAATTCCTTCCCAACAGGAAAGCATCTCCAGCTCAACACAGAACAAAACCTGGGCTCACGACTTTGTGCAAGACTGAACGTTACTGGTCCACTGACAATACATGAGGATTATATCATACACGAAGCAGCTGCAGTGCAGAGAGGATTAAGCATTAAAGATGCTTTTTTCTACACCTGTAGAAGACAAGAAAATCTTTGAATTTTGGTAACTTAAGTACAGGACAAAAACACCTGACAGAAATTAATTAATGGAGAGATTTGTCCTGAAGCTCTGACCGTTGCACTAATGTCTGTTCCATCAGGATATCAGACATGGCAGAAAGTGACATTCATTCAGAACTTACATCCTTGCCTCTCACAGTGACAGGCATTCAGTGTGTCACAGTGCTTAAACTTTGTGTGACCAGAACTAGACAATCACAGTCTCACCACAGAGACTGCAGTCTCATGACCCTCTGTACTGTGTGAAACAGAACATACAGAAAATACCTTACACCAGTGCTTAGTAAGAGGTCATCCACGCAAGGCAGAATGTCAGAGCTCATCTAGAAGAGTGCAACTCATCCAAGTGTCCCGTGGGACCATGTGGTGCCATGGCCGTTTGTGCCTGTGAATTCTGGGTAGTAAAGCATTACCACCTCAGATTTGCACACATTTCAAACTGATGTTAAGTGATGACACAAAGAAAAGGAGGGGACAGCTGTGATTCATCTGACCTACATTACATCCAAGACCTAGAACTGAAGGGCATCTTCAGCACATGCCTTGGAAAAGTCACAGATGAACACAGAAGCAAGAATCTGAGAATCCCCTCAAACTGCATCCCAGTCCTACATGTAGCTTTCACAGCACTAAGCAAATCAAAGAGCAGGAGAAAGGACAGTCAGCAGGATGAGCAGGCGCACGCAGGTGAAATGGTGCTTCCTCCTACTTTGCTGGCTGAAGTCTAAAACAAGAGACCCCACTGGGCTCTCAGGAATTCTCTCATCAAGGAAGAACAGCTAGGTTGGAAAAGGATATTTTGGAAATGCTTTGGTGCTTAACATATTTCATACGGCAACTCTTTGTAGAACACTGGTCTAGTTATAAGCATGAACTTTAAGGCAACCACACAGACCAGTCTATAGATGACTGTCAGTCCTTGGCATCTTATAAAAAATACTTATGATATAACAAAAGTTGAAGAGATACTCCAAATGGTTACATTTACCTACAAATTCTTCTCTTCTGACTGCTATTCTCTTCCTCTGAAGGGCTGTTTGCACTGAACAAAAGTGAGTGTTCTGGGATTTATCTCTGAAGGTGTCCTTTTCTGCAGAACACAATTCTCCAGCTCAGAACCAAGAATTGAAATGTGTAAACCTTCCACATGGACATCTTATGTAAAATAGCTTTGTGTTTAAATGGGCTTTAGTTTGAACTTTTCCCCTTTCATTTTCCCTTAGCAATTTGCAAGGCTGCATTTTGGTCAAATTTCAAGACACACGATATGAATGTGCATTACTGTTGAGTGAAGTCTAAAAAAACTGCTTGTTGATATTAAACAAGTGAGGGCTTTTTTTCCCCCCCATGCTTAACAAGTAATCTGAGATCAATTCCAGCAGTTATAAGCTAAAGTGTTAGAAATGCAAAGAGAAAAATCAAGGAAACAAGTGGTGACTGAGTTGCTAAGTTTCTGATTGAACTGGTAGATTTTCTACTGCTACGCAAACATCGCCACAGAACAAAAGTAGCTGCAGCTCAGCAGTGCTGATATTAGGATGCCTTATTTTGCAAAGTTTCAAGTTGTGATCTTGATGTATCACAATGGCTCAGACGGTGGCACCCCTCCAAGTGTCACAGTGCAGCTGTAACAGTGACAGCACTGTAGTACTGCACGCTGTGAGAGCTTTAAAATACATAGCTCGATAAAAACTATACCATAACTGTAGTCAGAGAGAGTTCAGGGTGAACTAACCCTCATTTCTGGGCAGGATTTGTGGATTGCAAGTTTCCTCTGTGCTGCAACTGTTGTACTTGAGTTAACCCACTTGTATCTGGTTCCACTGTGCCTACTGCACTGTACTGTAGTGCAAGCGCACGTCTAATAAAAGTCCTGTGGGTCATGTGCCTTGTCTTGTCTGTCTCAGTCTGTGCCTATTGCTACAGGGACTCATACTCACCACTGAGTGAGGGCCTGAACGGGGTAACTCTAGACCTGCTCAGATACAACAAGGGTTGGGTCATTTGAGCACCTAGAAAAGAAGTAAAAAGTGGTAACATCCTCACATTCACACTGATGCCCTTTGCAGCCACCACTGCCCTCTGCCTCATACAATATAGTTCTGTGAACTAACAGGACCCCTTTCAAAGAAGAAAACAGACAGATGACAGAGCTGTCACAAAAGATGAAACCAAGCAATAAAAAAAACCAGACAAAAAAATTCCCATGATTCAGACTTCAAACACAAACCATAGAGAGGTGTGTGCACCAAAGGCAAGTCACATTTTCCCAGAAGGGCTGATGAAACACAATGCTCTTCCCCAAGGTTGGCTGTGCACGGCTGGGCTGGTGTTAACTTCCAATGGTAAGTGAAACTATTGAATACTAAAGAAAAACAATTCAAAAAAACACCACAACAAACCCCAAACAAGCTGAAAACCACAAACTGCACCCTCAGTCTCATCCACATGGCTAAGCCATTAGTCTGACTTCTGCCAAGCAGGACCAAGTGGTCCAGCTTTTCCTATTTCTTAAGGGCTAGGGAAAAGATCAGGAACTTCAGTCATATCACCCTGTCAAGAAACTTATGCAAAGTAATGAACCAAATAACATGTACCAGATAGGATACATTAATTTTTTCCACAGGTAAGCAATAGCTAGGGAGACCAGGACCATAGGAATATTCTTTTAGCTGTACTTTTGAAGCAAGAGTTCACTGAGGGTCATATTTCACTAAGAGTTCTGGAAAAAGTAAGTAAATGGTCAATAGTGGCTACGAAAGAAAGAGTGGGAGAACAGGCTTTGCCAGCTGTAATTAAATCAAGTATTATACCATTAAGAATTAAAAATGGTCAGGAAGAGAATCAAATCAGACAGCCTCAAAAGGAAAGTGCCTATAAGGCAGGATTGGATCTGCTTCTCCATCATTTCAAAATCATACATGACTGTTGAGTGAGGTCTGGGGGAATTGCTTCTTGATATTAAGCAAAGGAAGAGTTCTGCCATCAATAGGTGTTAAAACCAAAGGCGAGTTTGCTTAGACAGAAACAGTTTTTGACATCACTTCTGGTGCAGAACAGAGGTGCTGGGCAAGACATAAAGCATAGCTTGCAAACTTTTACCTTTTTTTATCTGCATGATCAAATTTTACCCTATTCTCTATTACTTTTATTCACTGAACTATTTCAATACAAACCCATAATTCTTGTTGGAAAAAACCAAAGCTGTTAAATTTCAATAGCAAGCTGGCAAAATATGAGCACTTCAAGCAATACACAGGGTGAAACAGACCCCAGGCCTGGGTGGCACTGAGCAGATTATGGGTGTGCAAACACACCTTTTACACATTCAGGCCAGGTAGTCAGAAAATAACCTTGCCGTAGCACAGCTTCTTCACATTTCTACCTTCACCCTCCTCAGCGGTCAGATATCCATATATTCATCTTTCACAGCCTTCTTACCTAATCTTCCCTAGAAGTGCACAAGGCAAAGAGAGAAACACTAGCAGAATTTGGGATGCCACTGGGTGGGAAGTGACACCATTTTAGTTGTTCTGATTAGGAAAGGCAAACAACATGCCTTACACATCAGGTTCAAGGTACATTTTGGGGACACCTCACCAGTGTGCCTCCATGAGTAGAAGATGCACCTAAATTCTGAATTGGGAGTAGCTCCTTAAGCAGAGGGAATATATCAAGTCAGTCCTTAGAAGAAAGGCAAGCACAAACCAGTGTCCTGAGATGAAAAATTCCTGCAATCAATGCTGTGAGATGTTTTCTGAAAATTTCTGCTCTTATACATTTTTTGGGTGCTGGCAAATTAGCTATACTGGAAACAGTATTCATGCATCAGGTGCAGAGATCCAAGGCTTGAAAGCAAAATTGTCTTTGGCACAGCAACAGGGAGAACAGCTGATGGGCAGAGGGATTCAGTGGCACCATGCCAGCTCCAGAAGGTTGGAGACCAGAATGGACAATGCAAGCTGGGTCCCTGAGATGCCGTTCAGCACTTTCCCATCTGATCCTCTGCATAACCTCAGGGAGAAGAAGAAACTAGCTAGACTGAAGACAAATATCTGATACCATTTTGGAAGGATTATATCTACCAGAGACAGAGAATAACAAAGTATTCTTCAAAACAAAAAATATAAACAAAACAAATACTTCTATCTCTGAAATAATATTGACCAAATTAAGAATTCAGGAGCTTTGCTCTCCTCACTTTGGAGGAAAGTGGAACACTGGAAATGTGAGGTCTCCATACGTTGGCCTAACTGCTCTTTCCTGTGTCCATGCAGAAAGCCAGTTTCTTCCATTTTATATTTGGCACGAGACTAATTACACAGCAGCAGCAGCTAAAAAAGGCAGCCTGGAATGAAAGGGAGACAGAAAGGGATTAGGTAGATTTTAAAGCCACATTTGGCTGTATAACAAATATATATCATTACTCACAGAGAAAAAGCAATAGCATGAAAACCTTTAAAGTGATGGATAATAATACTGAGAAAATAGCATAAAAGACCAAAAATCCAATCAAGCCCAAACTTCTGGTAAAATAGAAGCTTCAGTATGCAGCAGGAAAAGCAATAGATGACATGCTTGTGTGTCCACAGGAATGTGTATATAACATCCAAACAAATGAACACTTTACAAAGTAGTTCTCACTAACCTGCAACAGGAATATGAGAGGAGCTGAATTTAGTCTTTACACTGCTGGAAAATAGAACAACCAAATATGAAAATGACAAAGCCAGACAAAATTGAGATGTTTTCTGAAATCACTTTGAAATGTTTTTTTCTCTGGTTTTATAATAACTTAAGGCCTGCTGAACACCAGTCATAAAAATATTCCTTGTACAGTACAGCTAAGAGATTCCTACTTTTCAGGCTCACTAACAGAACTGTAGTTCTGTTCATGGGTGAACCAAAATGCAATTCTCATGATTCTGGAAAATGAACTCCATCTCAGTGAGACCCAATATATGGAGGTTTCTTAAATCTATTCAGGAAGAGATGAAGCAAGAATAAGAATTTTAAGCATCCAATCAACCTAGAAGAAGTGATTCATATTCCAAATTAATCTAAAGATTTAAAAATGCTTGGATTCCCTAAATCAGAGCCTTTTCATTTTTTTAATCTTTTTTTTTTTTTTTTCCTTAGGGAGGAGGCATTATCAGCATTTTAAAGCTCTCTGTAATAATTACTGACACAGAAAGGTTAAAAATAAAGAACATAATCTTTACTTGAAAATACTACAAAGGATACAAGAACCATCCAGGCCAAAGAATTTCAAGATGACCACACCTACTCATGTGTCTTTTTTTTTTCCTTTGGTCCAAAAAACAGATATTAAAAAGGATTAGAACACAAATGACAATACTACCCTTAATATTTGTGTTTGCAAAATATTTCTATGTACACATACAGACATGTATTCCACATGTAACATGGGATGTTTGCTTAACAGATTTCATGCTTTCAGACCCCGCATTGATAGCTACAACATGATTTGTAGCACAACACAATTTATATCTCTGCACACATCCCTCTGCAGATGCTCACTGGTGTTTTGGAGTACCTGAGTTTCTCTAAGTGGGATTCAACTTGCCTTAGCCCAGAACATCCATGGTGTATGTACCTGTACATGCACGTAGCCATCCTTCACAGAGGAATCTAAATCATCTCACACTCCAGGGACAAACAGGCTGTTTTAGAGCGGGGTTCATCTCACCCAAAGCAAATATCTGAAGTCAAAAGAATCCTTCTACCAGCACCCTTTTACCCATCTCTTCCTCTCCACTGCCTACAGATAGCTGACTAGCTCAGGCAGAGTTTAAAGTCAAAGCAGACAGACCTTGCCCAAAAGCCCAGCCCAACCTGCTTTATGAACTTGCTGCCAGGAGACACTGAGCTTTCTGAAAAAGAAGGATGCTTCCCAGGCAAAATCAGAAACCCACTGAGATTTCAACTGTCCCCCAAATCTTTAAACAATTTTGAACATACTTATGTAACCTGATCGTCCAAAATGTCATCTATGTACAGAAAAATGTGAACATTGTGCACCTAACAAAACCTTCTCCCCAAAACCAAGATGGTGAGCTCTGCATTAGGAGCCCCTTCACAAGCACCAAGCTGTGTCTTCCTAGTTTTACTGCATCTTTGGCACCTAGTTCATGCAAGCATACACCAAAGGGACTTCCCAAGCTTTTTCAGCTACCAATTGTTACCAATTTCTGCATGAGAATGCCTATTATTACAGAGGAAACACGTTACATTGGAGTAACTTCTTAAGAAATGGGAATAATTCTTATGCTTGAGTAGTCCTGTTGCTTTGAACACTTTAAATCACTGTGTTGAAATATGGTTTGAGTACTTTCAGTTGCTCTGATTTTCAACACCTTCTCTCCTAGCCTGCTGAAAGGTTGATCATGGAATTGTTTACTTTCCAGTATGAAAGGTTATCTTTTTCAGAAATTTCTTAGGAAGTCTTTCTAATTAATTAGTCTACAGTTCCCACAGCACTTTATTGAATTCAATTCTTTTTTTTTTTTTTTTAATTAGGTGTTGTAGGTTTTTTAGCTTGGTTAGGGTTTTTTATGTGGTTTAGAAAGCTCCCAAAGCTCTCTCAGGCAGAAATATTTCTTGCTCTCTCTGCAAAAGATGATTTTTGGATGCTTTCGCTACTGAGAAATTTTTTTGGCTCTCTAGGGGACAATTAAACAATGACAACATTGTATTCAGCCCAAAGCATAATTCTATTTTTGAAAGTTTCATTTGACTAAACATGATACTGACCACAACTTTCTATCCACAAGGCAATGTAATTCAAGTTCAGCCTCATGTCAGTGTGCACTGGCTCAACCCAGGTCCCAGGAGGTGCAAAAACTCCTTAGCTGGCAATGTGATTAGGTAACCAGTTCTCCTTCAGGCTGACTACATGGATGGATTCAAAGCTGCTTCTCCAACTGGTAATCAGCAAAGGTCTTAATAGGATTTAAGAAGCAAAGGCAAGCCTTGGTGGGAAAGGCAAAGTGGACCAATTTCTTATCCTTGAAATGAAAAAAGAAGCCATGAGGAAAAAAGTTTGCGTGCAACTGAAAGCAAACCCCTGAGTCATGACTAATTCCTTCATTTCCAGCTCTCTGTTTCCGTTACTGACGCTTTGCTCCTTTTAGCCCTGTGATTCCAAACTTTCTCATTATAGAGGGAGAATTGCCCTGCACAAAGCACAACTATAATCCTCCTTCCTAAACTCTGAAGGGATCTGGTCAGACTTTCCCTGTGACAAATGCCAGAAACCATCACAAGAAGCAGCAGACAGCAGGGGACTAAACCTCTGAGTGCAGCATTATGGGCTAAAGGCTACTCACTGACTGTGCTCTTTCTATATTTTCCCACCTCATTTTAACTACTTTAGGTTGTTATTCTTTAGGCCAAGGGTCTACTGCATGGTCTCACCTCACCTTGAGCCTGTGGATGTTATGTAATGAAAATAAATAATGAAAAAGCTCTAAAAATCTCTTTTGTATTTAATCATCCATGGGTTTAGATTCACAGTGCTTGGTAAATCTGGAACTTGAGAAAAGAAGTGAATAAAAACCCTGAAGTGAAGGTGTTATTTGGTTCACCTGTGTATTTAGAATACACTTGAAAAAATGACCAGTTAAATTTAACATGAGACATTATGCACTTAATTATCCTTTCTCACATGGTGACTGATATGAAATAAACCCATATTCCTTTATGCAGTTATGAAAAGAACTTAAGGAAGGAATCACAAGGCAAAGGTGACATACATAGGCCTGCTTTTAAAGAGTTATTTCCTGGAAAATGTTCCTCGGTTCTTTTTTTTCCCCATCTATAGTCCAGGGATATTTGACTATCCCAGGGAACATTTTAAAAGTTCACGATTTACAGGAATAATTCATACAACATCCTTAAATCATTGGCCATTCAGGACAGAGGAAAGAAAATAATACAGAGTGAAAGCAGAACTCAGTTAAGTACAGAGAAACCATGCTAAAAGCCTTTTGAGGGCTCCTGAATGCATATGGGATCTGTTGAGACAAAAAGCTATTGCTAGGAGTCAGCGTTGATTTCCACATTTGTGCTGCACAGACCCTGGGGATGAAGTGAAGCGCAGAATTCCGGAGTCAGGAGAAGAGCAGCATCCTGTGAGCGTGACACTTCTGCCTCTCTGGAAGGCTACAGCTCACAGGGCTGTAAAAGGCATCTTACTTCTTTTTTTATGGAGCCAATATCATCTATGAACTGAGATTATTTTTAATTAATTTTGGCACTTAGTTCTTGCCTTCCACGTTCTGTGTCCAGCACCTCTTTCCCCCTAAAAAGAAATCTTTTGTCCCCTCTCCCTGCTGCCCTCATCCACACAACATTTCTGCAGACCCTGGTATGAAGACAGCATTAGCTGCAAATGTATCAGTGCAACAGAGAATCTGCCTGGTACCTGCTCACCAGCAGTGTCTCCGTCAATCTTTCTCTGCCAATAAAGGATTTTAGGGGATTGCAGGAGGTTTACTTTCTGTGCAGGAGGCTAAGAGCTGCACTGTGTAACTATAGCGACAGCTACTGTGAAAGCTCTTGATTTTTATTGACACGCCTTGCAACACCCCGTGGAAAAATTTATACAATTAGAGAAACAGAAAATTAAACATCCTAAAGGCCAAATGAAAATATTGTGGTGATCTGCATCTCTATGCATTGCTTAAATACTTCCTCGTGGTAATTTGCTTCTTTTACTGTATAGCAGCAACATTAAAATAGCATTTTAAAATTCGCAGTTTCAACAGTGATTTAAGCCTCCACAACGCCAAAACAGAAGATACACTTGCAATCAGCTCAGAAAACACTGTAGCACATTGCTGTATTTGACAAAGATTCATCACCGGGAAACTGACACTACATAAATGGAGAGAAGAATAAGGTGCACACTTTTTTTCATAGAGTAACAAACATTTGCATAGGGATATACTGAATTATTCATCTCTGACAGACAAGACAAAAGACACATCTTTCTAAAAGGTATTTCTCTATCCAAAGGATATGCATTTTAAAGGATTTTCCTGTGCTCACAGCAGCTGAGAACTGTGTGAAAACGATACTGAGATCCTTTGCCCCAGTCTTAAGAGTTCTGTGACTTGATAGACAAGTTTGACATTGCAAATCCAACAGAACAGTTTCAAGCTCACAGCAAAATATGAATATGCTGCAGTCTGAAATTGCCTCAAATATCCTGGAAAGTTACCAAATCGCTTACGTGGAGCTTGAAAATGCCACCTCTAAATGTGCTTCCAAGGCCATGATCCACCGTGCTGGAAAACTGATCCTTGCTAATGGCCACCATTTATAGCCTTAACCTTTACTACATTGCTTCAGTTCTCTCCAACAGCTTAAACAATATGAATCAAAAACACTTCCAAAGATTTTAGCAATTACCACCAGACTGAGAATTAGACCTGCAAAAACCTTGACCTTATTGACAAAGTGGATTTGCATGGTGGCAGGAATTGCCAGTTTTGCAGTCAAGGAATGGGACCAAAACACTTTACCACAGCTGCCAATTCTCATTTCCTGCTCTGCTGTTGTGATTTATTTCTCTAAAGAAGCACAATAATCACAACTACTTTTTTATTTTAATCATCATCCAAAAGAAAAATATTTAATAGCCTGGTTTAGGGAAAATACTGAGCTGTTAATATAGCTCAACTGAATCTAACACTCTTGCAGTACACAATGCAATCCTGGCAGCCTGGAAAGGATGAAAATGATGTGTTGCTATGGAAACAGGAAGGCACATGTTTAGGTTGCTCATCCCTGAAGAGCTGCCCCACCAGTATCTTTAAAGTCTGCTAATAAAATTTTAATCAATTATTAGAATAAAGTGAATTTTACCTCCTGTTGGACACCAGAATCTTGGTTTACATACTGTCAAGTTCTTTTAATGTTCCCTGCATCCAATTATACCCTACAACATGAATAATTAATTTGTTCAAAACAATGTTAACATGCACTTTTCTAGTGCAGCTACTTAAAATTGTTATTCCACACAGCAATAGATACCAGCTTCCCAAATTAAATTCCTGTGCATGTACGAAGCTATTTTTTAATTTATTAATCGATATGCCATACCTCCTCCCACTTCATAAAAAGCAACCATATCAACTCAATAAATCAGGCCTGTGATTATTACTGGCTTAAGACCATTGACCATGGATATGCCCATTAAGAATGTGACAATTAGTGCAGCGCCAGTGTTGTCACTCACCAGACACCCTACACATTTGCTGTTTCCTAGAAATTATAGCTTCCACCTAACCATGACACACCTGCAGACAGACAGATCTTTCAAAACACTGGGGCTTACAAAGTAAAAATGCATTTCCAGACAGCCAAACAGAAAACAGGCCAAGTTATTTGCTGGCAAATATCCACTTATTTCACTATTATCATAGCAGAGCATCTGGCTCCAAACATGCAACCACTAATTATCTGTACAGTTAACTATGCCAGTACACTTATTTGTTATTATACTGGGAAATCAATAAGCAAGACTTGGTCAATGCTACTACTAATCTATTAAATCATTCTTTATAAATAACTAAGTACAATGTTAAGACTACCAGTACAGTAATAAACAGTTAACAAGCTCTGTATTCTGGATCACAAAACAGCAAAGCAAAGCTGAAAAGACAAGAAATCCATACTGTGAACAAGCACGTGCAGTTTTTTGGTATGTTTGTTTTTTTTTTTTTTAAATGTAGTTGTGGTTTAACTAGGCAGGCAGTGAAACACCACACAGCCATTCCCTCACTGCCCCCCAGTGGGATGGGAAAGAGCAATGGAAAAAGGTATAACTCGTGGGCTGAAATAAAGACAGCTTGATAAGACCAAAAAAAGGGAGAATTAATAATAATAATAATAGTAATAACAATAATAATAATAATAATGATAGAAGAATACACAAAAAACAAATTATGCACAATGTAAGCAATCACCACCTCCCAGCTGACGCCCAGCCAGTCCCCCAAGCAGCAGCAAATCCCCTCCCAGGTTTTTGTCCAGAATTACGCCATATAGTGCGGAATATCCTTGTGGCCAGTTCGGGCTGCCTGTCTTGGCCACGTCCCCTCCCAGCTCCTTATGCCCCCTCCTCTCCCATCCTACTCAAAACAACTCAATCATCAGCGTGTAATCAACATTTTTCTCATCTGAAATCCAAAACACAGCACTTCACCAGCTACTAGAAGAAAATCTACTATCCCAGCTGAAACCATGACAAGAGTCATACATTATAAATTATTATCTTAAAATTTTAATTAATCTTCATTCATGTATACAATATTCCTCTGTTTCAGTGTTCCTGGTAGGACTCCAGTGGTTCATTCAGACAAGTCATTCAGGAAGAAAACCAACTCTCAGACCTACTAACCATAAATCTTTACTGCACTGAGATCTTGAATCAGAATATTAGAAATACCAATGTCAGAAGAGATATGAGTGACAGCAGGAACAATATGTCCTTTAAACAGGCCAGACTTATCTGGTTTCAGCTTCAGAGATATCAAGTAGGGGTGATTTTCCACCCTCTGCTCCCAGAACACACCAGCACTGTCGAGAATATGGCTGTCTGTATCCACTGTTATAGTCAGGATTCAAGTGTTCTAAAAAAACCCTGACACTAATCTCCTGATCAACTGCACAAGATTTTTAAGGTGTTGATTATTTTTAAATCAAACTTGAAATACACTGATTTCCTCCAACAACACTCCCATTTCCTTTTCCTGGCTTTGCAATTAACATGAAGACATAATAACTGCAGGCACAGCCCTCCCCCAAACCAGGATCCCACTGTGTAAGCATTACGCAGTAGCTATATTTCTTCTTCCCCTAAGGTATCCACTGTGATATTTTAAAAGACTTATTTGCTTACAGCTAAACAGATGATATTTACTCACATTACAAAACTCCTGTCATACAACTCCAGCATTATTTAAACACCTTCTCTTAGGAGACAACCAAGGACAGCAGGTCAGGACAGTCACACGCTGTCTGGAAAGGCTCGCACTAAGTACACACACATTGTCCCTTCTCCAACCATGCAAAAATAACCTGAACGAAATAATCATCCAGTTTCATCAGCAGTGTAATATACAACCAAATTTCTGAGCATTTTGCTAAATAAGTACATTCATTTACCCCTTCAGCAATAAAAGCCAGGATCTCAGCAGTACAGCAGTTCCCCTTGGCTCAGAAGGTCAATATGACAGTGCTTCATTCCTGTTACTTTTTAAGGGTTTAGCTGCTGCCTGCGCATCTCCACTGGCTACCAAACTATTTCCAAATGTCCTTTCACCCAGGCATGAGTCTCTCCAAAATTCTGGAGACAAACAGCCTATGGGAAAGTGACAATGACACAGTGGCATTTGGAGTACAGTGCCCGCAGCCTCCCTTCCTCATGAAGGTTCCTTTCAGTCGTGACACTAGCTAATTTATATCACTTTTATTGCATGAAAGACAGTGTGGCCTCACCACTCTCCTTTTTTCCATGTTCATATTTTAAACTCAGATCATTGTTCAGCACTTTCATGGATCCCAGGCAAGAACAGCTTCAGAACATGGAATAATTTAGTCTAGACCTCTGGAGACTGTCTACTTAACCTCTGCTTGAGTGCCTACTACTACAACTACTCCCATGCCTTGAAATTTCTGCACTGCTGTCTTACACTTTGCACCAGGCACAGTACCCAGAGAGATTGCGGATGCAACTGGGTACTCTGAGGAAGCTTAAGGTTTGGTCATCTCAAGCATAATTCCCATTTTTCCAAACTTGTGGGATCTTGCTTTTCCTCCACTCACACTTCTCTGCAGACAAAAATCCTCTTTCTTTGCTGAGAAACTCAATGTCACTCTGCAAAAAATCCTATGCACTAGCCAGCTCCAAAATAGTGTAATTTTCAAAAAAGGGTTGGATTTTTAGCTCTTTTTTTCTTTACTTTAAAAAGCATACATAAAGCTACTTTCTGCAGATGGAGTAAAACATACCGTGTGAATACAACAGATTGGCTTTCTCATTGGACACTGAAGGGTTGCTATGATTCAGACATTATGCTTTAATATTTAAACTTCCACAAGCTGCAGATATGCTGATATAAGAACAAACGTCAGAAGGCTGACGTTTCTGAGATCCATCTCAGAAAAAGGTCAACAACACACTCTGAAATCAGGTTCTGCTTCTGTCCATTGGAATTTGACAGATTTCAGCCACTTGGGTAAGAAAAGATTGCCAAAGAGGAATCCAGCACTATGGTTCAGCTTTCAAACACTCATGAGGAGACACTATACTGTCATTTCCTTTGTCCTTACTGGGAGATGTAAGAAATAGCAAATGGCTTTATTTATATACATTGGGCCCCTTGGTTCTTTTGCTTCCAAAGTCCTCTTTTCCCACAGATCCACATTTATTTACTGCCTGAATTTTGCAATAGTACCGCACTACTTGACTCTACACAGGAAATTTACTCGGCAGTGTTATTTTTGCCTTCTCTAAAATTTGGCACACCCGTCAAATTAGGAGATTTCACAAGCTCCCTATAGGTCAGGACATCAGAACCATGAGGTCTCAATGTGTTCAGTTTGGTGTGGTTTGGGGGTGGTTATTTTTCCTTTTTTTTCTTGATGATAGGACCCTTTATGCTGATTCCAGCCTTAAATGCTGCATCCTGAGCAGCACAGCAACTGGGGAAAACAAGATCTACAGTGTCAGCCACTTACATGTGTTCTCACGTAGTCACCATCTGTTTGGTAGTCCCAGAAGTCAGCAGCTCGTATCACAAAAAGCACTGTCATATTAAACACCCTGCTGACACAGAGACCACAGAGTGAGGGACTGAGACTTGCTGGCTGCTGAGCCATCAGGTTACGGCCTCAAAATGTACCAGCACAGAACCTCTAAATGACAGTCCTTCAAGGTCTTTTCCTCCTCTTCCTTCCCTCAGCTACAGGCTTTGCACTGATGATGAAACTGCTGCAGCTCACATTGTATAAGTTTCCTAAATAATTGCAATTTTACAGACTTGCAAGTCTGCAAACATTTCTTATTGCATGTGTTTGCAAGTTATGTTAAGAGGATGAAAAAAACCCACCGAAACAAAGGTTCCAGTCCTTGTCAAAATAAGCCATTTGTCCTTCATTCAGTGAAGTGCCTAATGGTTAGGTGAGTTAAACAGGACCAGGGAAGCATTTTGAAAGGCTGAAAGGATTGTCTCCTGGGCTCCTACAGAGGAACAACCCAAACTCTGCCATGTGGTAGGATGCAGTTTGCTTTCCATGGCTTAATTGTCCTAAGCACATGTGAGTGAGGAAGCTCTGGCCTTGGTATCTCATCCACTTCCAAGGTCTTAACACACTGAGCCCTTCAAGGCCATATTGCTTAAGCTCTGACACTGAGAGAAAAAAAATCTTCATGTCCAACTTATCACTACATGACCATAACATGTAGTTCCTGTGAAGGACTTGGGACTGTGATCTGCAAAACACAGTAAGAAAAATTTCTGTCATCTCCAACAGGAAAAGAAACAAGCTCAAAAGGGATAACCTGCTCATTCCTACATATATGAACACATACACAAAACAACTATAGGTTTAAATCAATATATGGACATGTTAAACCATTACTCCTTGGTATAGCATCTTATTTGCCTTAAAAGAAACCAGAAATCCTTCACATCTGTGTTATTTGTGAGATTTTAGGCTTCATCTTATTGTGTCAATTTGTTTCCCAAGAACAAGAGATCTTGACAACCTCCAGCTTCATGGTTGGGTTGATTTTGCCAGCAGAGATGATGATGATGTAGCATTTGCATTCTGTAATTCCCTTCAGCAGATAAGTAGATTTCTGTTTTTACAGAAATACACCAATCATTTTAATGCTAAGCATACATATACTTTTTTTTTTCTAAGGGTGGTTCTGATACACTTAAATCTGCTCATAAACACAGAATGAAAATTTTTCTAGCCACACAGTTCCTTTTCTGAAGTCCCCTTCTCCCTTTCCAGCCTCACAAAGGGAGTGTGGTAGAACATTTTGCTCATGGAGGTATCACTGAATATAATTGTTTCAGTAACAAGAAGCTTGTTTCCCAAAAAAAGTAGCCCAGCAACAGAAGTGCCGGCATGGAGACACAAGCAGAGAATCCTGGAAAAGCCTCCAAGACTGTTCTGCCAAGTTACACACTTTGATCACTGAGCTCTCAGCTCCCAAGATGACCATGATAGCAACACTTCAAGCAGTGCCAACCTACTGTGACCTAAAGGTCACATCAGAGCAGAACTGAAATACTAACAGTATTTCTCTTCTGGTAGTACCAAAGGCGGCCCTGATGGGAATACCAGACACTGTCTTCCCTATGTTCTCAACACCCTGTTGTTCAGTACATTGAATAACAACGGCAAAGCTGATAATGAGTCATTGAGAACCCACTTCCTTGTTAATACATCAAGAAAGCCACTGCACTTGACACTGACACAAGGGCTGGGTTGCCCAGGGGCTCAGGCCAGGTGGAGCCCACCAGAGGAATTGTGTCATGCTTCTCCAGAAGGCAGCCCTTTGACACAAGATCTGTCACTGCCTGGAGCACTGGCCTGCCCTCCACACATGGCTGCGTTCCCCTGAGGTAAATCCAGCCTTGTTCTTGGAACTGCTTTCTGGGCTGCACAAAGCAACACCAGCAGAGACTACCAGAGCCAAAGGAGATGGGGACACCCCCAGGGCAGGCAGACAACCATGGACACTGCAGGATTAGGGGCAGAGCAGCAACACACTCAGACCTTCCTGGCTGGAGAGACACAAACAGGACTGGTTGTGAGCAAGAAGCAGTTTAACAATGCAGTATCAGCTCGGAGCAGCAGCAGGAGATGAGCAACCCTCCTTCACACCGCAGGGGATCAGAGATAATTCAGAAAATGGAGACAAATTCAATTTAATATAGCAAATTAAAGGGAAACCAAGAGGAAAAAAATTGGGTCAATCTGGTATGCACATGGCATTCTCATTGATGAAACAAGTAGACAACAAGATTTTTACAGAGGTCTCCAGAAATGAGCAGCACCCAGAAGCTCAGCAGATGGCCTTGAAAAAACGGCCTGTTCACTTCAGAGTCCCACTGGGAGCTGAGCCCTTTCAAAATAACTGGAACAGTCCCTAGATATCAAGCAACCACCAGCAAAGGAGGTGAATTTGCTTTCACAGCATTTCCTCTGGTTCATTCCAAGTTTTCCCTACTCATTTGTGTATTTCCAATTAAAATACCATTCTTATTTTCCTAACTGGTTCCCCAGTTAGCAGCAGGGGAGGAAAAGCATAAAAACAAAAGCTCTCAGTGATACAGCCTCAGAAATGCACCCGAATGTGCAGCTCCAGGGCTCTGACACAGCAGGGCTGAACAAGCTGCTCCTTCCCCTGACATCCCAAGGACAGGGGGATACATGGGGCTGCGCATTTGTATTCCCTGCCACCACCTCGGCCTGGCCTTCCTCCTCGCTCCCCCAGGCACAGACATCATCTCATCATCGGGGAGATGACCTGTGAGCAAACTGCATTGCAGCCTGCACTGCCTGGGCACCGAGCCCAAGGTGAGGGAAACAACACGGAGCAAAGCGACAAGAACACCAGACATGTTCAGCTCCTGACATGCCTGGCTGTTGAGACACACACTCTGCTGCTCCAAGGGGTCAGCAGCAGATGCATAATGCTGCTGCAACCTCCAGAAACACCCCTTGTCTCTGCTGTGTGTGTAGACCCAGAGGGCAGGCTCATTTTCACTTCCCCAAAAAAAAAAAAAATTTAAGGAAGGGAAACAGATGTATCGGTAGCAAAGTATTTTCCTGTGCCCACTACAAATCCGGTATCTCCCACTGACCACAAACACAGAAGAGAAAGTGTCTGGGAGAGAGAGGATAAGTCTTTGCTAACAGTCTAATATTCATTTGGAAGTGAAGGGAGCACTCGTTGAGAAAAAAGGCAGAGGAGATAAAAATCAGAGATGGTGAAAGCGCATTCATAAAGGGCACAAGGAAAAGGGGGGTGGAAATCAATCACAAGAACAGACAAGATCAAACGGCAGCATACCAGTAACAGAAGTATTTCCTTGGGAAAAAAAGCTGCAGGATGAAGAGGCAGCACAGCACCACGCTGTGAGGAGCGCTGCTCTCCTCACCCACTGCATAGAGAGAGTTGTTCTTTCTCCATAGCAACAAGATACTTAAAAGCCAATCTGGAGACTGAAGACCAGCTCAAAAACAAAACACAACATGTATCAATTTATTATCTCTATTTTAAGCCTCAGCTAGGAAGTACACAGGATAGCATTTGTTTAGCCCGAGGAAGCATCTTCATGGAAAGCTCTCTCCTCCCTTTATACCTCCGTGCCTCGATGTGAAGCAAACTGTGGCACTTGACACGGCCCCTGCTCTCTGCTAATGCCAGAAACATCAGGCACAAACACAGCCCGAGGTGCTCCTAGCTGAAGCTGTCCACTGCTGCCTTTTGCAGGGACTGCAGGCAGGCATCCATACCTCCAAACTTTTCTCACAGGACTCTAGAAGTGGGGCAGGGGGGGGAGTTGCAGCCTTTTGCTGCAAAAAACAAAACAACAACACCCCAATAAACATAATAATAAATAAACAAAACTCCCTAACTTGCTCTTTAGTAGTTACCAGCTCAAGTCCCTGATTGCAAGGGCTCAGGATATGCTTGTGCCATGTCCTTGAAGCCTGCCTATACCTGCTTGGAAACAGCTCAGGCACCTGAATGACTCCAATAAAGCCATTATGCTGACTGCACTGGCAGGGCTCTGCTAACATTACAGACCTCACCTCCTCCTCAAAGGCACCCATGGAGCCTGCACAGCACATTCTAGAATGCATCAGGATTACCTAAGAAGCCCATTGAGTTTTAGGTGAATGGGCCATGCCAAACAAGCTGCAGAGTAGCTGGGGTTTCAGTCCTGGCCTGGCTTCAGCTTAGCGGCTGGGATGAGCTTCCCCCACTCCCGTCCTGCAGAGAAGGAGCACGCAGCACCAGAGCTACCCAGAAGGAGCACAGCTGAGCACCTCCCAGAGCAGCTCTGCCTGTGCTCAGCCAGGAGCGCTCCAAAAGCAGCTGGGCACACAGGGGCAGGGCAAACAAGGCCACCCTGGTGCAGCCACTGTCCCCCAGGGCACGATGGCACTGCAGGGGACAGGGCTGTGCAGACAGGTGAAGTGTTTGCACAGCACCTGAGCAGGGAGCCTTTTGCCCAGTGGGAAAACAAGAACATGCTGAGGGTTTGCAAATGCAAGCTGAGAGTCTTGACCTGCACTGAATACTGGAGAACTGCTGGGAATTGGGCATGAGGTGGCAAACAGAGCAAAGGCAGAAAGTTGTTGGTTATGTACAAGCATGCCAAAAATATGGGCCAGGGCAACAATTTAGTTTCTTCTAAAGTTTCCTTCGCTGCAAAATTTTACTGTTTGGAGGACCATAGAACATCCAGGAGGAAAGAAAAGCCTGGTTTAAGATGATCCAAAGATGTACTTCCAGTGTCTGCCATGAGAGCCAGCATTTGAATTTCATATTAGTATTAAACATAGTTCTAGTTTAGATTCACCCATGAGTCATAAGTTAAAAAAAAAAAAAAGCACTGTACTCAGCAACTTTGCCTTGGCTCAGCACTATTATCTTACAGACTTCATCTGTACATCTGCTAAATCAAGAACTCCAGAAAAAAATCCCATCCATGTACACTAAACATCCATCTGTCTAACCATTTCTCCAACAGCTAATGTATATTTTGGATCTAAAATACAGAAAATTCCAACTGGCCAATCCTTAACCGCTGTATTTATTATTATGGGTCTTGATTTTTCATTTCCCCATGCAACATTTTATTCAATAATAAAATATGAATTTTCAAGCCACTGAGTCAATTTACTGTTACTTCAGAAAAAAAATTACTTTGTTTTACTACGATATATTTCTAAAAGAGCTGCATGGGAAGGATAAGAGTAATATTCAGCTGCATAGATTATGAAGTAGAAGGAAAAGCATGAATCAGCTTGTCCTTATAAAAACACATTTGCTAACCAAAGTCTGTTTCCTACACAATTAGTTACAAGTGCAGAAATATTTCTTTTAATAAGTTGTTTCAAAGGTTGCCAGGAGCAAATCTCTGTGGAATGCATACAAAGTTGTTCTGGCTTTTCCTGCATAGGTTACCTCAATGAACTCAAAATGGAAGTACACAAAGAGCTTTTTAGGAGCCTAGGGAGCAACACAGCTAAAATACATGAAATATATGGTATTTTCTTCCCCACCCCCCACAACCAGAGTGGGAAATAATTTATGGGTCTATAGCTCAGAGCTTACAGCAGCTCCAGAAAAGCACTGCTTCCCATGCAGTCAAGTTTTCCCCCAGCTATGGCTTCAGCCTCAGCCAGCCCCACATCTCTCCCACCAGTGAGCCAGGCTGGGGGTGGCACTGTGACCAGACGTGGCATCTCAAAGCTGATGTCACTCCTGCATGAATTTCCAGTGCAGAACAAAAAAATCACAAGGCACAGGCTGTAAATCACAAGGGCTTAGTTGTTCCATCTTAGGAAATTAATTATCCTGATGATGTTATCTTAATTAAATGGTAGCTAATCTAAATTTATATTTAAGCCTGAAATGTGAATATATTTTAAAAACTCTTGATGATAGCAAATCTGAAGAGACAGAGGAAGGAAAGGAAAAATACCAGAGAAAGTAGAGGGCAAGAAACCATATTTCTAAGTACTGGCAATTACAGCACAAATGTTTCCTCCTTTAGGGTTGTCTAGGTGAATCACATTTCTAGGGAGAAAATGTGAGGGTCTCTAAGCATAAGCTGAAAGCAGATACACAAAATATGAATGATAAGATTGACAGGAAAAACAGGAAAAAACCCCCAATATCTGCAGTCAGAGGTTAGCAGAGAATCTTTGAAGAGTCCTGCTGTGTGAATAGTTATTTACACTTTTCTAGCTCACTGAGAACAGTGGTGGTCCTGTAGAAAATTTACAGCCATCTAGCAAGGTGCCATGCATAAAAGCCAGCAGCTGCTTGGGAGAGATTATGGGCAATGATAATCTTTACAAAGAAGGAAGAAAAAAATGGCTAGACATGTAAGGAATTGCTCCTTTTTCTTCAAGGACAAGGGAAATTAAACATGGTCAGCAGAGAAAAGTGAAAACCAGGAATTATAGCTGTAACTGAACAGAGAGGAGACTACTGAAGGCTGATACCAACATCTCAGCATCTGAACAGCAAGAGACACTAGATGTCCTAACCCTTCAATCCACATCCCTCCATCGCCATTCCCATTTGTTTCCTACCCAAATCCCCTCACATTGAGAGATCTTTTTTCCTTTATATCTGAAGGACTTAGCTAAAGCAATTACCCTCAAATATTGCCATAAGGAAAGGTAAAACACAACCATCTTTCCCTTCTCCAGGCTGATTTCTTCCTGAACACGTACATTTTGCAACCAACAGGCTCAACTTTCTCGTGACTCTTACAGGCAGATGGGCTGTTCACAGTCTCCTCTCCTTCAGAGCAGAGCTGGAAGACCCTCACACAGCTATCAGTAATCTGCACTGAGTTTTACAAGGTCACATCCTGCATCACTCTCAAGTGAATTCCAGCCTTCCAATCAGAGAAGCAAATGTACCTATAACCTTTGCAAGCAATTAAATGTACTGCCCTTGCTAACTCTGGTGATTTCTCCAATACTTGAATCTCAAGAATTCAGTAATTACATCTGCTGGCCTTTGTTCTGCCATGAGGTTGAGACAGCAAGTTTCACTCTGAATGTGTGTCACAATCAGTTATCCAAAAAAAACCTCCCTTTTAAAGAGAGATTCAATAAAAACAATTGTACTCCTGCTTTTTCCCTTTTGGGCGTACAGAAAAACCTTTACAAAACTAAGATCTGGCTTCTGTGACCTCCACACTGGTTGATCCTTTTGTCAGTCTTGTTTGCAAGCTTCCTTATTCCCATTTTAGACAGGTCTGAGTTTGCCTTTGGATATGAAGGAATTTAAGAAAAGTATTTCCTTACATACAAGGATGATATCCAAGTGGAAAACTTGATCCATGAATATAGACAAAAAACAGTTCTATAATACTCTGGAACACCATACCAACACACATCACCATAATGAAGCCCACAGACAGGACAAGATAACAAGGGTCATATTTCTGCCTTAGTGCAAACTGTTTTAAATCTGAGCTACAAAAAGTTAGACTTTACACTGAAGTACCCAAAGTGCACTTAACTTTCATAAAAGTACTGAAACCAAAGTTGGCAACTAAGAGTTTGCAAAAACAAGCCTCATTCCAAAATGAAAACCAGAAAAGGGGGATTCAAAATCATGTTCTCTCTTTATGGGCCATGTAAGATATTACCTTAGTGTTAAATTACATTGGTCCACAAAGCTAACTGGAACAGCAAAGAAGAAAAGCTGCTGTCCTCCAGGTGAATCGTACCAGTAAGCAAGTTTGCACTGGGAGTGCAAAACACACAATTGATAAAACAGAAAAACAAATCTCTTCATCTTCACTAGTGTCTTTGAAAACAAAAATACCATAAGTAAACACAGGAAAGGGAGTTAAGAGTACAGGATGCTACAAATGCTTAGTAAATAAGTCCCTCTCTATGAGGAAGTGTGTTGGAGAGACATGATTGTGCTGACCCACATGTGTGCATGAAAGGCAGTACACACACAAATGCCTGATTTGAGTTCAGGATAAGATGCAGCCAGAGTTAAATGAGCATTTAAAAGAGTAATAAGTTATTCCTGGTGAGACTCAAAACATTACAGCCTTAGGAAGACCCCTTTTGCCCTCTGAAATCAGGTCTCTTCATTGCCTATAACTAACTCTTATAACCAAAACCTGGTTATAAGGGGGATTCACAGGGAGGGATTCACAGACCTGTTAGTCACTTCTGGGAAAAATGACGTGATAAAAGAATAAAGAAAGCCAAAAGCAGCTTGTAAACAAGGAGGTCCTTGCAATGTTAGTATTATTACATTTTGTTTTCTTGTTATTCTCATCCAGTCAAAGACATTATCTCCAATTAAGGAGACCTATTTGATTTTGGGGATACAGCAACATGCAGTCATCTAATTACTTGAGATCTGTAAAAATCTTGGAGCCTCATCTAGAAGCTTGCACTGGTTCTTGGATCATTGACTTGCTGGATGAACACAACTGAAGCAGCACAAGAGAGAAAAGGCAAGTCCCAATCAAATGGTGATGATCAATATGCTGTGGCTACTCATCTCCCAAGAGGGAGGTGTATGGAAGAGTAGGAAATGCTGCTAAGTCTCAGACACAGCTAAAATATTTAGGTTCACATAAATAAAATCAGTGGCAAGACTGACTGCAATTATAGGGCAGACACTCATTGCTGATGCCCTGCATAACTTGGGATATTTCATTATTAGCGTTGTGTGCTGTCTCTCAGATTTGAGCTTTTGTCAGTTCAAGGCCATGCTGTTTATTCCAGCTGACTTGGAGGCAATTCTCATCTTCCCCTCCTTTCCCCTCCATACACTTGCAGGGCAGAGTGAAAGGCAACACTGAGTTAAGTCTTCATCATTTTTTTGACAGGGTTCTTCATGAAAATCTCATAAAACCCATAGCATAGGCATTTGAAGATATGCTGCAGCACCAGTTTAAAAATTAAAAGCATGGGAGAGGACAAAGCTGTAACTGTTACCCATTGAAACACAATAATAAATATCTAAAGTCCAAAATGAGCATAGAGTGAATGGGCTTCCACTCCAGAGACACAACATTGTCTGTCCTACCTAAAGTTCACAAATTTCTTACAGATTTCAAACCTTCTGTAGAGATGCAGAGAAGCCCACAAGGAGACAGTTTAATAGTGCAATCTCATTTTTCATAGTGTATTTTGTTCCTGTGACCCTACAATTTAAACAACTATCTAAGGTCATTTTTTAACAACAAAGTATGGTCATTTTAGGTAACAATCTGGGCTCTTCCTTGTTCTTCCTCTCTTTGGTCCTCTTATCACTCTGCCTAAATTACCATGGTGAAGCAAGCTCTGCCTTGAGCTTTGGGAACAAGATCAGAGCTGTCACCCTTCTGGACTCATCACTGGCTGCAATCCAGCCCTCCTGGAGCAGGCAGCATGTGGCTTGCTGTGTTCATACCTGCCCATGAAGAGTGAGATCCCTGTGTCTGCAGTTTTCCTGGAGAGAAATGCACTAACAGCAGCACTAAACTATCAAAACACACAGCTTTGCCCAGGAACTGCAACAAAGGAAAAGAAAAAGGAGCAGAAATAGGAGTCTTTTCAAAAACATATCATTTACAGCATGGAGCAGGGATTTTGGAGATTTTTTCTTTCGTTTTAAAATAAAGGTTAACAACTTATTTTGGAGTGTAAGAAGACAGATCGTAGCAGAAATACCAATTAACAAAAAAAAAAAAAAAAAAAAAAAGAGATAAATCTGACTTACCTCCCACAACACAAAGCAAACTGTCATTAAGTTACCCCTCTATGCACAGGAATTGAAGTCAAGCCCAGTCTCTCTTTTTTCACACAGGATTAGGTGATAAGTTATCCAGAAACAATCCAAAAGAGCTCCAAAACTACTCCTAATATGGCAGATATTTTTGAAGGCTCCATTCTGTCACTGATTTTGGCAGTTGTGAAGATAATCTGTCCCATTTTTCCTTAAAGTACTCTGACTTTGAGGGAGTGCAACTCTCCTAACATCATAACAAACCTTGGAAGTTAAGGCATTATGCCAAGGCCTACATCTTTACCATTTCTACAGATCTCCCAGTATGATGGTATTAAGAAAAGAAGCCTCATAAGCACTCCAAAATTACAGACAGCTTCCAAGTGAATAAATATTAAAAAAAGAACTGACATCAGAAGTTACTCAACAGGAGGGAACTGTAAGTAGTGACATCCTGCAGTTGCAGTGAAGAGGAGGAAGCAACTGAACTTCTGCTATCCTTGGTGCTGACTCACCACATTCTGGCTGCAGGATGTGACATCCCTAAAGATGCTCAAGTTTCTTGAGATGTCCCTAATGCAGTCAAGTGTCTCACTGCTCAAATACATTGCCTAGAACTGAGAGAAAAATCTGAGTTCTCAAGTCCTTAAGACTGTGGCTGATATCCTGCAAAGTGTCAAGACTGCTATTTGGAGAAGAGTGGAAAATAACAGACATTAAAGAGGGTTTTTTGTTGTTAAGGGCCAATTCTGGTTGTATCAAGACAGAGCTACAGGATGTGATGAATTTGTCCAACTTCCTCATCTTCTGTCTTCCCTGGACTGAAAGCCATGTTGTGTTGCTGATATCCTTCTCCTTCAGCCCAAACCAGCAATCAAACTTGACAGCAAACCAACAGCCAGAGGCCTGGGTGACAGGAGGGACATGTGCCCCTTGCTGCCATGTTCCAGCTTTGCTCCAGGCCAGAGGCATCATGGAGTGACAGGGACCTTGTGTTGCAAGGAAGAGCTTAGTTCAGGTTATACAGAGACAATGCAGTCAGGAACAGAGAGTATTCATTGATAATAAAGCCAAAAGAGTACTAAGGGAAAAAAAAAACCCAACCCCATATCCTAGATCTGACTAATTTGAGCTTTCTTAATGTGTGTGTACACACCTGTGTTTGCAAGTTATATGTCCACACAGAGATATATTCACAAACAGGCTAAATATGTTCCCCAAAAGAACATTTGACATTTCCATCCTTAATCCTGTCACCCAGAACAGACCAATTTGCATGATCTTCAAGGCCAGCTGCTGGGTTCATCTGCTGAAACTAACTTTACAGGATGAATTTATTTGCTGGGAGGACAATCCTGTTTTGACTCAAACTTACCCTGATTAACCCTATGCCAGTGAGAATCATTGCTGTGTTTGTTCAAATCAGTATGCATCCTAAATTATGGAGAGAAGGTCACTTTACAGACCCTGGAGCGGGAGGAAGCTCTGGACAAAAATAGGATGGCACTGTCACAGTGTTTATCAGCCAGGTTCAGATCAGTTTCATCCTTAATGTCTCTGCTATATTTTGCTATCTAAGTACATGACTACCAAGGTAAGGCTTATTTAATCCACCTGGAAAAAAAAATTTAAATACTACCAATCATCAGATGACTTTAGAAACAAAGTAATACAAATCTCACCCTCTGCACTACAGAATTTATTCTTATGCATAATAAACTACCCACAGACATCACATATACAGCAATAATCATATTTCACTAGGGAGCTCTCTCTACGTTCAGAGTGATGGACAGAGAAGAGTGGCCTATTATTCCCACTTTGGACAGCAGGTGTAAATTAGAGTTTGACATTACAGATACACATCAGTATTGTAAAGGTAGAGAAAAAATAAACTATGTAAGAGATCAATAATTACAGCTTGCTGGTATTGAATGGGACCAAGCCAGCTAGCAGGAAAAATGCTTCCTACCCAGGCTCCTGCTCATCACATCCATATGTTTACAGGAGGGTAAGAGTTACCTCATTCACTTTCTTTCCCCACAAGACCTTTTATTTGTATTACATAGTCAGAGATAATTCTCACAGAAAACACATGAGGTAACATTGGGAGTGCCAGAGCCCACAGGCAAGAACAGATTTGTCAAAATATCACAGTAGCCTTTTCTGCCACAAAGCCAACTTGGGGATTCACCCACCCCATCTGCTACACAATTACAGGAAGAGGGGTCAGCACTGAGCCAAAACTGAGGGGAGACACAGGATGACAAAGTCCTCACTCTGTAGTCTTGAACAGCTCCGCAGTTTCTACTTGCAGACACAAAACCTGGAGGTGAGGGCTAAGAAAGAAAAGGAAGAACATGAGGATTTTTCTACACTCTTTTTTTTTTTTCTTTTTTCTCATTAAGGAGAACACTTGAGAATGAAATTAATTCCTAATAGCTATATCCAACCTCACTGCCCCTATGGACCCAGGGCCCATCCAGAGACTGCTGCCCTCTGGAAGGGCCAGCAAGGCCACTGAGGTTCTGCTGAGCTGCATTCCAGGAGATGCACCATTCCCTGGAACAGCATCCTTGGCTGCAGACAGTGGTGGCATTACATGTTTCCTGAAATGCTTCTTCTCCATGCAGCTAAAAACCTTAAGATCCTTGAAGAGAGGAGTGTTTGCAGACCATACTGTTTGCAAGCTGTCCAGGAAATTAGTCCTTCCTATAAAAAAAACTGTGTTCAAACTACAAGTCAAGATGATCATGATCTCTCCCCAAGTCCTCTGATTCCTTACAAATATTGCCTGTCCTTACTTCCCACTGAGCTGCATTCCTGGAACTCCCATTCTACAAATGCAGTCACAAGGGTGTTTGAACGCCGACATCTGAAACATCTGAAATGTTTCAGAAACAAGTGTCTGTCTCATTCTTCACCATCCAATTAAAAAAAGAGGATTTCTAGTTCCATACCACTGTTTTGAAAATCATAACATGGAACATGGCCTGTATTGCAGTAAGAGGAAATCTTTTGGTGTTCAAGTAATGAGCACAAAACCTAAGGTATTGCAGCCTAAGCGAATTTTTCCGCAGTTGGTAAAACCATGGTATGAAAAATACCAGTATAAAAAGGGAGGGCTGAGCCTCCCCAACATTTTCATGTATTTAATTTTGGATGATAAGAACATCCCTAGGAAAAGCTCATTCAGTAATGAAATCTGAAATGAAAAATGACCACCCAGAAGTAAAAGTAGTCATACACAATTAATGAATTCATTCAGCCAGCCAATAAATCAAACAGCAAACCAGATTCTCTTAATCATGCAGAGAAACATTTTTCAGTGCTTCCTATACTGTACTTTGCTCAAGGCCTACATTACCAATTGGTTGTTTCTTTAATTCTTAACCATTTACAATATAATGTTATTTTAAATTTAAGTGTCATCCAAGAACACTGTGTCCGAACATATTATTCTTTCCAGGTTTCTAAGCACAAAGAAATTAATATCAGAAAATTTACTTTATAGGTTGAAAAAGCCTGTGAGCATTCAGCAAGTTATTAGTACATAGATAGCTATAACTTTCCAAAAAGGTCCCTAGCTGTTCCCTTTTTGGGTAAAACTTCGTACAAACAGATATCAGACATGCAAAAAGTTATCATTGCCTCAAGCTTTTACACTCTCTTTCCATCAGGGACTTGAGGGGTTTACCCTTGGGATACAGACAAAAATAACTTCTTAAAGTTTCGTCAAAGACATTTTGAAAATTTTCACTTACTATTCAATTTTCTGTGCAACAATGGACTAAATTAAACAGTATCTCTGGAAAAGCTCAAAGCAAGAGACTATTGAGAAAAGAAAGAGCAGCTTCACTGAAGCCTGAAAGACTGAGTCAAACTTCTTTGCCTTTGAGTTGCACATCTTTTTTTCCCCAAAGCTCATCTACTAAATCCCAATAGTTTTCTCATCTCCCTCCAGTTTTTCCCCAAAATTTAGGAACAACCAGATCATGCTACTATTGAACTTTGCAAATGCATGCTTCAATGCAGGAGCTACATGTGCTCTTCACAGAAACCCATCACCAAATTTACACGAAAGAGGCAAAAGCCAAGACTGTTTTCCTACTAAGACTGGATTCTCTGCAAGCTCCAAATGATCACACTCAAAACTTTTGAAATCTAAGGGGCCACTGAAGGACAAAGCTGTCTGGCAGTCCCTGGTGTTCTCACTTCTACTACCACACTCCTTCATGCTGAAATCATCTTTATTGGTTTGCTTTTCTCCCTTTGGATACAACTTTGACACACCTGTGACCTAAACTGGCACCAACTGAGCACCAAGGGCTGCGCTGATTTCTCCAGGCTTTATCCAACAGCAGGGTCTAGCTTGTGCCAATTTCTACTGCCAGCTTGGTACTGACAGATCACACAAATTCCTCTCTTCCAGATTTCCACTTGCTCAAGGAGGGCAGTCAAGACAGCCCCAACAAGGTGACTCATCAGCAAAACCCTGCCTCCAATTACAATTATTGCAGCTATGATTCCTCAGTGAGCTTATTAATCGAAGTCTCTGCACAGTAGAGACCTTTAATTTTACAGAAATCCTTTCAAGTCACCTCCAAACCTGGCAATGAAACCAGTTTTCCTCCTCCCAGATAGTTCTAATCATACCCAAGACCTGCCCTGCGTGCAACAAAATGCACCTGTACTCTCAGTTGTAACTGATACACCATTTCTCAGCCAAATTTTCACAAGACGGTTTCCACCTGCACGCACAGGCTGCTGTGACCAGGTCTTTAGCCCAAACTCATCCAACACTGATCAGAACAGCATGACAGCACCTACAAATCCAAGCAGAAACATGGACCCTAATTCAAACTTCTCCTGGGAAGACGGTGAACAGCAGCTTGGAGAACTGTGCCTGGGTGCTGCTAGCTCTGCTTGGCCCTGCAGAGCAATAGGCAGGAGAGTAGGAAGGACACAACACTACTTTTGCACAAAAAAAAAAAAAAAAAAAAAAAAGCCCTAACATCCTCAATTCATCTGGCCCTGTACCAGAACAGTAGGAATTAAAGTGATGAAATACAATGAAATAAAACTGGGGGGGCAAGGACAGAAACCTCCAACAATGATAATTTTATTAAACACTATGTCAAGCAAGTCAGAAAGCTTGCTGCACCATTAGAGCCTGCCCTCTATATTCTGAATTTCTTAGCTTAGACACAGCAAAAAAAAAGTTCTAAGGGTCCTCTCAGGACACTAGACTTTGCTGGGAGGACACAGTCTGCTGCCCTTTGCAGCTCACCTGTTTCTTACACAGGCTGCCTCCTTCAGGCAATACACCCAGGAGTGACAGGCAACACCAGAAACACTTCTTTACAGGCATTGCTTTGCCCTGAGAAGAATCAGAGCCTAAAGGAAGAACAGAGCTACATTTTGTACCTTCCAGCTAGCATATTAATTTTGCAGGTCCTGTCACGCTACTAACAACGCTCAGAATCCATTGCTTATGCCACCCTGTGGGGCTGTGCTTCCTCTCTTTTGACAATCCATCCCCCCTGTGGCCATGCCACAGTGGGAAGGGATAGGTCACGGGCATCCCAGTACACAGAGACAGCCCCTACACAAAAGAGCTGAAAAGGCAGCAAATATCGGAGAGATATGGGGACAAATTTATCTGTGACTTGACATAAAACTAATTCCTGGCATTCCTGCTGAATTACTACTGCAAAACACCAGCAGATTTCTGTGCCTCAGTTTTCTTCATTGCTCAAATGTGTGTGCATGCACATAAAGCAAGAGGAAAAAAAGGTTGTTCAAAGTATGAACCGGCTTTGGACATACCTAGTGTGAAAATGCTGTGTTTTCCACCTCTGGATTACAATCACATTCTTCAAGTAAACTTTGGAGCTGCTTGTTCTGGGAAGTCTTTTGAGCTGAAAGAGACCTAGGATTTTTAGTGTGATGACAAATGCCTTGTTTCACTCCTAGGTTTTTGGTTGGAACTACATCCAGAACATAGAAAGCAAGAATTTTCCTTTTGATCAGCACATAGTCAGATCAAACCACATGGCTCCTCTTGCAGCTCTCTAGGCCAAGGCCAGTCCAGAAATTACCAACAAAATCCTTACTTTGGAAAGATTAGATTAAAAGCTTAGAGATGATGAATATCTATCCTTTGGAGATGGAGATCATGTATCATCATCTTCATCTTTCAAATGGAAAAGTGGGAGGGACACATGATGGAGGATATTTACCTCATGTCAACTCCAGTGACGGCAGCAGGAGTAGGATGTACTTCTCCCATACCTGAGCCTACTGGTTATCCAAGTGCTGACTGGATAATCTGAATAGACACAGAGCATTGTCACAGAGTCAGTGGTGACTTTCCCACCAGAGCTTCCCCTGTGCCACTGTGTACAACTCACGCCTCCCCGCCAGGCTCATGCCCCCACATCAAGCACAAAATAAATGCTGGAGCACTTATTGCATTTATTAAGGCACTCTAAAACCTGCACACAACAGACCTGTGATACCTACACCAAACATGATTTCACAGGAGAGAAAGAGAGCCATCTTCCCAGCTCAGCTTTTTGGCACAAAGTGCTTCTTCATTCAGTCATGCTGAGAAAACACGAGGAAATACAGAAAAGCAAGAGTTTTCAAAAATCAATTAAAATAAATTAGTTTGTAATGGAGAGAAAAAGTCACCTTCTAAACATGAAACCATCATTAAATGCTAGGAGCAAAAGCATGATCCCAGTTACCTTCTGAGTGCAAGCTTTCCACTTAGGGTATTTCAAGAACAGAGCATAGCACACCAGATATTGGACAGGGCAGTAATCTACAGGGTGGGTGAATGTGGGGAGGGTGGACTGCAGAAAAACTGAGAATATTTGTGGATTTCTCTCCTTGTGTGCCTAATAAATGAGCTCCTGGCTCAGTGTGCTCTGCTCACCTGAGCCGACCCACAAATGTGCAGCGAACAGGCTGTGAACTGCCATGGAATTCCAGCTCCCACCATGAGCAGGGCGGACAGGAAGACCAAATTATTCCGTTTATATTCTATGATATTGTCAAGCTATCTTTTGCAAAAACAGGTTAACAAGGGAAAAAAAACACCGCAAAAAATACTGGCCTTTTCTTTAGAAAGGAAAGTGCAGGGCAGTGCATTCACAGTAAAAAGATGTCCCTTAGAAGCACATTAAAGCACACTGATGGAATATGAACAAAAAGCCCCCTCAAGTTTCTTAGAGTGTTGCTGAAAATAACTCCACTGTATTGATCGACTGGAAGTCTTTTTGCATTTTTCCCAGGGCTCTTTCTTGGTTATCTGAGGTGTGCAGTGCTTATTTGCAGTATAGAAACAGACCTTTGATGCAGAAAAATACAGAAGTTAGAAATTCAAATTACTTACCAGTTTATTAAGGGTTTTTTTATATTGGCGGATGATTCATAACTAACTTGCAACCTTAAAAAAAAATGAAAAGGATCAAGGACAGTTTGAGTTTACAATTTTTAAGCCGGTGATCAATGTTGAGCTTACTTTCCTTATAAATATGATATCAAAGTGATATTATTCAAGGACTTTTAAGCACTTTAAAAACTCTGCTAGATGATATTTCACCATGGTCTTAACTAGACCATGAAAATTAAACACATTTTGCTAGAAGGGATATAAAATAAGGGAAAGTTTAAGGACATCTCTCCCCCATGCCATACACACATATCTGTACTTCACAGTGCACTGCAGGGCAGGAGCGAGCAAACCACCAGCACAGGCATGTAATTCACACAACATTAAGCAGCCCCAGGGAAAGAGATCTTCTTAGTTCCAAAGCAGGAGAACTGGGCATCCTAGTGCATCTCACCAGGGCTCATTAGGGCTCATTAATTCCTGGAGATAGCTCCAGCAACAGCCTGAGCATCCTGAACTGTGCTTCTCATGCAGGGTGACACACTGATACTGATGCAGCTACAGCCAGGAGTGGAGATCACTTGCTTCCTCCTAAGCATTCTTTTTCCAGGGTAAAAATAAAAAGGTTTTAGGGCTAAAGTTGCTGGTTTTCTGCTGTCTATATGACATGAAGACACAGTGGTCCATGACTAGAACTTCTGGGGACTTTGCCAGTGGTAATTAACAGCAGGATTTATAAGGGCACAAAAAGGCAACAGGCACTTTCCAAGTTTGCTCTGAAACAGAATTTCAAGGAGGCTACAGAAGTGTGGAAATGGAAAAGTCAAGTAGCTTCATACTAAAGAGAGACTTGGGCTGCTCTGTGTCATAAGAATGGGCTGAACAGATCCTTTGAAAGCTTCCTGCAAGAGCCCAGAGACTCAAAGGAACAGGATAAAGCTGTGTTTCATCTTTGCCATCCTGAGAGGAAGAAGCTAACACTCATCTGCATAAATTACTGAGAAAGCAAACTGGAAACAGAAGCAAGCTAAAAAAAACACATAAGAACAGCGAGTTGAGTGGAAGGGAAAAAGACTGCAAGAACAACTTGTCACATGGACAACACGGCAAAATGAGATCTCCAGCAGTGCTGAGACCAGCTTTGAGCAATGGCTTCAAAACACCCTGCTCCCTAGTTGGCTTTGCCTTCCATGAATCCCTATGTAGTTACTTAGATTATTTCTTCACTAAAATAAAACTTAGCACTTTCCTCTGATTGCTTCACAATAACAATAAACTCCTAACACTAATCACGTGACAGCACAGACTCCATCACAGAGCTTCGACGATGGAGGACAAAAACATGCCCCACAAGTGGAAGGGAAGACTGTTCATTTATCAGGCTGCACTACCACATCCCCTGACCTATTTTATTACTAAAAATAGTCCCTCTTAGGTCACTGCTGCAAATTGAATTCTGCTGCTTCATTGCCCACTGCAATCTCACAGAACTGCATGCTGCCTACACACAAAACACTAAGTAGGTTAACTTATTCACTGCCAGGGATACAGCCAGTCTTCTCATATGGATAAAAAAACACAGACAATTTTGCTTAAATGAGTGAAATGTTTCTTGCATTGCAGCTAAAAGTCCAAACCCAGTTATTTATATTGCATCATGAATATAAATACCTGGCTTCCAATTTGCCCGCACTCACAATATGTTTTCCAATATTATTCTTGCAAGATATGTTTTCAAAGGATTTCATGTTACAAGTGATACAACAGCAGCCCTAATGACCTCTCTATTGACAGAACAGCCAAGTCTTTCTTGTTTAGCCCCCTCACTAGGATAAGTCTGGGAAAGCAAGAGACAAGAGGGAATCAGCCAAAATGTTCCAAGTTAAAAAGACAGCACTTTCTTTCAAAAGATCCTGTGTTTGTAACTCCCAGTCCAAAGCATCTCGTGATTATCATACCATGAAGAGAGCTGGCAAATTTAGGCCTAACAGCCACAGACTACTTAAAAGAGACAGGAAGGCATGAACTTTACAGAGCAAGAACTTATTAGAGGATCCTAAACAGGAGACTCAAATAGGTATTATCGACCATTTCATGCTTGATAGTGAACAAACATAAAGAATGTGCTATGTCCTTGCTATTTTATTTGAGCTACACAAAGACTAGCATATTTCCCTGGGCTAACACTGCATCTTCATTTCATTACTTCAACAGCTTCCCAATCTTAAACAAACACACCCCAAAACCAAGCAAAGATCAAAGACAACTGACTTTATGTCAGCTTTCTGCTTCACTGCAAATTCTTCTGGGAATTTTTTAGCATGCAGCAGACGCACACAGGGCTGAACCATTCAAATGATTCACAGGCTCATTAGCCTAACTTTATTGTTATTTAGTTATGAAACCAAGTTTCTCACTTCCTGCTATTCTAAGAATAACATCTGCCAAATCTGTGCTTTCTTGACAGAGGGAAAATCCAATGTCTGCAGGGGACAAAGCAGCCTCAGCTCTGCCTGAGTTTCAGCTGGTGTCATTGACAGGGATGCTGGAGGCACTGTAGGTCACAAGTTGTGTGAGAAGTCCATGGCCTTACCAGCTGAGAGAGATGAGCTCAAACACATCACCACAAGGGGAATCACAGAGACTCTTATCAAGGATATATGAAATGCGCTCACAGAAGGAGGAGGAAACTGGCCCTACCAGTCAAGCTGCAGTTAGTTTCCCATTCATTGAAAAAGCATGAAACACACACTGCAAACAGCCTGGGTCTGCATTTCTGACCATCCCGAGTTCAACATTTGCCACATCTTGCTGGGGATTGACTATGGATTTAAAACAAAACAAAACAAACCACCAGGTAGATACCATTTTCTTATTTCTAGTCAGTAGGTCATGGTAAAGCTGGTGTGTTGGCATGTATTTTTCATGTGTATGTTTGAAAGGTTTATCAACTGTACATTTCAAAGGTATATTACCACTTCAGTGGTATCAAGTCACAGGGCACAAGTGACACACTGGAGATGCCTGGCATATCTGGACAGTTGTTTTTAAATGAACATGGTATTTTCTGAAAGGCCTGTTAGTAACCTGAACACAAGAGAGATGGGTATTAAGTTCCTTACAAAATGAAGACATGGAGCCCTTTTTACTTTTTACAAGATTAAGCATGTTCCAGTTTCAGACTGCATAACTAATAAGTCCTCCTAACAGGATGTCCTTTTAGACCTTAGTTTCCCCAGGATGCTACAGCATGAACAGCCTTTTTATTTCTTAGGAAATCAAAAAAGTGTTATGTTGGAGCACTTGAATGCAGTGACTGCACTTCAAAGACACATTACTTCATTCTCTTTTTTAACTCTCCCAGCAATGCTTCTGCTTAATAAAACCTCCCTCTATTAGAAACCCTATTTATATGTGCATGTCTGTATCTATTCTCAGAGAGATATGATCAAAAAAGTCCAAGGTCATACGACAGACTATTCAAGAGGTCAGGTAAACAACAGGAGTGCCAGCTAAGTTTGGATCAGCAAGATAATTAACAACAATACTCAAGCAAAGATGCTCAACACAAGTGAAAATAAATTACTTGCACCACTTTTCGTTGATCCTTGCACATTAAACCAAAAGATCATAAGTATTTAACCACCTAATTAACACCATGGCCAAAAGTGGAAGTATCTGAACCCTCTTTACTATTTTTTTTATAGTTAATATCACATTTTAGAACTCAAAATTTAGTCCAAGTTTTCAAACCAACAAAAGAAAAGAACAACTATATGTGTGAAGCTCTAAAGTTGTCCAAGACCCAGACAAACATTTTTTATGGATCACTGGAAAATCTATGCAGCTTTCAAAGTGCCTGGATCCACTAACATGGATTTAAAAGTTCAGGGAAAATACATATGGCACCACTGCTACTGAATTTTTGGCAAAAGAGTAGGCAACATGTAATGCATTTTGGGCCAAATGCCAAAGACAAAATAAAACTAAACAGTTTCAAAATATATTTCAGACCCAAAACAGAGAATTTACTGTTTAAAACTTCAACCAGTTCATCATTTAGGCTCAGTTCTTCACATCACTATCTTCTGACAGTGGGGAGCTGCAAAATAAAGTCTTTTGTGTTTCAGCATCTGAGAAAATTGAGGACTTACCAACAGTCCAGAGCACTCAGAGGTACTAACTAAATATGGCACTGCCATATCTTAACTTCTATCACTGTAAACAAATTACAGAAATATTGGCACAAAGACAAAGGAAGTACTTCGAAGCCTGAACAAGGTTAGGCGAAGTGACAACTCAATAAATAATGTTTACACTCCCACAACTGTGCTTCCATGCCTGGCCACTTTTGCAAGTGGTGGGCACCAAAGTTCACTTCACCTGCCTGAATGCCCACGCCAAGCCAGGCACAGGTCACTGCAGCACCTGTGTGCTCTGCAGCTTCATCTTTAACTCAGAGTTGTGACACCAGGTTTGAAACAGGGGTCTGTTGGAGTTCTGGATGATGAGAACTTTAGACTTTCTGTGCTGACAGACTCTGACCCCCAGGAGAGCACTGCATTTGACCTGAGGCCATGGAGAAGGCTTCCAAAACTGATTGATAGCACTGGGATTGGGTGATATTAGATGATATTTTCATTAGATGGGATTAGGTGTGTAGTTGGTTAGAGGTGTATAATATCACGGGGTGGAAAACTTAGAATTAAAGGTTTTAGAATATAGTAATACACAGAGCTAAGATGGAGGTTTTAGGACAGTGGCTGGTCCTTCTTCTTCACCCTCTTCTTCATGGGGTTGGGTTGTACTGTGTAATTGGACAGAAAAGTCCACATTGTGGAATTCAAGTGATTAGTTATTGGGTTAAAAGTGAAAATAATTTAGGTGCCATTTCTTAATTGCATACTTTAGCCTTAAAAGACCTTGTAGGGAAAGATAGTCAGCCATTTTGTACCTTGTTAGTAGAATACTGCAGACCTCACTGCCTGTGAGAAAATAACATAGATAAGAAAAAATAAACATTTGAGTCTGAACATGAAGTATCATCTTGAGTGCTTTCAATCCTGACCTCAACAGAGAAGAAAAGAAGCCACAAACCAGCAGGGGTCAAGGCTGGGAAGAGCACAAGTTGCTCCTCATGGCCAAAAAGTCATACTACCTCCTCCTTTTCCAGGAAAGAAAAATCTTGGAGGCTGAGGACCTGCTGGAACTTGCACTGCTCAGGGTACACGGGAGACTGCATGAGGTTTTCAGCTCATATTCACACTTGGGGAAAAAAATGATCAGCTGCCACCTCACACTCCATTTGGAACATCTGCAAACAAATGCTAAATCAGCAGGGTACCTCCCTTCTGCTGCCAGTGCTTTGCCTCATGCTCTCTCCTGTCTCTTTTTCCAGAAGTGATACTTCACTGAAGAGACCCCTTGGAAACCCCCACGTTTCCTGACACCTCTGAGAGCATTTGGAAAGTGGACGTGTGATACAGGGGCCAAGTCTTCAGCTGCAAATCTGCCTCATCCTCCAGCAGCTGCAAAATTAAAAATAGCTGCCACAGGCAAACCATAACTGAAGATGAGAACGTTTGTTCCTTTATTTCAGGCTGATAATGGTGTCACTGTTGACATGTTTGGGCTCTGAAAGGAGCACTAATACGGAAATGGACAAAATTATAAAGGCAGAATAAGGAACGTTCAAAAATAGAAATAGGAAAATTACCCTCCTTTTAAATTTACATTGAAATTTTGACTAGCCATGACAAAATTATATGCTTATTTGGCTCTTAAGGATGAATTTCTTGCTAACTACAAGCAGAGCAATCATTTAAAGCAGCATTCTCAGTTCTTAAAATTGATTCTCACCCTGACCAAATGGGACAATTTTATCAGGTATCAGTATTGTATGTGCTATCATTGCCTCCTCACGACTTGAGAAAAACATGGTCAATAAGGAATGGAACCTTATTATTGCAGAATTTACTCTCCAGCTTTTGGCCACTTCCTGACAAACTCCAACATTTACAGGATACTTCAGTTTCACAGAAAAGGAGCCTTCTGCAAGAATGAGAAATTACATTTCATTACATTATTACCTGTGTGCGTGTATTACCTATACCGTGTGTATTTTTGCTTACATTATTTACAAAACCACTACAGCGGATTAATTTTATGAGCCAAATGAGGGGTGGGGGGTGTGCACAAAGACTGCTGTGGAATCCACTTGCTTCATTCACAAAAACAGCAGTAATTGCTACACAACTAAATGTTGCAAGGGAGCTATTTGGAAAAGAGGTGTTATTTTCATTAGGTGAATCCCTATGTGCATTAGTCACATATTTGTCAGATTTCCTCTATCACTAATTAGCCATGTAGTCAAACCTTGGGTAACCCAAGGTCAGTCCTGCCTCTTGGGGCTGCAAGCCAGGTTTCTTAAAAACTCAGCATGGTAAAGAGCCATCAGCACCACTGAAATCTCCAAATAATTTCTGAGCTACAGCTTCCCCCACTGTGCCACAGGGAACAGCTACCTCTGAAAGGGCCAGGTTCACTGAAAGCTACCTGACATCCAGGAGCAGGAAAACTGCCAACTTTCAATTATCTGCATCCAACCATGAAAGGCATCTCTGGAGGCCTTTGGATAAACATCTAAAATACGCAAAATCAGATGCTGCTAAGCAGAAAAGCATCAGGCACAGCTGAAGTTGATCTACACACTCACAGATACATTTAATGATGTAATGAGGCACTGCACAATGGCAGTGGCCATTGACAATGTACCCTTTCAGATGGCATCCCTGCATGGTCTTTGGGTGAAGAGCCCAGCCACAGACACAGCTGTGGATTGTGGAGGGGAAATTCTCCCACCAGGCAGTGATGGCAGCCTCAGGGCTGTGCCCTTTGTGCACAGAACAAACCCAGTGCAAGGCCTGCACTCAGGCTCAAATTTAAACTGAAACCATAAATACAAACCCTAAATATGAAACTGCCTTCTTTTCCTGAACATTGCTACATCCCAGGATAACCCCACAACTAGCACTTGGACTACAACATACCATATATGACTAAATAAACAAATTTGCCACTCAATCATTTTTTCAGTCTCTTCTGAGAGGATGTTCCTTTTAGTTTCATCATTGTACACTTAAATTGCATTGGAAGAGAAGATATATTTCCAAAACAGGTCAGAAAAAAGCGAGATCATTATGGAGAGATATTTACTCTGTATTCAGAGTTTAAAGAGAGCCTAGGTTTGAGATGAGAAGTCCCTTAGGATACTAGACTTTTGGTCTAGTCTCTGTCACTCCTTTGTTAATTGTTTGGGTACAACAGCCCCAGAAGCAAGAAGCGATGTAAGAATGAATTCTACGAGCTTTATGGAGGATAACCAAGATTTGCATACACTGCCTACCTAAATCCTCACATGAATGCTCCTTGTTCTCAGGATTACAAAATGCACACTGGCAACCCAGCTGTTTGTACACAAAATACCTGACTCTTGGAAATGACATATCCCCCCTCTCTCCACAGAATAAAGTGTTTTCAACTTTTTACATGTTTAGACACACAACCAGTATTGTTTCCCTCTTCTTGGTCATTCTTTATGATGCCTGTTCCAGCCTGCTGCGATAAAGACAGAAGGCACAGCAAATCTGGCAGGAGCATTCTCACAGGAGAAACATCTTGCTTGTTTATGAGGAAGCTGAAGCACTTCCTGTGCTTTGTACAAACCTTTTGCCCCTTCTTTGTTGCAGCTGTTGTGGACCAACGCACTGAGGAAGGCAGAGGCTCTGCACATGCTGGAGCCTTTCACTTATTTACAGACCGCTGCTCCTTTTGTGCAATGCAGCTTGCAGTGCTCTCAGGGAACATTCACTGCCCTGAATTATTACAGACTCCATCCCCTCTCTGTTGAGCACTCACTTGCACAAGGCAGAGTTGTTCCAGTTTGATTGCCATGAAGAACAGCAGCACCAATGTATGACAGGAAAGCTGAGAGTACCCTTAAGATGAATTTGTATTACCAAAATCACAACATGGCAAATTGCCAGTCTAAGATGGAAGAGAAAGCACAAATCCTGAGGAGCAAGAGATGCTGAGCTTTAAGAAGGCATCCAGTCAATATTAATATAAAACTAAAGCAGGTTTGGGAGAACAAAAATAAGGATACTGCGAAGAAGACACCAAATTCACAAGGCTCAGACTAGATGAGTTATAAAGGAGTGCCTGATTACTACTACCCTCACAAAAATATTAGAGATTCTAATTGCTTAACATTCAGATCAAAGGCTCAGCTGTACATTTGCTGAAATTATTAATTGGGCCATCTTATACCCGCTGAAAAGGCATTTATCAGAATCTCAGATTGTTCCTTGTGCCCTGCAGAGAAATCTGTTCCCCCTCTATTCCGGAGTGATCCATCTTGCTGCAACTCATCTGTCACCGAATGGTTTCATGCAAACAGCTGTATCAACTTCCCTGTCACTTCTCTGCCTGTCCAAAACACACAGAATAATGCACCTGAACATTTTAACAGGGAATCACACTGACAAAACTTGGAAGATCATGAAATTCATCTACACTCAACACTTTCATTGAGCAGGATGGATAGTGCTGATAGTAGAAAACAGGAAGGCTGAAGTCACTTAGTAGCTCCTTTGGAACCCCACATTAAAAATGGCCTTGAAAATCTGTCTTACCTTGAGCATCTCTCAGATTCTTCAGAAAAAAGTAAAAGGGAGCGAGATACTATTTTATCCCCTTTTTAAAATGGTTAAAAATTGGAGTAATCTCAGAAGCAGACCCAGAAATCCTTAAAAATCCTTTCTGTTATATTCTAGATGAGCAGCCTAAACCTCTAAGGAAAGAGGATTTAACATTATTTTAATTTGACTATTAATATTTAAAATTATTGTATTATGGAGAGAAAATAAGCTAACTTATTGCACTGTAGTCCTGGAACGTGAATGAAAAAGAGACAAATAACTTTTAGATGTCATTCCTGTACATGTGTTATCACATCTTTCAGACATATCAATCTGAATGTAAATGATCCACAAGCCCAGGTCAATACAACATATGTATGTACAAACTTATCCAGTTGCTTCCTCTAAGGGTTAAAGGATTAAATGACTGTGTCTGTCTGGCTCTGACATGAGAATTTACAACTCTAGAATGAAGGGGCAATCTGGATGGAAAGTAGGAGGCAATTGAGGAGCACTACCATATCATCATCCAGCACCCCCAGATATGAAAACAGTAAAAATTTGAAAAGGAATATTCAAAGACAGTGATCAATCTGATACACCACAGTGAGCCTGTTTGTCACCCACTGTGATGAAAATCAGTCTGCCCTAAGAACTCAAGAAGTTGCGTGCTCAAAGGACATGTATGTAAAAAAAAATACTAATCTTAAAATACTTCTATAAATCTTGGCTGAAATCACCCCAATTCCACACAAGTGTCACGTGTCCCATTTACCAGGGAAGTGTGCACCAGAAACATTCCAGAGCAGTAGGATGACACAGGCTCACTAGCTCTGAAAGAGATCAGTATTAAACTAATATATACATTTATAAATTGACGGCCGCTAACTAGACTAGAAGTGAGTGAAGTTCATTTCCAGGAAAACCTACTCATCACAGTTCCATGGGAACTTTTTGGATGTTGTGCTTCCTAGGGACAGCCTAACAACTGAACTCCAGCTCTTCCAAGCCATGGAACGGCTTTTTAAAAACATAAAATAATTTTTTTAAATGCCAAGACAGATAGATCATTGCACCATGTGCTACAAACTTATCTGTCCTACTATATACTGAAGTATCACATGGTTTTCCATTTCTTTCAGCACACTTTCTCTATACTTCGGGATAGAGAATGTACCCATTAGACCAGCCTCAAGTGTGGCAGAAAAAAAGTAATTAGATGGAAGCAACTTCTGCTTAGCATTTGTTTGCTTAAGGGAATAAAACTAATTTTTTTGACTTCTGTGTCTCAAAATTTCATTGTCATGTACAGAACACCAAACAGAAGTGTGTTATACTATAGAAAGTATTTATTCACCAAGTTACAGCTTTGTAGTACTGCAGCATCATCAACATTTTACTGTCTTGGCCAGAGCTTTAACAACTTAAAACATGATTCAAGCCCAACTCCAAGTTTAATTCTTCTAGCCAACACAAATGCAGCTAGTTGACTATTTTACAATGCTGTATAATAGACTGAAAATCAGCTTTTCACAGGAAAAAAACTTGTTCTGTGCCTTTATAGAGGCAATACAGTCATTCCCCTGCATAAAGCAGAGAAGCTGGACTTCAGACAAGTTTTACCTACACAGTTCTCACCTATATAATCTCTTTCTTACCTGTCCTACACTTTTGCAAGGAGGTCACAAAATTCTGACTTAGAATTTTTGCTTAGGTTTTAGGGCTGAGGAGAAAAGCACATATCCAAAGACTTTACACTGAACAGTAAAGCATGCTTGCAGACAGCCAAGGAATGAGGATTTAGAAAAACCTGTTAAGAGAGGAAATGAAAGCCACTGAATTCATGGCCACATGAACCCAAACAGATGTGTGATGAGGGTAATCTGGAGTGCCCAAAGCAGCAGAGAGTGAGGCATGGTGACTCAAGCAGAACCTCACAGGTTTAGTTCCCCTGGAGATTCAGCACTCTGCGCTTTGGAGCCTGAAGGCTCAGCACCTCCAGCAGACAAAGTCCTGTCGATTTCTGCTGCCCTTGCCTCAAATGGCCAACCAAATTCCAGCTATAAAGAAAGCATAAGCACATTTACTACCACTATTTTGTAGGTGACTGCACATCAAGCAGTAACAAAACCAGCCCTGGAGTTCTCTAATCCTTAACTGTCCCAGGCAGAGATCACCAGCTGCAGGCACAAGGGTGAAACTTGGTACGTTCATTTCCAGCCAAGACAATTACCAATTTTGAGCTCCAGCCCTGGGGACTTCAATGAATGCACAAAGTCCCTGTAATAATACAAGTTTGTCATTCTTAAGGCTTTCACTGCTCACACTGAATTTGCAAGTCAGCATCAAGCAGAAGAAACCATAAAACCTTTGCAGAGGGAAACAATACTCAAAGTTAATAAGCATTAGCTTCACAAAGCATAAGAAGACTAATAACTGGGAAATACAGAAATGCACCGTCTCAAAGCAGGATGTTTCAAAATGAAGGGCATTTCATACTCCAGAAGACTCAGAGAGCATCCATTACAATTATGATACTTCATTGGTAGGTACCCTAATTATCCTGAGAGGAAAAAACCACCAACCCCACTCTCGTTCGATTTCTGGCATTTAATTCACTTGCTGGGGAATCTCTGCTTAATAGGTATTTATGCTATTTTCCTTGCAAAGCACATGTTGCCATGGAGCTCTGATCACAGGCAGAAGTAAATGATTCTGCCTTTTTGAACTGCACAGCCTTCATTTGAGGTGCTCTATCTTACTACCTGTCAGCTTTAACCTTTTGCTAAGTACACAGGGCAAAAGTAGAGTGAGCTGTGGTTATATTTGTTTTGATTTTAGTGAATGGTCTCATCCAAAAGCTACTCTTAAAAGTCTTCCCCATTTTTCACTGGCACTTTGCTTTGACAGAATGGAGTTTCCTTTCCCCAGAGTGAGAAGGTGGCAGATGGGAGAAGGAGGAGGATCCAAGCAGACAGAGAAGTATTGCACAAGACACATGCTGAACTTGTCAACAGAACAAGATTTCTTTACTACAGTGCTTAAAAAAAATTAAAGTGCCAGCTTCTTTACTCAAAAAAATCTACAGAGCTACACAATAGCATTCAGGCTTTTTTATTTAAGGGTACCCAGAATTTACCTAGGATGAATCTTGCCTTGCAGTTAACTTGATCAACAGCATAGTAGCAAGACTGAAGGAATCTGAGTGACAGCAAACCATCACACCACTCCTACTATAAATGGCAGGCAACACAAGGTTTGGATGTAAGCAGAAGACATTTGGATTCCTGTCTCTTTTCATTGGTAGATGGCAAGATGAGTCTTGGGCCATAAAAAAACCTTAAAAATAGGGTGTGTGATCTCAGAACACTAAGGGTACTAATTCCTGATACCTTTAACATTTTTTCTCTTTTGTGCCTACAGAAAAAAAGCTCATGTGAGCTTTAAGGTTATGGCTGGCCAGATGTACCAAAAAAAGCAGCACAGACTAACCTGATCCTGTCTGCAGCCTCCAATCTGGCACAGGGAGACTCACAGCTGGCTGCTTCCTGCCTGGCATTTCTCTATGGGAGAAGAACTGCTATTGGAACTAAAGGAAGACTCCAGCCTAAATAAACACACCTAAAAGGTGCCTCCAGTATGAAACCTTTCAACAGTCCCAAGAAGTCCCACAATTAAGGAGACTAAAGTCATGTTCAGTGACCACAAATCAGATGGTGAGTCTAACAAGCCATTGTAGGGCACAGACACTGGTGACAATCTTCCCCTCCTCTGCACAGAAGTAACACAAATAAAGTAAATACTTTCCTTGCCTAAGCAAACATCTGCTTCTCAAAAGGGCCAGAATCATCCATGCACTGGGTCTGCATCATAGAGAAACAGTGAGTGCTTCACATTTGTCACACATCACACATTATCCTGCATGCTCAATGTGAAGCACACCTTAACATGATGATCTCATGTGCAACTGGTATTTCTGAAATAATCCCTTTTGGAGGCCACAGTAATAGAGCTTCCCTTGACATAAAAGTCTCAAATTTGATCTACTATCAGCAGGGAACAGTAACAAATTATTAATTATTCCTAACAAAACTAGAACAGAATTTATTTTACAGGAGTTGCAAGCAAGCATTTATTAAATCAATACCACAAAAAAAAAAAAAAATACACACCTTGAAAAATGTAACAGCTACCAAGGTTCTGTTAATACAACAAAATCCAGCAGGCTATGCTGGAAAAAAGTTCTTACCCCTTGAGCATACATACGTCTTTCACCACTACCACACCACACACCAAGTGTCCCATGTGCTCATTTAGAAGTACAACATGTTGCAAACCTTCAAGTGATACACCTTTCATCTCATTCAATTTTAAAAGACCGTGAAATGTTCCTAACTCAAAAAAAAAAAATTGCAACACAGCTCAGGAGGAAAAAATAGGAAGTTGGAAAGCCAAAGCAAACTATCTTTCAAGGCAAGTGAGCTTCCTACTCAGAATTATATGATTAGTGTTGCTTGTCATCCTGCCCATTTTCTGAGATGTCTCAACTCAGCAAGATAGCAGCTGCTGTCACTGAAAACCAAAGGCATAGTGAAGCCAACCTCCAGTTTAATACCAGACATTCAGCAAAGCAGCTGCTTACTTGTTCAATCTCTTGGCAACTCAGATTTGTCACCAAGGTCATGGCAGACCAGTTATTTTTTAAATTAATATTAAAATGCCTAAGGGAGGGGAAGGGGAGATGATTAATGATTTATCCTCATAAAATAATATTCCCATGTTTGACTGAATTGCTGTTCTGAGCATCATCCACAAGGAAAACAAAGAGAAAATTCATCAAGTTCCAAATCCTTTCCACTCAAAAGTCTTAACTGACAGAAATTCTTTCCTACTGAGAAAAACAGCAAGTGAAACCTTCCAGCCATGTACATCCTCCACATATCAGAAAAGCACCATGTCTGGCATGACAGAACGTGTCATGGGCAGTGGCACTCTGGGGAATTCTCTTTCACAAGGTGAATAACAGGACATCTGTGAACAGCTTATAGGGTTTTGAGTCACCAGCACTGCAGGTCTCATAACATCCAAACTGAGAGTGTGCTACATCTTTGCAAAATTCCCCAGAGGAACAAGGGGCTGGGAAAGGCCAAAGGGGGGGCCATAAAGGACATGGAGATCATTCTCACAGCTGGGACAAGCACTGGAAATTTCATCATGGTACAGCATCCCCTGAGCTGTCTGATGGTATTCCAATAAAAGGTGCACAAAAGAGTAAATATAGTGGCCAGGCTCCCTGGGTGTAACCTCCCACTCACTCAACCACCCACATAGACAAATAAAAGCGATTATGACCCGTGAATAACAGCAGAGCTAAAACTGGATTTCATGTTCCTTATGGACTCGTTTGGAAGCTTCACCTGTCCAACCTCGGGCTGGTGCCCCCCACCATAATCACTTCCCAGTAATCCATTCATTTGTTCCAATACAAGGCTACAGAGCAGGGATAGCATAAGATGCTAAATCTGAATAAAGGAAGATGAAGCCTGTAGCAGGAATTCCTGGCATCAAGTGAAAGTCTTCCTAGACAACATTTAATTCAGCAAATCATGGCTAGAATAAATACAAAGTTTATACTGGGATCAATACATCCTATATTATCTTCTCAAAGTAATCATTCCATTAGATTTGTAGAGGGGAGAAGGACATAGGCCAGACCTCAGCTAGGGAAAACGTCACTATCTCATCTGAAATATCTGCCAGGAAGGCCTCAGCATACTGGTTTTTTTAATCATTACAGTTCACATGTGTTACTGCTGCTGGTGGTGATTGGATTTCTTTGGCTTTGAGAACACTGACAGATGTGCTGCCATCCTAGCAAGTCCAGAGCTATCAAATACTCAGGTAAAAGAGGCATTTTGCAGCTCAAAGACTGATGGGCACCAAGACCTGTGGTGGTGGCAGTAGTCTCTCACTTCATTCAGCTTCATGCTAACCACAGTTATGTTTGAAGCCTCACCATGAACAAATATAACATGCTTGAGTCCTGTGTGATTTACTTGTTCACCAGGAACATATCAACCCTTCTTATTGCTCCACGAGGAATGTTAAATGTTGCATGCTAAATACCTCTTAAAATCCTATTCATATAGCTTTCAGTCCTTCACACTCTCTCACAGTTCAAATAAGTCCAACAATCTAAAAATAAAATGATGTGAAGACATTTCTCAGAAATAATAAAAGTTCCAGTTTAGCCTAGTTGCTCCTCAGAGACTCTGAAAAAAAGCACAGGAAAAAGCACAATAGTGAAATGAGTCTCAAAAGCATTTTTAATTTTAATTACTTTGTTACCTACCTTCTATAAAGAAGCACTTGAGTGAAACAAGTTCAAAAAGCAAGGACAAGTAAAGGGTAATTTTTATAAATATCCCAACTTTTAATCTCTTTTCGTTTGGCTTTTTTCCCCTAATATTTTTCTTAAATACTTATCTCTCTAAAACCAACGATTTTTAATAAAATTCTTTATTTTTACCCGGAAAGCTTGCTCTAGGCTTGCAAGCCTGAACAGCTTCTTCTTTGTTATTAGCAGTAAAATAATCTTGCCTGCCAGCTAATACCTCAAGATTTTCTCCACTGCAATTTCAACTACCTTCAAGTTCCAAGTCCCAAATCCTGAAGCAGGAAAAGAGGATCTGCTCTTAGGGAAAGGTACAGAAACAACTCCCTACCCCACCTTGGTTTACAAAAGCTTCAGAAAGCCTGCTTTGATGTGTGCATTTAGCCCTGTGCAGTTACAGCCAAACAGAGCAGCACTGGCCCAGAACTGTCCCTGTTTCACCACCAGCCTGGCAATACTTCCCATATATCCTTACAACAGCATCTCTCAGACCCATGTCACTGTCAGCATCCCTGCCTTCAGCTGTGGCTCTTGAAAGATTTTTCTGACCTTCACAAATGAAAGAGAACAATAGAACCACATGACCAAAACACGCTGCAAAATCCAAAAACTGGGCAGTAAAGATGACTTTTAAAGTGCATTTGTGAAAAAAATCCAACTCACAGTCAAGCCAATCTCCCAAAATCCCTACTTCAATCTTTTTACTATGCAGAAAGCTACCCAGAGTATTTAAGATGGTGTTAGTAAAACACACACACCTATAAAAAATATCAAAAGGAAAAAGCTTCAGAGATTATTCACTCAGAGCATGTAACAAAGCTGGCCACAAATATCTACCCGTGTGCTGAGAGAAAAATTTCTTAGTGCTCCATAAAGGATCTGGCTAGTGACTACACACTGACACAGGGGTGTCAACCCAAGGTTCTGTAGCAAGATATTCCCTCCTGGAGAGCCACAAATCTCACAGCAGGGTCTGGGCACTCCTCATGGCAGCTTTCTAAATATAAACCACCTTGCCCTCCTGCCAGCCAGCCATTTAGCTGCAAAATTTCTACTCAGTGATACACTTAGATGGTAAAGTGTTAGGCTGCTGCACAGACAGAACCCAGAATTACCAGCACAGCTCACTGCAGAGCTGCTCAGCGGAAGGGCACCAAAGCCTGAATTTGCTGCCCCTTCCAAGTGCTTTTGCTGGGCTCGTGCTTTTACTTGGGTGAACACCTCTTCCACAGGCTCCAGATGACTCCCTGAAAGCAGACATTTGTCATTCCTTTTATTTCATTTTATAACCACCAAACGCTTAATCTCTCTTTGGTGACCAAGGGTTCCTAATTTTGAGACTCCTGTTTGCTTCCTTGAAAATTCAGATAAATATGCCTTAGATATATTGGATGTGTTTTTCTTCTACTTCAAAGCAATTGCAGGTTTAGAGCTTGCAAGTAAACAAATGTGATAAAATCTGATTTGTTCTCTAAATTCTCAGTATCCATCCAGTGAACCCTCTGACAAAGGACTGCATGCACCTGTACTGCAGCTACATCTCTCAAGAGTGCTCTCATCCTCTGTGATTTTCCAAAACCAGGTGGAAGGACTTTTCCTTTCCACAAATACCTGCAAGGAAGGGCTCCCTACTCACTCAGCTTCAAACAAAAATTCTTGCTTGGTAGCACTGGCTGGTTGTTTGCTGTCATCCCATGACAATTATCTCCTCTGGATGCCGCTCCCAGTTCCAGCTGGATGGGTTTAGCTGTCACCAGAGGTTAACACTGCTCACTTGCCTCTCCCCCACCTTCGGGAGGGCCCTTGACACAGCAGATTTATCCCTGTGGATGTGATGCACTGTCTCAGGAAACAGACTGACAGCACACAGGAGCTCAACTCTAGACAAACTCTAAGCTGAGCCCACGGTGATATCTAAAATTCAGGGGAAAATATTACAAGAACCAGGAGCTTTTTGTACAGCAAAAAAATTACAGCTTTTATCTTCAGGCCTGCCTAAGCAGCTCTGCATCTGGTAGCAGCAGGAAACCACACTGTAAACAATATGACAAGCACTACATTATTACCTGTTTATATGCTAAATGATATAAATTGAGATACACCACGACTAATTATATTTTAAAACTGCTTCTCTGAAGGGAAGGGAAGTGATTGCAACTATTATTAGTTGCAATGCAATACTAAAACAAAAATAAAAATCAGGTCTCTTTACTCTAGGCAGTTCTAAAATACACTAAGAGGCAGTTTTTATTCCAAAGATTTCACAAGATAAATTGACAAGCCACACACAGAGAAAAGAAGCTGAACATAGCATTCCGGAGACTTAAGTCACCCAAAATATGCATCCATGCAGCAACAAAGCCTGCAAGAGAAGGTAGCTGTAAAATCTGGACTTCATTTCAGTAACAGAAAATGCAGTACAGTCAGATCTTATCCTAAACTCTGCAGGGTTTTTTTAGGGAGTCAATACAATCCTATTTTCTTCTGTGAATCTAACTGGCTTTTCATTCAGTAACAGAAAATGCAGTACAGTCAGATCTTATCCTAAACTCTGCAGGTTTTTTTTAGGGAGTCAATGCAATCCTATTCTGTGAATCTAATTGGCTTTTCGCAGCAAAATATCCATCCTTTCCTACAGCCAGCAGCCACTGACTCCAGACAATTCAGTTGGTTCAAAGCCATTTTTAGCCCCGTCAGAAGGCTTTTCCAAACGCTCAAATTAGCATTTCCTCATTTTTCTCCTCATCACCTTACACCCACAAATTCATGAGATAGTTGGCAACTTGACTTTCCATTAGCCCTTGGAAAAGAAACACTAAGAGATCAGAGGATCAGATTTTTTGCGTATTTCCTGCTGGAAATAACAAAATAATCAGACTTCTGAAATTTGAAATTCAATTTCAGCTTCCATCTTACCTGAAGAACAATTAGTTTGCCTGGAGCACCAACAGTATGCGGAAAAGAAACACAAAGTGAGAAGATATTTCAACAACTCGCTGTATCTAACCATGACAGGAAAACTGTGATGTCAAATCTATATCCAGCTATGTTCAAAGCACTCAGACAGGTGATCAGGTAACGATAGGTATGAGGCTGCTTTTTCTCAATAAATATAACCAAAGGAGCTTATATTTTGAAGAGCTATTTTAACAGTCAAAGCCACATTAAGAGCTAGATGACATACAAAATGGCTCTGCCAGAGAATAAATTTAGAAGGTCGACATATAACCCGCATGAAAATGACAACAGTGATGGTTACTCGAAGTCCTGCCAGGTGCCCTTTAATAAGCAGAGAATGTGATTAGTGCTGCAATGCAAAGAGACAGCGTGCTGCAACATGACTCCATGCTGGTCTGCCAGGAAACCTTCACAATACAGTCCCTGGCTGCACTGGGATTTTTCATGCATAATAAATAAAGCAACAGACTAGCAGACTCAGGCTCCTTGCTGAACACCAGTGCCCTCCTCAGTGTACGCTGAAGATTCCTCCAAACACCACAGCCACAGAGAGAATTTATGATTTTTCTCCTCGTGACAGAGTGCTGAGTCCCCCGGGACCCGATGTCAGACACGCGACTGTGTCTGCTGCTTCGCGGGGCAGCTGCGAACGCCTCAATAACACTGTCAGCACAAGGCAGGGATCCGTCCCTCAGCCTGCACGGCCTCCTCTGCCCACTGGTGCTCACCCCGCCTGAGAAATAGATCTTTCATCGTCTCTTACAGCCCTTCCCCGACTGATGCTTTATGCAATAATTCAGTTGGAATCGTGGAACCGAATCATGGAACTCCACTGAAAGTACAGAACCCTGCTAATTAAGACGTAGTGGCCTGCACGTAGGAACCCTTCAGCTTCCTTATGAAAAAACACAGAACCAAAGCATTTGGGATGGCATTATCACCACCACCATTTTAGGATGTGTATCATCACCTCCCTAAGCTTTGATTGCTTTGACCACATTTGTTTTCTACTCATAACTGCAATGTTCTTCCAGGATAAGAATATAAAAAGACAATCTCAACAGAGCATGGAGTAACAGCTCCTTTACTGCCCCTCTAACACTGCTGCATACTTTAATTCAAACCATTTGAGGCAAAAGCTACCATTTGAGTGGAAGGATGCTTTATCCTAATTTCCTCTACAAAGACTATTCTTCCATTAAATTTAGTATTGGTTTTTACTCTCCAACTGCAGCTTCAGAAGGATGTGAATGCCCGTGTTGTGATATTTACAGCTGTGATTGCACACAAACCATGGAAGACAAAATCCTGAAGCTTGTTCTAATCCACATAAAACAAAAAAAGGCAATGGGAGACAAAACTAACCCTCTTCTGTAAGGGGTTGTGATTTAGCAGAAAGTTGAGAAGTGATTTTAAAAATGTAATGCTGTTGCACTGAACACACTGAAACTCAATGTGACCAGCCAGGGCTTTGTCTCCTCACATGTCACCTGTACTTCCATCTGCAAAACACACCTATGATTGGGTGGCCAGTTTGGGTCTTTGGGGCTCATTTTTACTGCTTTAGCGTTAATTACATGGTGCCCTCTCCACTACCATTAATAATGGGGGGAAGTAGTGCTAAGTAAGTAACCTGAATAGGGAAAAAGCCAGAGGAGACAGAGAGAACTATCAAATGAGTAACAGTGACATGAATCACAAAGCCCCAGTTCTCCCTGTGAACACCACTGCACCGCCACCACCTGCACTGACAGTGCCTCTGTGGTGTGGGTCACCACACAGCAGTGTCAAAGTCAGGATCTGGGGACAATCTCACTGAAGGATGCTTTAAATCCTCCATTCAAGAAAACAAGCACAAGTCAGAATTCACTGTGCCGACTATGAAAGTGCAAGAAAAAGCTTTTTGCACTATCTGAAGTAGACACATGTCCCAACACTTATCCCCTTCAAAACACCACACGAGAAAATGTTAACTTGAAAGATCCACCTCTTTCTCTTCCAAACAAACAAACTCCCCTTTGAAGGCTCCTTTAAAGTTGGACTTCAACAGAAACTAATTAGCTTTTAAAACAAGCACTTCTCCCTACATCTCCTCCAGTATCCTTCGTTTAAAATATTTTCATTAGTTTATACAGGTTGAGAAAATGACTAAAAGCAAGACCAAAAAGGGATATAATGCATTACCAAGGCTTTGGGGAGACAGACTCCAGAACTGTCATCCTTGTAATGATTTTGGGGGAAGGGGGGGGGGCGGTGTTTAACTACCTCCAGGAGGCTTTAATAAAATTCCATGGTTTAATTTTTAATAATAAGACACTTGCATTTGGAGGTTCTTCACAGCATTCTGTCCTGTGCTCTGTGATTGCAGCACAGTCAAGGCATTGCTGCATTTAATAGCACCTCTACTTTTGCACAGTTAATATTGCTTGATTATTTAAGTTGCAGCATTGCATGAGCAACATGTTCTCTTAAAAGATACCTATTCTTTTTCATTCTGAAAATGAGCTTTCCAGTCTTACTGGGGAGTTAATAGGAAACTTATAAGAGCATTCGCCATAAATACTGTTTTTAAACACAGGCTTTTTAGGGAAGAATCAAACCTCCTTACCTTTTCAATGCTGAAAACACTACAGACTCCCAAACCTGGAAAAAGCCCAGCTTTGTCACAGTGATTTAGTTCCATTACATATTTCAGTCATTCAAAGACACTGTCTCACTACCACAAAGTTCAGCACTAACATTGCACCTATCACATTCAGGTAGAAAAGGCACCTTTGTGGTGCTCAGCAAGTACATACAGTTTTCAGTGTAGCAAGGTGTTTTTCAGATATGCTATACATGATTTATTAAATAACTACCCATTTCTTTCAGTACAAAAATAGGCTGGCTCCTAAGATGATTAATCCTTGATTGAGATGGAAAGTGCAAGGTCTTTTCTTAACAGCCAAGGATTTTTGTTCTGAAGTGAAAAATCATACAAACATAAAAAATATTACAACACTTATAAATTTTAGAATTAATTTCACAGTACAACCTTAAATGAAGATAAAAATGTGTTTTCAGCAAGGGGTGAAGATGTTTACACTTTTTCAAGTACTAATAGCAACTTTTAACTCATTAAGTTTGGAAAAGCAGGTACATTTCAAGACAACCTACATCTCATTCTCCTTTATATCAAACATTTACCTCATGATCAAGTGAAAACTAAAATACTACCAATATAGCCACAGAAAAAGGAACTGCCATCACAGCGAAGAGAACAGAAATTCTGCACTGACTTCAGCAGAAGAAAGCTAGAAAAGAGATTTCAGAGGACTGACCCGTACAAATGGATGCAGGCTACATAAAGTCACATGAAAAAACCCAACTGCTTGCTGGCCTTACAAATCAAACAGTTTGTATCACCAGCAAGATGACTGGAACACTGCTTCAGCATTTGTGGTATGAATCATAAATCCAGCCTCTCCATCCTAAAAATGATTCTGTTTAAAAGATGATGCAACAAACAAAGCACAAGCACATTTGTATACACAACCAGAAATACTAACTTGAATATTATACTGTTAAAGGTTTTTCAGTTTACCTGTCATACTCAGCTTGAATTATTTCAGTTTAAAAGTCAATCACTCAAGCATTTACTAATTAAGAAAGACATGGCTGATATAGTTGTTATAAGTGAACTCTGTTTGAATGATAAGTTGTTAGAAAATTGTACAATCAAGTAGACATATTCATGGAAATCTGTGTGATTTAAGGACTATACAGCTGACAGCTTTGAACTAAGTGTGGCCAGTGATCAGAGAAATCCTACCACAGAATGTTCTAAAAAGTCAACCTTTTAAAAACAAATGTAAAATTCAATTCAGGGAAATTTGTATCATAGTTCTTCAGTTCAAAAAATTTGCAACATCACATTTCTGTTGTCCTTAAAATAAAATTGACTGGCTTCCAGCATTGATAATTCCCCCATTGAATTCAATGAGCATAGCATGCAGCTTAGATAGGCATATGGTGTTCTTTACATATGCAAAGTTCTTCATTTATTGTAACTTTCTTCTAGAGTTTCTCTCCCCAACCCATTTTTTCCAGAGATTTCTGCCTAGAAGGCAGAAAGCTTAAAAGGACATAAGCAGAAAGAAGGTTGTTCAAACTCAATGCTTTGCTTTCATGCACACTGGAGCAATGTGCCAGCAGCACATTTTTACTTCATCAATTCAGCAAGAAACAAGATTGCTCTTCAGTCGACATTCAGAAGCACCAGCCTGACAATTAATACAAGCATGTGACGCTGAACAAGTAGGGAGAAGGCAAAAGGAAAAATCTTTTCTTAAATCCAGCCATAAACTTAATAGGACTTAACAAGTTCACTACAAGCTTTAACTGGAGAAGGATCATTAGGAAATATACTACAGCAGATATGGAAATAAAGAAAATGCCACCTTTGTGGCCACTTAACAAAACCTGAAAAAGTAGTGCATGGAAAGCAGGTTGAATACCAAATAGCTGCTTTTCTCTACCTCTGTCAAACCACATTCAGAAAATTAAGAAAATTCTTTACTTGACATCTCAACACATCAGTCATAGCAATCAAAAACATCTACATGGATTGAGTTGTGCTTCATTTCCAGCTCTCATTAGCATAGAATTCCCTTCATCGTCTGTCTTGCCCTGCCTTTTAATGGGGACAATTATGCTGACCTCCTTTATAAAGGGCTCGAAAATCTACAGTTAAAAATGTTCCTAAACAAGTAATTATATACAACAGAAATCATGTATCAAACTTCAGTTATCAACTCATCACATGAAAGCAACAATCAGATTGTTCCTGGAATTAGTACACAAAATCCAATTTCTCCACTGACATTAGCTTCCTAGTACTTCCATCATTATTACTACAGCTGCATTATGCTAAAATGCACTAAAGAACCTGTCTACCACTGACTGACATTTTGAAGATTTTCCAAGCTTTGAACAACAAAAGACCCAGGACTCTTTTCAGCAGTAATTTCCATGTTAATAATTTCCATCTTGTTAAACAAAGATACTTTTGACCAGTGTCAAGCTTAGATGCTATTCTGAATCTGCAGCCTGGATTGTTGCAATGGCTCTGAGCTAAAACAGGCTGTAACACTTTGTAAATGTATTTTCCTGTTACATCCATCAACCTCTCCCTCCTTACAGGGGCTGCTCTACAAGGCCACAATTTCATCACCACCACTCACTGTCACCAGTTTCTCTTCTTCTTTCCTCCACACCTATATGTTACTTTCCTCCTTTCAGCTGCACACAATGCCCAAAATCATTCAGTATGTTTGATGTGCATATTTTTCTTTCATCTTGTGCTACTAAAAATGAAAAAAAGGCAAGAGGATTTGTTATAAAATTAAGCTACTTACCAACTATTGCCAGATTATGCTCCGAGCCACACGCGATCTGAAAAAGAAAGATGAATGACTAAATCAGAACCTGCCTATCAGTAGGAAGATAGTCACAATTATGACAGGAAATTAAAAATTAACCTGAAACAAACAACTACATTTTGGAGGATGCAAAATCAAGGTTGAAGTGTTCTCACTCTTAAATGGAATTTCATTTGTAGCCTCACTTAGAGGCTTAGTGGCAGGAGTGCACATTTATTCATTCAATAAAGAGGTAATTTCTTTTCAAAATCCAGACATTTCAACCCTGTCAAGCAAGACTGGCCATGATTCTGCAAGAAGATCACACCTTTGACAACAGCCACTGGATCCAACAAGAGACACAGAGCAAACACAAATTAATCCATACAGAGGCAGCTGGGAATCAAAAAGGGTGATGAAGACCTCCATCTCTCTTACCTATATTGTTTTTCCAGCTGACCCCTGAGGAACTGCACAAAGTATACAGGCTCAGTGTGATAAACCTGATGTGATATGATCCCTATGGTCATCTGCCTAGAATGGAGAGAAACTACCCTGAAACTCAACCCTTCTGTTAGCTCATTAATGATGGAAATCAGTTATGAATTCCTTTTCAAAGCAAGCTTACAGTCCACATATTTTTCATCCTTCTTTGTAGCTGCTGTGAACATGTCTGATGTTTAAGTTGCTTTGGTGCACTGAGTTTTGTAAGTTTTGTAAGTTGCCCACCAATGAAGGCAACACAGGCACCCAGAGCAGTCCCCTGTCCTTACTGCAAGGATTTGTCTTTCCCACAGAATTTCTTTTGCAAGGTCACTGCTGGCATAATTGTCTGATGTAAGAGACTTCACTTCACACAAGGTTACTCTGCTGAGTGTCCTCAAGTTTTTAATTTAAATAAAAGCAATCCCCTCAAAATCCTGCATTCAGTTCACTGCCTCGAAACTACTTGCCCATTATGCCTACTACTGAGCTGGAGAAAATTAATAAGCATATTCTTCCTAAAGTATATTTGCAATGGCAAAATATAATGCAGGAGTATATGCTCAATTATAATAAAAAATAGAAGTCCATACCATCAAAAGTTTATATGGTTCTGTGCATGCATAACTTTATAGCTTTTACAGCCAGAGAAACAGCTATAATCACCTCCACGTCTGCAGAACATAAAACCACAGAAGTTAATAAAACAGGCCTTGTGCTCAGCTCACTGTGCTTGAGTATTTGCTGGTGAAGAGACACCCAAGACTGACACACTGAGTAGCTTGAGCTCTTGTGTTACAAATGAGCACCACAATCTCTACTACTCACATTTTACCCGTGTCACAATGCTACATGAAAACATTTGGGCAAAGCCATCCCAACACAACAATGGCAAGGAAGAAGAAAAAGGCTCTTTGGAATAAAGGTGCTTACACAACACATTAAAGCATTTGGGAAAATAATTCAAGTCTCAGCACATTCTAGCATGGCCTCATCATCAGAAAAATCAAGAGAAAGCAGCAGGAAAAGCAATGTCTTTGCAAGAGCACTAGCAGGACTGCATCGAGTCCTTTATTCCACAGTAGTGCAGACAGGAAAAGCTCCAAGTCCCAGCCATTAAAATACATAAATCACTGCCATATCCCACATCTCTACCCTCACCACTAGACCAAGCCCTACAGAGCAGCAGGGCTGGCTCCTAATGCCTATTTACTGGCTAATGCTCCCACCTGTGCTTCTCAGGCTTATAAGCTGATGCCATGGCAACAAGATCCACACATGGAAGCACATGCAAAGGCTTTCTAGCAAAAAAAGCAAAATTATTGTCTTTACCAAGTGCTGAAAATTGGATATACTGAAGTCGCTGCTAATAGAATAAATAAATTTTATCTGAGGTGGGAATAGTCTTGGCTAATTCCCTAGGAAATACACTGACACAGGCAGAGATTCAAAAGCATTGGCACAAAAGAATTGCTCAGGCTGGTAGATGACACTGCCAGGACCTGCTCCAGAAACACTACATTAAAAAAAAAAAAAAAAAAAAAAAAAAAAAAAAAAAAAAAAGCCCCACATAAAAGAGGTGTTATTTAGATTGTAAAAAACCACCCCTGATAAATAAACAGGGTTTTTTTGCTACATCCAATAGCAGCAGGTATAGAGCCTGCAAAGCAGATAAAAGAATGCTGGTGATCTCAAACAGCTTTGCTGCCGTAGCTGCTACTGTGGCCACCGTTCAGAGGCTCCCACTAGCCAGGTATCTGGCTGTGAAGGACTCACTCAAATTGCTGTGTTATACAGACTGGCCAGTGCTGGGAGCTGCTCCAAGGCAGCCACTCATGGCCAACATGCTGCAGCTCTGGGGCTGAAGGGGTACAAGCTACTGCAAAGCACAAAAACACCTCTTCTGGGGGAGTAAAAGCCACCTCAGTGAAGTACCAGCTTTAACTGGAACCAAGTAAAATCACAAGCTGCTGAAGGCAGTGCCCTGGATTCACCCTCGACAGCCCAGAGCAAGGACAGCACACACCATGTACCAGCAGCAGCTCCGTGCTCCAAAGTAGAATTTGCTCAATTTAGAGCACAAGGTTCACCACACCTCTGCCTTATCGCAGGGTGTCACCACCTGACAACACAGACTGACTTTGTAGGAACCCCCAGTTAAAAAAAACCTTAGAGAGCTCTAAATTTAGCTTTCTGGAACGCCTTGTCCATCATCCGTGCTCCTTGCTACAGGCTATACCATCCAACCACAGGATTCCTGCTTGCCTGCACACCTATGCCTCTGGAGCTCAGGAGGGACCACACCACAGAGGTGAAGCAAGGTTGCCACTGCTTAATGTGCATTGAAGCCTTGCAGGTATTTCACAACATCTTTCTTGCAATAAAGTTCAAAATGTGGCACCCCCTTTTCTCCACGACTCCCCACAACAGGCAACAACCAGCCAAAAGTGAATGATTTGCTGGTACACAGACCAGCCAGAGAACAGCATTGCTGAACAGATGTTTTATGCTTACATTAGATGGAATAAGCTCTTCAGTCAGTGCAGCTCACTGGTAGAAGCCTGGTATTTACTGCAGCAACTATAATTTTCTGGCTACTTCTCTTCTGTCCCCACCCCCAATATGCTGCAGAGAAATTAAATTCCAACAGACATCTGCATGCTTCCAGTGGGTCAGTACATTCAGGGATGCTTATAAACACACAATAATGCTTTCTAATTGGGTAATAATTTTACATTATGTTTTAATTGACAAAAAATCACTAAACTTAATGACAAATCAAAGAGACTGTTACTGAGCAAAGCATTCTGTGAGCCTAAGAAACACAACTCCCTACTCAGTGAACAGCTCACACTAAAGTTCTCAGTTTGGATGGAAATTGGAGAAGTTGTGAAGGATATTGTGATCTCTATATAAATGATCTCAAGGCATGTGACAAACGTCTATAAGGCAGGAAAAGAATGCTTAGAGACCATTTCACCCAGAACTTATTTACCTTATTATCTGCGCTCTTTCAACCATACCTAAATTGTTTGTTTCTTCCCTTAAATTGTGTGCTAGCAAGCTGTTTTGTACCTAGCAATGCCTGTGGTTCAGATCCAGCCATCCATCCAGAATTAACACGTCTAGTGTAAGCAGCCAAGGGACCAGCATTTTATTAATCATAAATAGCATGATAAATAGCATAATCACAGACATAAGCTGCAAGGATGGTGAGGAAAGACCTTAGCACAGCAACCACAAACTCTGGGCAAAACACCAACACCTTTCTGCAGCCTACATATATGCTGATGGCCCAGTCCTAACAAAAATTAATTGACTGAATGTGAAATCAATGGGTTATGCAAAAAAGATAAAATATTTCACTTAAGAACAAAATATTCTTTTATCTTAAAAGCACTACATGAAGAAGCAAAATAATGTTTAGTACATGTTATATAAACATTCCCATATATACCTGAGTGTGTGTATAGATATAAAAAAGAATATACATATATATACACACACATATTAGGAAAAGAAGGTTATCTACTAAACAAGATATTTATCAGGGAAGAAAGTCCAGACAGAGCACCACTGATTCTATCTGGGATAGAGATCTCACCTTTGCAGACAGCAAACAAACACACACAGGACAAGACTCCTGTGGATATTTAGACATGCACTCTCCCTTTCATTTCAAAAGGTAATTAAGAGACAAAAACAACTTTTGCCAACCATCCCCTAAGGGACTTCTGAGTACTGTAACAAAACAAGTCTGACAAAGTGTATAAAAATCCAGGTTTCAGGCTAGTACCATGACCACAAGGCTATTCTTTCTTTTCCTTCTGTAACCCCAGGGCTTTGACTGAGTGCAATACACCAGGAAAAAATGGAATCAGAACAACAGGCAAAGTCAACCTCCCACTGCAGCAGAGGGGAAGGGACAGAACAGGAGAGGGTGCAATGAAGAGGCACAGGGAGCTGGACTCACAAGAGGGATTACAATTTGAAAAATCACAAGCATCCAAACATCAAGGCGTTAAGAAAGAGCAACAAAAATACCTCAATGCCATTTATTTTTGCTTCACCACCCTATAAACGCACGTTAATTCCCTTCAGTGCAATTATTTCCCAGAACATGAAAGGCTGTGGAGGCTTCTATCACTTCTTAGAGATGAGAGCATGATGTACAAAGAAGATTTTTAAGGATGAATGAAGATCTGATGTTTAAGTTGCATGCAGATTCCAGTTTCTGTCTTCCTAATTGCACCAAAGCTCTTTTTCAGGGAGAGAGAGGGCAGGAGGCAAGGGAAGGAAATCTCTGAAAAGGTGGGCACATAAATACTTTCATCCAGCACTTTAGCCATGGTATCTCATGTCTTTTGACAAATTTCACTGTAAGGAAATTGCCAGGACCAGAAGATGGCAAATTTTATTCCTTCTGAGATCAGAAGTCCTAATGGGAAGAGACGAGGTGACCGAGAGACTGCAGATCAAAGCTTATGTAAGGCAGGGGAATCTTCTCTCCCGGAGCTGCTCTTCCATGCCCTTGATTAATGTGTGTAACAAGAATTTGTACTGTTTGACACCCTTGGTGCGACTACATTTGTATGCAGAATTCTATTGATGTGTAAAAATAAAGTAAAAGGAATCTAATTAGCAAAGCTGTCCTGCTTCCAATGATCCTTTACTAGGAACTCTGTGTTCCTCTTCTGGGTCATTTGACTCCTGATTGATAAGAAAGCAGCTTGCTAACCTAGTCACATTCCTTGGCCAGCATAAAACTAAGTTCAGGTTCATGCAGAACATGTTCCTAGCTGTTGGCTGCAGCAGGTGAAAAGAGGGCTAGTGTCCTGTAGATGACAGGATATTTTCCATTTTTCATCAAATAATCTTATTTTCTACTTAACACAGATTTTTTTTTTTTTTTTTGTAGTTGTGTGATTGGCTTTTTAGCTTTTATGTAGTTTTACTTTCCCCTACAACAAGAAAATTCACAACAGAATTTAAACTGAACACACATAATAAGGTCTGGAAGAAAACATTTCTTCTCAAAACATGCCTGACCAAAAGCTAACGTGCCATGTAAGTGGACCTTTGCAAGCATGGAGAAAAAGAGGAAGTATTAAGGCATTGGCAGGATGCAGTAAGCTTTCAAAGGAAGATTTTACAGCTCCCTGTAGCTTCCAGAGTGATGATCTATGCCCTCCCTGCCTGAAAGTAATTCCAAGCCTGCGTCACTTGTAGCTCAGGACACAAAATGCTTTTTCTCTGTGCAGCATTTCCTCTGGTTCTCTACCCACTCTTCTCAGAGTCCCATCTTCCATCACTCAACACCCAGTCCTGAAACTGCCTTACAGTCACCAAAAAGCCAGGTGGCCAACACCAAGAGCTTGCCTCACACCCTTCATGCCATGTTACACATATATGGGTCTCTGCACACCTTCCCTCTCCGTGACACTAACCACACGTGAGAAAATCCCTCCACTGACTGAGCACCACACTTCCAGGAAAGCCTTCGTGTGGTTAACAGGGTGCAATTGAACTTCTGTGATTCACTTGGTGCACCTTAGGTCTCAAGTGCTTGCACAAGATAGAAACATTTGTTAAGTACAAAGCAAAAAGAAAAAAAACCCCAAACCATAAACAGCAACAACAAAAATAACCCAACCAACAATAAGAAATGTCACATTCACATTCTCTGAAAAAATCCCTTCACCCAGGATTTTTCTCTTGAGAAGCTGAGAAGCCTCAGAGAAAAAGAAAAAAAAATAATTCTCATTTGCTTCTCCTGTGTTTTGCCCCTTTGGAATGTGGTTGTAGATTGTTTAATTGCATTCTGGTGTGAGTTGCTTTCACTCATTGGCCAATCAGTGCCAAGCTGTTTTAGGACTCTGGAGGGAGTCAGGAGTTTACATTATTATCTTTTTAGCATTCTGTAAGTATCCTTTCTGTATTCTTTAGTATAGTATAATTTAGTATTCTTTAATATAATATAGTATCATAAAATTATAAATTAGCCTTCTGAGAACATGGAGTCAGATTCATCATTCCTTCCTGCCATGAGGGTCCCCACAAATACAATAAAGAAAAAAACCCAACCACCCACAAATGCACAAAAAACCCCAAATGGCTGAAATAAAACCACATACCAAAAACCAACTAATCTTTTAGTATCAGAGAGGAAACACCACAACCCCAAAACCCTGTCATTAGTGATAAGGCACAGGAGATTAAGGGAAGGAAGGAAAAGCTGGTTGTTAAAGCAGCCAACATTTTCACTGAAGGTTTACTTCACAGTAACCCACGTGTACCTCCTAAGTCTACTTGAAGGGAGGTCACATTGAAAAACTGGTCACATTGAAAAAATTAAATATGGACTGTTTGCCTAAAGAATGGAAAGACTGAAGTGGTCAACACAGAATAAGATCTGTGTCCACCTATGAAAAAAACCTCATCTTTAGATGACTCCAGAACAACAAAAAGTGCTGAGATCTCAGTAAGAACACTCAGTGGTATTAGGTTTTAGTCGAATGACAAGAATGCAGCCAAAACAAGTGTGATAAAAATCTTTACAAGTCAGCAAGGTCAGCCGGCTCTTCTATCTTGCCTCAAGATTTTCCAATTAGTTCTTGTACCCTTCTTCAGGCAGTTTTCTCTCTCCCTTGGGGTCCAGAAAACATTAGTATCTTTCATTCCAGGAAAATCAAGCTCTGCCACTTTTATATATCCCTCAGCCTCACTGGTCCATCAAAATTTTCCATTTTTGTAATCAAGACCTCAGCCACAAAGCAATTTTTGTCTGTCCTTTCATCATTTTTAAAATGAACCAAGTAATGGTCATTCAATTTCAGTTTGTTTCCTGTGACAAGCTCCCCATTCAGTCTTCATTATATTGTGAAAATTAAGACTAAAGTATTCCTACTGATTGAAAAAGAAATCATTCATCACAGCAGCCCTGTTAATGTGTACATAGTCCTAAACATATGACTGTGCAAATCCCACAAGACCAAAATCCTTACTAACATTACAGACATCCAGATATGAGCTAGAGGAATGGGGTCTTCAAGCAAATGCACAATTTTACCCAAGGGAACTTCTTCACCATCTGTCTCAAGATTACTTTGATTTGGATTGTTTCATGCACAATTCCCAGCTCCTTGCATTCTCAGTGTCATTCTCTCATAAGCTGAATGAGAGGCACTAAGATCTATTCAGGTTTGCTTGGGGACTGCAACTAGTTTGCTCTTTGAGGCCAAAAACACCATTTTGACACAAGAAATTAAAGAAGCCAAGGCCACAGAAACACGAAGTTTCAAAACCTCCTTATACACTGATTTGTCTCTACCATCAACACACACATCCTTAGGATCGGATTATTCTGATGTTTTCAGGTCAAGAATTGTGGCTTGCAGCATGCAAAAAACCCACTCAGTATCTGTCTTTTCTTTCTATTGTACATGAAAACAGCAAAAAGACAAAATTTCACTATAGCATATAAATGTCGTCATTATCTATCTGAATGTGCTAATTTCTAGTACTCTGAAATTAATGCAATGGTTCTGTTAAACAATGATTACAGACAAACATTCTGTTGAAGTATATATCATTATTAATCATTTCATAGGCTTAGAATAAAAGTCATGACAGCATGTTATTATTTGGCAACAAAACATTGAATTCCACTTAAACAACCACATCCTTTTGTGGATGTATAACTGCAGTTTTAAGTTTTTCAGCACAATCTGGATTTCACATCCCTTTCCTTGTGGCAAAACAGTCCACCGTTTTTAATGCATTCTGAGTATTTTCTGGAATATTCAGTGCAGCTGGGCAGAATCAGAGAGCAATCAAACACACATATCATGGGCACTGAGCTCTCTCAGGAACTCAGCTCTCCCCTAACTGTGCTGTTACTGCAAGACGTGTCGCTACAATTCTTTTCCACAACAAACACGCTGCAGTGAACTCGGGACACTCAGCCTGCAGGATTACACAATAGCACAAAGCCCTGCACTTTTTTAGAGCTCAAAAGAAAAACAGCACTTCTTATGAATCAAACAACTGGCTGTCAGGGCATTCTAACTGGATGCTGTGAAGAGGCAGACAGTGTCCCTAAAATACCCCTTTAAAGGAGGCAAGTGCTGGAGTGTGGCTGTGGCCACTTCAGTAGGGCCAGGCCTGATAATGGGCCCCACCATTACCAGGTCTGACTTTGCCCACCCTCCATAACCCTTCTTTTCTAGCATGTGGGTTTTTTCAACATCCTTACAGTATTTTTTTTCTTTCACATGCTTTTTATCCATGCTATCCTTCATAAAAAACTGCATCCAAAACTCCTGGCAATATTATCAAAATAATACCGGTAATGATGTCATTATGGAATATTACCCCTATTTTATAGTGCAGAGGCTTTTTTACTTCTTCCACCAGTAAGCCCAAATTTATGATAGTATTTTAAACATCTCAGTTCAACTTCCAGCCCTTGGATGTGGGAAGATTAATTTTCAGGGAAATTACTAAATGTTCAAGGAAGCTCTCACGCAAAATTGGATTGAGCTTTCATTTCTATGCTAGCCCTGCTGACCTTAGTGTGTACTGCTGCTTGTGTACACAAGTACAGTGTTGAAGGAAATAAAAAACCTACTTAATTTACAAAACATTTTATGTTATTTGAAAGAAATGAGCAGGTTATTTAAAGTACTGGACTACTACTGTGTAATATCACTAGAAGCATCCTTTACAGGACCCAATGCCTTTGGGAAATATTATTCAAAATAACTAGCAGCTGTTCAAGAAGGCAAATCTTTGCCTGATTTCCAGCATGACACTCACTGACCTCTCCCTCCCCCACAAACAGGCATGTAAAAATAAAAATGTTATCAACTTAACTCGTAGCCAAAGAAACACCAGCACATTAAGAAATTCTCCCAAAACATGACAAAATAAATAACAGAGGAAGACAAAAACATTTTTTCATACACCAACTACCTCAACTTGAGGACAGAATTTTCTTGTTCATTTACTCTCCAGAAGAGCTGCAGGCATGCAGCTTCTATATCCTTGTACAAAAATACGAAGCCATGAATTTTGCTGACTGTCCGCTCCCTTACCTCTCCAAATAAATGGTGCTTATGTCTTTAGGGTATCATGTAACTCTGCTCTTCAATGTTGGATTCTCTGTTTCTGTAGCACTTACAGCACAGCTCCCTAAAGCAAGCTTGCTGGAAATAAATAAAATGTAAACTTGCTTAGAGTCCAACACAAAAATTATTAAGAAAGCTCTTCTGAAGAAATAAGATTGCCATTTGAAAGGACTCAAGTAGAGACTGAGCCCTGATGCTACACACAAAGGAAGAATTAAGGAAAAGAATGTGTCTGACTCTACACAGCTGATGTAAAGGCATTTTTATTTAAAAACCTGAACTGTAGAATCATAGAATCATTCAGATTCAAAAAGATGCTTGAGAACATTTTTAAAGATACTGAACAGGACTGGGCCCAACACTGAGCCCTGGGGAACACCACTTGTGACCAGACACCAGCCAGACTCAACTCCCTTTTCCCACCACTCTCTGGGCCCAACCATCCAGCCAGTTTTTTACCCACCAAAGAGTGCATCTGTGCAAGCCATGGCCTGCCAGTTTCTCCAGGAAAACACTGTGGGAATTGGTGTTAAAAGCTTTACTGAAGTCCTGGTATATTGTATTTGCGGGGACCCTTGTGGCAGGAATCTGACTCCATGTTCTCAGAAGGCTAATTTATTATTTTATTATATTATATTTATTAAAGCATACTAAACTATACTAAAGAATACAGAAAGGATACTTACAGAATGCTAGAAAGATAATAATGAAACCCCCTGACTCCCTCCAGAGTCCCGACACAGCTTGGCACTGACTGGCCAATGAGTGAAAACAACTCACACCAGAATCCAATGAAACAATCACCTGTGGATAAACAATTTCCAACCACATTCCAAAGGAGCAAAACACAGGAGAAGCAAATGAGATAATTATTGTTTTCCTTTTTCTCTGAGGCTTCTCGTCTTCTCAAGAGAAAAATCCTGGGCAAAAGGATTTTTCCAGAGAATGTGAATGTGACACTGGTAGACAACATTCACAGCTCATTCCTCATCCACTGAGCAGGTCACCTGTCAGAGGTGATCAAGTAGGTCACATAGGACCAGCCTTTCATGAGCCCCTGTCTGATGCCCTGGTTGTCCTGCATGTGCCACGTGATGGCACTCAGGACAATCTGCTCTGTGACCTTCCCAGGTACCAAGGTCAGGCTGACAGGCCTGTAGCTCCCCAGATCCTCCTCCTGGCCACTCTTGTAACTCAGAGTCACATTTGCCAACCTCCCCAGTGCAAAAGTACTGCTGATAAAGGATGGAAAGTGGCTCAGTGAACATTTCCATGAGCTCCCTAAGTACCCTTAGGTGGACCCCTCCAGCCTGACAACTTGTGTGTGTCTAAGTGGTCACTGACCATTTCCCTGGGATTATGGGAGCTTCATTCTGCTCCCTGTCTTCCAAGTCAGGGGACTGGCACCTAGAGAACAACTGGCCTTCCTATTAAAGACTGTGGAAGAGAAGGCATTACACAGCTCAACCTTTTCCTCATTCTCTGTCACCATATATCCCTCCCACATCCAATAAAGGATGGAGATTCTCCTTAGCTCTCCTTTTGTTGCTAATGTAGAAAGATTTTTATTACCTTTCACAGCAGTAGCCAGACTGAATTCTAGTTGGCCTTCGGCCCTTCAAATTTTCTCCCTGCATGACCTCATGACATTCCCTGTAGTCCTCCTGAGCTGCCTACCCCTTCTTCCAAAGATGACAAGCCCACCTTTTTTTTTGCCTCTGAGTTCCAGACAAAGATCCCTGTCCAGCCAAGCTGGTCTTCTTGAACCAGCTCTTCTTTCAGCACATAAGGACATCCTGCTCCTGTGCCTTTAGGATTTCCTTACTGAAAAATGCCCAGCCTTCCTGATTTCCTTGCCCTTCCAGATTGTCTCCCAAGGGACTCTGTCAACCAGGCTCCTAAACAGTTGGAAGTCCAAAGTAATAGTTCTGCTGACCCCTTTCCTTACTTCTCTTCCTGCAAAGGGAACAGGATGGATAGTAAAGGTTCTGCAGTGTGAATTCATTTAGCGTTCTTGAATCAAAACTCCAGAAGAAGTTCATAAAGCTTGATAAATGGTCAAGACTGAGACAGACAAAATTTACTGTGGTCAGGTAGAGCATAATAAATCTTTCTGGATACCAAAAAGAATCATTTAGACTGCTCATATATACAGATGGATTCTAAACTAGTTGGAACCTCTCAGGGGAGCTATATAGCATCACTGTGGACAATTCACCAGAAATATCCATTCAATATGTAACTGCAACACAAAAAGCAAGAAATTAGATTAGTTTAGTCCTAAGCATACAAACAGCCCTGGTAATTTTTTAATACCAGTGATTCCACAAGAAACACATATTTGATGAAGACTTCAATTTAAAGTGATATTTCCACAATTTCTCAGAATTAAGTTACAAATTTTTTATGGCTTTTTCATTTTTTTGTTACTGCAATTGTGTATCTCTCTAATTTCCTGATCAGAATGCCATACACTGTCCAGGCAACTGCCTGACAGAAATCCAAGTATATTAGGCCTGCATTTGACACTGAGGCATTTATCAAGCTTTTATCTCACAAAAAAAATAGGTATCACATTAGACTGACAAGATATATTTTCCATAGTCACATACTCACTTGCAAGCAACTACATCATCATCCTTTAAACTTTTATTGATCCAAATTCATGTCAGGCACACCATTACTTAGCCAAGGCAAATACCAGGCTGACAGGCCTAAAATTATTTGAGTCATTTTGTTCAGTCCTTTAAAATACTGGCAGGGCATTGTCTTCCAACCAATCTTCTGAAACTTACCTGACATTCTGGGAAAAATTATTCACATCAACAACCTATACAGCACTTGGGCTATCTCTCCTTAAACTCCTGAAAACAAAAAGTTTCAGCTTTGATTTTTAAAATTCTACCTCTAGAAGCTGAAAAAATGCTGGTATGGAGAAGAGAATCTCATCCCTTTATGATACTTCTGCTTTTTCCCTTAAATGCAAACTAGAAAATTCTACTAACACAGAATTTGCCTTCCCAGGGTTTTGCCAATAGATGTATTTAAGATGTTTTAGTATTGACAGTGCATAGTTTCTTGTATTTGTCTGAGAGCAAACTCACTCTCAGTATCTTGTCCTATCCCTCTTAATTGGAGCTGGTCATTCTGTGCTGTGGTAGCTCACAGGCCAGGCTGCAGCCAGTGCCTAATGTTTTAATTCAGGGGAGTGGAAATGATTTCCCACCTGTTAGATACCCCTTAAAACCTCTTCTTTCCAACTTGTTAATGACTTACAAACAGGTAATGCAGTTTTTAATATAAAATGCCCCTTCCACTCCTAGGAACCTACGTGATTCTTCTGGAATAAATTGTAACCACAGACGCTGATATTGCAATCACAACTTTTTTCGTACGGTTCCATACTGAAATATTTTGTTGCATCATGGCTTAAAGGAGAGCAAAGAGGGCAGAGATACTGTCAGTGGCTTCCTGCATTAATTCATCTGTCTTCCCGCTGCTCAGAAAGATTACAACATTCCCATGTGCACAGAAGTCAGGCCCCTATCCTCCTACTGTTAAATCACATTTTTCCTGTTGCTCTCACAGGGTGGCTCTGTAACAGCACACAGGAATCATCAAGACAGACAAGACAATTTCTCAAACAACATTTCATGAGCAGTGCTACATTCTCATTATAAAAAGGAATGGATGCTCTAAAATAAATCCTGAAGACAGGAACACATTCCTCAATACAACTAGAGAGTCATTGTGACGCTGTGTATTTCTATAATATATATATATGTGTATACATTATTAGATATTATATAGATATTATTGGATATTAGATATATATCTGTAATATATCTGTGTATTTTCTCATCAGAAATCCCTTCACCATCTCTGCTTTCCTTTCAATTTATAAAATATTAGTTAAATAGTATGTGGGTTTGAAATTTTAGCTTTATCTGATACAACAGTCTGTGCCACTTGACAGAAGAGAAAATGTAGAAACTCTCAAGAATAGAGTTTTAATATTTTTTTTTTAAAGTAGCAGCATTTTTGCAACAGATGAAAAGTACTGCAGGTTATAACAAAGTCAACAGCCCACCAGACTTCACCACTAATTACAAAACACACCCACCTCTTAGGAATTTGTAATTCCAAGTGGCATCACATTTAACTGGAAATCAAGAGGCTGCAAATCTCCCTATTTCAGAACCTTCCAGACATTTGGTGAACTCATTTAACCTAAAGCAAAATATGAAGCCCAGCTAAGAATAACAACAGGAAAGCCCTCCCTGGATATTCTTGAACCTGATTAAACTGAAATAACTGCATAACACAAAAACCCACCCTCATCTGCCTTGAGTTCTTAGTCAATCAGCTTCAGAAGTGATTTACCCTCACAAGGAAGGTCACCATGTGTGAGAGGTAAAGAACCACTGCTCAAGTGTGCTGTGCAGGAGGTGACCTGTGTGTTCTCCTACCCACACCTGATGTTTACACACCAGCAAACACCAGGAGTTTTGGAGGCTGGCAGATTTTGCCCTTCTGACTTGAGCATTCTCTGGCCAGCACACCAGTCCTGGACACAGAACACCTGAGAGCTGCAGCTCACATTCCCAGTCTACTGATGCACAGGGGGTTAAACGTTTACTTCTTTGCCCAGACCCTCCAATATCCACACTAAACAAAAGCTACAACCTCTTCATGGAGGTCTCTGCACAGAACTGCTGCCCTGCTATTACCATTTCAAATAAAAACTGAAGTCCATCACTTCCAATCACTCAAAACACATTTAACCACAACCTGAAAAATATTTGGATTAATTAGCTTACTTTTAATTCAAATGTTGCATTATCCAAGAAAAGACTTTTTACCTGTGCAGGAATTTCAGCTACATTTCATGTCCTTTTGAATCTTTACACCTTTGTCATATTTGGACACAGCATGCAACCATTCTTCTTACTAAATGCCTGAAAAACTTTTTTTTTTTAAGAGCTTGGATCTCTCCAGTTGCGCAAAGAGTGTTTCACAGGACTACTGCTGGAGATGGAAGAAATCCATTCCTGAGCTCATAAGATTGAAGCATTCCATAATTCACCTGCTGACCATCATTTGTCATACATGTCAGACGATTCTGGCCATTCATTCGTTGCTGAGTTCTTCACATCACTTGTGTGAGGTGAAGCAAACCATCTGCAAATGTCATACACATTTCTTTTCCTGGACTACTCCTTTTCCTATTCATCCTCTCTTTTCACCTCTGCAGTCTCCTACTTCCTTTTCTTTCTGTAAGCACACAAAGGACATCCTACATTCATTCACCCACAAGTAAAAGAACAACTGAGCTAAGTTATTGGGGAAAAAGAGCTAATAGATGAGCAGAGGGTCTGTGAAGATGTTTCAGATCACTTGCAAGTGAAAACAAGGCAGTAAAATATTCTGTAGATTTTCCTGGTGGACTTTACTCTGTAGTCTGCCAGAGTAAAATTATCTAAAACAGAAAGGGAACAGGGACTGAAAGTAAAGGGGAGTGCAAAGTTTCTCTTTTACCCTCCTGCCTTGGAAAACTATCAGGCTTTTGAACATTTCCCATATACTGTTTCCCCATTTTTCCTACCCTCAATTCCTCACCAAAGAGCAACCAACCTTGTATACAAGAGAGAACAGACTACTACTGCTAATTTACTCATACAGAGCAACACATTTAGCATAACCCTAAATTTATCGCTATTAGGAACATATATAAGCCCATACTTAGAAAATAAGTTTCTATTTTGGACTTTCCTGAGAACAGAAGGCACTGCTAATTTTAAAACAAACAGAAATAAGTACAAGCTCAAAATTAGACTGCACCTTTAAAAAGAATAATTTCAGTATAAGACTATGATCTACAGAGTGCAAAAATTTTGCTTCTTAAAATAATTTTTAAAAGAAGGATTTTTCACATGCTTTTTTACGCAGGCTTCATCTTGACTAAAAGGAAGGTAACAAACATCAAAAGCTAAATTGTCCACGAGACTGCCTGAAGAAAAAGGTTCTTTCAGGTCAGGATGAAGGGCAGTAACATTCACCTCAGCCTCAGCAATTAAGAAAATTGTTTCCATCTCTACAGGCATCAGTCTCTTGAAAACTGAAGGAACAATCTATTCAATGCAAACATGAATGAAATGTTGACCAGACAGAAAAAAAGACTAAAAATATACTGCGATAACAAAAGACTCTTTTGGAGGAGGAAAAAATGAGTAGCTAGGCTATCCATTAAAATTATTTCCCTGGCTTCCATTCAGATGCTGTCCAAGCACAGCTTCATTGTTTGGCACGTCACTTGCCTCTCCTCACGTCACCTTCATTCTCTCACTCAGATAACCTCGGATAAAAATATACAGAGCCCTATTCTAGGATTCAGCAATATTAAACCAGGAGCTAGCAGCAAAAACTGGGGCTCTCTTGATTCATAAAGAATTTCTAAAGCCCTTGTGAACTACAGAGCACAGGGAGGAGGGTGAAAGCTTTCATCAAACTGAGGCATAGGAGTTGGTTCAGTTCACTTCCAAAGCAGGAGGTGTTATCCATGATGAGAAGATCCAGTTACTGCATCTGCACATCCCCCCAGGAAGGTAGTGCAGATGAGGGAAGGGAATGCTGAATCTGACATCCACTTCATCAGCCTAATAAATTTTAGATTAATTACAGAAAATTATTTCCCATTGCACTTCCACATCAATGGGGCTTTTTTTTTGCTTCTCAAGCCTCTTCAAGGCACAATATTGGTACCCTTCAATCATCTGCCACTAAAACACTGCCAGCACAGAACAGGACTGTACACACATCTAAATGTTCACAAAATATATATATATGAGTGTATATATATATATATTTATATATGGAAAGAAAAAGTGTTTATCCAGGTGAAATTGCAGAAGGTGATTCTGGTTGATGGACACCCTCCCCCCAGCACCCTCTCAAAGTAGCAGAAAATTGCACCATCAAGCAGACACAGATATCATCATTATTATTGTTACTATTTTGGTTTAAGAAAACACTGACATTTAATGGTTATGAATCAGGAATAGCCAGCTCACTGCCCAGTGAGTACAAATTAAGACTCCTGCTGATGAATGGTCTTTTCAGCCCACCTTTCTGGCATCCCTTGTGTGCTCCTCTCCACTCCTCCACTGTGTGTGCAGCACACATCTTTTCCAGTCCTCTTCCCCTGCTCACGACTGCCGCCTCACTGTCACAGACAAAAGGCTCCTCTCTCTCTGCAGAGCAAGAAAGGGGACACCCCCTGCCCTGTTGCTGTGTTGCTGCCTTGCCTCTGCAAATCATCCTGGATTATCACCACAGAGCAACAGAGAGCCTGAGCTGCAGCCAGACATCAGCAGCCCTTCCATTTTCTGCATAGTTCTGTCTTATTAGGTAGCATACCTTAACCAGCAGCAAAACTTAAAGCAAAATAGGAAGGGTGAGCCTGATAAGGGAGGCCTTATCAGCCTTTGCTGCCGACAAACCCCCCAGAAATGGGGGAAGGGAGGCACTTTTAGAGGCAATGCTTTTGCACACTGCAGTATGCAGGAGCCAGACGCTGCTGAGCACACACACAATAGACACAGTTGCCGTAGCAACAGCTTCACAGGGAAATTTTTCAGCAAAGCTTCTCGCTTTCCACCAAGGTTACTTACAGATTACCACTTAGCACAGGGATCTGTATGGATCAGACAATATCTTGCATCTGTCTGGAGCATTCCTGCATGAAAAGATGTGACAATGGCCAGAGCACAGGGAAGAAAAAGGCACCGCACGAGCAAAGCAGGGGCTGGGTTCTCAAAGTGCCATCTGACAGCAACAGCTTGCCACCTCACCACAGACTACAAGTGTGATCTGCTGGAATCAAGTATGCTTTCATCTTTTGTTTTGTTTTCTTAAAAATCACTAGATTTCAATAAAGATCTACAGCACATTTCTGCAGCAAGAGACTTCAGTTTCTAATACTGATCAGAAAAAAATTCCCCAAACGAAGAAAAAAACTAAAACCATCTAAGCTGCTTGGTTTTACACATACTTTTATCATTCCAATAATGCTGTTTAAAGGCAGTGAAAGTATATGGTGCTGCACTTGTCTTGAGAAAAAACTGGTCACAAACAGAGCACTTGAATAATTTACAAGCTTAAACTACACCAGTGAGTTATTTACCGTGTTTCATTTGCTCCTCCTAGTTTTTCAGATAAACAAAAAACACATCAATCTTTTCCACTTGAAATGCAATAGCTTTCTTTTTTACTCAAACATTTAAGTGATCAATTGTCACTCCCAAAGAATAAAAATTAAGGACTTGTTCAAAACATAAGTATCACTTGAGAAAACACTTCTTCATCAGTTGTTTCTCCTTAAAGGAATTTTAAACTTTGACATTTTCAAGTTTTTGGCATGCCATCTCTTGACTGTAAAGCTGCAAAAGTAACCCCCCACATAACCAAATGGCACCACAGAACCACTTTTCAACTTGATCATGGGATACCAACATCCAAAAAGACTGGAAGCTGGCAAAAGATCAAAACTAATCAAATTAAATAGGACTGTTCCTACACTTATGTCTTGTTATCTACAAAGATAACAGCGTGTTCCTGAAATACATCTTTATGACAAACTATAGGTAATTTCAGCATCAATTGTGTGTATATAGTTCCAAGCAAAAGGCTGTCACACCATACCAGAGAGCTTCATTAGGGAAGAGTGCTTCAGGCTCCTCTAGAAGACAGGCAGTTCAGAAACAGTCTGCTACAAGAGCTGCAGAGACACAATTATACACCCAAGCCTTGACAGTTTGGGGAAAAGAATCACATTAGCTCTGATGAGTTTTACAAAACCTTCAAATTTCTTGGCCCTCTGTTAATAAAGGACATTGCAGCACAACAGATATTCACTTTACCTCTGGAAGAACAGGCAAACACAAGACAGAAGCTACTGCAGCCACTTCAACAGGAATGAGCTGGGTCTTCCACCATACAAAGTCATGACTGGGGAGCCTAAAGAAGATGCCACCACATAAAAAAACTTATTCCTGTTGCAGGAATATTTTGAGTAAAGTCTCCAGCTTGAATTAAGAAAATATGACTATGTAATTTCAATTGTCCTTGTGCTCTTAAAAACTTGACACATACAGCAGCATGGTAGAGCCAGGTGTCAGAAGCAATGCTCGAAAAGGACACACAAAATCACAGGCACCAAATTCTGAATAACTGTGGAAAAGAAAACCTACCCCTTAGAATGGAAGACATCTTTAATGAATAGAACTGGAAGGAGACAAGGCAAAAACTATGTAGGCAGAAGCTAACTCTTCACAGGGTGGGAGAAGGGAAGAAGGCACCCTTTTGCTATCTACATTTGGGAGCATGAGAAAAATGTAAGTGAAGTTGGTGGGAGAAGTCAAAAAAAATCTAATTATCCTTTATCACTAACACATCTGCAGAAGAAGCTCCATTTGAAAGAAGGCGTTCCAATTAGAAGAACGGGAATAGCCTTACCTTATTTCAAATACAGTAGAAATGCAAAATCCTGAAAGCAGGGATTTGCATATTAAGTTATGTACTGCATTTAAATCTGGGTGTATTAGAAATTCCTTTCTTCTGAAAGAAGAGAACAAGTAGCTTGATTCCCTTTCTACTCACTGAACTTCTGACCAAGGTTTAGGACTGTCTGGAAGTCCTTTGCCTCTACCCTCAATAAGATAATGCTCCTCATCACTCAAACACACATCCTAAAAGCAAAATACAAGGAAGAGAAATGTTAGCTTGTAACAGAAGTCTGCCACTCCTACTCACATATTTATAGCACCAGAGTTGAGCATAAGGGTTGTAGAATTTAAAATAACAGTAAAGATATTAAGGACTCTGAAGGCAAGTAATCATATGGGGTAGCACAAGGAAAAATGCAGCCTAACAGTGCAACTATCCCACTGGGAAAGCCACTGACAGGTTAATAAAGCATTCAAGGGAAATGATGATCAAGTACTCATGATACAGCTTAAAACAGCAGTTTTCAAGAGCTCCCATCCAAAACCAGAGGAGAAAGGGTTGCACATTAGTTATGGGAGAAATTCCAAGTCCATGGGGCCTGAAATTAGGAATTACATTAGAAATTGTAATTGCCCATACAACTTTCCAAAGAGACTGTTTTAGTTGCAAGGTCACAAACACCAAGGACAGAACACCTAAAGCACTGGGAACATCATCATCTCCATTAGTAACTAAAGTTAAATTATTTTAAGGTATTCTTGGCCAACATGGTGTTGTGATAAGCATTCTTAGGACAAGTTTCTGCTGAGAAGAAGGATTTGCATCTCTGAGCTCAAACTTTGAAAAACTTCTTTAGGAAATTACTGCTTTTAATTTTTCAAGTTTTTGGTTGGTAGTGTTTAAGAAAACAGCTGGCAATTTTTTTAAAGATGTGCAAATAAGTATGTTTTGTGAAACCTTGCATCTTTTACTATAGTAAGAAAAGCAAGGCAGAAATTTGCTTAATCCAGCTTGCAGGAACAAACATAAACTAAAAGCCAATTGCAAACTCTGAAAAGCCAGAGAAATAGACCAGCCTCTCTCCTGATAGGTGTCATGGAGTTGACAGGATTGAACAGGATGAACACACTGCTCCCCTCCGTGAAGAGGTTAATTTTTTTTAAAAAGCCACAAAAATCCCTACTTCTCCTCAAAAGACTCGGAGTTCTGAAGAACCCATCTACAGGCCTGTCTGCAGTATTGTCAAAGGATTTAGTCATTCCACAGGGAGAGCCAAAGATTTTATAATTTTTTTAAATGAGACCTGATTAAAATTTAACACAGTTAAATAACATATCTAGGAGTTTAAATACCCTACTTCTAAAAATGATGGCAAGTAGAAACTGCAAGACAAGCAGGATCTTGGAAAATCAGCTGCTTTATGTGACTAACACAGCAGAGTATGACTTAAACCAGAGCTTCAAAAACTCTGGGCTGCTACCTGCTCATTCCTATCCAGACTGTCACAACACACTGCACAAGTGTGATGAGGTTTGGGTGCCTTTCATTATAACAGTCCTATTTTAATACAAAATTTTTGTTCAAAAGAGTTTGATCCAAAAGAATTACACCCCAGAGTGCTGTGTAGCCCTTCAGAAAGATCTTGACAGGCTGGAGAGATGGGAACAGCAGAACTGTCTGAAATTCAACAGAGGCAAGTGCAGGGTGCTACACCTGAGGAGGAATAACCCCATGGAATAACCAGTACAGGCTGGGGCTGATCAGCGCAGCTCTGTGGAGGAGTACCTGGGGGTCCTGGTGGACAACAAGCTGTCCATGAGCCATTAGTGTGTCCTTGTGTCCAAGAAGGCAAATGGTATCCTGGGGGGCATTAGGAAAACCATTGCCAGCAGGTCAGGAAGGTGATTCTGTCCCTCGGCTCAGCCCTGGTGAGGCTCACCTGGGGTGCTGTGCGCAGTTCTGGGCTCCTCAGGACAAGAGATTTGGAGTTCCTGGAGTGGGTCCAGCAGCCAGAGGGCTGTGAAGATGATTAAGGGACTGGAGCACTTCTCTCATAAGGAAAGGCAGAGAGAGCTGGGCCTGCTCAGTCTCATGAACAGAAGATTGAGAGGGTGCCCCACCAATGTTTGTCAGTGTCTGAAAGGAGGGTGTCAGGAGAATGGAACCAGGCTCCGCTTGGTGGTGCCAAGCAGTGTGACAAGAGGCACTGGGCACAAACTGATGCACAGGAGGTTTATCCTGAATATCAGGAAGAACTTCTTTACTGTGCAGGTGATTGAGTGCTGGAACAGATTGTCCAGAGAGGTTGTAAAGTCTCCTTCCCTGGAGATATTCAAAAGCCATCTGGACAATCCTGACTAATGTGCCTGAACAAGGAGGTTGGACTAGATGACCTCCAGTGGTCCTTTCCAACCTGAACCATGCTAGGATTCTGTAACCAAGATAGTACTCATAATACTGCTCAGAAGATAATACTGCTACAATACTGCTGATAATACTGCTCAGGAGAAAATCTACTTCACAGGTGACACAACTGTAGGCTAGAACAAGGCAGCACAAGCACTCAAAGTCCAGAAAGTGAGCAAACACCATGTACAGTTTCACCTTCTCTTTTTGTTATCACATTAACTCCATATCCATGATTAAAAGCAAAGTAAAAGAACAACTAAGAAGAAAAGCCTTGATAGCTTAGCAAGATCTTCACTTGGTGTTTAAACATAAATAGCACATAAGGCACCACATGATCTTGTCCACAAATCATGTGGTACATGCTATAAATTGTCTTTTTAGGAACTGAAGTCATCTCCCTTCAGAGTGAAAGCCAGGGAATGCTGTCACTGCTACTGTTGGCACAGGTTTGCTTACCCCTATATGTTTATGACCCCTGTCAAGGCTTGTGAGCTGGAACAGTTTGAGATGGTCAATGGATTCCCAGAGCAGCTGATTTTGAAAAGCAGCAGTGTCCATTTCAGAGCACTGTCCATTTCAGCAACCTGCACCAGGAAATTCACAGGATTTATCTGCAATATCCACAGTAGGGAAGAAAGTTCCTTTTTGTTTTGATTACTCTGCTGAATTATCACAGTAAAGCTGTTCTCAGGTTTAAACATAAATCTATTGCTGCTAGCATCCATGAATTTTAATATATTCAGTTCCCTAAACTGTCTATGCTACTACAGCAACTGAAGGTGTCTCAGTCTGAGGCATTTATTCTCCTGTCTTTGAAATGCTATTAATGTTATCATTCATTTATTACACAGTCTGGAAATTATGACACTGAGGATGTCTCTTCTTTTGAGTATCCAAGTTGCTTACAAACCAACGCCTTGTTTCCAAAGGCATTTTCTCATATCATTCTACATGCATAACAAAACGAAACAGAGGACTTTCCAGTGGTCTGAGAGCTCCACACAACTGATTTCCCTACAGTCATGATGAAGATGGGTTAGTGGCAGAATCTGATCTGCTCTGTCCATGCTGTTGCAATGTGGATGTTCTGTTCTGCACAACAATTCAAGCTCAGATTAATGAAAGCAGGCTGAAGGCACACAACCACAGCCTCTGCACCCGCTGCTTTTCTTAGCACCTAATGGCTTCATCCCATCTCCTGCTCTCACCATGTCTCTGACAACCAAAGCTTGAGACAAACAGGGTAGCAAGTATCAAGCTACCTTATTTCTCCTTCCATTTTTATTTTAACCTAATCAATGGTAACCCCTCTGCTTAAGTCAACAAGTGTTTGGGTTTACACCATTTATCAATGCCACGGAAGTTTCAGTGGAAGCTGAGAACATAAGAACTTGGCAGGCTTTGGCACCTAAGGTCTGAAGGCCTCTGAACACAATCCTCTTCTTTTATCTGGATTAATAATAGATGCATACTCCAAAAGATTCCTGGAAAGCACTCCTTTTTAGTATGGGCCTTTCCCAACTGAAAAACAGACAACTACCTTTCTGTCTTTCCTTCCTACTCTTAGGTTTCAAATCTTAAATTAATCTTGTGAGTGAAATATATTCCTTCTCAAATAAATGAAGTATAATGAAAACAGCTATGTCTAAGACTAAAAATTATTGTGCTTTTTTATAGCCTGTTATCGTCCCCTGCTTTAGACGTCCTCTTTAAGGTCAGGACATGGATGAGCACACAGTATACCGAAATACTTACAAAAAGGGACTATTTTGAGCCACAACAATTAAGCTCCACAGTGACAAAGGCAGTCAGCAGAGGAAACTGAAGAACTTCAAAATTATCTTTTTTGGTTCCTTTCACCATTTCCTCTGACATGTGAGCAAAAATTCTTATGACGGGAATTTTTTTCTCCCTTTCTTTTGTAGTTTCCACTTATCGGCTAATTTTGGCTTGTCCAATTGGTTGCTTAGAGATGCTTCAGTTTTTATTGCTCTTTTTCCGTTTGTACTGTAATTTTATTCTGAATGTCACCTCTAGCAAGACTAGTTTTGCAAGTGAAGCAAGCAAAGAAAAGCCCTTTTAAGCAACAACACCAATGTCTACAGAGCAGCATCCTACACACGTTTTCCTCTCCTACATTCAAAAAGTGTAGGAAAGAGTCCTTAGCAACATTTAGCTCTGTCTCAACAGCAGACAAATCTCTAGAAGTCTGTCTGACAGGATGGTTTTGACCTCTGGCAATGAAAGAGAGAGAGAAAGAGAGAGAGAGAAAGAGAGAGAGAGAAAGAGAGAGAGAGAAAGATGAAATAGGTACTGCTAAAATCACCCAGGAAACGAAGTGTGTATAGTAGGGGAGAGAAGGGAGGATGAAAGCAGCACCTCCAGCTCCCAGACATGCCCACGTATCCCATCCCAAGCCCTTGCTGAGCCCCTGTGCTCCGATGCCTGGTAGGACAGTGCCATGCCGTGGACACTCGGCTCGCTGCTCTCCGCAGTCCCTGCAGGTACAGTAGGCCTGCTTCCTGACCCACTTTGCTCACCAATCTCTATTTAGCTCTACGCTAGTGATGCTCCTGGCATGACAATCAGATACTGCAGCCTGCAGTGCAGCTCGTTACAACACAGTGGCGAGCTCCGGGTAAATCCAGTGGAAAAGTACTGTATCAGCGGAGCCTAATTACGCTGAAGTCATCTTCATCAACTGACGTCAAACGCGACGCCACAAAAGCGCTCGAGAGATTTAAAAGATGCCTTTTCATTTTAAATCTGCTAAATCTGCTAGGCATAAAGTAAATCCTAAAGGATCTTTTCTACTCAAGGGCTGCAAATGGCAAAAGCTAATAGAGCTAGTACCTTTTCTTTGGATTACCTAATCAATCTTAGAACTTGTGCCACTTAAAACCTGCCATAATTCCTTCCACTGTCATTTATTCTTAACTAGAGAGGAGCTCTACACCTTAATGTCCAGTGAAATTGTAAACTTAATCTCACTACAGCTATTAAAATTATCTTCTTACGTGCAAGAACCAAATTTCTCCTTCAGACACAGCCACTTAAGAATTCATTTCAAATCCTACTCGCAGTTAACTTCAGATTTTACTTGCACATACACGCGTAAGGGATAAATTGGTTTTGGAAAATTAATGATTATACCAGACAGCTAGGACTCTTCTGGCTCCAAAGTTAAGGTGTAATAGGTGAATACCTCTAAGATGAAGAAACTGGAGTTTGGTCATATTTCATTTATCTGCAAAAAATACGCAGGCATCTCCCTCTCTTACAGGAAGTATTGTAAAAAATGGCCGTAACATGGGACTCTGAAAAGAAATCCAATTGCCAAGCCCCTAAGACATATGGTAGTAATTCACTATACTACAAATCTCTACTTTCTTTCTGGACACTGAAGTTAACTGGAGAGTTCTGCAGTGGATACCATACATTGCTAATATTTTGCATGTAGAAGGCACTGAAATATGAAACATTTGAGGGTCTTACCAACTCTCTCCTTGGCAAGACACTTCCTTCTGTTCAGTGGAATATTTTTGTACTTAAAAAACTCAGATTCTTATCAAGAAAACTTTTGAGAGTTACTCGGAATTGTTACACCAAAACATTTTAAGCGTCTTAAGATTAGATACACTGAATTTAAAACACTAAAACTAGCACAAACTTATTGAGTGATGATAAATAAAAGCAGCAACAGAAAGTACTGAGCATACCCAGTGGGGCCATGAGTGCTTTACAGGTGTGGACCATTTATAGAAGGTGTTGTGTACAGGAGGGAGCATGAGGAGCAATTATTCACAGAGCAGTCCCACTGTGCACAAGCATAAGTTCAATCCTTTGCAGGACTTTATTCATGTGCAATATGACCAGTTCTACTGGTGAGCAAGTACTACTACTAAAAAAAATTCTTGTGGCTTGGCAAATGCTACAAACTGACGGCATTGTGGTGGGTTTTGGCTTTTTTTTTTTTTTTTTTTTTTTTTTTTTTTTTTTTTTTTTTTGCACTACCATAATCACACTAATTTACTAAATAAACTGATGATTCCCAAAAATGGACCCCAAAATGCTTATGTAAAATCTCTCCAACAAGAAGTCTGATTATCCATTAAGTGGGATGATACCAGCCAACAACAAGAGAAAACAAAATTAAACATCCATCAGAATGTGCAATTCATCCAAATTTCATACCACAGGCACCTATAAATATATGAGTCATTATTATAATGTACAAGGTAATTATATTTCATCACTCATTACCTTGACCCAAGGAGGACCTCTCATCTTCAGATGGAAGATGCAATCCAGACTTGCATTTTTATGATTAAGGAACCCTGCAAGAACCACGGCTTACATAAAGCAGCACGCTTAGACTAGCAGCTGTGCAGATGCAGAAGAAACTCAACCTCAAAAGACTGCTGTAAGACTGCTTCTTTTGCCCACCAGTGCCCTCACACCAAGTATTCCACACTTCAACCCAAGACAAGCAGAGAGAATGCAACAGGGCTCTCTGCAGGAAGGACACAGCTGGGACAGCTGTTAGTGACAGATCTACCATAACTCACAGGCACCTGGCAAGCAAAGAGGGTATTTAGAAGTAAAAAGCTTCTCTGTTCCTACCTACAATGGGATCAACAACACCACTAAGAGATTATTTTGCTGCCTTGTTATTTATTGAAGATAAGATCACCCTCAGGGCTGTCCCAGGGCAAAGAGCCTGGCAAAGCAGACATCCTCTTGACAGGTTTTCCTCAGGACTAAAATTTACAGCTCATTTGATTTCAGCTTCCTGAGCCATGCACCACGAAACTAAACCTAGACCTTCAGAAGTCGCTTCTCTAACCTCATATCTACTCAATTCACCAAGAGAATACACAGTGAGGCCTTGGAGTTAAGGAAGAGCAAATGAATTACTATCCTGGATCAGCCCACTCCAGTGACAAGTATTTCACCAGCACATAACAGAAATCCTTGCCAGACAGTTACACAATAACCTACAAAGTCTATTTTTAGGGTCCATAAAAGTTTATATTCTTTCAAGAGACTATCTAGATCTTTGTTTGCTTTTTTTTATGTGAACTTGGAAATGCTCAATATTGGCATCCAAACATCCACTGAGCCCTGCTATGATGTATTTCCTTCTCCAAAGCATTTGTTATTGTTTTTAATCAAACAAAAGCTGTCTAGGAATCCGAGGCTCTAATCTGAATTGTTCTGCTTGAACATCTGTTAAAAAATTCTTGCTTCAAAAGTAGAACAGATTCTGGTTTACATGGAAAACTACATAAGTAATAAATATCTGGCAAATCAAGAAAGCACTTTAGGGGATATAATCTAAGATGCAATCATTGAATTGCTTCTTAGTCCTGGACTACGGAGTCAGAGTGAGAGAAAAACCACAAAAATAAACCTTGGTTTTGATGGTTACTTTCAATGTTACTGTGCTTGGTAGGTTGATTCCTGGTTGATTTGCAAATCCACACATGCCCCTGGGAGTGGGATCTCAGATCATTTAGCATCATGGCAGATTTCCAGTTCTTGGCAGGAGAGTTGTTTTTCTCCATGAATCAGCAACTGTCCATCACACTACAATCTGTGAAGTGAAAAACCCACCTCATCAGCATGAACTAAATGCATGTATGTGTGTATACATCACAGAGGAGTTTCTGCTCTCTCTCTCTGCAGCCCACATTGAGGACTGTCATTTGCACAAGCACATACCTGCCTCTGAAAGCCAGCCACAAGAGGAAGTGATTTATCTCACTTTCTGCAGGCCTGTAATCTTTGATAACACATCATCTGCATGGTAAGCCTTTAAATGTTATGGTAAAGAACACAAACAACAACCCACCCTGTTTACTGCTTTCTCCTATCAATGGGCAACTCCAGAGCCAAGCCCACTGTGGTCAGCTGCAGAACAGCTGCCTGTGCCTGCTGCTGGAGAGTAAAGAACATTTTCATTGTCACACAATGCTTACCAGCAAATGCACTCTAAACACCCACCAGCAAGGAAAACAAGAGCAAATAAGTTACATTTGAAACATCTTCCTGAAACGTGCTCCAGAATTTTAACAGCTCTCTGTAATACAGACGATGCTTCGAAAAAATGATAGCAAATGAGATGAATGCTGCCCCAGTAAAGTGAACTTATTCTCAGAAATACTCTGACAAGCAAATCATGAATTTTGGAGATGTATTACAGAAAAGGATGTACTAATAAGTCCTCATTTTATTCTTCCTGTGTCTGTCTCTTCCTGATACACAAGAGATTGCAGTATTCCTATTGTATGGCATCGCTGTGCTAATACAAAATAACAACAGATTTGCTGGCTGCTCAAAAATGCCATTTTTTGAAGGAGGCAGGGGGAAAACTACTACAATCAGAAATTCACTCTTAAAATTCAGGAATCAGACACTCCCAGCCCCCCTGATCCACCATGTAAACTACTAGAAAAACTATAACCTGATCCACTGGATGAAGCAGTTCAGCAGAATGTCTGGGTCTTCACTGTTCCCTCTGTGTGAATTATATGTCCAGGGCATTGCAAAATTCACCCAAATTACTCCCTTTTTCCAGAATCTAATCATAAAACCTGCACTTCAGGGTTATAAATTCACAGTTTGAGGCTAAGCATAAATTCACTCAGTAAACTGGGTTTGTTTCTTGCAGCATCAATTCGCACATGCACTGAAGATCATCGAACACAGCACAGCCAAGTTATCAAACTGCAGCAATGCTGTCAAAAGGAAGGCTCTTTTTTTTCCTTAAATGCAAACACGTCTTTTATTATTAGCTGCATAAGGGTGATCTATGTTTACACAGCTCAGAACTGGATTTAAAACCAATTTTAACAGCCAACTGTTTCAACTTGCATGTAAACAAACATACTGCATTTCTTCATTAGCTGGAGTTTGCTGCAGTCTGTCAGCCATCTGTACTGTCTTGCATTCTGTTCTCTATTCAGAGCACCACTATCAAATGTTGGTGATATAGTATTGCTCTCTTTGGAGACATCATGACTACACTATAAATAGTTTAGAGACATAACACACTATTTCTAACAGTTGTCTTAATATCTGCTTTCTCAGAATGCATTAGGTTGTTCTATTTTTCATCCAATTTTGGTACTCTATATTTTTTTTTATTTTGTGAATACGAGGAAAAAAGATTTTATTTGGCGCTCTCAGAGGTACAGAGCAAAAACTGCAGCCTGAGCCATGCTTTATCCCAGCTTCTGCACCCCTCAAATCCCAGATGCAGAGGCCAAACCCCAGAACATAACCCTGCAAATATCTGCAGTGCAGTACAAGGGTGACTGCACAGTGCACAGAGTCAGGCTGTCCTTAAACCAGCTAGTTTAGGCGCTGGAGCCAGCCCTGGAGCACCTGCACGGAGAGCTGCAGGCCGACCCAGGCATTCACTGAAGTCACACCAGACAAACCCAGCCTGGAATCTCACACTGCACTGGTGCAGCTCTGTGCTGGAGCTCAGGAGCTCCCAGAGCCTTGCAGAGCCCTGGCTCACTCCAGCCAGCTCAAACATCAGCACCCCCCTGGCTCCAGCCAAAGGGAGCACAGCACAACCCAGTATGTGCCACCTGTCCCCAGCCTCTCCCTGGGGTCACAGTGCCTGCAGATGCACCCTTGAGCAGCCCTACAGCCCCTGGGCTCTGCATGCCAGAGCCTTTCCCAAGGGCAGCCCTGCATCCCAGCTCCTGGGGCTGCCAGGAGCTCCCAGAAGCCGTGGTGGCACACGAGTCCCCTCCAGCCTGCAGTCACACCCTGGGCTGTCGGGCTGCTCTAACTGCTCCAGCTCTCCCAAGTAATTCCAAGGGGACTGCAGCACAGCTGAGGATACCACCCAGACAGTTCAGCTACTGATCTGAGCAGTATGCACTACTTTCAAACATCAGAGGACAGGTGATAGGATCTTTAGAAGAACAGAGCTCACTTAAATAAGGGGCTTTGGTAGGTTGCCGAGTCATTCTCTCTTTTAGGAAGTGAGGAGAACTGGCAGTGAGACAGGAAACCTGAAACACATCTTAAACCCCAATTTTCCCTCTTCTAGGGACAGCAGAGCACTCAAACATTACTTGCATAACCAGAGCCACTTGACAAGTGATGCAACCACAAACCACAAAGCTACTTGATATCCATGCTAGTTTTCCAAAGTGAAAGCTGCCTCTTCAAATACAGCTTTTTACCTCACCCAGTGGATGAGTTTAAAAGTTTTCAGGAAGAACTTGATGCTCTGCCTTCAAGTTGACTCCCAGACTTACATGGTACTTCTGATTTCAGACCTGCAGTGCTATAAACCCACCTTCACCCAAGAGAACAAATTTGCTGCCCTCCAAGAACAGACTCGTGGCACATTTGTGCAACACCAACAGAGCTGTCCCTTATCAGAGGTGTCAGAGCTCTGAAAGCTGATTTTGGTAGTAAAATTACCAAGAAGTGAACATGCCTTATTCTGAGAGATCCATTTCAGCTTCAATTCTGAGTTTCTGACCGAGGGAAGTGTGGTGAAACACCACCTAATTTTATTATCCTGTCAGCCATATGCAAAGAAGAGCGGGGCTCACTGAACCATGAAAGTTTGCTATCCATTACTCCCTAATTAAAACAGACTAAAACTTTAACCTGTAACTCAGCAAAAAAGTTCTTCAGGTATCTAACCTTCTGGATAAGTCTGGGGAAGTTTTTTGATAGCCTAATAAATCTACCACTGGAAATCTCTTCCTTTTCCCAGCTTATGCCTCTTTTTCTGGAACAGCAGCAACAAAAATGCCTACATCCTTGTGTCCAGACCATTTTCAGCATTTTCATTTCTTGTGCAGAATTAAACAAGCCAAGTTGCAGGCGTGAAATCAAGCTGCCAGAGAGGCTCACAGCCACAGAATGCTCCTACAGAGCTGCAGTACCACTGTTACAACATGAGCAAAATAAACTCTGACATGCAACCATTTAGGGGGACAGAACACAAAAAAATTCCTTCTTCCCCTTCAATGCCTACACTTATCAGGCAGTAGGTTCAAAGCAGGGCTGGGTGGGGGGTAGAAAATACAGGTCTGTTTCCTTCAGGTCTGTTTGTTCCCTTCTGTGACTGAAAGAATGAAAAAAATGCAGTAGCACTGTCAAAATTTTCCAGCTCTATTTTGGCACATCATCTCTCAAAACCAGCCTGATCTAAAAATTTCAAGCATGTTTAACTCAAGAGCCCTTGACAACATCTAATGCACAGGCTATTTATCATAAATTGAGGTGTTTATTTTTGGACTTCACCTTGAAAGAGCAAAGAATGTCTGTTTTGTCAGTACCAGAAAAGCTTATAAATCCTGCCAAATGTATCAATATTATGTGTTTCAATTGTATTCTACGTATACTGCACAGATATCCACAACTCTCTGCAAAATTCATTCAGCATTACAGATGTGCATATTTTGAACTCAAAGTGAAATCAGATCATGTTGGGAAGCACTATGACTTGCCCCCTCTACATGAACAGTTACTGGATTTAGCACTTCTAAGTAACTAGTGTGATTTCTAATGTACTTTAACATGAGCAAAAAAAAAAAAAAAAGTAACTTATTTTTTATGCTTCTCCTTTGCCCATTCCACAATTCTCACACACACAATGATACCACTAACTGCAATAACCCTCTGGAGCTTCAGAAATACAGAGAGAATTTTGAAAACTCTGCAAACCTGCAAGATACACCCTTTGTAGTGCAAAGTTTTATGTATGAAAAGACAGAAATTTCACGCTTTATCACTTGCCCCAAATGTTGCTGCTATATAGAAATTCAAATTAATAGGTATCACAGGGGATTACAGGTTCAATGGCAAGCTGCATTCAGAACAGCCTTTCTACAGTCTTTGCCTTTTAACCATCTCAAACTTATTCAAGCACTTCAAACAATCTCAGTCGACTGTGGTATCCTTTCAATGCCTTCAACTAAATTGATAAGGCACCTTTCCAGCTTCCTGTGTGGGATGCATCACTTAGGGCTCTCCACATTTCTAACTTCAGAGCATGCAAGGTCAGCAGCCACCATCTCTGCCAACAGCACTAAAGGAATCAACAACTTGGACTGTCCACACATGGCAGTGGTGCTGACCCTGCTATGACATGCCAGGAAAGCCTCCAATAAAGCAATTTCCCAATCAGACCCACCTTCATTAGCAGTGAGCCACCCACCACAACACTTTGCCACTTGCTCTGTACACAGAGCAGACCCTTCTCCCCAGCCATGTTTCAACCAAAACAGGTTTGTAGAAGGCACGCAAGGAACCCCACAAAAGTGCTTTACCTGCCACAAAAAACTATCAGGTGCTCTTCCATTCCTTATTCTCCTCTGCAGGGGGCAACTACTAGGAAGTAAATATCAGCTATTCACCACGCATTAAGCCTTGAAAAGCAAGACTGGTGCTTTAGGTGATTTGCAAACATACAGCTCTTCAAACCCCAGTGATTTCATCAGGTCAAAACCAGACTCACAAGCAACATGGTCTGTAAGAACAGCAGCTTTGCTGCTCTTGCAAAGAATTGAAAAGGTTCCTTGCAGCTGTCTTGCAGATCTCAAAGAAAAATAAAACCTTGGACTATGCGCTGTTTTTTCACAAAATTGATTGTGAGGCCTTGAATTCAAACCCAAAGTAGAAAGTCCAGGCATATGTAGAAAATAAACAAATGAAAAACAAAAGCCTTGTTTCTAGCGCAGTTATTAGTGGATAAAGCTGACTTAACATGTCAAGAGTAATTGAGGTGAAAAAGTTAGCTTTGTGCTTAAAGGTTCACATACCGCTGTGAGAAAGAAGAAAAATAAAGGGAACTTCTTCAGACAAGCAAAGATCCTTAAAAAGAACTGCAGACAGCATACATGATTCTAGATGACTAATACTGCAACTCAGAAGAAACACTCAAATAAAAAAGATTCTCATGAATCAGGACAGTCCTTTTCAAGAAACATTTTAATGATGACAAAGTCACATCTGTGTCACCTCTAAGCTCCTCTTTCTCATTTTCTGTTTACCCTTGCAGAAGAACACAACATTGCAGACATCAGGTTTTTTAATTTTCTGAAGAGCAGAGCCTGTTTTTAGTGAACTAATTTCAATAGCCTATCTGTCACACAGCCTGTGCACCTACTGCTACTCAAACGAAAACAGAGGACAGGGAGAAGGGCACGGAACTACATTTTATCTTATAAATTTAGAGCAAAACTGTCAGTGTAAACCAATTCAACTTAATTTTATATGACCAAAGAGTAATTTATGCTAGAAGATGGCACATAACTAGAGAAACTGCAGAAGAAGCCCTGAAAATCAAAATGATCATTTTAAGCCTCCAGATCAAGGGCTCTGGTTTTCAGTGCATGGATAGTTAAACTGCAGAGTAGCTTCTCAACTCATTTTCTACTTTGCAAACTTTGGAGTCGAAGGAAAATAAGAACAAAGAGGAGAGGACAGCTAATTTTAGTGTTTCTGGGCTAAAACAAAATAACAACAAAGAACTACTGAACCATGAAGCAGTTTTTCCAAGCTGCTATTTCAGTTACAAGCTTTCTTTTCCCTAGTCAGTGCTGGAAAGAAGATGCCAGCTTCTACCCTATCAGAGTAATACAAGCACCTTATTTTATGCAGAGGGGCACATTGAGAGCTCTGAACTGCTTGCATAATGCTTCTATACATTTTGCTGCACCCAAAATGTGTATTATAGCTGACAGGAAAAAAACAGCACTATTTCTTCAATTTCCTTCTCTCTCACTGGTTGCCCCTAGTAAGAAGCATCACTCCTGCAAACTGAACTTGAGGCTTGTCTATTACATTTTAACAACTACCCTGAAAATTCATCCCTCTGACAGCTTATTATTACAGCACTGAATTGAAGCTTCATAATTCCCCGTCTCAAGCATGTGTGGAAACAGTTTTGAGGACAAAACCAAGACCTTAGGATCACAGGATTATTCAGGGTCGAAGCGACCTCCAGAGGTTCAGTCCAACCTCCTGCTCCCAAGCAAATCAGCCATGAGATCTTTTCCATTCCATAAAGCTCACATGGCACAACCTCCCCAGGCAGCCTGTTCCTCTGCTTGATTGTCCTCATGGTGGGAAAGGTTTTCCTTACATTAAGTCCAAACCTCGTGTTTCTATTTGTGTCTTTTGTTTCTCCAAGTTCATCTTCTCAATGAACTTCCTTGTAGGTACTGGCAGGCTGCTACTCTGTACCCTTGAAACTTTCTCTTCTCTCTGCTGAGCAAACCTACTAAGATTTCATCATGAGATTTTTCACTCATGAGTTTCAGTTAAGAGAAAAAATGAGGTACTGAGGCAGTTACCTCCTCAAAACAACCCCCCCAGACTTTCAGGTCTTAAAATTAATACATGATCTTCAAAGAAACTGTAATCATCTCACAGGAGTGGGCTTTTGAACTCTGATTTTTCTAAGGAAAGTTCCCTTTTCTGCAAGTATTTACTCAGAACAACCCATCTTATGTTTTCAGCATCATCAATACTACTCTAGAGCTGAACAAAGTCTCCTACAATTTAAGGATGAATGGATTTGTTTTAGTCACTGTTTCAAAATAAAGCAAACTGAGAACAGAGGGTGAACACTGAAATTTCTCTCCTGAGCAGCAAATTACTGCAATAAATTTGGGCAACCAAACAGAAAGCTAGAACAGAAAATGCTATGCTGCCTTCACACATAGCAGCATTAAAATATACTGGGTTAGGTTCATAATACTGCTGTTAAAGTTCTCTCTTCTCTAAGGATCTATGTGCTATTACTCTGCAAACCTTCACAGGAATAAATTATGCTTTCCAAGCATTAAAAACACATTAACATGACATAGGGCATGGAAATTCAAACTTCAAATACTTACTGAAACCAATAGATCATAAACCAAATCAGTAGTAGAAAAAAGAAGATGGTTACATTAACTAAAATAAAGCTCTCTGAAATAATTAAGTGATTTTTCAGCCACTGTGATAACACATATTCCAATGGCTTAGATATCAGTGAAAGAGTCATTTAGACACAATTTCACTTTTAGTCATTTACTGGAACTCATAACCCTGGCCCAATTCCAGAAGATTTCTCAAATCCAATATAAAAAACCTCAAGTCAGCCTGAGCAGCCTATACCATGCCACATGAACGGTAAGCTGCCATGACACACACAGCAGCACATTTTAAAACTGCCTTCATTTTTCAGTGCCCTTCAATTACTTTAAAGAAAAGAGACTTGACAACAAACATTAACTTCTCACACCATTTCACTGACTGTGTTATTAGCCAATTCATTCACTTGTCCCCTCTCAGAGACAAAGTTGGTATGCTTATTCTTGCTCGTAATTGTTTAATTTCTTAAAAACATTTGCATGACACTAAAATCTGTTACATTTAACATCTCCAGCTTTACCTTACTTCTCAAATCAATGGGCCTATTTAAACATTTTCTGCATAGCTGAATCTAAAACTGAATGTTTATCAAATGATAACTAGAATATTTATATCCGAAAATATTTTAGAAACTCAGTTGAAATTAAAACAGTCCTGTAAAGCTAAATTAAAAACATGAGATTTCTTTTAAATAGGCAACATGAGGCTGCAATCTTGCTTTCACTTTGGCATTAGAACCTGAAATTTCATGTTTTCAGGAATTTTGGAAAATAAGCTTTCCATAGAGTTTTTTTTAAACCCACCACAAAAACAAGCCATTCAAGGAGAAGTTGCCTTAACACTATACTCAGCTTCTCACAGACAATCACTGTCATCACTTCCTTAAGTGAATCTCAGGTATACACTTTTATACCATCAGTTTTTATGACAGCCACCAGAATCTGAGCAATTTTAAGGCTTTACAACCTGGTGGACCACTCCTCTGGATACTGCAGAGCTTCACTGACTTGAGTGCACCTCTCTGTATCAACACTGGACTTGACCCAGGAGCTCCTGCTGCATTTTGGGTCCCCTGTCAAGAGCACTAGAGAGCTGTCTACTAGAGTGTTGTCTGCAGAAGAGTACCAATGGGGTCTATAGAAGAGATTTACTATGGAGTGTTAAACTGCACATAGGAATGCTTGCTGGCTTTTATTCGTGCCTTTCATTCTCCTCCATCCATCAGAAACCCAAGTGCTCTATTTAACCATGTGGGCTTCACCCCTCTTCCTTTTGCAGCTGTTTTCCTAAGATAAGCTCTGAACTGTGTTGCTGTTCTGAGCCAGCTCACCTGCAAAGATTGTTTGAGAACCCTGCCCACTGGGACATGACTCAGAGCAGAAGACAGGTACACAATGCTTTCTGATTTTAGCATGGCAGTGAGAGAAGAGCAGCAGTACAAACAGTACCTTGAACCTTCTAGATGGGAAGATGCAGTTGGGCTTACGCACACTCAGCTGACAAAATAACTGCTTTGCAGACATGTAAATGACTGGTGCATTCCTCCTGCTCCCTCAGGATCAGAAGTTTGCCTTGTTATGACTGGCAATGTGCTGGTCTCCAAGTTTCCACACATCTCCATCCAGTTTGAAGGAGGAGGTTTGAAGTGTCTTACAGAGGACAGGAGGGGAACATCTGGGGGTTCTTCTACATGTAGCAGTGCTTATGCTTTGAGAAAGAGGTGGAGAATGTAATTACTGACCACTAAGTCTTAATAATCCCAGCAGCTCTGGTAGCACAGTCTGCCAGGGGAGGATGGGATAAATGTGCTGCTACATAGCCAGAGCAAGAAAAAGACTATTTAAGGATCAGGCAGGGCAGCTCTAAAACTCAGCTGAAAAAGTTTGACACTGATCCAGGGGAAATAAAAGTGCTACCGCATCTCACCCCAAGATAGCTGAAAAAAAGGAGGAGTAAGAAGCCATACCTTCAGGCTTCTATAGTACAGAAGTGTCTTCTTTCCAAAAGTAGGAGAATGTATAGCATACAGTGTCCTGGAGACAGTGACTGGCAGGCCTGAATGCTGTCCCCTGAAGGTCCAAACTGCAGGTCACTGAAGGTCACTGCAGACCTTGAAGAGCTTTCAAATGCTAAGGACGCCTGCTTACAGCCACATGAACCTTGGAGAAAGTCTTTTCTCTAAGAAATAGTGCACTGAAGTATCCAAAAGTTTATGGCCAAAGAGACACTTTCAAAAGAGGTAACAAAGCTGTCTTTGCAGATCATCCCTCCCAGGTGCAGGTCCAGCACTATGACAAATGTGAACAGTGTGACAGGCTTGTTTGGGTGTGCAGCTCTGGCTTCCCAGCAGGCACACCAGATGGCTCTCAGTAGGTCTACAGAACAACAACTCTCCTGGGCAAGAGAACAAGGGAAAAAAACAGAGGAAAAAACACAGCAGCAAAACACCTCACAAGGAAGCTCCAGCTAAGGCCTGTGTAATGATTATGGTCCTGCATGAGGGATCTGTGTGAAACAAATTATGAATGAAAGCAAATTACCTGAAGTGTTAGCAGGTGCAGCTTGGACAAATGTAAAAACCACCGTTTTTCTAATACTAGTTCTCCAAAATGGAAGTAACCCTCTTCAATTATGTCTAGGTGTATGTGAATTACATGTAACAACACAAACACTTCTTACATTTCTGACTTACCATGAATTGAATCAAAAGTCATTTAAGTGAATGATATTAAAACGGCCTCATTGAGGAACTAAGCTAGAATTCAGAGATTCATTTTTGCTAGCTCAAACATAAAACTAATTTAGCCTCACAGCTCCAAGTGTTTTAATGGTTTTGGTTCCTCTTCCCACTGAGTACACAGCACTGAATAAGACAGTTAGATGGAATCCAAATATGAGTATTATTTCTCTTAATAATGCATAAGCATACAACACAAGTGCATCACAATCATATTGATCTCACATGAATAAAAAGTTTCTTGGACTTTGCTCCTGACTTCTCAAATTATCAAAATAGAGTGCTTAGCTCCATAATTACCAAAGAAGAGAACGTTTCTCTTGCAAACACAGGACTGCACATGCAATCTCACTGAATGGAAGAGATGGTTTTGAAGCATGTTACCAAAAAGATAATAAACAGGAGTATAATTTGAAATCCCTGTAGGAGCACAAGTTATCTAAGAGATATCTAAAAATCTAAGATATCTAATTTTTCAGCCACTGTGATAACACATATTCCAATGGCTTAGATATCCATGATAGATTATTGTAACAGAAGTTCTCAGTAAGTAAAGCAAAAGAGGAAGAGTACAGGGGGGAAAAGGGCTGAAAGAGCAACCTGGAATGCATGTTTAATTTCAGCAGAGGTACATCAGTAGTCCCTCACATACTTAGCATTACTAAATTTTAAGTCCTCTGATAAAATGACTTTATTTGAATTCTCCCTGGCATGGCATGCTGAGCATTAATGCAACATAAGTGAATAAATAGTCCTTTCTCACTGGCTTTCTGCCAATCTGACTGCAAAATAGAGGCCTCACACACAAAACCAGCCATCCTTGAAGACCCTGAATACCAGCAGTGCACTCCTGACTATTTGGCCACAAGACATTGTAGATCTCTCCATGTACCATGCAGAAAAGCAACACAGGACACTACTCTATCCTCATTTGTTAAAGAGATGGGGATGGGGCTTATTATCTCTCAAACATGAAAGACATTAACACCACATCAATTCCCATTTCATATTCCTGAACAGCTTGTCAGCTAAGTTAAAACATTTGTATCTTAAGATTACTAAACACTATCACTGTAATCCACAAATACGATCTTAATCTTTCTAAGTAAAAAGGCACAAGCATTTTGCTTTTCATGCTCCTCCAAGCAGTCTGCACTTCAGACTTGCTGTGCCAAGGAAAACCAGAGACAGCAAATTAATCCTGTAAGACTTAAAGCAAACAGAAGAACCAAGAGAGAGCCTTCTATTACACTGTTCCAAGTACTTTCTCATTTTCACAGGTTGCAAATCTCAACATTATGTTTTGTTTAGGAGATTTATGTCACGCATGTAAACTGAACCAAAAAATTCCAGAGAAAGTTATACAACTGACCATGTAAATGCATTTCTACAAGTCTCTACATTTTTCTTAGCCCCAAAGCTGTGAGACAGAGGGCCCAAATAAAAATACTGAGTCAAATCCGCAGTATCAAAGAGGAAGAAGTCGTAGGAATGTGCAGTAAAAGTTTAAAAGCGACTGTCATCACAGATTTCCATTATCTCATTTGTTTAAGGCTACTTGGTAGAGTAACCATGAAATAATATTTTGTATCCTTTTAAAACAGAATTAGGAATCAAAGCACAACAAGTGCCATGAAACAGCAAAAAGAAGCTTGTGAATTTTTGGTTTCTGAAGACTGACAACATCCCCTCCCACCACAACCTGTGACTTGCCTTCCCAGTGAAAACATTAGATTCACTGTGAAGTGAAAAAAATCAATCTGTGTGTTCTAAAGAACTTGGCATACACTTTCAAAGTAATCCTTTCAGACATGGAAAATTCAAATGTTCAAAAGACAAGCTGACACCTACTAGTTGAAGATAAGATCACTGGTAACAAAACTTAGGCTCCATAATACCCGTATTTCCAGCACTGATAAGAATTGTTTTAATAAATGCTCTCCTTGCCCAACAATCCACTCAAAAGATGAAACAAAGGGTAGGATCAAAGAGAGGCTTCAGACTTGAATCAATTCTTCATACATGTACTCAAGGCAGACCAGTAAAGGTGAAAAGATGGCCTTTTGCCAGCTGCTCTAAATGTGAGACCTGAGACAGAGATTTGCCTCTGTAATGCTTGTAATTACCTTGTAATGCTTTCTATATCACTTCCTGTCCTATTTTCTGGCAAAATTTTGAAAAAAATCTTGTAACTGTGCTCCCAAAAGTCACAAAGCTGGATTTTTTTTTTTTTGGTTTTTAATCATAAACCAATTATTGTCTAAATGTTATAGATACAGAGCTGCTTACCCTAGAAGTGGGTGCTCCTTTGTCATTTCAACTTCATTACCACTGTGAGTAATACATCTTTGAAAAAAATCAGGATGCCTTTATCTTTTCTTTGTAGTGGTTAAATCCTAAAAAGAAGCAGCAGCAGATGAAGTCAAAGAAAAAAAAAATCCATTCACTATTTTCTACTTCTGGAATTGACTTTTGTGTGTTTAAGTCATAAACCCTTTCCCAAAAGTACCAAAGAAAAAGGATTTTCCTTCATCCACACATTAAAAAGAAAAAACCACCACAAAACCATGAGAAATCAAAATAGAGAGCCAAACAGAGGAGATACAAGCAGGGAATAAATCCAAGAAGCAAAAATCATATCCTGTACTTGCATCAGAACACAAAACAACACAAAGTACAACACCTTGGCATACAGAAAAGCAATAAAGGAATTGCAAAGCTATAAACACCAGCAATGTATCTTGTCATAACACTTAATCAAATGTCAGACACTGTATTATCATTGTCTGATCTGCTAGCCATTGTTAAATGGCTTTCATCCCTTCACCTCAGTATTCTCTTGTGAGGTCTAGCAGCACCTAGCTTTTTATTATTTAACTTTTTCTTTCTATAGAAATGAACCATAGTCCGAGACTTCCAAGGCCTTAAACGGGTTCATACTTTTGAAATCAGCCAACAGTGGAGGCTGAAGGAAAACGTTGACAACTTCAAAAAAATAAGAAAAGCTGGACAAAAGGGATTTCCACTGAAGCAATCACCAGTAAGAAATCTGGCTATTTAATATTGGTTAACAATTAAGAGAACAATATTATGCCAAACAATGTTCTGACAAAACAAACACATCCTAAAAACTCCTTACTGTATCCTGATGAACTTGTTACCAAGGAAGGAATTGTTCACATTACTTTTACACCTGGGAGTGGAAGGAGGAATTGTAAAAGTGGGAGTTGAAGCGGCAAACTGTAGGAGACGGCATTTTCAAAATCATACTTCTAAGGTAAGAACTATCAAATTTTTTTCTCTTTGAGAATGAAATATTTTTTTAAATTCTTTTAAAAGATTTTTATTTACTTTTAACTATGACAAAAAAAGAACTGCAAGGCATAGTTTTTTTCAGTCTTTGCTGGCATCTGATTACATGCAAAATCCACTGAATTTATGGAGACCTCAGCAATCAACTGCCAGGAGACCAAGACAAAACCTTAGGCAGGTTTTAAAACAGGAGACAGTTTAGCATTTTTGTCCTCACAGGACTAGATGAATTACGTTTACTTTTTCTTCCCCTTCTCCCTCCTCCTTCCACAAAAAAAGTTCTGTTGGTTGAATGCTCAGGCAAAGGCCATGGACTGTATTAGACCATCTAAAAAACAGAGTCCAGAAGTAGCTTCTACCTTTGACAACTTCAGTTTGAATTAGAGAAAGGCAGCCAACAGGCAAGGGCGAAGAGCCACCAGGTGGGAGGACAAACGGGTCCCTGTCACTGAGCAGGCTTCCCGGTCTTGGAATGCTGTGCCATGGCCTCACAGCAGAAACACCAATCTCCCTTTGCTGAACCTCTCATTAAATAGTAGCTTTACAGTAACTTATAACCTAAGCACAAAGGCTCTGGCAGGGCCCAGAGCTTGAGTGGCTCATTGGTGAGTGGAAGCTGGAAACATCAGGCAAACACAAACACCATCACAGGCATAAAAGTACAGGCACAACCCAGGTTCAAACCAAATCCAAAACCCCTAAATTAAAAGCAGGGAGAAGCAGTCTGTTTGCTGGCACTGCCTTGGTGAGTTTATGGCCCCACAGTGACAAATGGTTTGGAAAGAACAAATGTTACAACACCATAAACAGGTGGTGTTGGCACCACTAAGCTCTCTCCCTTCTCATTAAACTGCAGTAATCTACCCAGTAATGCAGTATATTCTCTATGTACAGAATGCATACAGGTAGTATGCATTAAAGAGTAAACTCTGCAGCAGCAGCATTCTTCTTAAAGAGACAGAAAAACAATGAACAACTAAAAAAGTCACTTCCACTAATACAAAGAAGTAAACCATTAAAAAGACTGTTCAATCAAATTCCTGTGAGGTTAACTTAAATTATGTATTTCTCCTTGACTATTTTTCTATAGGATCCAGTCTTACAGAACCTGCCAATAAAATTCATCAACACAATTGAAATAGGGAAGATAGCAGCTTTTACACCAGAAGTTTCTTGACCTAAAGTTCTGGGGTCAGCCAGGTAAAAAACAATTACTCTAACCTCAAATCATCATCATTCTGGCATTATTTTCCCATCCATAAAAGGAGGTATGGATGAGATTTTTTTGCAGGGAACACTGCAAATTGATAGCTTTGTTCCAGTTCACTACAGTTTCTTATTGATTTTCTCTCGTTTTAGCCTGCATTGATTTGTTAATCCCTTCTCTGTAACAGTCCTAATGACAAATTGAGAAAGAAAAACTGCATGCTTTAGGGCCTTTTCCACCAGCCTCTAGCTTCAAACCATATTTTCACTTGAACTTGGAACATGTCCATGCACCTACCCCAGGCTAGATCTGATTCACCTTAAACTAGGTTAGGTGCATTTTACACTGAAACCTTTCTGTTCAGGCTTCTCATGGATGAAAAAGGTAACCAAAATCACATCAGTGAGGCAGAACTGGAGTTCTGTCACTTCCAAGGCTGCTGCTCACAGAGACTGTCTCAAAACCAAGTACATTTTTAAGTAATTTTGCAGCACTGCCCACAGTTGATTAGCACTAACTGCAGCGTGCATCTGAAGGGCATTACTGAGCATTTATGGCACTGGCTGGTGCAAAGAAATCCTTCCAAGGAGCAGGATCACAAGCGGTCTCTATGCTCAGAGCTGCAGTCATGGTGCACTGTTACTAGAACAATCCATGCAGAAGGATGGGCCCCAGCCAGTATTTTTAATTTAAGGAATACAGTATGAGCATGAAGAGATCAGAGAGTTACAAGGCAACTTAGATTAGTGATTCTGTTACCAATAAGATCATTAAATAGAGATGCCAATTTGGTGTCATTGTTGGGGCCTCACTACAGACAGCTGATGCCTGTCTGCACAAGCCATGGCTACTGCGGCAAGTAGTTTTATCCTCTTTTCATTTCCTGACACTTTCAGAGATCTCCAAGTGAGATACTCATTTGGAATTCTAACTGCAACACACCACCAAACTGAAAATTAATTTATGGCTTATGAAGACTAAGGCTTGCCCAGAGTCACATTTGTAACACCTCAGTCATCACATGCTGGGTGGATCTCCACCTCCTGACTTTATCCCATGTCATTCCTCTCCTACACCAGCCCATCTGTCAGGAAATCGACCTTTCCTGGTCTCCCATACAGACTGCAGAGCAGCCTGGCCCTGGCTGCCACCTCACTGCTGCAGTACAAGCCCAGCAGCCCAATTTTGGTCATTTTAAAGCAATCCTTATCTGCAGAAGTGCTACTTGGAAAGCCTCTGGTGTGTACCCACACAGCATGTGCTCCCTGGCACGCAGCGGCAGCGCGGGAGTTCTCCTCTGCCATTCCCTGGGAGTGACTTTGGTTTCCCAGCTCCCTCCATGCAATGCCAGCTGTAGGGGAATTGGTAGGGGTGGCAGGAAGGACAGTGCTGGGAACCAGTATCACCTCCTCTTTGCTTTCCAAAAATTACAGACCCAGAGTTGGTGAGCCAGGCTCTGCTCCTAACACACTGCTATTCCTAACTTGCAGAAATGACTTTGCTGTGCATGTTAAATGTCCCTCTACCCAGGCCACAAGATACTCTTTACAAACCACAGTCACGTCTTAATGGGATAAGAAAAGCACAGAGTAAGTGGGATAGCTACCTAGGCAAAAAGTGGCATTTGGGTTGCAGCAGTTTGGTACTGCTCTCAATTTTCTGCTTAGGAGAACCGCAGAGAGAACTGACTAAGCTAAGAAATAAATCCTGTTCCCTCACTGCCTGTGACATGACTGTGAACTCTCAGTGTTCTTGCAGTGCTGCCAAGATTAGTGTTACTCTCCTACACAGGGCATGCAGAGCACACAAACACAACTAATCGAACACAGACTTGCTGCATTTTGTATGCAGACTGTAGTTTCCATCTTCTGTTGCATCCTGTTTGGGTTTTTCCCCCTTAATAATAATTTCAACCATTTGGTCTCTTAGTTTCATTCTAATTGCAATTTGTCACACAGTGAGCTGTACTCGGCCAGCACTTCTCCGTGGCCTTTATTTTCTTTTATTGTCACTTAAAATTAATTGATAAGCCAAGAACTCAATGCAAGAATATTGAAGGGATCATCTCTATATTAAAATTTTCATCATTGCATCTCTAAAAGAGAATAACAAAATCAATCAAGGAAAATTCAACAATGTCATTTCTCAAAAGACATGGATCAAGACCAACTCATAAAAGACACCAGTTCATAACTGGAAAAAAAAAACCACCAAAGCAAGAGGAACTCACAACACACCCCAAAGTATTACTTGCTTAGCAAGTGAGAAACTATACATCACTTCAACTTTTTTTTGCATTTACCTCCTTCCCTAACACCCAAAGTGTGGGTTTTTTTAAGCAGCTTATTGGATCAGTTACTTCACACATATTCTCAAACTTTGAGCAGTAAAATGTGGTTTAGGAAAGTTGAACTTGCTTCTCTCCCACAAAAATACAAACCTCTCAATCTGAACATTCAAAATGAAAACACAGTAGCCCGTCAAACAAATAAATATTTAAAAGCCACACACAAAACATAGAGATGATATATAATAATATTAGGTTATTTCTTTTGATACCCCTTAAAGCCTCAACTATAGGTTTATTGACAAAGAGGCCTCTAATGAATTTCCCTGATAAGTCACAAACAGTTGTCATTTTTTTTAAAAGCAAAGGGTTCCATTTTCAATATTATTGTGATTATGTGTTAAGATAATAATGTGTATACATTAATCTAGCAGTTATATAAGCAATTAATTGTCGATAGATACCTTAGATTTGTCTTGTAGGCAGCTGCTTAAGAGTTTGCAACACGAATGGGGAAAAGGAAATAAAACAAGAATATGCTAAAACCAAAGCTGCCTTTCAAACACTTAAACAAAAATGACATCTTACTGCAACTGCACTGAAAAGAGCAGCAATAAACTTTGACTGCAAAGAGCCATGAGAACGTGGGTATTTGTGGTGCCATCCCCTGAAAGAAAGGAACCATACAGAGGATCCAAAGCAATCTGTATTGCACAGGATTAACCTGCACATTGGAACCATGGGCCACAGCAGGATCAGGATAAACACAGTAAGCACATGTTGTCACCAGTCTAGCAGTTATGTTCATTCCCTGACACAACTGGTCCCTACATCCATCAAGATTCAAGTTGAGTGATGACTATTTTTTAATTTCCCAACTGAAATTCCAGAGATCGCTCCCCAGAAAACTGTGATCTAGCAGTTTGCTTTGAGTAGAAAAGGACATGATGAAAACATGGCTCCATGTGAAACCATGCACATCCAAAACAATTGCAGCCCTTCCTTCCATCCAGCTTGGCAAGAAACATTCAGCACTGCACAGACACTTCTCACTTGTCTATTGCTGCAGCAAATGTTTGCTGCAATGTGAATGACATGCTGAACATACCACAAACAGTGGAACGATAGCTATTAAAGCCAAAAATATCAAACAGACTGGAAAAGCATTTTGACAAGGAGGAAACATTAAACCAGATCTTTGTAGCATTTGCTAAATAGAGAGACTAATCATATTTCGGGCCATTTGTATTTAATTGTCCTTTCATCTGAAGAGCAGTGCATGAATGTGCATCAGATGAGTCAGATGTTCTGAAGAGGTCCCATCAAGGACGCCCCACAACGCAAGAGCACTGCCTATAAAATGCCTCACACAAAAACTTCTCAGTGCCTTGGCCTATTCCATGTTGGTTAGGCACCAAAGCACTGAGAAGAAAACAGCAAACAGACCTGCAGTGCCAAAATGCAAGAACTTTAAACACATTTACATCAGGAACCTCCACGCTTTTCAACCTGCCAGGAAGACACACTCAGATTAGTGGATAATTATCTAAAACTCAGGCTTTTGTTCCTCCTTCGCTTCAGTTTAAAGGAAAAAAAGCGCTCTTATTTCTCAAGGTCAATGTTTTCAGTTGAAGTCAAACTCACAATGGAATAGGTCACTCACAACACTTCAAAAATCAGAGGTCACTCACAACACTTCAAAAATCAGGTTTTGAAGTGGCAGACACAGACATTTTAACAGTGTCAGTTCAAAGAAAGGAGAATCCCTGGTCTTTGGTGAAGAAAGTAGGCAAGCTATGGGCATGGAGACAAGGAGCAACACAGGAGGTTAAACCTGCTCCTCTGTCCTTGAGCTAAACCCGTGTGTCTTTTATACTGTCCTCTAATCCTTAGATTAGTTTCTCCACTATGGCTTTAACAATATTAACTGAAGTGCAGAGGCAATCAGCAGACCACAGCTTGGCCAAAAATTCAGTTGAATCATTAAAAGTGATTTATAAAAATAGACCACGAATAAAAATCATCAGTCGTAATCCTCAATTGTTCAACTGTCTCTCTGCATTAAACACAAAAATTGGAATTGTTAATTCAAGGTAAACATGGAAAAGAACTCATCTCTATATTCCTTTCTATTCAGCTCTCAAATCAAATCCTATCTCCACATGACAACAAATGGAAAAAGGGGTAGCTTGTGTGTTAACAAAGAACATCTCATGCTACATAGCTTACATACTGCAATTTAATGTATTTTCAAGTATAAATTCTAGCTTTGGCATTACTTTGTAATCTTGAAGTGAAACAATTTAGGTCCTTATTATCTGGTTTTCCTTTTTTCATCAACACAGCTCCTCCTAGGATGCAGATGATCCTCTTAAGTCATCCTTGTGCTGTTATCTCTGCAAAGAATGATGTCTGCTCCAGAACACTGCCTTGCTAATCACTCAAATCAGATCTCTCACAGGTCTGTAAGGAGTAACAGCACTGAGGGCAGCAGAATAAAGATGAGATTGTTGTTTCTCTTTCTTTTCAAGGAATCTAAATACATCCCTTCACTTTCATGGATGACTTGTCCTGCCAAGGGTAAGTTCCACTGTGCAAAAGCTGCTGCTGCCTTGGCTTTGTATTGTCTGAGAAACAACAGAACAACGTACTTGAGCCACTGCACACAGCACAGATGAAAAACAGCGTGAAGCAGCTTCACAAATGGAGCTGTCTATACATAACTAATGACAAAAAGTAGGGACGCCCCATGTCAAAATGGGTAAGAAAGCTGTCTGAGACTCAGAGGAGTTAAAAGTGACTAAACATTAGTGCAGCATCATGGGCTCTGGGGCCTCAGACAGGGTCCCTCAGGATGGCATCCCTTCCCTCCTAGTTGTCATCCGTACAGCACAGATTGTTTGTGTCACAAACTTGCTGAGGGTGCCCTTAATCCCACTGTCCTTGTCCCTGACAAACAGCACTGGTCCCAATACCAGTGCCTCAGGAACACCCTGACCTCACTGACCTCAACCCCCTGGCTGCAGAGATTGAGCCAGTATTTATCCACTGAGTCACCCACACATCAAATCCTGTCTTTCTGATTTAAAAAGAGGATGTCATGTGGGAAAGCGTCAAATGCTTTGCACAGGTCCAGGGAGATGATGTCAGTTGCTCTTCCCTCATCCACCATTTCTGTAACCCCATCATAGAAGGGCTCCAAATTTGTCAGGCTGGTGAAGCCATGTCGGCTGTCCTTATTTTCCATATACCTTATTATAGTTTCCAGGAGCATCTGTTCCATTATTTTGCCAGGCACACAGGGGAGACTGACCAATCTGTAGTACCCCAGGTCTTCCTTATCTCCCTTTTTTAAAATTGGGGTTATGTTTCCCTTTTCCCAGTGGGAACTGCACTAAACTGACACAGCTTCTCAAGTATGATGGATGGTGGCCTAGCCAATTGCTCTGTCAGTTCCTTCAGGGCCCATCGACATATCACATCAGGTCCCACAGACTTGTGCACCTTCAGGTTCCTTAAATGGTTTCAAACCTGCTCTTCTCCAAAAGTAAGCAGTGCTTCCCTCTCCTTGTCCCTGCCTTTGCTCTCTGCAACTTGGGCCATGTGGCTGGAGAAGTTTTGGATTGGTTGATTGAAACTCTTCAGCATTTTTTAGAACAAGGCAACTCTTCAGAAGTTTCACAGGTTCTCTTTAACACCTCACTAAAGTTTAATGCCCTGGATTACACTGAGTGGCACCTGAACAGGTCATGAATGTGATTTTAAGCCAGCAAGGCTGCACCATAAAGAAAGCCCACCTTCTGCCTGTTCCCCCATCTCTGCTTTCCCGAACACGTCCTCTCCTTCACTCACCCTACAACTCAAACTGGAGACTTCTCAAAGAGCACAAGAGATCAAGAGTAAGCTTAGTGGGCAGAAGTTCTGGATCAGCCATCAACCACATCTCAAATACATCAAAAGTTTTTGTTCCTGCCCTCACAGTACTGGGAATTTCCACTCTTCTCAGCTGCAATACAAGCCAGGAGAACTGTTTAAATGGCTGTGCAAGACTTCCCCATGGATCAGAGGAACCACCAGTTATGATTTGTGGGGTGCTGCTCTGGAGTTTCAGACAAAAGTAGTGCTACACCTGGGCAAAGTCCCACCTCTTCTGCTTAGCTGCACTGCAGGCACAACTTACACCTGCACATATTGACACCTGAGAGAACTTGGAATCTTTTGCTAAAGCTTATTCCACCAAGAAGAAAATCAGTTCCTGAATGCAAAAGCCTTTTGAAAGAAATAATTGAGTCTTGCTGATTTCTGAATTTACAGGAAGAGCAAGCAAGGGCTTGTGCTGCAGCACTTGAAAGGGCTCCATTGGGAAACTGTTCTGATTATTTTAACACACATACACAAAAAAAAAGAAAATTAAAAAAAAAAAAAAAAAAGGAGGGGGGGAAGAAATTATAATTTTCTTCTTTACCTGAGATGCTCCATTTAGGCAAGGAACTGAAACAGGGGTGTTCCACAGCTCCAAGCACTGTTCAGATGCTGTGCTCTGCTGCCCACTGGGAACCACCGCATGCCTCCCAAGCTGCCCGTAGTCCACTCTGCCCCAGGTGAACACCTTGCCAGCTTCTAAACACAAAACACATTTCAAGATTACTTATTCACCAAGTTCCTGAAACTTGTGGATGCCAATTCAAAACCAGAACTTTTTAATGCATCTTATCTACAGCTTCAAAAGCCTAGTGAATACTTATTTCTGGGAACAGAACAAAAAAAACATTAAAAACTAGCTCAAGATATTATGTTATACTTCTATGAAGCTACTCATTCTTCATTAACTTGTTTTCTAGCAGAATAACATCTAGATGGTGGCCTGGGCTGTTAATAAACCATGTCAGTAAAGCTGCATAACCTGGATATTCTGCATACAATAAATACACTTTGGTTACACAAAGGACATATTTTAGGTTAATGGAAGCACAAACAAAACAGCTTATTCTGACACATAAAAGATTACAGAAAAAAGAATTCTTTTCTATTCTCATTCTTTGCCATGGACAATTCATTGCATGACCTGCATTTAACAGAGTTTTGTTTTCCTGATAGAAGTTACAGTCTGTCACTAGTGCTAGCAGAGCTATAGCCCTCAGGAGACAGCTGGTTAGTCAGGAGCACCAGCACAAGTGCCATTAAGCATTGGAAATGCACTGGTTTATTTTCACAGGAATCACACGTTGGCCAAGGAAAAGTAACTCTAAATGAAATCAGCACTATATGGCTCATCCTTCTCTCCAAGGGTTATTATTCCAAATGCACTGCTGCAGGACTGACACCCAAAACACCATTCTCCTGTATGGATAACATCCATAAACATCCTTCTTACCTTTGCTTTCCTTGAATTTTAAAAAAATAAATAAATCATACAAAGTGACAGTTTTATTTTCTTAATGAAGTGACTAGTCCCTGCAGATAAGCCTATCCCTTCTGGGTTTCTAACTAAAGTCATATACACACAGCAGAAGATGAAGTCCTCAGCTTGGTTTTAACTAGAAGCATCAAGCCACATTCCAGCCCAGAAAGAAACCTGCAATGACCTTGAGTTATGTACATGCTTCAGCCAAGCCTCAAACTGCTCTCCAGAGCTGAACTCAAGTCATCACGTTTATAGCCCAAAAGATGTGGATCTGGGGAAAATACCATCCAGTCCAGCAGGTCAGCTTACACACACACACCCACCTCTCCCTGCCCCACAGAGGGGTCAGGTGCAGGAGGTATGGTCACACCACACAAAGGTAACAACTGAGAGGTTTCTAAACAGATGCCAAAACACAAACCCTTGGAAATCTGAACACCTCCCTTTTCCTTAGGGTGCTGTCAAACTGTCTTGATAGGGACATAGGTGGGAACTGCTGGTTTGTAGAGTTTAAGGTGATAGTGCATTTTGTAAATTAACTGGAAACCTCTGTTCACATACAGGAGAAGTATAGGCATTTTCCCTGGAAATCTGCTGGCAGTGCTATCTTTCACTCCAATCACTGCAAGTTTTTCAGATGCATTCTCTTAGTTCACTGATAATGCTTCCCCTAAAATAATTAAGCGATAAAATTAGTTGTCCTTCTCTCTCAAGGGCATAAAGCCTTTTTCCTGTGCAGCTTCCTCTCAGTTCAGGGAAAAGCTGAAAACAGTCACGTACTACATTTAATACAAGTGAGGTTTTTTAACACAGTAGCTACATTTTGTTAGGTTAAAGGATAAAAATAAATATAATTAAGAGAACTACTAGTGTATCTTAGTTTAGGAAGATGGTTTGAGGTTCAAAAAACCTGCTTGTTCTGAAGTTAGTATATTTACTTTGCAATTTATATAGATCTCTGCTAAAAATATCTGCAGCTGCAAAAATGTACATAACAAATTTAAATATACACTAAGCTTCAGGCTTTTACATCAGACCAGGTTACTGCACTTCTACAGAACCCTATTAGTGGACTGAGAAAGGACTGGCAGGCTGCTCTATTTTATATTAACTACAGGAACTGAAACTGAGTTTCATGAAATCTAAAGCCAGAAAGAATTTTTCTAACATCCAGTTAGATCATTAATACACCACAGGCTCTCAAGCCCTACCCAGACATTGCTGTATCGATCCCAAGGACTATAGTTGAATTAAAGCATTTCAGCTCTCAGAAGCCAAAAGTATCAAGTGCCACAGGCAAAAACATCAGCAAGCTGCAAGGCCTCTCAAGAGGCAAGCTTGGAATTGGTAATACAGACCCAGATCCTCAGACAGCCTGCAACACCAGCTGTACACAGAGGCAACAAAGGTTTCTCTCAACTCAACCTTTTGGGGGAAAAAAACTCCTTCCTCAAATGAATCTGGTGCTCTGTCTGGACCCAGACATGAACAAGAAACACCAGCCACTCGCAAAACAAAAATGAACCTTTGCACCATCCCACCAGGGTACTGCTCCAGTGCAACTGAAGACTGCAAGCAAGTATGAAGGATTAAAACAGCAACAACGCTTAGTTGCAACAAAACACCTGCCACCCACAGATTCTATTTTCTTTCACTAAGCAAGCTAGCAAAGAATCACTTACACATGCAAAACCAAACAGAACCCTTAGCAGAATGTAAATTATTTCTGCAAAACATGAATGTAAAATGTTTCCAATCACAAACACAGACCATTGCAATTAACTTTTTCTTTTCTGCCGCAATAAGGGAAACAGGTTTCAGGTGGTTATTAGTACTCAAACATGGAGAACATTAATTTTAAAATATTAAAGCCAGATAAATGAATTTTTGCTTTTAGGAAGAATTTCTTGAATGCCCAAAGATAAGTTAAGCAACCAGCTCCTTCTCACTGCTCATCAATGCAGTTCTCAGTTCTTTTGTGAAATACTCCTTCCCCAAACTTGTTCCTGTTTGCTGAGCATTCCCCATCCCATCCTCAGATTCCTGCTAATAGTCAATAATTTCTATTTTTCAGCCAAAAAACAACTGCACAGGGATCCTTTAAAAAAAAAAAAAACAACTTAAAGTGCATAAATTTGTCTTTTCTGAGAGAGAAACTAACAGAAGCTGATTTAGACGTGCCTTTTCTATGAAATACTGATAACACTTTCAGCAAAAAAAAAAACAAAAAAAAAAACCCCAGTCTCAAGTGGAAATCTCAGGCTGAGGCAAACACCAATGCATGGAAAATTCCGCCAAAGGTTAAAGTCTCGTCAAAATCCTGAGGAAAAGAAAGCACTGAGCTATGACAGGAAGCGTTGAGCAATTGTAATGGGAGGTATTGCTACTGCGCTGCTTATAAAATAGATGGTATTTTAAAATGTTCTAAGAATATTTGAGAAAAAGACATTAGTCATCCAGAGTAAGGAGGTTGCAGGATGAATTACTTAAGAATGAAGGGTGATATAACGAGGAGTGTTGATCTAATATTAGACTAGGACAGATTTTAATTAGAAGTCAAGAAAACATACACACTGATGAGTCAACTGGACAGAGTACATCAGCCATGGAAGTGGCTGAGGCATCAGAAAATGTGATATTTCATACCAGACTCAGTGCAGGAAGAGGGTACACAAAAGGCAGGAGTTATTTCTACAGCTTTTGTAAAAAGAAGGGTACAATACTGGAAAGCTTTTCCAGTTCTTCTAAGATACTAGCAATGCTTCCTAAGACCTGGATCTTGCCATGTTCTGAGCATGGTGCCTCCAAAAGGCATTTCAATTCCTCTAATGTAAACGTCCACATTGTCCCAGATGACTTTATAGCAACTTTTCATCTTTTCACCAGGCAAATGCTACATCAAATAAAGTCCAGAGGGTTCAATACCATTTGGAATTAAGGAGTAAGCGACATAAATTCGTGCATCCTGTGTTATTCCAGTTCACAACCTGAACGAACCACACAGTACAAGAGCTCAGAAAGCTGGGAAAAAAAAGACAAAGGGGAGAAGATTTTTAAGAAAAAACTTTCTGACAGCTCCTTAAGTAAACAACACAAACAGCAGCATGCTACATTGTTTGGGATTCTACACGATCATGCAGATCTGGTTTGCTCGTGCTCTTTGAACTGTAGACACAGCAGCCTGCATCAGTGTACACACAGCAGCAAATCACCCAAAACACATGCTCAGTCCCTCACAGAATACAGATGAAGGTACATACATATTCAAGGGCTTGAATACAAACCACTCTCTGAAAGGTTCCTCTGTGTTTTCTTCACATCATCCTTCTGTCCTCATGTATAACAAAGCACAGACAGTTGAGAATGTCCTCAAAATTACAAGTTCATAGCCTTCAAAATTACAAGTTCATAGCCTTCAGAGTACTGCAAATCCAGCAACATGGCATAAAGCACTTCTAGTTGCTTCCTGCCTGACAGTGTAGCTTTTCCTTTGCTGTTTTATACTGCTACTGAGACTGCAGAGCATGTAATTTCTCCCTTTTAGCACTTTTTTAATCAATCTGCTCAGCCACATAAGTGGAAAGAATTAGCAATAAAATAAATAAGTACATTAGTTCTAAAAACAGGTTGGTTGTTTCTCAGTAAAACAACAAACAAATAGGTACATTAAAATTTACTTATTTTCACTGGACTGAGAGTTATTTTTATATCAATTTTCCTGTTTTAAGATAATATCATGCACTAGTGTTATCTCCTTGAAGTCTCTATTTGGTACCCAGGCAAGCTTTGAACTCTCCTTCATAAATACTAGATGAAAGAGTTCATCTAGGCTATCTCAGTTCATGGTTGCATTAATGATTACTTTTCAAATGAACTCTGGATATTTGCACTGAATGCTTAATCCCAGGCTTGAAATATGAAGTTCTATATAAAAAATTCTTAATGCCTCCTTTCACATGAAAATTCATAGGAGCAGGCATTAAAAATTGACATTTAGAGGCTGCCTCTTGCCTCCTCCATGCCCTACACAGCGTAACACTTCTTCCGAATCTACAGATCTCTGCTGTCCTTCAGAAAACCACTCATGTCCTTGACCCATTCTGAGAAACTTCCTCATCTGCCTAGAAAGAGCCCTTATGCAGGGAAACCTAACAGAAAAACATCCATCCATCCTAAATTCCTTCTTGGCTGAAGACAGCTTTAATTCAGCACTGGAAGTGGGGCATCCCCACACCTGCAGCCTAGCACCTGCACCTGTGCATGGTTTCAGTACAACACAGGACAATCTGCCCTGACAAAGGTTTAAATGGCCCCCTGATCCTTTTAACACAGGAGCTCAGCATACCAGAGCTGTCCACATCTCTTTACACATCATCTTCCCATGCCCTCCTTACAAACTGCTGCAGCTTCATCTAATAGGGCACTCCTGAATTTTTTTCCATATTCATTCATAACAGCTAATAAGAATGTATCACCAAAACACAAATCTGTGGACAGTATTGAGGTCATGCCTCATCAGGGAAGCTCAAACAAAGCAGCAAAAGCTTTTCCGGGCTGACAGTAACAAAAAACTAGAGACATTTGCATTGCCACATTCAGCCTTCTGCAGTCACAGGCTGCAATACACAGCTGGTTCAGAATAGTCCATAGAGCACCCACACATCAAGCTGCAGTTCACAAGGGTTTCCAAGTACACTGTGAAGAGATTTTAAGCTGCAACAAAAAGCCACAAGTGCCACAGGAAAAGAACCATAAGGGCAACACCAATCCTCCTGTAACAGCTGTGGATCTACCAGTTAGAACTCCTATACTCACCAGGTGGGACAAAGATTCCTGCCAGCCCAAGCTACATCAGGTGTCCCCAAACCTGGCGATCAAACTTAACCACAGGTATGTGGGCAAGACAGATTAACAAGATTTCCATCACTTCATCAGAGAGTCATCTGTGATCCAGCAAACAAATTGAATCATCCTGTCTCAGAGCCTCCTAGTGATATCAAAATATTGAACACCCAAGGACTTGTAAGAACACAGGATATAATGGAAAATACTCAGCTAAGCAGGTGAAGATTTGAGGATGTGTGAGACTCGCCAAGAGAAGACACCAGGACTGACAGTAACACAAACTAAAGTGCTCAAAGTGCAGAATGAGAGCTCCTTTGGCAACACTTTGCATCAAGAAACTTTGGACCCAAACAGTTTTCTCCCCACTAGACCACTTGCATTCATTGTGCTTGAACTAATTGTTGAAAGGGAAGGTAAACCAGGCTAAGGAATTGATTTGGCTGAAAAACAGCCTTGGGAAATGGGAGCTTGGCTACAGCAAACACCGCTAAAGGCAGTGCTGTATTAATGCAATTTAATATTCATATGATATATTAGGCTAGATATAACTTGCCATTTCCACGACATGCCAAATTTGTCATGCACATTTCTAACAGATCCATCTTTACCAGCACTTTAGACATCTTTAAACATCTAAACAGCTTTGACTTTCATTCACAACAAAACAGTCATACTCCTCCTTTTTGCTTCCATAGTTACACCAAGTTATGTCCCAAGATGGGCAATGCTCTGTTAATGGGATTATTCACATACTTAACAGCATGCTTCACAGCTTTGAAAGACTGAATAATAATTTTGAATGTGGCAAATTCCAGGACTTTCCAGATGCCTTGGATATCTTGTCTCTGGTTCAGGTTTTCCATGGGACACTGGCCATTTTCCTTTTAGAGGAGAGACTGGAAATATGAAGTACCACACAAAGCTCTGAATAAACCAGAGGAAAAACTAAAATGTAACAATTTAAATGCATGTGAAGTTGTGTTCATACAGCTGATAGCATACAGATATATCATCCTGACTGAAAAAAGGAAATGGGGGAACGTCATGAAATCCATGCAATCATGAAACAAAGCTGGAGAAGGGGGCTGGGGGCAAAGGTGGGATTTTAAAGCACCTATCAGACTTTGCATTCATCCTTCAAGGTGAGAAAATTCCCTCCTTGTTTCCCTCCACTCATGATTAGAGAGTCATGACTGCTTCACCAGCTGTGCCTCTGGCTTATTTTAAATTCAAACTATGATACATATCTCACTTTTAGACTTTTAATAGCAATGCCTTAAAATGCAGATTGCTGGCTAAATTTAGTTACATGATTAAAAACAAATCTAACTCATCTCTACCCAGCAAACAGAACTGCTGCATTCAAGGTTCAGTAGAGGACTTAACACTTCAACTAAAACCAAAGTCCTAACAAAAAGCAGGAAAAAAAAGAAATCGAAGTACAATTTGGTGATGTCTCCAAAAAAGCAAGATGCATAAAACAGTAAGCAGCTATGGAAAACTATCTGAAAAAGCATCATAGTATACCATAGGGTTTTTGTTCAGTACTTCTGCAAATAAATTCTGCACTATGCTACTACAGCAGTATGAGTCATACACTTTTACTGACATTCTATATTTATATCTCCATGCCCTTCTGCACTGTTATATGCTTTCTTCCACACAGGCCTCTCTAACCTGGAATTTCCTTCCTTCTGCAGCTGAGCATCTCTTCCTCTAACATCCCCCAGAAAACTGAAAAGACATACAAGTCTTTCTGGACACCATTTTGGGAAAACAACACCCTTGAACTATCATAAGATGCTGAGTGTCCTTTTATTTGTTTCCAATTATTTTCTTGTGTCTGATTGCCTAACTTTTTTGTCTGTAAAAGGACTGCTTAGATGTTTATACCCTTTGAGGCAAAGCCCAGGTTTCATTAGACTTAACACAGTACAGTGCTACAAAAAATCTTATTCAGAGATTACAAATTACAGCATAGGCATGTTTTTAGACCATTTTATGAAAAGCATTCCCTGTAGCTGTAATATTGCAAACATTTGTGAATCTGCCTAATTTGGGAAACTCAAGATCCTGCTACTCTCAATATCCCATCACCATCTGAGCCTCTGAGAAGGAACAGCCATGTGCATACAAGAAATAAACAAAGGGAAGGTAATTAGGTTCCCAGTGCTAATATTTACCTTCTCAAAAAGGCTCAAGGGCATGCTGTGGAAAGGCAGACACAGAAAAAGCAAAAGAAATGCTCTGGAATGGCAGCCTGAAGGAGAGCAGGGCTCTTTCACTGTTGTCCACAAGATGCATTCCCAATAATCAGAGACCAGTTGCACAAGAGATTTCACTAGAAAACAAGCCTCAGACAGAAATACAGAAATTAAGTGTTAGAAGAGCAGTCCTTGGATTTGCTAAGTGGCTTGAACTCCCTCAGTCACTCCAGAAGCAGCTGAGTTCCATGGAGTTCAACCCTAACTATGTGCTGTTCTTAAGAAATAAAGTACAAAGAAGAGAACAGTACCACAAACTCAACAATGGCACCTCCAGAGCCTCCCAAGAGATCACCCTCCTTGTTCAGAGTCAGAATCATTATAAGAGCAACTACAATTGACTAAGACAGAGTGGGCTGTGCACCTCAAATAATGAGCAGCGTTCCCGCTGACAGGAGGAACAAAACAGTCTAAAAGGGGATGGGAAGGAAAATTCATACCCTTTGAAGTCAAGAGATGAATAATGAGCAATAAGGTGATGTATTCTCTCTGGAATATCATCCCAATTTCTCCCTCCACCCACAAGAAAGTTTAAGAGTTGGGCAAGGGGGTGGAGGAAGAAATAAAAGCACAACAGAAGATTCCACCTGGATATGGCAAGATCCTTAACATCAAGGAGACTGCAGGGAGAGAGTGGACAAAGGTGTAAATGGTTGCATAATAGTCAAAGCATCCAAATGCCACTTATGCTCTGAAAAAAAACCCGTATTTTACAAGGGGACACTATCCAGCTAGCAGAGTTCCTTTTAACTCCTGACTTCTTGTGTCTGTCTCTTACCATTGTGGGGTGTTTTCAGCATTTCAGAGCTACAGGCACAGAGCGAGTCTAAAAATTTAGAAACGTTATAGACACGTTACTAATGAATGCAATGCAAGTCTGTCCTGTAAAAGGATCTGAAATTCCCAGCCAAGAGGGAGTGATGCTAGTGAGATTTCCTTCTGATGCTTACTCAGTGAAGCAACAGCTGTCCACAATTAACCTCTATATAGCCACATCTGTATCTGCCTGCAGAGCCAGCACATCTGTGTTTAAGGTTTACCTAAGTGTGTGTATGCACAGGGTTGTAATGTAAGCACTGATGTGCTATGCAGCCTGTTACTAAGAGGGGCTTAGGTTTTAAAATGAGAGGGAAGAAATAAAAGAAGTTCTCATTAGGAGTAAGGAGGGGACACCAATGAAAAACAAAAAGCTCCTGTTTCTTCAATACCTTCTTTTCTCTGATGTTACAATGGATATTGATGAAAAGAAGCTGTACCCTTCTATTCATGCTTCACACAATTCAGTGAGATAGGGCAGTTTCTAAAGAAACCATGAATTTTCGCCTGTGCTAAAACAGCTTTTCATGAACTTTGTTTGATCACTGCTCTGGTGAACTAGAGGAATTTTAAATAACTACCCAGATTTTTAAATCACACACAGCAGAAGTTTGTTGTATTTCAACTATCAGCTTCTACCTGTGTGCATGGCCACAGCATTTTGGGGTTTTTTGGCACCATGTGTTCTGTTGATCTCTGGCAAAGGGAACAAGCAAGAGGAGACAAACAAAACAGGATTTAACACCCTCCGTTGTACTGCGTGACTTGTCAGGATGATTCTTCAACCCACATGTATATCTAGTAATCCACACTGCCACCCTTTTATTGTCCCTACAGCCTGACCTTCACTTCTGGATGTTTTAGTGTCCATTTTGTCCTCAATGAACAGCTTCAGCTCCAGGCAGATGTGTCATTAGCAGGCACAAGCCTGAAATGTGTGTACATGCAAATTCCTACAAAATATCCATCAGCTACAAGATCCAAAATTCAAGATGAGAAATGCTAAACTGATTTTCAGTTTGCTTTCTATCTTGGGGTAGAAAGGACAAGCAGGACAACATACTCCTAAAGGAGTTTCTGTACATATATTTTGGGCAGCTCTGTAAAGGTAAATTCTTGAAATTTCTAGAAAAGATTTCCTATACTCACAATAAAAAGATCTCAGCAAAAGTGACATAAAGCACTGTCCCTGAATAGATCGTTGACTACACAGCGTTTTTTAGATTTTTTTTCTTTTAGTTAGATACAGAGTAAAACAGAGAATGAGTCACCTAAGGAAATCCCACCCCTCCTAGGGTTTTTCTCCTGCATGACTCAGATGCTAATGCCTTCTCTTCCTCCAGGTCTTTGTCCCCCAAAAATAAACCATTGTGATTAGTTTATTATTACCTACTGTGGGCCCCATAATACTGGATAGAGAAGAAAGCAAACCTGAACCACACAGGCTCTTAAATACAGCAGAACATCCCAAAAAACCTAAAGTGAATCCTAAGCAACACAGAAAATCTAACTCCCCTTCATCTGCAGAGCTCAACCTCAGCTGTTTGGGATCCATACAGAATATATGTAGCCACCCTGAGAGACAATGAAGTCCAAACAGGAGCTACAAAAAAAAAAGAGGGAGTTCACCCTCAGTTTCAACCACCACACCACAGGCTATGGTTCCTCACAACTGGAATATTTTAAACAATAAAAGCCACACACTCCTGGCAGATCTCATCATACTACCCAAGTATCAGAGCCATTCTACAAGACTACAGACTTGTTATTGAAAATTTACAGCTTTTGATATATCTCCTGTATCCTACAGTACCTTACATCAGATTGTTCCTTTCACAATTACCTTGAAGCAATTTTGAAATGAATAATCTATGTAGGCTTTATGGATATTTTTCCTGTTTGTGTCTAGGTTTTTAAGGAAAAAAAAAGTTCCTGAAAAGTACTGTTTTTCAGAGGTACTCAACTGCTACTCAGCTCTCAAAAAGCCCTTTACCTATGTTGGAATAGTAAGACTCATTAGTGAGCATTAAACCTGAATAATTAATTACTAAACAGGAAATGTCACTTAAAGATTATGAAAACAAGTATTTAATAGCCTTAAAATACTACTAAGGTTAAATAAGATCAAGGCACTGACATGCATACATGGTGCTCACACACAACTGCTTTCAGAAGCTGAGCTTAGAAATGCTTAGCTTAATAAATGCATAGCGTTAAATGAAGTTATTTGAAAATGCAGTAGCCACTTGTCTTCTCAAAGACCAATAAATCTAAGAGGGCAGAGTACATATACCTTGTTCTTGGCAATCAGTTACCATGCACATTACTTCAACTATCAGGTAATGATTGGTTCCAGCTTCTTAGTCCATACCAAGTGAGTGTAAACCACCTCTACCTTACTAAGGATTCCAACTTTGTCTGAGACAACTGTTATATCCATTTTGCATAACTGCAGAAATCCTGAAGTGGAAATTTTCACTGTTGTGTGCTTCACATCAATTCTCTGCACTAAGTGCTTTGAGTTGCCAAAATTTCAATCAATTCCATTATCCTTTTACTATATGCAAACTAGGTCATATGATATAACACCCAAAATGCAATTGTAAATTTTTGTGCCCCCCACTCAGATCTCCCAGCTGGAAGAGGATGTAGGGAAGGACCCCCCAGCCCAGTCTTCCAGTCCATCTCTTTTTGCTGGATAACAGGCCTAATACAGAAGCATCATTCTGGATAGCTGCTGGGACCCACAGCATATGGGAGCCTTGAAGCTGAATTAAAGGCTGAGAGGCAAAAAAGGAGGCGAGTTACAGAGTATCTGGCCCAGTCTGTCAGAGCAGCACACAACGGTGGTCTTGTGAGCTCTGCATTTGTATCTCACTCTTGGGAGTTCTGCTTTTGTATCTTTCTCTATTAATACCTATGAATATGGAACTTGGAGGTAGCTTATGACAGGAGTTAAGAAACAGTGAATCTTCTCCTTCCTTTACTTTTTCTTCTTTTCAGCTTCAAATAGGTGAATTGACAGAGACCCAAGTACAATGTGAATTATTTCAGTATGGTTCAGGAGAAAGGGTTTGACATATAACAGAGCAGAAGCAGTCAATCAGAAGAGCAAGCGGCTTAGATAGTGCCAGCAGTTCCAGCTGCAAGCAGTCAGAAGAACTAAGAAGACAGGGGCACTTATGGCCAAATTATTCTGATTTTAAGGAAATTTGCATCAGCTTTGTGCCCTGATTTCACAATAGTTGTGAGAGGGGTGGTGTTTTCAATGCAATTATCATCATTACCTTTGCAAGAGTTTAATTTGCTTTAAGAGAAAAAGAGCAAGAAAAAAACAAACCCCCAAGGAATAACTCAGAGCCAACAAGGTGCCCTTCTCAGCCCCGTGACAAAACTACAGCTCCTCTTGCTCTGGTGCTGGAGGATACTGAAAATAGAACAAACACCACATTTACAGATTTCCTGCACACAAGCACATACTTATTAATGTATCTGACCTTGTTTATTACATTTGCTAAAGAGATGGGTAGCCATAAACTGCAGCAGTCCAACCACAGAAACCAAAGGAAAAAAAAAGGAAAATTAGGGAAAGTAATTAATTCCTTATCTCACCCACTAATGACTTGAACAATATCTATACCAGATCCACATTTTAAAGCTATAATTTTCTCTGATCACTTTTTAAAAATGAAAATTCGGTCAAATTGGGACAGTTACATTCTTTAAGTCCACAACAATCACTGTTCCCACTAGTAAAAGAGAGGATATGACACACACACCCAAAAAAAAAAAAAAAAAGGAGGGAGAAATTCAGTAGAAATTCAATATAATAGTCCCTCTTTCCACACATGTGGCCTAAAGCCCGAAAACATAATGCTGAATGATGACTGAGTCATTTAACAAACTCCTCCAATCATGGAGTACTTAGTAAAATACATCTGGACAGGACTAAGCAAGTGTGAACCACAGAAGCATAGAATCATTAAAGTTGGAAAAGAACTCTAAGATCATCAGGTCCAACTGTCAACCAGCACCAAAGCCATGTTCACTAAAACATGTCCTTATGTGCCATATCCACAGGTTTTTGAATACTTCCAGGGATAGTGACTCCACCACTTCCCTGGGCAGCCTATTCCAAGGAAGGAACAGGCCTTTCCATGAGAGGAAGCCATAGCCAGAAGATCCAAGACAGATCCAGCCGTACCTACCTTATCCTCCCCTTCTGCTCTGGGAAGGGCACTCTGTGGGCTGCCCCACACGTAAGAGGAGCAGAACAGATTGGAAAGTTTTTGATAGTTGTTTTCCTCTGTTAAGCTCATTTTCACTCATGAGCTAAATTTAACAAAAATCCATTTAAATCCTGGCTCTTCCCAGGCCATCTACATCTCCACGTGCCAATGCAATGTCACAGCTCACAAAGGGAATTTCAAATATTGAGGTAAGTTTCTGTGTCCTTAATGCTGATAACTGATGTTTCCATTTTACAATGCGTACCTTCAATCACACTTAGTGACAGTTGAGCATCTTCCTGACAACCTCTCTTTTCACACAGAAATAATCTAAGATGGCATGCACAGCTATTTACTGTACAACTGGAAGTTCCTAGTAACAAGGAGAGGTAAAAGAGGGCTGGTGACTGAAGAAACAACTCAATTACTCAAAGATGATGTTAGGAAGATTCTGTGACAAATCTTTACACAGGATCAACTCTCAACACTTGATAATAACCTTTCAGAACCTTCAGTTCCCATTGGACCTAATTTCCTTTTCAGTGACCAAACCACTGAATGAATTTCTTCAAGACTTTCATCAAAACCATGTAGAAGTAACTCCCAGCAGGGAACAGCAAGAATAGGAGTGTAGAATCACAAAGCAAACACACACACACATACTCTTAACTTCTAAAGTTTAAAAATAAAACCAAGGAATGATGCTAGGCCATGAAGCCAAAGAAAAATGCCAAAATCTTCTAGGTATTTACAGCTATCTAGAACAAAACTTTAAGATAATCACTGTGGAAGTTGAAACACCAATGAGATGAACGTGTGACAGAACAAGGAGACAGCTCTGAAGATAATACAGAAAACTTGACAATTTCCATATGCATCTAGAATCTTTCATCCTGTTACTGCACACTAAATTTCCTACAGTTCCCAGTGTTCATATCTGAATTTTGGTCCCCAAGCTTGTGCATTTCTTTCTCTCCTCTTGCCATGCTCTACACTTTATAATCAAATGCAGAAACTTCAAGATAGGCCCTGAAGCTTCAAAATTAACCCTCAAGGCAGGTGGACAAAGGCTTTTCTTTTTTGAGTACTCATTTCTTGAACTCAGGTTTTGCTTCAAGGAGGTTCAGGGGTACCTATAGATCAGGAGGTTTTGATTAAGCTATTTTTTAGTATTTCACCTGTATTCCCAAAACCCATCATCTTCCCAATGAAATACAGCTCCCTCATGTAGGGCTCCAGTTTCAAACCCTTGGCTGCCATGTCTAAAGAGAGACAAGCAAGAATACATATATGATATATACACATACACACAAATTAGTATTTGCTGTCCTAGGGAACTGCTGAAAAACTCAAGGCAGAGAAAGTTTGCTTTCCAGAGGAAGGCTGCAGAGCCTGGATTCAAGAGCAAACTGGAAAGGACCTCTAGTGGGCTGAGGCTGTGCTGCTCGGGTGCCAGACACGTCCTTCCCCTTCACCTCCCTGCAGCTGCACAACTTGCCAGCAAAGCCCAGTAGCTTTACCTTGTGACTGCCATCAGAAAAGGCACCTAGAGGTGCAACTACAGCCTCTGTGAAAGACTGAAATGCTAAAGGTTAATGACTCAAACAAGATCATTAGGAATGTCCTCTCACTCTGCTCTCGGTGCTTGGAGGGACACGCTGTCATTTGCTTCAGAAAAAAACAGGAGATGGTTTCTATTTTACTGTGTAGGTCACTAACATGTCAGACCCCTTCAGAGTGGTTTTATGTGGCCTAAATGACATGACATCAGGGGACATTCAAAGATGCACAAATTCAGATGCACATTTGGAATAAGGATTCAGAATATTATTCAGACTATGTCACAGCATTTGGTTCTTCCAAGATTTTTTAGCTGTAGGCAGTTTTGCACAGGCAGCAGAAACACTATTTTAACTGCATTTTTGAAGTAACTTTCTGAGTGAAAGAGCTTGGAATTCTTTATCTGAGCTCAAACAAAGCATAACTTCATGTGACACTATGTGACAAATAGATTAGGGAATGTATTCAGGAGAATATACAGATAATAAACCAGGCCAGATTAAGGAAGGTTATTTATTAGGCATCACAGTTAAAAAGAAAATACCTTGTTTTGAATGAAAGTCGATGATTCACCTTGAAGTCTTTAAAATACCTCTTTTGCTATATTTAGGTTTGCCTTCAAGTCAGAGTGGTTCTATCATTCCCCAAAGTAGAATAATTTACATCTTCAATGTTACAGGCCACAGCTTAGCTCTCTTTTAAATGACCTAAGCAATAACCTCTCTTTCAGCAGTTACCCTCAAAGTGTTTGCATTAACTGGAGAGGGACCACAAATTAAAGCTGACATTGTTAAGGAGAGCAATGCAAGACAGCTGCTCATTATTCAAAAACAATTATCACCTACACTGCAGTGGTGCTCCTTGTGCCATTAAGCAGAGTGCCGGACAGGAAGCCAACCTTGTACAGAGTGGTCATCTGAAGAGAACACCACTGGTACTTGGAGTCCAAAGCCACAAGAATGCACCTGGTTCCATCTTTCACATGGAGCAGTAACAGCACTGCCCTGCCATCAATGAAAAGCATCCCCGAGAGTCACCTGAACCAAGCATTCACACAGAAAACAGAAAATAAACCAAAGACACCAACAAGTTCATATCTCATCATCAGAGACCTGATCAAAGAACAACCAACTCTTTTTCTTCTTGAGAAGGTTGGGCTTCTCAACCTTCATCTTTCTGGACCAACCATCATCAACTATGATCATCACCTCTACTATCAGAATAATATAACTTACTTTGGAAGAGTACTGGTGATGCCATAAAGTCTAACCGTGCTTCTCTCCTCTGTAGGAAACAGTAATCAAGGCAGGAAAAGAAAGCACTCGTCCATCTTGAAGGGTTCTGTGAGGCCTCTGTAGGAAACAGTAATCAAGGCAGGAAAAGAAAGCACTCGTCTTGAAGGGTTCTGTGAGTTATTTTACAGGAGGAGTGTATACAGTGGAAATAGCCCCAAAAGATACCTCTACAATAAAAATGATAAGGAATTTAAGCTGATGAGGATCGGTTAAAGGTAAGGATTAAAAACATAACAGCTTGTGAAAATACTCCTTAACACTTAAGTCAGGGAATTAGTTTCTCAGGAATTAACATCTTGGATTTAAAGGTAAGGATTAAAAACATAACATCTTGTGAAAATACTCCTTAACACTTTTAAGTCAGGGAATTAATTTCTCAGGAATTAATGTCTTGGATCCAAACTGCTTTATGATATAAACAACAGCAAATGAAAAATGAGTTGATCAAACTCTGAAAAGAAATGACAGGAAACCTCTGCTGAATGAGGTAGAACATAGGATATGAAAGAGATGCAGGTATTAAAGCGATTTCAGATGCAATTAAAATGCCTTGTAAAGAGAAACAGGGAAGAAATTAAAATGAGTTCTGTGTTTTGCTTTATGTTACAGTACAAAATTTTGCCAGCAGCATGAAGAAAAAAACAAAGCACATCTTAAAACAGGCCAGCTTACATAAGAGGGAAAGACAGAAGACAAAAATATTTATGCTGATAACAAACTTGAAAACTTGCTTGGACTCACTTGAAAATTGTCAAACCACTGCAACCATGGAACTGCAACTATTCCTCCAGATGGTTGCTTTTAACAACATCACTCTCATTTACTTTTCACTCTCTATTAGTTCTGCAGCCAAGGACTGCTCACCTGGCAGATAAAGACCAAAATGTCATTTTGAAATGGCAGAATTTGGGAATTTATGCAGTGTGTGTCCAGTGTTTCTCCACCCAGTTCCTCCCTGTCTTTCAAATGAGAAGAGTTTTTAGTTACTGTCAAGACAGCTGCAATAACAAGTTTTTTATTATTACTACTCTGACCAGGACTAATGTTTTGGAAAAAAAAATTCAAAGAGAACTCTGAGTATTTGTAACAGCCTCTTAAAATTCAGCTACCTTCTGTGGCAAACACTACATGAGAATACAGATACTGTAACAAACTTTAAACTAGCAAATTTTGCATTGTGGTGAGATTATTAATGAGAAAAATCTTACTCATTCTGTTATGCAGAAAAATCCTCATGAGAATACAGATACTGTAACAAACTTTAAACTAGCAAATTTTGCATTGTGGTGAGATTATTAACGAGAAAAAAATCTTACTCATTCTCTTATGCAGCACAACCCCTGTACACTGCAATGTCTTTCCAAAGTATGTTTTTATCTTCCACAGTGAGCAGAGAAGCATCGTATTACAATGTCCCTTCCTTCCATCTTCCTGTGTCCAAAAATCACTATTTTGTCTCCTTTTCACTAACTGGGGAACTCCCCAGAGTAAAGCAAGCAGGAAACTATTGTATCAGTATCTCTAAAGTGAAGTGCGTGCAGCTCTAGGTATTCACAAGACAATCCACTGGAGGGCAGGATGAAAATTACATATAAATATTTAAATTTATTAATAAATTATTAACAGTTTTAATTATTTAAGTCAATAAAGTAATACTTTAAGTAGTATTTATCTCATCCTTTGTAACATTTCTATTGTACATATTTTACAGTTTGCATATTACAGCATTACATATATATTACATATATAATTTATAAATAAATAAGTGTTAATATATTGGAGGCTGCATGCTCAAAAAATATTTTACTGATCCATAACAACTGGGATCATTGGTTTATGACTTCAGCACCAGGAAACTAAAGCAACATTTCCTCCTTTGTTAGAAGGAGGTAAAAGTACTGCTGGGAAGAACTGAATGCAGGGGACAGTTCTCAAGTGGGCTGCATTTCTCAGTTATTCAGCTGCAAGTCTAATGCAGCAAATTATTTTCCAGAAAGAGTTAAGTGCTCCAGCTCACACTATATCTAGTAGCTGAACAACTCTTGAAATTCCCATGGGATCCTGATTGGTGTCTGGAGGCTGCCAAAGGCAATTCAAAATCTTATTCCAGATGATTTAGGTTCAGGTCCATTTCTCTTCAAAGAGATTTAAAATTCTAAACACATAAAATACAGTTTCAGCAATAACTTGTGCCACTGCATCACTTGGCCAGTTTCTAATGCAGATGTAGAAAGTCAGCCTATTTTTATATAAATTCTTTTTAAACATTAACCAGCAAAACAGCCCTGCTAGTCCCTTGACACACTTCTTGTTGTAAAAACACACCTGCTGAAATACTTCATGTCTGTAATGCCCACAGATAAGTATCAAGTAACTGAAACATTGAAGTTAGTAAAACTCTGGGGAAATTTTATTTAGTGGTTATGTTCTATTAAGAAATAGTGAAGGAAAGCAAACCAAGTTGTCAAGACCCGCTCTTGAAAAATCAGATTATCCTGACTAATGGCTTCTTTCTACCATTTCTGTTCCAGTGAGGATGACATCAAGCACTTAAATCAAGGACTACAGATTTTGAGATAAATTCTTTCACTCCACCTGAAAAGTTTCCAAGCAGCTCATAGCACTGATTGCAGCTTTCAAATTTTCAGCATAGCATCCTCTAAAAATCAGAGTTCAGGCATTTCTTATAAATACCTAAAAGAACAGCTGATGTAGATTTTTTTACACACTTCTCTCACATACTTTGATATCAAACAATGAATGCTATGAAACAGAAAACAACCAATTTGTTTTTCCAGTCACACATCACAGCTCTGGCTGTTCTTTTTCCTCCGTGGAAGACTTCCACCCTCTTGTTAGCCTTAACTATGGCACCACACACTGTGCAATAGGAGAAGCAAAGAACACAACCACAAAATAGCTTCAGATGCTTGCCTTGCCTTTCCATTTCATCTACCTTTCCCCTCCTGCCTTTGTGCTTCACACTCGGATGAGCTTCATCAGCTCAACCATCCCTTTACACATGAATGTCACTGTTACATAACCTTCCTCTCCTCCCCACCTAGGTAGGAATCTAACCCCACAGCCCTCCACATGTGGCAGCTTTCACACTGTCCTCATCATAAAGATTTCCAGGAAAGTGCAGCTCCGACATGAAATCTGCCTTTGTTTTCATCTTCATGGAATGCTCTTCAAGTGTAATGAGGCCTCTTTTTACCTGTCTTTTCTAAAGATTTTCTGCCAGCTTATTTTAGTTTACTGATTTTCTTATGAATATATTTTTTTCTTTGCCCTTAATGCCCTACTAAGAGAGCAGCCAAAGGATTTCTGTCCTCACCATTTTTCAAAAGACAACTGAACTTGGGTGACGCTGCAACACTGCGTGTCCAGCCACTATCAGTGAGAAAGAACAATGCTTGCCTAAAAAAAACTTACAATCTGCTGTTTGGGTGCCATATGTTACTGCTTTTTAAATATCCTACCTGTCCGTGCCACCAGGTGGGTCCAGCCACTCCAAACTGCTCCAATCTTTTCATGTGAGAACCACTGAGTGTCAATCTTCTTGGGCTCAGCAAGAAAGATGTTCCTGCTCACCAGCTGCCCGTGCTTGTTGCTGCCCCAGACATACAGATGCCCTTCGTCTACAACAGAGAGAGAAGTAAAATCTGTTTAAAGGGATACAGATCTAATACCACCAGATTCAGGCTCTGTCTCAGCTCAGATGCTGAAGAAAGAACATTGCATTCAATTTATGTTTTCACTGCATGCTTTTTCCTACCATTCTTTACCATTGTAACTGGGATATCAGAAATATTTGCAAGGGCCTTAAAAACACAGCCAATTTTTGAGGGCTACACTGACTCCCTGAAGCAGTGAGAGCTTTCAGGTCAAACTGCCTAGATTGTTTATAACAAAGACTAATTTTTTTTTAAAAACTAACCACAGTAGTCAACTTCTCTGGGTAAAAGAAAATCAAAGCATCTTGGAGACATTCACTGAGCAGTCCCTCTCTGTCCAGCCTGTCCTTGCAGACCAGCTATTATTTCCACTCCAAAGCTTTGATTACATCCAGTAAATAACTTTCTGGACTGCAGCAAATAATTCAAAGCCTGGCTGGCTGCTCTTGCTCTGCTTTACAGTCTCCCAGCCTCTCTACAAGAGCCAGACTCACAGCTCTGCTCGTACCAATTCTGCCTCCTTCAGCTTCAGCAAATCCAGTAAATCCCCCAAAGCAAGGACAGTCCAGTGCTCCTTGGCTCACCTTGCACAGTCACTTCCTAAATGAATTGGACATGCAGCTCTGAACACATAACTGAAGCAGGCACCACCCATCACAAGGCAAAATTAAAATATTATTGTGCCTCAAAATCACAGACAACACCTGAGAGATTCCTGTAAGTGGTCACTTGCCTTCCACATCTCTTTTCTAAAACAAGTATTTGTTCAAAAGCACACTCCAGGTTTCCAAACAGGAATAAATCCTTTCACAGAAATGCCCACAGTCCTTCACATCAATGCAAGCTGAAGTTGCTCACAGCCTAACAACCAATGGACACTGCCACAGTGACTGCTCAGATGAGTCCTTCTGCAGACACGACATATCATTACTTCCATCTTTTCAAGACAAAACCATTCCTCCCAGCTCCTAGGCCAAAAAAAAAAAAAAAATCCACAAAAAACACTTGAGAACATGAGCTGTCAGGCCTCCCTGAAGTCTTTGCCAGCCTGCACAAGCTAGAAGCATAAGAAATAAATCTTGCACACCTAATCTTGCACATTATTGTGGGCCCAGAAAGACTGGAAGCCATGTAAGTTCCAACATGGAATTGTCTGGAGCACACCTCCACAACACTCAAGGCATTCAAGATGTCTCAGGTCAGCACTGAACTCATCACAAGCACCACGGCAGAAGTAAATTTTTCAGAAGGAAAAGAAGGAAAAAAAAAAGTAAAACTTAGACTAATAATCTCAGTTTGGTAACACCAACATAAAGAGTAAGCCAGGAGAATTCCACTATACTACTGCTGGTGAAAAATTGGCAAGGAGTGGGAGGAGAAGCCAGTACTGACAGTCACCTGCAGGATTTCCGCGTTCCTCTTTAAAACAGCACAACCAAAATAAAAAGGAAAAACAAGTCAAGCAATTGTTTTGTTCAAATATTCAAATTCTCCACTAAAATTGATAAATTCCTTGCCAGCATGAAGTACACACACCTTCTGGAGAGGAAAAAAATTCAAAAAAACAATAGGTGACAGAAACACAAAGAAAAACACTGTGGCCATTCATGTTCCACATTAACATGCATTGCCTCTGTCCTGAGGGTGTATTTGCTTTATCCTGGGAAAAGTCACATGCTCAGCTCCTACCTCACCTCTGGAGTAGGTTTGAGCAAAAACTTAGACACTAGACTTAGCACCATACTCTCACCCCTGGAGGGTTCATTCCAGTTTGGACACCAGTAGACTCTACCATCCTTTTTTCTAAGGAAAGCCCTCCCAGGTCTGTAACAACCCACATCAACAGTTGTGCCCCAAACCTGCCTGGCTGCAGGTATTTGATATCCCACCAGCAGCTGACTCATGGAACAGAGGCAAAGACAACTGCACCACAGTACAAGGCATGTCCTAGAAAAAGGGCCCATTTAAATACAACACCCTGCAGTAGCATCTTTATTATATCAAGCATCTTTAAAATACAAAATATTTTAAGTATTAACTATCTTGCAGGATGAAGGATACTTTTATAATGCATTATAAAAGTATTTGGCATTTATTTTTTCAGTCTTGGTCCCACTGCTGTGTCGCCATCTTATTGCAAAGGTTTCATACCTTCTTGGTGATTTCTCACAGGCAGCTCCTCACAGCACTGCCTTGTTGTTCTTCTTCACAGCACAGCCAACAAACTCCATCTAACTCCTCAACCAGCCAACCTACTCTTTTACAATGCTCTTCCGAATTGGATCCAGCTGTGGCCTATTAAGGGCAGGCCTGTTCCTAATTCTGGATAATTAGCACAGCTGTAACTCCTTAGGGGTGAGATTACCTTCATCACTATCTCTATTTTCCTACATTCCACCCATCCACACTGCTGCCAAATAGACCGCTCTCTTAAACAAAAAGCAAAAGCATGAAAGAATAATCTGCTCACTGTACAAATAGAGACTGCCAATTATCTAAAGTAGATTTTATTTGTTCTTACAGTTTGTCTTCATTAATCTTGCATACACTTTGCATCTCTGAATTCAATACAATTTACATCTTGGAACATCTCCCCATACAACTAAATCTCTACAGATCTGCAGAAGCAAATACTCCAGTGCTCCTTTAATGATGACAGAGGTACCAGATGGCTGCAGATTTGCTAAGAACCTGTTCCTGTGAAGTTTGGCAAAGACTTGTCTTCATAAGGTTCAATGTATTTTACACACTTCAAAACTGTAAGATTACAGCATGAAAGCTATTCTGTTTCCCCTTCTCCCAATCTGTCAAAATAAAAAGAAATCTTTATTAGACTTTCATTACTGGATACTCAGTACTCCAGCAAGGGAGCACGGCCTAAGGATCAAAGAACAAATGGCAGATATTATGGAAGTGCCTAAGCAATTAAAGCAGCTTCCTACTCTTCAAATAAGCTTTGTGCTCTTGCACCAGAGATGTGCACACTGTCACAGTGGAGCCTAAGACACCTCAGACAGCTCCAGGTCTGCTCACGGCCCTGCACTGCCCCATGCAGAGCCATCAGCTCACACTGCTGTGGCTGCCCTGCCTCTGCTGCCTTTCCTGGGACAGCCACCCAGCACACCTCTCCTCCCTGGGCAAAGGGCTGCACTGGTTCTAGTGATAGTAAAAGATTTCAAAATCATAGAAAATTCAAGAAGTTAGAAAGAAAGTTAGGCTTGCTAGGCCCTAGGAAAATGTTAAGGGTCGGCCCTGGGAAATGTTATTTGCTAGATTATGTGAAACTGCACCTGTGTAATCAGTGTATGATAAATTATCTAATTGTTAGATGTGATTAGATATAATTATTGTTTAAGCGAAAGAAGAATCATGAAAAACTATGTTAGGAGTTTGAGGGAGATCACGAAAAATCCATGCTTGGATGAAATCAGTGTATACAATAGAACAATGTAAGTTTAATAATTAATATGTGAGTTATATAACGACAGAATATAAAACATGTTCAGCTCAAAACCATGTCAGAGTCAGAGCTGGGTCTGTGTACCCGTGACACCCAGAGCTCTCCAATAAAAGCACCTGCAGATAATCATTCTGTGATGATGTGTTCCTGAACGCTAACACTAGCGGTAACCAGCTGCCCAAGAGGGCATCCTGCTGCAGCTCCAGAGACTTACAAATCCTCTCAGAGTTTGTAGCCATTAAGAGTCCAGACTAGAATGACACAAGGGCTAGGTCTCATCTGAGACCAAGAAAAACACATAAAGCTCAGAGAACTGGAAACATGACTCTAACTCTTAAAATAAAAGGAAAGTTCTCAGAGTGCAAAACTATTACAGAGCAATTACCAGCACTAACTAGGCCAGATCAAATTCCACCAGTTTTAGCAGAACTGACAACATTTCAAAAGCAGAGAAACCTTTGAAGGGTGAGATGAGGGCTTTCACCTGTGTACCTGAGCCCTACCTGTGAGGGACACTGAATGATAGGAGCCTGCAGCAACTGTCTTCACCTTTACATCTTCCAGGCCTGGAAAAAACACGGTTGCATAAAATTTCTACAGCAGGCATCAATTCACACACAAACATGCATACAAGTGTAACAGGAAGGTGATGACTTTTATAACATAAGGCCCTGATTTTGGGCCACACACACAGCAGGACTCTCATTTTCCCCACAGATCGTGATTTTCTGTGACCATTCTCTCTCTCAGGTACTCCACTCCATGTTCACAGTCCCACGTGGCTTTGTAAAAAGGAAGATACGTACCACTCCAAATTATATTTCTGCTCTATCCACCCACAAAAAGGAAGCAGATTCCTGGATTACCTGCCACTTCACAGGGCTCCTTGGCTGTCAGGAACAGAGGGAGGGCTTTTCCTTGGCTCGCACGCTTTGCCTGAGATGCCATCCCAGTTCCCCACTGCAGCACCAAACCGCTGTCTTTTCAGAGTAAACACAAATAAAAGAGAATAAAACACATCAGCCACCAACAAAACTCACCTCACACATTAATGAGCAGTCATTGAAATCATTTTCACCAATTTAAATTACACTTTTGAAGACCTTTATGCCAAAAAACATTCAGATAACCCTGGTGAAGCCAACAAGCAACAAACAGCTGTAGTCTCTGTACACAGGTAAGAAAACCAAAAAGGTGGGAAGCTGTTGGAGACTCAGTAACAGAAATCCTGTGGCTGCAGTACCTCAGGAATGGATACAAAGTTCTTGTACTTTCTCTTCCCTTTCCCTCTCTTGATGCCAATTTGTTTGTGCAGTGCAGCACAGGGAATCTCAATTCCCACTGTTCATACAGGCACCAGAGATCCCACTGCTCTTCCAAGCATCTCCTGTGCACCTTCAGCTCCACTACCTGGAATCCATACTGAAGTTTACAAAAAGGTAAACCAAATACAGGAGCAGCTATAGCTGGTTTTTCCTCAGTTTTAACACAACCATGCCAAAAGGGAGGGTTTGATTTCTACTGTTAAACAATGAACAAACTCAGAGTCTCTAATAATAGCAGGAGAAATATTTTGTTTCATTCTTGTGATTTTCCAATAGTCAATTTCAATTACATCATTTAAAAAGGCACAATTTATGTGCAGCTCCATTTTGAAGCATCTTAAACAAACTGAAGTTACTTTGCATACTATAATGAGTACAAATCCTAAGATACTTTGATTGAGCAGAAACCCTTTTTCCTGAAAAAACTCCTTTTTTGTTTCAGAATAAGAAAAAAGAAAACAGTACATTTTCCATCCATCAGAAAAATAACTTTTTAATAAACCTTCACTCTGAATTCTTGGTTAAAGTTTTTCCCCATGATTTTCCAGGAAGATGGTTCCAGTGTTTACTATTCATATTAATTTGTCACAAAATCTTACAGTCTATGAAGAAACTCCTTTTTTGTTTCAGAATAAGAAAAAAGAAAACAGTACATTTTCCATCCATCAGAAAATTAACTTTTTAATAAACCTTCACTCTGAATTCTTGGTTAAAGTTTTTCCCCATGATTTTCCAGGAAGATGGTTCCAGAGTGTTTACTATTCATATTAATTTTCACAAAATCTTACAGTCCCTGACTTTAAGGTGTATTTTCCCTGTGATAGTTAAAACTAATAGCAGATGAGATAAATTTCATCCTCTTTTCCTCCCTCTCCTCCTCCAAGCCATCAAAATCCCATTTCATTTGTTACTAAAAATATTATTTATCCTTTCAGATAAATTTTCAGATTATTTTAAAAGATTAAAATTATTATATACTTACCTGTAGCAGCAAGGGCATGTCTCAGTCCTGCAGCAACACTCACCACCTTCTCTTTGAGAGACTAGGCAAATAAAAGAAAATTATCATTTAGTTGCTTTTTGCATTTAGTGCTTCTAAAAACAAAACAGGCCAAACAGAAATGGAACACTAAGAAAACAGTGCTCACAATTCCAGCCTGCATGTCCCAATGCATATCAACGTTTTGTATCACAAACTAAGTACATTTTGACTAATAAGAGTTAGTGGGAACATCTTCAAGAACAAAAAAAAAATAATAAATCAGCAAAGCAACTGGTTGCACAGCATTGTGGCAATAAACAGAAAATCACAGTCAAAATATTCACATGAAAGAAAAAATGTTTGCCATACAAAAACGTTTCTTTCTTAATTTTAACTCAGTGTTCCTCAAGAACTACACCAAAACCTCCACAGTAAATACTGGTGATAGGCAATACTATGGTGCATTACGCTGTTCAGTCTTGCCAAGTTACTGATGAAATTTTGCTTTCCACTGGAGAAAAACCTGAAAGTTTCCCTCCACTACAACAGATCTCAGGAATCATGTGGAAGTTTCCCTCTTCTGTTACCTCCTATCCCATCCTGTCTTGCTCTTACAAGATTTTGCAAACCCTCTGGATATTTACCCATGGTGGAAAAGCACCAGGTGTATTTAAAATAGGTGACATCAAGTCCAAGTACTTAAGGGATACCAACCAAAAGAGCAAATATTCAGCATGAATAGTTTATATGGTGAGGGATGAGAGAGATTCACATCAGCCCTGTCAATTCCACCAAATTTTAAGGCACCATTCTGCAATGGATGCTCTCAGGAAACATCAAGGACACAGAAACAACAAGTGAACTAACTCCTACCCTCAGATGCCCTCCTTCTCCTACATTAAAAAAGCAACAAAGGAATATCTGGCATGAGCCATGATGCTAAATACTTTCTTGTCTGAGAAGTGAAAGAGTCAACTTTCTGTTAGAAGTGGGAAGCTTCTTCATACAACAAGAAAAGCAGCCTCAGCCTTTCAATTCACCTTGGGCCTTTACTTTGTAAGCTTATCTGTAGCAGATAGGCACTACAAAAAATGAGTTGAAGAGTCTGGCATAAAGCCCATTGAGCTCAGATGACCTCTGTAAGCTGCTGGAAGCAATATAATACACAACACCTTCTAAATCTTTACCTCAATCTTTTGTGGACTCAAGCACGGGCCTGAAATTTGAGGAAGTCCCAGTTGTCCAAAAGAGTTTGACCCACAGGACAGCACTAGGCCAGATCCTGCAAAAAAATGAAGTGTTAGAATCAGTAAAGCCATGAGCAATAGCACTGTAACATAACAAGCATAATAACACAGCCAAGTAGATCAAGAAAAGACCTAATATGTCCCCTTACAAAGCCCCTGAGGCCAAAGGCTCCTGGTCTTACACATCACATCCAGAAAAGGTCTCAAGTTCACTGGGACACAAGGAACAGAGAGTGATTCAGCTTGCAAGGCAAGTAGCTTAAAACCTGTGAGTGCCAGCACGTAGAATCATAGAACAGTTTGAGTTGGGAGGGACCTAAAGCTCATCCAGCTCCAACCCCTGGCCATGGGCAGAAACACCTTCCACTATCCCAGGCTGCTCAGAGCCCCATCCAACCTGGCCTTGAACACTGCCAGGGATGGGGCATCCACAGCTCCTCAGGCAACCTACGCCAGGGCCTCATCACCCTTCCAGGAAAGATTTTTCCTAATAACTAGTCTAACCCTTTCCTCTTTGAGTTTAAAGCCTTCACCCTTTGTCCTATCACTACAAACCCTTGTAAAAAGTCCTTCTGCAGCTTTCCTGGGGCTCCTTTAAGGTTCTGAAAGGTCACTCCTGTCACAGATGTCCCAGGGCACATGCAGCCTTTAGTTTACAATGGGGCTGTGCTGCTTTGTGACCATAATGCAACATACAGTACAAGGCAGTATAATTACAGGGGTGGTGGTTCCTTTGCTAAATCTATGTCTGAGGTGCAAAATACAGAACACCATGGCCTCAGTTATGCCATTTTAATCAATGTAGGTAGTACCTTACTATTCAATCTGCTCCACTGATGTCAGAGAGATTTATCATGTGGATGGGACTAGTCAAGGTACTACTAAGATTGATTATGGATGTCACGACTGGGTACTTGATAATGAGCTGCAAACAAGTTCTGAATCCATTACTCTTAAGAGAATTTTTGAATGTGATCATCTGTAGTATTTGCTATAAAGTGAAAGCCTTCTTTCAAATATGTCAGGTTTCAGAGAATGGCTAAATCCTGAATTCATTGCTAAACCAAATTCCATATAAAGTTAAGAGAATTTGTCCAGGGTTAGGACCTTCTCCAAACTGAGCAGCCCCAACTCTCTCAGCCTTTCCTCACAGGAGAGGTGCTCCATCCCTCTGATCATCTTGGTGGTCCCCTCTGGACTCTCACTCCAGCAGGTCCCTATCCTTCCTGTGCTGGGACCCAGAGCTGATGCAGCTGCAGGTGGGCTCTGAGCAGAGCAGAGCAGGGGGGCAGAATCCCCTCCCTGCCCTGCTGCCCACGGGGCTCTGGGTGCAGCCCAGGTCACATTTGGCTCTCTGGGCTGGGAGTGCCATGGCTGGGGCATGTGCAGACTCTCACCCACAGCACCCCAAGTCCTTCTGGGCAGGGCTGCTCTGGATCTGCTCTTCCCCAGCCTGTGTTGGTACCAGGAGCTGTCCTGACCCAGCTGCAGCCCCAGCACTTGGCTTCGTTGAATTTCCTGAGGTTCCCATGGGCCTCTTCTCAAACTCATCCAGGTCCCTCACATCACACAAGCAATAGCCTTGTGGAACTTTCAGCATGTTCTCTACATCAAGGTGGACAATCTACATCTTCAGCTCTTAGAAAGATTTACCTACTAATATGATTGTAAAATCCCAGCCACATGCAACTTGTTTTACACAAAAGCCAGACAGGGCAGTGCACAAAGTAAAATGCAGCACATCCTCTGTGTGATTCAATCCCAGCTGCCCATCCTTGTTGTGGCCGCATACAAAGAGCTGTCCTGCACCTGGAAGAAAAACAAACAAACAAATTGTGTTCCACTTCACAGACTAAAATGAGAAACCTACATCTGTGAGATCCTGTGACAAACAAAAACAGTGATTATGTGTCACTTTAGGCACTGCAATCAAGTAAAAGTTAAGAGAAACAGTTGTTTCTGATGCATCAGAAAGACCTCTGAGTAACTACAGCTGTGGAGAGCTGGGTCTGTCAAGGGACACAATCCATATGGTGAGACAGGCACCTCTCACACCAAGATTCTTTTTTTATCATGTTCACATCTGTCTGTATTCCTTCTTTACATAATTATCTGTGACATACAGCACAATCTTTCAAGGGCCAGATGTTATGTCCTGGTTCTTACATTACCACTTCTTAAGACTGAATAACCTCTGACTCCTCCTTCCCAGCCTCAATACAGAAAATTTGGTGTCTTTGTATGAAAGAAACGGCTGAAGAAACAGTCCTCACACAGCCACAAAGTAACCACACAATATAAAAGCAACAGGAATTTCCCCCATTTCCCCAAATACTGAGTTAACTGGGAAGAGAGGAAGCGGTTTTGCAACTGAGGCTCAGAAACAGCAGCCACAGAAAGGTGGCAGCACTGAAACAAGAGGGAAACACACCCAAAAAAAAAGTGGTTAAAAGCCAAACACCCCGTGCAAGAGCAGTGTTTTTACCAGTGATAACTGCAGAATGTCCCCCTCCTCCAGCAATGCTTGCAATGTCTTGACATTTGCAGGAAACATCTTTCAGGGCCTGAGGAACCAGCACATCCTCTTTATGACCAAGACCAAGTTGTCCATAGCTGTTTGCACCCTTCAAATGCACACAGAAAAATAACACATCTTTTAAAAAGTTAACAAAAGAAGCACACATATGCTCCCAAGGACAAACAAGCATATTTGGGATATGCCATGGGTTAACCTGCTCCCTGATATAACATAGGATTCCCAGGATCACAGACCAGGACTGTCCTAACTTTGCTGTCATTAAGGGTGTCTGTGCAGCCCCAGTATTTCAAAAAGCATACTGGAATACAGCCTGTTAAAACTTCAACTGCAGACTCACAGTTAATAAGGAGGAGAACCTTTCTATCAGGATGATTATCAGACGTTTATTTTAATGGCAATGATTCCCACTCATCACTAAGGTCTTATTCGTGCCACTGCTTTCTGGCAGGCTACCTCCAAAACAAGAACAGAAAGACCTTTTTTTGGAACCTAAACAAGCAAATCAGAAACATTAACTAAACTAAACATTAACTAAACATTTTAAAGAGGTCCAAATGAAAATATACCAATTACAGGTAGTATAGGTACATACATAGGTACAAAAGTATAGCTACAAAACCCACCGTGGAAAGCAGCAATTGTCAACATAGTAACAAGTCAGGGAATTTCTTAGTCAGTTTCACCTCTGCGTCCAACAGTTTAACGTTCTTTCACAAAAAAGGGGATAACATCACCTTCCCCATCCCACACACCACAGCAAATCCACAATGCTCACAGGTGGCAATCTCCAAGAAATGCTATCCCTACCTCACCTGTGCGCCCACCTGCTCTCAATTTATCCCCCACCTCCCCCGAAAGATGCAGCACTGGTGAATGTCAGAAGTCCCCATTCAGCAAAAAGCACTTTGTACCTACAGAAACAGCGGCACCCCGCCCGCCCCAGCCCAGAGCTGCAGCTGGGGGACATGTCGGGAGCGGAGCTGCACAGGCACGCCAAGCTCCCGCCTCACAGCCACTGCCGTGATACGCGCTTGAGAGCACGGCAATGCTTAACAGGCGCAATTCTTCTTAAAGCATGTCTCACAACCTCCCGTTGTAGCCAGTAACTCGCCGTGAATTTTCAAGCCTTCAAAGCCAGGCAAGTCGCGATGAGGTGCAGAAGGACCTGAGGGGCTGGGAGCCACACGCGGTATCCCAAGGCCAGCATCACTCCAGCCGCCCTGCCCGGGCGGGCGAGCCGGCACCAGCCCCGGCCTCGCGGGGCGAAGGGGGCTGAGCAGTGTGAGGGATGCCCCCGGCACGGCTCCCACACCGGCTGTGCCCGCCGGAGACACCGCGGCCCCGCTGCCCCAGGCCGAGCGCCGCAGCATCCCGGGAGGGCGAGCAGCGGCCCCGCCACCCTCCCGCCTCCCGGGACCCCCGGGCCGAGCCGAGGGCCCACTCACCCAGGCGAACAGCTGGGGCTCCATGGGATGGGGCCGGTGGCTCCCGGTGCTTCCCGCCGCCCGCGGGCCGGGCAGGAAGAGGCGGGCACGGGGCGGGATCACGGGCGGGCTCAGCCCGAGCCGCACCGGGAAACGCCAACCCCGAGCGATCGGGCGCATCGTGTTTGCCCGGAAAATTCACAAATTCCAGAGGTTTATGCCCGAAAAAAGGAGACAGAGGCGTCCTGCAACTTTATGCGAAGAAAGGGAGAGTCCACCGGGGCACAGACCTGCAGGCTTTTTCTCTGTCAGTTTCAAAGGGGACACCCTCCTTTTATCCCAAACTCCGGCCGCACATTGCCCCTGCCTTTCCGCATTGGCTGAGGCGCTAGGAAGGCACAGCCTTCCCGAACCGCCTACCACATATCCCACCTGGAACCTCCCGTTCTCCCCCGAAGTTCAGAAACTCGGGCTGTGCCGACCCTTCTCTGGGTCAGGAGCTGAGCTGCTTGGGCTCTGCAACAAACCCGCAGTCAGCAGAGACAGCGGGACCCATTTCAGGGGCGTTAACACCCACACCTGCGCCCAGCAAATCGTTTGTAAAAACATGAGCTTTCCTCCCGTGTTTATTGCTACGGTGCCAAAGTAAAGGGCTTTGGTGGTTCTGATAATTATCAGCAGCTCCTTTATTTCGTTGACATTTAAGCCTCCACAATGTTTAAAGTAGTTAAATTATCATGGTTTTACCTAAGGTTTGGGTAGGCAAAGCCAAACATACACGTTGTTAGTGCCGTGGAAGCGCATCGTCTAGGTATTACTTCTAGCAGTTTACTTTTTCTTTTGCTACACAAAGGCAAATAAAGATACAACTGCTGTTTTTACAAAGTACTTGGAAGTAGGTGCTACTTTAACAAGTTTAAGAACTCCTACTTGAAACGTATACATAGTTCAGACAAGGCTTGAAGTAACACAGTATGTATATTTCAACAACATCATAAATCCAATGTTGTTAAAACTGCAGCTGAACATTAACTCTTATCACAGAAGCAGACAAAACAGATCCTCCCTTACTACTCACTCAGAGGAAGGTTTCTTCTTTAGAAAGACAAAGTTCCTAAAATCTATTTTTAAATTAAGTGCAATGTAAGCCATAAATGTTGTAGGCCATAATTCTACATCTTAAATGTTCTTTAAAACAAAATTATAGTGGGTTAATAGCCACAGAAAAATCTATCTAGTCATGATTTAAACAGTGAGTATTCTTGGAAAGGTTGGCCTGGCAATTGCGTATGGAGCAGAGGTGTCCTACGAGAAAGCATATGAAACTCAAGCTAATTTTCAAGCACAGAGGTTTCATCAAAGTCCTTTCAAGTTCTCAAAATCCTGGACTAGCATCTCCAGTGTATTTAAGATTTCAGAACATTCTTCCAGCATGCTTTTTGGATTTCCTGATAAGATCTACGTATGAAAAAAAAAAAAAAAAAACAGTGCCTGGGGTGCTGTTAAATACACCCTGCACACCCCAGATCCCCCCTATTAAATACACCCTGCACATCACAGGAAAAAAAAACCAACAGTGCCTGGGGTGCTGTTAAATACACCCTGCACATCACAGATCCCCCACTCAAATGTCTCACATCCTGCACACATGTCCATGCCAGAACAGGGGTGGCAGAAGCTTTGCACAGCTCTGCAAGGTGCTTGGAACGGGGGGACCCTCGACACAAGGAAGTTTGCTACTGTGCAATGCAGAAAATTCAGTAGGACACTGCTTCCCTGCACTTCTAAAGTGCTCTTTGGGGTCAGGTGTACTTTACACTACAAGGTAGTTTGTTGCCCTTGTAGCCACAGAGTTCCTATAAAATGCTTGGGCCTTTCAATTGTAGTTTGATAGATGGGGAATGAAGGTGTTCAGGTCAGGTAAAGAAGAAAGTAAATGTATATTTGTGCAGCTTGTGCAGGTCAAAAAAGTGACTGAGCAATCAACAGGATATTTATTTTTAGGTAAAGCACAACGGTTTATGAGCTTTGGATATTATTTTCAACGTTGATGTTATTTTAGAGCCAATTAAGCTATTTTGAATATGAAGCTGCAGTTTGGAAATGGATTTGGGCTTTATGCTAAGTCAGTGCTTGATGGCTTGCTGTATTTTTTGCTAAATTAATTCAATCAGGAAAAAGGCAAATGGTATCTCTCTAAGGAAAGGTCTTCCCTCAGGTGCAATGCCAAAGACAGCAACAAAAATCCTGACTCTAAGCCAATAGCAGATCACTTAAAATAAACGTAATTAGGATTTCATGCAATAGCTGTATCTCTGCCTTATACTAGAAGCATGCCAAACATCACATTTGCAACTCTTTGTGGCAAGAATAATCCCTTTGAAAGCAATGTTTGACCCCTCCCTTTTATCATGTTGAACCTCCAGCTATTTGTGTCCTAATGCCTGCATTGTAATCATTCAAGTCTCAAATTTAGTAGCACAGGCTTTGAAACACTGAATTACCACAGCTTCTACACTGTAAAGTCTTCAGCACTATACAGTCAGTAGCGTAGACTGCCGGAGTCAGAAATTGAATTCTCCCTAGGGTGAATTTCTCCATTTTTGCCTCATAAACCACTTCCTGCAGCATCTGATCCCAGCCCTCATCCACAGACCACACTTTTTCTCCCATCTAACAATTTCTCCATTCCCCTACAAGCTTCTAAAAGGCAGCTCAACCTTTTTTACCTAAGGGGGATGGAGGAATGCATTTATGTGAGGAAATTTACAGAGAGCAACAAGATAAAATTGTTATATTCTTATGGGCCATTCACTCTTCCATGTGCAAAGGAGTGAGATCTGCATGCAACACATGATATGCCTAGAAAGAAATCAGTGGGGAAAAGGGAAGAACTGGCTTGCAGCCCAGGGCTGGCAGGGTGTTACACTTCCAGCTGCTTGCCCATCTTGCTGAGGGCATCGCTGACAATGTCCAGCTCGTGGCGCAGCTCATTCACCACGCTGGCGATGCTCTTCGTGTCCTTCAGGACCTGCACACTCTGAGTGTAGGGGTTGTACTTCACCCCAAAGGGGCGCTTGATGGTTTTTGCAAACTCTCTATTGAGGTAAAAAAAAAAAAAAAAAAAAAAAAAAAAAAAAAAAAAAAAAAGCGAGAGAGAGAGAAAAGAGTGTGTTATAACCAAAAAGGGTGTTATAAAGCAGACATAAACCACAAATGCATTCTCTGTATGCAGCCAGTATCAATACCCATTTTTCTAAAGTACTTAAAAATAGTCCTAATTGTTATGTATCTCCCACCCAGTACCTGAAAACCCAAGAAAATACTAACCAAAATTGCTTTACTGTGAAAAATAGTTACTAAACTGTGATAAGACTAAAAGGGTTTGGTGCTGCTACGGAGATAGATAGAAAACCAAATCTGCTTTTATAAAAAGAAGGGGGAGAGGGGCAGAGTCTGTACCTCATCTTTTCCTTTGCTTCTTCAAAACTTTCAGAAACATAGTAAACCTCCTGGAAAGTTGTAATGATACATTCTTGCTTGCAGGTGACCTTTGGATCAAAAGGTTTGACTTTGGCGCTGTCAGAGAGTGCGTGCTGGTAAGGTGTTACCATGGGTCAGAGGAACATCGCCATCCAAAGAATCCAGGAGGAAGATGATGTGATAAAGTGAATAAAAAGGATAATGTGAGATGATTTTAATGCATCTCATCTTAAAATTTTTATCTGCAGATGAACAATGATTAAATCCTAACAAACTGAATTATTCTGAACAGTCATATTCTGCCAGTTTGGGTGAGAAAAGGGACTCTGCAGACACAAGGCTTGTGTATAAACAAGAGCAATATTTTCAGAATCTGGTTAAACCAACAAAGCTTTGATCTGAAAATAGTATTGGATTGTAACATCAATAAATTATGCTTCATAAAAAATCAGGGGGGGAAAGTGGCAACAATAATGAGGTACAAAGAAAAGAGAAAAACAAGCAGTAGCCATTCTTACCTTGAGCTCACTAATGGAAGAGAGCAAGCCAGCCCCATAAACTCGTAGCTGCCCCTCTTGCTTGCACAAGCCAAACTCTACTGTGAAGAAGTAGCACTGAAACACAGAAGGAAGTAAAACAATTCAGCCTTCATCAGAGATGCTGTGGTGAACTAGATGGGAGCATTTCTATTTGTAGGTAGCATCAAATAGTTGCAAATATCAGATAGTTATCACTCAGTTATCCTGAGATATTTAGAGAGGAGGAAAGCAAGAGTGGAAGGATGAAGAACCACAGGATGGCATGTTTCTCATAAGAAAGGTGGATGTTACAGATCACCCAGCTGGGCTGGAGGTTGCTAATGTCAATGCAAACATCGAGGTGTAAATCTGTTTTGAGAAATACTGACATGAAATCACAGCCTCAGCTTAAAACAATCACTGGATAGAGAGGATCTCTGAGTGAGTGAGAACAGCCCACTGCAGTTTGTTTCTCATTTGCTTAGTGTGCTGTAAAATTAAAGACATTCTGTTTGCTGAATTTCAGGATTTCTGCAGCTATACAGGAAGGAACACTGTTTTCATGGATGGCTTATTTCTGCTCCCACTGAAGGTAGTACAAGTTTTACCACTAGCTACACTAGATGGGGAAAGAAATTTTTTAAATCAGCAAGCTAGTTCTTGCATAACTGGCACAGATTATTTTTCATCAAAATCTGCTTTTAATCTTGAAATACTCTTGCCAAGGCATCCAGAGACTGATATCCAGAAAATTAGTTTATATTATTTTAATTTCTTGATGGAAAAGTATCTAATGCTAGCACTCACCACATTCATTACCATATAATTTCAATTCATTCTACACATTAAAAAAATAGAACACTTTCAAATCATTTAATCATATTCCCAGAAGAAAGAAGACTTTGTCTGAAAGAAATAGACCATACAATTTCAGTCTGCAAGAAGTAATCTACCACTAGAAGCTGAACGATTACTTGACAGTAGAGTGAAGAAAAATACCAATCATATCAACTTTAAAGTGGTTTTTTTTCCTAGCATGGAAAATTTTTTCATGGTTTAAAATCCAGGGACCAGTGAAACACAAAGATCTAGCAGCTGGTGTGGCAAAAGTCAACATGAAGATCCACATTTATTTGATGGCATGGGATCTGGCTAGTGAAGCACAAAGCTTTTGATGGAATCCCCAGGCAGTGAAACACTCACTGTTGCCAGTTTTTGGACAGCCTCATCTGATGCCCCAAGTGATGCAAGACCAATTTCCTGGGAGAACTGAGCAAAACTGGGTTCAGCCAAAAGAGGGACATGGCCTAGGAGCTCATGGCAAGTATCACTGGAAAAAGAAACAAAACAAGAAATCTCATTATTTGTCTTTTTGGCAAAGTTAAAAAATCAACACCACTGAACTGATACAATGTCTTGCATTAAACTCTAAACTTAAACACTAAAAGTGTCGCCCATTTCTCTGAAAGCATCTGAGCAGATCATACCAACCCTATATAAAGTACATAAAATCAGATTGTCAAATGAAGGTGCCTAAAATTAAAGTCTGAGCTCCTCATTTGTAAGGCAACTGGATATTAAACTAACTGCACACAGTGGTATCAGTAAGAGATTTCCAATAGCAAGCTGTAATTTTGAAAATCCTGCACTTACAAAGGTGGCACTTCAGCGTGCTCTAAGTTCATTACATTCAGCATGAAGGCTGAGTCTTCAGCACCTTAAAAATAAGTTTTATGCTGGTGTTCTTGAACAGCTTTTAAGTAACTTGGCTCTGGGCAAGCAAGATTCAAAACTTTCTCACAAATTCTACCCCAAGATTAAATGACTCACGGCTCTGGTGTATAGAGAGGGTCCGAGCTGTGCCTGACATATTGAGTGCAGTGAAAAACTCGGAATGCCAATCCTGCCAAGAAGTCTCTGGGTGACAGATATCCAGCCACGGGGCGAATGGTGAAGCCTGTGCGCTCTGAAAGTGACCAGAGAAACTGTAGATTAGTTTAGCACAGGATGCACAGCATTGTCAGCTTTGCTGCTGGTGCTGAGGTGACAGCCACAGCACTACCTTGGCTCAAAATCACAATTAGAAAAATTAGACTTAGGCTTGAGAATGAGCAACATTTTTTAAAATAGCCCTACCTCTGTGCCAGTGGATTTCCTAGGATTCCATGCCTAGAGTCAACAATACAGCCAGGTATCTCCTTAGCCAAGCCTAACAATCTTTTCAGACACTGTGCCTCAAATATCACTGCATGCAATGAAGACACAATGCATTAAAACACAGATGGCCAAAAGGCCTCTTAAAGAATGAATACAAGTCACCAAGGATGTTTCCTTGTGCCCACAAAATGGTGGGATTTGCAGTGGACCTCAGTTTATTTTGAAAACCAGAAAATTGTAGAAAAGCAGCACATTACCTTTCAGGAAGCGGGACACATCTTCCAGCTGGGGGATATTGTCTTCCCTGTACCCACAGTGTTTGGTGAGCAAGGGCAGGTTTTTCAGGTACTCTCTGCAGGCATAAGTTGGGTAAAGATTGTTAAGCTCTCGGTACACAGTCCCCCAAGTCTTGATCTCCTCCTCAGTGAATTCAATCTTGGGAATTGGGTCACCACTGCAAGGAGAAGAGGAAGAAAGGACACTCCTTAGTAAATGGCTAATAAGAGGTGACTCATTTACCTACTATTAGTATTTAACACCTGTATGACTGTGACACCTGGCATTAGACTCTGTCAAACACACAGTGAGGTCTGGTCTATGTCCTAGAAAGTTTTTAGTCTAAGGATTTGCCTTTTTTTCACTTTAACCAGTTGTCAGGAATCTTTGCATTGATCTCACTTAAAGCTTTGGTTCTGTAAACAATTTCTTAATTGTTCAATGCCAAGAGTAAGGTTTAAAATACCTACACAATCTCTTCACAGTTTCAGGAGCTGATAACTCCATGTTGGAGTAACTCCATATTTAAAATACCTACACAATCTCTTCACAACTTCAGGAGCTGATAACACGTCCTTTTCCATGTTGGATTTCTAAGTCTGCAATTTTTTTCCATTACCCTTTTAATTTGTTTTAAGAAAAGAGAATTTCCTAAATTAACAACACATTGTGTGACAGCAGCTAAATATACATGTCAGGTAAAAATCATGCTTCTGTGCAGAGGAGACCAGTGCCTGTCTGAGAATATTTATTTTAGTCTCTCTTTCCTATTTACTTCTCAAGACCATGGATAAAGTGGATTATGGCAAGGCCAGTGTTACACTGCATTTCCAGTGTCAGCCAGGGAACTGGTATGGAAAATGCTCTCCCAAGGGAATCTCTGTCAACAACAGGTTGACAGTAATCAGCTTGGGACTGTGGTAACCAGTTGCATTAAACACACAGTGCAGTAGAACTGTAAATACAGACCTTTTCTAGGTAATTTTCAGTTGAGGAACTTAACACCTAAATTCAATCAGGCCACATAAAAATCACGTTTAGAAAGAATTTACAGCACTGGGTTATGAATCTCTTACTGCTTTCAGAGCTCCACCCCCTGCCAAAAAGCATCCATAAAGACAGAAGCTCCTAGAATTACTTTTCACAGAAAGCTTCTTATCTACACATCACACATGCTAGTTCAAACCAGGAAAGAAAATTCAAGTATTAACATTTTCTCAGAAAGTTTACTCTCAGTGGTCACTGGGCTGTACATTGGGATTTGCCTCCTCTCCCTCTCCTTTGCAGAGCAGCTGGCCAAGCCCCATGGCCTCAGACTGACCAGGGCTGCCTCGATCTCTCTTCTCATCTTGCCTCACATCTCCCTTCCCTTCACCTCCTTGGCTCTGATCCCTGAGCTGAACCTGCATCTCTCAGCCTGATCTGAGCCCAGGAAGGTGAGCTCCTCACAGTCCACTCTGCTGTTACTTCAAAGCACCCAGAAGGCTTCTTCTGGAAGAATTCAAGCTTACTGTTTGTAGTTCATAGCCAGGTCTGCAAAATACTTTCGCCTCTTGCGATAAACGTTGTCTTTGAAACCCTGGTAGGGAGAAAGGAAAACACAGTTCAAAGAGTTTCCAAGCAATAATAAATAAATCAATTTAAAACAGGACACTTGATGTTTCTTAGGTTGGGGAATAAAAAAGTATGATGTGTAAGAATGAAAGGAGAGGGCAGGAAACTCATAGCTGCAGTCTGAAATGCTTAATAAATGTGAACTGAGCAAATACTCCAAATTAGGAATCAGCTGATTTATACAACTATATCTTTTGTAGAGAAGGATTCATTTTAGTCATATCAGTATTTATACGAAGTTTGTTACTTGCACAATTATTCAAAATTACAGAAAAAATTGCCCATTTTCACTGCCCAAATACCAGTTTGGTTTCTCCAGTAAGGAAAAAAGAAAGAGGAGGAAGAAAGCCTGCCTCAAAATAACTTTCTTTTAGCTTCTTTAATGTGTATGTGACCACTCAGGGCCCAGACCTGGAGTTCTTGCACAAGTAAGCCCTGCAGAAAAGCACAGGAATTTAATTCAGTCAGTCTTCCCCGAACAAAGAAAGAGATATGAAATCCCCAAGAGAAGGTGCTCAGACCCCCAGAGACACCATTGAGAGAGAGGAGAGGGAGGAAGAAAAGCTGCAATTTTTTTAGGTCAGCTCCACAAACTATGTTTCCAACTCTGGACTGGGTGTAGGGAGGGAAAAGTACTTACGGGATGGTCGGCATCCAAGTCAGAGCCGTACATCAGCACCCGGTTTGCACACTTATCCAAATCTGAGATCTTCTTCGGAAACCAGGGAACGTTCTCCATGCCTGGGGAAGGCATGGAATCCACAAGGTTATTAATAATGCCCAGCACGCCGAGGGAGGAAGAGCTGCTTTCAAGTACGGCTATGGCGGTTACAGCTCGCTCTATAAATTAAAGGGGCATGAATAAGACAAGGGAGTCCTCTGCCTATCTGGCACCAGCCTCCAGCTCACACTTCCTCCTCGGTCACTGCCACAGACTGCCTGCAGAGCACAGCCAGCCCCAGGGCCTCTGGGAAGGAAAACTAGCATGGGTGTCTCTGCTGTAGTTAGAGTAGCACCTAGAGGATCCCACGGAAATGAGGTGTCCCTGTGTAGAGCTGCTGGGAATCTTGTAGGGCACAAAGGGTGCAAATGAGAACAGAAGTGATTTGTCTGTGGTCCCTGGGCAGAGTGAGAGCAGGTTAGAGTCCTCTCATCGTGTTTCACTGACCACGGGAAATGGATGATTCCCCATGGTTATGTGCATGGGAAGCATCCAGCTTTACCTTGAGGAGTATGCGGGGGAGGAGGAACAGGAGGCCCTGCTGCCTGAGAGAGGAGCATCATTGCAGTTTTGCTACCAACTACTTTGGGGTTATTTTTAGCCTAAGACAGTTTTTTTGCCAAGCCCTTGGCAGAGCAGTTGATACACTGTTTTTCTGCCTCAATGCTCTTCAGTTTACTTAAAAAGGTCAGGAGACTGTTTAGATTGAATTTCCCCTTACTTACGGCTAAAGTAAGCCATTTTATCTAAGAGCTCCAAATCTCTCCTTCCCAAGCACAATGACTGAAAAATACATGGGACCAGCTTCCTGCTGCCCTGAACTTCGAGCATCTCTTTAATTAAAAGTAAAGGTAAACACAACATGTAGTCTATAAGGGTAAAAGGCACCTCTGCAATACTAATATAAGTAGTCAGTTATGATTAAAAGTGGGCAAAAAAGACAACAAAATCAAGAACTAAATGAGGATATTGCAGAATCCCTCTTCCACTCTCCCCAGTGTCTGAACTGAAGCGGGACCTGTCAGTATCACACCTCTGCCATCGTAGCGTACTCCAGCCCTGCACTCAGACTTTGCCCACAGGCCAGCCTGCTTTGACCTGCAGGGATGCAGGGCTCCCACTGGTGCCAGCTGGGCAGTGCTGGGAAGGGACAGGAGCACAGACAGCAGATACACAATTTGTAACAGCCTGACAAAGCCTGAACTCCCAGGTTCAGGCCAGGCTACACTCACACATAACACAGAAACAGGGACCTGGCAGCAGGTGCCTGAAGACACAACACAAGTGCAGGTGGGGCCATAAAAAGGTTTCAAACCAACACATTTGGAAGTGCATTTTCATCAGAACTGCCTTTTGTACCTACCATCTCCCTGGACATTGAAATGCTCTGTTGGGCTCACAGAGACGACGTTGACATGGGATTTCAGGAGCTGGAAAATCTCGTTCAGTTGTTCCCTGTTACTGTCACAGTCCACGAAGATCTCGAACTCAGAATTTCGTCTCTTGGACTTCCGTGACTCAATGTGTACCAGATTTACATGCTTCTCCTGTTTAGTAAGAAGCAATGTTCTCAAAAAGATAAGCTAAAAACAACTGACTAAAAGTTAAAATAGTTTTTCAAATTAATATTCTACTGCCATGAACTATTCACCTCCTCTATGAAGCTATTTTAGTTAATTGGATCGCTTGATAGCAATTTGCTTATTGGAGGGAGGGGAAAGGTTTGATTTTCTATTCAGAAGAAAATGAAAGCAAACCTGTGTTCTTTCAGGTTTTTTTACATTCAGGAAGAACATAAAGACACAGTCAGGAGGTTTAAATTCATAGACCCTTTTTTTTTATCTTTTATCCATAGGAAGCTGATTAGCAAAATTCACCAAAATGCCAATCAAGTCACCATATAATTATCTCACTAGCAAGCAAGGGATTTAAAAGCAGTAGTTTTCAGGGCATTAGTTTCACTTTTCCTTAATCTGAAGAATTATTTAATCATGTGTATTGTATTAGGAACACTGAGAAAACCCCAGGCTAAAGCACGCAGAGCCACGCACCAGAGGCCAGTGGCACTGCACATATTCCTCACACAGCACCTGCCCAGCAGCTGTGCAATTGCAGCTCCTCTGCCACCTTCAGTCTGCCTGGGCAGTGTGGCAAGGGCACTGCACAGAGCACAGATCAACACCCCAAGTGTCTGCCTGACACCAGCAAGGGCTTCAGACCGCCTCTTGTTCCCAGCAAAACCATTGAGTGCTGATCCTCTTGTCATGAGGGGAAAAGACAAACCTCAGTCAATGTTTAGTCTGTGCAGATAAGAGTTTTAGCCAGCCATCATCTAATTTCTGAGGCATACATTTGCCTTTCTGGGTAATTTTGGGTGCCAGGTGGGAGCCAGGTTAAGAATCATGTCCTTAATAAATGGATGTAATTAATTCTTACGTGTTCCAAAACTACCCTTACAATTTAAAAATGCAGAGCTGCTGTGATCATCATAAGATCATCATACCATCATAACATACATACCTGAAAGAGTTTTAATGCTTTTACAAGTCCTCCAACTTCATTCTTCAAGGAAAAAATGATGGCTGTCCTTCCTCTTTCAGATGCATGGTCTTCATTCTCTTTGTTGTCTTCAATCATCATGTAAGCTGACTTATTTAACTAGATGCAAACAAACAAAAAAAAAAATTGTTTGAATGGGTAGAAGTGCAAAAAGTGTAAGTTTTTACATTTCAGGGTGTCTTGGGTAATGCTGTGCTTTGATCAACCACAAATGGAAAATTATGAATTCAATTATTACACAATAAAAGGAATAAAGTTAGTCACAGACAGAATTTGTGAGAGACTGAAATATCAAGGTATCTTTTTTTTTAGTTGAATGATTTTATGGACATCTTTATTCATTCCCTAGGATGCAGAAAATATTTTCAATGTACAGTTTATAATTAGCATTGCTACTGGGAGGAAGGGGAGCAATAAGATGTCAGCAGAAATAGTACATTGAACAAAACACTTGTTAGGGAGTTCAGTGAACACTAGCAAAGAGAATAATCCAAATCCCGAAGGACATAGGTAGGAAAAGATGAATCAGGATTCAGTAGATCAGAAATGAAAAACCACTCTCTTGTTACATAACTGTAAAACACTCTTTTCACAGGGCAAGGAGACAAACCTAAGGAGGTAAAATGTTCTGCTGACCAGAATCTGTTGGCTATAGAGACAGTCCCTCTCTGATCAACCACAGCCAAGCTGCTCCATCTGCCATGTCCCTAAATTGGTGTGCCAAACCCTTGGCACAATCACCCAAATCACACACTAAAAATTCAGACACCCCCCACTGTCAGACCATGTGGTTTTTTGTACCTCACTAGTGAACACACTCCTGACTGGGTGGAAATCAGTAGCTACCACAGATCATATCCTCAGCTACGGGTAGCCAGGTCATAAATAGGGACAATTACTGAAACAGTAAATAATGGGGAAAATGCAAAGTAAAGAAAAAATACAAGGCTTATGAGTAGAGGCTGTACCTCATATGTCTTCAAACCTTGCAAAAAAAGAAAGAATAAAAGGAGAGGTTTCTGAATGAGTCAGTGAGAAAGAGGAGAGAAACAAAGAAGGCACATTATTGATATTTGGAATTATTTTTTGATCTGACACATCTTTAAAGATATCACTATCTTGAGACATTTTCAGAAATGAAAAGAGCAAAATAAAAATGCAATCAAAATGCACCAGTTCCTTTGATTCCCTCATACAGTCTCTCCAACTTTAATGATGTAATGAAAATATTTGGATTTCTGACTGGGTTCCCACTTCTAATGAGTTGCCACAATATGATGAGCCTGGACAACAGAGTCAGACCATCACACTGTTCCTGATCCACCAAAGTCAATGACCTCCATCAGTCTGAGTCCAGATATGAAATTTTCTGCTGGAAGTGTGTGGCAAGCCCAGTCAGGGTTCAGCTGCACAACCTGCAGGTTTCCCAGCTCACTTCAGTGTCAGATCACCATTACAAGAGCCAGGAACAGGCACTGAGCAAAGGCACTTCCAACAGAAAATAAAAAGCTACAAGCACCACAATTACATACAGGTCATGGGTTGTTTTCTCAAGTGCAGAGAGCCACTTGTGTGAGCCAAATCCTGTTCAGATGGTGCTGCTGTAGGAAAAGCAAAGAAGTCTCCACTCCAAGTAGAGTTAGGTGGTGGTTTTGAAGGCAATAAATGCAGGGCTGGTTTATAGAAGAGGCTAATATGCAGCATGCTGGCTTGACTCCATGTGGGAGCTTCAGCCTGGATCAGCCTTTTTGAGATTTGGCACGGTTGCTTGCAATTTTGTGAGGTGCACAGCTGGGACAGACTACCTGCACCAAGAACTAATGCTCTTCTTTTGTGTTTTGCTGCTGCAGCTTACACTGTGTCTGGGATCAGGTGACAACATCTATGAAGTTAGATGTTTAAGAGATCAATGAAGAAAATCAACAAAACATAGAACGTTCTTATATTAAAAAATTACCTCTAACTTAGGAATTACAAACTGGATGAAAGAAATTGAGATGCTTATAATGTCAAATGCACACCATATATATATATATTTAATCCTACATCAAAACTAATCTTTTGATTTAATTGAAAAATTAACTGAAGACAGTAATGCAGCAATCATTTGGGTGCAAGGCAACAGGAGAAAATGATTATGCAGAAACAAGTCCTCTCCTCCTGTGGCTGCACTTCACTTATATTTTAATCTCTATCAATAACACAGCAACCCAGCCCTAATAAAATCTGAAACTTTTCCCTTGCATGGTAACACATTTGAACTTTTTGGAGAGTGAAGGGGGAATTAATATTGCATTGATGTTTTTTATTAATGATGCAAATCAATAACTGATTTTCCACCAGCCTGACTCAGTCTTGATGAAAATACACAAACACTAAAGGTCTATTCTAAGCCCTTTATTTAAATAGATAATTAGTTGCTGTCCAGTTAAAGATTTCACTTTTTGGAACCCATAGCAATTATCTTCCCTTTCTCCTTCTCACCAAAGGGTGTTCACAGTGAGAAAGATATATGAGGGTGCATATTTTGAGCTTCAATTCTTTGTATTAATGGATAACCAGGATTTTAAATTATCCAAACATATTTGCCTAAAAAAAAATCACATTTCAATTCATAAATTGAAGATGAAAAATTATTTTCAAAATATTTTATACTGATTGATATTAATCATGATTAATAAAAAATGTCAATGGACATTTTATATTCTCTTCCCTTTAAGTAGCTGCTTACTTTGTTGCTGTCCTTTTGACACACTTCTAGAGAAGGGTGAATACGCAATGTTGGGAGTGACCACGGCTAGATATCATATTACATTTTCCAGCTACACCAAAGTTCTTCCTAAGATTTAGCTCTCAGACACCAAACCAAAAGCTGTGTTGAGTAGCTTGTTTGGCTTCCAAGCATCTGAGGGATACAGCAAAGCAATATTTTGGTGAAAGTTTACCCGTCAGCATTCTTGTCTTCACAAGGAATTCTATAGACTTTATCAACTGCACAGTATCGGTAACTACAGCCAGTGCTGCTTTTATCTGATCTCTGATGCACTAAGCAAATTCCCACTATAATGGGGAATATTATAAATAAAAGGAGTGAGTTCTATATAGAAAGCCAGGAGTAAGTTCTTCTGGGCTATATCACACCCTCTGTCTCCTAAGCAATGGTACACCAAAAGTTGCTTTTGTTCTACCTGAATTTCATATGCTTGCATTTACACTCTTTGAAATTTTCCCCCCCCTCTTTTATCCAGAAACAGCAATTCCATCCCAGTCCCAGCGGCATTGAACACTGCCACCGATGCCAGGTCTCTCCAATTACTGCACCCCAGGTCTCTCCAATTACTGCTCTGTAAGCAACAGGGGCCAGAAAGCTCCTGGTTTTCCCAAATCCCCTTTCCAAGAACTGCAACAGCGAAGCGCCCGAGCTGCGACTCCACAAAAGCTGCGTTTAGTACGCAAGCCAGGACCGATCCCGGGGCCGGGCAGCGAGGATCCCATCCCGCACTCCCCGTGCCCATCCTGCTCCCCTCACCTGTGCCCATCCCGCATTTCACGTGCCCGTCCTGCTCCCCTCACCTGTGTTCATGCCGCACTCCCCGTGCCCATCCCTCTCCCCTCATCTGTGTTCATCCCGCTCCTCCTGTGCCCATCCCGCATTTCACGTGCCCGTCCTGCTCCCCTCACCTTTGCCCATCCCGCACTCCCCGTGCCTATCCTGCTTCCCTCACCTGTGTTCATCCCGCTCCTCCTGTGCCCATCCCACACTCCCCGTGCCTATCCTGCTCCCCTCACCTGTGAGCATCCCACACTCCCCGTGCCTATCCTGCTCCCCTCACCTGTGTGCATCCCACACTCCCCGTGTCCATCCCACCCTCCCCGTTCCCACCCCGCTCCTCACCTGCCTGCCGGGATCCCTCGGGCTCGGCGCCGCCTCCAGGGACCCGGCGCGGCGCGGCGCGGGGTGCATGGCCGGGCAGGCTCGGGGCAGCGCCCGGCCCCGCCGGCTTTATGCAGGGGCGAGAGCCGCCCCTGAGCGAGGGGAGGGATGCAGGGAGGCGGGGGAGGCGCTGCCCGGCCCAGCGGGAAAGGGGCGCGTTGATCCCCTCCGCGATGTTTGCAGAGCAGCGATGCTCGGGCGCAGCCACCACCCGCTCCCGTCACTGCAGCCCGGAAAAACCCGCACAAGGAGAAGCCCTTTGCCTCCTGAGTTACAGGGTCACACAAGGGGGGTCGCAGGAGACTGACTTTTTGTGGGTAGCTCTAGGGGTTTTGCAGATAACATAAATTTGCACACCACGGGGCTGAGAGCAGCAAGCATTTGGGTGGAAGGTGTCCTCCTCCACCGTGTCCACACAGGTGCTTCCCAGCACTTGTGCACTCCCTGTAAAATGCTCTGTATGCTGTCTGTGGAAAAGGGAAGACAAACTGCACCAGAAGTGAGAGGTGGTGAGGGCTGGGCTCTGAGCAAAGCGGCCTCCAAGGCTACCGGGGACTCAGCAGTGGTGGACACCCCTAAATTCTCAGCAGGACATAGTGCAGGTTGAGGAACACCATGGGCAGATGTACTGAGATCCTCACTAAAAACAGCAGTGCATTTCTGCTGTGAAAATAAATTGCAGTGTATTCCTTCTTTTCTCAAAACCTCCTGTGCATACAGGAGGAATAACTGCATTTCTATTAGCAGAAAACTACATCTTTTCTTGTCATTTATGTTGTCATTTATTCTCTGCATGTATCTAGTGTGTTTATAGTATATAGTATAGTGCATGTATCTATGTGTTTATAGTATAAAAACTCATGGTTTTTCGACTCCAGTTCTCAATGTCTCATCTCAACTTGGCAACATTAGGATAAGGGGATTTTGGTCCACAGCAGAAAACAAAACATTCCCTGGGAATATAATCTTTTGGAGGTGTTAGGGATCTCTTGGGGAGGAGAGACTGATTTTTTTTCTATTTGAGCTGTCCAAAACCAAAGATTCTGATTATTTTTATATGGTTTGGTTTTGGGGTTTTTTTGTTGTTTTCTTTTTTTTTTTGTTTTTTGTTTTTGGTTTTTTTGTTTTGGTTTGGTTTTTTGTTTGTTTGTTTGTTTGGGTTTTTTTTGTTTTTTTAACAAACCTTGGAAAGACATGCTCAAAATCAGCAGCAACTAGTTTCACTCGAATATACTCAAGTGTCTGAAAAAATCCCCAGTGTCTTACTGTTCAGTGCCTAAAAAGGTTTTGAGGTTTTTTTCAGCTAGATCCCTTAGACACTGGTGTAACACACCTGGTAAATCTTACTGATGATGCCAATATACAGGGTGACCTAACCCAGGCAGGCACAGGCACGCTTGCACCAACATCTGCAATGATATCAGTCTTCTTTCTTCCTAAAAGGCACTGAACTTCAAACAATCCTGTCTCTAAGAGAACTGAGGGTGACTGGCTCAGCCCTTCAGACACAGCACAGGATTGAAAGAACATGTCTGTGAATGATGACATAGCTGGAAAAAACCTTTTGGGTTTTTTCCCCAGTTTGCTAATGGGACATATTTCGTCACCAGATGCTTCAATTTTCCCTGCGTAAAGAAAATGCAGTATTTATCAATATATGTCTTCTCTCTACAACAGGCATTTCACTTCCTTCCTGAAGAATAAATCTCCCCATCACATGAGCTGACTCAGAAAGCAAACAATTTGTAGGATCTTTACGCAGACCCCAAAGTGTGTGAGAGCCTGGTGTTAATGAAAAATCTGTAAACACGGGCACAGTAAGACACTTATGACAGAATATGACTAATCCATCAATTTTCCCTAGCTCAAATGAAGCAAAAATAATGGAAAACCCATGGGCAGCCTGACCTATAACTGCTGAAACAATGGGAATGAGGTCAGGAATGGCCAAGGAAATTTAACCTAATATGAAATGTATTAGTTACATAACGAGATAACTGGGGTGCCCAGAGTTTTGGGGAGCAGATTAAAGCTGATTCACTGGTTTAGTAAGAAGTGCTTGTTCACCCCAGCCAATGCCCTGTGGTCTGAAAGGGCAGAACCACAAAGCATGAACAGAGTCAATTACAGCCTGTTTCCACTGGGTGCTCACTGGAGCCTGCGCTGCTCCTCTCCACACAGGGTTTCCAGCTCCTAGGAACCTGTGGATGGCTGTACAGGAGAACTACTTAAAAGGTTGTATCCAAAAGCTGAATCTTCACAGTCCTAGAGTTGCAGGGTTTTGGAAAACCCTCACTCTGTCACTAGCACAGCTGCTGCTTTGTGGTTTTCACACACAGAGAAAAATTTCTACCTTTTTCCAAAAGCTGGTAGTGTATTCTACCATTTAAGAATGGTGGCTTGGGCCCCTCACCACAGAAGAGAGCAGTATGGCACAGCAGTCAGGTATGGAGACAACACAAACAGGGCAGCAAAATGCACAGGAGCCACCCTACTCATCCTGGCAGGAGGTGGCACAAGCAAACACTGACCCAGGAAAGGTCTGAAGTGTGACCTCGTTGGTCTGCAGGACCACTGAGGCAAAGAGAGGCCAAATGTTTTCAGTGGGATGTCAGAAATCTACACAGACCCTGAGGTGGGAAGGAAATGTGAAGAACTGGGGCATCAAAACCATAGGGAGAGAAGCCTCCCCTTATGGCACAGGAGATAAGGCAATACAGTGATTGATTTTTCTCTAAAGCCTGCAGGAGATTTCTCACATATAGCCTCTCATGCAGACAAAGCCCTCCAGACAGATCATCAGCACCTGAGGATGGAGCACAGTCTGACCCTGCTCAAAAGGGGGTCAAGCTGATCACGTTTTGCAGGACAGGGCTTTGCCACGTGCAGCTGCCACAAAACCTTCCTCTCTCACGGGCACAGAGCAGCCATGGCACTGTGAAGGCTACTAGAGTGGCTTTCACTTACATTTCCCCTCCTAATTCCTCATTAAATGAACTCTCCTCACTTAGATCCAAGTGACAGGGTGGTGTCAGACTGAAGTCCAGTGTTTTCCAAGATCTTTGCTAGAGTAGCTCCAGGAACATCAAGCATCTCCAGAAGAGACCACGAGTCTTCCTCCTTCCCATCTGCCAACTCAGAGGCATTCCAGTGTTTTCCAAGATCTTTGCTAGAGTAGCTCCAGGAACATCAAGAATCTCCAGAAGAGACCACGAGTCTATTCCTCCTTCCCATCTGCTAACTCAGAGGCGACTCTGCTCTAGTTTTCAGAGAGTTTCTGTTTTGCTCTTCCAAGCAGAAACTTGACAGCAGAGTTTGCAATCCAACAGTGGTTCTGACACGTGGGGGTACACATTTGTAGATAAATGCTCTGGAGATTTTTAGGCTGAGAAGTATTACAACCAAGCTGTCACACCTGCAGATCTTCCCCTCCCTAGAGAGCCACACAGTAAAGGGACCCTTTTTGCTCTCTGAAACACAAGATAAACCTTCTGCTCTACCTCTCCTCTGCCTCCCACTCTGAGAAAGTTTGTTCTCTGTGGGTCAAATATGTGGGGACTCAACTAGCCTGGCACGTCTTTCCAGACATGACACAAATCTTGTATGTAACAACACTCTGAGGAAGCTGGTCTGGGAGGGAAAATAAAGCTGGAAAAAAAGAAAAATCAGTGTAGTACAGGGGTTCCACTCTGGGGCAGAGACAGAGTCAGAGGATGATTTTGTTGAACTGCTCAGGCAAGAACATGGAAAAGCAGGTTGAGAACATTCTGTAAGGATATTAATCTTCTGCTGAAATATAAGATTATCTATCTGAAAGCAGCAAGACTGATGGAGAGAATCAGTCAGCCCTAAAGTCTTCTCAATCCTATCAAGGTCATCAGTGGGAATTATCTGATCTCCCCATGTGATAGGGGAAAGTGCTCTAATTTCCAATAAGGCAATTTCATAACACCACTTCTGAGGTATAAAGTCCCCTTGGACTTTATTAGGCCCAGGCATCTGCCTTTCCAAGCAGGATCATTTGTCTGAGGCAAAGGGGCTGCTTGAGACTTTTCCAGAAAAAGGTATGAAGTGGTAACTCCCTCAACAAAACAGGTTTAATACGACTTAGTACCAAGTCTGCTCTAATCATAATTACTTTCTCCAGAGCACACAGCTGAAAATTCCAATCACAGCCCTCTGCCTTTCTGTTAATTAACTGCTGCAGACAAGTTATGCCTTAAGAATCTCATGGCACTTAGACAAGCACTGTGGAAGTTACAGGGAAGAGTGAAGATGAGCATCATGTAGGCCTCTGCACAGTTTGCTTTCCTGTATAGGTTTTACGCATTTTCCTCATATTTTGATTTAATTTTTTCAATGTCCTTATATACTGATGCCCAAAAAACTGCTGGTCTGAAAGTCTGGCTCTTTTTTTTTCTACTGATTTTTAGTATTTAGAAAGCATTTATTGTAACAACACCCAAACAATCCAATTACTTTCTAACCTACATTCTCTTAACCTTTGACTTCTCTCACCTAAATGAGGTAACCTGTCATTGTGGCATTTACCTAAATGCAGGGAGTCAAAAAGCTCCAAATCCAAAGCTTTTCAAATTTTCAAAGAAATTTAAGGATCTGAAATCTTGAGGTCTTTCTACAGAGAATTCTTCCATTTTCTCCCTTCTTCTGTGAACCACAGTTCTCCCAACAAACACTTTCCAGAGCAGTTCACCCAGCCTTTCACCAGCATGAGGCTGTGGCAGTGTCACACCTGAACTCAGAGTAACCTCACAGAAATGCCTGGGTGGCTCAGTCCCTGAGAAGGGAACCACATTCTCATGAGGGTGGTTTAGCAAGCAGTTAACAATTCATGCCACTGAATAGTTGTTGATTAATAAAGGATTTAATTCATAACCAGTTAATATGCAACAAAAGGAAAAAGGGAGATTTCAATTATGCAAGTATTTAAAACATTTAAAAATATCTTTTACCAATGAAAAGTGCAAGAACCAATGAGGTAAATTACCCTCTCATCGTGTCTCAGCCAGCTGTAGTATCAACAGCCTTCAAGCACACTTATTTTGAAAGGCAGAGCTGGTGTGTAAACCTGCTGAAGCACAGCCAGCCAACAGACCATGCACTGTTTGTATATTTGCTTTGGACTGTTTAAAGAAGCAATATTAGCCCTTTCATCTGAGGCAGGAAATATTTTTCATTTCATAGAAGCTAAATAAAATCCCAAGTGACATGAGTTACTTGCTGCTCTGAGCAAATAAGGTGTAGTTTTTCCTGACAGCACCTTTGTAAACTCTTTACAAAAGGTTAGTTTAGATGCTGCTGGGACTATGGACAAACCAGGCTCTGATTTGTTTTCTATAGGGAAAATAATATCACAAAATTAATATCAATCAGCTACATTTTAAACCAAAGCGTAGTCTGGCAGGGAACCAAAGCCCTGAAAGAGCTCTTTGCTCCAATTGCTCTGGAGTTACTGGGTACAGGAGTGCCAATTACAACTTCCTTTTATTTCCTTATCTGTTCAGGGTTGGCCAAGTCACCTCAAGTTAAACGTGGTCCCCCTCCAGCCAGCAGAGATTCCCTGTGTTACTAGAGCAAACAGCATTTAGTCCAGCCAGAACCATCAACCAGGGATGGGAAAACCAAGCGGAAAAGCTCAATAAGCTGATCTACCTGCTGCCTGGAAATGCAGGGCAGCCTGGAGAGGACAAGGAAGCAGTGCCTGGAGCCTTGCAGATGCTGTTCTCCAACCCCTGTAGCTCAGGCAGGGCTGAAGGGGAGGCTCCCAGCAGGTTTCACAGCAGGATGAGCCTGGCCACAGCTCTGCTCTGCACAGTCCTGGCCTCAGCTCCAGAGCCCTGGAGAGGGTGGGGAGGCTGAGAAGCTGCTCAGTGCTGGTGGCTCTGGCACCAGGTACAAGGTGCAAGATGCCCAGCCTGAAAATGAAAGACAAAGCATCCAAAAAGAGGAGAGTGTGCCAGAGCTTAAGGCAACCTCAACCACCACCACTGAGAACAGCCCCACATGGCATTCAGGGATTACTTCTGACCAGGTCCTTCTCCATCCCTTAAGCACAAATTATAGTAGAAGTGGACTCCATTCATTGAGGAACCACCCTGGTTCCATTATTTCTACTACATTATCATTACAAAACCTCAGGAATTATCCAGTGCTTTCACATCACAAACGAACACAAAGCAAAATAGTCAAATGCATAAATAAGGCTGCTGCTAAGAGCAGTCACAGTGTTTGTTAACCTCAGCCTGCTGGCCTCATTAGCAGCACAGCAGCATATTGTGTATTCAGAGTGAGGTGGAGAAGCGAACAAAGGGGAAAGCTTTGTACTCACTAATGATATGAGTAAGCAGAGCTCAGAAAGCAATTCAGCAGACTTTGATCCACTCAGGAAAGAGAACAAGAGCTCTCCAGGTACTTCTGACACAGCCTCACCACGGGCTTGGGCCAGGAAGCAGCCTCTGCTGTATCCACATTCGTTTAGGAAGTGTATCCAATATTGCATTTGCTGGATGTAAGAAGCAGGCCAACTGTATGCCATGTGTTTCACACACCCTAAGCATAGCCAGGCCAGGGGAAATCAAGAGATGACTCCAAGGCCCAAACAATCACAGAAGACATCGGGTTTGCCTGTTACAGCAGGTTTTTGTGTTCACCCCCATGCTGAAGATGATCAGCCTTTCTGAAACAGAGGCCATGGTCAGGTAGTCCATTCCTAGCCAATCTGTGGAAGTCCCTCAGGGCTTCACACCCTGTGAGATCAGAGGATCAACCCTTCTCTGTTCACAGATTTCAGACACCCCTCATCCACTGAAGTCCTGAAATCACACAGGAAACAGATGACAGAGGGCAGCCTCTGGTCTAGACACCGGCCATTGACCAGTGTGAACAACATAAATTAAATCACAGTCACTTTCTGCTCCAGGGATGGAAACCAGCAATGTAAACCCATCAATTCACAGCAGCAACTTTAAACACACTGGCAATTGTAAAATGTCCAGCCTCAGAGCTGTGAAACACATCATCATTTCCAAGACTGGCAAAAGCTGTTCATCTTGCTTTGTTCTCATGACAGATATTTTTTCCCCTTTGAATTTCTTTTATCTTATTAGATTTTAGTTCCCATTATAGTTAGGACAATTTTGTATTGGGGCAAAATTAATTAGTTTGGATCAAAGTAAGGCTCCTTGAAATGTAACACTAATGAATCTCATCTGCCTGATTAGAGAGCTTTGCTTTTAGGGACACTAGGTACAAAATTTTATTTCAGAGAAATAAACATTATAAGATTATTTAAGGTTGAAAGCATTAGCTAAATAGTAAGCAGGATCATGGATAAAAGATTAGGGTGGCAAACTGTGAGCAGACTTACAGCTGACAAGAGGATGCAACTGTAGACCAAAACAGGCTAATGAGGATTTGTCCCAGAGGTGCAAGCAGACCTCAGTGAAATTCACAACAATATATTTAGTGAACTGACACTGTGCCTCCCATCTAGTCACAGTTCTTTTCACCTATTCACGTGCTAGTAGGCACTAAATGGAAAAGAGTTACGGATTGGAAAAGACAATAGCAATTTCTAGAAAGAAAAGATAGGAAAAAGGTTCATTCTGGATGAGTCAAACTAATCTTTAATATCTGGCAAACTACATAGACAAAGTATTTTTAAATCTGATTTTAGCCAAGAAGAAGTTGTATTAATCAATGTTGGCTTTAACTGATATGAGAATTACTCCAGAGAATCAAGGGGGTTAAATAGATTGGGTGTTTCTCATTTTTATGAGGCTTCTTCATCCCATCCACTTTCTCTTACCCCATTAGTACAAACAGTTAAAGAAACACAATCTAGAATTAACTTCCCGAAAGACAGGGGAAAAACCACATGGTAAATGGCGTTATCAGGGATTTTCTGGTAAATTGGCATAGCACACCATAAATGACATCTGCACACCACGTGCTGGGTCACTTGTGAATGACAAACACATGACATAAGCACATGCAGTAGAATATAAGGGAACTGCCTTCCCCAGAGTGACAAACCTCTCCAGCACAGACACAAGACTAGGAATGAAGATGTGGTGCTTGCAGAGGGCAGGTGCCAGCTGCTGGCAGAAACAGCTGCGTGTGAGAGGAGGCAGGAAGCACACAACTGGGCAAGGATATGTTTTACACCACGTCTGTGGCCAAAGAAACCACTGTAAATTTGTAGAGTGCTCTCAAAGGCAGCCAGGCAGGCACTGAGCAGTACAACTGCACAGGCACCACCTCTGGCTGGTGGAAAACCACCCAGACCTGCAGAGGAATCCCACCGAGGCACCCTGGGCTTGCACAGCTTTAGCGGCTACACACAAAAAGCCTTTGGATAAATCAAGAGCTGAATTCGAACCTCTTCTGCCTCTTTCCTCTGTTTTGATAAGGTTTCAATCAAACATTACCACATTTTGTCAAAATTACCTTGACCTGCAACAGGCAACACTGAAACCTTGACGTTTTTATTCTTTTGCAACCTAACAGTGGAAATCAAATTTTAAAAAACTAATTTCAAACACCCACGTGTCATCTTCTTCTGATGTCATGCATACTGCACCTGTGCATAATATTCCTCCTGCCAGCCTTCTGCATTAAGTCAACAACAACAAAGACCACTGTGCCTGTTATTCATAAGCTTTTTGTTATCTCACAGAAGACGCAAAAGGGCCCAGAGCATGTGCGGGAAGGAAAGACCTTTGTTTAATTTAATTATATTTACTTCTTTCAAGTCTAAGTAAACTCAGGGATCAGCAGATCAGAACTGATTAATTAAATCATGACAGCATTTCCTTTACCCTGTGTGGGCAGTCACATCATGCTGTGTCACATTCAGCAGTGTCAGTGTCTTCCAACAAAGCACCCTCAACCTTCACACTGCGCACAAGAAATAAGTCTGCCTCCCAGGTGACACTGCAGCATTAAGAGCTCTTCTAATGCAAAAGCTGACAGCTGTGGAGCAGCACTGTGTTATTTTCAATACTTCCATTGTGGGGGTTGACTCCAGATCTGTTGGTTAAAGTTACTGATATGCTGCAAGTAAAAGATCTGGTTCTGATCTTTATGTTCATCACTGAGTGCTGGACAAGAGGGAAGAGAGCAGGGTGGGCTCAAAAGCATGGACACACTGCTGCATGCTATCTTCCCCCACCTGCTCTGGTGTCCAGAAAGGCTGGAGAAGCAGAAAAGCTGAGAGAAGTTTGCCTCTCAGGGTTACCCCTGGCTCCTCTTGCCTGTGTCCATAAGCACTTGGACTGTGCAGGAATTGGCCTGGACAACTCCAACCCCTCTCCAGAGCAACTCAATGCCAGTGTATTTTGCATCTATCTCCCATCTTCTTTTAAGAGTTGTGAGAACCTCTCCACTAAGAGAAAAGGGAAAAGGACAAATCTTCCCTTCATTTGGGCTTGGGACTTCCCCACGAGAGCAGCTTACACTACACTTATGTCTCACAGAGACTTTCCTTGGACCTACACCATTTCTCAGCTCATAGGCAATTTCCTGTGTTTCTTTTTGTCTACTCATTAATGTTTTCTATCTACTAACCTCACAAAACCAGACTCCTCCCTTGGTCTTCCATGTTTTCTCCATTAATTTTTCTCTTTCCTACTATTCCAGTCTTTTCTGTCACTGCTCTTCCTTCCATTCAGCCATTGTTATGGCTTCATCCCAAATGACAAAACTGAGTCATTTTGCAGGTTTTTTCATTCCCACATAATCTGAAGTGTTTGTCCCTCTTTTCTACTTTCTTAACTTATTAAATCAAAATCTTTACTAATTAGACTGGCATCAACTCAAAATGTCTTCCCATGGTTCCTGTGTCCAGCCTTCCCACCTGACTAATGGGGAAACTCTCTGATGTTCAATAAAAGAGTTTGTGCACTACAAAGAAGTTTTAATGGAAAATGAAACCTTCTGACATCACTGGCTAATTATGATGCAGCACTGTGGCTGTATTGCAGGGCAGGATAAAAGTGTGCACGTATTTCCTGCATGTTTCAATATCCTCCTATTGACAGAAGATAGGGAGACTGCTCTGCTACTGGGGGCCAGGAAATTATTTTTCTGATTTCACTGGAATAATTGACAAAAGCATTTCCTTTCTATGTAAGGTTAACAGATGGCTTGTTAAAGTTACATCTTCTTTAAACAGAGCTGTCACCAAAAATTATATAGATGACAACAAAAATAATATTGATACAAACTCACTGCAAAATTAAAATGAAGTTTGCATAACCTGAAGCACAGAATAAATAACTGCCACTATTGCAACACAGAATACCAAGGTGCATCTGCTTTTCTAAGATTTCCTTGGAAACTGGATGAAGGGACATAAACTGGGGAAGTGTCAACATGGGACTTAAGTTACCATGGGCACAAAGACGCAGGCAGTCACTGTGCCAGTGCCAGGAGCTGGCTGCAGGCTGCTGCAGACCGGTGGGCAACACAAGCACCAACCCTGCAGGATGCTGCTTTCACAAATTGCCCCTGTCGTGCTCAAGACCTACTCCAGGCAAGGGCTTGCAGCACCTGACTGCCTCACCTCCATCACGATTGGGCTCCCTGGGGCCTCACACAGCCAGCAAAAAACAACGAGGGAGAGGGGGTGAATTTAACAAAGAAATTTTTTAAAAATCCAGCAATACTCATTAGCCCAGCTGCTGTGGTTTTTAAGATCTCATGTTCACCTTAAGCTTGTCTCATTTCCATAAGATCAGGAGAAACTGCAAAGGAAATTCAGCTTTGAAAACAGAAAATGTAATGGGTGTTAGACTTTTGATAGGTGACTGCACACCAGCTATTCCACCTGGACAGATCTAGACTGCTAACATAATTACTGATATGTAATACTTTTCTCCTTTGACATCACACTTACTATTTATCCTCTTTGTCTGGATCCCTCCAGGCTTTTCCCTATTTGCCTTCTTTCTTTTTGCCTTCTTAATCTTTTTTCTTTCTCTACTGCTACTCTCTTCTCTTCACAGCCTCCTACCACTGTTACCTTTTCTTTGCGAGCCCTTTCACAGTAGCCTTTGTATGAAATTCAGCTCTCAGACTTTACTGAGCCATCACTAAGACCTGCAGCTCACATGCAATGACCTGGGAGAAAGAGAAATTGAGCCCCACTGGGCTTTCCCTGCGTTCATTCATTTTCTCCACAGTAACAACTCAGAAGCAAACCCATTCTCTTACCCCTCTTAGATGCCAGCTCCTTGCATTGTAAAAGCTGGTTTCTTTTTGCAAAAGTGAATCAGGAAGGGAAACAAAAGGAGGTGTAGGAGCAGTATTTCCCACTGCAAAAGCTCAGTGGATAGCTGCTGGCAATAACCTGGTTTGTTTAGCCAGGCTGGTGATGTCGGGTTCGCTCAGCTCACGCCCCGTCGGCTCTGACTGAGGGGCTTCGCTCTCTGCAGGCTGAGGCACGTGGCTGCCTGGGCTTGCCTTCACATGAAGGGCTTTTGGGAAGTTGTATAACAGCACAGCAGACTGGTCCTTGCCCCAGGTGTAGCAGGTTCTTCCTTTCTCACTGACTTTGGCAGAGCACGTGAATTTCATCATCATCGCCAACAACACGAAAAGTAAACGGCGAGCACTGAAAAAGGACATTTAATTTTGAGGGGGAGATAAAAGGATACGTTAGGGAGCTGCTGTGACCAAAAGATTCTGCCCTAAAAAAAAAAAATTGCAATTTTTTTGTGAAAAATAAAAGAAAGACTGCCGGTTTTGTAACTCCCTGCAGCAGCCAAAATAAGGGTAGTGAGAAAGAACACAGATTTTTCAGGCAAACAAAACCACAGTAACACCTCTGTACCTTTTAATGCCAATATAATAAACTATGAAGATACTTCACTTAGAAATAAAGATTTTTATCTTATGGTTTCTTTTGGATGCAGCTTAGTTTCAGTGACAGGTGTTTATAACAGTGCAGCTTCATCTTACAAAGGGCTCAACACAGCACTTAGACAAAATATGAACTAAAACAGCAGCAACAAAAAATTAGGTAAGCAGAATGACATGGATATGGAGAAGCACAGAAAAGAGCTTCTTAGGTTTCATGGTTTAGTCTACCAGAAAGAACAAATTTGCATCATGAATATTGGGCAAGCATTAGGATATCAGCAACCACCTCTTTGCACTGCCAAAGGAGCAGATAAAGCATTCCAATGCCACTGTTTTTTTTCCCCACATCCCAAATTTCTTTGGTTTTGTGGTGCTTTGTCCCACCAGGAAAATGTTACAATGTGGGATAAAGATGCCACATGTGCATAAAAGTTGAGTCAATAGAATGTCAGAATCCTATCTTTGAATGAAATTATTATATGGATCTATTAACACTAATTTAAAATAAGACCTTCCAGTCTGCTTTCTGCCTCAATTTCCTGACTGCTCTTAAGCCCCAAGTCACATCCAGCTCTGTCCAAGCAGGACTGAGTTCCTGCTGCTTTAGTTCTGTGCGTCAGATATCCACTTTTGTTCAGAGCTCTGCACAGAGCAGCGACAAGTACTTCTCATTTCTCCCCAAAGAAGGATGTTCTGGAGTTAATCAGACCTTTGGTCTGGAAGAAATCTGCTCACCTGCTTGTAGACAGACAGACAACCATTCTGAATCAATTGGCCTCGAGAGCTCAGGCTTGCCAGTGGGTGTCCAAACAGATCTAGGAGAGGGAATTTAAAAAAAATACCAAACTCAAAACCCAAATACCTGTGTATTTTCCCTGTTTGGGAAACCCTCCCTGCCTCTCCCCAGAAGAACCCCAACCCACCACAACCCCAAACACGTGCTGCTCGTGAAGCACAGGCCAAGGGAGGTCCCTGCTGGCAGGATGATGAAACACACGTGCACCAGTTCCCAACACATCACCCACCTACTCTCACAAATGATTTCTTCCCTCTCTGAACCCCACAAACACGGCACAGGTATCCACCCTGGCACCAGCCTCACTCCCAGAGCACAGCGGGTGGGCAAATGGGGAATCCCAATCTCCAATTCACCGTGGTCATCAAGGATAAAAATTCCCAGCACAGCTGAATCACCATTCTGCTGAAGCAAGGCTGACTGACCATGCCTGCAGCTCCTTCTGTTGCACATGAGCAGGAGGATGGGACAACAGTTCATCAGCCAACACTGGATATTGGTGTATTGAAAAGGGGAAGGAACAAAATAAAACAACAGATCTTGTCTCAGTTTTTGGGTTTGTTTTTTTTCTACATTACATTACATGGCTACTGCAGAATTTCAACTAACACAGATTTCAGGAGATGCACACCAGAAATAATTCTTCACTATGGTGGAAGACACTTATGATACAGCTGGGGACAAACTAAGCTCAAAAAATGTTTATGGGATGAGACACACGTTAACTTCCAGACCATAAAAATGACTATGAAAAAAACCAAGAGTTTAAATAAATATTCAATGAAGGAAAACGTATTTTACAGCACACAGATATTATGAAGAGGTTCCATTTTCCTCTTGCAATTGACACACTTAAGAGTAACAGACATTTCCAGTGGCTCAGAAAACAAATTTGACACTAGAATGAAAGAAAACATACAAGTTTTTTTTTTTTTAAAAAAGAAGCTTTATTACAAATGTGTAGGTTTAAGAAAATATCCCAAAACTGTCAAAGTAGTACGAAAAATGGTGTCCTCTGATTCACAGTCACCAGTTTTCTCCAACAAACATAGCATACAAAAATTGATATAAACCATGGCAATTCTTTTTGGCAACACAAGTCAGGTATTTGCAATTCCAAATTCCCTGCTGACAACTAAGATGCTGCTGGCAGGGAAATGATTGAATTGCACTGGTTTTGAAAACTGGAGGTTGGGATGGAAAGGTTATATATACATATACACATGTATGTATTTTACCACATGTCCAGGTAACTCTGGTAACACAACATGGCCCAGCCTAATCCTAAAGTCTGTAAAACCTGGAGAGCCAGGGAATGTGTGTATGTGACATTCAGCTATTATTCTCTATGCTCTGGTTCCCATTTGCTTTTACATCTCAAACCTAATGAAGGCCAATTGTTTTCTCATTTACAGAAACAGTGAAGCTGATGTGCTGCTGTGCTGTCTCTTCAGACTCAGAACATGTCAGGTCCATTGCATGCAGACATGGGATCTAAAAATGCAATGCAGTTAAAATATCATAAAGTTTTAGGAGATTGGACACTGAATTTCCTGCAAGTGACCTAACACCCTAACCTCCCCCATGGAAAACATGGCATTTCTCATGCCATTCTGAGATAATTCATACAAGAAATCAAGAAGAACTGACATGTTACACTCCTACACTGAAGCACATTTTTTGCTGAAAAAAACCCCAAAGGTCTGCAAGTATAGCAGGGATTGAATCCAAAGCTGCCCTGCACCTCTTACCTGTGGGTAGCCACCTGCAATGGCTGGAAGCTGCAGCACAGACCATTGGAAACAATATTCTCAAATCCTTTAAGTGCACAGGACTGAGACACCACAGCTCAGAGCTGCAGTGAAGATGAGGCTTCAGTAGAAGAAGTGTGATGATTTGAAAGGAGCAGAATGAAACGCTTTTGTTACAGTACCTGCTCAAGGTGTTGATATGATCTAAAAAAATCCCCAAACAACTAAATAATTTAACTGTTTTTATCAGATGCTTGAGGGGGATTTCTATTGAGCAAACCTCCTTTTGCCAACAACAACTCAAAAGAAACCAGCACCATGTTAAAGAATTACTCAGTGCATTTCATTCATTTTGCTGTTTCAACTTCAGCTGAAAAGCACAGAATTGAGTGTTATTCAAAGAAAACTACTCTGCAGGAGAGCAAGTAGAAATCAACAGTCTCTCATAACCAGAGCAAACAGGATGGAAGATGCAGAAGTGATTCACAGTCATTCCTTTCCCCTTGCAGACCAGGTTAACACTAGGTTAATTAGGGCTATCCAGAGCATTGCTTAAAAGCCACCTGCTGGTAAAGAGGTTGACTCATTCTCCTGCATTTACTGAAAACTTGATTTCTGAAATGCTGTAATGAAACAGTCAAAAATCTTCATTCCAAAGAAGGAAAATATTTCATGTACATTCTTAGGTGTGAACCTTCAGGCTTGGGAAACGTTTTTCTAGATTGTCAGCAAGTGTCTGATCAGCCTCCCGCAGGACTTCAAGGAAACTCTCCACCTGGAAATAAAAAACACACATAAGGAGAAAAAAAAAACAAAAACAAAAACAAAACCAACTTGCATGGAACACAGAATTCTTATACTGGCACAGGAATTCTTTCTACTTCTGTACCTTCCAAATAAGAGCAGCCAGCAGGAGCCACTGAAATGAATAATGGAAAATGCTCTACAGTGGCTACCTTCTTCCTAAACATCACAATTCCAGTTGGTCTAAATTTTTTAATGGTACCACTTTCTTCAAACCCTTATTTTTTTGTTTAAAAGAAACACAGAAACTTTTCTCACCCAGGCAAAAGCTTCTGTGAAAAATACTTAGCATTATTTTATAAAAATATACAGGACAGCTTTTCAGCTAGGATAAATTCTCAGACATCCATTCACATCAGCACAGTTTGGCCCTGGCATCAGCTGATGATCTATCCCAGCAAAACTCTGGCTCAAGTGAGGCAGAACAGACAGAGGGGGTAAGACTGTCTGGCACTGGATGGTGTTTTACCTGTGCCTGAGCAATTCTGCCCTGTTGGTGTATCAGATCTGGAAAGGCCCTGCCACCCAAGGAGCACTTTCTCAGCTGTGTCACAGACCTTGTCACGTACTCACCGAAGCAGAATACAGAGGTAAGAGGTTCTGAAAAGCACAGGAACATGTCTGCTCATTCAGGTGTCCCTGGTGCAGTCCTTCCATGGTATTCTCCTGGAAAATCAGAAATACAACCAGCATGTCATCAACAGCTGTTGAAAGAACAAACTCAAAACTGTGCACAGCACCTACAGAATGTGCTTTGTCCTTATCAGTGGGTAAAACAAGCAGAATTTACAGCTCTCAGAGAAAGCCAGACACAGCTGATGCCAAGAGGTGTGAAAACTCACACATCACAAATCTCTTAACCCAAATGGTTCCATAATTAAAGCGGTCCAGCTGAGAAGGTGAGATTATATATTGACAGTATTTCCTCTTCTTAAATAAACTGACTTTCACTCAAAAGAAAAGGCAATGTATATCTACAGAATTTATCATACAGAATCTTGGCACACCCCTCAGAAAACCTGCGTCCCTCCCATCTCCCACACATGTTGCTACTTCTGATTGATTCACTAATGAACTCCCTGTAAGTAACTGCACTTGCACATAAAAATGTCCACATTAATATTAAATACTTTTTTCTTACCTACCCTACAGAAATTCCTACTATAATTTTGTTTATTCTTACCTTGGTTAGTTCTTGAAGCATATTGGAAAGCAATTCACAGCAAATATCCTTCAAAATTTTTAAATGGAAATCTTCCTCATTTACATCAGTCCTTCCAGTCTCCTCTTCCTCAGATTCCTTGGAGTTCTCAACAGCTCTCTTCCCACAGCCCTCCATGTATTGTAAAATACGAATCAAGCTCCCAATCAGTGGCATATCTTAACACAAAGTAACAAGAACAGTGAACTTTAACACTGAAAATTCTTGTCCATCCTTTCAAGGCATTAGAACTTTGAAACACACCATCAGATTTTTACACAAAATCTATAAGGATGTATATTCTGACAGTGTTGTGTTCTGTTACTCAAAGACAGTTTTAAAGAAGCAAGTGGAAATGTAGTAGAAAACCCAAATTTTTCCTGCAAGATGACCTGTATCTATAAAAACTATAAGCCAGTGTAAGGAACATGAGAAGGAAACTGTCTTTAGTAGCATCCAGTGAGGGCAGTATGCAAATTTGTATCCAGCTAATCCTATCTGACAAACCAAACTGTGCAGCATCTTTCTGCTGCAGGTAACCCTGACTCACATTTTCAAGACAGGCTTTTAAGTCTAAAGATTTGTCCATGGATTGAAAAGTGAGAAATTACAGAGGGATTTAAGTAAGTGCAGAATTTTCACCTACTTAAAAAAATACTACATAAAAATATTTGTATATATTATGTATAAAATAAAAATGTAATAATGTATTGCTACATTTTAGCAAAAAAAAATCTGAAATTTTCACTAGTTTACCCAATGGAGAAGAGTGAGCAGAATCTGTAGATTCTGGTACTGTAAATCCTCAGAATTTACAGTAACTGGACTGGGCTAGCTGTGATTCTGTGTAACCAGGGAAGAGTCTTACTGTATGCAATATCACTGAATTGAACCACCTTCCACATCCACATACAGCCAACTGTGAATATTAACTTAAAAGAAATTTTAAAAAAAATAAATAAAACCAGAAAAAAGCATGACTTGCTTTTCCTCATCCTGGTGTACTCCTGCTCTGTCTGTGAAGCAAACATAGCAGACAGCACGGACAAAATAGAGGCCAGCACAGTCTTCTGCTCCTGCACAATGATGGGTGGATCATCTGGCTGGCAAAGCTCCTGGCAAACGAGGTCATAAAGCAAACTCCATGTCTCTTTTCCTCCATCAGGAGCCTGCACTTGAGAAAGAAAGAAAGAAAGAGAACCCACCAACCCAACAAATTTATTCCAGGTACATGAATTCCTGTTCTCCCCAATAAATACACGGCGGCCCCCTCACACGCAGCAATTCCAGGTTCTTACCAATAGCCTGGATTCCCTCATCCACTGTGGTCAGGAGCTGCAGGATATGCATATAAACATCCAGTCCTTCTGGGTTATCTGATCTACACAGAACAAACATCGAACAGACAAATTAAAGTGCTGCTTACTGAGCTTATGTTCTGTGTTTTGGTCACAGAGAAGCACATCAGCAGTCACTGCCATTCCCTTTGCAAACAAACAAATTGACTCACATCAAAATGTAAGTCCAGGAAAAAATATCCCAGTGATTTGTCAAACTGTGCCACTAAAAGCAAGATGTTTGAGCACAGGCCATACAAGGTTGTAAGGAATCTCCCCAGCCATGAAACCAAAAAGAAATCTCCCATACCGGACTTGCTTGGCTGCTTCAAGTATACAAGGCACAATCTTAAAGTCTGGAAGTTCTTCAGGAGAGTCATCTACAGATGGTCCCACAGAGCGACAAGTGCCATTTTTGATCCAGTTTAACATCAGCTCTTCATCCAGATCAAAGAGCTTGTCCACCACTTCACCCACTTTCACCAGCAATTCAACTGCACGAGAGAGAATGTAATTTTTATTTCAACAAGACTAAAAATGAAGAGCAAAACTTAGCTCACAAAATGCGAGCATATACAAGTATTCGGGGTAAATTCAGGACTGAAATAAATTCATTTTCTTTGTGACCTGCTACTGGTTGCTGTGTTTAATCCCTTTATGTGGCACAGAACAGGTAAAGAGTTTGATGCATCAGGACTGTTGCAAAGCCCACTGACACCTTCTACCTTGTCATGCCACACGTGCAGCAGTAACTCTATTCTGCAAAGAGATGGCATGTTCCTGAAAAGTCCTAACTTCTCCTTCTGAAGTGAAGCTTTTCAAGATTTGGTCCTAGATATGCAGTTTTATGCTAATCATCCACCTGCCAATCTGCATTTTACTTACACAGGTCTGTTATTTCAAATGGATGGAGCAGGATTTGTGAGAATTGGCATTTAAAAATTGATTAAAAATTTGAAAAAGCTGTATTATTAGGATTCCTTGACAAATGACAACTGCTGTTACAGCTGAGTTGGATGTTAAACAAAAATGCTATTCAAAATATTTCCATTTTTAGGTGGTTGGTGTGGTTTTTGCTAAATTAGTGCTAAGAGAGATTTGTGTAGCATGTCTGCATACCCAAAGCCTGCACAGTATTCAGCTGCCAGGGTAACTGAACTGTTCCTCCAGTTCACATTCCACAGATACAGTAGCTTTAAAAATAGAAAATCCGTATCTGACTTGAAAAAATAAATTAAATGAGGTCTTGTTTCAAGGTTCAAAAATTACATATGTATATCCCTAAATGAGGACTATGTCCTTTCTTTTATCGTGGCAAATAACAATTTCTTCAATTTAAACATATTTTTATTCCCCCCCAGAGGTTTCTTCTTCCTCTATGAGTGCTTTTCTGGCTGGTTTTATATATATTTATAAACCTGCAAAGGCAGGGCATGTTTGTTTTGGTGTCCTTTAAACTCATGAGGTTTCCTTTATTTTAAAGAAATTAACCCAACTGAAAATATTTGTCTTTGAAATTGCAAACTTCGCTTATTTTTCTTCTGCAAACACCCAGTAAATCCCAGCTTGTTTTGGCAACTTACCATTTGTAGAGCTGGACATGATAAAGCAAAGACAGTCGTAGACAGAAGGGTTTTCTCGGATCCTCTCCACCCAGACATTGGCCACCTCAGGCTGGGAGAGGCAAGTTAACAACAACCTAGGCAAGAATTCCCCGTTTGACAAATCAGATGCCAGTTCACTCCTTTAAGCTGTACAAGCGTAAATCCAAAATAGTGGCAGTGGAAACAGAAAGAGGAATCTAAGTCACAGCAAAGTGACTCCACAACAGTGCAGAAACAACAAAAGGAAAGGATGGGAGGATAATAAAATAGTGAGCCCACTTGTCAGTTTTCTCCCCAGGCCTCAGAGCATAGCAGAACTACACTAAGGATGCATTAATTTCTGAGATGTCCTACCTGCTTGTTTCCAGAAGAGTTGGGGAGTCCGAATCACACAAACGCTGCAGTAACACTTGACTTTAAGGAGAAAATTCAGGGGGGAAAAAGTTAATAAAATCCATCTTTATTTCTAAAAAAGGTATTCAAAGACTAATTTCATAACTGCAGCCATGTTCTGAGATTAAAGCCAGCTCTTCCTAACTGTGCATGCACTTCCAGTGTGTCAAGACCACCAAACTTAAAAACTAAGTTGACTGGTGGTTAAAATCCCCAAAAATAGTGGTCTGTGTCCTTTCTTCCTTTCCTGAGCACTTTCCACACAAACATGGCCAGTCAAAAATTATGAATGAAGATAAGGCTGGGCAGGCAGGTTTAGATCCTTCTCCAACATGAATTTCCTGACTGTGAGTCCAGACAAGCAGTATCTGTTCATGTACAAAGCACAGACACTTACCCAAGATTCTCATCTTTGCTAATGGACATGCAGATGTCCTGGAAGCAGGCCATATTCCCTAGTATTCCCACACAGATTTCCTGGAAAGCCAAAACACAGTATAATGAGACAACTGCAAGTCCACAATTTCACTTCCAGAGCCATAAGACAAAAGTAAGAGAGGTTCAAAGATGTTTTCTAGTTTGACTTCCAAGCTTGTATGACCCGCTGATTTCATGACAAGATACAATTTTTTTCCACAGATTCCATACAGATTTTTCTGTTCTATCAGACTAGCCTAAAATACACTCAGGTACTATGCAGATATTTAGGTGCTCCATAAAAGCAAATGTATCTTGAAATCAGCTCTGCTTGCATATTTTTGTATACTGTTTTGAAGCTAATTTGACAGCCCTGTTATTAAAGCAAAAAGGAGTCCTAAACCAAAAATATCACTACATAAATGTGATACTCATGATATTCACTTGCTCACAAAAGAAAGGGATCTTAATACAAGCTTCCACCAAAGCCCATTTTCTGATTAAAGAGATCTAAAATAAAATAAAATAGAAAACAAAGCCCAAAGCAGTGCACCCCATTAGGATATTCATGCCAAGGCAATATTAAGAGGATGCACACTTGTGTAAAGGGGACCATGAGAGCTCTGAAACACCTGCAGGTGACTGGTGCTAAAACAAAGTGAGTCATTAGCCTGCAGCAATTTAAAGTCAGAAATCAACTCTCTCCACTAAGGCTGTCTTCTTAATTATGAACATGCTACAACCTCTGCTAAATGACAGCAGGCACTCCAGCACACACTGTTTTATGATAGCAGCTGTGACAGCCAATTTGCACTCACTTGCAAATTGGGGATGTACTTTCCAAAGACAAAGTACTAAACTTTCAAAGCTCTATTTGTCTCTACTGATCTCCTGGAGTAAAGCATCTGGTAACTTCTGAGAAAGAGGCTTTACATCAACACTGAATACCTTTGAAAATCCTATTTTGAGATTTGCAGTGCACTGTGTAGTACAAGCTGGAAATCAGTGACATCAAAACAAGTGGAAAATTAAAAAGAAAAAAAATAAACTGTTGGTCTTAATAATTCCAAAAATTACTTACTGTAATCTTTTGTTTATTTCTCATTATCTTGTTCTGATTTGATCAGTAATAAATTAATTTCCCCAGGTGCAGTCTGTTTTGCCCATGACAAATCACAGCCACTGGTGAGTGATCTCCTCCTGCCCTTATCTTGACCCAAGAGCCTTTTGTTGCATTTTCTCTCCCCTGCCCAGCTGAGGGGAGTGACAGAGCAGCTTTGGTGGGCACATGGCCTCCAGCCACACTTCTGCAGGTCTGACTAAACAAATTCATGACCATTTCTGTTCAGTAATCATGAAACAAGTCAAAAGGAAAAAAAGACCAGACTGCTGGGTTTCATAACAGGTCTTACAACTATGTTTGATAAACTCAGTCCTTCTTCAGTGTATTACGTGAGGATCTGTGAGCAGACATGTACCAGCTTCAGCACCACCAAAATTCTTACTGATCAGAGCACGTTAAAAACAGAGTGACAAAGCATCTTAAAACTTGATTCTGTCTTTTCTCCTGGTTCTCCTTATACACTACACGTGCAATGGGGATAAATGTAAATGCATGCACAGAGCTATCTGCTGTTGCTACTAACACAGGAGAGCTTTCTGACAGCCCATACTTACAGTTAGGCGAGGGCATTTGGACTTGGCAAAAACTCCCATGAATATATCAGGGGCATTGAACTCCTGAAGAAATAAAGCAACATCCTGTGGAGAAAGTGAATGGAGAGGTGAATGGACCTCAGCAATTTCCAAATGCAAAATCAAACGTGCTCCCACAGCACAAGGACTGGATCAAAGAGATGACAAACTCACTACAAGGAATTTGTTATTTGCCAACAGTTAATACCAATAATCCTTGTTTTCCAATGAGAGAAGGCCAGCAAGCCCCTCTGGTGTGTCAGTATGCCAGTGATTTGCTGTAAAATGAGCCAAAAAGTCACATTTGCAAGAAAATGCAAATTGAACCCTATCTGAAGAGAAACAGACACTCAACCAGAATTCAGTAAATATCATGTTTTAAGGCATGACATCACCATGACATATAAAAAAGAAGCAAGTGAAGGGACTGCCATTAGCACTTGATCAGAACACACAAGAAGAAATCTCTTCCTCATTTTACCACATTAAAACACAAGATTATTTGTCTGTTTGAGAATAAAAGACCCATGTTCCATGTTGACTTTAAAAAAAAAAATATATATATATATAAAGAATTTGTTCCAGCATTTGAGAATGCTCAGAAAAATACTAGGAAGCTGTGCTACATTGCCACTGCAAGTCTTCAGCTAAACTTTGAAAGTTTAGCTTTGGCTGTTTATCTATCAGAGAAAGCTATGCTTACCATCAGGACGTATGACAATTGCTAGAGGAAAATATGCCTGTTTAGAGACGGCATCAATACTATCCCCATAATCCAAGTGAGGAAGGCACAGGCAGCGCACCCGAGTTAATTCCAGCTGCTGTCCTGCCCCTGCTCCTCTTTCCAGGGCAGGTTCCGCGGTGAGGCCGCTTGGAGCCGCCCCAGCCCAGCTGTCCTGCCGCACGCTGCCCGCCACACCCGGGCGGGAGCAGCACCAGCAGAACGAGCGAGCCGATTCCCTGCCTTCTCCCACTGTTCTGACGGGACGCTCGGGGCAGAGGCGCCCCGAGGTGCCGCACAAGGCTCCTACCTCGTCCATCGACATGTCCCACACCTTGCAAATGTCATTCTCCATCTCCTCGTCCAGCTCCGTCCGGGCTCCCTCGGGGCTGGCGGCGGGGTCCGGCTCCGCGGGGGCGATCACCTGCGGCAGGCGGGGCGGGGGAGAACGACCCGGCTGAACCCCCGGCACCCGCTGGGTCCCCGCCAGGCGTTTTCCCACTGTGTCCCCTCCCGGCCGCCGGATTTGTGCACTGTGAATCCCAGCTGTGTCCCGGGTTTGTCCCCGGGTGTCTCCCCCGGCCCGGGCAGCGATCGCGTCGCATCCACCCGGCGCTGACCGACGCCGGGCCCGCCGCCCGCTTCCTCCCAGCGGCCACGCACCTCGATGAGGCGGGTGAGGACGCTGAAGAGCCAGTGCTTGCTGTACACCGTGTTGCCCACCGCGTCCCCCTCCTCCTCCTCCGCATCGCTGCACGGCGGCGACGGATTGCGGTCCATGGTGGCCCCTCAGCCGTGCGGGGGCAGCGAGGCGGCGGCGCGGCCGGAGCGGCGCCCGAGGCCCCACAGCGCCCCCTGCCCACCGGCGGCCATTGCCGCCTCCGGCGCCCGGGCCTGCGCCGGGACCGCACCGGGACTGCGCTGGGATCACACCGGGACCGTGCTGGGATCACACCGGGACCGTGCTGGGATCGCACCGGGACCGTGACTGGATAGTGCCGAGACCCACCCGCCCGCCCAGGGCCTTCCCTCGGCGGGGAGCGGCACCCGCGCTCTCGGAGCACCTTTGGCAGCCCCCGCGATGCCCCGACACCGCCGCCCCCGCCCCGCAGTGCCGCGCCCCGGGAGGATGGATGCTCGCAACGAAGGGAACGGTTCTCAGGAGGATTCCTTTATTGGCTGTACACAGGGAGGTGTGACAGGAGCGGAGCACAGCGCTAGTACTTGCTGGGCAGCCCCTTGGGCCGGTAGCGGTTCGGGTTGCCGCCGCTCCGGCCCCACGCGTTCGCCTCCTGGTCCAAGCGGGTGTCCTCGGCGCCTCTGCCGCTCACGCTGCTCTGCCAGCCCTCCCGGGCGTCGCTGCGGGGAAGGAGAAAAGGCCACCTGAGCAGACTGCATCTAACTCAGCCTTGTGTTGGTTCCCTCACTCATGTGAAACTGCTTTTCCCTAGGGCTTCTCAAGGTGAGATGCAAGCACATGCTCGGCTTTTGTCTGAGAGGCCGCGGTGGAATCTATATCTGTTATGTTGGGAAATGAACCAGCAATGGAGAGTTCCTTATCAGAAATGCAGAGAGGAATCTGCCTTCTCGGGCCGACAAGAAGAAAGGCTCATGCTCAAGTGGCACCATTGCTATAGAGACTGGCTGTCCAGATGGGAACTACTTTCCCTCCCCTCTGCTGTCCCTCTAGGTACTAAGCTGAGTACAAGTCAAAAAGGACCTCGCTCCAGCTGGAATGCCTGGATCCCTAATAACTCACTGTTAACAAGCCAAGCACACTCCATTACCTGATCACTCTCGCTGCCCAAGCACCACCAGGTCCTCGCCGGGCAGCATCATAATTCCCACGGGCATGGAAATACTTGTCGGCACCTTTGTAATTTGCCTCGCGCATGTCTCTATATGCTCTGAACATATCCCATGTACCTGAAGAAGGCAGAGGAATGGAGATGATGTTGACTTGAAAGAGTCGCACCAGAAATAGTTCAGTACCACCTCCGTCAGGAGCTGGAAGGCTCAAGGAGCAGAAACAGAGTGAGGCATTGCCCCACATCAGCCTTTGCACAGGGCTGTGCCCACAGAAGGCACCTGTGGGGCTGATCAAGGCCCTCATCCAGCAGCAGAAACCAGGGCATCTCTAACGTGGAGCTGAGGATTTCCCAGCTCTGAGGGCTGCACCATTGACTGCTGGCTCGTGCTTGGGGAGGGGGTCCTGAAGGAAGGGCCCCTGGTAAGAGCAGCTTACCTCCCGCTGCATCCCGGACAAATTGTCCAGCCCGGACCATTCCTTGGACTATCCTTGGTCTGTCAGCACTGACACACAGAACAACAGAGAGCAACGCGATGCAGACCCAGAGCCTCATGGTTCCTGGCCAAGCCTGACAGGGAGCTGGGAGACAGTGAGAGAGATGAGCAGTTCTGGAGCACCACTGAGAACCCACCACACCCCCAGCTGTGCCTGGGCTGCTGCCTCAGTGATGAGGGCTCGCCAAGGATCCCCTTCTCCCCCTGCCAGGAGCAGTGCCCTCTGTGCAACCACAAGCTCCAAAAAGCTTGTGCACATGAGCACTAAAGCAGGTGCACATGAGAAGCCTGCATTTTAGCACTCCCTGCTGCTCCTGTCATGAGTACAAAGAAGCCCCACATGCTGAAGCATTAGTCCCGCTCCCAAAATACCAGCTCAAAACACTGCACACAGCTCACAAATTCAGAATGTCACTCACCACTGCAGAACAGCAAAGTCAAAGGAGCTGGAGATAGTCTCGTGTGCTCTCAAAGAGGGTATTTATAAGCAATTCAAACCCCTCAAAAGAGGAAACTGGAAAGGATACCCATGGCTGGGAAATCCCCACTAGCATTTCAAACACAGAAATCATTACTGGAAACCTGTCCTTGTCCTTACTGAAAGTCCACAGCTCCTGTTATGCAATCTTTTAGAGGGTATATGGTACTTCTTCAGCTGTCCTTGGGACTATTTTCTCCTCATAACAACCAAACTGAAAACTGCCTTAAAGGCTGAAGAGTTCCATGTGCTTGAAGTGTTACTGCTATCTTAAGGGTGATACTTTTGTTTGGATCTTAGACTGAACAGAGTTCAGAGGGGAAGGTGCCTGACAGTCTGCACATTGGAACACAAGGCCAGGTCTGTGTCTGTGCAAAAGGAACAATAAGCTGCATTGCCAGAAGGGCTGCAGGAACTGCTAAATGAAATTCCCATGTGTGCTGGGATTGCCAGATGAATTCCAGAGTTAATGAAATGGAAAATATGAAGTGTTGCTCTTAAGTCCATTGCAAAGCAAAGCACATACACCTACATCCCTGCTGATCATGCTGTAAGATAGCACAGACACACAGACAATTAAGAGGCTCTGAATGGTTCATTTTGCCTTGGCTTGCTCTCACAGGCCCCTCTCAAGGGTCTCCAGCCACCCTGCTGTAACAGCAACTCCATGGGGCTCAAGTGGAAAGTTTTGGACACTGCAGTAAACATTTTACTTCAGGGGAAATTCAGATCCATACAGCCACAGTTCTGCTAGATTTTAAATCACCTGTCTGGCCCTATTGGCATGGTTCACTGTTTAAGTAGCACTGTGCTCCCCCTGCTTAAAGCTTGCTCACTTCCCTCGGTTAACAACTTGACACAACCCTTTCCTCTGAAGAAAACTCCAGGGCTGAGTGCAGTTGCACTCGAGAGTGAGTGTGCAGGGTGTCCCCATTGTGTGGCCTTGTACATGATTTGGCAAGTCTAGGAGAGCACTTCAGGTTCCCCTCTGAAGAGTTAAGGGTAGCTGCCCCACTCACAACTCTGTGACTGTAAACAATTTGCTCCTGGAGCTTCAGGGCAGAGGCATGAGTTGAAAGAGGTGCAAAAAAGCTAATAAAGTGCCAACAGGAACTTGGGTGTCACTGGACTTCAGACAAAAAAAAAATGAGCTTAAGGGGAAAGGAGACTTTTTCCATAAACTGGAGCAGCAGGACACATACTCTAGCATGATGTATCTCAGAATGGAACAATTTGCAACAAGATCTAAACCAGAACCAAATGGACAAGGACATAGATTTTTGTCCCCTGGCACTCCTGAATTGGATACTCCACAGTGTTAACAGCTCAGCTACTGCAGGGAGTGGAGTGCTGTACTTTGCTACAGCCCTGTTCACACCCTGATGACCCACATCCTTGCAGTACGTGGCAGCTCCAGTGCCTTCTCTGCTGGCTGCAAACAGCCCTGGCCATCACCTTTTGGTTTTTAAAACACAAGGAAAATTACTCATGTAAGTTGCGGTACAGGCATGTGGCACTTTGCCCAGGGACTTAGAACAAAGCATTGCCTTCAAAACTGACCTAAGGAGACCTTTCCCTACAAGAACTCACACACTCTGGACCATAGAGGATAATTTGAGTCTTACACTGTTTTACATTCTCTCCAAACCAACATTTCTGCAAAACATGAAGGACAAGGATGACAAAAAATCCATTTCTGCAAAACATAAGGAGAATTGCAAGAAGGCAGGTGCTGGAGGGATTCTTTAGAACTCAGAGTGCATCCCCTGGTGTCCAGCAAGGACAGCAGCAGTGACAACAATGCTGGAGCTGAGATGAAGCTGCAGCTCGGGGCTCCAGCAGGGAACAGCCTGAGCCCTGCTTTCCCCTATTCTCTTGTCCTGCACTCCAGGTCATGACCCTTGGCTCACAGAAATGAGCTGCAGCCAACACTGCTGCTTTTGCAATAGAAAGAGGCAAAGCTGCCTCCAAGTGTGGAGGAGGGTTTGAACACAGCACTTCTTCCTGGCCCAGCAAGAAACACTGGCAGCACGTGCACACTGGGGAACACAACACATTGAGGGGGCCTGGAGACCATTTATCGGTTTGCACATTCTGATGCAAGTTAAGATAAACCATGCTGGTTGCCCTGTAACTGTAAATATTTATGAATGCAAACTATGTTCCACAAGCATTCCACAATTTTGCAATCTGAGAAAATCAGACTGAGAAAGGGGATGAGGTGAATTCCCAGCTCAGGCACAGTAATATCTGCAGTTATTTCTTAATCTGGGAAAAAACAGTACCTTTTTTTTGTTTACGTGTGCAATAATTCATTTCAAGAGTTTTGCCAAGTATTGACTATTACACCACCAGTGACGTTGGGCTTATAGACGTGGAGAATGACTGGAAACTTGTCTCCTTTCAAGAAGCAGGTTTAAAATGCAGGTATTTACCTGAAGTAAAATTTATTTACCCATAGATTTCTAATTGTGAAATAATGCATACTTTTTTCTTTGGCAAAAAGAAAATAGAACCAGCAGTTTCTCCTTAAAGCTGCTCTAGGCTAAGCCCCCTTTATTCATCTCTACTTCTCAAGGGTCTCTCTCACCATCATTCACCCACAAAAACCAAAGCTGAGCTGCAGCTCACCTTCCCCATGAGGCTGGCTGAGCTGTCAGTGATGTGTGCTCAGCTGGCTGACAGGAGCCTTGCTCTGTGCAACTGAGGCAGTTTCTGCTTCAGTAATTTCTGAACAAAAGACCCTCTCATTTCAGTCCCTTCACCCTACCCATATGAGATGAAAACAAACTCATTCAGAATAGGAAATATTAATTTTCACCACTTCTTCAGAGAGTACATTCTCACTCTTTATTGACAGCCAAGTTAGTTGGAATTATAAACACAAGCTCACTTTAGACACAAAATCTGAACACACACAACCCATGATGTTATCTGTATGACCCTTCTGACATTTTTTTAAAAAATGTTCACACTGGAATTATGATTTACTGTAAAACAAAAAAAAAAGGCCCCAACCCTCAAAGTTAACCAAGTGTACAAAACCCCCACAGAAGTAAGAGACTGATGTGTACACAAAACACACCAAGCAAATAGAGTGGAACCATACAGAGCCAGGCACGTTCTCACAAATCCAGGAATTCCTCTGAGGAAGGCAAGGGGAGCACTCAGCTACACCACACACTGCATGAACCCGAGGTAGGTAACTGTGGCAGCCCCTGAGGCAGCAGCAGCTCATCTGGCAGGGAACAGAACAGGCACCAACACCATCTGGTGGGTGCCTGGCTCCCATTCCAAGCCATACTGTGAGAGCATGGGGTATTCCTGATGGCACAGATCCTTCTATTTCCAATGGCAGTATGTAAACCCCAGAAGCTTTGAAGTTTTCTTTTTTAGAAATAGTTCTGTATTGGCTTTTCCACAAGCAACACTCTGGCTGGAAACCTGACATTCGTTGTTGCCCTGGAATTTGTCTTCCCCGTGTGAAGTAACCAACCCACCACACCCAAGTTTTTCTTGCAGACAAGATGAAACAGTCTGCATACTGTATCTCTCAAAAGGCCAAACATTGTACTCAGTCCTATTTTGATTAAAAGCATTATTTTACAGCAATACAAGTGCTGCAAGTTTACATAAGATTCCTTATAAAGCAGTATTTTCACATCATTTTATAACAAAATTATGAAATCTTAATTTAGTTTTAATTAATGCATTACTTTTTTATTTTAAATGATATTTGTGAAAACTGAATATTGACCAGATGATGTGGCTTTTTGCTTAAAATGTGAGTCAGATAATGAAGGGGATCAAAACTAGAAGCCTAAAAAGAAACTCATTCAAAGATGTATTAAATGCAGAAAGAGTGCTAGTACAAAGCATAGTTATGTAAACGAGATATAAAATCCAAGTGATTTTGTGAATCTTCATATTCAACCAGATACATAAAAAAACTTCTTTCTTGACAGCATTCATCTAAAAATACTTATGTAAACCTTCAGCTTTTAAAAATATTATTAAAATAAGTCCTCTCACTTTCCAAAATGTAAGAATTAATTGTGGAATTACCAAAGTTGACCTGGACTTCAAGAAAACCTTTTTACACTGTTTCCCACAGCGTTCTCCTGGAGAAATGGGCTGCTCATGGCTTGGACACGTAGACTGTTCACCAACCAAAAAAGTCACCACTCTCTGCAGCTGCCTGAAAGGAGGCTGTAGCCAGGTGGGAGTGGGTTTCCTTTTCCCAGATAACAAGGGATAGTACAAGAAGAAATGGCCACAAGTTGCTCCAGGACAACTTTTGATTGGATATCAGGAAACATTTCTTCACCAAAAGCATTGTCCAGTACTGGAACAGGCTGTCCAGGGAAGGGGTGGAATCACCATCCCTGGAGGCATTGAGAAGCCATGTAGAAGTGTCACTTTGGGACATGGCTCAGTGGTGGATTTGGCAGTGCTAGGCTAATGGTTAAAGGGTTGGATCTTCAGGGTCTTTTCCAACTTAAATGACTCTGATTCTAATCCACTGTCCCGAGGTCTGCTGGAGTATCACAACTGATGTCTATGGTCACAGTGCACAAATAGGTATGGGCAATTTAGAAATATTGTGCTTGTAGTTTAACAGCGAGTTCATTTAACAAGTTTGTCTGTTAATCAGCATTTTTAGCCATAAATACTCTACTCAGAAATATTTCCCTCCCATTTTGAGACTTGGCTTGGTTAATGTATTTCAAATAGGCAAGGCCTGTTCATATAATTTAAGAAGGGAAAAACACCAACAGGTACCATAAGAGAGACATCTACAGCAAAAGTAAAGGTAAATGTCATTTACAGGAAAGTTAAACAAGTATAGACTTAGATACTTCCCAGGAATGGTTTCTCATGTTTGCAAACAAAGAAACAAAAAAAAATTATACACCATAATTTAATACTTAGGGACTCATATCCCTGAACACTTAAGTTATAGACTCAGAAAATAAATTCAGCAATTTTCATCTTGGAAATCTATGAGCTTAATTTCAATATAAATACTGGCTTGTTTTGATCTATATTCTACAGTTCAAAAGTCTTCTCCAAAGGAATAAGGAAGAAATTACTTCCAGGTCAGATACCTGCCAGATGGAGACTGGCTCAGTATAACTGAACTTTCAGACAGGAGTTGGTTATTTTTAAGGGCCTGTGAAATCTAAGAGGCACTTGAATATACAGTCATTACAGTATAAACTGTTCCCAGAGTTCTCCCAAGCTGCTTTCTATGCTTGCTGAGACCACAAAAACCGGTCACACCTTTCCAACATGGACTGAATCAGCGCTCTGCAAATAAAGCAAAGGGGACAAAACAAAGTCAAACAGTAAAAAAGCTAACAACAGAAAGAACAACAGAGCTTTGGTTTGCTTTTTAAAGAGAAGTTTGTAAAAAACATTATTTCATTTCAGAAATAACATTCTGACATCACCATTCACACCTCTGAAAGGAAAAGGAGAGATCAGAGTCTGTACAGGTCTTACCAGGACAGATCTCTTTCACAGAATCTCCTTCACATACACCTTTAATGTATGATTTCCTGTTTCCTCATTTTCAATTTTAAAATGCCTACATTGCAAAATACACAGTTCTTAAATAATAAGAAAAACTTTCAGATGAGTCTAAAACCAAAGGTAAAAATGTGAAGCACTGTATCTTCTTGTAAACCAAAAAGGAAATTTAAAGCATGGAGGAGATCCACAAAGAATAGTGTGGGTCTCCTGCTGACATCTCTTACCTCTGCCTTTTCTCAGCGACTCTCAGTATCTCACAGACACCAGTAAACCTCTCAGACAATTCTAGTGTCAAGCCACACTCCTGCAAGAGAGGCAAGGCACGATTTGGGCCAATGGCCTTGGCCAGCAACAGAGCAACGTTTTCCACAGTGATGCAGTCTGGGCAGCTAGGGCCTCCATTGCTGACAGCATTCCCATTCTGTGGGCTGTGCTGGTGGGAAGCTGTGCTGTGATTCTGTGCAAGATGCAGAACAAACTTCCATTCTTCTATAGTCTCTGGAATGGAACCTAGATGTAAAATGAGTTTGTTAACATTATTTGGAAAACGAAGATTATTCTAAGACTACTATTTAAACTATATCTGTACTTGAAAGGGAAGCTAGCTATTCTGTTTTACTCTCAAGATTTTAGGAATCTAAGCATTATCAACAAGCAAATTATGCACAGCAATGTACTGCCCAGACTGACTGACTCAGTGTAAATTAGTGGTGAACACACATAGCCTCACAATAGTTCAGTATTCAAGGCTTTGGATTAAGTCAAGAGACAAAGTTTTGTCCACCTTAGGGCCAGAGTGAATAATCTTATAAGTTCTGCCTTATGGTACAATTCTTTGCTCACCCTACCTTTGGTTGTCTGCACATGTAGTGAGGGAGTTTTGTGCTGTGCAGGAAGGTTTCCTACTCTTCTGTCTACAACACCAAGGTTAACTTTTACTCCCAGCTTTTACTAATAAACAAATCAAGATTCTTTAACTTTTAAGCGTTTTCTAGCATAACTGATTTCACAAAGCACAGCATGAAGATACAAGAGTATAACACCCATTTATGTGTTTCAAATATGCTGTACTACACACAGTCAGGGCTACAAAAACACTTCAAAATATCAAAGTTCTATTCAGCTTTGGGCAAACTGCTGTATGAGGGCAGTTCTACATTACAGAAGTATGTTATGTACAGCTTAAGAATCACTAACCATCTTCTCCATTCAACAGGCTCAAATCATCCAAATGAACAATATTAGTAAAGGCTTCTATTCTTCTATCCAGCTCCAGACAGAGAAAAAGATATCCAGGCCAAAATCTTGAATAAGAGAGTAAAGATTTCTAGGAATCAAATACTCAGTTCAAACCGAAGTCAAGAACAATCACATGCTCATTTAAGTATCAGTAAAGACAAAAGCAACTAAATTTAATGAATGCCAGAAAGAGAGTAGGGACACGAGGAATACCTCCCATTTGGTACATTAATTTGGACATTGAATATTCACCCTCAAAAAAGGAAAGGTTTTTAAAAAAACCTCTGTCCAAACAAAAAGCAGATAGGTCATTTACATTTGTATCTTCTCAGAAGAATACCTACTAAGCAAGTATCTAGAATTGCCAAGCTTTTTCCTTACCCATGTGATTTACAGATGTCAGCCATCTTCTCTTTCATAACAAAATCAGCTGGGAGTTTAATCAAGAGCAGAATGAGCTGGCTGTAGCCCCAAGTAAACAAATGCGATCGTGGCCTAGAAGATGAGAAACTCAGTTTTAAAGCATTATTGATTTTCTTCAGAACATCATGGCAGATTTATGAAAAGAGAGGAGGAGAAATGAATGAAACACCATGTGCAGTCTCAGTAGAGCAGTCACTCTGGAAGGCATTGCAAATAAAAGTTATTCAATCCTTTGGTTGTTTCTATCGAACACTGCAAAATGCTCCCAGGAGTCAGTGATCCAAACTTTCACACAAAATCTAACCCAAAACCAGACCTGTTAAGTCTTTCTGCTGCACTCAGGACCCTGAATGAAAACCACTTTACCTGGGATTTCCTTCCTCATCCACAGTGTTTGCCCTTTGTGGAGCATCATGAGAAACTGCCAAGCACAACCAATCCAACCGCACAGATTCCGGCTGCAGAAGAGACCTCAGGAGAAATGGCCTGGAAAACAAAGCAGACACTAAAAAAAAATCCTACCAGTTTTAAATAAAGCATAAACGGAGAAGGAGAGATTGTGTGTGGACAAATTAACCTAAAAAAAAAAAAAGGGGGGTGTAAAATTAAATGTGGAAAAGCCCAAAATTATTTAGGTCTCTATAAACTGCGGCAACCACAGAAAATCAAGTTTGCAGGTTGAGTTCCCACAGATTTGGTTGGGTTTTTTTTTTTGATTTTGAGTTTTTGTGGTTTTGGGTGGGGTTTTTTTTGTTTGTGGGGTTTTTTTGGGTTTTTTTTTTTTTTTTTTTTGGGGGTTTTTTTGGGGTTTTTTTTTTTTTTTTGCTTGGAGTCTTTTTAAATGCCATCTAACCCTGGTACACTGAACTGCAGACACAGAAACAAAAAAAATCAATTCTATTAGAGGTATTATTTAGGAAATCCCTTTTAAACTAGATACAAACCTAACAAAAACTCCAGTCTAGGGCCAGCTACAACTGGCAGAATTACTTGGAACCTAATGCTTAAGAAAACCAAGCAGACAGATACAGAAACACAAAAATACGTCCCCAAAAGCCAAAACAAAAAGAATCTCCACACAGCTACACAATTAAGAGAGCAGACAGATGAAAACATTTCCCTCACCTTTTATCCTCTGGCTTTGATTTCACCAGACTATCTAAATATGCCAAAAAGTGAGCCGGATCATTCCTGCAAAGCTGTTTAATATCAGAGGGCAAAATAGAGGGGTGGAACTTGATCAATGGCCGAAGAGCTGTTTCCCCAAATTTTTCATAAAGCCTGGAGAAACAGAGAATAAAAACTATTTTAAGTACCAAACAGCAAAATATTATTTTCAAGATGTTCTGCAAGTTCAAGATAGTACTGAAAGGTGATAGAGTCCAGGAATCTTGGTGACATGGCAAGTGAAGCAATTTCCTGCCAGGAAGTTCAGAAGATTGGGAGTACAAACCTTTGAGCATGTGCCAGCAACAGTGGGCTGTCATCCCATGGCCCCAGGTCATGCAGCAGTTTCAGTACTTTCAACATATCTTCACTTTCCATTGCTAAAGCCACTGGACTGTGACAAGTTATTTCTGAAATAAATCAGTGCACAAGTTACAAGATTTGGGCAAGTTTTTTCCTTAACGTGTCCTGCCCCTCCTTTCATCCTTCTGCTGAACAACAGCTATCACTGCTTTCATGGGAAGTTCAACACCCACCTCAATCCTGATGAGATGCAAGTATTAATCTCCAGGCACAAGTGCAGTCCAACTAAGGACAAACTGGGAATGCATACACTACTTTCACTTCTAGGGCTCTCAGAATCCAAACAGTTAAAAGATTCTTAGAAACAAACACAAAACAACAACCCTCAAAACAAGATTCTGCTGCATACACTACTTTCACTTCTAGGGCTCTCAGAATCCAAACAGCTAAAAGAGTCTCAGAAACACAAACACCAAACACCAGCCCTCAAAGCAAGATTCTGTTGTTTAACTGCTCTCTGCTGGAGCAGAATCAATGCTAGGGCTTTAATTCACTCTTAAAAGAAATACATAAGGCAGAAGCTGAGTGCAGAGAACAGAAAAGTTCTGTTTTCCAATATCATCATGAAGCTTTGGTTCAATAAATCTGAAGAGGCATCAAAAAGATCAGAAATTATTTCTGTGGAACAGGGAAGCGTGAAGTGATCATAAGCCACTCATCTACACAGAACCATCTACTCCATTCAGTTTTGTTTCACATTAACCACATTCCTTTACAGGCCCAATCTTCCAGTGCAAATGCTGAAGCCCTTCCTCTCCCTTCTGCTTTGTTTCTACAGACTTGTGATTCTAATTATGATGCTTTTGCTCTTAGCTCATAGGCTGGGATCACTACAGTGTTCCATTAACAAGGTCTATGCAACTAATAGGTTCAAAGTTGCAAAGTGGGAGGAGAACAATCTCTCTCCAAGGAGCCAACAATTCTTTTTTTTAAGAAATCACAGGTTATTCTGAGTTGAAAGAGACCCACAATGATCATCAAGTCCAGCTCTTAAGTGAATGGTCCATACAGGGCTTGAACCCACAATGCTGGGATTATTAGCACTATGTCCTAGCCAGCTGAGCTAAGTTCTTCCTAAGGGAAGTATCTGGGGGAAAAACAATCAACCAAACAACTCAAAACCAGAACAAAAACTCCCACACACCAAGCATCCTCCCCCTGCCACACTACACTGGCAGAAGGAAAATCCGCAATTATGAGAGTCCTCAAAATTTTTCTTTTTTTTTCTCCCAGTCTTATTTTCAGTTTAAGAAGCAATACAACGTTCATCATTTACCTTTCAATCCTGCAATGTATGTTTCCCATACATTAGGGCTGGTGGCACACGTGGTTATAATACACTGCTTTACTCTCTTTAAATCCAAAAGGAAGAAGTAGCTTCGCATAAACCTACAAGCCAAGGCCCCTGAAGCTGCTGGTGGCAGACCTCCCTCAGAGCTCTCCTCAGCCCCAGCACTCCCACCAGAAAAGACACGCAGCTCAAAGCACAGGGTTGTCAGCTCCACGAGATCTTTCAGAACATCAGGTTCGATGGTACATGGAGGAGACACCTGAAAGCCACAGCCCAGAGGCCCAGTCACATCAGTACCATTTTCACACATGGATTTGCCTGCACAGGTTTCATCAGTATTTTCCTTTCCAATGCAGTTTTCCAAAATACCACTCTGTTCCTTGTCTACTGGGTCTCTGTCAGCTGAAGCCACTTGCAGGTTTTCCTCCAGGACTGCCCTCTGTTCTTCAGCACACACAGCCTTGCTTTTCTTAGCAGACAAAGCAGAATGCTCCTGGCTGAATTTTTCTTCTAGACAGACAAGCCATTCCTGTAAGACCCTTCTCATACACTGAGGTTCTAACAAAACCAGGGGATCCTGGAGCTTGGCTCTGCAGCATAAAAAAGAAGTTTGCTAAGTTTAATAAGATGCCACAAATGAAGTTTCTAATATGCTTTGTGTAACTATACTCCTACATTTGACTTGGAGTCAGTAGTTGGGTTTTTTGTGATTTTGAGTGCATCAAACAGAATTTAGGCTACTTCACACTGTCTACATTTATCTCAGCACATTTTGAGCTCCCTAGGATTTCTTTCAGAATAAATTTTTATTTGTGATTTTGATTTTTTTAAACTATGCCTGTACTTAAGACAAAAGAATAACACTAGAAGAGCTTTTAGTGAGTTTTGCTTGGTTTTAAAATGAGGTATCAAATCATTCACCAAATGAGATCCTTTCAGGTTATGTTAATAGACATTTAGAGCATCACTCTTACATGCATGTGAAATGAATGAAAAGAAAATTTAAAAAAACCCAATAATTTTTTTCTGTCAAAGGCCTACATATCTATACAGTAAAAAGTTTCTCTGCTTACATAGTTTCTGCTGTTGCAGCCTTGAGATCTCTCAGACGGCCCTCCTCAGGAAGCTGGCAGTTCTGGGGTTCTAACCTAGAAAAGCACACTCATTTCAGTCTTATCTGAAGTATTAACTTCAGTAATTTGAGTGAGGATTTCCTGAAAAATTTCCTCAATATTAATTCCTTTATTAAATACAAAGCTATTACTTGTAAGAAGGAACAGCTCAACAGAAATTATGGACAAACTGGGCATGAAGAGCAATAGATAATACTATTTTTGTGGCTTTCTATTATTGCTTCTACTCCAGCTACAGTAGATTTCTGCAGGTACTGAACAAAAAACCAGTACCACGGCACTGTATGAAAGTTAGTCCAAAGTGGTAAATAAGCACTCCAGCTACAGTAGATTTCTGCAGGTACTGAACAGAAAAACAGTACCACAGCACTGTACTGGAATATGAAATTACTTAGCTGTGTGTTTATTGCATCATCAGCTCTAAGAAAGGAGTTGGGAGAACCACTGAAACCCACCATAGCAATGAAGGCAGCTGGAAAAACATAACGCCAAGTTTCTCATTCTGCTTGAAAGAGTTTCTTCCTTAGGTTGCTATCCTCATGACATCCAGCAAATACAACTGCTTAGAAGATGTGATTTTGCACTCACTCTTTTTCTTCCTGGGGAGATGCCACTGGATTAAGAGTTAGCTCTGGCAGGTGCTCATCATCCTTTGCTTCATGCTTCCCTCTAGATTCCGGACTTATATGAAGTGTGCCAATCTTTTCTGTGGTTTTGCGTACAAAGCTGGAAACACTAGGAATCACACAAGTTCAAACATTTAAAATCAGAAGTTCAGAAGCAAACAAACCAGGCACTCTCTTTATTCAAACCATCATTTCAGAGACATTATAATCTAAAGAACTCTTGAGAAAAGGATGAGAGCAGTGATGACCAACAGGAAAAAAACTTACTAAAAAGCTGCTCAAAATTCATACTCCAGCCATGTTTTCATCACAGAATAGAAGCCTGAAGTATTTAAAACTTCTGCTGGAAAAGCAGGATCACATACCAACATTAGCCAGAGATTTTTAACATGTTTTGATTTGCATGCAAATAAATGCAGATGGGCTACACTGCATTTTAAAGCTTTTAAACATAAAGCATTTTTAGGAAATTATGTCACTCTTTATGGTAAGAAACCACTTGACAATGCTTCAAATTAATTCTTCAGATTACAAAGCTCACCTACAACATCCTTTTCACTCAGCAGTCCCTATTCCTTCAGGTATTTTACTGAAGAGAAAGCTCAATGAACACACCAGAAATCAATTATTTCTACCACTGCCATGAAGAGAACTATGTTAACAAGATCTGGACAGAAAAATAAGCTTGCTGCAGAAGGCAGAAAGGATTCAAATCTAGCAAAACAATTGGATTCGAATGTATAGAAAGATTAAAGCTAAACTTTTTAAAATTAACTGAATTTTTATGGTACTTTATTTAATGATGAATTGCATGCAGTGAATACTTGAAAATACAGCTTTCATTATTAGCAGAAACACTTATTACTAGTAAGGTACTCAAAGCTGCTTACAGTTTAGAAAGAACTCAAAACATTGCATGTACTTCTGATGTCTATTCTGAGATCCTCACACTGCTGACAGGAGCCACAATTCTTTGTTGCAGGACATGAATTACACACTGAAGTGAACAAGGGAAGGCTGTGCAATTTTTCAGACCATTGCCAGGCCAGAGACATTTTAGCTAAGTAATTAACATACAGCACTTTCATAAGATTAGGTTATATATTTAACACTATCACCTTTGTGTTTGTACACCCACCCCCTCATCCTCCTTTTTTTTTTTTAAGAGTTTTAAAATACCAATTTATACATATGTTATTTATACATAAAATGGATACAGATCTAATTGCAGCAGGTATAAGATACCATTATTTCCTAAGTGTTTGGGAAACCAATTAGATTCACTGAAAAGTTCATGTGGGGCTAGGACAGACCACTTTACAAGTGTGTTTTAGCAATATCTATCTGCTTTGAATGTTTTAATGTTTGTCCCTATGCAACATAAGAAGCCTCCCCCCTAAGATACAGGAAGGCAAAATCCCAAAACAATATTCAGTAAGTTTTCCTTAAATACAAACCACAACCAGAGTTTACAGGGTAACAGTAAGCATTCCTAGACATTTAATAATTATTAACTGTTTAAAGCTGAGGCTGAAGTCTTGGCTCCACTGAAGTTACCAGCAGCTTTGTATCTTCAGTAGAGCCAAGATGAAGATTTAAACTGCCTGGCAAACCTGACTGCATCTCTGGTTCTCCAGTTCAGGTGTTACACGTTTGCAGAACAGAGTATGAACTAAACCATACAATGCTACAAATCCAGGGGACAGAAGAGGGCAAGATGTAGTGGATGAGTGAACCTGCTGCATGTTTTACCTTTCTTTGACAGCTTGGAGAGAGACGAGAGGAGATGGGGAACGGAATGACAAAGGGATACTGAATGGGAGAAATGTCTCATTCCGGTCAGCCTCAACCACCACAGATGCATGAGATACGTTCTCTGACAAATGGAATTGAAATTAAAAGTCATGAAACAGTGGTCTGGCAAAAAAATGGAACAGTGAAATGAACTGCAAGTCACTAATTCATTAATGAATAACCTGCTCACCATACTTTCCTTTTTAATACTCAAGAATCATGGAGCCAGGTTTCAAGGGCTGTTTTACTACTGACTTTGAACCTAGTTAAGTCTGCTTTATTAATAGTGTTTTGGCTTTACAGCAAGAAAAACAGTGATCAAAAACAGTATGAAAACTATCTTCTAAAATTAGACTTACAGATCATTTAGAGGACAAAAATCTTGATTAATCTACTGAGTTATTTATACATCTAGGAAAATTAAATATTGTGGCATATATCAATCCACAACCAATTGTAAAGTCAGCCATGACCATGATTCCAAAAATCTAAATCACATGTGAACAGAGAGACACATAAGCCATCACTAGGATATAAATCACCCTCTTATTTGAAAGGACTTAAAATATAAGTGAGCCCACAGCTCTCTGTCTTTTGGTAAGAATCAGAGGAAGTAGAGACTCACTTACTACTTCCTTTTCTCTCCCATATCCCTAGCAGTATCTACAATGTGTTTTGCTGAATAATTTCCTGTTACAAGCACACACTGTATCTTTAAGTGATGTCAACAAGAAAAAAGGGATCTTTTTAAGCCAGGATAACACGGCATTTTGCAACAGTCAGCAGTAACCACAGCATTGAGAGGAAAAGATGCCGCCCTGTTACAGAAAATCTACCATCAGAATTCCTCAACAGTGCCTAAAGGTCACAACTGACTTTACAATTGGCTGTAAATAAGGCTGCTTTTGTTCATTATGCAGACTAGAAACCTAAAAACTCATTACATCTTATGTCATTGCGAGCAGGGCAACACTAAGTCCATTTCTTCCAAATACCAAATCAAGTACTCGTGCTTCAAGAAACATCCAGAACTTCTCTACTTCAAAATAATCAGCAAATTTGTCATCTCTTGTGGAACACACAGAACCTGTCTATCTTCTGACAGTCAAAAATTAACTCACCTGAATTTTGACTTTTAATGTTGGGAATGATGCACTTCAGAGTTTCCTCACTTGTTTTACAGTGGTGTAGGCAGAGAGGCACATGTACACCTAAGCATATCTTACTCTGCAGGACAACACTACTGACAAGTAGGGGACCAATTACCAATTTCTGCACTCTCCCTCCCCAGTATGGTTTTCTCCAAAGAATCCCGAATTCTCTCCATCCTCAACTGGCATCTACTGCTTGCAAAAGCTAAAAAATAGCCTTTTTATAGGAAAGCCTCTCTATCATACTTAGAGCTAAGGCAGCTCCTCATCATGCCAGGTTTCTGCATCCCTTCCCAATCCCAACCAGAGCTGAGAACAAGACCCACTCCAGTCTCACTCCAGTTAAAGTCCAGTGACAGGCATTTGTCAGAAAATAAAAAAGCTTCCTGCATGGGCCAAATGTTAGTTATCAGCTATTCTAGCACCCCTACACTAATGTTTACATGTGTAAGAGATGATCCCCTGTGCAAAGGAAACCTGTGAGAAACTTAAGGACACTTATCAGAATCCTTCTGTCTTCCCTGAAGAAATGTAAGCCAGAATCCAGACTAAGAAATCATTTTCTGGAACAAATGTTACAAAAGGATACTGGCAGCAAACAAATCTTGTTTGGAGCTCAATTGATACTGGCATAGACAACTGAAAGAATCTTAGCACTAATGTTAGCACATATGGAGAGGGGGAAGTGGAGTGAAGCCCATGCTTGGTAAAGCCCTCCAGACCTTTTGTTTTGTTTCACTGGGTTTTGTTTGCTTTTAAGCCTAGATTCTGTGGAGCCAGCTTTTCAACCCAATGTTTCAGGAAGGATTTTGACTGGAAGGTGGGGTGACTCTTTCAATTGATCAAATTACATGTATTAATAATTAATAACCTGAAAGTGGAAAGTAAGAGGCCAGAGCTAACGCAGTCAAATTCTTGTAGAATGAACAAACGTATTCAACAAACATTTTCATTAAGAATCATTACCAAGTTCTAGTTGTTCATCTTCATGGTGTGCAGGAAATTCTTTAAGTCTCTCATCTTCTGAGAATGTTTGACTGTGGAGGGAACATGAGTCTTCATCTGACTGACTGCCCCTTCGACTGATAACACGGTAGATTCCAGAGTCTAAGACACTGAAGCTCTCCTGTCAGACCAAGGAGGGGAGTTACACACCATGTGAGTTGCTCGTCCTTGTTCAACATTCTGCAATGAACTCAACCAACTGTACCCACACAAATAACCTCAGAGCATTTCATAATTCACTGCCTGGAAAACTCCTATTTAACAGAGTACTTCTACCATATCCAGAATGGAAAAGGACACAGATGCCAGCAAGTGTGCAGTTCAGTGATTTTAAAAAGATGTGTATGCTGCAATTGCTTTTAGGAAAGCAGCCTATGGAACAACTGGTGTACCCAGTGCAAGGCAAAACCCACCTCACCTTTAGTCTTGCAGTCAAGACTCTCACTTGACCCCTCTCTAGCTGCATACCCAATAATCTGTCTTCCAATCTGGTCAGCCACATCCAGCTAGTACCATTACAGACCCTACCCCTCCCCAAAACTATTTCGTTGCAGGACCAACACACGTTTTTTTGCTCATGGTCAGTCTACATGGTTTACTTTTACAGTGGCTAATAAAGAAAAACTTGTCTACCTCATCAATATGGTATTTACATTACTTGGCTTTTTAAACTTTCCTTTTAAACACTGTTAAAGTGAAAGCAGGAGCTGATATTGTATGAACTATGAAATATTTCCCTTTTCTTGAAAAGCAGCTGTATATTTATTAGAAATATGCTTTGATTTTTTTAGAGCTTTCTAAGGTTTTTTTAGAGCTTTCTAAGCTTTTCCTTAAGGTTCTTAAAGTGCAACAATTTTCTAAATAGGGCTAAGATATCTCTGAGCACTCAGACATTCCTTTCATCATATAAAACTAGAGTTATAACCAAGACTGTCTTTACCAAAGCACATTAAAACATTAAACAGCTGTGGAAAAAGCCATCTTTATATCAATCTCTGTCCACATCTCAGCCATTAGCCATAAAATAATATGGGAAAGAGGCAGATGTCTGAGCTTACAGAATGCAAGTAGTGGTGATTCACACCTCTTCACCCCACCTAGTTTTAGAATGTAGCATTGTGAGCTGTAGTAGACAGGGTAGAAATGAAAGCCTCATCTTCCAAGTGAACAACAAGGTGACTTCAAGCCATAAAGATAAAACCTGTAGATAACATTTTTGGCACTACCAATACACATACATGAGATGAAATACTGCTCCTTCTACTGCTGCATGCAGAATCTAGAGGTTCCAACTTTGCAATCAGTTCTTCCAGTTGCGCAATGAGGTCTTGCTGGGTTGAAGCATCCAGCTGAGACTTCAAGTGCTCCAGCTTGTCTAGAGGCAAATTTTTTCTTGCCTAAAAGCACCCAGTGAAACAGAAACATTATTATTTCCAATTCACATGTGTAAACAAAAGATGTCATATATGCAAGATGATTTTCATCCTTAAAGTATAATGTTTAAATAACTCTAAAAACTCCAACAAAATGAATCTCAGTAACCATGAAACTTAGTGGAAGGGGGGACAGGAAAGACAGTGAAGAAGTATAGCACATTTATGAAGAAGTATTTACTTACTCTGCAAGAAACAATTGAATTTTGGAAGAGACAAGAGACCCTGGCAGCGAGGGTCCAGAATCCTCTTCTCATCAGACGCTCTACGCAGCGGTCGACCAGCAGCAGGGAGAGGTGCACGACTTTGCCATTTGTGTGCAGGCAGAACAACTCGCTCTTGTGAACTGCAATATCTTGAATATCTGCAAAACCACACGGAGCAATACCTGAAGGACTGAAGTCACTAATCAACATGCCTTTCTGTCCCTGAAAGAAGGTGAAAGCATATTCCCACCTGACTGCAAATGAGTGAAAAGCACAAGAGGCATGGGGAAAAGAAACACTGTGGAGTGCTGACCTAGCACCTAATCACCATAAAACAGTGCCAAAACTTTCCATTTGCATTTCTAGAAAACATTAAAAAAATACACTAAATTACAAAAAATTTCCTTTTGCTCTGAGATGAACAAATAACGTCTGATAAAGATGAGAAATACATAATTGTCAGCTTTGAAACAGAAGGAAAATATTCACTGGTAAAAAAACAACCTTGGCATTCCAGAAGTTTTCAAATACAACACATATGCTGTATGCCAACACTCCACAACAAAGGTACTGCAAACTTAACACCAGAATGTAGGACTCTGCTTATAACCAAACACACCACTGTTTATGAGGCTTCACTCATTTGCCAAATAAATGTATTCCCTGTATGCAATTTAGATGGGTTTTAGGGAAAAAAAACCCAGGTTTTAAATTTTCAGCAGCCAGATTATCCTTCATAGGACACTGACAATGAGCCTGAGTAAAGAGAAAAGGACACTGCAGGTTAATCACCTGTATTTTAACTACTGTATTTTATGAGTCACTCTACACCATGTTTTGTTTCTCCAGAAGCACGTTTTCAGATCTATGGGAGGAGGGTCTGGCTGGAAGAGGCACGGAGATGATGGTTAATATTCAGATAAGTTTTTTATAAATATTCTGCAATCCAGCTGCAGAAATTGAGCTTGAATAGCTTCCATGTTAGGCAAGGACTTCAGGAACGACCAGTGTAACAGACAATGTTACAAAGCAACATACAAGAATCTTGAGTTTACCTTTAACTTCACTCCAGAGTAACACTTGAAGGCTTTGGGGAAGAAAAATATAAATGCCTCTTTCTGTCCAGGTCACCACACAGTGCTCACTGCAATTATAGCACATGTTAATGAAGCAACAGTCAATTGTGGTAAAAGAGGCAAAATTTTAAAAAATTACAAAATATGCAGGGATCACATTGGCTTAAGCATAACAAGTGAGATGTGAGACAGGTTTAGCATGATACTTGGGAAATTCTTATGCAAAAACCTGAAGTTGGTAATATAAATTGGGAGAACATTTAATTTTTTAAGCCTCCTTTATCAACAGGAAGCTAAGCTGTCAATACTCACGTCAAATACAGCAGCTTGGCGAAAGATAAAGATTGTGGTGAGCAGCTGGAACCAGTATAATGAGGATCCTGCCTGCAAAATAAAATTATTATCAAGTAACAAGCTACATAACTACAATAACATCACTTTCTAAGATTCTTAATGTTGTAAATACATGGCTGGCTTAAATATAGTCTCATGACAGCAGCATTCATGGTGCTCACAGACATAGCTGCAGAATCAAGATTTTGCCATTTTTGATTACTGGCTACACCACTTAGAGGAGACTGTATTAAGATGACAACTAGGATTAACATTTGACTGAAGCAGGAGTTGATTTAGTCTTTTCAGTCTTAAAGACATCCCAAACAAGCTTAACACCCAGAACACTCATATTTCTACCTGAGAGTAACAACAGGAAGAGGTGGTGACGAGAGCAGCTGCTTGAACTGATGTGTGCTTTGCACTTCCCCATCAAAGTTCACCTCCCACATCCTCGAGCCAGGTCGAGCACAGTATATTAATGGCTGCTGATTCCCACTGTTTTTTCCAACAGGGAAGAAACATGCTCCAAATTCTCCATCTCTCTCTTTATTACCAATCTTCCAGAACTTCTCTCTAGAGAGGAAAAAAAATATACTTGTTAAGTAAGCCAGCATTAGTAAAAGCCCTAATTAATTTCGTGGTTTTCTTGAATAATAAAAAATACTTAATTGTGCTGAATTGGTTTTGGTGCTTAAAAAATCTGTAATGAATATTACAAAGCCTGCCCAAAGTTTATACAAGACAGGGTGCAAAAATATTCATTAGTTGAAATGAATGCTCAGATCAAAGGGGTTTTTTTTCCCAGCAGAACCAGTTATTCAACCTAGTGATGGGAAGGTGGGAACATTCCCAGAAATCATTTCAAATCACATGAAAAATAAGACAGTGATTATGAATAGTCAGCATGAATTCATGGAAGGGAAATCATGTCAACAGCCCTCTACAACAGAATGACTGGCTGGGTAGTTGAGGGGAGAGCAGCAGATGTTGTTTATCTTGATTTCAGTAAAACATTTGACACTACCCCTCTCAACATCTTCAGAAACAGACTGAGGGAGCATGGGCTAGTTAAAGAGACACTGATGTCATTTCAGAAACTGCGTGTGACTCTGAAGTCCAGTATTTCAGAAATAAAATAGAACTTGCCTCTCCGTATCACACAAATAAGTGCGGGTAAGTGAAGATATGAGCAGTCTTCCATCCAAATAGTCAAGCTGAACCACCCGAGAATCTACAGTGGTTATAATCTGGACAGGAAACATCACAAAAGTAGCAGCAGCCTACAATAAAAAAAAAAAAGAAAAAAAAAAAAACACGCTGGGGGTCTTCAGTTCAAAGTAAAACTGTTTCATTATGTTAAAATATCAAAATTCAGAAAAGATTCATGTATGCTATGAATACACAGCATAAGACAGAGCAGTGCCTTTCTTCTCTGTCTTTACAAAGCAACAAAGCAAGGCTACAATGCTCAGAAGCACAGGAGGAGTCTAAATCCTCTTTTTCCCCAAACCACTAGAGAAGACTAAAGAAAAAAAAAAAAGTCATATCCCTGTAGCATCCTGATACTTCTTTATAAAGGTTTTTTTCCTGAAACATTAAGAGAGGGTTTCATTCCTGCTATTCTAAGGTTTGTGCTTTTTTCCAATTCTCCCCACAGGTACATTGAGCTAGCAGTTTTATGGAAACAGACCAGAGGGATTAATTGATACAAAAAACTTCTGCTGGAATTAGATTGTTCACAAACTCACCTTCTCTGTTACCCTGCCATAAATTATCCACATACTATCTATCCTACCAGTGTCTCAGTTTGCATAGCCTTAGACAGATTTATGGATAAGGAAACTACTGGGAACTGCATTCGAATTTGCTGCCAGACAGTCACCATTTTTGCCAGCTTAGAGTTGCTTTCCCATCTTAGGAATATTACAAAGTGCATTATCTGAGAAATCCAAAAGTCCTGTTCCTTTAACAGGCATGAACAGACACAGATTCCACAGGCCCTGCCCTTTTCTCCTCCCTCTCTTCCAACAGCTGACTTTTCCCCCCATATTTAAATGTAATAATGGTCTTGCTACTTATAAGTCAATTTTCTGTCAAAATCTTCCATGAGGGCTAGAAAGCACCTGGACGAGCACAACTATTTCCAGGTTCTGCTCCTTTATAGTGATTAAAAAGAAAGGACCCCAGTAGAAGTAAAGCTAAAGAACACTCAAGGGCTAGAAATCAGGCTACTATCACTAACAGGTGTGTCCTCTGCACAAAATACAAAGCATGTAGGCTCCATGACCATCTACCATTTATTTTATCCAATCCAGACATTTAAGAATGAGAGCATCCAGACAAAGCCAAGCAAAATCAGTCTGCTGGGACTGTTCTTTCTCTGACCAGGGACTGCTCTTTCACTGACAAACAGCTGAATTGAGGCTAAAACAAACAGTTGAACCTGTAGCTGGAGTCTAAGGAACATAATAAGCTCAGAAACACCAAGACCCTTAACTTTGATACTTGTAAATTCCAAGAAGTGGAGACTGACCAGTTTTTAATTCTGAATATTTGAAAGCAATTTCAAATTGCATTACTGAAATAGATACAGAAATAGAATAAGGATGGGGTGAGTTCATGGGTCAGGATTTCTATGGTTGTCTCAAGAGACTGGTTCTTCATCCCAATAGTTAAAGCTACCAGAACTTCATTAGCTATCAAGTCCTGCTCTGTTCCACTTTGCCAAAATAAACAAAAGAGATTCCACACATCACCCCCTGTGAATTAAGCTCAAAGTATGCAACACTTTACCTTCCCTTGTTTAGATGTGTTAATCTTGATGGCTGATACTTTTCCCACATGATCTCCTACAAAAACTCGAAGGGCAGCTGTATCCCAGCACAGAGCTGTGACTTTCCTGCCCTTATGCTCAGATGAAACATAAATCCGTTCTGGCTTCCCACGACGTTCCTGGTTCAGCTCCCAGACTACTACAAGGCCTTGGCTACAAGTTAAAAAGAGAATACAGGTTGAAAATAAGCCTTCTAAAGTTTTTATCAGTTAATAAAGACGCATTTTCCCAAAGAAAGAGGAGACCCAAGCAAAGCAGCACACCTCAGAGCTGGTTCTGTTTGAGGCTGCATGCTTTCAACAAGTGTCCCACTTAATTCCAGAGAAGAGTAAGTGTCCTTCGTTGCACTACAATGTATAAGCAGTTTTGTAAGGCTACTCTCACAGTTATTACACTTGCCAGTGAGGATGTGGAAAACCATTTAAATGGATTTTAATAAATATAAGTGGAATTAACTATCAATCTCACACTACCATGTTAATGAAAATGCTTCTTTTCATGCTGAAAGGTCTAAGCAAGACATTTATCATCATAATTTCACATCCATGAGCTCTGCCACAGATATTCTGTTACAGAAATAACACTTAACCTAAAATGATTATTCTAGAAAAAAAAGTTAAGCAAACTGTCTGTACAGAGAGTTATCCTGTAGTGCCCTCTTCCAGTTAACCTGGTAAGTTAACTCTGAGTTCTCAGTAGCTGTCCACATCTGAAACTTGAAGCTTCTTAAAAATATTAATCCAGTGCTCAGGTTTGTGAGTAGATCACTCACCTGGTGGCAACTGCAACATAGTCTTCATCATGCAAACAACAGGCCACCCGGGAAATGGCACCTTCCTGAAAGCAAGCACAGGAGTAAGAGCAGGTGAGACTTGTTCCTGTACTGCCACCTCCACTGTGCAGCCTCCATCTTCAACATACAAACCAGATTCATGCCAACAGATGCTACCACCCTGCTGTGATGTGGTTGGTTTTTGCTGTTTGCCTGGGTTTTGTTTGCAAACACTGAGTTTACTCCAAGATGCAGCTGACAACAACACAACATCAACAGCAAGGACTGCAGTGCATTCTCCGACTTGGGAAGCACAGAAATCACTCTTCTGTCCTCACACCTCTGGAAGCTGTTTTGACAGAATTAAGTGAGGTGCTCCCAGCCTTAAAAAACTGGCTGCACTCATGCTACGCTGGAAGCAGCGGTGGCTCCTAGGAAATAGCACCTGGCTGTACAAGTAACAATCCTTGTTTCACAGTCTCTTCCAGCAACAGTAAGTCAGCCTATCTTTTCTTCACTTATCCAGTTATGTCACAGTTTGAACACTCAAACACTTGGAGTTATCCACTTGTGAGTTGCTCTGGTTTCATATTCAAAATTTTCTTCCAATCCTTAAATATTCAGGTGACTTTGTTGTTGCTGTTAAAAAGTAGGAATTTGAAAAACAAAGGTCTGACACTCTGAAGTAGTATTTTTCACACCTCATGAAATCTAATATGCCACATACTCTGGGGATACCCTCCAGAACCACAACCTATTTTAAACACAGCAGTGCAAAACTTCACCTTCTTTGGACAACCCAGTAAGCTGAAGGCACCTATTGACTCTTAAAATACATTAACTTGAAATAATGTTTCTTTCCAGGCCCCATTTTTGGAAATTTTCATTTAAAATTTTTATCCTTACCTTGTGAGTGAGAAAGAGCCTTTGCTTCCAACCATCCTTCTGGATAAGGTTCAGTCCTCCTCCTGAGCTGCCTAGAGCCAGCCATCTCTTTGATACATCTATACACGTGCACTGAAGGAATGAAAATCACAATACAAAACCTGGTAAGTTCTGATCACAGCATCTTTTTCCTGCATTATTATGGTGGGTTTTTTAAAGGTTTCATTATTTGCCAGCTGTGTGTATCACTCCTGAACCACTGGCAGTGAGGATTATTAAACAGCACTTTGCAATTGGAGCAAACAGTGAAGCCGTGTCAGGCTGTGTCACGTACCCACAGATGCACTAAGGAAACACACACAGAGGAACAGGGCCCATTATCTTCACTCTTTCTTCCCAAAGTACTCCCCCCACTAAGACAGCATGCACACACCCCAAAAAGAGTTAGATTAATCCTATGGCTTGATCAAATAATTAGCCAAATGGGGTCATTACTTGATTTTTTTTTTAAAAATTAAAATAAAAAAAGCCCTACAGCACAAACTCACCTTGAGGCGACTGGAATCCAACCTGAGTGCAGAAAGCAACGGATCCAAACACTCCAGCTCTGCCAAGACGTGGTTGTAAGAGTCTGGAATTACTGGCACAGAGGCCATGGATGCACACGACTAGTGCTGCTCACTCATGGGTGCGTTACGGCTTCAGCTTTTAGCTGTACCTGCCAAAAACAAAGTTCTCAATTAGTTCACTTTTTAGTATTTGAGCTGGTGTTCTGTGCTTAAAGAAACAACAAGTGTTTTCCTACTCAAAAGCCATCAGGTTTCAGCTCAGCAAAAAGAGGCCCAAAGGCTGGAAAATAAGAGTCCTACTCCATTTATGAGAAGTTTTTGTTCAAGTTCGTTTCTGAAAACTTAACCTATCAGATAACCCACCTGGAAATATTTAAACTGTAGTTATATTTACATGTATCTGTGAAACAAGTTAACGTGTACCTACAGAAAACACCCTGTTTTCTGGAAAAATTCACTTTTCCCCACAGCATGCACCCTTGATTTGAAACTAACTTTCTCAAGGAAAACATTTAGCTTTGGCATTTTATAACTACATCATATTCTCCCCCAAAAGTAAATTTAAGGAGTGCTATTCTCAAGTTATACTAAATTTAGAATTAGCTGCATTAGTGCATTTTGATACCATTATAAGCTATCCTCTCGTCTTTTCCCGCATTCAAGAGATAACACAGAATGAAAAGTAGGAATTAAATAACCACTAAAATCACAACTTCATGTTTTTCCTAAGCAGCACACACTTTAAAATAACTTCTTATTGAGTTTAAACCTGTACATTGCTTAACAAAACGCCAAACCTGTTGCACTGCACAGGCAAGTCCCGGAATTGCTAAGTAACCTTCAGTATCATTAGCGGTCCCATAAATTAAGGAACTCCCTCCCAGAAAAGCCGTCATGGGGGAAATTTACATTTCCTCTAAAGGAAAGCGAGCGCTCACTCTCACCAGGCACTAGGGAAAGGGAAGAGGCACATTTAGCCAACGAAACTAAAAGTTATTTCTTCTGAATTCTCAAAACGTCTTAAAAACCTTAATGGCCACTTCAGCCCTGCCCGCTCTCTGCCACATCCCGCCCGTGTGGCGCTGAGCTGCCGGCTGGGGCCGAGCCGCGACACCGCGGCGTTTGTCTCCCGTACCCGGCGTACGGCGAAGGATCGCAAAGGACAGAGGAACCCCGCCAGCCCCTTCGGAAACCGCGGGGAGGGGACGAGAGCCGAGCCCCGGCGGGGCAAGGAAGCACCGCTCGCTCCTTCTCCCTGCCGCCGCCGCCGCCTCACCGCGCCCGGCGCTCTCCCGGTGCCGCTCCCTCCCGGCGCCGCTCACGCCGCCGCCTCCAAACAGCGCGCCCACGTGACCCGCGGGAGGGCGGGTCAGGGAGCGCGCGCCCGCTCCGCTCCGCATCACGCGCCGCCCGCGCGGGAGGAGGAGGAGTGGGAGGAGGAGGAAGCGGCGTCACGCGCGCGCACCCGCCCGCCGGCCACGTGACGCCGTGACGCGCGCGGCGCCCCCTCCCTCCCGGCGCGCGGGCCGGGGCCGTTCCTGTACTGCCACCTCCACTGTGCGGCGGCGGCGGTACCGTTTCACTGCCGCGTAACTGCCCCCTCCGCCCGCCGCCGTCATGGCGACGGGGGAGCGGCCGCCACGTGACCGGGGCGGGGGCCGGGAGGGGCGCGGGCGCCACGTGACCGTCGGGGACGCGCGGCTTCGGAGCCGCTCCCCTGTCACGTGGTGCGGGCCCCACCCCCGGCGCCCCGCGGCCCGACCCCCTTAGCGCCGCCCGCACTCGGAGCAGCTCCCGGCGCAGCCCGCACGGTAAGAGCCGCCGGCGCGGGGCGCGGGGGAACGGCGGCGCGGGGCAGGCCGCGCTGCCCCGACGATCCGTCCCCGGGGGCGGCGGGACCGCGTCGCGTTGGTGCCGCGGCGGCCTTTGGCCTCCCGCGCTTCCTTCCTGCCCGGCGGGCGTGTGACGGTGGCCGGGCCGGAGCTGCGGTGAGGGAAGGGACGAAAGGGGCGGCGGCACCGCCGATCCGCGCTCCCCGGGGGGTGGCGGGGAGACGGCAGCGCTGCGCCGGCGGCACCGCTGCCGGGGGCACCGGGCTTCGCCCCGGCGCGGGCGGCAGACAAAGAGGTGCCGGGGCAGCGCCTTCCCCGCCGGGACCGTGCGGGTGTCCTCGGGCCCGTCTCGTGGCAGGGTGACATCCCTCCCGGAGCGTGGTGATGCGGATCGGGGGAAGGCCGGGCTGGCCCCTCAGGACCGTGCATCCCCCGCGACGTGCCCGGGACGAGCGGCGCTGCTGCCGCTTCTCCATCCCGCTGACAGATCGCTGCCGCCCCGCGGGTGAGCGCTCGGCCCGCTCCCGGAGCTGGCAGCGTCCCTGTGCCGCTGCGGGTCAGGCTGGGCCATTGGCACAGACATTCCATGATTCTGCTGTTGCCTGCGGGGAGCGGAAGCCCAGCAGCAGAAAGGCCTGCATTGATCTGTCAGAGCTTGCCTGCCAGCCCGTGCCCACCCTGGCCAAGTCAGGAATATTAAAGCCTGCAAACATTTCCTTTATTTCTGCTCAGAGCTCGGCATTACCATATGGAAAGACACTGGAGTGAAGTGCTGGTAATGGAGAATGTTCAGAACAGGTGTTGTAAAAAACACAAATGAGAGGTACTGTATCTTAAGATAAGACTGGTTAGGAAGATTCCCCACAATGGAGGAAAGATAGCTGTTGGAATTTGACGGTATTTCCAGAAGCTGTTTGCTCCCACTGAGCTGGGAGGGGAGGGCTTGTAGGTGGGTAAGCACACAGAGCATTTCTTTTGGTCTATGCCAACACTGAAGCTTCCTGATAGACCTTGCCTATTGTAAACTGCAGCCGAAATTGACATCCCCAAGACAGGCCTGATGACAAGTTGTACCTCATTGTTAGGGCTTCAGGTTGATCCAAGTGCTTTTAGAACTGTTGACCAAGCTCTGTTGCTAGGGATTTTAAAACAAATTGTCTGACCTTCCTATTCTGCAAGATACTTGAACCAGCTGCTGAAGAACACTAATGCTGTAGCAGGTTAAAATTATCACTTAAAGCCACAAAATAGCAGCATTTCTCTGTGTGCATGTGGCAGTTCTTGCCCTGCACAGCAGCAGTGTCATCATCCATAGTACTGATTCCTGGCAGATTCAGATGTTAAATGTAGAGGTTATGCCATTTGGGCAGGCACAAGTACATCATTGATGGCTCTCTGCTGCATAGTAAGTCTAACATGCCCAAAAAAAAAAAAAGCTGAGCTGTGTGTGCTTTGCTTAGCAAGGATGTAGCCTTCCCTGTAGGAGACAGGGAATGAAATCTTGAAGTAAGATTCCTATTTTAGAATTTTTCCTGTACTTCTTGTAACACGAAGCCATTTTGTTTCTATTAGTGACAGACTGTAACCTTCCTAAATCCCTGTTATTAATAGCTTTTTTTATTCTTTCTGAGGTACTGTTCAAAAGACAGCTCAGGGTTTTCTCCATTTTGGGTAACGCTTACTGTGCTTGTGAGTTGTATCATCCCACTGCCACTGTAAATTACTGCAGGAAAAAGGAAGTACAGCAGTGACAGAAAGAAGAACAGCATGAGCCATGTGCTCACCCTCCCAGAAGGTGGAATGAGCCACTTGCGGGATAATTGTGCTCTCACAGATTGCACACTGCAGGGTACTAGAAGGGATCTAAAGGAGAAGCTGGTAGCTGCTGATTCTTTGCTTCTGTAGTTGAAAGACTGGGTGTAGGTAGGTGAAATGGTGTGGCAGAAAAGCAGAGCAGCTGGCACCAGAATGAGCCTGACTGTGGAAATGCTTTCCTTTTTCTTGCTGTTCTGTACAGGTTGAATTCCTTTGTGTTCTGTGGCTTTGCCTCCATTGCATTGGATAATAATGACCTTAAAGGACTATAAAGTAACAAAGGGAGAAAAATATCAAATCCCTAGTCTTGCATGGTGAGGTTTCCAGTTTCTGAGAGTCTGTGGCCAGCTGCCTTTTTCCAGTAAGGATAAGGTGCCTGTGAGGCTGCAGACCCGCAACAGGAAACTACATAAAATGGTTGTGTGAATAGCACTGAAAGGGAATAATGCTGCTGGGAGACTGTAATGGATTATGCTAGGGAACAGTCCTGAAATCATGCCATGCAGTTTTCTTTGAGGAAGAAGTATTACCAAGGATGCTCTGAATGTGGCACAGCGTGTTCTAGTGACTGCTGCAGTGGTGCTGATGTGAAACCCCACATTCAGCTCAGCATGACTGAACTCTTTAGCAAAGCCTTGGATGGCTGGAATGGTGAAGGAGCAAAGTGTAAGTGCAGAGCCCTTTTGCCATTTCATCTTTCCATCTAGTGTGTTACTTAACTCATTGCACAGGAGCTTGTAAGACTTCTGAAGAGAATGGTGTGCTACTGTCCAAATTGTCAGAATAAAATGTCTTATCTTGCTGCTGGTTGGTGTTCTGTTATTTTGCTAGGTTTTTTTAAGAAAAAAAAGTATGTGAATTTGAATGCTTAGAACTACCACTTTTTGATACCTGCTAGTAGTGTGATAGCAGATACAGGTTACAATCTGAACTTCAGCATGCATCCCAGCAAATATTACAAGCATTCTGAAGCACATGCAACATCCACGTTAGCATTGGAAAAACATTATTTTGCATATCAGTAGTAAAGTTTGTGATACACAAAATACAGCAACTGGACATACTAAGAATTTTCAGTAAAGATGTACATTTTTGATAAGTGTACCAACAGTAAGTTTGACAGAGTGCAATACTCACCATATCCTTTATGTCTTGAAAAATTTAAGGCTGTAGGGTGAACCTGGAGAGAGGCACGATAGTGACTGCTGGGGAGAACAATGCAGCAAGTATCCAAAGTCTTGTTGGTTTGAGACTGCTGACAGAATTATCATTGTGCTGCAGTACATGTAACATTAGTTCCTCAGACTTTGGAGGAGAGGGACTGGCCAGCTGCAGTCAAGTGTACAAAACATTGTTCAAGCCTTGGGCAAAACCCACCACAATAAGAACACCTGAGTCTTACTGGGCCACCTTATCTTTAGCACAGTGAACTGAAAATCCATGACTTTTCACATACCTTGTGTCCTCCCCTTTTCTGAAATGACTTAGCATCTGCCATTCCCACTTGAAGAAGGGAATTGCTGCCAGTGCCAGGGAAGATTTGGAATTTGTCATTGCTTAGCTTCAGTATTCTTCTGAACTAGACAAACCAGTAAAAGGAAAATTTAGTTATCAGTTTAAATGTAAGATTTGTGGATCTTTTAGTGGAGCAAAAGCAGTATCAGCAATATAGTGAGATTAATTTTTTAGGCAGGTGGGAGTATTTTGTTTAAATAAATTTGCTGATTGTACTGAAAGAGGGGAGCACATTTATCTGAAATACTCCCAAAATGATATAGGCATGAACAAGTAAACATGGGCCGCAATACTTTAATACAGATAGGAGTAGTGAAAGAGTTACAGCACAGCTAATCAGCTCAACTCTATGTTTTAAACAGCTCATTGTAGCCACAATGGCAACCTCATCTGAAGAAGTGTTGCTGATAGTGAAGAAGGTGCGTCAGAAGAAGCAGGATGGGGCCCTGTACCTGATGGCCGAGCGCATTGCCTGGGCGCCCGAGGGCAAGGACCGCTTCACCGTCAGCCACATGTATGCGGACATCAAATGTGAGTGAGCCCTCAGCACCACTGCCACCGGTGCTAAATCACACGAAGCTCACCTGCTGTGCGTGGAATGCTAGGTGTTGCTGCCTCAGGAAGGTGGCCAGGCTACTCTGTAGCAGCAGAGATCAGGACTGTGGTAAAGTATCACCAGCTTAAGGATGCTAGGACACAACTTCTGTAGTCTCCAGATGTCTAACTTAGATCTGCTGCATTTACTATTAACTTTGATAAACTTCTGCAGTAAATTGAACAGAAAAATAATCTATGCCATATGCTTGTAGAGGGAAGGGTGGGAGGAGGATCAAGGAAGCATATAGGATTTTCAGTCTAACACAGAAACTATCTGGCATGTCATCTGTTAACAGTATCTAAAGCTGTTTCGATTTTCATATAAAATGAACTCAGTTTTATTTTCTTCCAACAGACCATAGCTTCAGAAGTGTCAGCTTCTGTAGTTTGGCCTAGCTGGTATCATTCTGAATTTGCTGTTGCAACAGCAGAGTACTTGCAAGTCAAAACTAAACAGTAGATGTCTATAGCATGCTGCCTTTCTGGCTCCAATTAGTGCTCATATTTCATGTGCTCTAATGCCAAAGAAGGAATAAAAAGCGAGTTGTGTGTGTCACTTGGTAATGGTTTAGTGATTATTGCTGTTTAAAGTGACATACAAGCACTGCAGCACGGTCAAAAGTGTGTGATGAATCAGAACTAAGATGATATTTTCTTAAATATGAAAGTGATAAGTTTAAAAGCCCTGCTCACCTATAATAATCTTGTGAAGGTTTTATTCAGCTATCAACTTACACTTAAGCACCTTGTATTTTAAATATGTACATGTATAGGCACTGAAGTATTTTTAACTTAGATGAAAGATGTGCTTTTTGTCATCTGAAATAAAAAAATTTGGGATGTTTTGTAAATTTGCAATAGAGAAGGTGATTTAGTGTTGATATATGGTTCCTGTCTCCCACTTGCTTTAGCGAAAGGGCTGACATTAAAAGTTAGATTAGTGCCATTTGCAGTGCTTCACTAAAGTCACTATAGCACAGCAGTCCATAATATAGGCTTCCCTCTGGTTATGAGGATGGAAGCAGGAATTAGACTCTTCTTATGAGTCATGAGGTTGTAGTAGTACCTTGGAGGCACTGGTGATTAACTTGGGGAGCACTAGTGGCTAACTGCACTTAGCTCACCACTGGAAACTGGGATCCAGATGTGCTCCTACCCACCCTACGTCTGCTTTCCTGCCACTGTCCTTCTGCAGGAGCTGGGCCAGCTGGAAAAACAAAAGGGGGTGCCTTTCACTGGATCACTTCCTTGGTTCAGCTTGCTGCACAAACACCAGCGATCAAACAAGTAATGCAGCAGGAGGAAGTGGAAAGGGGGAATGAGGTCACCTTTCAGCAGCAGCCTGGATTGCTTCCAGGTTAAAGTGTCCAGGTGATGACAGCCTCATTTGTAGCCGTTTTCTAATGGATGCTGTGGGCAATGCAAAGATGAATCAGGACTCCTGAGCAGGAGCTGAAGGATATTAAGCAACAGGCTGCTACTGTCTGTGTCTTGTATTTTAGAGTGAACAAGGTGCAGGGTTGAAACTAATTCAAGGGGAAGACTGACTGTTCCATTTTCACAGCTGCAATTCACACGCAGGATAATGGTATTTAATTGGATGATGAGAATAACTGCTTATGAGCAAATACTCTAGGGAAGGCAGTTTCTTGTATAAGCTTGCTGTCTGTCTCTCTGCAATCTAGGCCAGAAAATCAGTCCAGAAGGTAAAGCTAAAATTCAGCTGCAGCTGGTATTGCATGCAGGGGACACAACCAACTTCCACTTCTCCAATGAAAGCACAGCAGTGAAGGAGCGAGATGCGGTCAAGGATCTTCTTCAACAGCTCTTGCCCAAGTTCAAAAGGAAAGCTAATAAAGAGCTTGAGGAGAAGAACAGGTAAAGGGATAGCAGCATAAAAATCTGTTCATTTTCTTTTCTTCTGTTAGCTAACTATTGTGTATTTCTGTTAACAGTTGTTGTTATTTCAACATCATGAGTGATACAGCATTTGTTTCCCTAGTAAAAATCTCCCTGCTTTCAATTTCAAGGTAGTGCCTTGAGACTTGCATAACTGTCAGATGTTGAGACTACGCTTGTGTGCTTAGTGACACGTTCTTGAGGTGTAAAGGCAGCCAGTCTGGCTGCCACCCAGTCTTTCTTATCCATAGCTATGAGAGGAGAGCACCCAGCTGGCAGCCTGTCTCTTTACTCTTCTTAAATATATGTGTATTAGTTAGAAAAGCTGCTTGAAAGATTTTTTTTTTTCCTTTTCCAGAAATTTTGTGGAGCCTGGTGGTTTTTTTTTTCCTCCCCATAAAGCCTCATTTGCCCCTCAAATCTTTCCCGATGTTTTATAGACTACTAAATTGTTAGGTATTTTCATGCATCTCACTTGAGAGGCTGCAGTTTGTTATTTGGCATACAGGATGTTTAGTCTAAGAAATTGTTTGAGAAGATATTGAGGATCTAAGTCCTTTTCCCACATGGGCTCTTGAGATACATTTCCGTTCCTTTAAAATGTTTGTGTTAATGCAATCCCTGTGGCCACAGACTCTCTTCTCTACATCTGCCCTGACAAGTTTCACTTCATTTTAGTGTCTGCTGTGAATCCTGTGTCTATGGCTTCCATTTCCAAAGGCTCTTCTAGCTCTGAACACAGATTTTTCAAAACGTGAGAGCATTGCCTCAAGAGACAGACTGGATCTTAACAAGGAGATTTCCCAGCAGAAGGGCAAGAGCCCTTGTGCTGGAGCTGTGACACAATCAGGATTAACTGGTTCCAGTACTGCAGCAACCACTAGGGTCTGCAGCAGTGCAGCCTGCACTGGCACTGTTCCCGTACTTGTTTCTTTATGCTATGTGCCTTTTTTCTGACAGTATTGGTGCCGAGAACACAGGCAGTCTTAGCTCTGAATCTTTGCCTCCTTAAATGGAGCTTACAGCATCACACCATGAAGTATCAGGAGCTTTTCTAGTTACAGAAAAGCTAGAATTCCTGCACCTACTCGGCCATAGTTTATTCTCTTAGAAGCCCAAGTCTGGTGATGGGGCTTCATTAGCTTAATTGCAACAGATAAGGCAGAAAAGATCCAGCCTGTTGTGGGAGGGGTACTGCATCCAGAGTCCCCATGGCACTTCCTTCAGTTTTTGATATGTGGGAGTTGAGTACGTACCAAAATTCCAAGCTTTGATGAAATAACAAGAATAACAGACTGCTTTCAGCTGCACTAATTTGTAAGAATTGCCATTACTCCATACTTGCAACAGTAAGAAAAACTGGAGAAACCCTGCTGGTTACAACATAATAATCCTGTCACAAAGCTTTCACTTCCACCTCATCCTACTTTGTCCTTAAAGCAGCTAAAGGCTTTCATTCTGTCCAGACTGCAGTTTATCCACGTTCATCCCTAGACCATGTATCCATAAGACTGGGTTTTTTTCATTGTTTGCAATTGATCAAGACTCTGAGGTACGTGCTAAAGGCTGGTGAGGTAATTGGCAGAACATGAACACACATGCATGCTTCCCTGAAAATAGCCCAGTGGGTTTCCAGTATGGTACACAGCTGTAAAAACAGCTGCTTAAGCATGAGTGAAGATTCAGGTGCAAAGTCTTTGCATTTTGGGTAGTGATACCTGATATGTGGATGATAACTTTTGTAAACATTGCTCCCTGGTGGAAGTAGTGACACGGAATGTGTCTCACACTTGTGCTATGTCTGATTAAGGGATGAAGATCCTACTGCTACCACAGAAACATAAATGAACAACCATTGGGGTAATGTGTTTTAAGGGATCTTGTCCCATACATATTTTGTGATCTATACTCTTGCATTAGAATAGAGATCTGTAGCTACTGAATTTTAAGATCTTAAACCAAGAATTGGACAGTGCTGAAATCTTTTTTTTATCCCTCATCATACTTCTGTTATGGAACAGCAAGAATATTCTTTGTGCTTTTACAGTTCAGGAGATTCCACTCCTGGTCTGCAAAGACACAAAAGCACCACAGAATATTTTAGGACAAGACATGAATCCCACATTAACTTTTTCTTAGGCATTACTGTTTTCTAACTTTTGGTGTTAACATCCATTTCTTAAGTCTTTTCAGACAAGCAGTGCTATTGACATTGGTTGTTTACACAGTCCTGTTAAGAAATGCACAGCATTTTGAAAGAAAAGTTGGTTTCTGTTCCTTTTGTGAACTTGTGTTAGTTGTGGAAATACTAGTGATTTATTCTGCAGTGTTTCAATTCTATTCAATACATTCTTTTACCAGAATGCTGCAAGAAGATCCCGTTTTGTTTCAGCTCTATAAAGACCTCGTTGTGAGCCAAGTAATCAGTGCTGAAGAATTCTGGGCCAACCGTTTAAGCCTGAATGCAGGGGATAATTCTGCAGCACCTAACAAGCAGGATGTGGGCATCTCTGCAGCATTCCTGGTACGTTGAACTTTTAACTTACAGGATTTTAGAGCAAACAAATTGGTGAGAGTTCTGCTCATGCACTTTATTACCATGTTCATGAATGTTGTACTTTCCTAGTTCCTCAACATCTCTCTGCTAGTCCAAGTGTAAAGGAGGAAAAAAAAAAAGGTTTCCTGCTAATCTGGAACGTCAACATTTTGTCAGTTTAAGATGCCCAGTTTGAACTTTAAATTGCCAATAGGCAGATGGTTTTTGTACTGCTGCTCTGCCTTCTGTAAAATAGGAGTGATGTGAATATATGGTCACTAGATTAAAATGTATGAGCTCAATAAATTAAAGAGTGTATCTGTGACAGCACTGACATGCATAAATGAACCTTTCCACATAAGGGTTTTATTCCCTCATCAGTTTTTTAAACCAGTACATGCTTTCAGCTACTTGAAGAACAACTTGTGTATCTGGAAGCTCATTTTCTCTCTCTTTTTCTCTAACTTTCAGTTATTTTACCCATTTGTAGAACCTGTGCTTCAGTAAATTCAGTGCAATCTAAAAGTAATCTAGGTACAACATCAGATTGCTCACACAGAGACATGTTTCTGCTTCTGCTACAAAATTCACAGATGGGACTCTAGATGGAATCCCACTTCCACCTTTGTAATGACTGTGCACACAGTGGATTTGGGAGGGGAAGAGGAGGTAGGAATTCTTTTAATTTGGCTGCTATACAACCATTTGGGTTCCCCCCGGCCCCTCTGGAAATACCTGAATCAGTTGCCAAACAAATTTGATTGCTCTGATTTCCTGTCTCCCATTATTCTTACATCTTAATGTTAAAAAAAAGAGACCACAGTGAAAAGTAAATCCACCAAACCTTCAAAATTGAAGCGTTCTTAAACCAACTGGTTATGTTTGTGTTCTCTGCATTTGTGAAAAAGATATCTTACATATTTGTGTGTCCTAATTCAAGTTAAATCTGACTGGCTCTGCTCAGAATGCGTGTTAGCCTAGGAAGAAGATGGTACAAAAGCCAGACTTGAGGTACACAGGAAAAGGAGGAAAAGGCAGCAGCCTGTACAATCATGTACTTTTCCTGTTCCTGAAAACTGGACAGAGCACTTGCCTCTTCCAGAGCTTCCTAAAGAGATCACTGAGATCTAAGTTCAAAGTTCTGACTAAGGCTAATCCTCAAGCTTTAAATTCAGTGTTACTTATCAGTTATACTAAGATGTTTTTAGTGTACAACTATATATACTTGTACTATAAGGGAATAAGTCAAAAATCCTTTTTTGTCACTTCTCACTAGCCACTGATCATTCACTAGGTGAATTGTTGAGTGAACAATAAAACATGAGGCATATACAGTATGCTTATTTTTACTTTGACACAAGGATAAGCATAAATTAATTAAACATACCTTGTTTTCACCAATGGAGTGCGCTTTGCTTTCTAAAGCCTGCAGTCTGCTTGTTAAATCATCCCTTAAATGGCAAGTATAATAAAGTAATTCATGTTTGCTTGTTCATTCCACATTCTAAAATACCTACGTACAATCAAATACATTATGGATTGCTGGAGGAAGAAGATTATTTTACCTGCAGCAGGCCTTGCTTGCAAGATGCCAGTTCTTTTCCTTCTCCAGTTAGAGAAAGCATCCAGACATGACTATTTTTTCCCCTGTGTGCTTTTTCTCAGGCTGATGTACGGCCTCAGACAGACGGCTGCAACGGGCTGAGGTACAACTTGACTTCGGATATTATTGAATCCATATTTCGGACATACCCTGCAGGTAAGAGCAGTGTTTTACATACCAAACACATCCATTTAAGATTGGTCTTTTTGCTATCTTACTGTAGAAAAACTAAAATGTTCATCTGAGATTTTATTAAATGAAAACGTTTTCACTTGTGTTGACTTCTTGTTTATTAAATTGTGAGTAAATGTTTGATTTCCATGACACTCTCCTACTTAGTGTTCCAGTTTATTGTTATTTTTCATTAAATCACTTTTGGGAGGAAAAATAACCTGTTTCCATCATTTCCCATCCACTGTAATGAACACTGGCACTGATTCATTTTGGCCCCTAGTGTGGGGGTAATTCAGGAGTGTTCAGGCCACTGTTACCTGTACTTTTCAAAGTTTTATAGGCATAAATGAGTGCCTGTTTACTCATGCTTAACTACTGCAGTCCCTTCCATTTAATGGGAGTGAATGGAGGCAGCCTGAAAGCAAGGAAGCCATCAAGGAAATGGTGATATAAAATACCATGTTAACATTTGTGAAACAGTTTGTAATTGTTCTGGGTTTTGTTCACAGTAAAAATGAAATATGCAGAAAATGTTCCACATAACATGACTGAGAGGGAATTCTGGACACGATTTTTTCAGTCTCATTATTTTCATCGGGACAGGCTCAATACAGGCTCAAAAGACCTCTTTGCAGAATGTGCCAAACTGGATGAGAAAGGTAAGCTGGTTGTCTCTGAAAACTACAGATGGTCATGGCAAGTTAGCTACAGCTTTGCCATTCTGAGCATGTTTCATAGTGAGAGCATTTCTTAGAACGAATTAGCCTTTGGAAAGCGGCAGCACTAGAAGCAAGCTTTACTACAAATTCCATAGCATGCTATCCTTGTAGATTGACTATGTGCCATCAGTTACTATGGAATAATTCTGTGTGTGCAATAGGTTTTGTTTTGTGGTGTGTGCACAATTTACAACAGGTACAGCTTTTGTTATGGATGGGGTTTTAGTAAATGAGATTCCTATTTAGTCCAGATTTTCCAGAGGGAAAAAAAAATCATCCTTGTTCTCTTGTCAGTCTTTTTAATCTGAAATTCTAAAATATTATCTGACTCAAGTTTTTTATGAACTTTTGAGATAGGTTTGTGATGATACAGAAATGTGGAGAGCTTGGATCACTTACCACCATTCCGTAATATGTATTGAAAGCCTTCTATTAGGAATGCAAAACCCTTCACAAGTCAAAGCTCTCACCAGATATAAAGTGTCATACTAACCAGGCAGGGCAGCAGAACAGTGCCAAAATTAGAATAAATGCAATTTTGGCTTCCCAGTTCCCACTACTATAACTGCATCTCAATTTTTTTAATCAGTGTTCAGTGATGTGTAGAAGTTGGTGAAAACTGGGCTAATTAGTAGGAAGATGTTGTGGAGTAACTTCCCACATTTATTGCTTATTTTAAATGGAACTTTAAAAAGGGTTTAAAGTTTTAGTCCCAGTGTTATTTGGGCCTGTGCAGAACCTCTGTCTTCTTTTAAAGATTAAATATAACCTAATGATCCCATAGTTGTGCTCTTTGTTTAGATACAGTTTTTCATGATTTTTTAAAATTTGTTTCACACAGGGTTAAAAGCAATGGTGTCTCAAGGAGTGAAAAACCCTCTGATAGATTTAACAGCTTTGGAAGATAAAACATTAGATGAAGTAAGTATTTAGGGAAACAAAGCAGAAAACAAAATAAAAATCCAAAAGAAAACCATACCTCTTCCTCAATGAAATTTAAGTGGATCTTTCTTTTAAAACCAGTACAGATGCTAATTCTAAAACAAATCCCTGACTAGACAGTTGCAATGGTTGGGTACTCAACAATTGCTACTGTTGTGTGTGTGAAGGGAAATGGAGACTGTGCTCATGGACCTGTGTGGTCACATCTGCCTTAGTGTGCAGGGTGTAAATAGAGGACTTCCCTTTAAAGAATGACTGTTTCATTTGGCTTTTTAGTCTAAAGTGAACTCTTTCATTTTTTCCTCCATTTTAAAGTCTGTGACAATGTACAGAAGAGTAGCACAAACCAGGAGAAAGTCTTTGATTTGTTCTTACATTGAACTCTGCTACTTCATTCGGTCTAACTGAAGGACACTTTATACAGTGTTCTTTGTTTAGCTTCAAATACCTTTTTTGCTAAAATTACAACTAACTTGAATTATTACCTGCCTCCAAAAACAAGTTAATTTTTATATCAATGATGCACCATGATGTGAAGTAACACAGAGATGTCCTTTTCTGCAATTGATGTAACTGAAACTGTTCAGTTGTAGTTAATAATGATGCTGCATTTTTAAGGTTTTTTGTGGTATTTTTTTTATTTTCTTTTTTGTGGGAGTTGTCCAAAGCTAGCAGCCTGAAACTGGACCATGAGTTTAGGATAAGTGTGTTTGAAGTGCTCTGCAAACTGCCCTGATTTGCTTTTGAGGCTGATTGACAGCAAGCATGAAACTGCCCATGGGGTAAAGTGACACCTGGCAAGTGGGGAACTCTGCTAGCATTTTAAGGTTTGAAGTTTTTTGAATTTTCTAGTGGTATCACATCCTCCTGACAGGTATATTTTAGCCTGTAGGCTGCTGGTGTCCCACTAGATGTTAAAAAGCAGTCAGTAAAACAATTGCTGTCTTCCTTGCCATCAATGCCTACTTTGCACAGGTGGTCCTTATTTTTTTTTTTAAGCTAGTTCTGTTTTTACTTATATAATGGTCCATAAAATTACCTGTATAAGACTTACTACCTTCTCTCTGACACCTCTAAATTGCCAAGTGCTAGCAGAACAAAATAATCACTGGAGATTTTTCAAAGTACGTAAGGAGATGGTGGGGTAAAAGTAGGAAAACGATTCTCTGGATGATGGTGATGCAGAGGAGGTGGCTTCCTGACTCAAGGGAAAACAGAATTGTCCTGCTGCTCTGGGGGCCAAGAGGGAATTAATGTTGTTTTCTTCGTAGGGCTATGGTGTTGCTTCTGTGGCCTCTACATCAAATGCTTCAAAGTCTGCTAGAGAAAGCAGCAATGCTGCCATCATAAAACGCTTTAATCATCATAGTGCCATGGTCCTTGCAGCTGGCCTCAGGAAACAGTAAGTTTCAGAGTTGTGTAATAGATTTTTGCAGTAAATTTTAAGGAATTTCCAAAAAAAAAAGCACATCTTCACTTATTCATACAACCTTTTCTTTCAATTTTTTATGAATGAATTATTTTCCTCTAAAAATGAAAATAGCTTTAGGTTTCATTTTACTTTATAGAAGTTTTTCAGAGCTGTTTGAAATTGTCACTGCTGATTTGAACTGAGTTATTATATAAAGCAGATTAAAAAGAAAAGTATGGGTATGCCTTAGATGTCTAGGCCTGCTGAAGGCAGCAGAAGTAGTGGAGGTGAGGTCTGGTGCAGGGAGTTCCTATTTCCTGCCTTCCAGGAGCAGGCCTGCTGGGGCTTCCTGCAGTGTGGCATAGGTGCATCAGATGAAAGACTCCTCAGGTGCAGTACCCTGACCAAAACCACCTGTCAGGTCATCTGCTCTACGGCTGCTTTATGGACAACCAGCAAGGATTAATACTCTACCCAAATCCTACAGACCTTAACTGTGAGAGGTCTTACTTAATACTTGCTTCTGTTTAGCTGGGCTCCCTCACAGTGTTCTTCTGTTTTGCACAAATTGAACCCTGCACCTTAAGCAATCTCTTCTGGGCAAAGTGTGTTTCTGTTTCTCAGTTCAGAAAGGCACAACAGGATAGGTCTCCTGGAACAGTTGTGCTGCAGGGCTCCCAGAGCTCTGCTAATACCTGGTTGCATAACTGTATATACAAAGTGTCTAGTTTAGCCATGATTTTGCTGTGTCCCACATGCACTGTTGGCATGCTGCTATTTCTGAAGAGAGGGACCAGCACCTTTCCCTGCTGTTGAATGTCCCCTGTGACAAACAGGGTTAATATGAGGAGTTGGTTCCTTCTGTCTACACCAGCTGCTAGAAATGAATTCATAAGGGGAGAAAAGTATGTGAACATGCGTATGAAGTTTTTGAAACAGATGTATTTACTTTGTCTCTAGCTTGTATCTTAAGTTTCCTGTGAGGTGAATTCTTCTTAATGCTGTTTCTCTATTTTAAGAGAAGCACAAAATGACCATTACAGTGAGACCAGCAGTACGGATGGAAACTCCAGGGATTCAGATTTCTTTCAGCCACCACTGAAAAAGGTATAAAGTTAGCTGATGTGGTTCTAACTGAATGGAACTGGAAGCTCTGTCTCTCAAAAAATTGCTGAAAGTTCCTTACTTGGTTTATGACACATCTGAAGTAAAACTTTTTTAGCCTTGTTTAGAAGTACATAGAATAACAACCTGACAGCCTGTAAGAAGCCTTGTTACATGTGTTAGTAAACACAAATAAGTCACATATTGAAGAATTGTGCTGTTTATCTCTTCAGTAGTGCCCAATGAAAGCAAAAAAAATTCTAAGATACTTCAGACTGGACTCAGAAATCTGGTTCTTTCCATTTGCTTCAGTCCTATTTTTGGCCCTCTTCCTCTTGTTTTTCTTTCAAATGCCTGAAAACTTCTAGAGAACATCCATCAGAAAAGGATATTGGTGTTCAAGCCCCAAGATTAACCTGTCAAGTGTGTTGCTTGTGGAGGGGATGATGAAACTGGCACATGACAGCCTTCATCTTAGTCAGAAGCTGGAGTGAGGTTGAACTGAGTGTAGTGACACCTGGTGCAATGAAATACAGGGCAACAGCGTGCTCTAGACTAACCAGAGCAGCTCACAGAGTGGAAGAGAGTACCGTAATTGCTATAAAACTGAATTGAATACTCTTCCTGGAGCTGACAGCCTAAACAGAAAGCACCAGAGAATCAAAACTTGGTTGTGTTGGGAGAAAACCTTGTAGAATACATGTGTTGGTAAATGTTGGGGTAGTCTTTGACTTTCCTCAAAAGCTGCAAGTTTTGCTGAGTAGAAAATTATATAGCAAGACTAGAAGAAGTGTGATGAAAAGGAGAGTGAAAGAGTAGCAGGAGAATGGAGACTTCAGAAATAGTTTTCTAGTTGTACAAAGTCTGGTATCACTGTGCTGTTAGCTCTCACTGCTAATACTCCAGAGCTCTGCTGTCACCAGATAGCTTGGGGTAATTACTGTGGTTTTAGTCTTAGACTCCTGTGCACCAGCTATTAAATCATTAGTATTTCTGCTAATCTGGAACACATTTTGGAAGTGGCAGGGACTGCCTAATTTTAGCAGAATCTAGAGAAAAAGCAAAGGTGCCAAGTCCTCCAAATGGCCCATCCTGAACAACACTGGGCATCGCTCCCTCTGGCGGGTAGGCATGAGTCATTCCATGGGTTTTCTTTTAGGTTTTAGTAACCTTTCAGCTCAAACTTGATGCACCAGAAGAAAGCACTGGATGTATGGACTTGCGCCTTCATTAGTAACATGTATCATTATTTGGTAATTTTAGGTAAAACTGCAGGAGGCCATTGAATACGAAGATTTATCAAAGAATAATAGCGTTAAAACTATTGCACTAAACTTAAAGAAGTCTGATAGGTAAGTTAAAATAATGCACAGCTATTTCAGCAAAGCCAGTTTATCAGGGCCTTTATCACAGCCCACACAAGACCAGCTGATTTAGTCCCTACTGTGCCACACTCAGGTGTGTTACAACTGAGTTTAGAAACCTAATATGAGCTTTTGCGTGAGCCAGTTTCCCCTTAAATTTGTAGTTTTATTTCTCATAGTGGTTGGGGTAAGAAGGGACATCTGGAGATCATCTAGTCCAACACCCCTGCCAAATTCCATCTTACTTTTCAGAGGGTTAAGTCTCTCTAAGCCATCCTGGATGACCCTGACATGTAATTTCTGTGAAAGCCTAACAGAGCTCTTTTCACAGTTCAGCACATCATTGCAGCTTTCAGTGGAAAAATGTGTTACATATGAAAATATATGGAATTACAAGAAAAATCCAATCCCAGGCAAAAAAAGTGGAGTTGGGATAGTTTGGACTGCTGCCTGGCCTAACACTTTTCCCTTCCCTTTTCTCACCTCACAGGTATTACCATGGTCCAACTCCAATTCAATCACAGCAATATGCAACCAGTCAGGATATAATTAATTCATTTAATAGTATTAGACAAGAAATGGAAGCATATGTACCCAAACTAACTCAGGTATGGAAGTATATTTTAAAAATGCCCCTCTTGATCTTAGCTTAGCATCTTGCTTTCTATAGTCTCATGTCTACTGAGGTTTCAATTTTTCATGGTAAACTTAAATTATGTCAAATTTCTATTAACTGATTTATTTTACAGGTTTAGGTGATACGTTTTGAGCTGTTATGTTTAAAATCTACACTATAGGAAACTGAGTCATTGCTCAGTTATGTTCTTCTGTTCCTGCTTTCTTTTGAGGAAATGGTAAAGGTGTAAGGTGGTAAAGCAGGACAGTCATGCACAGGCCAGTGTATTCATCCACCCTGAGAAGCTTAGGAGGTTACAGTGAGCAGGTTTTTAATTGAACTGGTCTTTTGCTCCTAAATGCACTTAGGCTGTCAGTGTGCTGTGAGCTGCAGAGAAGCTCTGTGCTGGCACCTGGAGGGCAGCAGAGCCCTGTGGGAAATCTCCCCAGGCAGCATCTGAACTTATCTGTTTTAAACCTAGTTTGGCCTTAAGTAAAGCAGCCACAATTCTGCTACACTTCTGCATTGTAATACTCTGTCTTATTTCAGAGTAAGTGCACAGCCTGTTCAAGGTCCAGGCAGAGAAAAGGTTATAATTAATTGGAGAGTTTTCACTGCAAACAAGCTATAGCACATAATTCTGGAAAAGAGCAGAACCTGAACTTCCATGTATGTGTTCAACTAATCTTATTTTTAAAATAATTTATAAGAAAAAGTGACCTGAAATATTTGTTCCCTTTCTCTCCAGGTTCTTTCAAGTGGTGATGCTGCCAGCACTATTGCAGTCCTGTCACCTGGAGGAGCACTTATGCAGGGTGGAACCCAGCAAGCCATAAACCGTAAGGATTTGGGATGTCTAATGCTTTAATCATATCCTGATGCATTGCACAGCACTAGCTGGCTTGCTGTTTCATCTCTCCCTCAAAATATGTTACAGGGATAAAGGAAAGTATGGAAATGTGTAGCAGGAGTAGTACTGTGTTACAGCAACAAAAGAAAAGCACCAGCCATTACCATGGGGGGTGGTAATGGCTACACCAGTGCTGAGGCAAGCGAACAAGACAACATTTTACACAAGTAGTGAAGGAAACACCTGAGAGAGACCAAATTGTCTCACAGATGTGGGGTTTTACTTGTTCAGCATTGGGGGTTTTTTTTCCCCTGGATTGTAGAATACAACATACTCTGTGAAAACTCTTAAAGAAGCAAAGCCTAGATAATCATCTGAAACTAGGCTTTTTGAAGCCTGCATTTAAGATTCACAGCTTGCTGTAAAAAAAAAACACAACTTCCTTGTAGGCTGCAAGGGCAAATCAGACAGCCTCTCCTTCTCACACCTCCATTCAACCAGCCCTTTCCCTATTGTTGTATTGCTGCCTGTTTGAGTTCCTGTCTCTTTAATCTCACAGCAGATGAATCCCTGTTCTCAGGAGTTATTACAGTTTTCCAGTTTATCTTGGTCTGAAAAGCAGCAGAAAATAATTCAGACAGCTGAAAAAGCAAGTATGAGTTCTTTATGGTACTGAAATAAAAGCAATCAGCAAGCAGTGGTGATGCTTTCTTACCCATCCTGATTGACATATTGGGTGCTACACTTCACTTCTTTGAGCCTGACCACCACTTTTTTTTTAACAGCCTCATCCTAAAATTTGATATTCACTGTTCAGTTCACTGTGCTCATCCTCAGTGACTACTTGTACTTTTTGTTTGGGGTTTTAGAGCTGTGGCTCTTTCCTTGTTCTTGAACCCTGTCACCCTTTATTCTTTAAGAATGCCTGGGACACAGTTCTTTTTTCCTGTCTGGATTTTTCATCTTCCACATGCTGTAACCATACTGCCAACATAAGACAGAGGGAGAAATTTGAAGTATCCACCACAGAGTTCTTAACACTGTGCTGTTAGGACAGCCCAGCAGCAGCACTGCCACACTGTTAGAACAATACAAATATGTTGCTTCTAATCCTGGATTAGGTTTGGTGTCCATTCTTTGCCTGACATGGATCTTCCTAAATAATACATAAGCTTCCAAGTATAGAGCCATAAATAGCAGGTGACCTGATCTAACAGCTGCTGATAGTCTTGATCTAATTGCTGTGAGGCACCTCAGTGTCCCCTGCCAGCCAGTCATTGTGTGACTGTAGTGGAAGTGCACATCGCCGAGCTCCTTCGTTAGCCTTAGTTCTCATTTTTATAGGATCGTTTCAGTGATGTAAAGAACCCCTTTTTCCTGTTGCAGAGATGGTGCCAAATGACATTCAGTCTGAACTAAAACACTTGTACGTGGCAGTAGGGGAACTGCTACGACACTTCTGGTCCTGCTTTCCTGTTAACACGCCATTCCTAGAAGAAAAGGTAAGGCAGAGCTTCCTCTTATGGCCCCTGGTTATGATGTGGTTTGAATGACCATGGTTTATAATGGCTGTCATTACCGAAGTGTAGAACTAATACACATGCCTCAAATTTGTACAGTACTTACTCATCCCTAGAACTGAAAGTCACAAAGTAACATGAAACCTTATTTTTCTCAGCAGTTCTGCTGGTACTACTCCTTAAAATCATCCTTGTCCCTGCCTGCCTGTTAGCTCCCTTCAGGAGCAGTAGCTGTTAGCCAATTTCAAACAGAATGGGCAGCTCAGTTGCAGCTGCAGGGGTCTCATTCCACTTTAAAACACAAAAACTAAAGCCTCCCTTCCCCAGCTCCAAGAAATAACCTCCACAGTGACAGCACAACCAAGTTCCCCTTATTCTATCCACTGCAAAAATCACTGTTATACCTTCAGAACACACATTGCTTTTGAGAACTAAGTTGCCTTCAAGGACAGATGTTTTGTCTACAGCCAGGTCTATGATTGTAACTATTTTTGTATTACTTTGACCTCACGTGGATAACAAAGATTAAAATTTACATTCAGATACATTTGCACGTCTGCTGCAAAATGTGGACTGAAAACCCAGTCTTTGCTTGAAACAAAAAGTATTTTGTGAATATCTTGTATCTCTTTATAGTGTTTATTAAGGAGGTAATCACAGTGGCACACTGCACTTATCTCAAAAATACAGAGAAGTGTTAGAGACTGATATTGGAATAACTTTCCTTCCTTAAACTACACAAAGTTGAAGTAGCCCTCAGAATTAGTTATAAGGTGTTTTGTTGGAGAACAGTTTGTTAAAGGAAATGAAACTTCTGTCTTTCTGTAATTCTTCAGTATTGTAATACTGGTTTCTGTCTCTCTCAGGTTGTGAAAATGAGGAGCAACTTAGAAAGATTTCAGGTTACAAAACTCTGCCCATTCCAAGAAAAGATTCGGAGACAATATTTAAGCACAAATGTAAGGGGGAAGTACTGTTTAATTATGTGGGTGCACATTAATAATTTCATTCTTAACTATGAGAGAATGATAGCTTTGTTACTTCTTATCCTAGGGCACTTTAATTTTTTTGTTGACTGGGAAATGGGCAGAGGGAAATTGGGTGCACAGGTAAGCTGTCGTCTCTCCCTGTCCAATTTGCTGAGGGATGCCAGCAACTGACAAGAACTGTAACCTGAAATTACAGGAGTGATAGAACAGAAAGAGGAAGTCACATTTCATTTTTGACTTCCACCATGAAGCAGAACTTGAACAACTTCAGAACTCTCCCTCCATGTCAGATTTGAAGCAGTCACAGACTAAATACCAGAACAGAGAGCACAATGAGGTGTCACTTCCCCCTTACCTTTCAGTTCAGCAGCTCTCTGCACTGCTCCCTCTATGGATATTTTGCAAGAGAGCCTCAAAGTCCTTTCTCTGATTTTAGCAAGATTACTGGTAGTGAATAAAAGGAAGAATGCACCTGAAAGGAGGGGGAGGGGATCTGTTTTCCAGCAGCTGGGACACTGTTTTCTCCCTTTTCCTGTTTCAGTTGGTAAGTCATATAGAAGAGATGCTGCAGACAGCCTACAATAAGTTCCACACGTGGCAGTCCCGGCGCATGCTGAAGAAGACGTGAGGGCACATCCTGTACAGTCTGAGAGCAAAGCCTGCAATAGGGTAGGACTACAGCCTAGGTATGTGCAGATCTTAGAGTTGTTGCAGGAAGACCTGCAAGCTGTGGACTTCTGGAAACGATGCTAACTGAACTTGCACATTTTTGAAAAAGAACTGAGATTAAACTTGAAAACTGGGGAGAAAAACAAGGAAGAACCAAAACGGAAGAGCTGAGGCGCAAATATATTTAAAAGACACTGTTTACTGCAGTTACTCAGGAACTGCTTTTGATTTGCATAAAAAGCTGCTTTCAGAAATAAAAAATTTAAAGAGGGTGTATTAATAAAATTTGTTTTTCTGTCTAATTTTTTTTTAAGAAGTGTATGGCACAGGGTAGATCTCAAAAGTTTTTCTTCACTGGATTCTGACATTTTCTTGAATTTTGTTTGTATTTCCTGCAACAGTTTAACAATGATGTTTTAAAACATACCTGAGACTGTTTTTGCTTCAAACATCTGGGAGAGTGTAGCTGTCAGAAGACAAGCTCCTGCCATATGTTTCCCCACCAATTGGAAACAAGAGACATTGCACTGAAAGCTGTTCATGGTCTGGGGTCCCTAAAGGTACACAGGGGCAAGCTTTTGCCTGACGTCTTCGATTTTTATGCAAAAAATCTTCAGCCATCAGTTTTGCATGTTTCCTTTTGAGTGCAAGTGTGTGCTACTGCAGTCTTTTTTTTTTTTTTTAAATGGTGGCATTTGTTCTGAGGAGAGAATGCATTTTTAAAAATGAAGTTAAATAAAGTTTCTTACAAAAGAAGTCATTTATTTTCACTTCTTAGGCATTTTTTATTTCTTCTCCTAAATCTGTTTTCCTTCACCCTTCCCTTTTGACTATTATACTGTTTTTGGCGAATTGATAATCATTGCAAAGAGAAAAATGTGTTATTTACAGTGTCCATAGGTATTGGGAATCTGTGCCATACTTTGTTCTAAATAGAATCGGTTCACAGTTTCAGACCAACTTGTCTTGTATTAAATGTGATTTAAATGCAAAGTAACCCCCTTTTCTAGAATATATGCAGTTTAATGACAACCTTGTATTTTTTTGTCACTTTGACTGGACAACAGCCCAGTATGGGCTGCTGAACTTTTTTTTTTACTTCAGATTAAATGTGACTGTTAAAGATGCATCTACTACAAAGACAAATCAGACTGACAATATTGTATTCAAAGCAAGCACAGCAATGTTTAGTACAGCAGAAGAAATTCCCCAAACCTGCATGACGGCTTAATACTACAGTTTGGTATGATGCTAAAACATGGTAGAATGATGTTGGGTGGATAATTACTGAAAATTCCTACAGCAGAAAAGATGTGTTGGTGTAGCCAAGTGGGTGCTTGTTCTGTGCTGCTGCTCTCTTTATGCAAGAGGGGTTTTTTCTTTAACTGGTGCATGGAAGTCAGCGGCTTCTTTGACCCCTTTCTTTCAGATTTCTGTATTATGCTATAATATTTTGGTAAAAGCTGTGTTTCAGTTAAGCATCACTGTCTGCACCAAAGTCCTGTTCAGAACTGAGTGCATATTGTTCAGCCTCCTTCCCTGTGTGCTGCTGCAGATCCGTGCATGATCCCTGCTCTGCGCCGTCCGGGTGGTTCTGCTACAGGAAATGACTGGGCTCAACCACAGATGCCCACTGGTCTTGACAGGGTGAGAATGTCACTGGGAATAAACAGATGTACTACAGCATTTGGGGGATGAGGTGCACATCTTGTCAAGAGTTACCTCTTGTGAGAGCTAAACTTGCTCTAAAATTTAGGCTTAGGGTGTGGCTTTATGAAGCCGAATCCCCTTCTAAGTGCAGGCAGCTCCCAGAAAAAAAAGGGTAGTTTTGTTCTCCCCCCGTCCAAAGCATTTGGTCTAGCAATTCTGGGGCCAAATTCCAGCTGTTCCTTGAAAGCTAGCACACCTTTCATCATATCAGAGGGCTAGGGTCAAGAATACAGGTCTGATTTACATTCTAACTGTGCCTGAAGCTATGAACAACACATTTAAATATTAGACTGCACTGAGACTTCATTTAAATCCTAGGAGAATTTTGAATATGGAACTAATTCACCTTTAATTGGAATGTATTTAATGTTCCTGAAAAGACTGGGCAAAATTGTTAACATGGTGAAAAAGTGTCAGTGCATCACAAGAACATTTTACTCCAAGGACTGATGTTTATAACCATTTTGGGGATGGTATTGCAATAGCTTTAAGTTATTACAATGATATCAGGCTATCAAAATGTACTTTAATGACCAGAACTAGGGGGAGAAGGACTGATACTAAATTCAACAGTTTTGCCTAGAGACTGTACAGGCAAGGCTGCTATGCACTTCATATTGCTTTTTCAGGTATTGTGGCAATAAGGCACAGGCCCCTCCTCAAGTAAAGGGAGGTAAATGAAATATTCTTTCTACATTGTGTTCCCCTTTTCTGTAGCATGGTCCAAAACACAGATTCATTCCTTAAATTTTGAAACTGAATCATCATGCATTATATTACTATTGGAATCTTTATACTGACTTGTATTTTTAATGAGAATTCATAAAACTTGTATCATTGGCATTGATCTAAGATTTGTAGAATAAACCCTACTGAATTCTGAAGTGAAGTCTTCTCTAATGCTTAGGCTGTGTTTTCTGATTGAATTAAATCCCTAACAGGCTCTGTTGAGGTCTAAATTGAGAGAACTGTGTGTAACTCACTTAGCTGTCCAGTGGTGCTGATAGGTCAGCAGCAAGAGGGTTACAGTATAATTATTGTCAAATTGTTTCATTTTCAGGACTTGAAAACTTCTGCTGCTGCACAAGGACTCCACACCATTACTAGTGCTACTGTCCCTCTGTTCCCTATCATACAAAGCCACTTTAAGTCTCCAGGGATTAGTACTCTGCTTGTTCCATATATTGATGCAGCAGCTGTTGGTTCAGGAGAGCTGCACAGGAGCTTGGTCAGTCACTCTAATCTGGGGTTTGCCAGTAATGGAGAAAGGATAATGCAGATACCAGCCCGTGCATTTCAGTAGATGAAGATATTTAGATGCATCACAAAAAAAGGCTGGGCTAATTCTCTCCCAAAAGCTCTCCCCAGCCAGGGACAGGAGGTGACAGCCTTCCACTGCAGCCACCCTACAAGCAGCTTCTCACATGCTCACAGGGTAGCTCTCAAGGCTGTCATCTGCAGCTTCCTAACGTGGCAAAGATCTCACCAAGGCCCTGTTGTGCCTTCCCAGATAGATGAGTTTCTCCACCACTCTGCTTAAGATGCTTCTTTTAAAGCTACAACTATTTTCCCTTACTTTTGTTGTAAGTACATCCTTACACCTTCTAGGAGGTGATATCAGCTAGAAAGCTTTCCTTATCCTTACCCATACTCCTATGGAACAGCTGCTTTATCCAGAAAATCACTTGAATAAACAGAGAAGGTAACAATGAGAAAGCTTAAGATCCAGTTTTCCATTAACCCATACTCCTATGGAACAGCTGCTTTATCCAGAAAATCACTTGAATAAACAGAAGGTAACAATGAGATAGGTGAGGATCCAGTTTTCCATTCTCCATCCTGTTTCCCTTTCTTAATGGAAGAGCCTGTCCAAGCACTCCAGTGGCTTAGGAGCCTTTGTTCGAAGAGTTTCAGTGTGAGCCATGATATTCTCTACTTGTTTCCATGCTCTCTGTTGCCCTGCAGCAAGCACTGGAGCTCAGTGCAAATGGGACACAGCAAGTTTTTGAATAGCAGTCAGACATCACTGGTGGTCTAACACTCATCCTCAATAAACCCAGTGACACGTGTTCCTACGGCAGAGCTCAAAAGCCCGGGGAGCCACGAAATTACCTAACCCAATCTCATACATGTTTTTCAGGCTACTGCATTTCCTCTCAGCACATCATCTCCCCAAAAGACAGCCAAGCCCTTGTCTGTCTGCTGACAGCAAGGGAGTTTGTTAACATCCTAGATGGAAAGTGCTCTGTGGGGGCTCTTTTGGAGTGGAAGGGACCAGACCAGAGGTGCAAGATGCAGCCAGCACAGCTGACCTGGCTGAAGGAATCAGAGGCCACAGACCAGAGCCCAGCCATGCCCTGGGCACTCCTGTGCCCAGCCCTGGGCAGTGAGCACCCCACAGATCCCTGGTACCCTCAGTGATGGAGCGCTGTACACTTGCACCCTGCTCCTCCCAGCCCACACTGTGCCAGTTCTCCTTTGTGCTGCTCTCCAGGCAGCTTTGGGCTCACAGCCGGGTGGCAGAGTGCCACCACAGTGATGGGAAAAGTGCCTTCAGGAATGCAGCTGGGGCTCCTTGCTGCCATTTACACATGCTCTCAGCTGCTGTGTTTTCCCCCACGAACATTTCCATCCCCTCCAAAACCTGACAACCCTCTGGTCTTCCTCTCCCCATAAAAGTCCACATACCCTTCATTGTGGAAAAGCCAAATTACTGCAGTAGTTCAGGTGTCAGTATATCCCCAAGGAAAAAAAATGTCCTGGACTTAAACCCTGTCCTCCATGCATGCTAAGATCCTGTTGCTTTATTATCTCACAGCCCTCACAAACCAAAAGCTAAGTCTGAGTCTGCTGAAGGCAGCTTTCCCCCAAATACTCACAAACCTGGACACAGTTTTGTTCTCTAGAGCATCACCTTCCACACAGCCCCATTCCATCCCCTTCCACTCTAAATCCGCTCATAGGCACATGCTGACAAACCATCACTTTATTAGAATTCCTGCACCCAGCAGAAGCAGCCTCAAACACTGCTGACATCCCCACTTCCCTGCACCACCCTCCTCAAGCGAGCTCCTGCCCTGTGTGCTCACCCACAGCTCATCACCTCTTTGGCACAATGCTGTCTCCACGTTTGGACACCATAGCCAAGCACCTCACAGCCCGGGAATCCCAGATCCCTTCTGTGTAATCTCCCCAGGACTTGGCTGCCAACACAATCTGTGTGCATCCCACAGCTCTGCACTTCATCCCCTAAACCTTGTCTGCAGCATCTCAACAGGACCCTGACTGCAAGTTCCAGAGAAAAGAGGGGAGCATTGGAGCATACCCAAGCTAAAGCTTCTGCTAAAAAGACAAGTCACAAGAACTTTGGGAATCAGCCAGAAGCGACCAGACTTTCTGGGGCAGAGGCTGCCTCTCTCCGGGTGCTGCACAAGGAAGTGTTGGCCTCAGGAGGGACTTCCAGCCTGTTACATGAACCACAGCAGCATGTTGGCATCCTCCCTGACCTCACCTGCAGCTGATGGGCTGATCCAGATAAAACAGCACTGACAGGAACTTTGATATACAGAACGTCTCACGATCAGAATTGATGACTCCAATTCAACAGCCCCACAACAGCCACTTCCCTGTAAGCACCCATTTCTACCTTTGCCCAGCTGCAGATAGTATGTTAAGGAAATAAATGCAGAGTTGTAAAGCCACGTGGTCCCTAAGTGACAATCCCAAAGCCTGGGCACGGCTCCCTCTGCTCCGGTCATGAGCTGATCACGAAGGGAACCAGCAGCAGCGAGGGACTCGAGCAAGGCTGGCATCAACGCTCTGCCAGGTGTGACTCAGCAGGACAAAGACTGCTGGGCCACAAGCAGGCAGCAGGGATCTCTGCTGGGAAGCACCAGCCACCCTGTTCTGCAAAACCAGGCCACATGAAGCACATCACTGTGCAAAATGCTTCAGCGTGGCACGGCACCAGGGGAGACGTCCCTGTGCAGAGACGTTATGTCACCAGAACCAGAAGGTTTCCTTTCACCCTGCGGCCCTGCAGAGCTCAGGAAATTGCACACTCACAGTCCTTCTGCCTCCCTCACCCTTCAGGCAAAGCTCCCAAACTGGTTTGTGCTCTTTTACAGCAGGCAGTGGAATGTTTCTTTAGGGACCTCACTCTTGGATGAGGATCCTGGGTGCTGCAGCAATGGAACAGCCTTTCTCCATGGCTTGCCACTCCCCGCGGCACAGCTCCTCACCTTGCCTTAACAAAAGCAAACACACACAACAGTCCAAAGACAAACACAGGGGTTACCATTAGGTTTTGTGATTACCATCTCAGGTGATAACCACTACTTTACGCTGAGTAAGCACCAACACTCCACTGTGGTAAACCAGAACCAGTGTCAGAGCTGTGACCCAGCCCTTAAGTGAGTCCTATTCAGCTAAAGTATTCAGGATCTCTAACCAGGGATTTAAGATTAATTTTTCCCCAGGGAGGCAGGAAATCCCTCCTCATCATACTCCCTTCCCAGGAGTATGCCACCATTTCTAGACTTCACATCACAAGACTGGCAACCCTCTTAGTTCTAAAAAAGGGGATGATCCCAGATCTCCACCAGGCCCAGGCATTCCCATGTGGAAAGCAGAGATTGCCAGCAGTTTCATCGGCGCTGATCACTCTGATGAGAGGAGACTGATGAGGGCAGCTTTGCGCCTCGCTCCCCAGCCATACCACTGACAAGCTGACTCTGTGCCACATACCTTCATATCGAAGCACATGAGGGGGCAGAGAAGAAACCAACCCCCAAAAAGCAGTGTTCATTCCCTTACCAGCCCCAAATTCAGTGGTGCTAGCCATTGCCGGCCCCTGCTCAGATAAGTATGGTGTCCCCTGAGTGGGGACATCTCACTCTCAGGGAAATGGCTGCTTTGTATCCTCTCTGCTCCCCTCCTCACCCATGGCACGTGGCTGGCAGAGCCTGGACTTGATCCCTAACCCCCCACACCTGCAGCCTGGTTTCTGAGGCCACAGACATGTTCTGAACACCTCCCTGAGAGCTCCCTGTCATGCCCAAGCTGGATGAGAACTGGGACAAAGCATTGCCAACCCCAGACTCCATATCTGGAGACACAGAAGAAAGAGCAAGTGTTCCTGCCACCTGAGATGCAAGCAGAGGTGCCCTAAAGGCACAGCCCAGTCTCCATGGGGGAGTGACTGTTTCAGTACCCTTGGAGAGCAGCCAGAAGAAATCTCTCAGTGTGGAGAGCTGCTTCTGGGGAAGTTACACCCCACCACCGCATCCTAGTGCAAATCAGCCCCTGTGGCCTGCAGCTGTGCCCTGTACCCACACAGAGAATGCCACAGGCCTGTGGAGCTCTGTCCTACATTCAGAAGTAGCAGATTCCTAGGGAGACAGCAGGGAAGGCTGAGCGACCCTGACCTGGCACCCAGTCCCTGCCTGGGTGCAGCTGGAGCTGTCACAGACACTCACAAACACAGCTCCAACTCCTGGGTGTGTGTGTGCACTGGGACACAGAAAAGCACCTTCTGCAGCCTCTTATCACTTTGGATTTGGCTCAGTGCTCTGCTCCAGACACAGCTGGCATCAGGCAGCCAGAACCAGGTCCCTGCCAGCAGGCATGAGGGCTCTACCTTGTCCTTTTGCTCCAAGAGATCTTTGTCCACAGAAGGGTTCTACCTGTCAGTGTCAACAGCTGTAAACTGTGCCCAGGAGACCCTGTGCTGGAAGAAATATCAGATAGAGAAGCTGCACTTTTCAATCCAGTGGCTGGTTTTCTGCCAGCTTGGTTCAGTCCATGGCTAATCTGCAGCTCCTGGGAAAGGAGCAGCATCACGATTCATGTCTAGAACGACCCAATGCTTTTTCCACCACAGGAAAACCCACAGACACGAGCGAGAAAAAGCTCAGAAAGACGAGCAGAAAGCAGTTTTGTTTCTGCCCTAGTCAGACTCCTATTTAATCCTACAGGGCACAGCACAGCCCTGCCCAGAACCCCTCCATTCGAACGCTGACATTTCGTTCCCTGTGAGAACGCCTCTCCCTCGCAGCCCTGACTCACAGCCGTGCCTTCCCTTTATGCAACACAGCTCCATTTCCTGCGCAGCCGGCGATGCCCGGTGCCAGCAGGAGCCACGGGTGCCAGGCTACAGCCAGCCTGCGAGGGAGGCACCCCTCCTGCCCCGGCCCCTGCGCTGCTGCCTCAGCTCACTGCATTATTTCAGTATTACTGCCCCCACACATCACCCATACCCCCTTTGAAGTGATAAATATCGAGCTCTCCACAATCAGAATCTGATGCTATAATTAGACAGCCCTACAGCACACATTGCTGTGTTACACAACACAGCTCGGAGCTCCTGGGCACCGGCTACATTTGCATTTTAGTCACATCACAGACAAACTCTTAAAGGAAAATCTCCCGAGTGGCTGTGGTCACTGAGCTTTGGTTCAGATGACAAGGCAATCTGAGAGCAGATTTCCCTGGTCTAAAACTAAACCAGAGGTGAACTCCAGTCAGCAGCAGGTGTCAGTCCACAGGACAAGACTGGAATTTGCCAGAAGTAAAACCTCCAGCACACATACAAAGAGGATGTCGGGTCCTCACTATCAACTGTTTGCTCAATATCCAGCCCCCTTTATGGCACACAGGTTGTTAATGCAGACACAGCTGCTTGCAGTTCCATGCAAATCTCACTGCCAAGGCACTGCTGCTTGACCAACAAATAGCTTTGATTCACTTAAAGGTTAATCTCAAAAGCCAGGCTCCAAACTCCAAGGCTTCACAGCTCTATCACATTTCTGCTTTCTCTTCCCCGCAGCAGCAGGGCAAATTCCTGCTCAAACTTTTTCCTACAGCTCCACCAGGAAGCACTGGTCTAGCTGCACTAACTCACACTAATAAATCAGATAAGTAGTTCATGTTACTCACTTTCAGCTGACTGACACGGTGATAGCTCTGTCACTTTAAAGGGCTGGGTGAGCTGCCCTGCTGCAGCAGTGTGTGCCTTGCAGGAGCACCGCACATCCTGGTGCAGCATGAGCCATACGGCATCTCCAGAGAGCAGTGCTGTGAGCCAGAGCCCCAGGCTCTGCCTGCAGCTTCCCCACCGACCTGGTACAATTTATAAGCAAGTATTTGTGCATCTAACTCCCACTGGATGCAGTGATTAAAATTCTTCCTGGAACTTTAAAAATCCAACCCTGGGCCATCCCTGCTGACATTGCCTGGCAGGAGGGGAGATGGGCAGCACAGGGCCCAAACCTTGGCAGCTGCACACACAGCCTGTACAGCTGGAGTCGAGTATGCATCTGCCAAACAACTGCATGAGGGAAACAACTGCTCAGGAACAACATTTAGGATCTGTCATTTCCCAAGGTCACCATCAGCTGTTAAGAATGTTTATGTAATCAAAAAGTCAGTAGTGGTGAAAGCCTTCAGCTGACCCTAGTCAGCATCAACCTTTTCTTTAGAAAAGACAATCAGCTGTTAAGAATGTTTATGTAATCAAAAAGTCAGTAGTGGTGAAAGCCCTTCAGCTGACCCTTTTTCTTTAGAAAAGACCATTACCTAATTCAACCTAAAAGACCATTCTCCCAAACCCAAGTTTCCTGCATCATCTGCAAGATGTGATCTAAATAATTCAAAATTTCACTGGATCTAGGTCACAGACTGAGGTTTGTTTTTCAGCAAGATGTCCCAGAGGAATTGGTTTTTTTGTTTAAATTGTTCCTGACTTCCAACACCATATGTAAGGACACTCAGAAGCAGACTGAGTGGATTAGAAGTAGAAAGGATACTGACAAGGGCTAACTTCAGCTCATGTAAGCTGAGTTCTTCTCACTCTAAGGGAAGATAAAACCATGGATTGCATCAGAGTCGTGTCCGTGGCTGCTGAGGGTCCACAGGTTAATTGCAAGAGATGTGCAAACATGCTCAGGTCAAACAAGCTGTGTGCAAGGATCCACACACACATCTCCAAGGATCTCCAAATGACAGTGGTTGAAAACCCATCTAAGGAGAAGAGAAACCAATTTCAGCTCTTCCCGAGGAAAAATCCACGGAATGATTTCTCTTGGCTGACTGTGGAAGGAGCCCTGGCGGAAGTGCCACAGCTACATGAACAAAAAGCATCACCCAGGCCAGCCCTCGGGCTCTTTTTAGTGCACACAGTTTACAGAAGGATTGCAAAGGCAAATCTTCAACCCTGAAATATTTTTTCCATCTGTGGAAACACTACATCAAGCAGTCCAGAGTCCAGTGGTTGACCTTACTTTTGGGTATGTTGGTTTTTTCCTCCCCATTACTCGCACATAGTAATAGCAAGTTACATAAAGTCAGGAAATGGGACCAGCACAAAGTTCAAACTAATTTTCATATTAAAGGCCTTGCACAACTATTTTTACTGCAGGCCTTTAATGACATCTTTAGTCCAGTTACAAGGTTGAGATTACAGGCATTTTCAGGTAACTTGGGCAGGCTATCAACACTTTCTGGGAAACATGTTTTATTTTTTATATTTCTTTGTCAGAAAAAGATAGCAGTGATTATACTCATTTCAGAGAAACTAGATGTTATATCCTCCCTCAAAAGGGCAGAAATCATAGGAAAATAAACTTGTTTCCACTTGACACATAAAGAGTTTCTCAAATCTGCTTTATCACAGGAAGCTTTACAAGTACAATTATAAATACTAGAAATGCAACAAACTATTATTTATTGGCCAGTATTAAGCATCTACCAACTTGATCACACACTCACATTCAAGATTTTATATGAAATAAAGAGCTTATCACTCTGCTTGAGATTTCCAGACAGATTAATTCAATCTGGGGACAATAAATTTCAGAGAAACTGTGCCAGAGCTTAAAAAGGCTGTATTTAAAGGAAGTACTGTCCAGACATGAAGTATCCCATTTCCAAGAACCTGATCTTTGCAGGATACATGAAACTGCACATAAAAACTGACATGTTAATATATGTTGCATTTTAAAATCCTAGCATTTTATTCCACGCTCTCCAAATTCCATGTCATGTGTTCAGGAGAACAGCACGGCAATGATGAGAAATTTGAAATTGAAATAATTCTATTTTTATTAGCTAAGGAGCTCCAGCCCGACGGAAATTGTGAAGAACTCTGTGGATCAAATTCATCTCCTGCTATTGTATCACTGTTCCTAAAGATTTGTATCTATTTTTTTTAGTGCCCTGACTTTAATAGATGTTTTGCACCAGTATTTTCTGCAAAATCAGACATTCAATGCATTAGATACCTAGAGTTTTAAGTGGTTAAAAACTTCACTGTTTGGAAACAGAAACGAGTATAGCCACAGCCTCTATCAAAATCACCATCAGCAAGATAATGATTTCTTCATCTCTAAACTTCCTATTTCTTTCTCTCCTAAAACCAGATCATACGAGCAGAGCTTTGAACTTTTGAGAGTTGATTTTTCTTTTTGTTAAACTTATTTCATAACCTCCACTACTTGCACAGCTCTCTTAAGCAATTACCCTGTGATTTGATTGGTGTGCACACCACGAACTATGTATTTGTAATACACTGCTCCCTGGGACGTGCAGCCACATCCATGGGCTGCAGCAGAAACCAAACAATGGGGCCACTGTTCCAGCCCTGCCTCCTGGCTCACCCTCTCAGTGCAGGTTTTTTCCTCTCTGCTTCCTTTCAGTGCCACCAGGGCTGAGCCACTGCTGCAGCTTCCCCTACAGCTCCGCTTTGCAGAGTCCTGGGACTCGGTGAACAAACAGTTCCTCACTTATAAAAAAGACTATTGGAAACAGAAATTCAGGTTTTAGAAGACAGAAAGGCAATTAGAAGCACACCAGATGGTAAATTCTGATTTTTTTAAGGAAGTCGTGTAATTCTGGGAGCCTAGTGGGGGAGGCAGGGGAGAAAAGGAGATTTAGGTGTATATTTGTGCAACTGACAGCATTTTACCTGACAGTATCAAAGAGGAGTAGAAAAAGCCTAGAACATTTAAGAGATGTGCCCTTGGGATCATGCTGTAGTTCAGCCAGTTCCAGCACAGCCTCCTGGTGTTCGGGGGAGCCTGCAGGCTGCCACGCCTCGCCCATCCTCCTCCTGCCTGCACGGCTCCGGAGCCGGCCAGCCCCGCCGCTCCGGCAATGCCAACCATCTGCTCCATCTGCTCCAGCAGCCCTCCCACGCTCAGGCTGCCCGGGCAGGCTCCTGCCCGCTGCCGATCCAGCCAAAGCCGCTCACGGTGGATCGGCACTTTCCCCTCGCTGCTGCTGCGGGCCGGGGCGGTGAGACCTGCAGCACCGCGCCCCAGCTTCCCCACAGAGCTGGGAAAAGGATGCACAGAGGATGCCCAAGCACAGCAAAGCCACCAGAGCTGGCTGCTCCCGCAGCAATGTGCAACCAGCCCACGGCCGCTGAGGCACCAACACGAGCCCAGCACAGCTTCCAGCGGCACCGCGCCACGGCAACACGGCTGCTGGGATCCCCACACGGCTTGGAGGCTCCTGTGTCCCTGCCACAGCTCAGGGCTGCTCTGCCTTCCCTTCAGCACAGCCCTCTGCTGCCAAGGAACGGTTTCTGGAGATTAATTTCCTGCCTGTCTTCATTCTTCAGGGTCTGTGGCCACTGCTCTGTGCTGGGGAACATGTGGGATTATGAGAACATGTTACAGCTCCAGGATTTACTGGTTTATATCTGCCAGCGTTTATGGTTTGGGAAGAACGCCTTGGAGCCCTCACCTGGTTTAGAGCTACAGAAATGTTTCTGATACATGTTGTGAACAAGGAGAGATGCTAAAATCCTCCTCTAATAATCCATGTCTCTCAAAGAAACAGTGCACCGTGATCCAAGTAAATATGCCAGCACACAAAACTGAGGAAAAATCACACTACGAAAAGTCAGTGTCCATAAAGGAGATAGAGGAGTCCTGCAACTTCATCCCAAGGAAGGGATAACTCCACTGGGGCATATTTCCATGGGGTTTCTCTCACAAGGTTTTGGAGGAAGGCTTCCTTTTATCCTAAACTCCCAGCCTGTTGCCCTCTTCCTTTCCCCGCTGGCTGAGGCACTAGGAAGGCACGGCCTTCCCAAACTGCCTACCACATATCCCACCCTGAACCTGTCACTTTCCTTCAAAAATCAAAAACTCAGGCTCGTGCAGACTCATTTGTCTATTTCAGGAGTCTGTGTAACAAAGGCTTCAAGTTGGTAGAGACAATAAAACTCATTTCAAAGACATTAACACCCATACCCTCACCAATTGAACTGTTTGTAAAGACATTAGCACACGTTTTCTTATCAAAATTGAATTAGGCAATGTTTGTGTGCCTTGGCACTTCCTGGCACAAGTGAAATGCAGGCATGGTCTGACACCCAGTTGATCCTGAGCCAGGACCAGAGGGTTACACAAAAACTCCCTAAAGCTTTGTCATTTGGTCTAGAAAGGCTTGGCTTTGAGCTTTTGGATAAATTCACCTCAAGACAGAATGCACATATAGACCCGCAGCTCTACCTCCTTCTGAATTATCTGCTACAATCCCAAAATCACTCAAGTCACTGTATGTAATTCTTCCATCAAGATTTACCTGGTTCTCCTAAGGCTAATCAGACCCAGGCTTCAGAATGAGCAATTTTGTGTATTCCTGGAACAGTTTTAGCTGCCAGCTTTGGGTTTTGACACTGGGCACAGCAGAGCTTTGGATTACAGTCTCCCAGTCAGGAGAGCAGATAAGAGCATTTCTGAGACAGAAACCCATATAGAGAATCACCCTCATCATAGCACACTCACAGCTAAACTCCAGGACTCCCAGACCAAGAGGAAACTTATATTCACTAAGAGAGAGGTCAGAAGTGCCCACTGTGTCTGTGCTGGCTCCCAGCTTATCATAGCTGCTCTTTACTTTGGTGGGTCCATCTGTGCTATTTTCTTGTGGCTTGCAGCCACATGACCCAGGGGATGAGTGCAGCCAGAATGAGAGGCTGTGTTACAGCCCAGAAGCATGCAGCACACTCTGCCTCCCTAGGATTAACCACCGGCACTTCAGGCTAAAGGCAGGCAGCCCGAGCTCCCCAGGAACATCAGCTACTCCCCCCAGGAACATCAGCTTCCCCCTCCCAGGGGCTCTCAGCCGAAACGGGCAGTGGGTGGGTGCTGGGGAAGGGAGCTGTGGGCCACAGAGACCACCAGTGCCTCCAGGTTGAACACAGGCAGACAGGTTCCCCTTTGCTGTCCTTTGGCACATGGCCTGGGGGTGAGACCATGCATGTCAGCAAGTGTGACAGGGCACAGAGACATGCCACAGCCTGAAGGCATCCTGCTGGGAGCTTGGGAACCCTGTCAGAGTGAGGCTTCCATTTCTGAAGCATTCTCTACCCACTCTTGCTTCCTGCATGCCCTTCTCCTCCTTCCCTTCCTCCATTTGTAGCAGCACTGCATTCTGCACGGTCCCCAGGAGAAATAGGGCAAACATAACCTGATTAACCAGGAGGATTTGGGCAGGAAGGGGCGGGGGAGGAGATTAATACACAGAGCACGACAGAGCCTTTCCCTCTCACATTAGCCCTTGCCTATTCAATAATTAATGCTCTCATAAACTCTGTCTCAGCATGCAGACATCAGACCAAAGAGAACACTCGGCCTGACAAGCTGAAATTTCTTCCAGGCTCAAGGGTCAGGCAGAAGCTTAAAACCACTTGGATGTGCGCCTATGGCTCCATTTTAAAACTTAAGGATCCCTCCTGCTGCTGTTCACCCATGGAAGAAACTGAATCCAACCTTTATTGGCCACTCTGTCTCTGAAACATGGTTTAGAAGTTAATGCAGGCTTTCTCCATCTCATGTACGAAAAATCCAAGGCTGGCCGTGCCCCATGAACATAGGAACATATTACACAGGCTCTGGCTGCCCTCCAAGCCTATTCTGATGTTCTATCTTCTTTCCATTCCTTCTTTCTTGCTTTCCTTAAGGCATATAGATGTTTCAGGATGGAAAAGTAAAGCTACCCACATGGAGAAAAGATGCCTTCCCTGACCTTCCAAGGAGCTATTTTTGGCTGCTCTTATATGCCTAAGAGCTCTAAGAGGTATCATGCACCAAACTAACTGCTCCTCAGTAACTTCTGCCTAGGAGATATGAAACATTGCACTTTTTTTTTTTTTAATTTTAATTCTCTTCATAACCTAACATACTACTGTCTCCAAATCTCCAGATGTTGTTTGTCAAGGAGCACGTTTTAAAATGAACTGCAAGTCTAAGATTATTACCCCAAGAATGCATGCTCAACATTACATCTAAACATACAAACAGAACACTAAAGACATATCCTTAATCCAGAATTTTCCAAAAATTATTGAGTACCACAGCCTTTAACTGACTTCACTTTTCAAATCCAAACCTGGAGAAGAACAAGTTCCAAAAGTTTTGGATTGAAACAGATTTCTTTTCAAAATACGTACCCCCACAGAGTTTAAAATTTAAAAATGCAGAATGCTGGGTTAGCAGCCACACGCACGCACAGAATGATGCTCCATAAAGAAAGCAACAGTCCTGGCTCCATCTGTCAGAGCACATGAATACACCCCATCACACCCCAGCAGTCAGAAACCTGGCCTCTGGTCTGTCCAGTGTCTCTCAAATTCTAATGCTGATATTTTTGCAAGCTGGCACTGCCCAGACTGCAAACATTTCAGTCCAGAGGCCGAGAGGGAAGCGATGGGCGAGCCCCACTGCCCCAGCAGCTGCCCAAGGCTCCTCACGAGGCAGGGAGGTGATGCTGACCCAGGGGACTGCACAGCTCTGCTGCCACTCCAGACACTGTTTGCCCTCACCGAGAGAGCAAAAGATACAGCATGCAGGTATCTTTTCCTTCTGACCACAGCATTAATATCACACAAACACACAGGATGCATAAAGCAGAAATGCTGTACAACTAGCAAAAAGGATGTGGAGAATATATGGGGAGAGAACTGTTCAGGACACCCAGCCTCCAGAAATCCAGCCCTGTGCACACACACACAAGAGAACACAAGGTACTGTCTCCCAGCATCTCACATTTTCATCACATGGCACCTTTTAAAGGGCTTCTGAACTGAGATACTGTCTCCTAAGACCAGGACTGCATAAGGTTGAGGGATAAAACTAATTTTGCATACAGCCATGAGAAAAACAACACAGGGTTGAGGTGGTCAGAGAGAAATGCTTGTACCTTGCACTCAAGACACAGGCATACTGCTCCTCTTACTATAAGGCCCAACTTAGAGAACCACAAAGCTCTGTAAGTACCAGGATTTCCCCCACAGGAGATAAAAGTCATGCTGTCTCTCTTCCTCCCTTTGGTAATATTTTCCTCCTTAAACAAGACTCACCACAGTTTGCAAAACAATGAGGTTGAGCCCTGCAAATGTTTGCTAAACATTTGTGCAATTTCATCCAAATACAGGCACAGAGGGAACACAAGTCAGAAATGCCACACTTAGCATGGCATTGTGAAAACTATTCATTGGCAGTCCACAGGCAAGCAGCAATCTTCCGTTTTCTATTTAAAACTTGAATATAAATAAAACCCCTGAATTAATCGATGGAGATAAGGGTTGGTATTTGTGTAATATTCTTGGAAAACACAGCATGCCAAGTCAAGAGCCATATTTGGCAATTATTCTGCTTTACCACTTTCACTCCCCTGGTTCATTCTGCCTCTTTGGCTGATGAGCTCTTTCTGCTGTGTGCCTTTGCAGTGCCTGTGCTGCAAAGCTGTGCTCCCAACAGAGATGTTCAGCTTGCTGCCTGCTTGAAGTGTATTAATGATCTCACTACAGCTGCATAATCAAGCTGGGTCAAAAGACCATTGCCCTCCAGCAATTGAGGCTGCACCTCTCTCCCCAACTTCATTTTTCCTTGGAATCACTGCCACAGTTCAGACCTTTGGTACTGAATCATGGTACAACATACCATGTTTCAATTAAGAAACACGGGCGCTTAAAATTAAAAAGGCGTGGAAGGAAATTTGGACTACAAAGCAACTCTTTCCTGGAAAGGATAAGAAATCACTCTTCCCTTCCTGACAAGCCACACTTTGAACATACATATGACAAGAGGACTCTGCTGGCAGGATATAAATGGCATTTACAACTCTGCCTGGTAACCTCTCAGGACAGTACCCTTGTGTCACAGTCATGTCTTTTGCCAAGGGCTCTGTATCCACCTACAGAGCTGCAAACAGCCACCACCAAACCAAATACTTAAAAGAATACCTTGTGCAGAAACAGTGAAGCTATTTTTCCCCTCTGAGAAGAGCAGAAGAGTTGAGGTCTGCAACACAAGCCAACATCACCCCTCAGGCCTGCTACCCTTGGGCTCAGCCAGCCCAGCTGCAGCTCTTTAAGGAGCCTCAGGGGTGGCCTAAATGTGAAAATGAAATCACCTGGTTGCCATCTCCATTCTATTGCTGCATCTGTTGAACTGCAAGTTAAACTTCATCTTCCTCCTCCAAAGGAGGGATAATAATTTATTATATAGACATCTGTAGGTCCCTCTGTGTGTCTGTAATGTTGAGAAGTGCTCTCAGCTTCCTGCAGTGGTTGGTATGGCCCAGCAATTTTCCCCATAGGATGCTGACTTTCCAGCTGGGATAATAATTTATTATATAGACATCTGTAGGTCCCTCTGTTTGTCTGTAATGTTGAGAAGTGCTCTCACCTTCCTGCAGTGGTTGGAATGGCCCAGCAATTTCTTCACCATAGGATGCTGACTTTCCAGCAATGTAACTTGGAATTCTGATTTACAGAAATGAAAGTTTGGACACAGTGATTTTTGGCTGGGAGAGAATGTATAATCTGCTATAACACAGAGCATCAACCAGATATATAAGGTCTGAAATGCTAGAAAAGTGTCTCCATCCAAAAGGGAGGCAGTATTGTGTAGTTAAGTGCATGTCACTTATCAGAGCATCCCGTTTCCTGCAGTTCCGAAGTAAATGAGTAAGATTCCAGAGTTGCATCAAGGGAATGGGTTTGGCTTGGAATCCTGCACTGTGACTCATGCTTTCATGAATAAATTCATTTCCTTAGAGAAACAAGACAAAATCACATGTTCTACTTAGTCAGCTACCTAGAGTGTTGATTTAGGAAGGCATTGGAAAAAAAATACAGTTTTGTCTAGCTTTACATTGAATGCATAATCCACTGCAGCTGTACTTGCAAACATAACCAACCTCTTAAGGGGAAGAGAAAAACTGGTGTAACTTGGAAGTTCTGGGTATTGAAAGATGCCAGCTAGAAAGTAGTTTGCAATCAAACCAGACAACTGACAAAAAACCCATTGTGGAAGTCTGGGTGTTCCAGAAATTGACTCTTACTTACACAGCTCTCCATATTTATTCCCCTCCTGCACATTTAAAAATAGGTTGCAGAGACACAGACCCGTAAACACCAGGAAATGAGAATTGCATCAGCTAGCCCCTCCCCTTCCCACAATGACAGTGCAAAGAAAACGGGCATGAAGCAGCAAAAGCCCTGGATCTCTGTGACACCAGCATCCTTGGATGTGCATGGAAGCAGCCAAGGAGAGGCACCCAGAGGTGTATGGATTGTGGCTAATCAGTTCTGTGCAGAGATACTTGTTAGTGCAAGCCAGGATGAAACTCATATTTCAGCTTTTAGTTTTCTTAGGAGATCAGTTCAAACAGTTTGATGTGGCTATACTGACCAAACTGGAGCAACACAAAATGTGGATTTTTATGGAGTATGAACCAGCTCCCTGTATCTTACCCTGGTAAGTATTTCAAAAGAATAATGCAAGAAATCTGGCTGTTAAAACTTTTGGTGTCAAGTTCCACTTCGGTGTCTGGTTCAGGAAAATACCATTCATCAATTTCATGCTGCTTTATAAAGCTGAAATGTTTCATAATTAACAAATCTCTGCAGTACCACCATCAGGTTGGTAGATAAAACACATTTTACAAAGGAGAAATGAAGCCATTAAAGCTGGAGGAAATTGTTCAGGTCTCAGAATAAATCAAAGGGAAAGACAGGACTGGAACATGATGTAGCTATGGGTAGTGCCAGGTTCCCTCACACACTGACACCATGTGAAAGCAGAGCCCTTGATGATGTCAGAGCAAAGGCAGGACTGATCATAAATGGAATAGACCCTCGGATTTTTAAGCAAAAATTAAACCTCATGTCTCAGGTAGAAATGCCACTGACCTTTGCAGGGCTGGTCAGCATCCCCAGGAGCTTTGGGTTGCTGATTACCTCCCAGCTGAGCTGCAGGTCACTCAGCAAACCTGCAGGTCCTGGTTTGGTGTCCCTGTTCACCCCTGCAGCACCATCAGATTTGACTCAGTCTGTCCTGAGCCAGGACCTGGGCAAATAGAGAGAGCAGAAATTAAATGTCACCATGTAAAACGTCTCGTATACTAGCAAAATGGAGAGAAATTTATTAACATTTTGTGTTTTACTGAAAATAGCAAAATGTACACATTGAACTCACCTTGTATAACTGTCTCTAGACTTTATTTTTGTGACAATGGTCTGATAGTATCTCATAGTTTGAAGGCAAATATGTTGTGTAATAAGAATGTGACTTTTGTTTCCATCTGTTATTGCTCAGATCCTGATCAAATGCCACCTGAGGCCAGAGGAAAGGCTCTGCTTCTAAGTCCTAAAATAAAAATATTAATGTTTCTACCTTCAGCAACTTCTATTGCTTTATTATTCATGTTTAATCTGTGAAAACTAATATGAAAAGGAGTGCAAGCAAGCTGAGGAAGGGTCAAGCTTCCCTGGAGAGACTGTCACATTTCTGGCATTCCCATCACTCTATCAACACCACCTCCTGCTACCACAATAAAAGGCAGCAGTGGAGAAAGAACAGGAAGAATAAAACTTCTTATGTACACATATAAGATAAGTCAACCCATCCCTACAATCAATCACTTACAGGAAATCAAAACAGACCTGGCCTCCATCTTCCAAGTGCAAGAAAAATGCCTGTAATTTGCTCACCCCGTTCTGTTTGTGCAGTCTGAGCCTTCTCTCAGTGAAGCTCTCTGAGGCAGAAAATCAGTGTCAATCATGCCAGATGACTGCTTTCCTCCTGAGCATCTACTGCTGATAATAAGATCACAAAGGCCACATAAAAGGAAAAATTTGGCCATCTCAGCTGCCTTCTCAGTTCTGTGACTGAGATAAGTTAAAAGGTGAATGAGCACTGGCATATTAAAAGCTAACTCTATTTTTTAATTATAAAAAGGGTTCTAATCTGCTTATCATCATCACTGAGGACACACTGGGACCAGGATGGTCTTGAAACATCCCAGCTGGTTTTCTCTGGCCTGCTCCACTAAAAGTAGGACCCCTGGTATCTGAATAGGCACCAGAGAGATAAGGACAAACCTGATGCCTTCTAGATAACAGCAATTCTTTCTTGGTTCTGTTCTCAGTAACAAGCAACACAAACACAAGTGAAGGCATGTGAAGATGTTACTGGAATTTACACCCTGAAAACCACGTCCAAGTTCATTTTGTCTGAGCCACAGGCTAAGAAGATTCTTACAATACCAATAGTCTTCTCTTAGGAGGTTTGGTCTCACTGTGAGTAGTAAAATACCACTTGCTGTATATTAGTTACTCATTTTAAAACGCTTATTATTCCATTCAGCCAGTATTGTCATAGAAGCTTCCTAATCTTGCATTTAAACTCATTAGAAGTAAAAGTTTTTATAGGCAAAAATATTTCTTATTGATCTTAATTCCTGTCAAATGTTCATTTTCTGTCCTGCCAGATGTCTGTAACTCAAACCTGGATGAGATGTTCAGTCCCATTCATATAGAGCCACTATAAATACAGATTCCTGGGATGCAGAATTAAACTTCCTAATCCATCCTTGAGGTTTCTGACAGAACAAGATGCTCAGTGAACCCAGAATAATGCAGAATGACAGAACTGTGTTTCCTTTTCACCCTGCATTCATGTGGCTTTGGGCAAGCTCAGCATCTACCCACACTTCCCTTCATTAGTGACCAGTCTTCTCTGGCATGGCACATCCCACAGGCATTGCTCCTTCCTCCAGCAGCACCAAGGAACAAAGGTATATTTAACCTCCCTTGTTGGAAGTGCTGGTCTTTATAATAAGCAGAATTTCGTATTTTTCTGTCTTGTTTCATGCAAATCTACACCAATTCTATGTCTCAAGATGTTTTCTCCCCAGTATTTTTTGTTTCTGTTATTTTGCCAATGGGCTGTCAGATAAATGGTGAGGCTTTGGGTTACCATTGCTGTCAGATCACCCCAGCAGAAGGGAATTGTCACTGGGATGGTGTGTGACCAGGCATGTCACAGCAAGATAAGGACTTCTAAAGGAACTCAAGCACATCCTAGGAGCTGAGGACAGATATGGCCAAAAATCAGTTAGAGTCAGAATCCCAAAAGCAAAGCAAAATCAAAGATTTTAAAGGTACCACAACTACAATAAATGAAAAAAAATAAAAAGAAAAAAGATTACTGTAAAAACAAGAATGAGAAAAACATCTACTCACACAAGATTAAACTAATACTGACCTGATTTTTAGTAAGGATGAACATGATAATCAATGAGGTAAAGACAGGATGTCTGAGAGAAGAAGGAGAAAGCAGAAGTGGGTAAAAGATAATAAATGAACACAACTCACAGAAGGTGAGCAAAACTCACTGAGTTTGTTGTTTTCCAGCTGGAGGAGCCAGGCATTCTCAATTCCAGAGCCCTGATGTGCACAAATCCAAAAGATTTTAAGTAAATTTGCCTACTTGAGGGCATTACGAGAGGACCAGAGAACAGCAAATTCTAAGAAGTAAGCCATGGTGGAAGCAGTTTGGGTCTGTGAGTTTGATGTCTGTGCAGTTCTTCAGAAAAACTTGCAAAGGAAAAGCTAACTAAAAACATCTTAGTCAATGAATAACAAAGGGATAAAAGGCAGTGTGGATTTACTAAAATCCAGTTTTGTAGGATGACCCACAAAATAGTGTAGTATAAAACTGAAACTTCAGGCATTCAGGAAATAAACTTTTAAAAATTGGTTTTGCTTTTTATTGGAAGAAGTAAGTGAGTGGGAGAAGGATTTGGCTTCACTAACCAACTGCAGGGTGACAGGAAACTGACAGCATGGTGTGACTGAAACTGACCAGTGTGAGTCCAGTCATGGAATTTCCACTAGCTTCAGGAAAACATTAGTCTTGTGTTTGAGGCATCGCTGTGGGACACTCCATGCAGCAGCCCCTTTCAGGAAAATAAGCATTTAAAAAGCATTTAAATTGAGAAAGTGCCACAGAACACACATCCCAATGGCCAGGGATCCGCTTGTACGACTGTGCAGGGCTCAAAAGATTTGGTTTATATAACCTAACACAACAAATGAGTGGGAATTGGATACGTAACTACAGGGAAAGGGGAGGTAAACAAAAACCCACAAACATCTATTGATTTAGATGGAAATTAGAAGCTGGTTTTCAGCCACCCGAGAAGAGGCCCCATCCGGAACTATCGCCATAAACCCCTGAGGAGGAGGCCGGGGCTGAGACCTCCCGGGCGGGAAACAAAGGCAGGAATGCCTTGAATTCCCACAAACCCTGCAGAGCCGGAGCGTCAGATTTCACTCATAGCGGCTAACAGCAGGGAGAGTGAGATCTCCCCGGACGAGGGCCCTCACACGAGCCCTGAGGCCACGCATAGCTGAGGGCACGCATAGCTCAGCTCCTCAGCCCCGCCCCAGCTCCCTGCGCTCGCCTCCCTCCGCCCTCCGCTCCATCTCCTTCCCGCCGCTCCTTCCCCCTCCTCCCTCTCCGTCTCTCCACCCCGACGTGTCGGCGGGCACGTCCCCACGGCCGCAGCCCGCCCGCCGCACGTCAGCCGCCCGGGCCCTATTTAAGGCCGCGGCCGCCACCTCCCCCGCCCGCCGTTACAGCCTGAGGACGCTCGGTAGGTGCGATCGCCGCGGCGGGCGGGATGGCTGCGGGAACCGGGGCTGCAGGAACAGGGGGATGCGAGAAGGGGGATTGCAGGCGGTGCTGGTCCCGCAGACCTCCGGGGGCACGCGGTGGAGCAGGCGGCGACAAATGGACAAAGTTCGCTCCTGCTCCGTTGAGTTCCCCCCGGCCGTGGTGGAATCTGCGCAGCCCTGGGGTCGAGTCCAGCCGGCGTGATTTCCACTCACAACCTCCCCATCGTCCCCTCTCTCCATGCCCTTGAGCCTCCGTGGATTAACTTCCTTCCCGTAATCGGTGCGTGCGGCCCCAGGGAGTGATCCTGCAAAGAGACTTGAGGATGGGCTTAGGGCTGCGTTTCAAATGCAGCATCGGTGGACCACCTACCACTCCCCTAACTTGTTTCTTTGAGGGGTATGGCACTCTTAAAAGGAAAAAAAAAAATTAAGTGTAACAGACGTGCTTGAGTGGGTGGCTCTGATCAGCCTTGAAGTGCTTATAGCGCAGCGGGAGGACTTGGCACGTGGAGAGTGCAGTGCATGGCCACGCTTCAGGAGGCTTCTGCACAGCAAGACTGACGTAGCTTGGTTGATTTTTCCTAAATATGGGCCTTGCTGGCTTCCTGGCCCTCCCCTCAGCCCCAAAATTTGCAGTCCTTACCTGCTGCTCTGCTTGGCTTCTCATGCTCTGAACGAGTCGCTGCCTGTTCAGAGTCGTGAGGTGTCTGTACTTGCATCCGTCTGTGCAGCTGCTCCTGCCCTGGGCTCTTCAGGCTGCTCCCAGTGCAGCACCATTTCCTGGGAAAGCGTGGTGGTGGTGGCTTCCACGAGGAGATGGCGATGAATACACAGTCCTTTGTCATCGTTTTGCCATTTCGGCACTCCCTTGGCTCTCAGAACCCAACTAACCAGGATGCTCTGCAGCTAAAATGTCAGGGTGGGAGAGGCTGTAACACCAGAGTCCAGCCATCTTAATTCAAAACTCTGCAGTTTCACGTTAAAACAAATTCATGAAGTTGACGTGGAGGCTCATGCTGTGCTAAAAAAGGGTTTAGCCTAAGTGTTGCACAGCTTGAGCTCTGGAAAGGCTTCAGGGCACAGAATACCAGTTTTTCAGGGTGAGAGAACAGAGCCTGCCAGACTGTGCTGTGCTTAGAAGTACTAAAATGGCTTCCTGTACCCAAGTGTAATATGGATGGTCATTTAGAACATTCTGCTGCTGCTGCTGGAGTGCCACCAGCTATGTAATAAAATCAATGGCTCTCAGGCTGTATTTGAAGCAAACCTGGGGTGAGCTTGAACAGAGGATTGTCATCAGTAATTCAGTTTTGCAATCATTTTTTGGCATACAGACAGTATTGCCAGACATTTTATTCATGTGTTTTGTATCCATTTTCTTATCATCCTGGAATAAACTCTGTCTTGCTGGATACAATTATTCTGGTGTCAGTAAAAGCTCCAAAGCTTGGAGAAATGATCTGTTTTCTTCCCTTTCAGCACTGCACCATGTCTCTCAAGGATCAGCTCATCCACACTGTCCACAAACAGGAGAGCCATGCCGAAAATAAGATCAGCGTGGTTGGCGTGGGTGCAGTGGGAATGGCCTGTGCCATCAGCATCCTCATGAAGGTGAGTGTCAGGCTTGGGAGGAAGCAGCAGAAGAGACCTAAAAGAGGGGCAAAAAAAATTAGTCACCCTTATTAGATGAACTTTTGGTTATACAATCCTTTTTGGGGCCTGACATGAAGCAACAGTCTTCAAGCTATTGACAGAGAACAAATAGCTGCAGTTCTTGTAAATGAAGTTTGCCTCAAGATCAGGCAGAATGTCCTTTATGTATCATTTTAAGAGCTGCATTTACCTTTATGGGACTTGCAGACTCCTTCTAAGTAGGAATTCTCTTAACACTTCACTTCTTCACAAAAAGATTGTGAACTGAGGATTTATTTTGTCTTGAGCAATCAAATGGAATAATTCTTTGCAGTATGATCTGGAAAAAATGGGTCCATGACACGCTGAATGACTTGTCTTCTGCCTTCAGTTATACTGAAAATGCTGTGGTTAACATCAGGCTTGCTTTTCTTGACTGTCATATAGGTTGCATATGAATCACTATTAAATTATTCTTTGTTATTGTCCTGCTTAATTGTACTACTGTTTTATGCAGAATGTGGTTATGAAAAGTATAAAGAGAACTCAGTGAAGTGGATATCTCAGGGGACTAATTGAAGGACTTTGGGAAGACCTGAAGTGTTAGAGATGAGCAAAATTGTTTAAGTAGCTTTTGAAATAATTGCAACTTCCCAGTTTGAAAACTGGGGTCTTTGCTGAAAGAGGCAGCAAACTCACCATTGCTCTTGGTGTCTTGTAGGACTTGGCCGATGAACTCGCCCTTGTTGATGTCGTGGAGGACAAGCTCAGAGGAGAGATGCTGGACCTCCAGCATGGCAGCCTCTTCCTTAAAACTCCAAAGATTGTCTCTGGCAAAGGCAAGTAGCTGGCTCTCCTGTGCTCATTATTTCTAAATGGAGGTAGCCACTTCAGGTCTCACACTGGACAGCCAAGTCTAGCACTTAGCCTGTCACCCTAATTGTTGGAGGGGAACGCTCATGGATATAGTAATCAGCTGACATTTCAAAATATACCTTCTTCTGGCCAGTCCAGCTAGATATTTTCTTCCAGGCTTCACTACTCAGTACAGAAGGATGGATTTCTTAAGTACTTGTGCACCTTAGAGAACTTTATTTCACGGCCAATTAACCCCTGAACTCATTACTGCTTAATTCTGATAAGTTTTAGTGGCAGCCTTGAGTAGGGCAAAGGCTTAACCAGCTCATACCTTAATTGCAGCTCCTAAAGGTAGTAGGTTATGAGGGCAGAGCCTTTTTCCTCTTCTACACAGCACTTACCCTGAATGCTATCCCAGCAGCTATCCCTAGTCCCATTTGTGGCTGAGAAGCAAGGAGTATCATTGCCTGCAGCTGGTGTTACAATAGAAACATGCCTTAATGTTGTTACAATGTCGTGGCAAGAGCCACTTATCTTAAAATTAAATTCCATTTTCTAAAGAGGCAAAGTCTAGGATAACTAGGAATTACCAGGAAATTGCTACACCCTCCAACTTGAGAATTTGAGATCCCAGTACAGAAAGGAAGTGAGAACTCCTGTTCTGAACCATGTGTGGTAGAGGTCATGTTTGACACAGCCTTTTGTCTGCAGATTACAGTGTGACTGCACACTCCAAGCTGGTCATTGTCACTGCTGGTGCCCGGCAGCAAGAAGGAGAGAGCCGTCTTAACTTGGTCCAGCGCAACGTGAATATCTTCAAATTCATCATTCCCAACGTCGTTAAATACAGTCCTGACTGCAAGCTGCTTATTGTCTCAAACCCAGGTTTGTCTTGTGTTGCCATAAGAGGATTTGGCTTAGAGAATAGTCTTTCTTCAGTAACGTGGCATTAATGCACAGGCTTTTAGAACATACTTGTGCTGGGGAAGAGAAGGCTCCAGGGAGACCCTGGAGAACTTTCCAGTACCTAAAGGGGTCTAAAAGAGAGGTGGACTTTTTACAAGGGCACATTGTGATAGGACATAGAACAACTGCTTTAAATGAAAGAAGTAGATCAAGGTTAGTTATAAGGAAGAAATTATTTTAAAGGTGGTGAGACACTGCAGCAGGTGGCCCAGGGAAGTTCTGGATGCCCCATTCCTGGAAATGGTCATGGCCATGTTGGATGGAGCTTTGAGCAACCTGGTCTAGTGGAAGGTGTCTGCCCATAGCAGCGGGTTGGAATGAAATGATCCTTAAGGTTCCTTTCAACCCAAACCATTCTATGGTATCTGTATAGCAAAAAATGTCATCTTACCTATCTGTAGAGCAAAAAATGTCATCTTCCCTTTCCAGGCTCTGCAGTTTGGTCTTCTGAGAAATACTCTTGGGTTTTCAGACTGAGTGATCTTGAGCACACTAGGGTCACTGATTATTGCATGCATAGCATAAAGGCAAAGCTGAGAGACTGTTCAAAATAGTCATTATGTTCTATAAAACAGTCATTATGTTAGCCCACTGCAGTGTCTGGCCATGGGCACTGCTTTATGCTCTGTTCCATGCAACTAGCACGCAGGTAAAATGCTTACAGATAAATGCAAGGTACCATTTTCATTATCAGTCTGCTTATGAGTGTCATTTGTTACGCCCCTGTTCTCCTCACAGTGGATATTTTGACCTATGTGGCCTGGAAGATCAGTGGCTTCCCCAAAAACCGTGTTATTGGGAGCGGCTGCAATCTGGACTCCGCCCGTTTCCGGCACCTCATGGGAGAAAGGCTGGGCATCCACCCGCTGAGCTGCCACGGATGGATCGTGGGAGAGCACGGAGACTCCAGTGGTAAGGGAGAAATCAGGCTGGCTGTTACACAGCACTCCCCGATGCTTTGTCTGCCAGGCACCCCTAGAAAAGCTACAGCAAAACATTACGGCAAAACCTTTGCACCGCAGCCCTTTAAAAATGCAAGTTCTGATTTAAGTAATTTGCTGCACAGAGTAACCCTAGATGATCTATATTTGACCTGAATGACTGTGCTTGGAAAAGGTCATTACTGTAACCTGAGCTGGCTAAACATTTCTAGGCTAGATTGTTCACGTAACTCCCAAAAAAACCCAAAGTGAAGCAGCAGGAGGATAAAGTTCTTGCAAGGGCCTCTCAAAGATCTGCACTAGACCTACTGGCAGCCACTCAGCTGCCATTCCTGGCATCTCTCAATCACTGTATATAGGAATTGCAGAGGCAAGTCTGGAGGACAGGAGAAAGCACTTTTTCCTTATTTAACCTGTACTTTTCCAACCAGCACCAGAGCAGTGCTGTCTGCTTCCTGACACCCACCAGAATGCACCTGGAATAAATTCTTACTTGGGAAAACTTTGCAAAATTACTGTCATTTTAGTTCATGTTGCCCAGGTATTTCACATTAACAAAGGTGTATTCAAACCTTTTGACACCATGTATAAATGTCGATGTGCTCCTAGGTTCTCAGGCTGCAATTTAGGCTGGCCTTATAGGTCATACCATATTTAAGATCATAAGTAAATCGTAAGTGATGTGTTGCAGATTAATCCAGTTAGATCTCATGTTAACTGTTATTTGGAGAAGGACAGATAATTGTGAGATAATTAACCTGTGTGCAACTCTCAGTGCCTGTCTGGAGTGGAGTGAATGTTGCTGGCGTCTCTCTGAAGGCTCTTCATCCAGACTTGGGAACTGACGCAGACAAGGAACACTGGAAGGACGTCCATAAGCAGGTTGTGGACAGGTAAATACTGGCTTGGCTTTTTTATCAATTTCAACACAAGAACAAATCATGAAGAGCTGAAAAATCTCTGTTCTGCAGTACCCAGATCTAGAGTACCTCAGTAGCCCCAAATGTTAGGATGCAAACATAATGGAACACGAAAAAATATTTTAACGAGTAATGTAGTTAAGTTTTCATGATTAGTAAACTTAAAATTAGGGAAGAGCTTAAACTTCTAGGCTTCCAGTGTAATTGTAGGGGGATAGTGTAAAATGCAAATAGAATTATTCACTGCTGAATTCATTTTGGTCCTGCCAGAAAATCAGTCAAGCTTCTGATGCCTCCAGATTGATCCAGAGACCTCCAAAAGCCTTTCTGACAAACTCAAAGCAGTTCAGTTGATGGCACTTGTTCTTTAATGAGTGTCTGTGTCTCTGCAGTGCCTATGAGGTGATCAAACTGAAGGGGTACACGTCCTGGGCTATTGGCCTTTCTGTGGGAGACCTAGCTGAAAGTATTATGAAGAATTTGAGAAGAGTGCACCCCATCTCTACCATTGTTAAGGTGAGCAGCCCCTTTTCCCTAATGTTTGTCCTACTGAGAATTAAGTATGTCTGGAATTCTGAAAAACAGCAATTGCTTTTTAGTTTAATTTCAATTAAATTTGGTTTCCTGATAGGATAGTCTATGAAATATACAGATACATAAATTCCAGCCTAACAATCCTTCTGTACCTTTCAGGGCTTGCATGGAATAAAAGAAGACGTCTTCCTAAGTGTTCCTTGTGTACTGGGCAGTAATGGCATCACTGATGTAGTAAAGATGATCCTAAAACCTGAGGAAGAGGACAAATTAAGGAAGAGTGCAGACACACTGTGGGCAATCCAGAAGGAACTACAGTTTTAAACCTGCCCAAGCAGTTTTTGGGTCTTAGCAGTTTAACGGGTTTAGTGGTTTGTCTTACGTTGCACTCTCCAACTAAGTCAAATCTTTCAATGTATTATCTCAACTAGGACACACAAAAAGCTCAAATCTGAACAATGGAGTTTCCTGAAGATAGCATTAGGAAACTAATCTAGGGTTTTCCCTGTTCACAGACATCCCTGTTCTTAGCCAGAGCTAGATTACCTAGTCAGTCTTGTTCAGTGAAGTGGTATGACAAATCCAGCATTCAAAGCAGCACTGCCTAAAAAACCCTTTGCCTTTTCCTCATCTTGTTTCATGTTGGTTCAAGGAATAAGGAGTAATTGCTACACAATATGAAACCAAAGACATTTCTTGAAGTTAAAGGATTGTCAAGCCAATTGACCAACCTTCTCTGCCAGCTCAATCGCTTAAATATTTCACTGTTGATAGGTCCAAGTGTATTTTCCTAACACTGCTTTGGAATTTTTGTGGGTATTTTTTTTCTTAGAGAACCTTATTTTTGTGTACTGTATCAGTCTAGTTGTAAGTTCTGTCTCCAGAGCATGTTTAAAAAAATGTTAAGGTTTCTATGTGCAACAAGACAGTGACTGTCCAACTGTAGTACCAACTACAACACCAAATAAACCACAAACTGTTATTTCTGTCTCCTTGTTTTTCTTCATAGGGCTTTGTCACTACTTCCTACTTCCACCCACCTAAATGAATTCTATTCTTCAAGTCACACTAACTCAAACATCACCTGTGTAATCATGTTATGTGTACAGCTGTGCTGGAGGCTTCAGGCAGTTCTATATTTATGCAAGTCTCACCCAGGTTTTTAAAATGAACTTGAACCTCTTCAGAGCCAGCAGGAACATGAAAAGCCTTAAGGCAAAGGCTCAGCCTTAAGCTATGCTGGTTATGGTGCTGAGACCAAGAACCTTCCGAGTTTTCAGTTTTCACTGGTCATAATAAATATGATTTCCTCCAGTGTGGCACAACATCTTCCAAATCTCACAAGTAAAGCGAAAGCATGGTTAAGCTGACACTGCATACTTGAAAAGAAGGCATGTCATACACAGTTCTGTAGAGGAAGAAAATATGCAACGAGTTTTATTCAGCGTTAAGTCCACCAGCACAAAGATTACAGGAGATAGAAAGTGCATTAATAAAAGCTAGTTTTTACCAAAAAGAAAATATATTATTGATTCAAAATATCTTACACTTGGATGATGTAATAACTTACTCTGGGCACCTACTGATTAAGAGAAAGATCAAGAGAATGGCTGCTTCACAAGGAAACCTAATTTCCCAACTAGTCTGGGAATTCAGTAGAGATCACTGAGTCCAGCAGTCTTCCTTGCTTTCTGCATCAATGCCCTCAGCTGGAACTGCTTGCGAGACAGGAGACGTACATGCTGCAGAAACAAAAACAACAGCTGGCTATCATAAAGGTCTGGTAAAAACTGAATAATGCCATACAAATGTACTCTGTGACCCAAATGGGATGTCAGTTTTTTGGAAACACTAAATTCATTATTCTACTAAATGGCATTTTCTTGGCTTAAAATGACTGGCAGGTGCCTACCAAATGCAATCACTACAGTCTATTTGTTTCTATTTTTAATTATTAACTAAGTCATTGATTTATAATATTAATAATTAATAATTAACTCCACACATATTCTTATCAAAGTAGTAATATAAACTCCATAAGGTGAAATCTGACTAATGCATTTCCCATGGGGCAGAGAATGGTTCTTCTAACGGCAGATAAACACAACTAGCAAGGGCTCCACAAGAAGAAAACAACATGACTTTGACTTTGTATCTATAATGCTTTCAAAACTGGTCTTTAAATTCTGAAATCACTTTCTAAAACTTATGCTTGAATGTATAAATATTCCTGTTTCTACAGGATCCTCTTCTGTGAAGAGATCATGAACATGAGTAAGCCAAACCAAAGAGTCCAAAGTAAACACATTTAAAATGCACATCTTAAAAATATCCCAAGAAACCTACCTTTAAAAAGACATCTAAATCTATCACTCCACGTCTCAGTGCTTCCCCAAGGTAGAAGATGGTGTCTTCAATTGCATTTTCCTCTGCATATAAGTTCAGGATCTGCTTGTAAAGCGGTGCTGTAGGAATTATAACTTCATCTATGTCATTATTTTCTGACTGACTTTCCATTTTCTCTAAGGCAGAACTGAGCTCCTCATCCTTCTTTTTGAGAAGTTCAATGTTCTTGTCAACTTCAGCCTAAAAACAATTAAGATGTTTGTTTATCTTCTTGTGATACAATTGCCTAGATGAAAGATTTTTAGACATACCAGTTCATTCTGTACTTCTCTGCTTATCTTTACTATGATTTTTACAGAAGAAAGAGCTATCAATCTGTAGATTTCAGATTCTTTTAAAGAAGCAACATCTGCTTTATATAATCCATTACCCATTTATAACTGTAGAGAAGGCATGCCAACACTCCAAATATTTCTGAGTTGCCACATTAGGAAAAATAACCATTTAAACTAGCTAAAGACAGCAAAAGGAAAGCCAAAGTAATTATTTTCTTCACAATGCAGTATTCCCCAGTTCTCAAGTCCAATTAATAACTTCTAATAATTTTTTAAACCACATCTGAACACTGAGCTTGTTTCAGAAACTGTTCATCAATCCCAAAATCTTACTCCTGAGCAGCAGTGCAAGAAGCAGATGGACTAAGCAGAAGATGCCTTAATGAAAAACTGCAGGAATTTCTGAGCATACTGTGAGTAGGAGAGACTACTGGGAAAGGAGAAGTTATACAAGGAGGCTGTGACCAAAACCAGTGTTTTCTACACTAAGACACTGAAATGTTCTCCAGTACTGCTATTGCACAATATTATCAAGAAACAGATGCAAATATGAAATAATCTCACACCACTAACATCTTTCACAGGAAGAACGGGGGAATATAACACTGTTCCTCTACTACTGAGCAATGACATCTGTAAGACACATGCAGGACACTGCATCTCATGGTCACTGCTATTTCTGACTTGCTTCAGTCTGAGCACAAGCTCCCAGCTGCAAAAGAGAGAAAGCACAATGCGCCGGAAGATTTGTTATTTCTATCATGCTTAATGATTAATTCATTCCAAGCTTCTGTTCACTGCTAGGAATACTCAGGTGGGGAGCAGAGGCTCCTCTCAGCTTACCACTTCCTGATCCAGGCGAGTCACCATCTCTTCCAGCTTCTGGTGCCCCTTCTTCAGGTCCTCCTCTGTGCGTTTCAAGGCGTTGAGCTCGGCCTGTGCGCGATCCATCTCCTCCTTCATCCGCCACCTCAGCTTGTCACTGACGGCCGAGATGAGGGAAGCGCGGATGGTGTCCTCGCTGATGGTGCCATCTCTGCTGGGTCCTGCAGAGGCACGTTTCACAAGCTTCAGATTAATGCTGGGCTGCACTACAAAGCCAGCTGGAATAGCAAGTGGCCAAGCTGCTCTATGTACTTCAGCAGTGTGAGACACTAAAATAAGCCGCTCTCCATAATAATTTCCAGAAGCAGCAAAGAGACCACAGTGAGATGACATACACTAGGATGGACACAAGTAAATTTAAGAGTATGCATCCATTCATCCACGTCACTATTCCCATAGCCACACTCCTTTTTTACTTTAAAAATGAGGTGGCCATTTCCTCTGAAGTCCATAAATATTAGTAGTCCAAGAACAAGAGTTACGGGCAGGATGTATTCAACCACAATTAATGTAAAAGTTGGCTTGAGACAATGCATTTATCTAGAAAACAACATGACTTGGGGTTTGTTGGTTTGGGGTTTTTTTGTTTGGGTTTTTTTTTTTTTTTTTTTTTTAAATTGCCTAGCCTGGTAAGGAAAGTTTTAAACTAGGAAAGACAAAAGGAGAGTTCTAGACACCACCCATGCAGCTCGAGTGGGGACACTCCCCAGAAGGGCATGCAGCCCAGGTTCTCATGGGGAACCACCCTGACACCTGCTGGAGGGACAACACAGCCAGGAACACACAATCCAGGAGACTCCTGGAAAGCACTGACAATAACTTTCTGATACAGATGCAGCCAATGAGGAAGGATGTGCTGCTGCACCTTGTAGAACTAACAAGGAATGTCTGGTTGGAGATGTGAAGGTTGAGGCAGCCTTGGCTACAGTGCCCATGAGATCGTGGAGTTCTGCATCCCACAAGTAGAAAGCAGGGCAATGAATAAGATTGCAACCCTGGGCTTCATGAGAGCTAACTCTGGCCTCTTCACAGACCTTCTTGGAAGAATTCCATGGGAATTTACCACAGAGGGAAGAGGGGTCCAAGAGAGCAGGTGAATATTCAAGGATCACTTCCTCCAGGCTCAAGAACAGTACATCCCTACGGGCAAGTGAGCAGAAGGGGCAGGAGACCTGAATAAGCTTTTGAAAATCAGCCTTTCAAGGATAATTTAAAGAGTCTGTCACCAACACACTTTTAAATAGAAAGGCAAGTACTTTGTGTCTGTCACAAGAAGTGCACTATTTCTCCAGATCACGAAACTCAGAGGGCTCTAGCAAATGTGAAGTGGCTACTGGTGATATTTATCACAAACCACTTCAATTATTCTGCGGGAATAACCAGAGGGTCAGTTTCCCCAGGCTTGTGCCTCACACCTTCTAGATCAGTGAAATTTCAACAACACTGGATTGTAACAACACACCAAGAATTACATCGGCTTTTGTGCCTAAACTTTACAACTCAGATGAATGAAAAGCAGAGGGATTTGAAGCTCTATAATTGCAAAGAAAATAAGCAAGAAGAATTTTTACCAGAGTATCTTTTTATCCAGAGACACAGCTATCAAAACCCTGAAGCTGTTACAGCATTATGCACATCACATTTTCCAGTGCCCTAGATTTCAAAAAACAACAAAATGAAAAAAATACTCATTGCTGCTCACATGATTCTTGTATAATAGAATACTTTTTTTTTTCTTCTGCTATCAAAATAAAACTGCATAGAATTGTATCTCTTCCCTATTTTTTTACTCTGTTCCTGTCCACAAAACCTACACCAAGCCACATGGGTGGAAAAAATAAAGCTATGCAAATGCATGACAGGAACTACAGGAAAGAAGCACAACATGCTTACTAATCCACCAAAGCCTTCCAAAATACAGAAAACAAATTTTGATCATTACTAATGTGAGCACTTTGCATACATATAAGTTGCACCGGAATATATGTACTTTTTTATAAAATAAGCAAATTACAAAAAAAAAAAATAAAAAGAGAGATTGAATTATTAAACAACTGGTGCAAAGACAGCCTTGAGAAAATATGCATGTCCCAAAGTTTTATCTGATTTACAGTTCCGGCTTCAAAAAATTCACCCTACTGCCAGTCAACAAGATAATTTGCAAAATCTGATTAACTTTTAGAGCCAGCAACAGAAGTTGTCAAATAGCACCATATAATACACAAACCCAGGAATACATCATTGCTGCTTCTTATGAAAAGGACACAAGAACAAGAGCACTTTCTACACTGAGAAGTAAATCTCAAACCAAGTCAGTCAAACTAGCTAGGATAGAGTTTATTCTCTGTATAGGACTTCCTGATTAAGGCACACAATTGCTCCCAATCAAAAAGGTCTGATTTCCCTTCAAAAAACAGCATTAGCATGATTTTAGTTACTGTTTACTTTACATAATGAATTATACTCTAACACAAAGTCAGAATCAGCCAGAACCAGTAAAACTTACATTTACTTTCTTTTCCCCTGACATCCCTCACTCTGGGAGTTTTTATGCAAGGCTCACTTTAACAGTAAAGTAGGACAGAGGAAAAACAATATAAAATCACAATACATCTAACAAAATGAAAGTTCACACAGAAATGCCACCAGATATGGAAGAGGTCTTTGAACATAAAAAGCATAATTTTAATACAGCTCAATCAATGTATCTTCTTACAGAGCATGTACCCATAGCATCTTCTGTCACTTCCATAATTAGCCCAGCTTGGAGAAGATTTCATGGCACATGGTCATTCAGTCAACAGAACTCTGAAACCTTTAACCTTTACTAGGCAGAGTCTAGTTTCAGAAGTGACCTTACAGAATCATCAAACCAGTAACTGCATCAGAAAAGTAATTAATGGCAGATGACTGAACAGAAAGAAAAAGCCTAAGGGACTATTTGAAAAACCAGTGATTGTGAAAAACTTGAGCTACTTTGCATGAACATTTTCATTCAATTCAAACTAGGTTTGAACTATGTCCACTATAGCAAACACCACCACCCACACAAAACTCTGAAGTTCTAACAACTGATGTGCTCCTAAATAAACTACCACAATAAACCACAGCCAAACAAACAAACTGTACAGAAAAGAAACATTTTCAGTTCAAAAGACAAAACAATACTGGACTGTAAAAAAACACCCAACAAAACAAACACAACAAACTTCATATTTTAAGTGTAGTGGATGATCAAAGAGATGTGTTTGCATTTCATCTGGCACAAGAGATAATCATGTAAACCAGGTATAGGGCTTTTACCTAGCTGCAGCAAACCAGTCAGTGTAATGTTAAATTGTCACTATGAAACCTGCCACTACACCATGGTATCACAGATGATCTAACTCAGGACTGGAAGAGTCTTCCATGTTTGCCAGATACTGCACCTCTATTCATCTTCAGTGGGGTTAAAAAGGAGGAAAAAAACTAAATAGAATATATTTCTATTTTAAGTTCACACTCTGCTACATAAAGGCAAAACTGGATTTGTTTGAGAAAGACACTCCAGAAAGCCAAGTTTGCCTAGAAAGGTTATCAGCTCCCTACACAAGAGCCAGTGGAGACCATTACTTCTCCAGGACACAATTCTCCACAACACCAAGCACTGTCTGAGGTACTTGAGTGGGACAGCAGCTTCCTTGCACTGTGCACGGCAGACTCACATCACCTCCGAGTGGAGGGGACCACTGAAGCCACCAGGAGCTTTCAGAAAATACTTTCTTAATTGAAAAGGCTGAAAGAACTTGAACACAAAGGACAGCATCAGGCACAAGAAAAATACAACATACAACTTACTGCTGCTTTCAAATTCTGTAGCAACAGAACTCCTCAGATATTTTAGTAAGAGTAAAGTAGAAGCATCTCTCTTCCCTTGCCTTGTCCCCATGTATGTGAAGAAAAATCACAAAATACACACAGTTCTGGAAAGAAAAGACATTCTATGACTCTAAGCCAGGCCATTCCATAAATAACTGAGTTCACACATTAGATGAAGAACCTACGGATGCATTTCTAACTTACGGGGCTCAAGAGTCTACAATGGATTGCTAATGAACAAGGTCACAACAGAATCTACACCCTCACCATATAACTGTGCCAAAAGGAATATCAGCCAGCTGAGGTAAAGAAAGGTACTGCACCAGCTCCCCACTTAACTAGGTGACAGCTATCACTGGTTCCCAGTCTTCTACACACACACTGAAAGCGAGGGGCAGGGTGGAAAGCAGGGGCCACAGAGCAGCAGACTGGGAAAAGACACAGGTCAACACCCTAAATGCTGATGCTGAAGGGAACAAAGGAGGAAGTGACAAGTAGAGATCAGTAAGAAGCACCAGGGAAGAGGCCAGAGAAGAAACTCACTAAAAATGAAGCTCATTCCAAACTGCTACTTTAGAAAGTTACTATTTTGGGAGGAAAGAAAGTATAAACAGAGTCCATTAGATGTTTAAATGATGACAAAGGTATTTTTCTAAACCAGAACAGAGCAATGCAGACAATCAAAAGTCACCTACAATTAAAGGGCAAGGAAAATCCCATGTAGTTACATGCAGTGCTCTTTAAAATATTCACAAAACACACACAATGCATTGCATAAACCCAGAAATTCACTGAATTCCTGAATAAAATGTACTTTTCTTCCTTTGAATAAATTTTAATTAAAGATCAATGCTCTGGAAGTTCAGAGTAAGAGCATTATGTTCTTTTTTCCATTTTATTTCTTTACATATCAGCTATAGAGTGAAGCTTTGCTTCAGAGAAACCCTTTCCAAGGTACTCACCAACAGTGGTGACAGGAGGCTGAGAAGGGTAGTACTGCACACCAGTGGTTGCTGGAAAGGGAACACCACCTGGGTAAGGATAGTTTGGGAAGCTGCTTTGACAAAGAAAAATATGCTAATGTTATGCAACTATTAGTAAAATATCATCCACCTAGAGTATCTTTATTGCCACCATGTTAAACATTCATTTACATAATAAAAATGTTAAAATTGCAGGCATTTTTCCTGTTCACATTAACATCTTTCACAACTGGTATTTCTGGTATTAAGGTACCATGTTATCTGAAACCCTATCTAGTTATTGCCTGGTCAACATTTGAATAACAAATTCTCCTGAACCTCTTTGTTTTGCTATATGACCAGGTATAAAAAAAATAAAATTATCCTAGCTACAAACTCCCAAACAACAATTTCAAATTAATAATTTTTACTATGAGAACAGTTAAAAAGATGACTGATTAACTGCTTTATGTAAACCTAAAAATGTGATGCAAAATATGGTTGCAAGGTGAAACCTACTCCCCCAGAAATTCTCAGTCCTGCTCTGATGGATAAAGAAAGCAGAAGTAATCATTTGCTCACTGAAGCAATTATGAGCTGACATGTGACAGACTACAACACCTTTCTAAAATACATTTGCTGCCAACTAAAACAAGGACACAAATTAGTCAGTACTAGACTGAGAAACACCTGCATGCAGCAGAGTATTAACTACAGTAATAATTAAACAAAGTGGCCCCAAACCCCCTGCAAAATATAAAATAAGCATGTTTTGTCTCTCTTCAGCTAACTGCAAATTTAATAGATCTTAAAACCTTCCTATTAATTAATAAATGATATATTTTAAAAACAGTTCTTCTATTACTTCTGTACAAACATTAAGAGTACTTTAAACAAACATATTTACGAGGAAAAAACATGCTGAAAGAACTTTTAAAAATCCTAACTTTTCTCCTCTTAAAACATAACACTTCCCCATTCCCAATCCTCAGAGGTTTTTATATTCTAAATATTTTATATTTTTAAAATAAAAATGCTCCATATTACACCAAAATTTCATATGCTCCTAACACAAAACCAGGACATAAGAATATTAATAAAAAAGCCCAATTAGTTATGATGTAAAAAATACAAATACACACTAGGAGGCAGAAGTCAACATCTCACTATCTACTAACACAGATCTGCAAGTCTTCTGGAAATGCTTTATTCCTAACTATTATATAGAAAAATCGTGGTTAATATTAATAAAAAGCTTTTGAAGCAACTTTGTGTTCTTCAAATTCCCTTAGATTACATTAAATCCACATTTACACTGGAGTCAAGGCTTGTATTAATCCAGCAAAGTTTTGTTCAATTTTTGAGATGCCAATAAAATCTTGACTTTTAGGGGTATATTTCTATGTCATGTAAAATATAAATATATAAAAATATATGAGTGAAGCAAGATAACAGCTGGTAGTTAGGTAATTTCAAAATCTATTTATCACACCCATGTATGTTTTATTTGAAGCAACTAAGCAAGCTAGACCTTCCTCCAATTTCGGCTACTGACAAGAATTCAGCCTTCACTTTTAACAAACCATGCTAACATGAATAATTATACAACAAATACACCACAGGAAAATACAATTATTATTAGACACTATTCAGTGAAATTCTCTATCAGGAAAATAGATAGTTTAAAGGGGCTCTTACCTTGGGTTTGGAGTGCTTGATGTTGGATAGGGAGATATTCCACCTGGAATTCCTGGCACATAGGAAGCTAAATAAATCAAGAAGTTTGTGTATTTTTACATTTCAGAAATTAAAACCCTCAATATAAAGAAGTTCTTCCTCATATATAAAAGCAACCCTTTTTTAATCAATTGTTATATTGATTTTTTTCTTAATCATTACTTTAAACTAATTACTGTATGGATTAAAATAGGTATTGATTTAAAAATGCACAACAAATAGGTGTACTAAGGAAAAAGAAGAAAAAAAAAAACAAAAACATCTGCAGCTAGGGTACTCAGGAAAAAAACCCCAAAACATGGTATGAAAGATGACCCACCTGAAGAGCTGTCTCCATTTTTTATGCAATAGCTGAAAAAATAATTTAATTTTTCTAGCCAATGATGTCCACTCACTAAATAATGAGTGTGTAATTTAAGTACCTTCAGAGTAGTTGATTAGCTGTTTAATGATCCAATCATGTCCTTATTTAGTAATTTCTGCTATTTAGAAGTTGTATTTAAAATTTTTAAAATAGTTTAAAAATAAAAATGTCTAAATAGTCTTAGCAAGTTTAAGATTTTTCTTGAAAAGCTGACAAAATTATGTTTTGGACATACTTTTCCCACATTTCTAGCAATTTTAGGAATACTTAATCAAGTAACTTTTTTTTTTTTAGAACTATTAAGAATGAAGCTATTTACACTCTTCAATGCTTTCAAATGATTAAAATTTTTGTCAAAGGACTTTAATTCTTCTTAAACAATGTACAGATGTATCAATGTACAATGTACCAATGTAAACAACAACGTGAAGAAACCCAAACCCTAAATGGCTGTAAAATAAGGAAAGTCTGATTACACGAGTAAAACTAAGTAGCTATTAATAATTTCTAAACCCTGAAACATTTTAAAACCCTAGAATTACTTCAGCTCTGAACTAATTCATACTACATCAGTTCAATTCAATTGGAAATAGTAATTCAAAGCACTTCAGCTTTGAGTGACTACAACAGCAATCAAATGTGGGCCACTGCAGGTTTGTCCTTAAGGCACAAGTCACAGCCCCTGCAAAACTAGACTTATACTGACCCCCACTGTTCCTGGAAAATCAGGACAATCCAGTCCTCTGGTGCTCTCACAAGCAGGGTAGCACAGACAAGCTGAAAAGCCCCAAACACCTGCCTTTAGTCAATTATTCCTAATGGTCCCTTTTATGTTTGCTACCCATTTTCTCACAGGTTCAGAGCCTAACACCCTGCTAAAAACGGGTTCTGCTGGAAATGGCAATGAACAGCACTCCACCTTTTCAAATGTAACACTGTGATCAAGTGAAAGCCACATTTCAATAGAAAATGGACACAGCCTTAAAAATCTGGCAAAAATAAATAACCCCAAATACAGCTACTGTACCATTAAATTAATGTTATGAATTTACTGTTATGACCTTACTAAATAAACAATCCCCGAATGGACACAGCCTTAAAAATCTGGCAAAAATAAATAACCCCAATACAGCTACTGTACCATTAAATTAAATGTTATGAATTTACTGTTATAACTGTTATAACTTTACTAAATAAACAATCCCCAGCTGAACTGCTCCCCCTTCCCCACTGTCCCAGCCTTTGACTCTAGGTCTATGCTATTGGTTTTTTGGCTTTTTCCCACCTAATACAGAGTCTCCTCCTAGGAGAATTTAGATTTTGTTTCCCACTTCTTTTTCTCCCACCTACCTATCCCCATCTTTAAAATAAGATGAATCCAGAAGTTTAAATAAATAAATAATTTTAAAAGTCTTGAGGATTTTTGCAAGAAAATAAGAATGGGTACGAAGTCAGAACACCAACTTAACAGAGAACAAAGAATAAAACAACCACAAGGCAGGGTTTTTTAATATTGAACCAGCAATCTGAAAAAAAAGAAAAACCAACCACACAAGCAGGACTGTGAGCATATGAAACAAGCTGTAGGCATGCTTGTGCTTATGAAATCAATGGTTGCAGGATACTTAAAAGATGGGCTTGTATTATTAGAATGACAAAAAACTGAGATACAAAGCTATTTGAATAATCACTTTGTAAGTCTATCTTGGAATGTTGACAGGACACTGGTTGTTTTGAGGGTGCTTGAGTGTGTTCTGGTTTTGTCTGGGTTTTGCTGTGTGTTAGAATACAAATTTGATTTTTCCCCTCTAAAACCCAAAGGCTCACAGGAATTCTTACGCTCACAGAACGTTTTTAGTTGGAAAAGACCGCTAAGATCACTGAGTCCAACAAGGTAAAGTGAAGTGCATTCACAGCCCAGGTGAATTCTTTAGTGAGCAATATAAAAAGTAAAATGCATTATTTGCGGGCAAACTGTGCAGGGCAACTTTCCCTTTGAAATGCTGACATGACTGTTTGCAGAAATCAGCAGTGATGAGCACTTACTGGTTGGTGGGCCTGTTGCCTGGTAAGGAGGGTAGCTGGAGGAAGCAGTAGGCCGAGAAAACACTGGAGGTTCCTCTCCAAACACAACAATCATGACCTGGATCAGCTCCAACAAGTCTGACTGGGGCTGGGAAGGAAAGTAAATCACAAGTTGTTCATTTTGCTAGCAGAGTTTAACTGACTGTAGCAACAATAGGATGCCATTCCATCAGCTCTCAAAAGCATTCCTTTTATTTGTGGGTTTAAATGTTCTTAAAATGTGTATCTCTCATGTGTATATGTATGTGCATAATTAACTTCCTTTCTGGATTCTTTTACACATACCAAACCCAGTCAGCCTGTACTCAAAACCATATAGCAAAACACACCCAGAGTAATACATGGTTCCATATCAACTGCAGGACAATAAATGACTGGGTATAAACATCCAATGATGAATTATAATAAAATTAAATCCACCCCCCAACACGAAAAATATACAGATCCTCAAGTTTTTAAGACATTTCAATTTTATACATCACAGCTTTTGCTCTGATTCAGAATGTCTCAACAGCAAAAAATATCCTAACCCACTAAGGAGTGGCACAAACCTCCTTTAAATACAGTTAAACCAGGCCTCTCTGTTTATAACTGCTTAATATAGGCATGATTTCATTCTGCCAAAATAAGTACAAGCATCATGAATGCAGCACCAGATTAAATACCCCAGTTCAGAGTTTACTTAGCTCTATAATCCACTTACTTATTTTTACCAACCTCTCAAAATGAAAGAATTCTGTATCAGCTGTAACTTAGATGATCCTCTTTCTTTGTGCAACACCTGACCTGGGCAGTCTTTTTCCACCATTACTATGCAAGCACTAAACTACCACCCAGCCTTAGAAAATGCATTCCTGGTAATCAATTTTTACAGAACCATGCATCTTGTATCATTTTTCTAATCTTGTCAACACAGTTTAGCTTCTTTACAAGTCCATGTTTTGGCCAGAACTGCTATGAGGCCTGTACTGCTCAATGCCTCTATTTACTGATAAAGCAAATATATCCATATATATAAGGCTCCAGGAATATAAGCATAAAGAAGCCCAAGAGCTTGTAAAAGTCCATTTTAGCCACAGAGATGTTTTAATTAAATTTATAATTTCCTTTCTGTAAATATTCTTATCTCACAAATCTTGCCAGGGGAGAGAACACCTTTTGCTGCACTGTTTATTCAGACAATTATAACTGAATATACAATTAGTTACATTAAATAACCAGAACACAAAATGCAACATCCTGAACTTTAAGACATTCCAAAAAACAAACAGTTCATTTCATTTTCAAAATGGTTTAAGATCTCTAAGAAAGACTATGGTTTTTATTAAAAATGATACAACTTTCTCAAGGAATGCACAATGAACAGTTTGAGAACTTCAAGTTCTCTATACTTACATATTTCCACTCATGCAGGTAGGGAAGGTATATCTTTCCATTTGCATCAACATGCTTCCCAGTTTTTATTGTCATAGAGCTAGTGGGTTTAACAAAACAAATTGGGGGGTTGAAAGGGTAGGTGTCCAGCAGCCACAAGCAAATTGGGATATTATATGTGTTACCTAGAAAAGATATTTTGAAAGATTTTACAAGTTATTTCAATTCTTCAACTGCCCTCCTGTATTCAGATTCATAAAAAACTTCTAAACCCAGTAAACTCAACTGTACAAAGTTAGAAGCTGGAGCCAAAATCTACTAATAACATTCAATGAATAGGTAACACTAGTGCCACAAACTCAACATATTTCTGAACAATTTAACTTTGATTTGCAATCATCACTCACCACTAATACACATTCTCATTTGTTTTATAATGCAACATTGTAAGTCTCAAATTATCATTAGCTGCAGCAATAAATGGTTTGCAATCCTCATTCGACTGACAAGCCTGAAAAAATGTGCCTTGCTGAAAGAAAAAAAAGATGTTACAAAGCCATATATGACTGAAGAAGCAATGCTTGGCATTCAAATGTTATCCTGCAGCAAAAATGAAAGCAATTTCTTTAAAATATCTTACTTTGGACAAGTAAAGGATTTCAAGAGAAGAGTGATCACTGAAGCAGTGAAGCTGGATCAGGACAAATCCAAATTTTTCATGCAATTTGGGAAAATAATGGGGATGATGATAATTATAACACATGCATACCTCTGTAAGGCACAGGAATGGTTCCACTGAGGCTCATCAACTCCCTGGATGAACCATCATTAAAAACTGAAAGAGAACAAAAAATATTTTTAAAACAAATGTATTGGTTACGTTAATCTCGGTTCAGGTTATTCCTCATCTATTTATTGGCATAAGCTTTCACAAGTAACACACATATAAACTCAGCCTGAAAGGTTGAACTCTTGCACATTTATGGATTAGCAGATGACTGTCCACAGTTATGAATAACACATTTCTGAGAAATGAATGACTAATCATTGTCAAACTACCTGCTCTACAAATAAAACTGTTTCCTCATTCAGTAACCAAGTGAAATGATGGAACCTTGCAAACTGCAAGTAGTGTAAATTGCTGCAAAGATAATCTGAACTCAAACTTGATTTAAAAAACCAACTGTCATCTGAGGTTTATAAAAGAATTCCTTATGCTTTCTTCAAAACAACAGCTTAGCAAGAATACTGAAAACTCCTTGTTCACAGACATTTATTACAAAATCAGTAAAGGTAATTTAACCACACAGTAACACTGAAGAGGAAGAAAAAGTGCTTGACTCTGACAAATATTAATCACAAACTGCACAAGAACTCTGACCTAAACTTATTGAGTTGTTGTATTCAGTTTCCTCATACTTCTAATCCAATACATTATTCTTGCTGAATGAATCAGCTTCTGTTGAGGAAGCTTTTATCTTCTTAATTCCTACTGAAAGCTTCTAGCCATTTGAATTCCATAATTCAAATGTAGGTTACTGTGCACAGTTATAGTGGTGCTGATGTTCTGCAAAGGCAGGTAGAACATGCTGGGATGTCAACGGGGGTATGTATTTCATTATTAATATGAACTGGAAAACTGTCTCATCAGCAAAGTAATTGCTGGATTATGCTCTTCTCTGACTTAGAGATGGGGCAACTGAGAGGCATTAAAAAAAACTTATTCCATTTTTAGTCTCATGTGAAGGGTGAGACAATACAGATGTTGTAATTTACACCATCACAATTAGAAGCTAACTATTTTCTAATTACAATACATTATAACAATTTCTCGGCCTATCAGCTTTTGCTACACCATGCTGTAAATATCTTAAAGCCAATCCTGTAAAATTACGCCTTGTGGGTGCTACTACAATGTATCTCTCACAGTTCTATTTCTCCAAAGTATCTAGTCTTATTTGCAAGGCCATCCTTTGAAACTAGTTTCTAGATGGAACTAGAAACTAAGTCAGCAGTTCTCATCTCAAAGTTTGCATACAGATGCATACTATGTGAGCCTTCTGTCAGGCTTTGAGAATTCTCTGCAAATCCATTTCCCACATTTCCCCTTCTCTCTTGATTGGAAAAAACTTTTTTGGTAGCTTTGTTCATTGTTTGTTGTGTACAGTGAAGTACACAAGAATTCTCTACAAATCCCTTTCTCACATGTAATCACTTTCTTGCAGCTGATGTCACTGCTACAAATAATATCAATTATCTGTAAGTGATTCTGTGCTTAGCCTCTTCCAGGCAGCTTAAAGAGCATTAGGGAACACAAATGGCTACAGCTCAAGGATATCCGGAATTGTGATCACCATCTTATGCAAACTTGTGCAGCTATTCCAGCCACAGTCCTTTTACTCCTGCTTTGTTTCTCCAGTCACTGCATGAATTTTTATTTCTGTGACAGCTGCTGGCTTGCAGCTACTCAAGTTAAAACTAATTCATCTTTTACCTGTCTGTGTCCCTTCTTAATATTTCTCAATCCAGATACACAGCTTAAAAAGCAAAAGCTGGTACAATTTTTGATGATGTATTAGTAATATAAATTAGATCACAAAGGATTCCCACATGTAACAGTTAAAAAAGGGTGACCATAAGCCTTTTCTAAGAAGGCTGACCTCAGCACCTACACTGGCTCACTGTATATGTGAAACCCTAGATATCATCTTCCTTTAACACACTTAAATTAACCTAGATACTTTAAATCAGCTAACAAACAGTGATTATTACTGATAATTTACATTACAAAACTCTCATGCCAATTTTATGTATACTTGACTGTTTTCTTCATACTCTTAAGGACTACCACAATGATTTTAAATGAAGCATTTCTTCATTGATTTACAGTTCTTCCTACACAGAATTTTAAAAATGTCTTTATATGGCAGCAAAGCTGAATTTGTAAGATAGCAGCAATCTCAGGACACCAACTGATGACATCAGTGAGTGATTAACCAAAAGTTAAGCTGTGAAAAACGTGACACTTCTTGGCACATTAGATAGTTATTTTCTAAAGTAACCTTACTATATTACTGAGTCTGTGCTTCTAAAGAAGTGTTGATGTAGAGACAAAAAAGAGAAACTCAAATTATGTTTTCTGGTGGTAATCTTCTTTTTTCCCCCCACAAAAAAATACCAAAGACATCTAACACATCAACAATTCACCAACAAAAATTTTCTCATGCACAGACTAACCATATGAATCCATGACAGGTTTGAGGTCCTTGTACTGAGTAATAACACTGGTTGTCTCCTGTATGGTTAGGTCTCTGTACTTATACTGAAAAACAAAAGAGAAAGAAATTACTTCAGAAGCTAGATTTTTTGTATAATTTAATTCCATTTTTTTATTTTACCTGACAACATTTATGAGAGTTCACATGTATACATGGACATTCTTCCCCACTCTCAGTCTGGAATAATAATATATTTGTTCATATTACTTAAATGACTACTGCCTATATAATTCATTGAATTTAACAAGATGTTAAGTCTTAACAAGGGTGTAAGCATCAATTGATTTGGCAAAGAGCTACTGCATTTTCTTTCATGTTCTACCACAACCAAGTGTATCTCAGAAATACGAGTGAACCTTCAAAAAAAATAAAAGTAATCTCCAAATGAATATGGTGATGTTTTGAACATTCCTGATGAACAGCTACCTAGGATATGAACCACACAGATCTATTTCATAGCACTTTGCAAAGCAACACCATATTTATCAATCATTGATTAGCATTTATGTGTATTTTGTCAGCCAGAAAGTAGGCACATCAAGGCATAATATTACCAGCAATAATACTGGTTTTACTACTTTCATCAGGAGCAGGGAGTAACAGCACAGATGCCCTGTCAACCACAGATACACCACTACAGAATTCACCAGTCTCAGAGCCACAACCCACAGGCAGCAAAGAGGCTCCTGGGCAACAGAGAGTTGGTTCATGACACATTGCAGCCCTTTAGCCTTGTTGTCATTTCTCCTGATAATTACTATTAAAAAGTCAGCAATGGTCCCTTGACATTTTTTTCATTCTAATACGATTTTACAAAATTGCAATCAGTTGTCTTAAGGAACACAGCCAGCAACCTTTCATTGAATCATGGCAGGAAGACAAAGGGCCCAGCACAATGAAATGTCTGACATCCAAAGCAAGCACATGTTAACAACATCTAAACAAATTAATTCAGACATTATCCAAGAGCAAACTGTGGTGCCACAGCTAAAGGTCACCTTGGCCCTGACAAACACTCGTGAGTTGTGAAGCTCAGAAATTAACTCTTCTTCCTGTCACCTCCAGAGACTGACAAGGATGCTCCTCCCGGGCATGACAAGTGGGATTTACTGAGCAGAGATGAACCCACATGCCACCTCAGCCTAGAGGAAGCACCAGCACCTCGGGTGATGCTGTGACTGCCCTTCCTCAAATGACCAAGGACAAAACAGCCACATGGGCTGTCTGCAAAGCGCTGGTCTGTGGGATGAAGGCAACCTCTCCAGCAGGGAATCCTGTGTACACAGGGAAGCACCAGCAGAGGTCAATCAGCCCCTGGACGCTGTTTTGGTGGGAGGGCTGCAGCAAAGCATCTCAGCCTCCTTTGTAAAATTGGTGCAGGACTGGGAGTTGCAGCAGGGCTTGAAAGAGAGACAACTTTGTTAATATTTGAATACGTTCCTCCCTCACTCCCCAGCACCTGGAGAAGCAGGAACAGGCACTGCCTGGACATGGAAGAATTTTCATGTACACCAGCCAGAGACTGGCAGCACATACCCACACCACTGCAGGTGTCACGACAGGACAAATGACAGCTGCTCACCAGCTACTTTTAAAAGGCAGAGCCTTCTCATAGGAACAAACCTTATGGTCCAGGATAGAGCCCGAACAAGACTGGCATAATCACTACTAAAAAGAGAACAGGATTCTGCTAACAGAAGCTCCACAAATGCACAAGGATCATAGAATGGTTTGGGTCAGAAGCAACCTCAAAGATCATCTTGTTCCCAAGCCAAGGCAGGGAACCTTCCACTGAGCCAGGCTGCTCAGAGCCCCATCCAGCCTGGCCGTGGACACTGCCAGGGATGGGGCACCCACAACTTCTCCAGGCAACCTGTGCCAGTGCCTCACCACCCCTACACTAAAGAGGTAAGCAGAGTCAGGCTTTACTTCCACTGTTGGCACAAGAATCTCAGGTTAGTTGAGCCAAGAACTGATAAAACAATGCCTGCCTGCTCAGCAGGCACTCTGTGAATCTGGTACATGATGGGGCTGATGAACCACAAATTTGGTTATCAGGCGTGCTTTCAAAAAGGCACAACCCCTGAACATTAAGCAAGCATTTTCATATCCCTATTAAAACACAGAAAGATAATATTCTTACAAACTGTTTTTACAGTGAGTGATGATTACTTAGTAGAGAGACAGTTGTATGATTCCAGCTACTGCCACAAGCAAAATGAAATGTTAATTTCAGCTGTTAATTTCTGTACTTAGACTGTTTCCCAATAAATGTCAAAACCTCTTCAGAAAATATAAGATTCTAGTGATTTCTACAAAGATAACTAAAACTGATTAATTTGAATTCTTAATTTCTAGACTCTTTTTTCCTCCTTCATTCTCAGATTGCAAATGCATTCCCCTCATTTTACATACCAGGAAACAGATCACAGAAAGATGAAGCTTTTCAAGATCTGACAGCAGGTAAATACCTGCAGTTAAATTAAGCTTAGGTTCCCCCAAACTAGGATCAAGCTTTTGTAACCTCACACTGAACTATTCAATATATGAAATATCACTAAACTTCCCTCTCTAGAACAGAAAGTGTAACTATTTTTGAAAAATAAATGGAATGAAATAGCATCTTCATTTTCCATCACATACAGAAAGCCAGACAGGAGTATAAATTCCCCCTTCGTGGGGGAACAAGGACAACCTTAAATTGTATTTCTTCTATGGCATTGCAGTAATTAACTTAGCAAAGACAGGTGTATACACATACACACATGATCTCATTTGCTGACACTGACTAGGTATTCCACACTCATTTTCAAGCTGATTAAAAAAACCTGCTTATGATTCCATGCAGGTGAATGTGCCTTTGGTTTTGATCAGATTCTCAACTATTGCACTTCAGTTCAAAACACCACACGTATGATTAAACGCTGCCAAAAAAAACCCCCAAAATCCCCCCAAGAAACGCGTAACTCCCCCTAAGCGGCAGCCTTAGGGGTTTTCATTCCCAGCCGCTGGACAAAGCCCAGTTTTCAGTGAGGAGCGGCACGCGTGGCTCTGCATGATTCAGTCGTTAATGATTCGCCTTCCATGAGACGTTCCCGTTTCCTTACACAGGGGCCATAACCAAGCCCACCGCAGCCCGGTCAGCGATGCTGAGCTCGCCTTCCCCCTCCTGTAAGCGGGGAGCACAAGGGCCGTGTGCCCCGCCGGTGCCTGGCACTGTCCCAGCCCAGCCCCGCAGCCGGGCACGACCATTTCAGGCTCGCTGCGCCGTTCCTCCCTTCCCGACACAACTCCCCGGAGCCTCCCGGCGCTGGGCCCCGCTGCCGCCCGCCCGCGGGCCGGGCCTTGCCCGTACCTTGGTGAGCATCTTCTTGAGCTGGCTCTCGGACACCGCCATGGCGGGCGCCCCTCGCTGCCGGTGTCGCCGCCCCGCTGGTCCCGGTGCCGCCGGCCCGGCCCTACATAAACACAGGAAGCGGCCGCGCGCCCGCTTCCGGCGGCGGCGCCGCTGCCGCGCGTCACGGGGCGGGCACCGAGCGGCGGGAGCGGAGCGGAGCGCCGCTTGTGTCATCGGCAAGGAATACCACACGCACCAAACATCAGGCTGATGCACAAAACGCGCCCGTAAGGGCTGGCAGCATTTTAAGGTTAACATTATTACATAAACGCCAGACTAAATAAACAGCTTGAGTATTGTAAGGGCTGGCAGCATTTTAAGGTTAACATTATTACATAAACGCAACTAAAAAAACAGCTTGAGTATCCGCGTGAAAAGAAATTCTCAACAGATGAGAAACACCACCATGAAAAACAATGTAAAACCTTAAATTCATATTGTTTTTTCAAAGTGAAGACAACCAAACCCCAAAATGCTAGCAGCAAAGTTGGTTACCTGCAGCCATCACTAATTTTGCCCCATCATTTACCACTACAGTGAAAGACATTTGGGTATTCAAAAAAAATAAAGGTCTGAATCACTGAAGGTTTTCTCCTTCTATGTTTAATCCAGTTCTGAGATCAGCATACACTCAGAACTCTCTGCATGTCTGGCTCTTTGTGAGATGCAACTGGAAGGCACAAAGGATCAGATCTTTTGCTCTGCCACAGATCCTACTTTTGCTCAGAACAAATTTGCAACAATATTTGGAAAATTTCCGACCAGCCACCTCTCAAAGTGTAAACATAGAATGACATTCCTAAGCTGCACACAGCAGGAGTGGAGCCCAAGTCCTCTGTGCCTGCCATGTGATGCTGAGGAACAATCAGGAGCAACACAGTCTTTTACCAGTAGTAAATCAAGAGGTCAGAGCCCAAAAAACGCCTTGATCTCAAAACCATCTGTTTTTTACCTACAAATCCACATCCTCCTTTTTCATCACATCCCTGGCCTCCAGGGAGGAGGGTAATGGGTTCTGTTGCCTTCTCCTGAGGCTGATGTAAAGCTCCCAGCTGGCTTTGTTTTGACGTCTGAATGTGAAGATACTCCTGTGCTGTTCAGCTGCTGGATTTTATCTTTTATCTTTATTTGAAGCCCAGCTCCTGCTCCTCCCATTCAGGAAGAGCCCCTGTTCCAGTGCTGCCCGTGTGTAGTGGGAACTGCAGGTGCTTTAATGCTCTGAATATCCTCACAAAATAAAATGATTGGAGTATTTCAGACATGATAAAGTGTGAACAGAAATCCATAGCCAATAGTTCAGGTTTGAAGGATACTGTGAACACCACGTTCCCCTTAGTAAATAGCAAAATACCAGGAGTCCATTGACATAAGAGCATTGACAGCCATGGAAGATGGAGCTGTGGAATTGCATCCCCAGTGCCTGTGGAGCTGGAGTGTGACTGTACCCTAAACAAGCCTCAGATACAGCATCTGAAAGCCGTGAGGAAAGGTTCAAGTGGGCTCTGCAAGCTGGAGTTTCTGCAGAGCTGGGTAAGCCCCTCTCTTTTGCCATGTAAAGGGGTGCAAAAAGCTAAGAATAACCCAAGAATCAGGCTATAACTGGCAGCCAAAACCCACAGGGAAGTGCCACCTGAATTTAGGTAAAACATTGTGTGTTACCTGCCTCATTTTGGCTACCAAAAGTGCACTTTTCAAAGAAAATATTGCCATACAGTGTGATATTAAATTATTTAAACCTAAACTGAGAAAGCACTTTTGGAAAGTAAAGTAACAAAGCTTCCTGCTTTCTACAGAAATCCTTATATACGAAGCAACCTCTTCTGCCTTGCAGATCTCCAGTGAGCAGGCGAGAGGCTTCCCTTGGGCTTCCTTCCTTACAGTTTCAGCTGCTGCTGCAGGTCATGAATTGAGCCTGCACTGCTTTGCAGTTTCTCTTGCACCAGTGGGTCTTCCTCCAGCCTGACCACTTCAATCACTCCACTGGCTCCAAGAACACATGGGAGACTTAAGAACACTTCACTGTTTATATTGCAACATCCCTGAAACAAGACACAAAGAACACTGTCACACACACAGTTACTTATTTCTGCTGCAACTACACAAAAGCGTACAATTACACAAAATGACTTGATTATTTTAATTAAGCAAGGATATTCCAACATATGGCATGTTTGGATAGGTCAAATTCTATTAATTTTAGATAGTGTGCAGTGGGTTACTGTATAGAAACTGTAAAATATTATCATGCAGATAAAAATTTGTGAACCATGCCACAACTGGGGCATTTTTCCAAGATAGATAGATGTCTATAATGCAGACAAAGTTTATATCACTAAGCACCATTTCTTAGCTAGAACAAGCAGGGACACGTCATAGTACAGTATCAGTTCTTTTAGGACTGAACAAAATAAATAATGCAGCCTAAGAATGGTGGAAAATTTCTCAAATATTGATCCCATACAGATTCTGCAAAAGAATTTATCAAACTTGTATCCCTATAATTCAAGTTTACATTGTAGATTGTGTTTATTTTTGTAATCTGGGACATTTTACCTTCTGTAGATACTTTAAGAGACTTGTGACTCCTCTGTATCTATATTTAGTTCAGGAATTATTAAAAACTTCACTTGAAACATAATGAATTAATTAGGTATGTGCTTGTACTCAATAAAATAAGCAGCCAGCTCAACTTCCCTGCACAGGAACATGCAAATTGTCCTTCTGAAGGCTCTAAACTGAAGTGACAAATAAATGTTTCTACATGGGTTTTCTCATCATATGGAGTGACCTAATGCTTTAGTGAAGCCTCTTAGAGAAACTTCAAACAAAATTCAGTCTACAATTTTAAGTTAACTATTGCTTCATAATCTTTTCCTCTGAAGGAAAGTACTAAGTAGTAAAAAACCAGCTGTTTCAAACTTAATCAAATAAAATGCTGGCAGAAAATGCATTGTGCACTGTCAGAAAAGAGACAAAATTCTTTTGGCTCCTAAAAAAGCCTACATTTAATACTAAGTACTCTGGAACTACAATTTACTTTTCATTTGCCAAATCCAGCTATTCTAGGGGTGCTGGGCAGCAACCTTAAATGTATTTTCTCTTTGGACTTGTATTTTTAGGAGAATAATGCAGTTTTACTATTGCTTTCAGGTTAAAACAGTATGTGATTTTTGCTCATTTTTGGACTAGAATTGAGAGCTGTTATTGGAAGAACGTAATGGCAGTAGCACTACTTCAGAACACTGAGATGTCTGTGCTGCTGGAATTAATGGACATATCTGGTATAAATAATACAATTACAGTACCAACCAAAAGGTATTAATAACACATTTACCTTTGCCAGAGTGGATACAGAATGAACCTTTCTTTTATCTTTCAGAATGCTGTCAGCCAAATCAGCAACTGACAGCCCAACAGACCAAGATCTCTGACCTTTTCCCTTCAGGACTTCCATAGCTCTACACATAAACCAGGAAAAGGAGAAAAATGTGATGTTGAGATTGTAATTCATTTTATTTTGGTTTTTATGTAAAACCCAAAATAAAGGTTTAAGTGTACCATATCAGGTAAAGTGTACTATAAAAATATGATTCTCTGTGTTGGAAAACAACACAACAGAATAAAGAATTGCTGAAAAGAATTTCTTTACAATAATTTTTGTCTATACTTGTAACAATTTTCTTTTCTACCAAGAGGTGTAACTTGATAATTAAGTCAGTTAAATTCTTCCAAACTGGTGCTTGACTTGGAAGAAAATGCTTCCAACACAAGCTCTGAGAAAAGTGGGCCAGAAGGCCCATCCAGTATTTGTTTTAAATACACAATCAAACAGCTCTGATATTCTGCTTATATTGTGGTGTCTCTTTACATTGCCACAGGCACAATGTTAGTAATAATTTCAGAAAAACAGTGACCATATACAGATCCATAAAAGTGAATGATGACTTGACCTACAATTTCCTATAAATTCAATGTATGAACATTTTAGAGCAAGCTTCGCCCTCTTCCTCAAGAGCTGAAGAACATGTAAACACCAAGTGCCTAAACATGAAAGAAAACAAAATAAAAAGGGTTATAATGGCGCTACCTGTTAGCCACCTTTTCCCTTGAGTTACGAGCAGCCATTGCTTCTGTTTGATTTGCACCTACATTACAGCTGGTCCATGATGGTACTAAAGAGAAACAACCAAAAAAAAAAAAAGCATTTGAGGTTGTGGTTTGTTTTATTTCCTGTGACAAAGGCCAAATACTTTTGCTGCTATTCCAGGTCTGTGGATTTGGTACCCCACAACTGCATTACTTAAAGCCATTATTATGAGAATTTACCACTCTTCTTATTACTTTTCTCATTATCTTCATTACTTTTCTCAATTATTCTTTCATTATTCAGTTACTCAGGCACTGCCAGGACATAACATGCACATGGTCATAAAAAAGCATCACTTTACCTTTGTCTTCCCCTTGTTCACCAATAACCCAGGCATCTTTTGCCAGCACCTCTGCTTTCAAAAGGTTGGTCAGAATGTACCGAAATCTCTCTGAATCGAGGTTGGCACCAGCTCCAATTACTCTGCTTTTGGGAAACGAGCTCAGCTTCCACGACACAAACGTCATTACTTCAACTAAATGACAAAGAAAAAATAATGTTGTCAAACGTTGTAAATGAACTCAAAATTCAATTCAACTGCAATCATCATTATGAAAAACTCTGGACTTCATTACTTTAGAAAAGGCATAAGCATGTGAGAACATATTGGTAGTTTATTTCAACCTAAAACATAAAGCTGGGTGGGGAAGAAGTGAAAAAATAAGAACAATAATGGTAAGAGAGTAGGAAGAGCTGTCTTCAATGCATTACAGGACAGAGGCTCACACTTCTTTCCTTTTCCTAAGCAGTGATTTTATTTTGTCTTAGTTTACAGTACCACTGGCCTGGAAATTTAAACCTTCCAGCAAAATCTAGCTGCAATATTTACTATTAATGCTATACTTTGTATCTGAGTAGCCTGTGTGATCATATGGCACATAACCCACATGGATCTATCCCTCCTGCAAGGAGAAACGAGCACATAAAACTCACAACTGACAAGACAATGGCCAATGGATGCTAATGATGTAGACACAGTCAGGTTGAAACCACAGAAACATACAGAAATACATACCTGTTAACCAAAACAAAGTACATTATTTTCTGTTATCTTGGTAACAGTAAAGAAAAAACCCTCAAAGACAGTGTCCTGCTCAAAGCTGAAAAGGAAAACATCTTTCAGAGTAGCAAGAATTTTTGATTAACCAGGTGCATTCAGCAGTAACATATTTTTAAAACAGGCCAGAGAAGAAGCCAGGTGAGGGGCAGAACCTTATGCAAAGTACCAGCATACCTGGATGAGAAGCAACAAGGAGAACAGCATTCTGACTGTAGTGGGATACTGCTGGAATAATTCCTCTGAACAAATCCACATTGCTTTGTATGACATCAAGGTAAGTCTGAGCATTACCCAGAGAATTAACTGTAAGCACCACAACTTTGGAATCAGCTGAAGCAGAAAAATCTGAAAATAGAAAGAAAATAAATTTTGAAATTTATGTCATTCTGCTGAGTTTTGGATGCAAAACCAAGAGCTGTTCTAAAGGCTGAACTACAGCATCCAGCTTAATTAGGGATTCTTTGCCTCCTGTCCCCTCATATCCTGCAGTGTTGAATTTAGGGCACTTCCACAGCACCAATAAAACACAGCTCTCCCACAGAGCTACTTTCCTGCTTTATAGGTGTCAAACAAAAAAGGCAGACGACCATTTGTCCAAGGTTACAGAGCAGAGACCAGAAAACATCTAAACAGCTTTGATAGATAAACTTTTCCAAGTTTTCTTGGCAAGAAAGAAAAAAAATCAGTGAAAAGGCTCCTTAAGTTTTATTCCAACTGTTAAAGAAGGGGAAAGACTTACTCCTTTATCTGAGGCTTCCTCTATAATTTTTGACCTTATACCTTAATATAAGGACATGTAGACAGCCATGAAAAGCACTCCAAAAGTCTCTTTATTAACTCAAATAAAAGACAAATTATACTTATTAGCCCAAAGAAACACACAACTACACTTGCTGCAGTAATTTATAAGTCAAAGCTGCCTTGAGCAGGTATCTCTGAATATCTGAGTGCCACACAGGTGATCAGCCTGGACAGAGAAAGAGGGTGATTTGTCTGTTGCACCACTTGTGGAATCAACTAAAGCCAAAGCAGAGGTCTAATGCACTGACAAATTAAAACCATACTAAGCAGGATATAATTAATACTAGCTTGCCCCAAAACTAGATATAAACATACTAACATAGCAGGTGACAGTATAGAAGCATTTTGTAGTATTGTAACACTACCAAGCTTCTTGTACCACAGCTAAGTGCAAACATACAGCAGGCAACCAGAGAGGCACAAACAGATTTGTGGTACAGTTGCACAACCAGGGCTCAGGCAAAAAGGTGTGCTAGCAGTAAAACCTGCAAGATAAGATCAAAGAATGTACAGCAGGCAATGCCAGGTGCAGAATAAGCCACAAAAATGCCTGGTGGAACCAGAACTAGTCCCTGTCCCCAAAATAAGATAAATGAAAAGGGAAGCATACGAAAACCCCTCATTTAATCTTGCAAAGGGTGCAAGGAACATGGAAACATGACACATAAGCAAGCAAGAATGTTAATTCATCTCCAGCTCTCCCTGTGGAAAAACTTCTGAGCTGCATGGCCTCGACCTCTGCAACCATCAAAGGCTAGAACTAATCACTAATTAGAGACACATGGCACTGACTCTGCTGATTTGTATGCTCACAGCTGACTGAGACAAGGGTATTAAGAACTCATTGAGCATGCAGTGATAGAGATCAAGGACTCACTATTGGCCATGTGCATGTTTAATGAACATCAAGCTAGAAAAGCAGCACTTTGAAACACACCTTTATTTGTCAGCCTTTTGAACACTGCTTTCACAGCCTTCACTAATTCCTATGCAAATATTTTTCCCCCTTCCCTCCCTCTCTCTGCCCATGACAAGAAGTTCTAGCTTGGCTTCTCTGTATTTCTGCATGAGTCCAATTTCAGCATTAGCATCTTACCTGCAAGTACAGATTTTTAAAAAAAGACAGCCTATGTACCACTGTATCTCCCCAGGTGTCCTGCTCTTGTTAAAATGAGCACAAGCACACACAGTATAGCACCCACTCCTGTTCCAGAAAAAACATCTCATACCTTTGCTGATCTCCACATTTGGCACAGCAAAAACCTCCAAATCCATGGTCCCTCCTTTTGCTGCGCCTTCAGAAAGGTCCAAAAGAACCACCTTGTCTGCAACACCCTGTATGAATAAAAATAATACAGGTCAGTAATAAAGCAAAACAAAACTTGTTCATGTGGGAATGAGGAATAAAAACCAAATTTCCTCCCATTTCATTGTTTGCTGTACTGTGTACAAATCAAGCAAAATTACTGGTCAAAATTACTGCCAAATGACAAGGAAAAGGACTTAGTTTTGTGAGGTTTTTGTTTGTTTTGTAATGTGTTTTTTCCAGTTAGACTTCCTAAACTATCTCTGGGAAGTCAAAAATTACTGTTCCTGATGCTAAAAACTACTGTTAAAAATGCTGTTACTCTTTTATCTAACATACAGTTGTGATGAAGTACAGCCCATCTACAGACTACCCTTTTCCAGGGAACCAGGAGATCCCAGTTGTAAGTGGCTACTGCTGAGACAAGAATCCTTTAGGGATTTTCAAAGTAAGTGAATTCAGTACTCAACCCTTTGAATTAAAAAAGCTGACTGAGAAACCAGGGCAGCAAACTAACACCTCTGTGTATCCCTAAGTTAACTGAAGGGACAAATGACCTATGCAGTGACAGCTGTTAAAACTGATGAGGTATTCCTTAGTGTCAGATATTAAGAACTAGATTGGAATCCTCTTTCTTAATCAGGCATCTTGCTATTTTTAATAATTTTGTACCTTTGCTGCAACTGCTAGTACACATGCAATGCCAAGATCTCCAGCTCCAACAACAGTGATTTTGTTAAAATATCCTTCATTTCTGCTTCCAGTTTTACTCCTTGACTTCATGTCAGACTCTCCTGCAATTAAAAGAAAACCACAAACTTGGGTGCTGGTTCACACTGCATCAACACAAGTATTGCAGCTTCCTAAAGGATCATGGTTGTGCCAGAGTTAAATCAAGTTACATGGACTTTTTCAAAATAGCAGTCAAGACTGACCACAGAAAGTCCATCACAACTTGCAAGGTGTAAAACAAATATTCCTCTCTAGACAGGAATGTTTTTTTCACTAAGTAGAAATACTCAAGCATCACAACAGCAGGAAGCTAAACACTAATACCACAAAACCAGCACTCCCTTTGCTGCTGTTACAGGTGTGCATACAGACCATGGTCATAGAATTTGTAAAATATAAACCATGTAGGTTTCTTTGTGACATGAAGTAATGACAATAAATGAATATATTTATAAAAAACATTAGAAACGAGTCCATGAACACATCCCCACCTTCAGTAATCTTTGCAATATAGGAGAGAAGTTCTGATTGCCTGGCTGCATCAGAAGATGACAGTGAGTACAAAGGAAGTTCTTCCTCAAACTTCACAATCATTTCCTTGATTAATCCAATGACAGTTGATTTAGGCTGAAATACAGCAGACAAACAGAAGACAAACCAGCTGAACAGCTATTTCATGTAGTGGTATCAGCTACGAACTGCCAGAGCCATAAAAAATTTAATCAAATGATAAATACTGACACTCTTACCATTTACACAAACACCTAAGGGTGAGAAAACCATCACTTTGAGAAAATACTTTCTCAAAACAGGAGCATGAGGAGTTTAACAAGAGGAATTCTAAAATTGAAATTACCAGTGCTAGGAGTTTTTGAAGGCATCCACTAAATATATGGAAGCCTCTGATATGGCCACATCCAGTATTATAAAAGGGACAAATCCTAGCTAAAGAGAAGTTATTTCAGTCTTCTTAGATGAGCTCAACTGTCCAGAGTTCTGGCATTTCAGTCCTCCTCCAGGTAAAACACACTGTGAAGTCAGCAGAAGTTCCCTTAGGAACTTCTGTCTCAATAATGTAAAATACAGCCCATTCACTTACAAAAGCTGGCATTCACTGAATAATTTCTACTGGCCTGGCAGTCATATTTAAGTGACTAATTTAATACAGTGCATAAAATCATTCAGCAACACCACTGACTTCTGAATCTCTGTGCTGTTTCAGAGTTCTGCCAAAAGAGACATACCCAAAAGGCAGAAACTTACAGTGAACTTTCCTGAGGGATACTCAACTGGTCTCACTATCCACAGCAATAAAGCATCATGAGGTCTTTGTAAAGAATCAGTCCCTTTTTTCATTAGAATTACTTCCAAGTGCCTTTGCAAGCCTCAGACTGTCTGAAAGCTCCAGATGATACCCTGCAGTATTCCCAAGAGCTTCCCTCCCCTGTCAGCCACCCCACCTCTTACATGGCTCCAGTTCTGCAGGTAGGGCAAATAAATCCTGCCCCGTGCATCCACGTGTTTCCCCACTGCAATGCCCATGTTTGCAGTCGGCTTCAGGAAGCAAATGGGGGGAGCAAAGGGATGAGAATCCAGGATCCACAGACGAACAGGTATGTTATAGGAATTACCTGCTAAAATAAAAGCCATTATTAACTTCTGCACTGAGAAGAGGCACCTAAGCCCAGTCGTGTGCGATGTAATTCACACTTGGTAGTAACAAAGGAAAAAAGCCTGACAGAGCACTTCCAGATTCACACTGGAAAATATTTATATTACTTAGGCTAATTAATAAAACCAGATCAACTTGAAATGCTGCTTATTGTGCCTTTCTTAATATAAAGGTCTGTTGCTGATTTTGCTTCCCAGGGTCCTCTCTCAGCCATTGTGTCCCCCTTTCCCAGCAAAGTATGAAATATATGCATAAAACCTATTTTATGACTTAACACCTAGTGCAAAAAAGCATCTATAAAGAGCTTTGCAGCAGACTTCAAAGTTGAAAACAAAAAACTGCCTACAAGTTATTTTTGGACACTGACTATACAAGTGTAGGTCTTAGAGAGTTCACACAAGCTCCTTTAGCATCAAAGAGCTTGCCAAGATGGACTCAAAGAACACTATTTTTTAAATAGTTCATTTACTTATTTAATTAATAGCACCTTATCTAAGCATCTGTGCACTTGTTTGTGCAGTAGAAGTGACTTCTGCCAATTCAAACAAAGAATTTTCTAGTCCCCTTTGGAGACACTGCATGGTGAACTCTTAAGAGGCAGCACCCAACACATTCTACATTTAGATTGATTCTGCATTTAGATTGGCAAGAAAATTACATTTGATTTATCTTACCATATTTTACTGGGACAGTGCCACTAAAATTCAGGAGGTCCTTCTGGGATCCATCCTTGAAGGCTGAAATTAAAAATACAGTTAAAAAGAAACAATGCCTTTCAAACCTGGCATAGCAATCCCATCCACAACTACAAATACACAACAGTGATTTTTCTTTAGAAATCAAATACAATGCTTCTGAAAGAGCTAAGGCTAGAATATTACTAAGGCCACCCCCTCCCTTTTAAAATATTTCCTTAATGAAATTTTAACAAAAATTGCATTGGTACAACGAAGCACATCATTAGACTGAAAACCCTTTGTCCTGGGTAATTCTGATGTTGTGGGAATTTCCAGTCAGGCTGATGGATTCTGGATGGCACACTCTGTAACCTAAAGCCATCAAAATACTTTTAATACAATAATGAATTATGGGGAAAATGGTGTTAAACATAAATAATTTAAACTATCAGTCTTTCATAATTACTGGCAAGCTGAAGTAAGGTGAAGTAAATGACTTGCCAAGGTTTTTATATGCGTGCATCCTTGGAAGAGCATTCAGGAACAGTAACGTGGCATGAGAAATTTTACTGACAGTCAACATAAAGACAGGAACACAACAGAAATATATTCACATTCTATTACACACAGTCTGCACTTGTGGCAAGTAAGAATCCCCACAAATAGTTCAAAGTAAGTGTATCACTTCTTACTGTATGTGTTCATGGAGAACGTGAAGTTGGGGTAGGTCTTGCTAACATCCTTCAGCTCTTCTATGGTCAGGTCTCTGAACTTGTACTGCAAAGAGGGAGACAAAAAGAAGGAAAAAAGTTCTACTTCAAAGGCCTCTGTACAGAGATAGGGAAAAGGACACTATAGAAGGTGGAAACACAAGAAGGGGAAGGTAATAATTACTTTCAGTATTATAAATAGTTTTGATGTGAATAAAATTATCAAAAAGAATCGATTACAAAAGCTTTGACTCTATTGCAGGTCTGCTGTTGAAATTCTGAACATCACTCCTTATATACCATCTCTTCCCCTTTACAGCTGTGTGAGTAGAAGTTTAGTAAAACTTAGTCTCCTCTGCCCATATTAAAAAGAATATAAAAATATGAACCTCTTAGGAAAAGGAGGTTATTTTCTTACTGACACAGTTAAACTCAGGTCCACCTGCACACATTTTAGGAGAGTTTACTAACATGTCACTTTCCACAAACGTGTCAAGTGTGTAAGAAATTAGCCTCCAGGATTTTTTTTTCATTTTTAAGTTGTTCTTGAGAGCTGAGAAAATTAATTGCTGCTGCTTCACTGAGACTGTCCCCAGCTAGTCCAATACCTGAACTTCCAAGAGATTTGCATCCTCCCACATCCCAGAGTTACAAAGAGTACTTTCCATTTCCTAGACTAGAGTCTCTGCTTCTCCTTTAGGAAACCTGGTGCTGTTTTTTTGGAAACCTTGCCTAAGCAAACAAAACTGCTGCCTGACAGTGGCTTAAAGAGCTGCTCACTGCCTTGGAATAATTGTCACAGACCAGTAACTAAAATCGAATTTCTCTTGGGTCTGCTGCCCCAGCAGCAATGTGACAGCTACGGGCATGGCACAGTTATTTTGCACAGTCTACAAGAAAACATTTACTGACAAATAACACCTTTCAGTCAGCTTCTCCCATCACTGGATTCTGCAAAGTCATGCAGAAAAAAAAAAGGAAAAAGAATCCAACGTTCCTTAATTATGAATATTCTGCAAAGTCATGCAGAAAAAAAAAAAAGAAAAAGAATCCAGCGTTCCTTAATTATGAATGTCTACACAACTTAGGGCAATTTTTGGAGGCGTTGATATACCTGGTTGTGAAACCAAAGTCTGGCCTCCTTCTATTCATAATACCAAACGAGGCATTCCTATCAAGCACTTCGTCCTCTTCTAAAGATCACAGGATTTGCGGGGTGACTCAGACACAGACCTTCCTCATTTCTCACCCAAAATTATTTGGCATGCCCGAAGCCTAAATACGCCCCCTCAGTTTCCCACGGGGGAATTAAAAGGCTCAGAGCGATGCCACAACAACGCGCCCGTGCTCCTAAGGCGGGGAGTGGCTAACGCGGGGAATGACACCAAAACCCCCCAAAAAACAACAAAACCAAACCAAACAAACAAAAGTTATGGATTTCCGAGGAGTGAAGAATAAGGTTGTAGTCGTGAGGCACGGCGTGAACCGGGGGGTAAATTGATGCGTGGCGCAAGTTAAAGCTCGGCTGTATTAGGACAGCGCAGGCACCGGGATGCGAAGGGACGGGGCAGGAGGACGGGAGCCCCCCGGCAGGCACCCCCAGGAGAGCGGCGCCATCCCGGCGCTCCCTCCGCCCCTGCCCTCCCTCAGCGCCGCCCGCGCCCCCTCCCCTGCCGGCCCCGCGAGCGCGCGCACCTTGCCCAGCTGCCGGCGCAGCGCCTCCTCCGCCAGCGCCATGGCGGCGCGCGCCGCTTCCCGGCGGGCCCCGCGCGGGGCAGCGCCGCCCCTCAGGGAGGCGGGCGGGGCTCGGAAGGGAAAAACCTGGGGAGGCTCGGGGGTTTTCAGTATCCTTCTAAAGTATCTGCGAGTGGGAGGCGTTATAAACGCTTGGTGACCGTCTGGGCTAGGGGCTGTTTCCACCCGCCATGGTGTTGCACAGTGTGGAATGTGTCGAGATTATCTTAAGCCAGGATCTTCTTTGATGTAAGATCATTGTATACTTTCAAGCCTCATTAGATTAAGAGGCAGCAGCCAGCGTCCAGTCAAGGACATGCGTGAACGAACAAGCTTTAAGGATGCAGTAAATCAAGGTGTCGTTCATAGAATCACAAACTGTGGTGATTTCGAAGAGACGCACCAGGATCATGGAGTCCAGCTCCTGGCCCTGCTCAGGACACCCCGAGAATCACACTGTGTGCTTGAGAGAGCGTTGTCCGAATGCTTCTTGAACTCTGTCCGGCTTGGTGCTGTGACCACTGCCCTGGAGAGCTGTTCCGGTGCCCAAACACCCTCAGGGTGAAGAACCTTTTCCCGCTATCCGACCTGAACCTCCCCGTACCACGCCGTGCCATGTCCCCCACTCCTGTCACCGGTCAGCACAGAACAACATCAGTGTCTGCCCCTCTGCTTCCCCTCATGAGGGAGCTGTAGACTGCAATGACATCTCTCAGTCTCCTTCAGGCGGAACAAGCCAAGTGACCTCACCACTTCTACAGCTTCCCCTCCAACATCCTTGTGACCATACACAGATTTTTAGGGATGCGGGGATTTCTTCCCTCTGTGTTGACGGTATCAAAACTGATTTGCAACTTCATGGAATTACAAGTACGTAAATACAAACCTGGCATGAATTTATTTCCCTACATTAGTCTCTTTATTTTTTAAGCCTCCCTACAACATAGCAGCGAGACTGGAAAACTGCCTTTTGGAAAGTGGGCCCTGCAAGTGTGATGGCCAATTCAGTGGGAAACACAGTAAGTCCAGCAAGGTTGACAAATGCCAGTTCTATCCCCTTAACTGACCAGAAAAACTGACAGAACAGGACAGACCGAGCTTGATAGTAGCACGTTTTTACAAGGAGCAAGATCTTGAGCAAGCTCATACAATTTTTTGCTCCCTCACTTGAGGCTACTGATACAAGGCCAGAAGCAGACAGTAACTAAAAGCACAGTTGTTGATACAGCCATAGCAGAAAATAATTAGGTTTAGAACCTTCATTAAGCTTCTCCATCATATATAATGCTTAATGATGCTGATTCTGCTTCTGTGCTGAAGTTGTGTGTGATGTAATGAAGAATGTTACAGCTTCAATGTTCAGTTTGGAAAGCAGCACAAGATCAGTCCTTCAGGAACTGGCATTGCAGATTCCAGCAAGTGCTACACATCATTTGCCCAGCAAGCATAGTACATCTTCACATAAACTGTTACAGAATGACCAGCATGAACATTTATCTAAACCTTTTAAGTGGCAGTTTGAAAATAATTTTGTTTTACAAAGGTCTTAGCATAGACTAATGTTTGAGAATAAAACATTCCTTTTAAATCTTAAATCTCAAGCATCCAATTTTTTCTTATTATTTCACAGTAAAAATAACTGGGAAAGTCTGATAGATATTTACAGTTATTAATAAGTCTGATGTTTGGAAACATTTAAAAAATCTGTGTTCACACATAACCAAAATAATCATAGCAACCAGGACAGCGACCACATCCCCGTGGCAGTGACACACTGCTGCTGGTAGTAGTGTTTCTATTTAAGGCTCACAAGTCACCCTTAACCAAGCTTGCACCCAAACTACAGATGCAAGTTGCTTAGTACTCACTGTTCCAACTCATTTCAGTTCCAGCCTGGGTCTGTGCCCTCTGACTCAAAATCTTTTCTAAACATCATTTGCAATGAATAACTCTGTATTACATCAACAGAGTATTGCCAGCTTATCTCTAGGTAATGAAACATCTTGCTAGCAGGCTAAGACACAGCCCTGCTACTCCATGTATCCCTCTAGTAGTTCCTCTGCCCCCATCACTGGGAACACTCCTTTAAATGAAGCCATAGAATTTTGCATGTATTCTTACCAAACAAGCTGTAGAATTTCTCCCAAACTGGGACTTATCAAGCAATACATCCAACTCTATTATTACAACTCCTCATTGCATAAAAGGTTACACTATGTATTAAAAACCAGCATTTTGCCAGCAGTACAGACCTTCCTGACTGAGATGTTTTCTTTGAGATTTGGTAGAAAAGTTAAGACTGTTAATGAAACAGAAAATAGACTGCAATTTCTCAAGTGCTAAGGGAGAGGGCAAAGCAAAATGACAGTCTTGGGGTGACATGGATCTTGTCTTGCAGCATACGACTTTGAAATTTTATTCAGCTCTACACAAGATGAAAATGACATTTTTACAGCCTCAAACTTTCTTTCTTTAAGTACTAGTCTTATTATTCTGCTTGCCTGTGAACATCCTGTATCTATACCGTTGCTAGCTTAGAGAAAAGCCAGGGGAAATTATTCTCAACAACATGAAACTACTATCCAGGAAGCATTTTAAAGGATTTTCTCCTGTGGAGAAAATCATGCAATGCTATGAGTTGTCTAAATTAACTTCAGAGTAATGGAATGGAAATTACAAGTTCAACTTGTAAATATTACATGCTAAGGGAAAAATTTGCACTTCTAAAATATACTCAAGTGACCATCCCAGATACCAGAGACCAGGTAATAATTGCAGACCAACCACAGCACAAGTGGCAGGAACAAGCTTCCTAATGAAACCCAAGCCACCTCCAGCTCTGGGAATATCATGACTAAGAACATTATTTATCTCAATGCTTCCCTTTGTTCTGAACAACCAGCAAGTCACCCGTGTGTGATCTACACTGGGACATTTTGTATGTCATAATCACTTACAAAGCACCAACCAACCAAGGCTAGATTTCAGCCAGCAGCTATGAGGTACATCAACCCTCATTGCCAACTGTAAAAATAGTGAAGAGACTTTCCACAAAAGTGTTATATTTTGCTGCCAGCTTCAGCATCTCACACTGCTTGTAAACAGGGCTCCCCATAGCCCTGGGCCACATCATGCACCATGCACTGCCATTGCCACATTCCCTGTGTACACAGCTGGCAAACAGAAGCCAGGCTAATAAAGGGGTGGCTGGCTCCCTTCTTTTGGCTGGGGAAGAGGGCAGTAACAGCAGCACATCCCTCTGCCTGAACTCCCAACATTCACCAGGAGCAGGTGCGACCAGGTGCCTGTCTACACATCATTTACAGTCACATTTGACACTACTGTGGAGGTTCCAGAAACCCTTCCTGCACATTCTGTACAGATCAAGAACCACACCAAGTGCCCCTCCTGCCCAAAAATAACCATAATCAGTGTTATCCATCAGCTACAGAGCAGCAGGTCAGTCCACAGACGCTCTTCTCTACCATACACATTTCTTTGTTTGGCCAAATCTTGACATACTGAACATATGTAAGGACCGCAAGGCATCCATACAACACAAGAGCTGGAAGAAGGTGGCAGGGAGAATTATTGCCTCATTGTGATAGGGAGCTGAGGACAGACCCACAACAAACATCATGTACCCTAAGTTGCATCATTCAAGGAAGCTACTTACCTCTCCTGAAGAAATTCACACGAGGTTTCATACACAGAGAAGTGCATGTAAGGCACTCAAACAGCCTTTTGTACTCAATGTGTTCACAGGTACGTGTTCAGTTATTCCCATACACTGCAAAACCTGGAACTCTACACTCAAGTGTTTTTCAAATCAGAATCAAGCCAACTCCTTCAACCAAAAACACCTACTGAAGGTCTTGATTCTTTAAATTGTTGATTGCCATCAACTTTCAGACACAGTATGAGAGATGGCGTCAGTTCAGAACACTTGCCTATTCTTAAGCAAGGAATGTTGAGAAAGTTACATCCAGGATACAAAAAAAAAATCATGAATTTGCCAGTGGAGGGAGAAGGATGTAGGCAAAACCCAAGACTTCCATAAAGAACAAAAGAGAGGAACCCTCAAAGCAAATTAGGCACCAGGTGGTATGGACAGCTGGAACTAACAGCTGTGGACAGAGAAGTCAGAACTAAACTCATGATATATATGATTACTTCAGGAATTACCTCTGTCCTTAATTTCATTCCACAGAGTATGGTAAGCATAGTATGCCCAGGCTTTTTAGATTACCAGGCTCGTGGAAAAACAAATGTTTCCATATGCAGTTCCAGGGGTAAGAAGAGGCTATCTATGGGATAAATAAATTTCAGTTCTGTCTTGTGGAACTGAAATCTTATTCCAAATAAACTTCAACTAAAAGCTGCCCTCAAACAAGGGAAACCTGTAATTACTTGTTTATCCCCAATCTGAATAAAATAATTCTGCTTCCAGAAGTAGTTTTACTGGATGGGTTGAGATAATGACTCAATGTAGAACCACCCTCCACCTGAACAGAACACCCCTGCCCTGAAATAGTGGCAGAGATCGCCTGATCACAGCTATTAAGATACATTTAAAATCTCATGGGAATTCCATACAAGGTAGCTCCAAAGAAGATAGGATTTCATGCCTTCAAAACAAGGTAGTCATAGGACACATTAAATGCAGATTTGCAATATTTTAAAGACTGGTTTTTTAAGCACAAGAATGTGCAAGCATTGCTTCTCCTCAGAAAGGCAGGTGGGCTCACTGATGTGTATCCATTCATCCATTTGGAAGTGGGTCACAGCATTAGCTGATCAGAACAATCATTTATTTCCACCATCAAAGCAGAAAACCCTTCCAGAGGAGACAGCCATCAAGGGAGTTCAGACTCCTTATACAGGAATATGGAAATCCAGAAGGATGCTGCTTGTGAGCACTTCAAATGCAAAAGATTAAAGGCAGTGGGCACACTCAGGTATATTATAATTCTGAATACATGTTCCTCCAAATACATACCATGTCACAGCCTGAACTGCAGGAGACACCAGGAACTTTCACATCTTTTCTGAAGTCTTAAGTGACTCCATTACATTTTTCATACCTTCTTGCTGGCTGCATGAGAACCATTCTCCAAGAACATTCAGACTGACACTGCTATATGTGAGAGCTCAGAAGAAACAGCAGGAAGTAATTCTGATAAATCTTTTATAAAAGTAAACCAATGAGAAATAGCAGTAAAATGTTTAATGCCTATAATTTATTGTATACATACTCTGCAAAATTTATATGCATTTGGTGTGTGCTAAAGTACACACTTCCTTGACAGCACCAGAGCAGGTAAGCTATGTATGAGTTTTTAACCTGATTTTGTCACATTGTGTAAAAAGACACTGTGCACACATGATATCCCCAAAGGAAAAAAACCATTGGCTAAAACTAGAAGCACCCTTATTTACACACTAACACTTTAATATTGCATCACACCCACTCACCAAAATAAATAGAAGTACATTCACCACAATTTAAACACCAGTCTCTCCATATATTTATTTTCTGACAAGTTTTGGTCTCCAGAAATATGCTATATCTAGAAATATGTATCAGCTACTAGATTATGTTACAAAATGCAAAAAAAAAAAAAAAAAGAAAATTAGTTTTCCTGGACAATATTTTGGGCTTTACACAAAAATAAATCCAGATTTCCATAGAGATCTCATATACTTCTTGAAAGATTTTTATTTTAAAGCACAGCACAGAGTTGCACACTAAGGCTTCCTGTGATATGCAAAACCCTGGCCTCCAAAAGACATCGCTGTAAAGTGAAGTACAGCTCAAGTGTAAATACAAGACATTTTCAAAAAGTAGTCATCAATAGAAAGTGCCCTTCATTTGATTTAGCATTAGCAGTAAAGAAGTAGCTACCTTAATTGTGCAATCAAAGCCAGACCTGGAAGGGTTTTATGAAAAGTATGTCATTTCACACTCTCAAGTTTAAGGATATAGAATCTGAGATAGCAGAAACCAACCTTTTTATCCTCCTACATTCATTATTTTTTGACACAATTTAGTAAAAAGGCACATTGTCAAACAGTGAATTAAAACTCTAAAAACCAAACCAGAATTTCCTTAAATACAATTAAATTAGCTGAACATCCAATCCCGATAGACCAATGTAAGCATTCTTCCAGTTTTTCTTCACCTCAAATTCAGATGCACTTTGGAAGTACTGAAATACTGTCATTAGATGAATACTATTAATCTGGCAAACAGTAAACAGGTTTTTGGATACAAGGTCAGGAATTTAAAAACTAGTTTAGTTCCTTCCTAGCTGACATACAAATATGCAACAAATATGCAAGCACATTAAAAGCCAAACATTTGTACAAAATAGGAAACCCATCAGCATCCCATGCCAATTATGAGAAAGTACTTCTTGACTGTAAAATTACAAATGTGTCCTTGAATAATTTTTCATATGAAATAGACAAAACTTAAGCAATGATCACTGTGTGAAGAAAGTTATACAGTGTCTTAGGGAGGCTAGCAGAGTACATTCCAGTCACCATCTAAATGACAAAGTGCTTTACAGATTAAGAAGTTTAACTGATCTTGCATGGTTAAATAATTGGAAAGTGGTGAAATAATCAGGTTTTACTTAACCTGTACTTGTCTGAAATGCAGATTTCTTTCCCAACTGAATCAATTTCAACTTAATATATTTCTTTTGCTTCATAAGAGACTTTTTTCTCCCCAGCCAGGCAGGAAGTTGCTCACAGATGATACAGCTGTCTGGGTTGATGGACCTCGAGTCTTTCTCCAGCTAAAAAGAATAAAAAAGTACAAACCCAGAACTTGATCATGGTCCCATAGTCCATTGTCCTGAATGGGTAATTCTAGAAACCAGGAAATCTCCAACAGGAGATCTGAGATGGTCCCAATGCAGCAGAGAATACAACACACTTCTAGACAGTGAGGCTACATTATCTTGCATGGTCTCAAGTGCATACACTGAAAAACAGTTTTTGTTAGTTAACAGAGAAAGTTAGTGCAACAATGGTATCCTCACCTGGGCTCCGTGTCAGCCAATACTGGGATAGTCTAGAGAATCTGTACCAGTAACTTACATCAGTATTTGCTGAGGCAGTGAAACGGTACACCATTGACAGAAAACATCTTAAAAAGGCAAAGCTGTTTTTTCTCACATTAAGAATCAGATGTTTAAACTTCAGCAGCTTCCAAGACTGTTCCTTACAGGTTGCTATCTGAACTGCTTCTTAGAAGCAGCACTGTTAAGAGTAGCCCCAGTAGGAAAGGTCCTTTTGTTGTTTTTCCACAAGGTAATTTTTCCTCTTTCCCCACCCCCAACCAATGCCCAAAGCTCTTTTTCTACTTTTTGACCTATTCCTAGCATTAAAACATAATGGCCTGAAGCAGCTGAAGGCAGATGCTACCAGTGGAGTCCTGGAGCTTGAGGCAAAGCTGAGTAGTGACACTGGTGAGCTTTGGAGGGCAACTTGGGGAAATCCAAGTAGATGCAACACCAGATTTGAGCTTAAGGTCTCAGTGCAACTCCTGTCGACTTACATGAATCCTGTGCTGATTGTAAACAAATTCAGTTACTGAAACAAACAGTCTTTATATGCATAGTTAGAAATAATGTGCAAATGTGGGCATTAAGGTAAGTAACTGAACTAAGTCTCCTGCTATACATATTATTTTAGGTTTTTGGCTTGCTGAAATCAATCACAAGTATTAACTAGTTAACATGATGTTAATACTGAAAAGCTGCAAATGCATTCTAACAGAACTTAAGTCTGATGTTCTTTCTTAACAGTACAACTAATTAGATAAATGACTGCTTCACATTTTAAATAATTTAACCATCGGATGTTTAATGCAAGAAAAAACACAATTTGTAAAGCAGCAGAAGCTGTTAAATAAATCTGAAAATTTACAGGGCAGGAGAAGAATTCCCAAGCATATGCTTGAGCCCAAAAGCACAGGTTACATACAAACACTAGAAATTTCTGTTTCCAGGGTGTGTGTTTCTCATACTGAATTAGACTGGCACTGGAATTCCAGACACAGCAAAAGCCAACATAATCTTTTGGCCATATCCATCACTGCACAGTTTGCAAATGACATGCACTTTTCTGTTTAGAAATAAAGAGGTTCAAATTATTTTTATGGGTCCTCAATTCTACAGATCTGCAGCACTTTATTGCCTTCAACACCTGTGGGCTGTGGCTGAATTTACACCCAAGCTACTGCTGTACAGAAGATGACATTTTAACACTCTGAGGCTCAGGTTGTGAAACAGGACAGGATATAGAACAATCTCTCCAAGTCTCAAGAAATATCAGGGAAGAAGAATGCTATTCCTTACTTTCAAGTGAATGCAAAATTGGTTTACTGGTACGTGGCCCACGCAGTTCCAAGTCAGTGCATAGCTAGTCAATATTTCTGCTGGCATCTTGAACTGGTTAAATCAATGGAAACATCTATTAATTTTATTCCATTTAATATGCATTAGTGCATTAATTTCTTCATAAAAAACCAACCCTGGCAAGTATTAAAAATAAATATCTTATTTAGGTCAAGCTAAAGCCTTGCTTTTCAGTACTTTAATCCCTTTAAATATTCTTTTGCCCTCTAACAAGCAAATGGAAACTGAAGTAGAATGAGAGATGTATGGAGGCAGAGGGGAGCAGAAACATGAACAAAGTCAACACCGTAAGTCAGTTAACGTGTCCTCAGCTTCTTAGACTGTCTCTTGCGTTTCAGTTCTTCTTCTTCCCGTCTCAGCTCTTCCAAGTCTTCCTGAACACCGAGTCTCAAGCTGCCAAACAAGATTAAATCCTTTACACTGCTACTCAAGACACTTGAGGCTTTACTTCTACACACCCAAAAAGCAATGCTAAAAGTACTACAGCTGATTTGAAGAATAATTTCATATCAGCTCTTTAATTACAGAATGAATGCAGCTTTAAGAAATCAACTTTTTTTTTAATCATAAGATCAGAATCAAGTATTTCAAGGGAAAATATAAGGTCTTTTTTCCTCCCAAAAAGCAGCTATTGAAACACATCCATTGAAAAAGTAATATTGAATTTAATTCAAGTTTCTCATCTCCACTTCCTTTATGCAACATGTAGTTAAAAGTGAGTCAGGAATTCAACTCTACAAAATCTCACTCTAAGATGTTAACAGAGTTTAGTTACCAGCAATCACTTTAAAGTTCCATTTATTTCTCCTAACTCCTCTTAACAGACTACAGCTTTCCATGGGCTGCAGACAATCCTCAGGAGCCGAAAAGAATAAAAACACTGACTGTAACTTCAAAGATGCAAGTTTCTAATGTTCAAGGCACCTTCTGAATAATCACACAGAAACTTCAGTAGAACCAAAGAATTTGGTGACTCCATGCATTCCAATATTTGCATTTTCTATAGAAAACCCTTATAGCTTTCACAAACACAAAACCAAGTAATCAGCTTATCTCTTAAGAATTCTGCAAGCCCAAAGGCCAAAACCAACATGAAAATATCACCTTCATAATTTAAATCAGTGACTATACAGGCTTGTCAGCATACTTTTTATACTTCTATAGAAATAGACATACACACATATAGATAAAAACAAATAAAGTTTCCAGACCTCAAACTGGTAGAATATTGTAATGCTTGGGATCAAATAAAGAATTTGGAATTTCAAATGAAATGTATAAGTTATAAAATATTTTTTGAAGTGAATTGGTTTTGGTTCTTATTAGTTCTTAACAAGCAAGGTTTGTGATAGATAAGGACATACAGGACTTAGTGTATTCACCACTGGCTGTATGAATTCCATCTTTTACTTAATTTTTCTTATAAAAAATTGTAAGGCTTGCTGTTAAAAGCAGAGTGGATATTCGCTAGCTTAGCCCTATGACTTCAGCAAGCCAACTTTGCAATTTGTATCCAAGTTCAAATCCATGCATACCTCCTAGCTTCTTCTTTCTGTTGCTCTCTCCAGCTGCTCTCCATATAACGTAAGGCATAATCACTTTCATCTTTGTACCTGAAAATTAAATATCAGTTTGTAGCACATTAAAAAATAGGTAATGAATTAATATCCCTTCTTAGGAAGAATAATTACTTGCTCTACTGCTTGTTGTGCAGTATCTTAAAATTGTTACTTCTCTTACCTTTTCCGGTCATAGCCAAATATTTCCCGAATGTGTTTTGATATTTCTTCTTGAGGTTCCCCTTCGTCTTCAATGAAGTCATCCATTTCAGAGTCATATTCATCATCATCATCATCATCTTCTATTTGTCTCTTGTAACTAATAGGTGGTCTTCCAAGACCTAAATGACAGGAGAGAATAAAATCATTAACTAATAACATGCACACAATTTTAATTTAACAGTACTTCTCCTTGCTACATTTTCTGGGCTTCATGGTGGAAAACGTCTGCCTCAGGTTAACCAGCATTTCTTAGAAATTCAGCAAGAGAGAATACTTCCGAGTTGTGCTAGAGGAGATTACCTATCAGGATTGGCAACGGCATCCTGAGGAAACCACTCAGCAGATATCTGTTCTCTGCTCATGGCTTTCCAGGCACTTATTCACTACACTCCACACTGCTTGCTCCTGATCAGAAATGAATTTTTACAACAGCTTGCCACTGATAAGATAAATCTGCCAAAACACTGAAATGTAAAGCCTGTGAGTGATTTCTCATCTAGTCCTTCAAGCATCTGTTATTTAGGACACAACAAATTTTTATAGACCAAATATAAAGCCATGCTGGAAGCAAATCCTTCAGTTCTTTTTCTTCTAACAGCATTCATATACCAGTATCCATCACAGGCTGCCTAGTTTTCTTTCATGTGATACTTCACACCACCTGTATTTCAAAAACTACAAGCATAGGTAAAAATAAGTAAAATAAATTAAAAGCTGCTATGCTTAATTTTGTTTCAATTAAACTGTTCTTATCCGAGTTTCACTTGGTTTTTTTCCAATTCTTCTCCCCACTGGGGGACAGGGCGGGCATGCAAGCAGCTACACAGTACTTAGTTGCCCATTAGAGTTAAAGCACAACAGTGAAAAAATGCTTTGTTCTATAAATGCATACCTTGTGGATGAAGAACAGGTCTATGCCCTGGAAAAGGTCTCATTCCATTCATCTGTCCATTGCTAGGTCTTGTGACGAGGTTTTTAGAAGAAATGGTTTCTGACACGACAGTACACTTGGGTTTCACAGCTGTGCCCGGGCCGCTGCCTGGCCGCGCAGATCCTGCACTTGTGCTGATGCCCGGCCTCCCTGGGCCAGCGCCCAAGCTGCTGCCTGGTCGCTTGGCTCCTGTGCTTGGACTGATTCCTGGCCTTCCTGGTCCTGTTCCCAGGCTGCTGCCCGGTCGCCCTGGTCCTATGTTTGTGCTGCTGCCCGGCCTTCCCGGTCCAGTGCCCAAGCTGCCGCCTGGTCGCTTAAGTCCCACGCCTGAGCTGCTGCCCGGTCGCCCAGGTCCCGTGCTCGAGCTGCTCGTCGGCCTTCCCGGTCCCACGCCTGAGCCACCTCCCGGTCGTCCAGGTCCTGTGCTTGAGTTGCTGCCAGGCCTCACAGGTCCTGTGCTTGAGTTGCTGCCCGGTCGCCCAGGTCCTGAGCTTAAACCACTTCCTGGCCTTCCCGGTCCCACGCCAGGATTGCTGCTTGATCGTCCCGGTCCTGCACTTGAACCACCACCGGGATGTCCAGGTCCTCCTTTTCCTAAGCTGCTGCCAGATCGTTTTGCATTGGAGTTGATTCCATGTTGAAGAGCCGCAGGTTTTCCTGGTTTTGCATGGGCAGACTTTTTCAGGCTGGATTCTTTCACAGATGGCATTCTCTGAGCCCCATTGGCCGTGGGTTTTGAGGGTGGCACGTGAGAACCTGAGCCGGACTTTCTCATACCATTGACAGGTAATTTATCATGACTGCTACCAGTAGAGCTTTTTAAGGAACCATTTTGTGAGGTTTTTTCCATTTGATCAAGTCTGGAAGAAGACGACCGTGGGTGTTTTTCAGACAATGCTGGTGTTTTGGATTTCTTATCAATACTACCCATAGAAAGCGATAGACTGCTTTTAGATGTGGAATGTTTATCTACGGAGCTTTTATTTAGTTTTGTGTTTACAGATGCTTTTTGAGAAGACAGTTTTTTTGAAGAACTGGATATTCCTGTAGGCTTCATCTCCTTCTCACTTTTCTTATGCATTTCTACTTTTTTGTTTTTGCGTCCCAAAAGCTCCCTCTCTCTCAACTCTTCTGCTGTTCTGGGCCTCTCTTCTACCTTTTTCACTGGTTTTATTTCCACCGGTTCATGTTGTTTCTTTTCAGCAAGCCTCAAGAGCTCTGCAAAGTTCAGAGGTGCTGGTGCACTTTTGGGAGGTGCCTTTGGTTTCACTGCAGCTTTGGATGGCTTCTCTTCATACTCTTCTTGCTCATGCTCAGATTCCGTCTGACTGTATTCAAGTTGCTCAGTTTCATCTTCTGTTGCATACTCAGCCTCTGAGGCCTGAGCAACATTCTCACAAGCCCTCCTCTTTTTAGGCTTCTCTTCAACAGGAACACCATTATAGCCATAAAAATTATCCTTTGTTCGTGAGGCCATAGCTCTTGCCTTTCTGTCATGTTTCAGTTCAATACGCCTCGCCAAGAGCTGCTCTTTCTTCCTTCTTTCTTCCAGTGCTGCAAGAAAACCAGGAGGAAGTTAAGTAAAAAGCACTACTTTTTATGTCAATATTTTCCAAACTAACAAACCACTTAGGACAGTCACTTAAGGATATCTGGCTAATAGCTATCCAAAATAGACAAGAAAGTGACCCCAGGTCTGCCAACACCCTCCTGTGTCAGCTGTTCCAACAAAGGCAAGCAATTGAGTGAAATGCTGCTCTAACAAAACCCACTAAGGCTTTCCAGAAGCAGCTTTCCAGGATGCTATGAAAATTGTGGAGAACCTTTGTATAACGAGGTACAGCAGTTATGGGATTTCTGTGTAGTGGATGGAGTTCCAAGTCTGAGCAAAAGAATCCTGCAACTATACAGAACTTACAATCAAATGTAAGGAAGCTGAGGAAGGGGAGAGTATTGGGAAGATAATAACTGGAAAGTAGCCAAAGTGTGTGTCTGTGTAGAGGGATATAAGGGACACACAGAAGCAGCTGAACCCAGATAAACAAGCAGCTGGTCATTACACAAGTGTGATAGGGCACAGGACTCTATCTCCACAGTCTGTCCTGTATCTTTACTGTTCTGGCTTAGCTGTTTTCTGCATAAGTATGCTCTCTCTATCTTGTGTCTGTGACCTGCTGACAAGAGTCAGGATGAACTAGCTGGTGAATGAGACCTCTAAATACCAAATACCAGACAGACCAAGGAGTAGGGACTAAATACCAAAAAGATTCAGAAAACAAAAATTCCTAGAAAATGGATCAGGCTGCTCATATAGGGTCCCTATAAAGGTATCATTCCTTGTCTGTGTTATTCTATTGTCAAGGGCTGTGACAGCACAGAGTGTACCAGCATGCTCCATGTGGAATTTGTGCCTAATCTTGCTTCTGGACCTGGCAGCAGGATTAAGAAACAGTCATGACTGGCCCAGGAGAGGAGGAATAACCTGGGCCATCCAGTCCATCAGATTTGGTTACCTTTAACAAAACATCAGAAGCAATGCAGTACTAGTTTATTCCACAGACTAAAGGAAGTACAAAAGTGGAGAAATCATGTCTCAGAGACTCTTTAAAATTCACTGTATTGAAACACTAGATTAAGACAGAACAATGGCAACTCTTTCCATTTTTCACACAGATGAATTTTTCACAGCTAAGCTACTGAAAGTTAAAATAGTTTTTTGCCCTTCACCTTAAATGCTTTCTCAATCTCCAGCCATAAATCCTAATGTAGCTGAATAATGTTTTAACCCCTTAGGAAAGCAAGTAAACACCCCCAGCCCTTACTTAGCTCTAGCTTTCTCTCAGCATCAGGTCTATGCATAAATTTCTGAAACAGATGTGCAGCTGTATTTGCAAGAAATTTTAATAAGGTGACAAATGGCAAAGAATAATTTAAAGTCTCTCATAGGAGGTATTTTGTACTTTTACCTTTTTTTCTCTTTTCTTCTTCTTGTCGTCTGAGAAATGCTTGCACTGCTGCAGACTCTACACCCTTGACTTTGGGAACTTTTTTGGGAGGCCCAACAGCCAAACTGTACCTTTTCTGCAAAGAACAAAGAAATATGTCAGAAGAGTTAAGAAATGTAAAAAATCAGTCTTTAAAACTGAGGAGTTGCATGACAGTCCTGTACTTGACTTAAGCACAGAGATGGTACAGAGTAAACAATGAATTCCCACGGAAACTGAGGGTTGTGCTGGATACACTGGACTCACAGTTGTACTTTTAGGCTGAGCAACCAGCCCCAAGTCCTTGGGATAAACCTGCAAGCTAGAAAGTGCCTGGTCCAAGGGAGTAGATATGTCTTGACAATTTTTTTCTCTTCATAATCATCAGAAAAGCAAGATAACCAAAGTCCAGAACAAGATATCAGCACTAAGATAAGGACATTTGTCTTGTCCATACCATTGGCCAGCAGCCAACTACTTCACCCTATAAATATTGCTATCAGGATGAGCCTGATTTGAGCTCTGCCTGAACTGCAGCTTAACTGGATGCCAGGTAACCCCTGAGCAGGGATGCCTCTCAGGGTTAAACATTCCTTACCTGAAACTAAGAGATCCTTCCTTACCCAAGGTGGAAAGATTCCTTACTCATGACAGATCCTCAGTAGGTGAGAGAGGATGTTGCATTAGTGTTATGAAACATTACTAATTCATCCACCCCATATTATTACAAACACTGTATGCATAATTCCATTAGATATATACCATTGACCAAGCCTGAGACTAAGAATGGATCCAGCCACTCCAAACTGAGTTTAGAAAGCAAGGAGTCCACTCAGAACTTTGTGTCTCAACAGGACTGTGCTTCTTGCTCTTTGCATTGCCAGTCCCTGAGAATTATTCTAAATGAGCTCATAAATTAATGAATTTGAACTCAATCTTCTTTTTTTTTTTTTGTATATTTCTTCCATTAATTTAATAATGAAACAAATCTTGCATAAACTTATTAAACCTTGTCAACCCATGTTGAATATTCTAAATGAGCCCATAAATTAATGAATTTGAACTCAACCTTCTTTTTTTTTTTTTTTGGTATGTTTCTTCCATTAATTAAATAATGAAATGAATCTTGCATAAACTTATTAAACCTTGTCAACCCATGTTGAACTTTGTTAAATTCCAGTGAATTGTCAAATCATTATTTTATCTCAAAACACATTGCTGCCTATCTTTTGAGTGTGATACATTCACATGGAACCATCCACAATATGTGGATACACCCACAAAAGGGCTCACTCAGCTTTTGGAACGAATGAACACGAAACCACAAGACAGGTAGGGAAACAAAATGAGTGAAATGAACTGGACTAATAAGGAATGCAATGGCTGCATTAGTAATGGAATAAAAGTATTTCAGTTCAGCCTTAGTCTTTGACCAAGAGCAACCAAAAGCAAACTACAGCCCGAGCTGCCAGAGTCAATTAAATTCCAGACTGCAGTTTACAGCTCCATTTTTAGCTTGCTTGTAGACACTCATTTCAGTTTAAGGTTACTGAATTCAGCAAAAATAGATAAATCAACTCAAAAAATTGAATTACTCCAAAAGCTGGAATGGACTTTACCAAAATAATAAATAGGCTCAAGTAAAACCAACAATACTGATTTTAGTTCCTGCTGGCAGTGACCTTAAACACAATACTGCCATACATCAAGGAGTTAGTGACCCACACACCAGGTGACCTGAAACTCAACTTATCACCTGAGATCAGTGTGACCTCAGCACTGACTGTGAGAGAATACACAGCCCCCCCCGGCAATTACAGCACTTGCACGTGGTGTAATTTGCCAGGAGAGGAGAAGGCTCCAGGCAGATCTTGTTGCAGCCTTTCAGTACTGAAAGGGAGCTTATAAGAAAGATGGGGACAGTTTTTAGCAGAGACAGTAGCAATAGGACAGGGGATATTGGTTTTAAACTAAAAGACGATAGATTCTGACTAGAAGTTTGAGGGGAACAGTGAAACACTGGCTCAGATTGCCAGGAGAGGCTGTAGACCCCCCAGCCCTGGAAACAGTCAAGGTCAGGTTGGACAGGGCTCTGGGTGACCTGATCTCTTTAAAGATGTCCCTGCCCATTGCAGGGGAGTTGGACTAGATCACCATTAATGGCTCCTAGCCTATGATTCTATATCTCGTTATATCCTGAGGTGAAGCTGCATGTTTTCATGTAACATCCTTTTCCTTGGCAGAGGAAATAATAAATTGTGCTATTAACTTCCCAGGACATCCTGCAAAAGCTCTAAAGACTACAACACTGATTACATGCACCACAGACAGGATTTGCACAGCTTGCCATGCTTAAAAGTCTGTCCAGAGCTCTTCAACCTGGGGTTCTGGCAACTGAACAGATGTAAAGTTATCTATGCTACCCCCTTTTTGGCTTCTCTTATACCCAATAAAAGTTACTTAAATCAGTGTTAAGTGCCCAAGTGCCTCTTACTGGGTTCTATAACAACCACTTGCACTAGTGTGCTGCACCTGTTCAGACACGGCCTTTCACAAATGTACTAGGTTGTGCCTGAAATGGGAAAAAAAGAAATTTTTTTAACTTCTTCCCACAAACAAAATACAAAAGAAAAAACCAAAGCAATGAGAGAGACAGTTGTAAAGACAAATACAATAGAAGGCAGTTGAACCCAGAAGCAGAAGGAAAGCAGAATATATTTAGGAATAAAAGAAACTCCAATCCAAAACTGAGGTTTGAGAGGGCGGGGCTTTTTGTTAATTTCAAAAGTAAGCCAACAGACTAAAATCTGAACCAAGATCTCCCCCATGAGACATTAACATTCTCACCAAATGAAAGAGATGTGAAAAAAGACCCAAATAAAAAAAGTATCACTAAAGAGCCACAATGCTGACACAAGTCAGCATTTCTATAAATACCTTTCTGTCCTCATAAAGCTTTATGAAACTTAACTAAAATAATCAAAACAAAATATCTGGTAAGGAAACCTACATCCAAATGTTTTAGAAGCAATAATCAGAAGGCTGGCAGCCTAACTCAACATCAATATCACACAATGGAAGCCTTCATTCTCATTTCTGATTCATTGATCAGCAGCACATGAATAATCTTGGATTACTTTAATTACTAACATGCAAACCCATAAATTAGCTCCAATGTACATGCACTAAGCAAGGTTTGGAGGCTCATTTCTAAGCTGCATCCAAAATTGGCTCCAAGAAGGGCAGCTACAATACCAGCCACTTGTAGTCTTCTCAAGCAGTTTCTGAAATGACCAGAGCACAACTACTAAGGTGCACCATCCACATACATTGCATATTAAAACCTGCCATCTCACCTCATCACATGAAATACCTGCTACAGCCAAGCTCATTTACTGAGCTTCACCTCTCTGCAAGGAAGTTTACCAAAACCTGAGAATCGATTTTCCTGTTTGCACCAAAAGCGTTCCAGGACTTGACTGCTCAGGAAACCTGAAGTGCCATGCAGCGCTGCCTCTCAGCTTTTGCTCAAATGTGGCCCATGGCTCTGTGTCCCAAAGAAATCTGGTTTACTCCATTTGAACTGGAACAGACAGAGAGGCAAAGCAATCCATACACTATCAGTCAAAATCCTGTCAGAAACAGGCGGAAGCAAATTAGTACCTCAGAAATTATTTGTAGTACTTTGTAGTATACTCATCTTAATATAATGATGTCTCTGTAAATTATCTTACAAAGTTAAACACGTCATGTTTTGCCATTGGTAACCTAATTTGGCAAAGCTTCATTTAATTATTCCATTTCAACTGTGCCCTCAGTTTGGAAAATTCTGTTTTAAAAACTGTGTAGTTCTCAAGCATCTTTTCCAGCCTAAATGATTTTGTGCCTAAGGAGCACCTTTGGAAACTGCTAAAGAGCAGACAAATGTAGATTGATCTATTCTGTTAGGAAACCTTATAAAGAATTAAAGTGATGGGGAAGCAGTTTTCAGGCTTTGTTTTGCTGCACTGTGACCAACAGCCCTATCCAGGAGCAGGATTGTAAAGTAGCTGGACAGACAAGCTCGTTTCTGACTGCTGTTAACATAACAAATCATGCAAAATTTACATTTCCAATCAGTAGCATTTCTTAATGCTGACTAACAACAGAAAATACAGCAAAACAATTCATAAATGAATATCCATTTTCTGTACTATTGCTGATACAAGTCTTGCTCACTTTCATTCAGTAACAGCATAAAATAACCTGCTGAACTGCAGCCTTTCTAAAAGCACTGAACCATACACTCATTCTGCAAACACTAATAAAGTGTTTTATATGCAGTGCAAATGAATATGCATCAGACTGCAGGTAAAGCAGGCCAAATAAGCCAGCACACGTCACTATACCATCCAAACAGCAGCTGCACTATCGAGGCTTTTAATAACTATTGCTAAGTTGGTTAAATCAACAGAGGAATAGAAATGTTTAGTCTTTAGGAAAGAGCAGGTCATGCTGTTCCCAGAACACTGCACTCTTCGAGCTGTAAACAGTGACTATTTGCTCTGAAGTCACTGACTTCCTTCAAAATGTGGCACATGATCCTGACAGAGTTGTAGCTACTTTGATGTCAGCATTCAAGAACCAAATCTTGGACTACAAAACAGAATTTATAAAATAATTGCATACTTTCTGGCTCCCAAATGAAGCCCCAAGGGGCCTAGACCAAACACCAGTGCCAGCCAGAAGTAGCAGTAGTAGTATTGCTTTTAACAATGGTTAATATTTACACAGTTGGCAATGCAAGATCAATGCAAGTGATCAATTCTGCCAAACCCAATTCTCGAGCAGAGCACCTGAGCAGCTCAGTTACTAAAATGGGCTTGCACATGCTGTGCAAAGACAATTCCACTTGCGTTATCCACTGCAGGCAACTTGCAGGGGCTCTCACAGACTGAGGAGATTTTTATTTGCTTGTTTTTCACTAGCATGTTACAACACTTTGCCTGTTCTTCACAGATCATTTCTTCCTTATCATTTGTTGTTCTTCCTTGTCATTTGCCAAGACATGTAACCTTCTCCAATGGGAAGTCCCCGTTTCCCCCAAATATTCTTCAGGGTTGTCTTAAGTTGCAATGCAAGATGTAACCAGAACTAAGTACTCTATCACCATCTGTTGAAACCAGGTGGGGCAATGTTCTTTATCTCTTCCACCACCCATCTTCCATCAGGGAGATATCTGCTGTAAATGGGCCACTGAGTCCTACCACATGATTGATAAAATTACATCATCTCATTGTGAGATGCTCTGCCCAGGGGGAGGAACCAAGCATTCCTACCTGGATAAAAATCTGAGCACTGGTACACCAGGGGAGCCTTTTTCCACTAAATTCCCAAAGGAAGACCAGGCCCATCTACACCACCACTGGACCTTCAAAGAAAGACTACATCCTTCTGTAGGATCATTGCTTCAACAGAACCACATCTGTCACTGCAGGAGGACTGCAGCCACCATTTATTCAGACTGTTACCAACACCCTGACCCACAGGGTTTCAGGTTGTATTCTGACTCTGTCAGTGTTTTTTGTATTACTGCATTTTTATTTTAATTTTCCTAGTAAATAATTGTTATTCCTATTCCTGTATCTTGGCCTAAGAGCCTCTTAATTTAAAAATTAATAATAATTCAGAGGGAGGGGATTTACATTTCCCATTTCAAGAAAGGCTGCTGCCTTCCTCAGCAGACAGCTGTCTTTTTTAAAACCAAGACAAGGGTATAATTTTCTGAGAACATCAAGAATGGTTCATCCACCACACACATCCTTGTTTGTGTCAATGCCAGTCCCTCAAAAGACAGCTTTCCACACTGTAAGTGGCCATTTGTGTTCGCTGCCCAGGGGCCTCTGCCCTTCATCCTGAACTGGTATTTCCAAAGCTTCTGCAGCTGACTCTGCAGTGAGACTGTCTTAGAATACACACACGGTGATTTCGCAACTGCTGCTTTCAATTTCTGGTTGTGACAAAGTAAATAGCAGGTAACAAGCATGTTTAAATGCGCTTCATTTCAGGTCCTAACAACTCCTACCAGGAGAAAGATAAAATGCTCAGCTTATCCGCTCACACTGTTCTCTCCCAAAACCAATCCAACAGGTTCGTACATTTTACTCCTAAAAAAGCAAAAAATATTTTCTTCCAATTTTGCAACTGCTGCCACAACACCCAAGCAGAACCCTTAGCTGGAAAAAAAAAAAGGCAGATTTCTTCTATGAGAAGTCAATTCACAGAGGGGAAAAAAAAACAAAAAAAAACCCAACTTCATGCTTTCCTTTCTTTCCTTTCTGTAGTGGTATTGTAGTCCCCATTTTCATCTTCTTTTGCCAAAAAGAAAAAAAAAAAAAAATTAGAGACCAGGAATAGGAAAAGCTGGAAATTTTACTAGTCAGCATTTAAACATCAACAGTGTGGAACTTTACTATCAGGTCAGTCAAGTTGAGAGCAAAAGCCCTCCCCAGCCCTGCCAACATTTCACATTGTGGACCTTGCAGTTCCCTCCTGTGGAGGCTGATGCAACCCAAATAATTTTAGCCCAGTTTTGAGGCCAGTTTTAAACACACAATAAATGCACACACATCAATCGATGGGAGTCTGCTCCTGCAGCAGCAATCTGCACTTGACAGCCATTCCCATTATTTCTCATGCTGGGCTTCTCTTGCCTGCGGGCAAACGCTCGATAATTTGTAGATTAGAATTCGACAGGCAGGCTCCGTAACTCAAGGTCCTCCGAACAAACTCCGGGATTCTGTTAGTGTTTCACTTCACAAATACCGAATTCCTCCTGGCTACTTGTATCTGTCAGCTTCGCTGGAGGTGGCTTTGTGTCAGTCCAACTTACAGTGAGACCTCACAAGTGCTGACGTGGATGAAGAGTTCTCTCAGTTTTGCGTCACCTCTTTGTGGTTTAAATTGTATCGCATTTCTGTAAATTCTGTACACCAAAGTTTCACCCTCAGTTAAAAGGAATCGGGAGCAATATGAGATGCTTATACTGTCATTAATAACTTATTAGAAACTAAGGTGAAATAAAATAATGACTTGGTTCCAACTGTCCTCAGGGTTTTCTTTTTTTAAGCTGCAATGAAATTTCATATTTTAAAGAACAGCTACAATAAAAATATCTGAAAGTGCTTCGTCATGTCATGTGAAACACGTGGCATAACACAGTATACCAATTTCACCAAAAAGAGTGACACAATCTATTTAAACCTCTCTAAAGTCAACATTAAATCTCCTAACTGTTATCATGTCTAGTCAAAGCAAGACCATACTGAAAATCTGATGAACTGCTAACATGAACACAGGTAACAAAACACAGCAATGAAACTCCTGTGGAATATTAGAGAAAACCCAGGGCTCTACTCAGCAACTGCTGTGAAGATGATTAGCAGCACATCATTAATAGCTTAGGCAGTAGTTCATATATGCACTGTCTTATTTAGAAACAAAACCTCATGCAACTAACAAGGGCACCAAAAGGCTGATTTCAGCAATGTTCCTTTTGAATCTGGATTTCCATAGGGAGATGAACAAGCAGATTTGTTTTTACAGGGACATGATGTAATATCTACTTTATCCAGGCCTCTCTTTTACAATACAAGGCCACATTATTTCTTAGTTTTTATGTAGTTTCCACTTTGAACTAAACATGACCTGTTATAGTATGTATATATATTTATATACACTTTGAATGTACACTACTTGTTCATGTCACTGGTTTTCATTACAAAGGGCACAGAACATTTAGTTAGGTGCACTGTAAAGTTTAAAACAAACTTCTCAGAGAGAAATTCAGAGGATATGCTTGTTAATGCAGCAACTAACATTTCTGGAAACCCAGTAATTTTATATACCAGTAAATGTGTAATTAGTCTATATGGTGTTTTTAATAAAAGTATTTAAAAATAATTATATTCTCCTTATATAAACACATTTAATATACTAGCTTTAACACAGTGGAGCTGTTTAGATGTCCAGTGATTGTAAAATCTCCATGGGCTCTCTTTTAAAGCCCAGCAGCTGCAAATAGCTTCAAGCAGTGCCAAGTGCAGCTCTGCTTTTGCTCAGACCGGGGCCAACTTCAGAGTTAAAAGCTGCAACACTAATGTGTTAAACCAAACTGTTTCAACTATGGATTCAATTGCACTCTCACTCCATGAGTTAATCAGGAATTAGCAAATCCTAACTGCTGCCTTTACTAAAAAGAGTAGCTAAACCCTCATTCATTGCACAAGAAGTGAGATTTCCCCACCCTCCACCATCACAGCCACAATGGAGATTATGGCAGATATTTTATCAATTCATCATCACAGATTAAAACTTGTGACAAAAAAAGTAGTGGTCACACAGTAAAGCTGCATGGGGAAACTGAGAATGTAAAGAGAAGCTTTAAATATCTAAAATAATAATTATAATAACCCAGTGACAACTTAGTGAAACAGCTTAAGACCAACCAAATGGGCATTTAAATATCTTAAAGTATTTCTGTATTTGTTATTTTATTATTCATGTTATGAACCAGATTCCTATGTAGGGTCAGCGACAAATTAAACATGCCTAAATATAAAAAAGTTGATTTAAACCCACAATGGAATCTGATCAATTTCACATCCACCATATGGTTGGTACATATTATCAACTGGTCACGCTATTAGTGAACATTACCAAAGTTTTACTAATGATACAGAGACACTGAGATATTCACTAGTTCTGACACCACTCAAATGAACATGCTGTACAGCTGAGAGTATTTTTTTTCTGATTTTCCCACAGCTTTTGCTAAAAACAACTACCCCTCCTTTACACTGGGTTTAAGCAAACTAATCACGGAAACAGAACTCTGGCAACTCTGCTGAAGAGCAAACAGCGTCTCCCTAGCTGGTGGCTAGTAAGGAGAAAATATTTTTTATATTCACGCATGACTTTGGGTCCTCCCAGAGGAATGGAACCCAGGATACGAATGTATGAAAAGGCCACGTGCCCTTCCTCCTGCCAGACTTCATCCAGGCAAGTCAGTGGGTTCTTGCACACGGCATCCACATGTTACTGACAGCCTGAGCTAAAACACAAGCTGCTGAAGTGCAGCCCTCAGAACAATGTTAATAATACAGCAAAAGCCTTCCGCCAGCCCTCCCCACAGCGCTGTTACTCCTTATTCCTTCGCGGCGCACACCGAGACCCCAGACAACGCAGCCCATTCACCCAAAACTTGTCACTTTGTCTCCGACTCGCACTTGAGACGTGGCAGACTCGCGTTTTCAGAGCGAACAAAAGGACTCAGCCGGCTTTTGGGCACTGCCCTCCCCGGCCCCACGGCCCCGCTCCCGGGAGGGATGTCGGCACTGCCAGGCCAGGAGGGCAAGCCGCGGCCGCCCGCTCCCAGCCCGGGGGTGCCGGCACCTGTTGACAGAAGGGGCCCCGCTCGCCCCCTCCTCGCACACAGCCGCTTTTCCAGCCCCCAGGAGCGAGCAGCCCCGGCCGGCGAGGCGAAAGGCCCGGCAGAGACAGCGGCGGGCGCTGCCCGGGCAGGGGCCGAGGCCGGAGGGGCTCCCCGACCGCCGCCGCGCCCCGGCCCCGCGCCCCCCGGCAGCCCCGGCCGCCCCCGAGCTCACCGGCACCGCGTTCAGCCCCTGCTGCTCCGAGGCCATCACGAGAATGTTGTGGAAATCCATGGCCAGGCCGGAACACGGGGGGCTGCGGCAGCCGCCCCGCTCGCACTGCCCGCCGCCCCCCGCCCGCTCGGCCCCGCTCGCTTCCGCCCGCTGCCGCCTACCCTTTATATAAGCTCGCCTGGCGCCGGCGTCACTTCCCTGTGGCGGAGCCTCGCCACGGGAAACGGGGCTGGACGAGGGGAGGGAACGGCGAGATGCGTCTCGGGAGCCCCGCAGGACGGCAGGGCTCGGAGCGGCGGCGGGGGCGGCCTTTTGAGACCCCCGGGGCAGCCCCCGCCCGGCCCCGCCCGGCGCTTCTCGCCGCCCCCCGCTCACAGCTGGCGCCGGTGCCGGGATTGTGCCTCCGCCCGCCTCGGCTGCGCCCCTGAAACGCCTTAGAGAGAGGCTGAGTGACGGGACAAGGAGTGATGGCTTCAAACTGACAGGCAGTAGGCTTAGGTTAGGTGTCGCGAAGAAGTTCTTTACTGAAAGGGTGGTGAGGCACCGGGACCGCTTGCCCAGAGAAGTTGTGGGTTCCCCATCCCGGGAAGTGGTCAAGGAGTGGTTGGATGGGGTTTGACACAACCTGGTCGAGTGAAAGCTGTCCCTGCCCACTACAGGGAGGTCAGAACTAGATGATCTTTAAGGTCCCTTCCAATCCAATCCATTCTATGATTCTGTGATTACCACTCCCAACCTCGGCATGGCGATGTGTCAATAAAACATCAAAAACTTGTATTTTCTTCTTTTTTTCCAATAGCAACTCTTCCATTTTTCAGTGACAGAATTGTGGTGGTTTGAAAGGAAAAAGCCTCTGGGGGCAATGACCAGTAGCTCCAAGCACACCCTGACACCTGCCCCCGTCCCTCCTGCATTCCCAGCTGCCAGCTCGTCCCTGAGTGGACATCAGCTAGGCAGAAATCCTGTAACAAAGGAGGAATATGGATTAAGTTTCCTCAGCAATCTTTCTTGGCTTGTCGAGGCTTCAGAGTTGGTGCTTGGTTTGTAGGGGTGTCACAGTTGCTTCAGCAGTGCTCTCCCAGCTGCAGGAATACTGCTGGATAAACAGGGCTCCCAGGAGCAATACTGACCAGCAGAGTGGCCAAACAAAATGCTCTCTGTGTGTGTATGTTTAAATATTTTTCTAAGTCTGACAAACCAGAAAATTGTGCAAGAACACCAGCTGAATGTAGATTTCCCTTGCATTGGTTACCACCTGGATCTGTTATCTGAGATCCATCTGACAAAAATTCCTCTACTCCACACTGCTTCTCCTAGAAACGTGGGCACTGAAAGAAAGCTTTTTTACTTCATTTAAACCTTCCTTAGCATAAATTCTTTAACACTGCTAGTACTTGACAACTTTTCACTCTCAGTTCCTCCAGTTCCTTCCTGCCTTTTCCAGTTTCCCTTTGCCTCTCCAGTGCCCTCACTTTTTTGTTGTATCTGATATTCCCTTCTGGGCATAGCTATAAGTCACATTGTAAGCCTGGTGTAAAGATGCCCAGTGAGGCCTTAGCTGATGGCAGGGACAGAGCAATTTATCTGAGCCAGGCACTGCACCAGTTAATTTGCAGGGCCTTTGTAGTTCTTGAGCACAGGAGATCCAAGTTGTTCCTTTAATGCTTGCTCTGGTGTCTCTGCATGGCGTCAGACCGTGCAGGGTGGACAGTCCTCCTGACCTACCACTGCTTTTTCTTGGGACAGTCCTAATTCAACCCCTTATCCTGTAAGAACTTAATCCCTCTCTCTTTTTCCCTTTTTATTCTCATCTCCATTTGCTGACTTTTTACTTCTGACTCAGACCTGATCACCTCCTCTGGTTCCTGCCCTCTTTGTATTATGATGTTCTTACTTTAATACTTCCTAGTGTGGCTCTCTTCACAGGAAGTTAGTGCTTCATCAATTTTCCTCACATTCTTGTCATTGTGTTTCCTTCTGTGCTACTGTCTATAAGGTTGTGGTGCTATTTTCTGGCAGTCTTATCTGCTACCTCATCACTGCTGTGGTGCTTTCATCTCAGAATTTCCCTGCTCCAGCTTGAATTTCTGGTATCTCCACTGTGCCCTTCCTTGAGAGGTTTTCAGTATGACTCAGGTTCCTGTATGACAGCAGTACTGACAGAGCGATGATTGCTCTTTGACTTTTGTGCGTGCTCTCTTTGGTCCACGTTAGAGTTGGCAGGAACATTTGGCTAAATGCAGACTTCATTCTGCTGACTGCGATCCTCAAGATGAGTGGAGGAAAAAATCTCTCCCTGCATTACAAGAGGAGTTACAAGCAGGCCAGGGAATGGCACTGCAGCTGCAGTCTGCTGCATGTCACTCTTTGGAAACCCCTAACCACAGCTGTTGGCTTTTCCTGTAAATGACAATACTGTGACATCACATCCCTCAGCAGAGGGGATTTACCTCCGTGCTTCTCCAGTGGGAGGGTAATGTGTGCTGTGTGCATTTTATGGGGCAGTAGCAAGCCATGCTGAGCTGTGCTGGGATTCCCAGACTGCTCCCGTGGCATTTAAACCCAGCTCTAGCACAAGTTACACGTCAGCACAGTGCCTTGATGCGGCCCAGCCTCTTCTTCTGGCAGACATCCTGCAACAAATGGGAACCTCCGTGCTGTGTGTGCCTGCACCTCTGTCCTCCCTGTGCCTTCACTCGCTTCCCAAATTATCTTCACTCTTCACAATCCCTGCACACGTTTACAGTGTGATGAGCTGATCCAGACTAGGCTTGCCAGGACTCCCAAGCCCAGCTAGTTTGTTAGCAGCAGGGGAAGAAACAACTTTGTGCCTTTAAGCAAACTGATGTTTCTATAAAATACAAATCAGGATAGAAAACGCTTCTTCCGTTTTTTGTAACTCTTTGTTCTGTCTGAGTCTGTGCATGTTTGACATCACCCTAGCTTTGAAAGAATTGCAAAAGTCTGAGAATTTAAGCCTACATCTTCCAGAAAACCAATACAATGCCGCTCAGATCTCCCATCTCTCCTTTCAAGCCTCTGACTGGTGCTGCTGAAAAAGTTCAGACAGATTTGTTCTTCTTGTGTGTATATTTTTTAAGCAAGAACTTGGATAAGTTTTATTTTTCTTAAATACCTTCACTTTTGGATATTACTTGTGACTAGAACTGTTTAGAAAAGAGTTAGACAATAAAAGACCATATTCCACCATAAAGTGTCTACAAGTTTTTAATCAGCTGTGCTCAACAATAGCTCAGCCCCAGCCATGCACACTTCAGGCATGTGACTAATCCTATTAACTTGAATTGAAGTGTATTAAAGTGTTTAAAGGATTAGAATCTTAATTACAGTCCATCTACAGAGGTCAAATATCAAAGGCTGTTCAGAGCCTGAGTTTTAGCATTTTCTGAATGAGTGAATGAGTAATATTTGTGTGAGGTCTCCTTTCCCCTTTTCACACAGCATTCTTTCTGCTGTAGAGTTAAATGGGTGTTCCAATATGGCATTTATTAACTAGGCTGAATCATCCTGATGTCCAACAGTCAGGTCTCCAGATTATCAGCTGGTTAGACATTAGCAGGGCTGCCATATATGCTCTAAAGAAGTTTAGGACTTGGAGAACATGGATTTGAATAAATCAAGTTTGCATAGCGTAGTGCCAGCCTACTTTATGGCTGCTTCTGATTTGAATTATTAATCACTAAGACTTTTTTTCCTTATGATATATTAAACAGAAATGGAAAGGAAGAGCCTTGGGATGATAATTAGCTGGTCTTGACAGTGTATAACTTAGACATCTAACTTAGATGTATAAATTATGGTCTTTGGCTCCAAACAGGAATATCAGAAAAACAGGGACAGAAATTGCCTTCTTCCTCCCACCCAAAAAGCAGGATCAATTGCATTAGGTAATTTCTGACAGACACTTGTTCAATTTGCATTTGAAACCCAGAAAGCAAGGCTGGCATTCCCTATATTATTCTCTCATTCTTTTTTCATCTACACCTTGAGAAAGCAGTTTGTTACATCTAACCCAGATCTCTGTTGCTCACTGAGCCTTTACAGCTGATGAGAAGACTTTATTGTCCTCTCCCTTTATTGTCCTTAGATATAAGCACACATATTTGGGGCCCTCCTACTGTCTCCCCTTTCTCTGGGATAAACCACTCCAATTCCTCCAATGCTTCCTCATAAAACCTCTAACTCTCTATCCCAAGCAGAATACAATACCCTGACTGAAGGTTTTCTAGCCCCAAGCATGACAGTAGAATGGCTTCATTTGCCTGGCAAACAATATTCCTTTTTATGTAGCTCCCAGTGCTATTTGCCCTTTTTGTGGTGGCATGGCTGGTTCCTGTTGGGTTTGTGATCCCTGCTAAGCACCATGACAGGTTATACCGTGATGCTATCAGACCAGTAAGTCCACAGCCTGCATTTCTGATGTTGCTAGTTCTGCAGAGAGTGAAAGCACATCCTTTGAATTACTTCCTTTCCCCCTTTTGTAATTTGCCAAGTGTGCTGAGATCCTAGCCCTGTCCTCTAACGCTTCCTGCCCCCCCAGCCAGTGGGGCTGGCAAGAACATTGTTTGCTCTGCCATTTAATTATTTAATAAAAATATCAGATTTGTGCTACTCCTGCAGAATTCTGCTTGCTGTGTCCAGCCAAGTTAGCAACATAGTAATTTTAAATATTTCAGTCCAGTTTACAGCCAATTCTGTACTCATCCATTTGTGTTTTTCTGGACTTGCTTGTGAGATGGATGGCCATGTGAGAGAGTGTTAGGAGTCCTTCTAAAACCAAGAGCTGGAAATGAGCCTGCTTGACATAATTTATTATAGGCAAAGTAAACTTAGAAATTTCTTTTCTAGGTACTTAAATGTGTCAGTGGAGGCAGAGGTTTAACTCCAGCACCTCATTATTTAATGACTCAGCAGGTCACAAAACAGGTACAGCTTCTTAACACAGGAATGCAAGCAAGAGAGAACTTGAATTCCTGTGCATGTGATCAAAAATTGCTTTCATCTAAAATATATTTATTTCAAATCCAGAACAATCACAAAATATCACTTTTACATTGCTGTGCACTGGGGACAGAAACAAACTGTCAACAAACTTCCCTAGTAATGAAAAGTGATTTCAGGTAACTTTCTTGGGTTCTTCTAGGACAATTTTCAGCTTCATGCTTTAAACAAAGGCAATGAAACTTTTTAGTCCAGGGATAAGTGTGAACAAACAGGTTGCACCCCACCAAGCAGTGACCTGCATCACACTGTGACTGCCTGTGAGCACTCAGCATACCCCAGGGATAAACTGTGTCATGAGAGTGAAGAAACGGGCCCTTTGGACCACCCATCAAATCAGGACTCTACTGATGAAAATACTGACTTCTTCATCATCAAAAAATGACCACATGAACAAAAAAAAAAAAAAAAAAAAAGAGTAGATCTGGCAGAAGGTGAGGATTATGATACTGTGCATTTTTTGCCAAAAAAAAAAAAAAAAAAAAGTAGATCTGGCAGAAAGTGAGGATTGTGATACTTAATAACACCAGCTGGTGAAATAGCTGTATTTGCAAAGTATTCTCCCAATCAGAGAAGAAAGAAGATTTAAAAAGGGTAAAAAAACCAAACTAAAGCTACCACCACCACCACCAAAACCCCCCAAAACAACAAAACAAACCAAAACAAACAAAAACCCCCAAACCCCAAACCAAACAACAACAACAAAACAACAACAACAAAAAAAATCACCCAAAACCCCCCTCACAATAACAAAAAAGCCAAAATCCCAAACCAATTAATTGCTTAACTTATTCAATATTTAAGTTAACAAAAGTATCTTTAAAGTGCCTGTTGTCAAAAATCCCAAAAGATAAGTGTATGGGAAATAGACAAAAATAACCCCTCTGTAATATGTATTCATGATGTTCTATGAGAATTAACTCCTTTCCAAAGATCCTAAAAATTAGGCAATGGGAAAAAAAAAAAGTCACCATTGCAGAAAAGTGGAAAACACAGTATTTAAACACTGAACAGCAGGCATGTGCCCAGATATGACAGAGTTAATAGGAAAGCAAACAACACATGTAAGGGACTGCAGAGCAGCAAGGGCTTTCCTCTGTGACAGGATGAGTCTGATTTTGGATTACGGGAGAAACATGAGACATCGGGAAGAGCATCCCAGATGCAAACAGGACTGAGAGACAGCGGCCTCAGTTCCGAAGCCGTTTCCAACAGGTGCATCCTTCAGTGCGGGCAAGCGCTCTGCCTGGAAACGGCACTGAACCCATCCCCTGGTGCACTGCACCCGAGCTCCCAGCTCAGGGACCAGCTGGAGCGGAATCTCTGAGAAATGGGTAACGCAGGAGCACGGAAAGCCACAGCCAGCGCTGCTGAGTGTCACCTATCCAGACACAGCCATGCGTATAGGCTGGCTGTCCTAGCTGCCTCGGCAAGGTGTCCCTCTCTGTCCCCATCTCACGCGGCAGCCAGCATTGCCATAAGGACGCACTGCCGGCTGCTGATGCACACGCCAGCTCATAGAACCGGCAGAGGAATAAATCGGAGACCAGGACTGAAGCCCAGGCTGGAAGTGCCGCAGCTGCAGCGGGGAAGCGAAGGCTCCGTCCCGCGGGAGCCGCGGCTGGGCAGGGGCGGGTCGGCTGCTGCCCCTCCCGGCGCTCCCGGCCGCGCTGGGGACGGCAGGTGGCGGTCGCGCCCTTGGTTCGGCGGCAGCCGGAGCCCGGACTGCGCGGGGATGCTGCACGAAGGCGTGCTCACAGCAGCATCTGTGAGCCTCTGCTGGTGCCAGCCGTGGCTGTTCACCGTGGCCGCTTCTCAGCCGCTTCCGAACAGCGCTGAAAGGCTCCGCAGAGCCCTCCCCCGCAGCCTTCCAGGAGGAGGGCTTCCCACAGAACGCTGCTGAGAGACACGTAAACAACAAAAGGAGCATCTCAAAGGTTTATCTATTTTATTCGAAGCTCTTCATAATCATACATGCCTGCAAAGCTGAGAAATGTGTTTGCCACATGCAGTTGCAGATGGTTGTGGCATGTGAAGCAGATCAAATGGATGGCACATTTTCTCACATTGCTTGGAAGCCAAAATACCTTATTTTCAAATACACAGAGAATTATTTGGATTTATTTCCCAAATGAGAGCCTGATTTAAGGATCTACTTCATTTTTGGGGAAGGGCTATGTCATTTCTGAAAGTTAGGCTCCTAGACATTTTTATTGATCTCTACTATATTACACATGTAAATAAAAATATAGAAAGCTGCCAAATGAAAGCAACCTAAAATGAGGTGTTTCTTAAAATTATGTTAACCTACTTACTGCACCTCTTCATCTCATCCTCTCCCTGCCTTGAAGAAACTCATGCCCTCATCACCAAATGCCCCCACTTTCCAAGACTGACAAATCTGATCTCCTTCATGTAAGTGAATGAACTCCAGAATCAAGGGCACAAAAACCCCTGCACCTCCACTGGAAATCAGTGTTATCCTGAGTGTTTTCTTTAGTCATATTTGTCAACAGCAGATAGAAGGGGAAGTTTATTTTATTTTAATGTGATTTCACAACTAACTTTCTCTCATAAAGAGTTTCCACTCCTTCTTTCACATGTATGAGAATGGAGATGATTGTGGCCGTGTAGCCCCCATGGTGCAAGTCAGAAACAGAAAGACGTGCAAACACTCTGGAAAGGAGATATGATCAAACAAAATGAAATTGAAAATAACTCAAAAAACCCAGAAAATTGGGACATTTAGTGACTACAAGAAAATGGACTGGGATTACATGAGGTGCAGTGCAAAGGACTAAAACACACCAAAACTAAGCTCACAGATGCTGCAAAAGCAGGGAGAAAATCAAGGAGGAAAACACAACTTTGAGAGATATGAGAGATATCTCATAGATATGAGAGATATGGCGTGGATACTGAAAAAAGAAAAATTAAGAAATCGTGGCCATGAAGTGCTGGGACATGGACCGAAGCTTGCTCAAAGTGACCCCCATTGAAATCGTGAGATTTCGTTTCCCTTCCCAAAAGGAAATGAAATTTCCTTTTCATTTCCTTAATTTGCCAAGGCAGTCCCATCACAGGCAGTGCCTTCAGTTACTGTGTCCAGCTCCTGAACTTGGCACACCGACCTGCATACTGATAACAGGGTCCACCAACTCTTCCCAAACCAGAGTTAATGAATCAGGGCCAGGAGGCACCCAGGAGTAGCAGGATAACAAGGGCACCAGTGACAAGGCTTGACACAAAGCTCCATGGTCCACTCAGGAGATGGGGCTGAGGGCGAACCTTTGGCACAAGTCAGGGGTTCACCTGGGAGCCATGGCTGGCCACATGCTAGCTCCAGTATGGATGTAGGAGTCAGGACTGGGAAAAAACTGCCTCCAGCATAAGTCTGCAATCTACCCAGGAGGCAGCTCTTGGTTTTCCATCCCCTGGTGCCTTCAGAAGCTCCACATGCCATTCCTTTGCTCCTTCTTGGGTTTCCTAAGGATTTCACACTTTTACACCGCCATTCACACCCCATTCATACCGAGCTAATGTTTTCATGTCAAGTCCCCGTGGCTGTAGTGCCAAGCCAGAGGACTCTTTACCTGTCCAGGCTGTAAACAATTCAGTGCAAACTGCTTCAGTCTGATCAGGAAGGTCACCAAAAGCTGGTGCAGACTGAAAGCAGCAGTGTAAGATGCTACCTGTGGGAAGCAGATTTTAGCAAACAGGCTGCTGCCTCCTATGTGAGCTCTGTGTTTTGAGTGTAGCCCCCATATTGAGCACTTCACAGCAGCATAATCTCACACACAATCTTCTCAGCAAAGTTCTCTGCAGGCCTGAGCTGTATTTACAATGCAGTTAGCATAGTCACACATCGAGAGTGTTATATTTGAACCAATAAAATAGATTCTTGATTATAATCTCCTGGTAAGTCTGGCTTTGTGCAGTGTGCTGAGTCTCAGTGCAGGAATTGTGAACTTGGAAATAAAGAACATAAGGTCATTTGGAGCAAAATAGTTTCAGTTAAGCAAATACAAGGGTATTTTCATCCCAATACACTCTCAGCAAATGATTTGGTTTCATACATTTAAGCTTTTATGCATTTTCTTGTTAGCTAAACTTATTTAACCTCTATTCTGCAGATATATCTCAGATTTCCTAGAAGGAGGTTGTAATTTGTGGAGCATATGGTATAATTTGGTATAACTTTGAGAAATAAAAACATGTGGCATTGTAATGAATGATATTATAATTTCTGACTTTCCTTCAAAAAACCTATCTTATTAACAGTGCTACATTGAAATAGGCCACCATTTTATCCCTGGCACAAAAATATAAGGGAAAATCAATCCATTTTGTCAGAGCATACCTTGGTAAATCTAATTCCATTCCACTAAATGAACAGTGCAAAGAGGATTGGAACTTACCAGGAAGCACTGAACGAAAGGTCAGATTTGTAGCAAGCATAAATCAACATTCTTGCATGGCTTAAGCGGATTTGTGCCCATATATACTACTCAAGAATCTGGCTCATTAACGACTGGATGAATTACAAATACAGCATCAAGCAGGAGTTTGAGTCTTAACACCTGTTTCCGTGACTTGTTAGCTAATATCGGATTCTAAATATTCTGAAGACTTTTTGTTCACTGTAGCTGAAGAGCAAGCTAGTGTGGTATTTGGTTAAATTCCCTCTCTTGAAAGCCATCTTTTCAAGCAAGATCTCTTCAGTGCTTCTAAACAGCTTGAGCACAATGAATTATTGCCACCTTTTTCAATCCATACATTTCAGATTTTGAAATGTAGCCTTTAGGACAACTTAAATAACACAAAATCTGATTGACTGCCCAAGGTTGCGATGATTTGGTGATGCTCAGCAGGAGATGATTTGGTGTTGCAGACTCACTCCCTTTTGAAGCACTCTGCTCCAGGTAGTGCACTGTGAATGTTTAAAGAGCTGCAGCACACAGGAATTGAGCAGAGGAGGAGTACAGGGAGGAGCAAGCCCATGCCAAGATTTGTGCAGAATTGCAGGAGACTGAAAAATCATCTCAGAGGGTTTTACATTCAACAGGGCTGTGCCAAGCTTTTCTTGGAGTGGGCATCCCACAAGAATTTCTGGATGGCCTAAGCCCGCACAGCTGCTCTGAGAAGAAACCTCTGCTCAGCCTGCATCGCTGGCTTATTTTTACTGGCATCAGAATTTGAAGAATTGCACAATAAAGCTGACCAGGAACCATCCAGCTGGAAACAAATCTAACAACAAGTTCGTTCCCCTGAGGCCACGGCTTTCAGCAGTGCAGCCAGACTTGTTCATTGAACTCTGCTTTCCCAGTGGGCTGCAGAAGGAGGTTAAGGTCACTGCTTTGCAGAAGGACACCTACCTGCCATTTTCACTGTCAGACAGGCTCAAGTGCAGCTGGGACAATGCATTCCAGGCCTGGCACACTTCCTTGGCCGGCAGTAGGGTGTGAGGGAGGAGGGAGAGGGACACGCAAGAGAGAAACCTGGACCATAGGGAATGTCTGTGCTGATCAGACATAGAGGAGATCATTGAGCACTTCACCTTTGGGATCTTTGTCAGGACCCGGCAAAGTCAGACTTGGCTTGCGAAACCCAAAATCTGCTCAGATTTTTTTTCCCCAGGGTATCAACTGATGAATAATGAATGCCTTTATGCTTTGCCATTCTCTCAATTTCCGTTTTTGTTACTACAGTTGTCTGACTTAGACAGGTTTTGTTCTGTCACCTTGGTGTCTGTAGCCAGATCCTCTAGGAAAGTCAAACTCCTGGATATCATTCACTGCCACAGGAAGTGAAAAATCACAGTGTTTACTGCATATGGCTAAAAGTGAATAAAACCTCTGAAAAGAAACACCATTATTGATCAAAAAGGTAATTTTTAACTCAGAAAAGTGCTTCAAAAGTACATTTGAAAGAACATGCATATTTAGGAGCAGAATAGCCTGGCTGCAAGATTGTGCTATTTCATCTCAGAAACTTCAAGGCAGCTCTGTGGCTTGAAGGGAAACTGTGTGGAGAAGCAGCAGCCACTGGAACCAGCTGTGCTGATAAGCAAGTAGGAACCCCTCCATGGCACCCCTTGCCCACCTGATCTTTTACACGAATCAAAGAGCAGAGGCCACTTCCACTTCCAGATGTAAAATCCCTCTTTCCCATAGCCATAGGAGTTTTAGTCTTCACGTGTGTCTTAGCTAAATGCTCTTACTAATTCTGTTCTACTTGTATAAATTCCCTGGAGTTTTCAGTTCAGTTAGTTAAATAAACCATAGTTTCCTGCCTGAAATGTCAACTATTGTGGCCCAGGGTTCCCCAAGGGTCTTGCTGCCTTTAGATCAGCTGCTTCACAATCTGAGCACATTCACCTACTTCTTTAAAGCATTTTCTCTGCTTGCTGTTAACATGAGGACTTCCCCCACACAGGAAATCCAAGTTTTAAAAGTAAAGATAATAGAGAAGTCGTTCTCTTCAGCATCAAAGGGATTACAGGAAGCAGTGTAACTATGGCACTGAATTGAAGATCCAGCAAGATCCAGTTCATGTCACTCAAAGGAGACATCCTTTGGGATGAAGGGGGCATTGCAAATGGCTGAGGGACATTGCAAAGTTATGAGTCAAGATTTGTACTCCCTCTCGGAAGTTGGAAGCCTCCAGCATGTTACGTCATCTATTTTGGCCTGTATTCCCAGGCTGCCTCCCTATATGGGTTTTTGGACTTCTGCTTTTTGGTAAACAACCCCAAAACCTTCTGAAGTCCTCCTTTGGACTTTCCTCTAGAGGTGAGGAGGTCAGGGCTCCTTAATCAGGCAAACTGCTGACCCAACAACAACAAGGCGCAAAGAGCTGCAGATTCTGAAGCTGTAGTTACAATTTTAACTCTTTCCTGAGAACTAGCACGTTAAAGGTGGGGATGCATACCCTCCTTCCTGGCAAGGAACAGCCAGGGTAACTGTCTCTCCTATTCACTGAAAATACTACTCAGCACTCAAATAAATAAATGCAGCTTTCTACCAAAGTGCTACTGAAGCTGTTGAGCAGTGGAGCAAAGGAACTGATACCTTTGGGTCGAGTGCTAGAGAAATGCAGTGTCTGACACAGATTTTTTACTCTCAAAGCAGCTCCCAATGTGGTTGTTCAGTAGCTCAGAGCTCAGCCAGGCTGCAGGTGCCCTCTCTCCCTGCCTCTGTTTGGATCCACACAACCTGAGCTTGGGAGCAAAGGCCACAGAGCTGCTAGCATTTGCCAACAGAGCTGCTGTTTTGAAATATGATACAGGCAGCAGCATTAATCTAAACACTGATGGTGGTTCTTACATAATGCAATAGTAATGCTGTGTGCCGGAAGCAACAATACCTCCTTCTTACAGAGGAGAATGAGTGACTCTTGGACATTTTCCCAAATGCTTACATACATGAAGATTCCAGGCAATGGCTATCCTATAGAGGGGTCTGCAAAGTGCTTGGGGCCCTGGCTACAAAGCTGGGCAGCTCCCCATCCACCTGTGGTGTAGGTTAAAAAGGTCTCACCTTCAGAGAAATCACCAGGCCTGGATGTTGCCAGAATGGCCTCTGCCTGCTCCTCACCCCCAGGTCCTTTCTTGAATGGGTTCACAACATGTTCAGAATTAAAGGTCATATCCTGAAGTCCTTGGCCAGGTGTGTGTTTCACAACCTAGACCACCCTGGGTAACCAGGCTGTAGTGAGAGACCTCCCCAGTTTCTGCAGAGTTACCTGAATAATACCTGACTGAAATCCTGTCAGGTGCAAAAAGATGACCTTCTTTATACTGAAGCCTGCTCAGTATAAACTCTTGTCACAAAGTTTTCCCAAAGCCCATACAAAACAGCAAGCCATTGGATCTTCTAATTTATGCTTTTTGAATCTAAACCAGTGAGAAGCTCCTGATGTGGAGAGCAGAAGACCCTCACAGGGCTGGGGAGCTCTCGGGGTCTGGCCATGCCTTCTCCTGCACTGCTCAGGGGAACGGAGCTGTTGCTCTTTCTTTGCTGGTTTGTAGAAGAATGCAGTTTTCTCTACCTCACCCTAGTTATCTTTAATTTTATGTCACCTCCTGGCAGTTGTGAGCTGCTGTGATATTAAAGAAAACATATTCCAGTAACAGCATCAACTTTCTTTCCAAGCTTGAGTGTTAAAGAAGGTTTCCTGCTTCTTGAATTTTCCATGTCAAAAAACTCCCACCAAAATACACTTAGAAGCCTTATCACTTTTGCTTGTAGAGAAAAAGATTTGAGGTCTTACACTGCTGTATAAATGAGCATTACAGAATACAAGCTTGGTACTAGTTCTACTGGCATTCAAATTCAAGTCTGTATCACATGGGAGACATGGCTTGAGAAGTACCTGTAAGTACTTAGGGAAAATATTTATTTTTATTTGGAATAAAAGGAAAATTTTACCACCTGGCTTTGTGACAGAGAAATTTGCTTCTAGAACTAAAACTGTGGTATGGACTTGCTAATTGTCATCTCTTCTCATTTGATACCTTGACAGGCTGGTCTGGAACAGAGACTAGACAGAGCTAAATGGACAAAATAGGTATTTATTGAAAGGCCTTAAAAGAATACACCTTGGGCAGCATAAGAGCCTGGCCAGGGCTACACCCAGGAGAATCCAAGATGCATCCAAAACTCTTATAAGTTTTGGTTCATCTACATATGGGGTTCAATGGTCCAATTACAGCTTCAGGCCATGAAGTCTCATCCCCCTGGCTTACCCCATCTTTTCTAGTTTGTGCTTTTTGGGTGATTGTTGTCCTTGATTGTCTAGCTGGAAGGGATTGTTTTGTTTAACTACCCTGTGAAGAGAACCTACTAACATCTAATATGAAGTTTCAGAGTTGCATACCAGGCAGCAGAGAATCTGAAAAATATAAAAGCTAAAACCCAAGGCATCACATTAATCTTTTTTACCTGAAATTTGGGGAAGAAAATCACTTACAATTCAGCTGGGCTATGTTCAAGCATTTGCTGAAAATGCCTGGGGAAAATTCACAACTCTGACATTTAATGAGCACAGCCGATGGCTCTAAGAAGTTTGACTGGCTGCCAAATTGATATGTCTGTGTATCCCAATAGTGGCTGTTGTATCTCATTTGGGTTTGTTTTTTTTTTTCCCTCTGATCTCTGTTAATTGATTTTTAGTCAGTTTGTTTGGCAATCGTGCTGAAGCACTGTAAAGTGGACACAAGATAGGAACAATGCTAAGCAACCAGATGCAAAAAGACTGGAGCAACAAGAAAGCATATTTGTTTTTCACTGTTTAAACATGATTTACCAGCTGGGAAACTGTCTTGCAGGATATACTGCCGTTCCATTAAACTAATCCAGAGCACAAACACATCGCCCAATGTGATCTTGCAAACACACCTCCTGCAAATACCCCTGCATGCAGGAAGTGGTACAGCAGGAATGGATTAGGTGACAGTCACTGGAGACAGAGATGGGAACGAAGGACTGTCTAAGAGGACTGGGACATTATGGGACATAGATAATTTCTAGGTAGAGCTACATTTCCCCATGTGTAAGAGATCTCCATCTGCCTGTCAGCAGCTGCTCTGAGACCCTGTGGTATCACTGGAGCACTGGCAGACCCAGGTCAGAGCTGGATGAAGTGAGAGAAGGGAAAAGTGCCAGAAAAGAGGTGCTGAAGACAGGACTATGGCTGATCACCTGGAGTATTGCATAAATGCCAAATTTATGCCATAAGCACAAAATTGGAGGCCCTAAATACAAAATTAGGTACAGGCAGCTAAAAAACCTAAAGCCCTGATGTGGTGGATCATGACAGATACTGCATTGTTCACAACGGAGTTGCAGAGCCTGGCTCTTCTCTGCTCTACTGTTGAGCTGTCAGAGAGTTCTGCCTGGTTAGACTCCCCCCAGTGATGAGGAAGATGGGGGCTGTCAGAGAGCAAGGAAACACAGGCTACCTTCTGCACTGCTGCTGGTTTTACTGATGAAACTACTTGGACAAGTAACTTTACCTCAACATCACCTGAAAAAACTCAGAGAAGATCATTAATGGCAGAGGTCTCTGCTGCATCCCTTCCTACTGCGTAGCATCCCTCTAGCCTGTAAATGTTGCTTTTCTTTGCCAAATCCAAACCTTTTATGCTTTTTGTATGAAAGCTTCTCCTTTTCCTGGTCTGAGAAAAAGAATGTGCCAAGCAGAACAGTATAAATTGCATCTCTATGTGGGGTAATGTCTCCCAGACCTGCCAGTCAGGAAACTGCTCCTAGTTACAGTATTAGAAAGCAGCTCCTGAAGAAGCAGGTCATTAACTGACCTTGCTTTGGTCTCTCCTGTGTCTACTTTGACACATGTTCAAGATTAGACACCTCCACTGCCACTATGTTAGCCCTTCCCTTACTTCTCCAGCCTTACCCCCACCTCCTGAAGCTGTCCTGTCCCTCTTGGCCCAACACCTTTCCTCAGTGGCTGCTCTCCTGCCTCTTCCAGGCCTCCTCTTCAGCTCAGTTATCCAGAGGAGAGCAAGGAGGGAGTCAGGAAAACCCTATCCCTGCCAGCCCAACTGGAAGGGTCCCTGGCCGCTCACCGAGCTGCTCCCAGGGCAGTGCCCTCTGCTCAGGGTGCCCATTGCAGACCCCAGCTGGAGGTCCCCTGACCCAGCAAGGTGGGCCAAGCCCTGTGCAACAGAGCCCTGGGTACAAGGGCTTAGGTGAGCCTACTTCCACCATCACTGAGTTAATAGATTTTCTCCAGTGCTGTTTTATACTTGATCATCAGAAAATTTTCAGGATAAAAATGGCTATTTCCCCACTCTTAGAAAGGAGAGAATCTTTACTTTGCTTTGTAGGATTTGTTTCTAGGCTTGTGACTTTGCAAGAAAAAAAATCGATCAAAATCTCATCGTTCTGATTCGCGTCACATCCTTTCTGTTCTCTTCCCTCTTGACTTTCCAGGCTGCTATTTTAATAACTGTTTGCAGTTGAAATCAATGCCATGCCATGCTGAAAAGGATGAAATCCTAGCTTTCCTGAGGGAAAATATTTCCCCACACATCCCTATGGGACAGATCAGAGTTCAGCCATGTGTCCAGCAGCTTGGGATGATTCTTTGAGATGCTTAATCTTGTCTCCTTCCCCATGTTGTTCTGGACATGGTAATTCACAACCACCGTAGGCTTCCATGCCTCCAAATACAGGAATGTGATGAAGTACAGGGGCTTCAAAGAGCTGAGGTACAGGGGAATGTGGTGGTTAAAGGCTGCTCTGTGTTTTACATTTCTGTGGTCTATTTTTAGCAGCTGTGGTTGCTGTGTATCACAACCCTAAGTCACCTCTGAACTTCGAGTCACAAATATGAAACTGAAAAACAAATTAATTGGATCCACAGACTGGCCAGAAGGAATCTTCTCTCAATATTTATGGACCAAATAGACATAAACAACTGTAAAAATGTCATTCTGTTCTCTGTGGCTAAACACAGGCCTCCTCTGCTGCTGATCCTTTGGCTGTACAGTGAAATGTCCCAGCATCTGTGCTGTGAGTAGTTGGTGCTGGGACTCTGAGGTTTTTTAGGTCAGCCCCAAAAAAATGTTGTGGCTGTTACAAAGTGCTAGGGCTGACTGCCAGGCTTTGCACCTCTTCTTTTATGCTTGAACCCTTTTTTCACTTAAATCATTGTTATGTCATTGTGCCTGTGCTGAAATTAGTTGCTTGAGCGTAGTTTCTCCTGATTTGCATCAGTGGAAGTCAGAAGAACATCAGTCCACTCATGCTCTGTTTTCCTGGCCAGTATGAAAGAGAGTCAACCCAAACCAACACACCTCTCTAGCTGGTGAAGAAATGCAGTATCTCATTGTATCTGTTCCTTTTGTTCTTTGCTGTCTGTGCATGCAGAGAGGCTTTTTCCCACATCTGCTATTTGATTCCGTGTTTTCTCATGCCCAGTCTGTCTGACAGCTTTTACTTTTCAGTTACTCATTTCAAAAATGGCTCCAACCCCTCTCTTTTGTCATCTCAGAGAAACGGCACAACTGCATTATTGTACTGAGTGAATGCATTTTCTCATACACGTAGCTGAATGGGAGATTATTTAAGTATCTTAAATGCTCTCCTAATTGGAATAATGGTGTGCTAGGAATGGGAGTGCGAGGAGGATTTATATTCAGGCTCCTAAATTTTAGTGAATGAGTAATCAACACTCCATTACTTCCTACAAGGTTAAAAAATTTTTTTAAAGCAAATGGTTACTGTAAAACACCCTTTGACTGCACTAAAACAAACAAATGGAAACCCAAATATGGGTATTCCTGGTGAGCTTTAGATCATATGAGAGCTTTGTGGATCCCTTGGCAATGGAGAAGGAGACTTGGAATGCTGTTGGCTGATGCCTCAGAGCTGCCCACCAGCCTCTGCTCTGTGCTTGCCCCATTGATCCTGTCACTCCTCATCTTGTGCTATCCTGGTGCTGGTGTCAACACCCACGCTCCAAAGCCAATGCTCCAAGCCAGATCTGGGGCCAATTTGGGTTAAAAAGTAACCCAGCAAAGTATGTTTGTTTGCTTGTCTGTGTGTGTGACTGTTTGAAAGGCTCCATTTCCCCATGTGATTCATGGAAAGGCTGTACCAAGGTCTGTGCTGGCAGGAGGGCAGGCAGGAGCAAGGGGAAAATGGAGCAAGCCCAGGAGCTGGGGAGGAAAATATCTCTGACTGGTATTACTGCCAAATGTTGTATCTTCTGGAGTCACTGCCTTCGACCAGAGCAGTTGCATTGGTGCCTGTAGCCTGAACATTAGCAAGGCTGGCCTGTCTTTACAGCTTCGCTTATTCTAATCAACAGGGTGGTCATTTTCTTGGTCAGTTTATTGCTGTAAAGTCAATTATATGCAGTTACGCAGAAGTCAGTGTCTAGTGGTCCAATGTAATATATTTTATATATAAAATCTAATTCTTCTGTCATCCTGCATATTCACAATAATTACAAAACACTCATAATCATTTGCCTAGAAGAGCCTTTAAGCAGTTCTAAGTGATTAAGCATTGTTGCCATTACACTCTTTTGCATCCTCCAGTTCTATGCTTTTCTTTTAATTGTTTCTTTCCTGCCAATTGTTTCTGTAGTTAATTTCATTTGGCTTGATCTGAAGCCCATGGAGGTGAATGCACAGTCTATCATTAACTTGAACAGGCTGGTGATCAGTCCTGCTGCAAATGCTTTAATAGGCACAGGTCAAGGACTTGAAATGCAGAACACCTGTTTTACTCTGTGTTCCTACTGCTATTTCAGCTTGCTCCATCAGGCATTTATGCAGAAATGCAAACTCTCCTAGGCACAACACTGGGAAGTAGAGGTCTACACTACATTTATTACAGCAAGACATAGAAATGCCAACCACAGCACAGGTTGCCCTGTGCCTCACTCAAGCACCCAGAGAGAGACAGATGGAGAGAGGCAAACAGACAGTTTGTGGCAGAACTGAGGCTTAAAACCAGGTAACATTAACTGCAAGTTCAGTGAGTGTTCTCCCTGCTCCCAGTTATGCCTCTTGTTTTGCTGAGGCACAACAGCACATGCACCTGTGCAGTATTCTCCAATCCTGTCTGCTTGATAAAGACACAGGAGGCAGAATACTAATCCGAAAGTAAGGGCTGACTCTGGGGTGTTTCTATGAACCCTGGAGCTGTTTGCTTGCACAGCAGTAATGATGGACTCTGCCACAGACAGCATGAATGAGTCTTTCCAGTGTCTCTCCGATAAGAGATCATGTGCACATGTCTCACAGAGCTCAAAGTTTCCTAATTCTTTTGCCATTCCACTTTTCAGCATTATCAGCTGCACTGCAATATCCAGCCTTGGAGGAGAGGCTTGAGCTGAAGGGATGTTTGCTGCCCAGTCTACCCAATCCTGCTTGAAAGCAGCCATCTGTGACCAAGGGAGTAAAAACATGAAAATTCCAGCTCAACTGGAAGCGAATCCTTGTTCCCACTAATTACTCAAAACAAAGCATGAGCATTAGTGTACTGTCTGCTGGAACACATACCACGCTCTCAAGTTATAGGAGCTAACTACAAAGTTAGTTTAACTGCTAAAAGAATTGTATTTTTTTCACGGCAACATCATGAACACACATGAGTTATCATGAGGTGAAAAACAGACACTCAGCAGCAGACCCTGAAGTCAGCAGTTCTGGACAGACATCTGAGCTGATCTCAGCAGAACCACATTGTCATCTTCTGACTGTTTCCACCTCCTGAAAACAAATGGATGTTAACCCTCCAGAACCTTTAAAAACTAACAGCTTTTTTTAAAAAAATTAAACTCTATTTTTAGAAATTAGGATATCTCAAATCTCTTCTTTAAGTTTCTTAAACATTTGTAATTCACCCATTGATCTAAATGTAGATTCAGTTATTTATGCTGGATTTATTATGCACTATGCTCTGGCCACTTGCTGACTCTCTTTTAGAGGCTGCATGAACTCTGGTGACAGAGAGAGCCTTTCTCTATGCCAAACAGGAAAAATTCAAAACTGTTTATCTGATATGACAGTATTGATAATAGTGCAGGGAAGCACTTTGGACTTCTCCTAAAGGGTAGGATGATCTTCATTATCTTCTGTTTGCATTCGGTTTTGCTCCACGGAAGAGAGATTAGGAGACAGCCAGCTTAGCACCGTGTTTAGCAAGAATATAGGAGATGATAACTGCAAGGACACATTATTTACTTGATCAATAAGAGTCACTTTGGAATGCAGTCTAACTTGCTTTCTGAGTAATTGTATTAGACTTCAGTTCCCAAATGCTGCCTAAGTCTCAACTGCCAAAATAGGGATTTTTAAATTACTTGCCTCCTCCAGATGGTTAGTAATATGGACAGAAATTTGTAGGCACCATCCAGATCTTCCTTTGTAAAACAATTTTCCTTCTTTTGCTAAAAATCTTCAATAGTCTCAATAAAAATCCCAGTGTAACCACCTCTTCTTGCAGAGAACATGAGGCACAGGATGAGCAGAAGGATGGTGGAGATCACACAGATTGTACAAGGTACAATTGTTGTATTTTTTCCCCAAATGAAAGGTGCTGGCTAAAAAGCAATCCTCTAGTAAGGCAGTCAGTCACCCCAAGAAGGGAGCCACCAGTATCCAGATTTTTATGTTTCTCAGAGCCTGAAATTGTTTTCCAAAGACATCAGTTAATGTCAGCTTTGCCTACTTCTGATCTTGTTTCTAACATTCCTCCATATTTCGCCCACAGACAAATGTTTGAAGCTTGGACATTTTTAAGGAATAGCTGGAAAAAATCCCAAATGACTTTAAAATATTTCCAAGAACAAAAGCTAATGATTGAATTACCTCAAGTAATTCAATCCCCAAGTTCCTAGAACAGAGTCATTACAGGGCAAACGTGACCTTGCTGTCTTTCCTCTGCCTGTGGGAGCGTAAAGTGGGTTGGGATGCAGCCCAATAGCTTGGTCCCAGCCTGGTTCTACCACACTGCTGCTCAGCCTAAAACCTCTTGCCTTCTCTCTCTGCTCTTGGCACCTGTGCTAAAGCCCTGGTGCAGGTGGAAAGGACAGGAGCCAGAAAGAGCATCTCCCCTTCCCATCAGGGCACTCATGCCCTCTATTTGCAGAACTCGTCCTTCCTGTGAAGATGTGGGAGCCACAAACCAGAAAGTGCTTTGAAGTCTAATGCCTTGGTAGCACAGTGAAATGTTAAAAAGACCACTAAGTCTGTCGGGAAAATCCTTGTCTTTGAGGCTGCTATCATAGGTATTTATGGTAAAGAAATGCTGGCCTGAATTCAAGGCTATGCCTTCCAGATTGGCAGCTTAAAACAGGTAAAGCACAGGGGTAGCGTGGCTGACCAAGGAGCTCCTCCCAAGCTTATCCACTGCAGCACCCAGGACATTCACAGACAGAAAAAAATGCTATTCCAGGTCAGGGGGAAATGCTAATAGATATCCTAAGCACCTCTCCAGGCTCTCCTTTCCTGGTGTGTTGGCATACTGGTTGTGTCTGAAATGAATCAAACATGGATCCTGCCTCACTTCTCTTTTCCGAACATCCTTCTGATCAGAATGAGCAATGAGTGTCAGCCCAGGTGGCTGGATGGGTGCATGTCTGTCTGCCCTCACCTGCCACCTTGCAGTTCTGGCTGGGTGACATGGCAGTCAGCACGCTGCGAGCAGGAGCTCCCAGGCTGGGGCATGGCGTGTCCAGCAGTGCTGGACTGCACTGCTGCCAAAGTGCACAGGACCTGGCAGCCCAGGAGAGGAGAAAACCCCAGGGGAAAGAAAGCAGAACAGAGCAAAAATAACTGCAAGTGGAAGAGGGGTGCAAAGGCTTCCTTACATGGGCTGGTAGCTTCTGGCTCATGCCTTCATCCAAGGGCACCTGGAGCTTACCAGGTCCTTTCCACAACAGATTTTTCCCTCTCCAACAGCCCCTGGCTGTGTCATGTCAGATTTCCACAACAGATTTTTCCCTCTCCAACAGCCCCTGGCTGTGTCATGTCAGGTTCCTGCCTGCCACGGAGACAGTGTATTGGTCTTGGACAAGGGACAGCCTCTGACATTTGGGCTGAGGGTTGTCCCTGTGCTCCAGAGCAGGGTCTGCACCACAATTCTGCACATGAGCAGGCACCTCTTCATTGCAATGGCACCTTCCCATGTGGACTCACTCACAGTTTTTCCCTGGGCTTCTTGTAGGCCCCTAGCAGAGCTGGGGGATCCATGGCAAGATGCTGACACAGCAAGTGGGAAGGGATGGTGGAAAGGCTTGAGAGGTGCAAGGAACCCAGCACAGCCACATGATAACAGACTAGCAGTAAATTTGTTGGAAAAATCAGGTCCAGCTGCTTGCTTCTGCTGGTTTTACTGGATAAGATTTGGATGCTGTTGTAACATTCCGCTCCTCCATTTCCTTGTCTTAAACATGAATATTTTGTTTAAGGACATGAAAAGGGAATGGGGTTTGGGTGCTGAAATTTCAGAAAGAAGGAACACTGTGCCTTGTCTTTCCAGTTCTTTGTAATTACCTGGCTTTCTGGGTCTTCCCTGGGGGACTCTTCACTTCCTTCTGGCAATTGTATACAGAAATTATTTACTCTGATTCATATCCTGGACCCTGGCACCTGCTAATTAGGTGTCCAAAAGGGCTGCAAGTGGGTATGTCCTACGCAGGGCTTTCAGAACTTATCCCAGAAACGTAGTTAAGTGAGGATTTCCTTTAGTGCCAAAGTTCACTCAAAAACCTCCCTCCTTCATTTCTCTACCTCAGGCTACCCATTGCCCTGCTCTTGGACTTCTCCATCCCCCAAACTTTTCTTTTTAGTATAGCAGAGCTCCACAGAGACTTGAGCTCCACAGAGACTTGCATGGACACAATCATGAAATCAAGGAAAGAAGCAGGAACAGCAAGGAGATGAGTGTCTGCCCTCACTGAGTCTCTGCAAAGGAATTTCAGGTTCCAGTGATGTCTCCTGGGCTCCTCTATCTAAGCTTTGGCAAGACCTGAGAGAACAAAGCAATTTAGAGAATCTCTCTTAGGTGTTTAATGCTCTCAGAAGAACCTGTCTGAGCCATACATAATTTTATTGCACTCCCTGTGGCTGTCCCCAGTGGGCCATGTAATGCAGGGGGTGGCGGGGGGTCAGACCACTCTGTGTTACTTTGACACTGGTTTTTGTTCCTCTCAAGTTATTTCCTGCTGACTTAACAGCTCTCGTGATTCCTGCCTGTATCTGTGGAAAAACCAGCTGCTGATTCAGCTGTGGCTCTCAGGAAGAGGAACCTGAGTTTGAGTTTTGAGGAGGCAGGCCAGCATCCAGGAGCCTTTGCCTGTTCCCAGGGGAACCCCAGAGCCAGGAATGAAAACGAAGCACAAGTTTTGGTTTCAATTCACTTTTTAAAACTAGTGCCTTTTCAAAAACCAGTTTCCATAGTGACAGGGAACTGTAGCACCATTGTGAAGGTCCAAAAAGCCCTGGCCGAGTATTAGCCAGAAATTCAGCAGTGTGACCAGCTCCTGAGCAGCCTTCCCCAGCCCCTGCTGTGCTCACAGCAGGGCTCTGCTTCAAACACCTTCCTGCCCACCAGCCACACTTTTAGATGCCTGTGGGCTGTGCTACTTCTGAGCACTAGAGCTTAATCACAGGTAAAATGATGTTTGTCCAAAAAAGGAATAGACTTTGGCTGCATTTAGCCTTTTCATATAAAGGGAAAAGCTAGATTTGAAGACAGCTGTCATCCATTGTTTCCTTTTGCAGAATGGTGCAGAAACCACGAAATGTGCTCACAATCATCCATTGAGTCAGCGGAGGAGCCCAGCTGGAAGCCCAGGTCATATTTAATTCTTATTTATTAGAACATGCCGTCTCTCACCTTCCCTTTTGCTATCTGTCTGTGGGGGTACTTATATCCATGCTATAATCCAGACCTGCAAAAGGGCCTAGGAACTCTGACACAATCACATTGCTGTCCTGGTCCCCACCACAACACACAAGAAGCGTGCCAGAGAGAACATCCTCCCTGCTGGGCTCAGTGCCAGGTGGTGGAGGTGACGGACACCACCACTTCCTCACGAAATGATGACACAGACACTGCTGCTCTCGAGGGGAACAAAAAGGAAGAAGAAGAAGAAGAACTTTATTTTCTGACTCCAACATTTATAGTTTTCCAAAGGTGACAGTGGATTGGAGGGTGACAGTGCCACCTCTCCAATGCCACTGGACAGACCAAGGGTCCATCAATTCTCTCCACCTCCATGAAAGAATGCAAAACATAGGTTATTTACAGAACTGTGTGTGAGAAAGTTTGTTGAAAGAATGCAAACATCAGAAGGCTTAACAAAGTCTTATAAAATCAGGACGACAACGGACACCACCACTTCCTTACGGAGCTCCTCTGCCCTCATCCTTCCTTATCTGCTGGATTATGTTGCAGTCTGTAGTATGCAAGGAAATACAACCACAGCACTCTTACAAGTGAAGTCTCAGGTAAAGTTACAGCCACCTGTCCAGTGGTTGTGTTACCTGTGGCTTTTGGGTGATGTGTGTTAAGCGTATGTGGGAGGCAGAGAAAAGTGTGGTTCTGCTATTTGTACAAAGCTTAATGCCTTTCCTCAGGAATAACCGGGACTGTGGAGGACTGTGGGCTTCGTGGCCTGTGTCCCACCCAGAGTGCAGAGCCAGCCCACCAGGCAGGGTGAAGATGCCTGCCCAAAGGACACAGGGATGTAACAGCCCCGGCAGGAACCTCTGTGCACGTGGCAATTCCAAAACAGAACCTGGGCACTGAAGGCAGGGCACCAGCCTGACTCAAAGCATGCACCAGACACCTCCTCCCTTTATCCCCTATTATCCCTTTCAGTTTTATGATAAACTATCATTTGTCTCAAACATTTGACAATTATTATTCTCTTCCTACTCCTCCTATTTTTGCCTGCATATCCATGTGACACTTTTGGAGTTGAGATCACACGCAAGAAAACAGAATGAAAATGGCAACTAACATAGCTTTTGTGAGAGAAGAATGTTTTGTATGTTGCTTTCTGTTAAACCATTGGAAATGGCATACCCAAACAAGAATTTGTCCTTCTGGTGCAAGACCTTAAACTCAGGTGAAAAAGGACAAGTTCTGCAGGAAAGAAAAGATAAAGAGAGGCATACTTGGACCAGTTTTTATGCCAGTATTTTCCATGTGAGGGTAGATGCATCAAGCAAAGGGTTTGTCTATGCTAAGGCTGCCAGTGGATCCCCAGAAGAGGCCAAGAGGCCAGAGATATTTGATTTGTATTTTCCAGCTTCCAGCAACCAGCAGCTCAGGGAATTCATCAGACAGAGGTGAAACCATGTCTATATTGCCAGGATAAGCTGAATAAAATAAGAACTATACATGTCTTGAAAATTCATCATCAGGATTCACCAAAACTTGAGAAGTGCACCACTCTGACTGTCTTGTGATTGCTAGTGAAGGCACTGTTTTAGGGAGGTACTTCCTGCAGGATACAAATTTTTCCCTTGCTTCCTTGAGACCTTCAAGTGACCCCACTAAATTGCTAAAATTCCATTAGAAAGTGGCTGCTGGGAACATGTGCAATAAATAGCTGCTAAGATCAATGGCAGTCTTACTGATTTAAAATCAATGTATTGCTGACAGTACTGGCAGTGTTTTCCTCTGGGAAATATAACAGTGATTTGCTTTAAACAAACACAGTGGTAAAAAACTGTATCTGAACTGATTAGTGACTCACATTCATTTTAGAGTAACCTAGAAAATGCCTATTGCCCACAGACAAGACCTGGAAGTGATCAGTGACTTTGGATACTGCCATTTACAGTGGGACATTGGAAAGCATCCTGGAACAGAGCAGAACAACTGAAAATGCCCTCTGAAAATTAGATACTTAGGGTACCTAGACCATGGTCTGAAAGCCACCAGTCACTTTTGAAAACATGACATGAACAGCATTAGGTTACTTTGGCTCTAATGACCACCACCCACCCTTTCCAGGCCAATTCCTTGCTCCCCTCCCAGCTTCTGGCTGGCCTTCATCCCATGTGACACCATGCATTCATGACAGAAATAAGCCCGCCAAAACCTAAAGTGCCACCACAAGTTGGTCTCATCCACCAGCAAGCAGCTTTGGGCTGAGTTGGGATCCTCTCCTTCTTTTTCTTTAAAGCCTCTCTCCTACCATGAGTAGTTTTTTTTCTCAGAGGCTCAGCTAGATTGCTTTAATAAAAATAGACATGAAAGCATTTGCCCTACCTACATTCTGTTTTGTAATCTAACCATTTAATTGCATCATGCTTTTTCCTACAAATCATCTGATGATGATTCCCAGGACAAGCCTTTACCTCTTTTCCTGCATGTTTTAATACTTCAACTATTACCACATCCTGCTTGTAGATATCAATAAATCACGAGGGGATTGGTCACTAGATAAATCAGAGCTCTTTTTGATGGGTTTCTAACCTGGGAAATAGGACACCTGAGGGAGAAACAGAAACTGACATCAGAACTCTGCAGTCCATGCCTACAGACTGCCCAAAAGGGACAGGCAAGGACAGAGGGCAGGGTGCTTGCCCTACATGTGAAAAAATAGATTGAATGCACTGAACTGTCTTTGAAAACCAGTGATCAAGAGGTTGATGGCTTATAAGTAAAATCTAGGGGCAAGTCAACAAAGGAAAACTCAAGTTTGGTCTTCCTGCAGAGCACCAGAGCAAGGGAAGCTGTTGATGAACTTTTCTTAATTTGACTACAGGAAACACTGTGCTCCCATGCTCCCATCCTGCTGGGGCACTCCTTGATATCTCTTGGAAAAGCAGCACAGTAGGCTGTAAGCAATCCAGGAGACTCTTGGAGGGTGTTGAGGATGATTTCTTAACCCAGGTGACAAACAACTTGATCAGAGGAGAAACATTACCAGTCCTGTTGCTTATCAGTAGGGATGAACTATTGGAGATGACAAAACTGGTGATAGCTCAGACTGCAGCCATCCTGCCCTGGTGGAATTCAGTCTTGAACACCTCTCCTGTCAATAAAGGCTGAGAGAGATGGAGTTCTTCAGCCTGGAGAAGGCTTCAGGGAGACCTTATTGCTGTCCTTTAATTTATAAGAAATACGAGAAAGACTTTTTACTGAGGTAGTGATAAGAGAAAGGGCAATGGTTTTAAACCAAAAGTGGGTGAATTTAAACTGAATATACAGAGGATTTTAAAAATTATTAGAATGGTTATGAGAAGTTGTGGATGCCCCATGATGGAAGTGTTTGAAGTCAGGAAAGATGGGGCTTTGAGCAACCTCATGTAATGGAAAGTTCCCTTCCCACAGCAGGGCTTTGGACTGGATGGTCTTTAAAGCTCCCTCCCAACCCAAGTCATTCTATGGTTCTATGATAAACTGTAAACATTTTTAGATTTTGTGATTTACTTCCATGATGAACGGAATTTCTTTTTAAAATGGGGACTACTTTTCCTTCTCTATTAATGTTTTTTTGTAAGATTATAATATTTGATTATAAGATTACACTTGTTTTGATGGTGGTTAGGGTACAAACCAATAAAAACAAGGAAAATCCCATAATGGACCTCCACTCTGGATCTTCCTTACCTATACACATGCTCATCTCCAGAAATACTAACTTTTCCATAAACATGGATACACACACAGAGCATTTATAAAGCCAAAACAGCAAAGTGGCTTTATGCCTGAAAAGAAAACTTTCCAATATATAGCATATAAATAGATGACATGCTGCCTTTCTGGTTCAGCAAATAGCCTGAAAAAGTGCTCTCAGGAGGTATGAATTTGTAGTGCCCCCCCTTTATTTCACTGAGAGGTTAATTCTGCTGTCTAAATGTAATACTTTATTGTCAGTATGGAAATTGCCATCACAAGGGAAGCAATTGCACTTTCTGCATTTCTTTAGGGATTGGAAAATAAATCTGCACTGAAAGAAAAAAGCCCAATATCTCCTCATGTGTAGAAGGAAGCACCAGGTTACTTGACATGAAAAGCATTGGGAACTTGTGCAATGGCCAGTACACAAACCACCAACAAGCCTAGACAAGTTGGATATGACAAAATAGAAATCCACACTGGATGAATCCTGCAGACACTGCTGCCCCTGGAACTGGGATGCTGTGCTTGGAGCAGCCAGCAAGAAAATGGCTCAGGAGTATCTCACAGAGATGAATTCAAATAAAACTTTTCCAGTCCTCAATGGTACACTTGTTTCTGGTTCTTGAGCAGTTTAATTCCTAGTCACTTTTGTGTTAATAGTAAATCTGAAAGTGCAAAAAAAAAGCACGTGGCTCCGTGACCCATTGGCAGAGCCCATTCCATCAGATCCCTCATTCCAGAGGCACCTGCATGTGAGAAACTTTTTGCAGCTTTTCCAGCCATTGCTGGAGGTAGGACAACCTCCTCCATGTGTAATAAACAGATTTCTCCTGCTGTCTTTCCCCCACCCTGCACACCACAAACATAGCCCAGCAGGAGTACTTTCAAGCACAAACACACACAGAAGGACTTAATGCTTTGTGTTGTTATACCCAACCCCCATAAATTCATGCTCATGTAATTACTGCTCTCTGTTTGCCTACTGATAGCGAGCTAAAAATACCACACACACCCAAAATTAGAACTGGTTGCTATTTTTGTTAAATTCCCGCAGTTGATATAGAAGAAAATGTTGTGATGAACCACATGAGATCCCTCTTGCCTGCACTAGTCAGGACAGAAGACTGCAACACTACCAACAAAAAAACCCCACCAAAAGCATGGCATGCACATACCTAGACAAATCTGACTGCGTTATGATGGCATCAGTCCTGTATCCCTTTTCCTTTCTTCATCTGATGCTTGGTTCTTCTACAGTGGGAATGGATTTGAGCTGGGATCTTTTCTATCAGTGCCTGCATTTAAATGCAATGTAAAATCTTTCTGCAATATCCAGATTCCTAGTTTATATTCCAAGGTACTCCTAACTTAGATTAAACATAAAATATTTCTGTTATTTAAATAAAATGTAAAATGATATGCAAGCCATTTCTGTTCTATCCAAATTCCTAATTTATACTCTGAGGTGTCTCTCACCTACATGGACCTACTTACCATTGATGAAACATTTATTTTTTAAGTCTTTGAAATAACATAAAATTAATCTAATATTAAATAAACACCAACAAATTTCCAACTTATATTCAGTTTGTAAAATCTTTGTCATTTGAGCCATCTCTTTATTACATACAAGTACCATATTTGCCATTTAAGCTTCTGAGTCCATTTCTAAAAGCTTTGTGGAAGGAACTGTCTGGAAATCCCATAAGGTCAATCCCTTCCCAAGAAAAACTAATGAGAATGAGTTTCCCAGTGCCTGTTTGAGGTGGGGAAGTCAGGACATGCACACAGTTTCCCTTTCACTTCTGATAGGCTTCTCTGAGAAAATAACATTGCACGAAAACACTCCTGAGCTGTTCATGTAACACAAAGAAATAGCTTGTATGTGAGACCAGGCAAAGCTTCAGCTGGCAGCCACTGGAGACAGAAACTGCATTAGAAAAAAAGAACTACTTTAAAGCTGCATTCTTGTCAATATCCTCTAACACTTTTGCAGCAGCAGCAGCAGAGACAATACCAAATGCAGACATGCCCCTGCCCACTGCACAGGCCTGGATCATCACAGAGAGGCTGGGATAAGCAGATGAACACTTGGCTAAGGACCAAGGAGCAGATTTTCCTCATTTTTTTTAGCACAGGCCTGGATCATTACAGAGAGGCTGGGATAAGCAGATGAACACTTGGCAGATTTTCCTCTTTTTTTTAGATATTGAAAAGCCAAGACACAATCAAGGTCCCAGAAGGATTTCCAAAAGTGATTAGGAACTCAAGTTCTGTGAGTCAATTGGTCCTTCTGAAAATCCTGTATAGTAGCAAATGAACTGCATCACTGAACATCAAAATACCTCTGTGCTCGTGCTGCTTCTGCTAGGGACCTTGATTTCAGAAGAGCAAAGGTTAGAAATTTCTTCCCCTTTAGTTCACCTACCTTTCCCCAAAATGGGAAAGCTTATCCTCGTCTTGCTTAATGAAATTGTAACTGCCCTATGAACTATTTTAACTGAAATTGTAAGATCAGCACTCAATGCCCTTGCTGTGGCCACCCAGATCTTTGCTTTACAGAGAACAATTTGCTTTCAGTTGCGATTTACCTAGACAGATTTCACTGCAATGCCTCTCTGATCTGATAGTGCAGAATTGCAGGGTCTTTTTTTTTGGGCAGAGATCCCTCTTGGATTAATAAGAGACGCAAAGATTGCAGAGTCCATCCTGGTGCCTTCAGACGGTGGTGGGCCAAATATTGCCCTCTCTACCTGCACATCTCTACTGACAGGAATTGTCTGCCCACGTGGGACCTTGGGACTGCTGTTCATACACATTGTCCTCGGAAATGTGATACCAATCTATTGCACAAAGACTGCAAAAGAATTGCACTGATTTTTTTCTTTTTGCTTTATAGAAGATAGTGTTCTCTCAGTGTGATAGATACTGAACACGACTTTTGCTCAGGCTACAAATAGCAAATTACTTAATCATCAACTATTTAAGTACCTGTTTGTTTTGTTATGAAGTGAAACTTGCGAGCAAGATCGCATTACATGTAAAGTGGCTTATTGCTTCCTAAATACTAATCCTCAAGTAAAAACAAATTAAAGTTAGTCCCAGGGTCACTTTAGTAAGTCTGAGCTGATGCATCCCACTCTCTCGTATCCCACATTAAATGTTCTTTGCCATGTCTTTGTGCCAACACCAACATTGTGCAGCCTCTGAATGACCTTGGCAGAAGGATGGGGATGTAAGCTGGGAGGGACCCAGTCCTGGCAGGGCACAGGAGCCACTACCAGCCACTGGCACCAGGAACAGGGCTGAAAGGTACAGCGAGAGCCCTGCAAGGGACAGGGGTTTGCTAAGGACCTGTGGTCTTAAGATGGAGATGATGGGAAATGTTAAGGGGGCAATTGGGAAACGGGAGAAGCCCCTGAAAAGGAAAAAGCACAGAAACACAGGGAGTGGAGACTCAAGGTGGAGGAGAAAGAGTGGAACTCCGCAGGGGACTATGCAAGAAACAGGGATGTGAAAGGAAGGGCAGGAGCGGGAGCGGCAGGCGAGAATCCACAGGAGGGGAAGGGAGGAGAGAGGCCGGGGCTGGGGTGTGCGGACACAGGCAAGGGAGCAGGTGTGTGGAGCGGGGAGCCGAGACGGGATGGGCCTGGGAAGAGCGAGGGCTAAAGGGCGCGCTGCTCCCGCCCAGCGCCTGGTACGGCCGGTGCCAGCTGAGTGCGGGAGCGAAGGACGCGCTCCCGGACCGTGTGCCCGGCCCGGGGCTCCCGGGGAGCGGGCGGCGGGCCGG